>NW_026712653.1:0-2400000 GCF_030625045.1 Achroia grisella | reverse complement strand
ATCGCAACCTAAATGTAATATTTATGTTCTGCTAGTACTGATGAATTAAAAATACGAATGCTAAGAACTAAGGAATGTATTACAATACCAATTTTGTTAAATTGTAGCTTAATGTCCGTTGGGATCCTGGTATTAGAAGTAATCGCATATCTGACACGAGCTAAGTCGAAACTTAGGATTGTGGGAGTTAAACGGCTAATTAGCTAAATCCCGCTATGTCGCGTCGCGCGCCGCTATGGTGTATAAGCAAACGATTACACGTAACTACGTTCGCTTAGGTTCAAATGCTATGGCATTGTCGTACGTGACTATACAATTAGAGAAGAAAAGAAATATCGAAGGGAACAAGTGGGTTTGTGTTAATATTGGCTACTTCTGAATACTTCTTATTGGGAAATATGGGAATAGTACCTAGTGTCATATAGTTACGTTAGCAACTGAAAAATTTAAAAAGATTATAATAGTATTAATTAGACAAAAACAAACATCGAGACGTATTTTAATTGGTACTTAAAAAAATAACATCAGATTTTGATGAATTAATGTTTTAGGTTAATAACCAGTCAATGTTTTGACCAAATCAAACCATTACCCTCGTTCAAGAAATAATTAGGGTATCGTGGAGGCCAGGGGGAGGCTGTCAGCGCGGTTCGCCCTCTGGTTAACTTCGGAGCGCGCCATGGTTGACCCTTATTCCTTTTTTTTTTGTAGAAATGTTATGTTATAATTTGTATTTTTTTCTGAATGTATAAAAAAGCTTTAGATACACCTCTGACTATAACTAAGGGGCCGAATACTGACATGGCATG
The DNA here is from genome assembly GCF_030625045.1 of Achroia grisella. Lineage (NCBI taxonomy): Eukaryota > Metazoa > Arthropoda > Insecta > Lepidoptera > Pyralidae > Achroia > Achroia grisella. Next base: position 2,399,191 of record NW_026712653.1, on the reverse strand, counting down.
TAGAGCCTTGTATGACGACGTACCTCTAAATCCATTGCAATAAGCCCATCACATAAGCGTATTGTAGAATGCAAGTATGAAATGTGACAAACCGACTCTACTTCACGATTTGAGATTGAATTAAACCAACGTAGTTTCTGGTAGGTTGCAAATGTGGGTTCCCGACTGCGTGTACTGGGAGGGTAGCATACGAATGAGTACAAGTGCAAGTGGAAGGCCATTACACAAATCGCTGTGTCGCAGCGAGGTGGGCGCGTATCGATCAGCGGGTAGCGGACGGGCGGCGGACGGGCGGCGCGCGGCGCGGTCGCGTTGCGGCGACGGCGGCTGAGCGTTCCGCGTGCCGGTAGGTACGAGTACCATTTATCGCCGTCTTCACACCTAATTTATCGCGCGCCGCAATCGACGCCGATGTTTGTATACACTGTTATGACGCTACTTTCAGTTTATGTGCATTATGTTACGTTTTGTTGATGTATAGATAAACATTACGCGCATTGATTGTGTCTACCAACTCTTGAATTATTGATAGAGTAACCCCCTAATTTATAGTAGCGCCAAAGATTATATATAAGGGGGTTCTATTCTAAAACTTGTAGTTATTGGACTCTTTTGTCCTTTTCATACGAATCTTTGTCGGTATTTGAAAGCGACAAAATATTGTAATAATCGAAAAGAGTTTGTAGAATGTTTTTGATTTTATTAAGAAGAGTAAATGTATTAATATAATTATCATATAAAATAGGTGACCGGAGTAAGTTCAATCTACATGGTATAAAAAAAACCTGGTCAGATAGATTCTGTGCCGACTGACGGCGAAATTAAAAATATGTGAGACATCCAAGTGAAGATTTATAGATTTAATTAATCAAGAGTAATAATATAGAGAAACGCACTCCATCCGTCTAAGCATGCTAATTTATAAAGTCTATCAAAAATGGTTTTAATAAATGTTATACCTGTTTAGACATCACTACTTTTGTACCCAATGGTAAATATAAATAGCAAACCTACACACTGAAACTTAAAATAACATACAAAACAGCACGCTTATATTATAATCCTGTTATGAAATGACCATTGATACAACACGTTTAATTATATGTGTTTTCAATTCCCATGGGCCGTGAAGGTCGTTGGACACGTGGTCGTGGTGTAAATTAGAGCGGCAAGGGGCGCGCTAGCCGCGGGGGTTGCGGCCGCCCTGTGCCTCGCGCGGATCGATAGGGCCCGCCGCGCTCGCGACCGCGCCCGCGCCCGCCTCCGCCTCCGCCTCAGCCGCCGCTGTGATTGCACTCAGCGACAGCCTGTACACCCCCACACGATATCCGATACATCTCATCACTATCTTAATATAACTTCACGACAGTAATCGCATATGGGGTAGTTACATTCAGACGCTTTCGCCCTGTTGACGTCGTGGTGAATGTGACGTGTTCACATATCCCTTAGTAAGTATATGTAAGTTCAATAAATATCATTAGGCAATTCAGATTGATAAAGTCTGTACGAGCGCAGTCACATAGTGTTTACATGTTTACTATATGACAACCCATGTGATTTTTTGGATAGCTGCAGATTCAAAAACTATCTATCTAGTACTCATGACGATACTGACTATAAATGGTAGTCTGCGTGGTGGATTTAACACACCTTTACTCAAGATATAAACGGCATGTAGTGACCATCGCTTACAGGGAAAACACCACGAGAAATCCGGCTAAAACCTTACGGCAGTTGCCAAAATATATCTGTTTATCTGGAATGCGCTGCAGATTCCACAATTGTTTCCCATATTGGCGCTTTAGACAGCACTCCTGGGAACTATTGGTATCATAGTGCAATTAAACACCGATAGCTATTATCAAAGCGTTACGATAGCGTTGCTACGATATCGCTGGCGGTGTAAATAATTAACGCGATGCGGTAGCGCGTCCTACACGCGGCGTGAGGGCACCCTACCACCCCTGGTACTCGCCTCGCGCCCACACCCCCTATTTGCATTCCATACAGCGGCAGGTGTCGAGGTATAGCCACTAGTAATTGGACTGTACATCGGATCTAAACGAAATGCTGACACGAATCGGTTTAATTATTCATATTGTGTTAACACGATGGATGCCATACCGTAGCGGTATACTGATGAAATGTTTTATATGAATTAGTTTTAATCGATATGACGATTAATTAAATAATAAAATATTTTGTATGTTTTTCTATTGTATTCTTTTGAATTCTTGGACGTGAATTTCAATTTATCCGCGACAATTTTCTACTTTGTAGCATCTCAAAAACCAATAACCCTTGTATCTATCTATGACTTCCCTAAAAAAACATATAGTATTTGTTGATGCGACTAAAAATCTCCCAAATTATATATATATTTTTTTAATTCAAACTACATATTAATATTTGAATTTTAGTGAAACATTTATATACCTACATACTTTTGTACTTTTGCATTACTTTAATTTAAAATAAATATTTTGGAAAACGCTTTATTTATATATTACTCTTAGTTATCATTTGGGCTAAACTGAGCAATTACTGGTCGCCTCGAATGAGGACGAGCAAATTCTAGTTTATAATTAGTAAAACTAGAAGTTGTGGGTCCAAGTAATACCATTATGTGCGCGATAGGGCCTGGCCTAGCTTCAGAGGCGCCGCCCACGCGGGCGTCTACCGTGACATTTACGTTACCCCACCCCATCCCTTTACTCGGGCGGCATCGCCCACGTGCCCAATACAACGTTCTATAGAACGCCCGTGTAATACTCATAGTAAACAATGAGTACAGCTTTTTTCGCCATGCTTCCAGTTCGGCAATCGATAAGGAACCAATCTTATCGTAACATACTATTTGTTTATCTGTACATAGAGAAATAGTGTATTCGACAGAGGCAGCTTTGTTTCTATAATACATAGTTATGACTATAATATATTATTATATTACATTTTAGATAATAATTAAAAACAGTAGCTAATTGCCATTCCAAGTGTGTCATTGCCGCGCTTCAAGAACAAGCCACCCCTGGTGCTTCAGGCGTCCATAGGCTACGGTAACCATTTACCATCATACGGGCCATATTGCTAACGTCGTATCTTACTAAGCATATGACGTAACCTATAACACCGCTGAATTCCAGTCAGCCCTGACCTTGTAATAGCTTGAAGCAACGAAGCAATTGCTTACTTTGTAAGCTTTTTTACACTTGTGTATATTTTTATATGTCAATGTTTGGCAACAAAGGTATCTATCTATCTATCCCTTTTCGCCTAACCGTATACGCGCCCGTGGGGGAAGACCCGAAACGATTATCCGGCGGCGATGCCGGCCGCCGGGCTGGCCGTTAATCTCCTCGCAAATAGGCTCACGTACTGCAACGCGGATTCCGCTAAAATTATAACCAGAGGCGCCGGTTAAATATTTAAGCGGTGCCACAACACCGCTGGGGCAATGAAACGTGTTAATCTGTACATAGCGAGATTGCATCGCCATCATATACGAGCGAACTTATAGCGGGAATTGCTAGCGAGGAAATGCTAGAATAATAAATGCTATGTAATCAAACGGGGTGGTCAATTAACTTTCATGATGCTCATAGCATTACTACACTTCACTGAAGATATTTTGAATTCACCGTGTAACTACCACCATCTGGAGGAATACATTTTAGTAAAGTAGAAAAATATTTATAATTTAATATTTTCGTTTAATAATAATAATTCATTTCACTAAGAGAAAAGAATCAATCTAAAGAGAGGTCTGGCATCAGTACGTTATAACTGACCCCAAGAAAGGAAATGCTGTCTTGTGAGACTCTATAAATGGGTTTGTTAGTGACATTCTTATGACCATTCCTGTTACAATGTTCTTTTTTTTGTGCGGGCTAGAATCCTACTCGCGCTAGATTCGACCTTCGGAATGTGTAAATCGGGATAGTAAACTCATGTAACGACACTGCAAGAAGCATATATTAATGAATTCGTATATTTCTTAAGAAATAATTAATAGAATATTTATATACAGTAAATGGAAGCTTCAGAGACGTCTATACGCAATAATATACCTTCAATCGCGTGAACGTTTGCCCCGCTTGACATGTATGATATTGGACCGCTGTTAAAAGCAATAACGATTTTCGTAGCAAACCGTGATTTAGTGATTTTAGCAGTAGATGCGGACGGGAAATTGCCGTACGTTTGTTTATTTCCGTTCGTTGCTGTGGCAGTTACTGCTCGGTGACCTTCGAGTGTGTGCAGGTCGCTGCATTTAGCGTGTGTTTGGAGTCTAAAAGCGTCTACACATGGTCCGAAAATAAGTGTAAGCAAATCGTTGTCATTATTATTTACTGTAACAATTTTTAGACGCTTGTCAAATTAGTTACTCTAGCGAGGTTGCTGGAAGAAAACCTTTAGGGCTAGACTCGCCTTTACTCTCTTTGTTTCATTTTAAATTTCATTAAAATTCTTTGGTCAGACGTAAATAGGTATCAAACGATCATACTACTGTCAGATATAGGTACTTTTCCATTTATATATTAGTACGGTTATAAACACTTTACAAGTATATTCTGTCCCAGATTTTTTTAAAAAAAACTTACCTTCGATAGTTATAAATTTTGATTAATACGAGAGCAACACTGGCGTAAGATATTTATTAATCTGCATACAACACACGAATAAATTTCAGGAACAAAAGTATGTAGGTACAAGATGTGGTACCGCTATGCTAATGTTGGACGATAAGCCTAATCAACAAAAATCAAGTTTGCCTTCACGGATACTGGTTTCATTGGAATACGGACAGTAATATAGTATAAATATCGATACCTACTACTACTACTACCTACTTATAAATAAAACTCAAGTGTCTGATTGTAGTTACAAATGAACAGTTATTCACTATACGAAGAGAAAGTATATATTATATATATATTTCTATCAAAATATATTTTTAAATTGTCTGTTGGTGTGCCCTTGCTAATTAATCTCTAAAACAACTGGACCGATTTTGACGTTTCACTTGCAGACTAATGTTATAAGGAGTAGCTCAGGATACTTTTATTTCAGAGTGTATTTATTTTATTTAAAATAAATTCCATTTACCAAAAAATTATATCTACTACCCATAACACAAGGTCTGTTATATAGAAACAAATTCAGTTGAATTTCTTGCCTGTTCTTCTCGAATGAATTGGTCTACTAAACTAGACGGTAGGGCAAAAATTTTAATATAAAAAAAAATTACGTTCATAAGCGGCTAAAATCTTATTGCTTAGGTTGGCTACTCGAAGGCGCTGCGTAAGTTGTCCTGGGTTATTATTAATTATGACACCGTATTAAAGTACTCAGTTATGCACACACATAGCAGTACTATAGCATCCAAATGTCGGCCTTGCCCAGCCCAGTGTCTATATAAGCGGAAACTGGGTGACCGGGAGGATTTATGGTCGTAATAACGGATTTATTTTCATCCGCGTCTCGCCAATCCCATTCAAAATAGCTGAAAGCTATGCGTATGCTAACTCAGAGGACAATATCATTGTACATACAAATCGAAAACATGTCAAATATGTACATAATATTAGCTTTTCTGAGATAATAATAATAATCTTTATTGTACTGCTCACAAAGAAACTTGCAATATGAAAAAAAAATTACAAGTTATTCCTTGTGAATCTGGGGTCCGAACTAGGTCGAAACCTGTACTACAGATATACATAGCTAAGCAAATGTGTGTCTTCATGAGACAACCTATTTTGACATAAATTTCATTAAAATAAGCTCAACTGGCTTCATACACATCTTTTCATCCTCCACTGGTGTCCCGCGTATACCGTTAGCGTAGGCGTGTCCAACATTCCATTCATTATAAAAAAAAAGGAACTAGTGTTACTGCAAAAAGATCGAATACCTAAACTGTACGACTCAGAGATGTTTAACAAACTAAACAATACAAACACCAGTGCCCCATTCAAGTTCAACATATGTATCAGCCAGTCAGTAAGGCAGCGGCTGGCCACACCCATTTAGCACATAGGTGCGACATTACACAACTACATTGCTAAATAGTTCCAAATTACACGAAATTATAATAGTTTCTGGTTCAAAAAGGTTATATATAACATTATAAACAACTACTAGCTGATCCGGCAAACTTTGTTTTTCCATATAAATTAATCTTCTGCCTAGATTAAGAAGATTTTTGAAGTACTAACGATAAAAAATAAGGACTGAGAGAAGTGTGATAATTTAGAATAAAAAAAAATACAATTAAAAAATGACCAAAAAATAAAAAGAAAAGAAAGACTCATAATAACGCTCTACGGAGCATAGCCAGAGTGCTAACAGCAGGCCAAATTCTTCCATGCATATTTATATATTATATATATAAAAGCAAGTTCCGCTATGATGTGTACAATTAAACAACCGAATGTTTAACAGTGTTTATATAGGAAGTGACAACAAACAATACTGAAGCGATTATTCTATCGCATGATAAGCATCTACCGTTCAAACGCTCACACTAATAGAATCGCAAGGTTGAAACAATCGAGATGACCACGGCCACGACCACACGTACCATATGGGCAGCTCCACTTAAAGTACCGACAGTAATCCCTTGTAAATTTGTCGTATCTCAATATAAAACAATAATAATAACTATACCAGTAGTGTATACACCGGCCCATATTTGTTGAGAAGGAAGAGGTAAATAACAACAATAATGACACGTTGACAATACTGCACTTTCTTGGTTTTGATCCGTAAGTGTAATACACTTACATACCATCCTATATTCGTTGACAAGGAAGAGGAAGCTGAACAATACTAATAACGCGGAAAAATTCAAACAACGCCATCTAGTCCGAAGCTAACCAGAGAATGTGTCAAGGAATTAGACAACTGTTAGAAATACATAAAAACATACATAGAACCATAATTACAAACAATCATACTTATGAATACAAATGTTTGTATGGAACTCGCGACGATCGGAAGCACTAGACCACCACCAAAGCAAGCCTAACTGATAACTTTTGTTTTGGTCGAATAATTTAAACCGTACTAAATAAATGGGTTATACTGAATTATCTTTTCCTAAAACATAATTATAATTAATAATAATAATTAATTATTATAATTAATAATTAATTGAGAATTAAATCGACTATTATCATAACGTACATTATACATATCGAATCAATAAAAATTGACAACCAAGTACATCGCAGAGGAGGAAAATTGAGTTGAACGACTGATAGATGATAAAACAGATTATAAAACATTATTGAACACAGCGAGCTGATTGTTGAGACAAAATAAACAAAGGCTGGAATTTGCAAATTGAATAATACTTGTGGCAATAGCTGCGGCGTACTATTACAATGTCAATGTCAACTCGACATGTACAATTATTGACCTTCTGCGGAATGTAATACGGTACAATGATGTGTTGTTATTGAATCAAGTCTTAAATAGCGGGTGGACAAAATCGACGCGCGATAGCACAGCTGTATAAATCTTTCCACACCATGCAGTGGTCCAACAGTAAACACATGTAAAATACTAATTGTACCTAAAGGTTTCACCTGCAGACGAATGTAAAAGAAATGGCGGTCATCCTCGCTGTTCCTTTGTTGTTGTCGCTTAGCATTCCTTCTAACTTCTTTTGTCTTAGTTTCTCAAGGTTATAGCTTGATCTTAAATGAATAATAATATCATACAATGCCATCTAGTCCCAAGTAATTATTTTTTGGAAATACATACATAATATTGAAACCACTTAGACCTATAATTGTACAATCTAACTCATGAATACAAAAATGTACAGCGAGAGGTAACGAAACCGCAACCATCGGAAATAAAACTATGTGCTAAACCGCTAGACCACCGAGGCCGTCAAAATAGTATACATATAACTTTTTTCAAGCATTGCGTTGATTGGGTCAAAGATTTTTAAGTATATCTGTTACAAATAAAAATATTATTTTCCTTTGTATGCGTACTATTAGTTTAGACGTAGCCTGACGTCATAAAGAGTATCATAAGAGTCGTAACCAAAACAATGGCGGGCGACAAAAATACAGTACGTTTATGTAGATTTATGTCACAGTCTATTTTGGGATTGGACCGCTGAGGCGTGAACTTGCTTGTGCTTGCTATTGGGTGGAGGGCACGGACGCTACCGACGCAAGCGCACCGATTGAGTTGGAATAAATAGCAGGAGGCAAATCAGGTTCGTGGAACTCTAACACTATACATGGTTCGCAGTATATTAAATTTGTCACGCGAAATTTGGCAAGTGTCAAGAATGAGTCAATTGTACTGTGATATGTACTGTTCTAACTTGTTTACAAGACTGACGCCATCGATCAATTAATACGTCCAATTATAATATATATTTTTTATTCAAATTGACCATTAAAATTCTAGAGATTTTAATCTCTGCTTGTTTTTAAAACAACGAAATAAATTACAATTTGTATAAACAAAGAAAATCAAGACAACCATCCAGTACATAGGTTTAATAATAATAGTATGTTTAAGCCTACGGACACAAAGGTTTTCATTTCCACAAACATTTTTCATACCTATGTAGACTCATAACACAAAGGCAGATTGGAGATACAGTTTCTAATAAATTTACTTAAAATAACCAATTTAGAAAATTCAAATAATGCTAATTATTTGAGCTGTTTCATTTTAAAACAATTAGACCCATACAATAATTACACGAACCGGGACGGAAAACTAGTTCTTTATCTTTCTCAGAAGTTTTCAAACAACCTACTGAGTGGAAATGATCTCAAGTTAGATTTAAAAACTAAAAATAAAGATTCTTCCGAACATAATCCAGTAAAGGAACTATGTCAGAGACTAGTCCGTTGTCCATCTCACCTGTTGATTCCCAAACGGATCGACCTTTGACGAGTTTGATTTGGATTTTCTTTTCACATACGAGCGTGGTCGTATTAAAGGCGACCCTATTACGGTCTCGTACCGTCAATGTTGTACAAAGTATGCTATCGGTCGCATTTGAATAAAACCCCGGACGTTGGTCAAAGGTTTTTTACAGACGTTTCGTTACAATAAATCACGTCAATTTAGGTACACGATAGAAATAGAAAATTGAATCTTAAAATGTACGGGCATAGAAATTATATTGGAATAACAGTATAGTTTTTATATATCTACGAATAATCAGTATTAGATTATTGATTAGTATACTAGATAGCATTAATAATGTACTGATAGTACTTGAATCCTATAATGAAATCAATATAAAGTATTACTGATGAGGTATACGTTTACACAAAATGAAGTTACAATAGTGTCTACAGTCCTCAGTACCCACAAAAAAGTCTACGGAACTATGTTTAACAATTGTAGTTAAATCACAATAACCGTGACCAAAAGACTTAATATCAACGATGATTACATTCATCTTTATTCAACTAAACGTTTCTAGATAATTCCAGCCCTGACCTATCATATTTCATTTAATCCAATACCTCAACTACGCAATTCTTAAGAAGCGAGATGTAGTATTTTTCTGAATGGAGCGTAGGAACAGTTCGTTGAACTGAGGCGGTGTTGTTGAGATAAAATATACATAGCGTGAGTACTCGATAAGATGGTGTTTACTGAGGAAAAAGAGAGCGTTGTGGTTTAGTGGTTTACTATCCCGTCGTAACCCATTGTTAGTTTCGGCCAGAGACATGGGTTCAAATTCGGTCGACGTAAAACAATGTGTCAATTTTTATTTCTTTTACATTAACTTCTGTTACGTTAAAAGGATTTGTTATTAGTGCATCTGTCATCTAGAAAGTCTGTTAAAAAAAAAAATAATATAACTAGCTAAATGAAGAGATGAAAGTATGTTGTACTAGTTATGATAAAAATCTGAATTACGTTTCAGTATTTATAATATTATCTTTATGATCTTTAATAACCTATTTATTGATTAAATTTATTTATTTTGGTAAACTTAAAATGCCTATCGCATCGACACATTAACAATTTGAAATATTTGTCATTTCAAAAATGAAGAGATTATAATCTTATTATTATTATTTACTAAGTATTGAGTATAAATGTGTGGGTGATATAATAAAGAATTATTTCAGCATACTGCATCATTATATAGGATTTGTAAAATAAAAAACTAACCTCAAAATAAATTTACTAATAAATATTGTTTTATGTTAATTAAAACATATACTTAAGTGGAAAACCACAGACCGTTTTAATATTTTTTGGTACCATTTTTTTTATTCTTTATTCTATAGACTTGTTTTATATTGTTATTATTAATTTTGATTGTTTGGTATAATTTTTATAATTTGATATGTCGAAATAAATAAACTAACTGTCAAAGAAGTGACGCGTAGGCAACAGTAAGAAAATAATTTGATTAATAATCAAGTCGAATGATAAAACGGGTACATCGATCCTATGATCTCCCTATAGACATATATTTACGTACAATGATTACGAGTACAAAACTGGTAGTATGATTTTACACATCATCATCATCTGCTTCTTCCTTATCCCGTTTATTATATAGTAAAGTTTTGTATATACAGAACGAGAAGTCATTTTAGTAATTATTAATTATATTTGTTTCTGTTTATTAATCCTAAGATTTGACTGTTCTTGTCTACTTACTTTGACATGATTGGTTTATTCATAATTTTTAAATCTAACTGTATTAATAATTAATAATAAAACTTTTGATAAAATAAATAAATTAGGTAATGTACCATTAATTCTCCATCTGTAATACTACACATGTTATTTTATTCAATTTATTAGCCAAACACTACGATTGGACAATTATAAACGAAGAAGAAGAAGAAGAAATATGCTGTACATCTTATTATTATTATTTACTGTATGGTAAAATGTGAATATATCGATGAAATATAGAAAAATAAATTTAAATAAAGACCGTTTATACCATTCCACGAAGCAGGCTAGACTGTCGGGCGCGTAGCGTGGTAACATTATGATCTCCCTATAGTATATTTACTTTAATCAGAGTATGATTTTACACATCATCATCATCTGCTTCTTCCTTATCCCGTTTATTATATAGTAAAGTTTTGTATATACAGAACGAGAAGTCATTTTAGTAATTATTAATTTAATGAACGTAATAGATTCTGTAATACTACACATGCCAAACACTACGATTGGACAGTTACCAAACGATACGATTGGAAGTTACCAAAAACAGATCGTACAATCGATACTTAAATCTTCTACATTAATTACTCGAACAATTTCCCTCAATTCACTTCCTCGCAATATTCATTGTTCCCGACGTGACTTAGCAAGACCTTTAATCTCCGGGTTAATTGTCGTCGAAGATGCTGCACCGCGCCGGTTTGGTTAACGAGCTGTTAAGTTGAGCTATTATGTTGTCGCTACTTCTTGCTCGCCGTGACAAATTGCTGTCAGCATTGTCCCGACCTATGTACTTAAGTTTCTGCCTATGTAGTAGGGACGAATAAGTACATTTTTTGTCTTGTAGAAACATTCGTACTATTATTATAAAAACGAAAATGCCTCTGTCTGTCTGTTACAATTTCACGGTTTTATACAGAAAGAAATCTTAATAAATTTTTATATTAGGATACATTAATATGAATTCAACAGGATAGTTTATTTTAAAAAAATGGCAGTTTAAGTCACGGGGTAGCACATAGTAGAATATAACATTATTTAAACGGGAAATTTATTGTTACTTAAGCAAGCATAAGAGTTTACATTAAATATTTATTTTACATCTCGTCAATATTGATTTTCTACCCAAATCATTATATAATTATTGTTACCGAGAATCAATAGAGTCTGATTACTTTCATCAAATGTTTGGAAAGTATTCTAAGCGCATATACCTGATATTCTGTGTTTATATTTATTTACTAGCCGTTACCCGTAACTTCGTACGCGTGGAATTCCCCATTTTTTTACTATTAAAAAACAAGACATCTTCCTCGGGCTTTTTTTTTCAACTACTGCTTGCTTTTGGCCGCAGCTGGCCTTTCCAGTTTCGCTGGACGATAGGACTAGTCTGAGGGCACCCCTAGGGGTTCGGATCTCGGCTCAGGCCGTCGAAATTCGATCCCTGTTAGAATTGGACGGGGGATCGATCGGAGGGAGTCCTCCAGCGCCCTGGTGTATACCGTTAGCGCAGACCGGTGCACTAATACCGTATCAGCCATTAAAAATAATATAGTTAGACGATGATCCAGCGGTGCATAAGCAGGTTATATAAAACTACTATCAGTTTAGAACAATATAATAACCCATATACAGATCGCACCTGCACAGACATCCATCGGATGCTCTTAACCGGTTTAAGTGACCTCTATACTTGTACGTCTTAATATAGCAATGTGTTTCGGACCATAATCACTCATACATTAGTAACAAAGCCTAAAGTCTTACATTACTAAATATTATTTACCAGGGTAACATTAAATAATAATAATACACTGGACAATCTACACAGTGCCATCCTGGCTCAAGTTAGCAGAACATGTGTTATGTCTACTAGGCAACTAATGTAGTGGTTTCCGTAATGCTGTTTATGTACACAGACGACTGTTATTATTTACCATGAGGTGAGTCTCCAGTCACTTACAAAACAGTCCTCTGGATACAGAGAAACTAAAAGATATAAAAGTGTACTCACGACTCGCAATCAGCTCTGGGGCGACGAGCCCGTTCAAATCGGGCTCTTCGCCGTACCAGAAGATCCAGAGTTCTTTGGCGGCTCGGAGGGAGAGGGGCGGCGGCGCGGGCGCGGTCATCTCGTAGATGTCTGGCGGCTGCGGCGCAGGCACCCGCCGCCAGACGCACAAGATGTCGCCGGCGAGGCAGCGTGCGTAACTGCTTATCACAGGGTCGGCGAGGGGAGTCGCACCTTCCTCACCCTCGCCGCCGCCTCTAGTCTCTCCCCACACGAGTTTACGCCATTTTATGCCATATAGTTCGGTCTGTAACAACAAGAGAGTTGATGATCAGTACAAAGACATTAAATTTTAATTAGAAATGTATAAATGTTCATGTAGATTCAAAATACAATTATTTATTTAATTATTGCTTTACAAGTGCTTGTATCATACATAAATACAACTTACACGTGTATCCCGCATAGCAATGTAAACGTTTGAGATAGATGTACAGAAATCAGTATTGTATCTACCAGATATTATTTAATACTGTACGCTTACATATGGAGTACTGATTTCAACAATTTAACGAATTTACAAAATCATAATCACACCCTATTTGATGGGTGTGATTATGATTTTGTGAAAAATATGATTTTTCATAATCACACCCATCAAATATTCATGATAATACATAAGACATACAGTCAACATGACTTCTTGGCGGTAGAAAGCAGCGGGATCTCATTACAGTTACTCAACTACCATAAGTTATCGGTCTATTTCTAATATAAATAAATTATTTCTTTTTTTTATGTTCACACCTCTCATCAATACATACCTACGTTCCTAAATAACTTATAGACACATACTGTTCTATTATCAACTTGTAAAATAATTCGGTAAGTATTTTAGAAAATATACATCGTAATGATAAATCATAATGCGCAAGAACACAACAGTTGAAGAGAAACTTGTTGTAATAAGGATGGGTAGAGAATATGAAGAGACCTCGAATTTGTGCTAAAACTGGACTTGGCAGCCTGCCAGCAGAGGTACAAAGGTGGTGCAGGGATCAACGAATATACCTTCGCGGAAGAGACCGCGGCCGCTGCGCTTTGTCTGCGAATTGTATAGTGCGAAATGATTGGGAAGGTAACAAAAAACATTTACAGGCATAAATGGCCTCAAGTGGCCTATTTGAATCAACAATGGTGACGTTCACGTTTCTTGTTAGTGCTTCTATTTTAAGATACCATGTCTAATTAGTCACTGTTGTAAAAAGGAATGAACTGCCACATCTATTTATCTCTCCATTACTAACATCAGAAGTCGCTATGCTATTAAAATCAAACGTAATGATTACGCTGAATACCCAATTAGGTATAATACTAACATACTTCCACTTCATTACGTGATTTTATAGTAGATAATCCATACAAATATTACATTGTTTTGATTTGTACACTTAAAAATTTTGACCAAATTTAAAATTTCTTTAACCCATAGAAAGTTATATATTATGAAGAAACAGCTTGTATTCCAAGCGAGTCAGCAAGACAATATAATATGTAAACACAATTTCTACTATAAAGTATACTAGAAATTGTACTCTGTTTAATCTATAGCGAGTTCGTATCTACGGGTGATCGCTTAAAATAGATGTTCGATCTTTAGGTTAAAACCCACACAGACACGAGTTGCTACAGTGGTTGCAAGGTCATAGGGCTTATTTGCAGTGCTGCAATACACTATACTCATTTCATTTTTATTTTTAATAGTCAGCTATTATACGGTGAAAATAGTTGTCTTAAAAGAAGACTGAATAATTAATGCAAAATGATTGAATCTCAACGGGCAGTCACGACCAGTAACTACTAATTACTCGAATATACAACAATCACGTATCTTACTAACTATTGGAACTCTGATATAAAACAATGAATTAATCTTATTTTCTCAAAGACATTAGCTAACAAGTAAAAAAAAAATCAGCAACAAATCGGTCGAAGTTTAGATGCTTCATCCACTTTCATAACTGATCTCATGCAGACACCCAGTTAACGGAGACTTACAAAGTAATTCAGAGTAGGTTTACGTAAGTTGCAACAGTTTTGAAAGTGTGGCGCTAAAATACGAGGAACAAAATCAAGACAAAATGTATACAGGTCCAAAAGTGGTAGTCAGGGTTGCCAACCACCTAATTTTCGTACATTGATTCTCCAACCTTGTACCATCGTGCATTGATTGAGAATTTTTCTAATGAAGAATAAGTTCAATAATTTCCACATTTTTATAAGTATACACAAATATTAGCATTATTTTGTTCATCTAGAGATTTCCCGATTGACAATATTTTGGATGTACTTGAAAATCTGGCACTTCTAAATTTACGTAGATCACATGCACAATTGTATAAGAATGATGATATCTTGGCGCGTCTTACAGAATACAAAAAACCTTTTACATACGAGGACCCTGGTACGGATAGCAACCCTGTTAGTGGGCGGGCAGCTACTTCAAATAGAACTAATAAAAGTTCAATGTACTTCATTCCGCAAGGCTACCATGTGCGACGCGCAACGAAGGGGCGTACGTCCACACCTGGCAGACGTTCGGGGGTCGGGTCGCATCGACCTACCAACCAAGGGGACGGCGGCTCATATAAACTGTGTTGGTATCTTAGTAGTTTTACTTACAGATTTGTAGCCATTAAGACGGCAACGAAATTAAAACTTAAACGATAAAAATTTACTTAATTCCTATATAAATATACTTTAATTATATACGAATAAAGTCAATTTTAGTTCAAAGCCTATTTCAAATTTTTACCTAGGCTAGACCTCGGAAATGAAGTAGTCTAAAATATGTTTGGTGACATTGCATATAATTTACTTTTGAATTAAACAAGTGTTATTGGTTTAAATATATAAAACGATGGCTCTTATGTCTACAATAACACGTATAGTTTAAAAATGTTTACTTAAATTGCCCACGTCATAAAGCGATCCCAAACGAACAAGTTTCCGCCGAAATACTAATAAACTACGACATGGTAAATATAACTTTTAACAAACTCTTTCTATTAGATGGTGAGTATAATAATTTACTTTCCTTTTTAAACAAATCACCAGTATGTTCTCCATTGGTGGTGGATGTAAAAGAATGCGCCATGTTTGGTGCCGTGAATGTGAGTTCGGTAGACGGGCCTTGCCGCTTTCTATCGCGCCCGATGCGCCCGCGCACGCCTGCTTCACTTTCTATTGTATGACGTGATGGATTGCCATTTTTTACTATAACGCATCATTTTAGTGTGATAATATTGTAAAATGTGAATGTAATATGGACTCTATTCTCCGCATTTAGCCTCACATCTGGACCGTTGTACGTGTAGTGTGATAATATTATAGGAACAATTATTTGTGTCAGTCCAGTCCAGTAACTAGTGGCTTATTTCCGATTCACCCTGGTGCTCATAAGTTTATGGGTGTTGTACATATTAACATAATATATAATCTAAGTCTCTTTGGAATAATAAACCTTGCGAACGGAGAATAAAAATTTAAAAGCGCTCATGGTTTTTTTTTAACTTTTCCTTTATAAAAAAATCTTTCCTCTTTGTAATATTAGTATAGGCTAAGATTTAAGATAAGAAAATACGTTACATGTACACAAGAAAAATACAGACTAATTGCAAACATAGGTACTCCTTTTGGAAATAGGTTGAAAATTGATAAACATTTTATCAAAACAATAGGTTGGCCAGTTAATATTAGTCCGTAATCCAGATGTGTTAAAGATGTAAATCGACATAAAAGCTGCAACATTAACCACGACGCACACACTAGCTATCTCACTAGATAAAAACTAAGCAAACACATTTTCCGGAAAGCCTGGTAATAAGTTTGTACGTAAAAATTCAAAGGCCATTTGAATTTAAAATGCAAAACGAGCCGGCGAGCGTACTCGGCGATAACACCCGGATGAATCCGGGAGAAAGCCGCGCCTTTTCCGGAATAATCGGCCCGTAACCGGTTCTAAAGAGGAGTTACGTCACTTAACACGGGCTATTGAAAAGCTGGTCGTCAATTGAGGTCAAAGTTTGCAATATAATGGCTTGCAGTTTTTTTTATTATAATTTAATTCTGTCATCACGGTAGATATTAATTAGGTCATTATTAGGCAAGCAGATAACATCACAAAAACATACACAACAATCTGTTCAAAACAGTATATATATTTATTTTGGTACAAATAGTCATTACAATTATAATTACAAGTACACATAGTAGATAGACAACGAGTACCGAAAAATATTTAGTAGTGTTGACATAATGAGCCTAGAAATATTGTACAACTAAAGCTATCATGATTTTCAATCAACTTTTTAAATTCGTTTATATGATTTGGCACCTGATCAGATATGTCGACCTGTCGAATAGAGACCGCGCCTTGTGTCCACACACACAACTTTGCGTACAACCACCACCCACCCAGTTTCAGCGCCTGTATCACACTTTTACTTGATATTATACTAGCATCAGATCTCAATCATAACATTCATAACGTACGTATTTTAACATTACATTTTGATAAGAAAAGACTGTATTACTAAAAATTGTAAAATCATCATCATCATGCGGATAAAGCTGTGGCTTAAAAACTAGTTTCAATATAAAAGAGTCAATACAAAATAATGCAATATGTGTATTCTAATTCAATAAAGCCTACGAGAACACATTCAATGTATCAAATTGACATAATTAAAATTTACAAATATGACTTGTAATTTTGGGACTGTATTATCAATATTTTTTAAATGAGAAACTTAAATTTCATTGCAATCAAGGCAATTGCAATTTTTTGTCACAAAAATAGTCACAAAAGCCAACAATAATGCGCAAGCGCATCCCTGCGTTGATGTCTTTTCAACCGTTCTACAAGGCCCGTCTCGCAACTAAGCACAACAAGCTCTGAACAGAGCGCCAAACTAATTCTATTAATCCAACTTGGCAATAGAAACAAAAACGCATAAACTTCCGTATCATAAACGCAATTACAGTTGCCCGTAAACAATAATAACCCCGTAAAGTGATCATAACCGCAAACGGAAAAAACTGCATGTCCAAAAAAGTCGAGCACCGCTAGTCGAGAGGAGAACCGAGACGGGTATATTGAGGCGGAGCGGGACGGCGAGTCGCGAAAGTGAGAGGAGGCGAGCGCGGAGCGGCAACGTCGCTCGTTACGTTACTAGCGGGGTAAACAATCGAGGTAAAGATGTGACGGTGGGCTGCGCGTGCGACCGCCCCCGGCGCACTGGCCCTGCACTTCGCTACTGCATTTCTGACGTGTGACGTCACACGTGATTAGGGGTACATATTCATTTACTAGCTGTGCCCGCGGTTTCACCCGCGTGAAATTTGTAGCCTACAGATTATTCTAATATAAACTATATTATTGTTAAGTTTCATTCAATTCCATTCATTAATTTTGAAAAGAGTAACAAACATCCCATCCACACGGACAAACTTTCGCGTTAATAATATTAGAAAGATCAGTGTATCGAGCGGTTTCAAGAGATAAACTAAAATCGTTATTCAACCTCAAATAGACGTATCATAGTTTGGATGTAAACAAAGTAGAGATTGCACTGTTGTAGCACGCAGCAAATGACCTTTAGCGTGTTTACTCATCCGTAGCCTATTAAATGGTGCAGATTTTAAATACAAGTCGTAGCGGTATGCATTTTTCTACGTTTTCATTACATTAATTACTTAAGAGATGGAGGTTTCACTAATTAACATTTGTATGTAAATTTTCGTCATCTACATCAAGATTCAGCATCTATCTATATACTAAATATGAATAATTTACCATTGTTTATAACAGAAAACTATTTACAAATTTACCTTGTTCAAAATTAGATTGAGAGTATTTCCATTGATTAAACCTTACTATTCCGTAGATGACTATAAAGACTTCAATTGACCTATTGCACTATACTTGCTGACATAACAAAATTCAAGTTTACTGTATAAGTTACTATTATCCTGACAAATTTATATTGTTTCGGATGGATAAATAAATAAATATTCTCCGCATTTAGCCTCTCAAATACATCTACTTCTATTAAATTTCCACAGATCGAAGTAAATGGAACGACGCGTGACTGAAAGACGGCGCGCGGTGTGCGCAGTCTTCCGCCACCGTCATCAATATGTATTGCGTGTATGACATTATTTTATACACTCAATACGGTGTCGCCACCTGTAGTTGTTACTACGTCGACTTTCGTTACGTCGTCTGATCATAAACCAGTTAAACGAGCGAGGAAAATAACGTTATTGGAAGAAGCTGTTGAAGGTCTCCATAACCTATGGCTAACATATGCGTAAGCGATCGATGTTTATGGTGTAATAACAATTACTACATACCCGTTTGACTAATTAATTCGCATTTACAATTGATTTAAGGTTAGCTTTTATTTTGAAGCAGTAAATACAATATTTTGTTCTAAACCTTGTTATAGTCGAATAATTGTTACGACACATTAAAGGTCACTCTCAATATTATAATAGTTTATTCAACTAACCTGACACAGTTTCTATTATCTGTTAATATTATAATAAAATTACTACAATGCTAGTGTGCATTAAGCTCGGTATACTAAACTTCAGAAATAGCATTATGGATATAGTTTGAAAACTGACAAATAATACAGACATTGCCAGTCGACACGAACGCTCCGCGAGTTGCTTAATGCAAGTGCCCCTATTCACAGCTGCCTGAGGTGAGTTATTCCTCGCTTTCAAACTTATCAGGTCAACAGTTTAAACATTAAGACATAACTTTTGAATATTCACATTACAATGACCGGATGGATGCACTGCAATAACTCGCTACTCACTATACTGTACCTACTTCAAATATGAAACATTCCGGCGTTAAACACACACGTGAGAGTGGGTGGCGGCAAGTGGCTAGTATCGCCTATTCTTTCATTTAAACTGTTTACAATCAGTACGAGCGAGACGGCGAATTCAACTTGAGAACGTATAAAACGGTAGTCGCTTGTGTTGTGATGATAAAATGATTACCTCTGACCTCAGGGATACAGATTAAATGGCTGTGACATCAAACTGACACGAAAGGCATAATAACTCGAGTGTTCTGGTTCGAATGAAACGTACTTGACATCTTGAAACGTTATGGAGCATATCTGAGTGGCTTGTGAAATACATATATGTTATGTACCTATATCACAAGTTCCATGTAACATACCGGACGTTTGACGACAGGATTATTAGGCGATATCAAGAGGAAAATTCCACTCAGGCGTCCGGATATTTCGGTGAGCGTTTGCAAGATTTGAAGACATTTTGGGAAGATTTATTGACAGCAGTCAATATATGAGAACGTCATAGACGTCTGAAATATCCTAACAATATTATACTATGTCATAGTGTCTGTTAACGAATTCGCTAACAAATTAAATCTGAAAATTCTACTACTAGAGTTTCTTTCCAGTTCTTCTCAATTGGATCTATATACTGAACTGGACGGTAGGGAAAAAATTAAAATTATAATGTAAAAAAAAATTACGTTCATAATCGGCTAAAATGTTCTACATAAATAAATATTTTTTGAATTTAGAAAAAAAAAATTGATTTATTAAAACGACGTAACGCGTAGAAATGGATTATAATGGAATGGTACAGACGCCTGTTATAACGATATACGCTGGAAGGGTACCAGTGGAAAATAATAAGACGAGAGAAATTTATCGCTATGGTTTCCAGGGAGAACCGCGTGGAGCATTACCTTGGTTAAAACACCATTGCTAGCAATGGTGTAATTAGTCCACATTATTAACATTCCTTTTCCCCCCATTTCGATTAGGTAATAATAATGCGAGGTCGGCGTAGTTTTAATCTTCCATTAATTCCTGTTCGCAATCATTTCGTTGCTATATCATCTTTCACACAGTCCATACAACTTTTTAAGCCTTCCTCTGCCCTTAAAACTATCCTTATTCATATATAATACTTTCTTTGAAATGTTCTCGTCATACCAACGCATTACATGCTCATACCATGACAGACGATTACTTTTTAACTTTCCCGACACTGACGTCACTTTCAATGCGGAATATTAAAAAAAAATAGAGTTCTGCAGTTCATAATCACAACTGCAACGAACAGTGATCAACATTAATATTGTTTATTTATGAAGAGTACACCACGTGAACTGTCGTCCTTGCCCTTGACAAGAAACCAGTATTGTGGGCAAGCTAGAATGTAAATCATGCTTCTAAACAACGTTTTCCCTACTGCCATGTCGCTTAACTATTTAACTGGTTATATTTATATATATAATATCATTGCCTAGAATTAAATATTCTAGGCCATCTGTAACATTGTATTTTGTTTAGTAAATAAAGACAGAGCTCACAGTTTCTACCCGTGGTTTGGAGAACTAACAATAGTTTATAACTTATTATGTTTATAAACTTATTTAAATAAATAACAAATTATAATTAAAAATAATTTTATGACAAATCTAATAAATTTCTGTGATTATCGCTCACAAACGCACTTACAAAAATTGTAACAAACATTGTTTTTGATTCTATTTCGTTAATAAATGTATTTACTAGACAACTGAAGTAAATACTAAGATTTTTTTTTAAATACATAATTTACATATAAATCACCCAGACCGATACAAATAATCAGATTCATGAATACAAAAGTTACATGAAGTTTACATAAAGTAAAGATGTTTACTATGTCTCGATATAACCATATGTTGACTTTGCATCCTGTTGACCTAGACATAACGCACTGGCGAAGAAAGTATTTAATGTAACATCAACTGCGTGATTACTGCATAATATTATGTATTGTACGTAATTTAAGTAAAGTGCATTAACTTATAATGTATATATATATCAACGACTAACCAAAATATACATACGGTATTTGCATAAAAAAAAATAAGTGTATTTTTTTGTATTCCTGTATGTTTGTCCTTATTAATCTCTGAAGCGGGTGGACCGATTTTAACGGGAGTTACACTTACCGATTGTAACACTCGCATATAGCTAACGTTAGGAGTAACTAAGGCTACTTTTATTTTATTTTAATAAAAAAACATCTAACACGTACGTAAGAGCGAGTTTTTAGTAACTTTACTAATAATATATAATTGTTATATATAATTATTTTATTATTTTACTACCTACGCGCCCCGACTGTGCACTGTTGTACTTATATTATATATATATATATATATATTCTCTTTCTCTTGAATAACTCTATCTATTACTAAAAATTGCATTAAATCCGTTGCGTAATTTAAAAGATCTACGCGAACAAACAGCGGATGCGATTTCATTTTGTACAATGATTACAAGCCGCTTTGATCGGTTTGTATTACATCAATACAATGTAGTATCATATGTAAATTATCTTACAGTCAGAGTGTATGAAGCACTGTAGAGTGGCCGTGCAAACCACTACAACGTACATTGTATATGAATTGTAATGCGCGAATTGACACTATGGGCACGCGCCGGCGGGCCGCGCTGCTTATTGGAGGCCACACAACCACCGATCAAACCAAATTACGCACTTACATACTACAATACATACAAACATTAACCTTTCAATAAACATTAATAGTACAGGTCCTTATTGTAAGGAAGAAACAGATATACATACATACGTATAATTATTAAAAATCAGGCCATTCCCAGCGCTATGTTCACGGGTAAATTTTAACTGTTTACCAGTGATCACGACGGTTGAAACACTGCCGGAATATCGGGAACTCAATAAATATAAAACGTGGTAAGATCCCGCGATTTTTACTAATTATACGTATCCCATAAATAATGACCGCGTCGAAATTAAATTTGACGGTACATATATGTGGAGTTGGTGTGATTATCAAAATAAAATCCTTTGCTCGTTATTTAATTAAGACAAAGTATATTTTTTTGCCCACACTCCACACTCATCTTTCACTCATTCTTTCATACTTAGCTCTCGTTACTATACGCGCACACTCTAATTAATCTAATGGCAATATGGATGTGTTTTTTTTTCTAACATTTTAAATAAACTATCCTACATACATATGTATATAGATTGATATAGATAATGTCAAACAACCAGTAAGCGGTCCTTAACTAATTTATGTAAAGTCTTTCAAACTTCTACATGTTTACCAATATATATATAACCTTTTTTATTAATGCAAAATATAATCAACATTAACAAATCTGTTTTAAATATTACAGTGTTTTATCATTATCTGTTAAATTAAGATGGTAACAAGAAAAGGACCAAACACCTAATTGATAATTAGACGATTGAGGTCCATATTGGTAAAGAAATAAGTTTTTATATCTCATAACTCATAAACGGATTGTTGTTATAGAATTTTAGAAAAAAAAATACATTAAGATATACAGAGGAATTGTTTTAACAGAAATATATACAAATACTAAAAAAAGAAATATACAAGCAGACGTAACAATATATTTTCAATAAAATAATCCTTATTCAAATAAACTTAAGTGTTTACAGCACTTCGAATTGAATGTGATTGAATATTCATTTTTTTATGATTCTACAGACTCATTCGTAATGCAAATTCAGGTGAGAAGAATGGACAATAAACTCAGCTGTAGCTTTTTTTTTAAGAAATTTATAAGAAGAAACAATATCTATTATTTCTTTGTTCAATTTTATTACGTATACTGTAGTTCCAAGTTTTAAATTCTGCACGTCTTTTTTAATATTATTATTTTACAATATTTTTAACAAAACTAGTGTGGTCCTCTCTTGTACATTACGTTTTTTTATTTATATTATTATACTAAAAAAAAATAGTTTGTTACTATTCCAAAAATCTTTATACATATAAATTAAACATGCATTTTCATAAATATTATTTCATTCTTTCTTCTTTACAAGTTTCAGATTTCATATTAATTCAAACTATGACAAAGCAAAATAAAATTAATTTACAGTTAATTTCCAAAATTAATAGTTCCAACCTGGCTGGACGCAGTTATAGGTTATGTAGATGTGTGTGGATTACGCTACCAAACTAACGGGATGCGCGCGGCGGTCGACGACCCCACGCCGCGACCTTACCGTCTAGAATTTTGAGGGTATGCCCTAGTTTTTATATAGATCGTAATTCTCTATCGAAACGATCGCGAAAGTTCTGGAAATCTTACATTTTATTTACTAAGAAATAAGATATTGATTTTAAAGATAAAACCTTTTTTATTAGCCTTTCTTAATGCTTAATAACAGGTATTATTATTACTTCAAATGGTTACAACGTTGAAGGACGTCTCATTCCATGGCCATAATGAAGGAACATTGATTTTTGTATCGATTAAAGTTTCAGAGAATAATTCGCCTCAAAGATAGAAATCATCAGAAATCAAAAGATAAGAACTCAGATAGCAAACATATGGGCATTTAGTCTAGGAAGATATGTAAATCAGCAATGAACACATGTTACAATTTCTGATACTACTAATATAAAAATGTACGAATGCTCAGTTAGTACATATAATAACCATAAAAGACATTATACTACAATGAGGGCGTAAACTACTTCAAATTCACATTGCATCCTCTGGCTTTTGTGCACACAAAGGCAGGGAGGGAGTCAGCCGGGAAGCGATCACGTACCTACTCAACGATAAATATTCAATCATATTCATCAACGCTGATAATACCGTATACCAGTTTCGTACAATGTTAATAAACGAATAAACTGTGGTTGGTACGCTGCACGCAAAGTAAAACAAAAAAGAATTTAGCAACTCCGTACTAGAATCTTCCAAGGCTACACGATAGAGAAATTACTGCCCTATCACTGTCTTGCGTTAATGCAGATCATAACGCTGTCTCGCTCTTCCAAGTACATCTTGAGGTTCGAATGGCTAAAGCCTCTATGGTGACACGAAAACAGTTCTGTGCACCATTTGGTAAGTGGCACGCGGTGAACACTGGTGCGAAAGTTAACTTTATTGGCCGTTCAAATTCGTGGTGTAATTGAAAAACTTGTTGAGAAATCAAACAAGTCGTGAGATCCACAGCAATA
Organism: Achroia grisella; assembly: GCF_030625045.1. Lineage (NCBI taxonomy): Eukaryota > Metazoa > Arthropoda > Insecta > Lepidoptera > Pyralidae > Achroia > Achroia grisella. The sequence goes on along the minus strand of NW_026712653.1, from coordinate 2,374,370 downwards.
ATGCATTACAATAGATAATAATAATATAATATGCATGGATAATGTAAAGATAAACCCAAAGCAATTCTTGATGAAGTGCGTCACTATTCCAATTTGAAATTCAACCGGAGTCATAAGTTATTGCCGCCTAATATAATTTGAATATACGAACAATGCTGCTCGATGGACCAGACAGGTCGTAAAAATGCTGACTGGCAACATTATGACAATTAATATGAGCCCAAACTTAACGGACTAGGTGGATCGAGCAAACAAGTTGGCATATTCACGACTAACCAATGAGAAATGGCAAGGGAAGGGATGAGAGAAGAGGGGGGTAGTGGATAGTGAAAGCGTTTTGAATTGAATCACATGCCCTCAGTCGCTTTCGACTGAGTTGGACTCAGCGACTGAACTAAAACTGCATCTAGGCCCTTCAAATCAACATTTGTAATGTAGGTACATTAACGCCTTGCGCAATCGTTGCATGACAATGGTTTCGCCATCACCCCAAATACGTCCATAAACCAATGTGCGTTGATTCTAAATTGCAGTACGACTGGCTCGTTTTCTGTTTGCAAATGAGGTCGAAGATGTAAAAAGAGCTGTTTGTAACAGCGATGTTATGTAATATGTTCATTTCCAGATTAGATCTAGAAATATTCGCACACCGGAAACCGGAAATCCTCCCCCAATTCGAATATAGTTCTCAGGTGTTCCAATATAGGGATCAGAAATGAATAAGAATGAACTGTGGGTTAATTTAGTAAAACCAGTTAGAGTTTTTATGTAATCAGTATGGCAAACTTGATGATGTCCCACATGGCTGTAAGTGATAAACTGTCTACATACAGTAGAAACATACATCACGACCTTATGTAACTATGATGATTATGCCCATTCTTAAATACTAAGATGTCAAATCTCGTACCCTCAACCCTTCATCTGAAAGGCTTCTTACAAAGCAAGTAAGCTCGCCAGAAAAAATGAACAGAAGCCCACGCATACTATTTTGTACACTGTCTTGCTTGACAACTTATACTTGTTAACAAAGCTTCGTTTCTATTCAATCCTAATATTATAACTGCTGACCACCACCTTACTGCTGTTAGTCGCAGCATTTACAGCTTTAACGAACGATGGGAGCGCCTGATGGCACTCCAAACCCGCGGTAGGACTATGGAGCGGCTGAAGGCCTGGCCGGGGCACCGCTAGGAGTTCGAACAAGGGACACGAAATTCGCAATATACCTCTTATAGCATTTGAGATGGAAAAAGACGGAGGCTACTTTTTATACCAATTATTGCCACGGGGATAACTCCTTTATACATTTTATGTACACAATAGTATGTAATAAACTTTGACTTGATAATAAAACGATAAGTTTACCGTTAGTACGATATATAAAAATACAAATATATATTGTTTTAATATTGACCGAATATTTATACCGCCAAGGTCATCATATGAATTCATATACACAAATAAAAAATTGCCAAGAGAAACTTGTTTTGCGTTAAACGGAGTTCCGAAATATGTATTATCAATATAAACATACAAACAACTACATGTTTACTAACTTTGTAATAAAAACTTTATGGTATGTTTTAGTTTGTAAGATTTAACATTTTATAAAAGTACCTCGAGTTCGTTGCTTTTCATGGAATATGGCTGCAGTTGCAATTGTGCCAAAAAAAAAACTTCAATTATAGAAAACTCCGCGAGTTAAAAATATCTACCAATACCAAAATTGTTTTGTATTATCAGATATTTCTTAGAACCTCATCTTTCTGACTATATATACAGTACGTAATTTATCCATACTAAGTATACTTCTCGAATAGTGGCTTGTCAAATGTATAAAACAAAGTCGCTGTCTGTCCCTATGTATGCTTAAATCTTTAAAACTACGCAACGGATTTTGGAACGGTTTTTTTAATAGATAGAGTGATCCTAGAGGAAGGTTTATATATATAATATAATACATGTACACCCGGGCGAGTAGCTGGTTTAAAATAAATAAATACTCCATCTAAAAGAAGTGAAGATATAAAAATTCGAGTATGAAACTAGAGACAATTGTTTTGTCTAAATCCATGTGAAGGGTGGTGGTCAGGTAACCAACTTCATCGAATGTGGACTCGCTATCTTGACCCACATATCGCGACCGCGGCCCGACTGGGGCCGCTGTCTCTAATCTAGCGGAAGACCTTAATTGCTACTTAATTGATTTTACTGTGTAAACTAAGTCCATTGCTATTGAAGTCAAGTCCTATATCCAGCTGACTTTAAACGATTTGCAGACAATAATACAGTAAAGCACACAAAGCACTAACTGTCTACAGGATTAATATATACATTTGACAGCCTCTGTGGTCTAGCGGTTTAGCACACCGCGTTACTTCCGATGGTCGCGAGTTCGATTCCTCGCACGGTGCAAACATTTGTATGATTGTTTGTATTGGTCGGTCTGGGTGTTTTCTATGTATATTATGTATGTATATACAAAAAAAAAAATCTAAGTTGTCCCATATCAGAAACTACTTACCGAGACTAGATGGCACTGTGTTAATTGTCAGTTATATTTATTAATTCATATATACAAAGTCTAAACTTTTTATTCAGAAACACTACCACGATGACCAATAGGACATCACATCGCATCGCATGCTTAATGATCACAACGGATTTGTTAGTAATCTAGACTAATAATTCTATTTCTAGCAAATAACATTTCAGGTTGACCTACATACGTAGTTTCCTCTGGAAACCATCGTGATAAATTATTGGTGGTCTTGATACTATAGGCTAACTGACCTGACCTTACACTCATCTTATTATCCTTCACTGGTAACTCTCGCCAGCGTTTACCGTTAGCGCAGGCGAGGGAATCGCAGTCGAAGTACATATTTAGGTGACAACTTTGGTTTGTCGAGATAAAAAATAGCCTATACCAAAATGCAACATTTACGCCAAATTGACGCGGATTCAGCTAATGTAGTTTGGTTTAAAAAGCATCGCTGATAGTGTACTTTATCAATTACACTCAGCACATTTACCGCAAAAATACAATATTACATATAAAGTCACCTTAAATTAAAAGGTTACTTTTATGGCGTCAGTTGAGATGTGAAAACAACATAACACTGCACGGGTGGATGGTACGGGTTAGTCAATGCTAAAAAACTTGAAATTCAACAATCGTGGACCAATAAAACATCGGCAATACCGTTTCCTCTGAGACGTTCTCATCAAAACAGAACCTTGACCCAGAATGTATTTCGTAATAAAACATGAGGAAAAGGATAAAGTACATGTATGTTTCACTGCGAGGGCTGGAAGCAAATGATGTCAGCGCAACGATTATTTTCGATTATTTTTACATTCGCGTCAGTTACATAAACAAAATATTCTCGCTTGCATTACGACCTCATACATATTATAGAATTGTTTATGTGCAAGTTGTGTTCGATCAAGGCCGGCGGCGAGAAAGAAATGCCAGCAGTAATAATAAAATATAGATTTAGAAAGTGGAATGTACAAGTCTGTAACTTAACTGGGTTAATTAAACTTTGTTTACTGAGTACATTGTCTAAGAATGTAGGCGAAGGACGCAGGGTTCGTCCTAGACTCCAAGGGCAGTCCTCGACCAATATTTGAGGATGCAAAATGGAATTCAGTAAAACGAACCATACTGTCGATGTTATTATATAAAACGTAAATATTACTAAATCGTAGTTAGTAATAAAATTGTATAATTTATATTTATATACTGTTGAAATAAAACATTAAGTACATACATAAACATTAATTAAATAATCGTTCGTTAGGCGGCAATTTGCCGAGTTTGCAATTAAACGGTTCAGTGTAGGTAATTATTCGCTAATAATAATTCCTAACAAATATATTAATTGCCTACTCGTTATCTAAATGATAAGTACAATAGAGTTTTTTCTACAGAATCGGGCTTTGATAACAAACAAACATACTGTAAATTGCTCATGAAAATTATTACAAGCACGCATACAACACATGGTTTTTTTCTTGTAATTTTTTATTTAATTATATTATAGTCTTATGCTTATTTTAAACTAAACATATTATACATAGCTTCCTTAAATATTTCTGTTTTAGACTATATTTTAATAATATTAACGACGACTTGTGTTAAAATAGTTACTGTTTCGTTTCGCGCATAAAATACATTTTTATTAGGATATCCGGATATACAACAAATTACCGATCCCTTTAAAGGAATTGCCATCGACACAATTTAAAATACAATTATTTAATTTATTAGTTGACAAATGTTATTACACAGTTAATGATTATATAAACGATGTTAACTAATTATTAGAAAACATAATATATTGACAATTCGAACTTGACATAACTTTAACATTCCTAATGAATATATAACAGTTTTATAAAAATTATTTTATTACTTTCATAATAATAATAAATGTATAAGATGTAATTTAATTGAATTGTGTAAAGAATAATAATAGATTAATTCAAATATGTATTTGCATGTCTGTAAAGACTAAAAGTGATATCTATATAACATAAATAACCATACCATCTATTATATACTACTTTTATAACAAATAAATTTCATTTCATTTCATATTAGCCATACATATGAACTATCAAATAAACAAAATTATTTGTACATGTAAAAACGTGTATTAAATTATGTCAGTTGCTTTGTATAATCAATATCACCGTACGAGCTCTGCTTGGTCTGCTTAGTGTCATCAAGTAGATGGAGTTGCATGTTTATATTTAGGTCTAATCTATTTATGTATTATTCAATTTACGATAACAAACAAGAATACGTCGATATAGTATATTTCCATTGCTACGCAATAATTCTTTTTATTAATAATTTGCTTTGTTTATAATTTCAAGGATTTTATCTAGCACCATACTATCGTCACCGCCACTTACAAGCGGCCCTATTGGCCAATACACGATAAAAACAGTAAGCTAGTCTGTACATAAACAATCGAAGAGGTAGTGATAACGTTACCGCAAATATTACCGCTATCAGAGGCGGCGATAGCGCGATATTCACAGCCCGTGCATATTATTATGATCTTGTCGACAGCTGAATTATATCCGACATACAAATCAAGGTAGCTCTATGTTATAGATCTACTAGCTACACGCCCCGGCCTCGTACGGGTGTACATGTATTATTATATATAAACCTTCCTCGTGAATCACTCTATCTATTAAAACAAACCGCTTCAAAATCCGTTGTGTTGCTGTAAAGATTTAAGCATACATAGGGACGGACAGACAACAACAGCGATTATGTTTTACACCATGTAATGATAATAATAATGATTAGAAACACTTATGACAAGTGAATTCTGCCGCCAGTACAGATTATAATATCAGTGAAGATGTAACTAAAAGATTGTTACATAATAAATCTAAATTCATTATTGGATAATATAAAAACATGTTTAATCTTTACTAATATGAAATGCGAAAGTAACTGTGTCTGCTTATCGTGCTTTCACGCTAAAGCTACAAAACCGATTTAAAATAAATTTGGTATTCAGATAGTCTAGGCCCTGAGAAAGGACCTAGGCTACTTTTTAACGCTTTTTAAGGGATTGTATGTTGAAAGAGGTTAATTATGAAAGTTTGTATGTAGGTAAGTATCGTCATTTTGAAGAGAGAAGCTTGAAACTTATTTTTAAGATTGTTTATTAAATGTAAATAAATAACACATTCAAAATGTGTAAAAAAAAATTATAAAATTTCATCCCCTGTTTTATTTTACCCTCCTAGGTAAATCAAAACAGGGGATGAAAGCTTGTATACAAATTCGTAATTTTCAAAGTCTTAATAAGTCGTAAGTCTTTGATGAACGATGAAAGTTTTTGTACTTTCATTTTGGGTTACTTTATTAAATATTTTATGCTATCCAAAGTATTATAAGTGAATACAATAAACAAAGACAAATCCATGGCGCTTTATCAACAAGCTAAATAATTACATACAAATTGGCATAATATCATTCATTAAGTCTAATATAAATAAACAATTAAATCAAACATTACTTGGAACAGACCAGTTCCCACTAGCACTAAACCTGATACAAAATATATATAATTATCTGATGTGTTTAATCTGTGCGTATAATTATTTAAGCGCTACAATCAATGCTCTCTCTAAATGGGCAATTAATTAAATAACGCCTGTTGATATGCGAAATTATCAGGGTGAATATACCAGGTAATTTAATAGGTCAAATGACATTGTTACTTTCCAATCAAATGACTTCAAAAAGAGAAAAACTTGATTGTTCGTTTGTCTACTGGACTGGTTTTAAAACTTTCACATTGATTATCATCATGAAATTCGGCATTTGTTTGGAATAAAGTAATTACATACGCATTTTTTATCCTGATCAAATCTTTTCTCTACACAATAACATATCTGTTAGATTGAACTTTGATTGTTTGTTTGGCAAAACTCAAGAACTAAAAATTAAAACTTTCACATTATCATCATGAAATTGGGCCTACCTGTTTGGATTAAAAAATCACATACTAAATTTTTTATCCCGATCAAATCTTTCTCTACACAGTAACAAATGATTGACGGTATGAATGGTTGCAAGTAAGTGTTGTTATTATTTAAATTTAAGTAAATATGTATGACATTTGTTTTGAAGACTTATATACTGTATAATGTAGAATTTTACCCGTTTAACAAAGTTTTTTAGGTACAACCTATTATTTGTTTCATTCTTTTCATATATAATTTAAGAGCTACGCTCTTGTCGGTGGAGCTCTTGCCACTTTCAGCGATCTTCCATCATGCTCTTTAATTCTTGATATGTCACGACTCCTATTCTCTCCTTTATTTGTTTAGCTAACACAAAATGAAAATTCAATCAATTAAATCATTACAATATTCAGACGGATGACCGACCCACTGATGGCCTCAGTGGTCTAGCACATTGCTCTAATTCCGATAGTCGCTGGTTCGATTCCTCGCACGGTACAAACATTTGTATTCATCGGCCTGGGTGTTTTCTATGTATATTACATGTGTATTTACAAAAGAAAAAAGATATCTAAGTATTTGTTTCATTTGTCTAATACCCATAACATATCTAGGGATATCATTATTATAATTATTAAGAAATGATTAAAGCATGTCAATTTCGTCAGTATAGAAAGTTAATGACGATTTAACTGTTAAGCAGATTCTGTGACAATTTCTTGATAAGAGTGGCATCAGATTGGTTGAAATCACGTGCGACAACAACTGGAATCGACGGAACATGAGAACGTGTCGTTCCAAATAAACACGAATGCGTCCACATCTCTGATTATAACAAATTGTAATGTGTAAAAAAATGCAATTATTGTTTACTATTACGCCATCCAATGTTATCGAATACAGTATTAAAAAGAACATGAGGTCTCTAATTAAATTGGATTATTTTTAAAATGAGATGCAACAACCATCTGTGCAACTGTGCCTAAGATCTGGAATTTGCGCCCAAACTTTGCACTCACTCACTCAATGTTTTTCTCTTAGATTAATTCCTCAAATATGATATGACATACATATATACAGTCATCCGTTTGCTATAATACAATTGTAAAAGACAACATCTTGGTGATATTTGAACGTTTTATCACAGCGATACAGATATTTTGTGGATTTTGATGATAAATGTATACAAAACTTTTCATCCGGTCTAGCGCGATTGTTTTCACTTGAATCACTGTCATATAAAGTACATAAGTGTATAAAGGCAAGATCTTGATATTAGAGATGAACGGTTACTGTGAGTTACTCATTACAAACTCCTAGATGTCCCTCTTCAAACTCCTTAAGCCGGAATCGCGGGATCGAGTGGCAGTCCAACGTGACTCCGACAGCGATTTACCAATATCGGGGTTCCACCTCAGTCTAACCTATTTCACTCCAAAGCAGCTTGCTTCGTAATCTATGTTTCATAACACGGTGAAATTACAAGATAAGAGGCATAACATCTTGGTCTTCTGGAATGGCACCGCTTGTGGACCACGGGTGTCACATGATAACGTGATGCTCGTAGTGCTGTTCATTTGAATAGGCAATGATTACCGCTTACCATCAGGCGGGCCGTCAGGTTGTCCGTCATTGCAATTACATAAAAAAATTGCATACTCATCCTTATGCACTAACTCTATGATACTGTGTTACTATTTATTTAACATTTAATAAGTTATCACATAATTGGCCGTTAACAAACGTGATAACTATTATCTATGTGCACAAAGCACAACATTTCGTTTTCGTATCGCTTAATATCGTGGAAATTATCATTTGTCCTTGTTCCTTATTTACATGTATACGATAAAAACAAACTACTGTCAGTTGGTTGGTTAAAATGTAAACTAGATTGTTAAGAAATGGTTCAATTGAGATAGAGCTACCTATTTGTTGATACAAACTGGTATCCGCGACTACGTCTGCTATTTATAGAAACTTATCCTATATTTAATCCCTTTCAGATTATGTTTTGAGATACTTAAGTCATATTTGATTAAGACCCGTCTAGTCGTTTAATAAATAAAATATAATAAACAGATATACAGACAAACTTTTGCATTTATAGCAGGGGTATAGATACGTAATATAATTCTCCAGAGGCTTCATTATGTAACGCTGTTACAAATGGTATACTTATAAAATTCATGGTTTTGCGATTCTGTATAAATAAATTATTTAACAGTTGCCGTGTCTTTAATTTGGAGATGTTGCATTGTTAATTGTAGAGTAAATGACCTTTCACTTTCATATATCTAATATCTGTATTAAATAATATCTAAATAGTATTTACTATATATAAATTGTACCCATAATACAAGTACCACTTAGCTTCGGACTAGGAGATAAATATCTTTTATCCTGGTGGGTTTCTTAAAGAAAAACCAAGGCCACACCATGTATATGTTAATACAATTCATAAAACACACTAAAGTTTTGGAAAGCCTAGAAGGGCTCTAGGCTTTCCAAAATGACAACAGATTAATTTTGTAAAATTCGTAATTACTACATATAAAGGCAACACAAATCGAGATTATAAAGATTTGGAAGAAAGATTCAGATTAAAAAAGTATTAATATTATTCTTATTATTATTATTTAACATGTAAATTAATTAAAACTGTTATCCTTGTTTTGGGAAGGAACTGACTCCTGATAAACATTTCACGCTAGTTTGGGAGTCAGGACTTAACAGGTTTAAATAAATAAATAAAAATTATATTATTATTAAATTATCTGAATCATTATCAACGCTAGGTTCTATTCTTTTCATAGTTAAATGAAACATTAGGAGTTTCTTAGAATGCATAACATTGCGCACGAGTCACCTATGATAATTCTTAATAAAGAACTTGTGTCAGCGAAATGATATAAGAACTAAAGTGATCTTATATAGAATTCTCGTGTCACAATGTTAGTTACCATACTCCTCTGAAATGACTTGACCGATTCTTATGAAGTTTTATATGCATATTCAGTAGGTCTGAGAATCGGCTACTATAAATTACTATTTAGAAGTGTCTGCAAAACAGTCAAATGGAACTTTATGATGTTCACACAAGGATATCATTTACACTGCCACATATGATTGAATTTAAAAAAAAAATCTTTGTAAATTACGTGATTATTCACATGAAATATACACAAATCGGACGACCGTTCTCAAATTACTTCTCATACATGCGGCAATTGAATTCCGCTGGTTTTATATCCTATTAAGCTTTGTATCTTAAAGATTGGAAATTGAAAAGGTCAGGTAATTTCGACAGAACGTAATTACTTTCATTTTTTCTTACGAAACATCGGGAGCTATTGTGTCAGAACAGGTAAAAATTTGATTTTGAGAGAGATTTATTCTCTCTCCGACAATGCTACCGTTAAAGATATTCTATGTACATATTTACTCAAGTGTTTGTGTGTACATCTGGATTGAACAATATACGGAAATCAATTTTTATAAATAATTTATTTATATAGGTCATTTTAGTCATTTATGAACGTCAAGTTTTTTGTAATAATATTCTTTTCCTACCGTCCAGTTCAGTATATAGATTCAATTGAGAAGAACTGGCAAAGAACTCAACAGAATTTCATAATAAAACATTACCTAAAACAAAACAATGCTACTTGTATAAAAATTTGTTGCGTGGTGAAAAACAAAGTGGAGTTATATTCATGGGCTATGTAATAGGAGTCATTATAAAAAAGTATTATATAAACAAATATAAGTGCTATTTACATTGTGCTGAAAGCGTGCCACAATATTAACTAAATAAGTATAAAAAATACAGAGTAAGACGGAGGGTTGCTCTACTTTCGACTGCTTCTGTGAGTTATACAACTAAATTATTATCTTTGTATAGTTGACTCAATATAGTAGTTCACATTGGTGAATACGTTCTTATCGACATATTAACCTTTTAAGTGGGGGTTTTGATTATTCCTTTTACAAACAATATAATGTCGAGTTGTTCTCATATTAATCTTTGTACAGTTTACTCAATATACTAATTGATAGTGGTGAATATATTATTATTAAGTTTAATAAAAATATTAAAACAATTATTATTATTCTGTATACAAACAATATAATGTCGAGTTGTTCTCATATTAATCTTTGTACAGTTTACTCAATATACTAATTGATAGTGGTGAATACATTGTTATCAACGCATTAACCTTTAATTAGGAACTAATATTTTTGAAAGTTTATACTCTTAAAAATATGAGTTCCTAAAACTTAGGTTGATGGTTTTGTATGCTTTCTACAAACGTTATATTATCGAGTTGTTTTCATGTTAATCTCTGTACAGTTGACTCGGTATATTAGTTGACGTTGAGTTGTTTTATTAGGAACTAATATTTTGAAAATTTATACTTTCAAAAATATGTTCCTTAACAACGAAGTCGGAATATTGTTTATTATTTTTACAAACGATATGTTGTCGAGTTGTGCTCATGTTTATATTATTCCGAGTACGTTCCAAATATGGAGAATAAAATATAATGATGTATACGTTATTGTTATGTTTATAACAATCATCTGGATGTCGTCATGACTCACGACGAGGCTCAGTAACACAGTTTTCAGTATTACGGACGTCACACTATACTTAACAAGTACGTAACATTAAATAGTAAGAGTATCAACACTGAATATTGACTATCGATTTCACTTTTAACGAACTAAATATATTTATGTTCGTTTCCCTTTTCACTTGCTTATTTCATCTAACAGCACGTTTTAATTGTAAACTAACTTTTAACCGCGACTCCGTCCGTATGACCGAGATAACTTGATATGATATGAAATATCTTTAGAAAGATTAGAAATGTATAGTATGTAGTTAGTATACATACTTCCGCTGTTCTATTTAATTAATTGTTATAAAATTTAACGCATATGCTAAATTTCATAACAATTAGTTGAGCCGTTACGGTATACGTAATGTAATAAACAAACCCAGTTTCATAATTATAGTATTACTAAAACCAAGAATTTGTAATATTATAGGCACATATAATTTGATGACCTATAAAATTATTAAAACTAGTATAATGCATATTGTTGAAAATTATAAAATACCAAACCAAAACATCTTTGATGAACTGTAAACACTGTGTTGAAAAGAATAGATACCTATTTAGATAAGAGAAACATTTTTTCATGCCTCCCGAGCCGTATGAGCCCGACTAAGGACTCATAACAGAAAGGAAATGAGCACATTCAGTGCAAAATTGAAGTCGTGCTCTGTATGCATAGAGGGCGATAAGGGCGGAGGCCGCGGGTAGTGAGATACCATGAATAACTTAGCGACGAATTTCGACAGTCAATGGACAATATCGTCAGAGCTGAATATGAGCGACGCAAATTTAAAATAGCCATTTCCATTCCACTAATCGAGGTCGTCATCCAACATTCTAGATGCCGATAGTACATGAGACAAAGACGCGTGAGCAGCTAGTTAATCGCGGCACACAATTGGGGTCTGTGCGGAGGCCCGCTTATGGGAAAGTTACAAACATTACAACCATTCATAAACGGTTGAATGAGCGCAAGACGCCTGCGCAGCCGGCGGGCGGCGAGCGCGCGCGCCGACCCCGCGACATCTGCGGTGTCGCCGGCCAACCTCGCAAACGAGGGTCAAAGAAAATTTGTTAAACATCAATAAACACTTGTATTGATCAGTACCCGCCTACCAGTATAAACTGCGCTTTTTATACTCGGTCGAGAGCCGTGATCCAAATTTGACGTAGTAGGTACTACATAACATTTAGTAGACGTAAACGCACCTACTCGTCAGTGCGACCACAGCGGCGGGTGTAATGAACCCGCGCAGTGACAACCTAGTAGCACTCGATGCGTCACCACGGGCGGTGCGATTGAAAAATTCCATACGACAAAAGCCGCGATGTCCGCAAAAGACGCATAAATAATTAGACAATAAACAGGCAGGGCAAGAAATCGGTAATTTGTATCGCGTCGAGATAGGCGGAGCGCAGAGGGAGACGGGTGCAAGCAGGCGCGCGCCGCCGCGGCGCGGAGATGTGGCAACGCGTCAGGTGGAAGTGGCGCCGTGCTGCTCTCGGTCTCGCCGAGGACGACCGACCGTCCCCGGCACCCCGCACCGCACACCCGCTAATCCTCACCCGAACACAATCTGATAAAATTCGCGCCAGCTATGAACATTACGCAAAGCGGTTCTACAACACATACAACACCGTGATAATGAATGACCCCGACTGATTCTTCCATCCTCATGATTCTACAAACTCTACCTGTTATTATACTCTTCACATTTACATAAAATCGAGCACAACCAGTTAAAACTGTAGCAAGAAAGTTATTTCCTCGACCTGGCGAAACTAGTCTTGCGAACGCATTACGGTTTGCGTTATGGCCAGGTGAATTCAAAATGACCTCTATGGGCCGGTGGCTTCTTGTGGCCTCGCTCACCGAAAGCGTTGACATTTTGTGGGTTAGCAACGCAACATGACTCTGTACTGTGACGAAAACGATGCCAGGATGACTAACGGGCGGGCGTCATTACCAGCCTAAACATAAATTGTCCTACACAAAAACTTTAACGCAATAGATCGATTCAATTGTTATATAGCAATAAGGTGAATTTTGTATCAGCGTCCAGTAGAGAATCTAGACTGTCGACTTGGACATCATGGACTCATTATTTAGGAATTCCTAAACATAACAGATGACATATCTCGACAATAGTATTTGCTATTGGGATGGCGTAAATTGTTAAGATTTCGAGAAAGAAAAGTAGGTACCACTTCTTTCATCAATGTAAAAGTCACTTACCAAGGCGAAGAAGTTAGTGTGGCAATCCTCGAGACTAGCACCGTTTGTTTGGTGATTTTGATGCGTCATGGTAGTCCGGGACACTTCATTTTCATTTCACAACACTAAAAACAGGTTCAATTTTAAAGAAACCACTCAAAATCTTAAAATAATCACCGACATTTAGCGTAGTTTTCACCTCTCAATGGCGACTAAAGGAAAATGGCGGATTGGAAACAACAATCCCAAGCCGACAGTGCTGCGTGCAGCGGCCGTCTCTAGAACTAAGTGCAGAAATATGTGACGTTCCATTTCACTTTACCTTATGGAAACTAAAATGGAATTTAAAAATGGAGTACAGTTTGTAATATTATTTAGTTATTATAAATAAGATATCAGCCATAAATTTTAATAAAAAGGTAATTTAGTTACGTTACGATTTCCTTTTTAAAACAATTACGAAGAAATTATTACAAGTGGCTGAAAGTTCAGAGCCTGCAGTTAAATGAAATCGTCGTGTAATGACATATTAAATTTATTATGTCATTTGTCAAAAAACTCAAGAAAGTCAAATTTGATTAAAGAAACTAAAATCTTAATAAAATAATAACTAATGCTTATAAATAAATAATAAATTGTATATTTTCTTACGACTCAAGTTTTATAAATATATAATAATAATTTAAATCATTCTTTTAAAAAATGTTAAGAAACGTATTATTGCCTATTACTCGATCTAGTTTACAGGTTATTTAATTTATATTTATTATTTACAATATTACTGTATTTATAGTAGCAATGATAGACATTAATGAATATGTAATTTTGTAGATTGTACCCGCTCGTAATGTGCAAAAGAAATTACCGAAAGTTGATAAAAAAATACAGGCCGCAGCGGAGTCCCTTGCAGCGCGGGGGTAACTATTCATTACATGTTTCCAAACGATAAACATTATGGCTTATTAAAAAATATATGGCTTAACAACAGTCGATCTAATATAATTCCATACAATTAATTTCAAATACTTACTGTCTCATGTTGCAGATTCTTGCGTCCCAACAAACCCTGGGATCCACCAGTAAATATTGAAGAAACCATTCTGAAGATTTGCACAGATAATGGCTTAAAGGTAGACTCTGAATTTGAAGAGCTGGAGCAAAAGTTTGCAGTACTAAATGCATGTTACGAAGAAACTGGCTACAGTGTTCCTAACTCCCTGTTACACACTATACAATGCGTTGGTAAGTTATGTAACCAACATGTATACATACCTTTAAGTGTTGTGTGTAATTTTTTTTTAATTTTCGATAGCAAAATATCTATAAACTAGTAAGCCATAGTATTGGGAATAAATAGACATTTCTGTTATTCTCTATTAAAACTTTGAATTAACTAATAAGACAGAAAAATATTACATACATTACATAAGTATAATAATCTATACAAATAAATAAAATTGAAAAATTTTTGAACTTGAACTAATTTTATAGTAACTTGGCTATAGAAAAAAAATGTAAATTCCACATTGAAGTCATGTACACACAGCTAGAGTACAAATAAGGCAAAAGTTGTATAAGTTTTATTTGTTCTGCAAAAACTAGTAATACCATTTATTAATTAAACTCAGCATAAATAAAAAAGGTTAGCAACATATTTTCAAACAACTAATTTATGTAATATGATGTTGTCTTAAAAATATTGACTATTATACCTTCTTTTGTCTAAGTCAATGTGTTCATACCTCTCAACTTTGGTTGTATAAGGATTAATAGACTGTACCACTTTGTGACTATTGTGGGTTTACATCCTGTCTAATATAAATAACAATTATAGTTTTCACATGTAATTTATGTACAAATAAAATGTATTTCTGACTGTTGTTTAAAATACAAATCAATGCCATTTTTCAGATGACCTGAAAGAGTTTTATAAATCACCAGTGGAAATTAATACTCCATTTGAAAAATTAGTGAAAATGGATTTGCCGAAGAATCTACATATTCAAGAGAATTATGTACGCTTCCATCCTGGTGAGTGTTAAATATTCCAAAACTTTATCTACACAAGTAACAATTAATATATGATATATATTTGTAAAATTTAGCACTCTGCTAAATTTTCTGACATAGATCTACACCAAGGAAACTATGCAAAACAGCATATGAAGGCATCAAGACAAAAATATTTACTGCAACCCCAACACAAATAGGAACTTTAAAAAGCGTTGAAAAGATCTGTACAGGACAGATCTTTAGAAATTGTAACTAAGAATCAAAGAAAAAAATTAAAGAAGTTAAACAAAAAAGATAGAATATATAGATAGATAGATAGATAAAATATACTTTATTTGTAACACACAGTAAAGAAAAAGGCATGAACAATATAATAAAGGACAACATGTATTGTTACAATAAGTCAGCATTATTGCTGATAGCAATCTTTTCAAGGCAACCTTAGGGAAACGGATTGAATAATGAACAAGTAGATAATAAGCATTTAGGAGAAAACTAAAAAAAAACAAACATAATGATGAAGGAAAATAATAATAAGTATGATATGAATTAGAATTTATGTAAACAATAATAATTATATATGTATTAAACTATATACACTTACATGAACTACATACATCATTTTATTAAAAGCTGATCTATCGAAAAAGGTTAGATCAGATTTCAAACAAAATAAAACACACATTAAAATAAGTGCTTTCGTTTAAGAGCTATGATGCCACATACATTGTAACATCAAACTTCTAAGAGCCCTCTTTTTGCATTGAGGTTTAGAAAGTAATTGTATTTATTTTA
This sequence comes from Achroia grisella, assembly GCF_030625045.1. Classification (NCBI taxonomy): domain Eukaryota; kingdom Metazoa; phylum Arthropoda; class Insecta; order Lepidoptera; family Pyralidae; genus Achroia; species Achroia grisella. Next base: position 2,358,215 of record NW_026712653.1, on the reverse strand, counting down.
TTATTTCAGATAAAGACACATTGTTTAATGGAAAATCTGCCTTCCCTAAGAGTTCCACAATAGTTACAGGCTTGAAAACAAGGAAGAAGTATGAAGGATACTCCGCCAAGAGATCCTGGCCTTAATATGGTTGTCTTATTGTTTTAGTATATTCTATTGTACAGTTTTTAGTTAAATATTAAACATTCTTTGCCATTTTATGTTTTTTTTTATAATCTACATAGTAATAATCTGTTCCCATGGTAGCTAACTATAATAATAATAACCATGAACAATTCACACAACGCCATCTAATCCCAAGCTAAGCAAAGCTTCTGTTATGGGTATTAGCAGTGGGGATCAATGGCATAGTAGCCATTTTTAGTTCGAAAAACGGATTTAGATGGCGTCATTGGTATCGAATGGAATTCAACATTGTTTTGTAATCGTTTAAAACCCAAAACTATGTTTTTAAAAAGGTTTAATCTATTTTTAAAAAGGTTTAATCTATTTTTAAAAAGTCATATATAGATGTTAAAATGAAATAATGCGTTTTGAAAAGTAATTTTCATATATTTACTCATTTTGTTGTTGCCCTGTATTTGTTTACAATTTAATCATTGCTAATTGGGGCTTATTGTTTCCAAAATACTTTCATAGATGGCGCTGTTTTCATTTGTATCACCGTATTTTAAATATTTATTTTATATTTTCAAATAATAAGTACTTACTATATTATTATGATAAATTAAACATAAAAAAAGTTTAAGTAAATATAAAACAGCTAAACAAGAAAACCATATTATTCCAGTAATACTTATTTAGAAAGTGTTGCCATATTAAAAATAAATAGATTTATCGATTTTTTCGAATAATCGATAACAAGATATTACAACGCATTATTCGATGGTGCTTTTAATTAGTCTTTGCAAACAGTAAAATTTCATCATTTTGTATTATACTCTTATTTGGAACGAATTGCAATGCATAATTTTTACTCGACGACGGCAAAATAGAGAGATTTTGACAGGTATGCAAGTACTATATATTTATCTGTTCGCTCATAACTTCGAAACTTGAAGAGGGAAATATTAATTAGATTGATCTGATACAAGTGTACTCTATTATATCAACCTCCACGCGGTCACCCTGGTAATTATAGCAATTAATGACATTAGTGACATAGTTCTTCTATTAAAAAAAATAAATACCTACTTATTGTAATTTAATGAATGAGAATTGAATGTGGTATAGAGTATATAAGGTCAGCTATACCTTTATGAAACCTCAATAAACAAGTGTTATATGGTATCTAAATTACTGACATTGGTAGCTAAATGTGAGGATCCTCGAATTTTTAAAAATACTCATAAGAAACTTTACAAATACTGAATTTTGCTTTTGTAGAAGGATATTTTCAACCTTACTAAATTGTACAAGGTTTTGAAACGATAATCATTCATAATACTATGATATATTACTGATCCTAGTACCTACTATTCATGATAATTAGTTTTTTAATATCTCCATTCGAGGGTAGGTTATTCATAATTTATATTATTAGATTTCATCACAAATAAAAATATCGATTTAAAATCGTAGGTTGGTCCATATTTTTTTATTATATCGAAATGACAACGAGTACTGGCAACATAAATGAAATGTTAAAAATGTAAAATATAGGAATAAAAGAATAGGATAAACGACTTTAAGTCAAATGCTTAAAACATATTTTCACTAGCATTGGATTTTTTCTCTTTTTTCATCATTTAAGTTAAGTAGGTACTTCAACTTTTGAATTGTTCCTGTTCAGAGTTCATTGAACTTCTTATTTTTTGTTTTTTGTCAAACTCAATAATTTAAATGTGTCTAAGGACTACTACAAATATTTAGTAAACTATCGTGTCTTTGAGGATTATCTCATACCAGGTATAACTATAAGTTGTTAAAAACTTGCATATGTATGCGTGTGTATCTTTCATATTAAAATATAATAAACATAGGTACTTGGTGACCGCTTTAATGTGGTATTATTATGTTTTTATTATTGTTATGAATGTAACTTCAAAAAACTAACACTGATTTTATAATTTTTGATTGATTGAGAAAATACTGAAAATTATTAATCAAAATAAAGTACTAAACAGTAGTATTATTTTTATATTTTATTAGAACTGAATGAATATGATGTATGAATAATATGTTTATTGTGCTAATAAGGTTACAGTATAGTTACTTTCATGTAAATTCATTCATGTAAGTTCATGAAAATGTAACATGGTATATGATATTGTTTTCAGATTTTCCTGACATCAACAACTTAATACTGAACAAAGTTTAAACAAATAAGAGATGATATTCTAAATCTCCTAGTCATTCAGATGAAGATAAATAACATTTTTACTGTAAAGAACAGGAGTTCAAAAGAATAAGAAATATATATATATATATATGAACATTTTACTGTATAAAATAATAATGCAAGTAAAAATAAGAGAAAAAAGCAGAAGAAAAATCTGTAAATTATTAATCACAATGCAATTAATAATATAATTAAATAAGTAAGAAAGCAACGGACTAGTGATGAGAAGAAATTCCAAGTAATTATATTATGTGTAACTGACTGCAAATAAGTTTATGATTTAAGCTCATGATTATTATTATATTGCTTCATCAACAAATCCAGGAATATTTTGTGTACCAGGAATTAATTATGAAATGATTTAGATGAAATATTATGTCTTGATATTGATTTATTTGGAATATAATATAAAAATAACAGAAGTGTTTGAAGTTTTAGTGGTATAACAGACAAGCAGTGAAAGAAATATTATTGTAAATTATTAACAATTGTTTATTCTGTGATTAATAAATTATTTTAAAGTGTTTTATTACCTGAAATAAAAATTATGATCTTCAAGTGTTGTGTTCATGCAATGTTAGTTTCACCTCATTCGATTTAAAATGTCAGGAATTATTTACTACATAATGATTTTGTATTAGATGGTAATCATATATATTTTTTAATGCAATGTGTATAATAATTCCCATTTACATCAAAAAACTTTGTGTAAATCTATATTTCTCTGTCTATAGACTTTGGTTGTGGAGTACTAATAAGAAACAAAATCTAGAGACTGTAGTATATCAGAGCATCCCAGAACCTTGTATTTAAGTCATATAAGGACTTAGTACCTACCTAATACTTGCTACTTTTTTAATCAATTAATTAATTTGATCTCAATCATCATGATGAACAATGATGATAATGTTGAGAATACTGCCAATGATGAATTTTATGGTGGTCATAAATAAATACCACCGTCACTATCGTCAACAGTCATTATTGATCTCATCATCATCACCGTTACCCTCCTTCATCCATATTGTCAAAAGTTACTACCTACTATTATGAACTGAAATGGTAAATAAGCTGACGATCCATCCAACCACGACGCTATCCGACGTACATAATATTACGTATATATTATTAAACAGCATTACGTCATCATGTCGTGCCCGCTATATCCCGCATACGTTATCATTCCGGAGAACATAGATGTTATGTCCAAATATCCTGTAATTTCGCAGCTTAATTTCAACTGAATAACAACTTACATAAATACCAAAAAACTAGCAGTAAAGGCGTAGTTTGTAGATATCGAAGGTTCTACAAATAGGTATAACATCAAAATAAGTACCTACATGTCATTAGCACCGATGTAGTATCCCTGAAAGGACCTACATATAACAGATTGATGGTTTGCAGATATTATTTTCAGTTTTACAAATTGCCAGTTTACCGTAATTAACTACATATTGAGAAATAATTATATACTGAAAATTATATGAGGTACCCATATGCACATTAATTGATTATAGCTAAAATCTATCACTATCACATAACAATTTAAATAAAAAAAACCGTATTAAAATCGGGCTATTCGTTAAGGAGCTATTGCTCCTTAACCGATAGCCCGATTTTAGTGCAGACGCGTTACGACGTATCTTCGTCGGGAGAAAAAAAAGTAGGCATGTAAAAAAGTAACTGTAACATAGTACATAGATACATAGGTACATTAGCCGTGTCTGTAGACTGTCAGCGAACAATATTATACCTACATTGAATTTTCGATTGTACCCAATCAGGAGTTCGATACAGTTATATATCTATTATGTACGTATCTTTGCAAAACAGATGTCATGTAGACCGAATTCTCTGCCATCTATTTTCATGCTTTATTACTAATCACCCACTAGTAATCCGAACTGCTTCAGATATAGCGACATCTAGCGCCTACGGCGGCGAAATAAAATAGCCCGAAGAATAGCCCGAGTTAGGAAGGAACCATTTTCTTGTATGGGATGGGGTATCTGTATGTAATATTATATTATCTGTGGTATTAGACAACTAATAGAAATACATTTTAAATATATATTTTTTATAAGTAAATGAATAATGTGTATTATAGTGTTCACTTATTTGTTATTTATGTCTTCTTGTATGTAAGTTGTTATCGACGTAATATCGGCTCGTTAGCCATAGCTCCACGTCTTTACTCCGCGGCGCTTGCGCAGGGAAATCCCTTCCCTCTTGCGCACGGCGGTCCGTGTACGCTCGGCTCGAGACGATAGATAATAAACTGCTAGTGTTTCCACATACACTACATCTCTCTCCTTTTTAAGTTTATTTTCTTTTCAAGCATGAATCAATCCACTCTATTAGGTATTTGTTCCTTGGAGGCATGTGTGCTACGTTACACCGATGGTGGACTCATTTTGACACTATACTGCCACACATAAGCCGAATGCCTCTAGTGCGATTGGCCTTTCCAGCGTAACCAGCACCGTGATTTTTCCTCCTCTTTCGAATATAAATTACATTTATATATTAACTCCAATTTACTCTGTGTTTCACATACTTCACCTTTCTTATTTTATATTTGTTTTCATATAATCGTTATTCCACTTTGTTATTGTGTAATATTATGTAAGATTAGTATAAAGCACTTCTGAAAAAATGTTGTATGTTTATGACCAGAATATCTCTATCATAGTAGTCACTACTTTATATTTTGTAGGTTTAAGGTAAATACTTATATTTTTTTTCATTCTATCTGTCTCATGCAATGTGTTATTTACATGCAGTATTTTTCTTTATCATGTACATTTGAAAACTGATTATCTAAAACATAATCTGGAATTTCTTCAAAACTCCCCACTATTTATTATTATCATTCCATAAAATATTGATGGGTCCTGTGGTGGTATATCAGAATATTATTATTATATCAAGAGTTGCATCAACAATTGCAAACGACTTTCCACTATATTCTGTCTACACATCTGATATCAGTCCATATAGTATTAATTGGGTATAACTATAACCATTCTTCATCGTACCAAAATTATCTCTCTTATCACCTGCATTAATTCAGTGCTAAAATATTAGGAAAGGTTGTCAGACCAGTCTTTGAGCGATCGACATATACCACATATACCACATATATCACCACAGCGACTCTACGTACTCCAGCAATCGTCAATTATATTAGTTATAGAAATTATATTTTCGACCAAAATTAATGTGTGTCCTATGACTTTTGATTTATTATATTTTACTGAATCCGCTCCATTTCACTCCGATAATTAATATGCATTAAAACTGGCAATTTTTTATTACTTATATTCAACCGCAATTTAATGCAACATTCTATCAATTTACCTTTAATGAATAGGACACCATTCATCAATACACAATACAATGCTTGATGACCCCGCCAAAGACAATTTAACACAAACTGGACGTTAATACGCAATTGAATGCTTAACGACCCAGCCAACGCAATTTAATGCAACCTGTCCGCCAATACGCAATTTAATGCTTGACGGCCCAGTCCAACGCAATTTAATGCAATCTGTCCATCAGTTCGCAATTTAATGCCTGATGGCCCAGCCAACGCAATTTAATGCAATCTGTCCATCAGTTCGCAATTTAATGCCTGATGGCCCAGCCAACGCAATTTAATGCAATCTGTCCATCAGTTCGCAATTTAATGCCTGATGGCCCAGCCAACGCAATTTAATGCAACCTGTCCGTCAATACGCAATTTAATGCTTGACGGCCCAGTCTACCTTACCTCTGTAGCTCCTTTTTTAGAATATCAATGCCATTGTCACCGTCATTATAACTCCATTGAACTTCTTAATTCATCCTCTTTAAGTATTGGTTATTAGTATTATGCTCATTGTTTTTCTTCCTTTGCTAATTTCTTTAAGGTCATCCGAGCCAATAGTCAATTTATAAGCAAATCATGGACTCCTGCAAAACACCAAATTTTATAATTATAAGACAATTAAACGCCACTCTTATCCATTTAATTTTCACAATATATACATTTATGACTACTAATATTAAACATATTTCAGATTTATTTACTCCACAAGAATGTCCAGTAAATAATTCTAATCTAAAGTATAGGAATACTAATAGTATCCTCAGAACCACTTTTTTTCCAATAATGTATCGTTAGTAATTGTTACTGTCATGCATCATGATTTACATTATTATCTAGTAATAATAATAATAATTGTGCAGCCATAATATAACGCACCTCATTCACAATAATATACCTCGTATATAACGACTTCCTTGATTTAACTAATTCTTTGTAATCCCTTGGATTTTCCATAAGAATCGATGTAAAATATACCTTTACATTGCGACATTATTATTATTATTTTTTTTTACTTTGGAAAAACACCTCTTTCTAAGGAATTTTCTTAACCCAAAACCTTTATATAATGTTCCCACCAATGGTATGACTCTAACTCTACTTATCTCTTATCTCATAAAATGTGATTCATGTCAGGACATGTTTCGACGTACTTATGTTCGTAGAACAATAATTGTTGTTCGATGGAAAGTAATGTAAAGTTTTGTAAACACTGCTGCTCGTCACTATTATTAAAGATTCAAGTTGAAATAGCTTACGACAGTTTTTTTTTACCTTTTTATAACGAAGTTTAGACCAACGTACCTTCAACATAATAAATCTCAGTTCAACGAATTACTTGATATACTATATATATTTTTTTTTTCGATTTGTTTTATCGAGGTTGCACTGTAGTACGTATGTAAAAGTTAAAACACGCTAATTTGTCTAAGCTACCCTGCAATGCGGCCAAAGTATTTAGAGAGCGACCAACACCAGTACTATGACGATAAACAAATACATGTATATATTTTACAACTACTTTTTTTTTTTTATACTACTATGGTGGCAAACAAGCCTACGGCCCATTTGATGGTAAATGGTTACCGTAGCCTATGGACGCCTGAAGCACCAGGGGTGTCACGTGACACTTAAGAAACCTTAATATACCCTTTTTGAAAAACCCCATGCTGTAGTCTCGTGAGAAAACCTCGGCAGGAAGTTCATTCCACGATTTAAGTGTACGCGGGAGGAAGCAGATATCATTTCCTATTAGCTATCTCAAAACTCAAAACCACATTAATACACTTATTTCGCGTATCGCGACACTACACAACTCCAGCCGCAACTGGATTAACTGTCAATTAAAAATGACTCCCCATCGCTCCAACATCCCCGTCACATTCATATAAAACAGCTGTCAGCGCTGTCTGCATGTGATCACAAAACAAATTCTAACTCCATTCCACAGCTACTAAATGCGGTACATTAATGCAATTATGGCTATTATTCCTATTATTTATTCAAGCTTCTTTAAATAAAGAATATTCATATTCTATTCCATGTTCCCGAAACTTCAAAGAATGTAAAAAACATTTTTTTTTTCCACTCTAATAACCCCTTCACTTATCCGCATAATGCATTAGGCGAGTAGGTACAATAATTCAGAACTTAATAGTAGTTCTATTTCATGTAACCATTATTGTGCAATTTCTAATTTACTGGTATTTTTAAATTAGAGAGAATCTTAAATATGATTCCATAAAGACATACTCACCACCACTGTACTATACTATAGCTTATTATTAAAAGTTAATCACTGTCATTGCTGTAAAAATAATAGAATAATTCTATATACATAATTAGGTATCATTTTTCTCGTTCCAGTGTTACTGACTATAGAAACCACACACCGCATACAGAAACAGCACTCCTGTACCTTACATCCGACCATAACTAGCGACACACTTCCTCGCAATATAATAGTCGGCATCTCAACCTCTTGACTACGTTGTTTTTTGTTTTTCTTCAACAAATTCATTAGACACTAAATTCACCAAACCAAAAGATTGCCTTCTAGGTCGCAAGTGTAGATGCGCGCTTCATTTTAACACAAAGCACAAATTGGTAAAAATATGCCAGACAAGTAGATAGGCACCTTGCACTATACGACATGTATAGTAGACCCCAACATAATATATCAAACTAATAATTAATCTACATTTAAAACCTTCCTATGCAAAACAATTGCAATTCCCACCGGCATCCATTGGAATGCTCACTAATAATTATTATTTATAAATTATATAATCCAAAAGCCAAATCCAATCCAAATAAAAACATTTTAACCACACTACTTCGCGCCTCTGCTCGAATACCAGAATAAAATAGTCTGCAGGTATTCCGAACAACTCATCCGCATCGAAATGTATGGGACACTGTTACCCAGATACTTCAACACTTGCAATCAATTAAGGCAAATATAAATATTGTTCACCAAGCACTGCTCAAACCGTGTGTGTCACCCCACCTTAGATTTTACTATTGTTGTTTTGTATATAATACCCAACATCAGTACTATAATGCAGGTACAATTGTCAGCTCACCATCATTTGTAATAATATCGTATCACCCGACAACATCGTAATATTTTTTTTATTTACATCGTAATATAATATATTGTACAAAATGTAATATTAGGTTATCATGTGATCATTACAGTTAGAAAGAGGAACTTTAGACCACTTCCATTTGCAGCAATACTCTAAAAGAAAATAGTGACATTTGAACACTAGTCACCACCTCTGTATAAATACAATAAGGCGGCCCTATTGCCAAAAGTAATTAAAGTGCATCGACACCTAGAAAAGATAAAGCAAAACAAACGTGTCGCCCGCACAGTGCTCTATTATACTTCATACCCACAGGTCTATTGCATCACGTAATATGATGTCCCACTAAACATCTGTGTCACCGTCCCCTTATGAAACGAACATGCAGCGGCAACAACAATCATTACCGATTTTTTTATTTCAACACGGAAATACGGAAGGGGGAATGGGATTGTTAAAATAATCCCACTGCTAACAATATATCACGCCAGAGGGACCTCCACGCGGCTCCCCCCAGAAACCATCGCGACAAATTAACACGAACCCACCACGACGGGCCAACCGATCCTATCCCCCCCGCTCATTCTACCATACTCCATCAGTGCCACGCCAGCGCAGGCAGTACACCATTATCATACATTAAAAATAATAAATCACGGATATACGTAAACATATTACTATAATGATTATTAATACGACTATTCCTACCAGCTAGAGACACTATAGGTATAGCAAGTACAATTTATAATTAGGTACCTACTTACTTGGCGCAAATCGATCGTAAACCGATGTTACCCAGCTATTGTTTTTTCTGTATAGGTCTATATAATTCGCTCCCCGTGCGGCCCCACCATAATCCTTCTAAATTTGTAATTACTCCGTACCCGTAGGTATATGTATATCTTATTAAATGATTTTGTACTTATCTTTATTTATATCCATTTTGCCTCGTCGCCACATATAGTGTTCACTTATTTGTTATTTATGTCTTCTTGTATGTAAGTTGTTATCGACGTAATATCGGCTCGTTAGCCATAGCTCCACGTCTTTACTCCGCGGCGCTTGCGCAGGGAAATCCCTTCCCTCTTGCGCACGGCGGTCCGTGTACGCTCGGCTCGAGACGATAGATAATAAACTGCTAGTGTTTCCACATACACTACATGTATAGACAGACAAATAGTAATATACAATAATACTAATGTTTACACTGTGCGAGAAATCGAACTCGCGACCACCGGAAGTACAGCGGTGTGCCAAACTGTAAAATATTTACGTACAGATTGCATTATGTCTACATGTCGTCACAACGACTATGAAATGTATAATGGGGATCAAGTTGGGTCGAATTCTACATTGTCACCTCTTTGAACCGTAGTGGTTAATTCCTGGTGAACTTGCTAGGATGGTTAGTTGTTACCTAACCTCATGCTCATGCATATACAGCTATAGCAGAATAGTGCACTACTCCATTATCATACATTAAAAAATTTACAATAATAATACTAAGATCTTTATTGCACACTGAAAAATAATTACAAAAGATAAGATAAAAATAATTAAAAAAAAATAAACTTAACATAAATGAACTAGAGAAAAGGCGGCCTTATCGCTTAAAGCAATCTCTTTTTATTACCTATAGCAGTGGGGATCAATGGCATAGTAGCCATTTTTAGTTCGAAAAACGGATTTAGATGGCGTCATTGGTATCGAATGGAATTCAACATTGTTTTGTAATCGTTTAAAACCCAAAACTATGTTTTTAAAAAGGTTTAATCTATTTTTAAAAAGTCATACATAGATGTTAAAATGAAATAATGCGTTTTGAAAAGTAATTTTCATATATTTACTCATTTTGTTGTTGCCCTGTATTTGTTTACAATTTAATCATTGCTAATTGGGGCTTATTGTTTCCAAAATACTTTCATAGATGGCGCTGTTTTCATTTGTATCACCGTATTTTAAATGTTTATTTTATATTTTCAAATAATAAGTACTTACTATATTATTATGATAAATTAAACATAAAAAAAGTTTAAGTAAATATAAAACAGCTAAACAAGAAAACCATATTATTCCAGTAATACTTATTTAGAAAGTGTTGCCATATTAAAAATAAATGCATAGATTTATCGATTTTTTCGAATAATCGATAACAGGATATTACAACGCATTATTCGATGGTGCTTTTAATTAGTCTTTGCAAACAGTAAAATTTCATCATTTTGTATTATACTCTTATTTGGAACGAATTGCAATGCATAATTTTTACTCGACGACGGTAAAATAGAGAGATTTTGACAGGTATGCAAGTACTATATATTTATCTGTTCGCTCATAACTTCGAAACTTGAAGAGGGAAATATTAATTAGATTGATCTGATATAAGTGTACTCTATTATATCAACCTCCACGCGGTCACCCTGGTAATTATAGCAATTAATGACATTAGTGACATAGTTCTTCTATTAAAAAAAAATAAATACCTACTTATTGCAATTTAATGAATGAGAATTGAATGTGGTATAGAGTATATAAGGTCAGCTATACCTTTATGAAACCTCAATAAACAAGTGTTATATGGTATCTAAATTACTGACATTGATAGCTAAATATGAGGATCCTCGAATTTTTTAAAATACTCATAAGAAACTTTACAAATACTCGAATTTAGCTTTTGTAGAAGGATATTTTCAACCTTACTAAATTGTACAAGGTTTTGAAACGATAATCATTCATAATACTATGATATATTACTGATCCTAGTACCTACTATTCATGATAATTAGTTTTTTAATATCTCCATTCGAGGGTAGGTTATTCATAATTTATATTATTAGATTTCATCACAAATAAAAATATCGATTTAAAATCGTAGGTTGGTCCATATTTTTTTATTATATCGAAATGACAACGAGTACTGGCAACATACATGAAATGTTAAAAATATAAAATATAGGAATAAAAGAATAGGATAAACGACTTTAAGTCAAATGCTTAAAACATATTTTCACTAGCATTGGATTTTTTCTCTTTTTTCATCATTTAAGTTAAGTAGGTACTTCAACTTTTGAATTGTTCCTGTTCAGAGTTCATTGAACTTCTTATTTTTTTGTCAAACTCAATAATTTAAATGTGTCTAAGGACTACTACAAATATTTAGTAAACTATTGTGTCTTTGAGGATTATCTCATACCAGGTATAACTATAAGTTGTTAAAATCTTGCATATGTATGCGTGTGTATCTTTCATATTAAAATATAATAAACATAGGTACTTGGTGACCGCTTTAATGTGGTATTATTATGTTTTTATTATTGTTATGAATGTAACTTCAAAAAACTAACACTGATTTTATAATTTTTGATTGATTGAGAAAATACTGAAAATTATTAATCAAAATAAAGTACTAAACAGTAGTATTATTTTTATATTTTATTAGAACTGAATGAATATGATGTATGAATAATATGTTTATTGTGCTAATAAGGTTACAGTTTAGTTACTTTCATGTAAATTCATTCATGTAAGTTCATGAAAATGTAACATGGTATATGATATTGTTTTCAGATTTTCCGGACATCAACAACTTAATACTGAACAAAGTTTAAACAAATAAGAGATGATATTCTAAATCTCCTAGTCATTCAGATGAAGATAAATAACATTTTTACTGTAAAGAACAGGAGTTCAAAAGAATAAGAAATATATATATATATATATATATGAACATTCTACTGTATAAAATAATAATGCAAGTAAAAATAAGAGAAAAAAGCAGAAGAAAAATCTGTAAATTATTAATCACAATGCAATTAATAATATAATTAAATAAGTAAGAAAGCAACGGACTAGTGATGAGAAGAAATTCCAAGTAATTATATTATGTGTAACCGACTACAAATAAGTTTATGATTTAAGCTCATGATTATTATTATATTGCTTCATCAACAAATCCAGGAATATTTTGTGTACCAGGAATTAATTATGAAATGATTTTGATGAAATATTATGTCTTGATATTGATTTTGGAATATAATATAAAAATAACAGAAGTGTTTGAAGTTTTAGTGGTATAACAGACAAGCAGTGAAAGAAATATTATTGTAAATTATTAACAATTGTTTATTCTGTGATTAATAAATTATTAAAAAGTGTTTTATTACCTGAAATAAAAATGTTATGATCTTCAAGTGTTGTGTTCATGCAATGTTAGTTTCACCTCATTTGATTTAAAATGTCAGGAATTATTTACTACATAATGATTTTGTATTAGATGGTAATCATATATATTTTTTAATGCAATGTGTATAATAATTCCCATTTACATCAAAAAACTTTGTGTAAATCTATATTTCTCTGTCTATAGACTTTGGTTGTGGAGTACTAATAAGAAACAAAATCTAGAGACTGTAGTATATCAGAGCATCCCAGAACCTTGTATTTAAGTCATATAAGGACTTAGTACCTACCTAATACTTGCTACTTTTTTAATCAATTAATTAATTTGATCTCAATCATCATGATGAACAATGATGATAATGTTGAGAATACTGCCAATGATGAATTTTATGGTGGTCATAAATAAATACCACCGTCACTATCGTCAACAGTCATTATTGATCTCATCATCATCACCGTTACCCTCCTTCATCCATATTGTCAAAAGTTACTACCTACTATTATGAACTGAAATGGTAAATAAGCTGACGATCCATCCAACCACGACGCTATCCGACGTACATAATATTACGTATATATTATTAAACAGCATTACGTCATCATGTCGTGCCCGCTATATCCCGCATACGTTATCATTCCGGAGAACATAGATGTTATGTCCAAATATCCTGTAATTTCGCAGCTTAATTTCAACTGAATAACAACTTACATAAATACCAAAAAACTAGCAGTAAAGGCGTAGTTTGTAGATATCGAAGGTTCTACAAATAGGTATAACATCAAAATAAGTACCTACATGTCATTAGCACCGATGTAGTATCCCTGAAAGGACCTACATATAACAGATTGATGGTTTGCAGATATTATTTTCAGTTTTACAAATTGCCAGTTTACCGTAATTAACTACATATTGAGAAATAATTATATACTGAAAATTATATGAGGTACCCATATGCACATTAATTGATTATAGCTAAAATCTATCACTATCACATAACAATTTAAATAAAAAAAACCGTATTAAAATCGGGCTATTCGTTAAGGAGCTATTGCTCCTTAACCGATAGCCCGATTTTAGTGCAGACGCGTTACGACGTATCTTCGTCGGGAGAAAAAAAGTAGGCATGTAAAAAAGTAACTGTAACATAGTACATAGATACATAGGTACATTAGCCGTGTCTGTAGACTGTCAGCGAACAATATTATACCTACATTGAATTTTCGATTGTACCCAATCAGGAGTTCGATACAGTTATATATCTATTATGTACGTATCTTTGCAAAACAGATGTCATGTAGACCGAATTCTCTGCCATCTATTTTCATGCTTTATTACTAATCACCCACTAGTAATCCGAACTGCTTCAGATATAGCGACATCTAGCGCCTACGGCGGCGAAATAAAATAGCCCGAAGAATAGCCCGAGTTAGGAAGGAACCATTTTCTTGTATGGGATGGGGTATCTGTATGTAATATTATATTATCTGTGCCTATAGTAAGTGAGAAGTTAAATTATTATAGTTCATTAATAATTTATAAATGTAGTATTTCTGTTTCTATGTCTCCGTTAGAAACATAGATGAAAATAAATTTAAAGTTAAAAAAATATTTGTGTTTTATATTTAAAATCCAAAAATTTTCAGATGTTTGCGTCTACCTCGACTCGTTTGAAATAAAATAATCTTTATTTCAAAATTATGCAAGTAGTCTTTTTTTATTATATTTCTATATCTTTATAGAAAGGAAATCACACTATCTCATCGGTTAGAGGACATAGATTACTAGCAAAGAATATACTACTCAAGAGTTACATACACAGGTTGCATAACTTCGAAGTGTCTTTGAATATTTGATTATTAACCGGAAGCGGATGTATCTGTATCTGTAAAATACAAATATTTTTTGTTTGTTTATCTCAAAAAATGGGGATTCAAGGATCAAGTAAAATTCATTCATGATTGACATATGAATGAGTTTCATATACATCATTTCAATGTCAGCCAATTGACAAATTCAAATTTGACAATCAGTATTTTTAGGTTATGATTCATTCATTGCGATTATATTTATTTTGTCCTGTCTAATCTTATTATAATTAATCTTTTAATACCTTAGAAATGCTATAAACCTGGAAAATGAATGTCATTTTTATACTGTTATTTATTTTTATTGCTATTTACTCTTGTGTTTCATGGTAAGAATTCGATAACTGAAATGCTAGACTGTTATTTTTGTTTTGCAAAACAATGTTTACTATGTTATTTTTTTGCCTACTAGGTTGCTCCCAACGTTACTATCCTGGTTGTTCAAAAGAAAGTACCACATCAGATTAAAAATTGGTAAAATTTCAGTTCTTAAGTTTGTACTGAAAGACGTAAGCCTATCGAAAGATAGACATTTTGTTGTAAGTATATTCAGTATATGTTACTCTGAGGATTTTGTAGTAGTATATTCTTTTTTTTTATGTAATTGAATGGTCAATAAGCTGACTGCCCACTTGATAAGTAATAACCGTTACCTGTATGTACATGAACACTACAGACATCACGTCAGTGTGTAACGCCGGTAGTACTTCCTTATTCTCTACCATTACTTGCCATTTTGTCAAAACTACGACACCTTCATATGCTTCAGGGGTCAGGGAACAAATTATTTGTATAGAACCCTTGGTTTTCAGCAATTGCCTTTTACATCTATACATATAAATAAAATAGGAGTGTCTGTTTGTAGTATTGAAATAACCGTTTTCTACTACATGCATATGAATATAAATACGGTACATACACAAATATAATATTTTTTACAATTTTTATCTGTCTGTCTGTCTGTTTGTTCCGGCTAATCTCTGAAATGGCTGGACTGATTTTGACGGGATTTTTTTTAGCAGGGCAGGTAGCTGACGTAATAAGGAGTAACTTTGGCTACTTTTATTTTAGAAGAATTCTTTATTTTAGAATAATAAAGTTAAATTCCATATGGATGAAGTCGCGGGTACAGCTAGTACTCAAATATAAAATTTACAGTTTATTTGTATAATGAATTTCCAATCATGAATTTTTTACAGCATATAGATGAATTATCATTCCGAAGTAGCTTCTTCAGTTCAGAAATCAATAAGCTAGTGTTGGTAGTTATAAAAGGTGTTGAAGTCACCAATCATGTTGAGGAGAAAAGGAGTGTTGTCGTTGAGACCATTCTCAAGCCATTGTTGTCTAAACAGAACTCAATATCTAAAAGCGAAGGTGCTGACCAGGTTACCAACCTAAGCAACATTGATTCTGAGTTGAACAAAATCATCCAAAGAAAGATACTGGACTTCAGAGATAAGAAGTTGCCCCCAAGTCTCATTATGTTCGCTCAGGTAATTTTTTTCTTATTTTACTTTTGTAACAGCAATGATTAACAATCTAATGGTCAACCTGAAGGTGAATGACAACTGTTACCTTTGTAAATGAGCAGCAACTACATGATGATACCATTTCAGCTCCTAATGTTGCTCATCACTTGCTATTTCAGAGGATTAAGATGTCATGGCCTATAACTTCGGTACCATATCTCTTCCTTCAATTAAAATATGGCCTACAAAGTAAACACCTTTATGGCTGAAATATACAAAGATAGTCACATAGACTACTATGTAGAAAGTGTATTGTACTCTTTTCTAATGATCCTACTGGTTTTACTCTATTTAATACTTATCCTAACTTGAGATCTATGTAATAATTCAGTAATACTTCAGTATTATTACAGTATATTGCTCTAAAAATATGGATTCCTAATAATAACAGGAGGTTGAATAATGTTGAGGGCAAATATCCTCAGGGTTTATTACCAATGCAATGAACTGACCTTATCAAAATGGCTACACAGCAGTTCATTGTCAATGTTCTCCTAGAGCCAGAAACCTTAACAGGTGGAGAAAAATTGCGAGGAGCTCTGTCACCAAGGAGGACAATGAAATGTATCCAATGATACCACTATTAAAGCCACAACCACTCTGTCAAGACTGTATGATTAATGAAGATGAAGAAATAATAATGTAACTTTCCTTCACTTTCAGTTTATGGGTGTCCATGTGTATAATGCTTCAATTGCCATCCACAATGAAATTATAAACAGTGCATCACTGAACTTCACTGCATCAGAAGTTCACGCTGATGGCGCTGCAGGCGGGCCTGCGAGAGCTCTAGTGTTCTCTGCAAACCTAGTTGAGTTTAGGGGAAAAGTCCTCACAGAGAAACAATGTTTAGCTGAGGCATGTTGCAGTCTGTTAATAGAAGGGACTGTTAAAGCTGATGGCCCTTTAAATGTTGAGGTAAATATTGATATACATGTCATAGTGTGTAATGAGATTTTACTTTCTCATCTATTATTTGTAATTTGTCATTCGGAACCATTTCCAATATACTTACTAGAAATGTACTCAATGTGTGAGAGTAATAGCAGAGAGGTCGTGAGTTGAAACTGGCTGGCACTAAATAAAAATTTTTATATGTCTATACCTTTCTGATTTTTATGATTGAATCACTTAAATCAAAAATTAATTTGAGAGCTGGCAATAGACTTATAATATGGAGCAAAATATTGGCATATAGAATTGCATGTGTTGCGTTCACCAGAACATCCTGCTGCCTGTGGCAGTCATGTCATCTCTGAAGACGCCATTATTTAGATTTAACACATTCTTATTGTAAATTTTAACTTGTTCATAACTTCTGTGTACCAAAGAAAGTTTTAAATTAAATAATTAAAATTGTGATTATAGAAAATTCATGCGGTAATAAGCAACACAACTGTATCATTCCAAGATGAGATTTACCAGTTCATACAGAAGCACAAAGGTCGTAGAAAGAGCCTGGTCCAGTCAGATCTGGGAGGAGAGGATCATATGAAAACCATAATTCCAAGATTATCACCAGTTATACCAAAGGTAATTTTTATAAATCTATTTAACTACATGATCTGAGGGGAAAGGGGATTGTTAGTAATGTGGACTTATGAACACATTGCTAACAATATACTACAACTGGTTGACCTCTACAAGGTTCCCCCTGGAACCAAATGTGACTAATTTCATATGTGAATTTGACAAGAGATCTGACCTCATTCTCATACTTTCATCCTCCACTGGTGCCTCGTCATCATAAACCGTAAGCGCAGGTGGGAGCACTGTTCCATTACCATTCTCCAGACGACATCGGTGGTCTAGCGGTTTAGCACACCATTACGATCGATGGTCGTGCGTTCGATCCCTCGCATGGCACAAACATTTGTATTCATGAGTATGATTGTTTATATCGGTCTCAGTGTTTTCTATGTATAATATGTATGTATTTACAAAAAAAAATCTATATATGTATAGGTATCAGTTATCTAGTACCCATAACACAAGGTTTAGCTAGCTTAACTTGGGTCTAGATGGCGCTGTGTGAATTGTCTTGATATTATTATATATTATATTATAATATTCTATAAAAAAAATATCATCATTCAGCCATATAGTGAAACTTTACTAAAATTAGAAATGTGTCATTGTTTGTAAATGTACTAAGTCATGTAGTCATAGTAGTATAACTTCTACATGTTATGATGGAAATAGACATTCAATAATCGCTGTCAGTGACGGTGGTCTAGCTGTTTAAACATACCGCCTTAATTCCTAAGGTCGCGGGTTCGATACATCGCACGGTAAAAATATTTATTTTCATGAGTATGTATGTATTTACAATTATCAGTTGTATAGTACCCATAACACAAGCTCTGCTCAGCTTGGGACTAAATGGCGCAGTGTGAATGGTCCTGAGATATTATTATTATTATTTTTATGTATTTTTTTATCTGGTTTCAAAGAAGAGAAGTTATTATTATTGGTCTACATGACATCATACATCGACTGAATGGTTCTAAGATGTTATTAAAAAAAACGTTCTCCCTCCGCCCCACCCGTCATGGCGTTTGCGGTATCATGGTTATTATTTTAAGCTAGGAATAGTGACATTACTGTAGTCTTGTGTTGATTACAGATCTTCAGTTTGCGTGTAGACACAACGAAAATTAGATGCGTGAATAACGTCGCCAAAACAAATTTTGAGATGTCACTGCAAAGTCTTCAGGTAACATTTTCATTGAAGATTATTTAAATATTTATTTAATGTATGTGGTTTGTTTGACGTGTTGATAATAAAACGAGAAGTCAAAGGCGGATGAGTTTGTACAAAATGAAGAATGTTATTAGTTATTTGTTGTTGTGGCGACCCCTATGGTAATGTTATCACAACGACAAATAAAAACTACATTGTATAATTTTCAAGATCAAAAATTAACAAATGAATGATTAACTTAATAATTATTTACTTTTCAGTTAGTCAGTCTATGTATAACTTCTTTGTTTTAAACAAGCCTATTTATGTGTCTATGTCTATATCTAATATTAAATGAAAAATCCCCACTTGAATAGTTTAGTGAATTTATTAAATATGATTTAAAACAGATGTTTCAAAGTTATTTACAGGTATTAATATAATGTAATTATAATTGTAGGTAAATTCGAGGTTCAGTGCCGCTTCGGTGATAGTGGACGACAGCGGCACCCACGTTACGGGTCTACCTCAAGTTTACGTGGCCTTCCAGATGGACCAGTATCAAATGAAGACAGATAACGAAAAATTATTGTATCTACATAAGCTCAAACTTGATGCTAAAGTAAGTTTAGATTATTTATTACTAACTATAATAGTACATGTGGGAAAGAGAAACGTTATGTCGTCTCTATCGCACACTGCTGGCGTCATGCGAGCATTAATCTGTTAATGACGATTGAGAACAGTGGTGTGTGTTTAAGAGCCGATAATAGGAAGACAAACAGTACACGAACGTTAAGGTTTTGCGTAAATTGATACATCTAGAATTAACATTATTTTGTTTTGTTTAATTTAATATTTAACAACTTTTTACTAATGTAAATTTAAAATTATTGTTTAATATCTGTTTGTACTTGCTAATCTCTGAAACAGCTGTTCCGATTTTGAAGGTACATTCATTTGCAAATATTGAAAGCTAGGACAAAAAACACACTAATAATATTATTACGATTTTCTTACAGCTGGAAAAAGGTGTACTGAATCTGTACTTGATAATAAGTACTCTAAAAGTCACCTACAACCATAGTCAGGTATTTGAATGGTACTCGTCAGTTATGGAGAAGATTAGAAAATCAAGGGCATTAGAACTTAAACCTATTATGACAAAAGGTAAGTTACTTAAACCTATTATGACAAAATGTAAGTTAGTTTTAAATAAGATAATTTTTAATTATCTTTTACAAATAGCATGATTAGCTCTTCTAACTTTCGAGCTGTAATATGATAGTTGTATACTTATAGCACAGGGCTAATATTTAGTTTAGGTTATCAGGGTCATTTTGTATTACACAGTATCTGCTATTTTATTACCTAGAACCAATTTCAACAGTTCCTTTTTAAATGTTGTAAATTTATGGCTTATACAAATAAAGTATTATTATTATTACTATTTACAGGGTGTATGATTGTGTATAGAAAAATATTAATCATTAATTATATAGTAAAGTATTCATAGTTCACTTTAGCTACACACGCACGCACACCCTCCCGCATAAATACATACGAACATAATTTCCATAATTACGCACACGCTGTACATCAGCTTCTTAGTGAGGGTAGTTCCCCCATATCTTTGGTTTACCAAGAATCCGAAAGGGGTAGGGGAACTGGTCTATTTTTTTATATTTTATATTTGTTTGGGCTGTTATTGCGGTACTTTAGACCTGTAGCACTGCGAATTGCATAAATGTATTGTGCATATTTTTTAGAAATTACTTTCGTTTTATTTTTAGAACCATCCACGCCTGTTTGGGTGACTCGGTTATTTGCGGCTTGCGTGGTGCAGGGCTGCGCCGAATTGCGTGAGGTTCGAATACACACACACTTGTTAGAGGAACGCGAATTGGCTATCGGCTGTGCTGGTGTCAAAGTCAAATTGGATCAACTTCTAGACACAACTAACAGAGGTAAGTCGTAATTAATCACGAGGCGAGAGTAATTTATTATGTAATTATTCATTACCGTGATAACAATATCAGAAATATAATGTAAGAGTTAAAAAGCAAATAAAAAATGCTGTGTACGCTAGACACAACATGTTTCCTTATTTTTCCCACATATACTATGTGCATACACACCCACAGACACAATACCACACTACCGAATGAACTTACTAAGGTACAACACACTACCTAGATACTACAATAAACAAATAAATTATGTAGCGACATCTCATCACATCATATATAACGCTACAGCGGTGAAGTGATAACCACCGCGCTACTACTACGTCCACTAAACAGGTTACGGACTCAATCAAGCGTTTATTGTACGACAGAGGAGGTGCACAAAGAAGGCGGTGGCCGCGGGCAGTGGAGCGCCGAGCTGCTGGTGGACGGCGGGTGGGCCGCGTGGGGCGCGACCCCCGCGGCGGGGACGGCGGCCGGCTCCGCGGCCGCGCCGGGCCCCGCGGGGGGGCGCCCCGCGCCGGGGGCGGGCCCCGCGGTGGGACGCCCCGCGCTGGGGGCGGGCCCCGCGGTGGGACGCCCCGCGCTGGGGTCGGGCCCCGCGCCGCCGCGCCGCCGCCACGCGTGGGGCTCCGCGCTGCTGGCCGTCGCACTCGTCAAGTGGGGCAGCCACGGACACGACAACTCCAAGGTTCTTTCTGCAAACCTTATTATTTAATTTCTTACCATTTTTTTATAGCACAAGGGACAAACGAGCTTGCTTGGCTCACCTGATGGTAAGTGATTACCGCCGCCCATGAGCACCCACAGTACTAGGGGAATTTCAAGTGCGTTGTTGGCAGTTTCAATATCGTATCGGTTCGGAAATAATGCGGCAAGGTGATTCCACAATGTGGTTGTGGTTTCCAAGATTATCATTAGTTTTTCAGTCTGGTTTTTTAAATTTTTTTAGTCATAGTTCGAGGTTTATTATTTTAAATATTGTGACGTCAATAGTTGTAAGTAAAAACTATTGTTAATATAATTCTCTTAGTCCTAATCTATGGACAATTGTTACCATGTTACTGTACATACATATTCGTGTATGAAAAAAATCACACAGAAGAAAAAAATCAAATTTACTGATTAGAAAATCAGTTTATATAGATAACTTGACTTATGTACTCTCTTTCAGGTGGAAGCAATGATGGATTGCCTCCGTCTAGAATGGAGCCCTTCCATCGCAAAGACCATCATAGCACTAGTGGACAGTCTCAATCAGTACCGATCCTGTACAACTACCAATCGTCCATCCCTTCCTTCCACCGAATATCCAAACAATATTACAATAAATGTTGCACTCTCACATATAAACTTGTTCCTAATACTGAACGAGACGATGTGTCTAATGACCAGAATCGATGCAGTGACCATAGAAAAGACTACGAGCAAATCTGGCGCGGTCGTGTCAGGGCTGAAGATGGTTGATATGGTGCCTTATGAAGGTATTTATGTATAAATATGAATATATCCTTGCCTTTGTGAGGGATAGTTATAGGTATTCTTTATTAGTGAACTCAATACTTGATTTCACCAGAGAGTCTGTCAAAAATATAAGTTATCATTATTTTTTTACTGAGACAAAGATTAAACTATTAAATTTTATAGTTTAATCTGGGTGACAGTAAAAAATGATTTGGTGATGATGAATTAATTAAATTATTGAATTGACGACACATATGCTAATATTTCCTGTATAAGAAATAAAAAAATAATGTTATATTTCTTTTGACTATATTCCTAGACGAGATTATCAGAGCAGTTGTTAATAGTCGATGTTTTTCTGAATGTAACTCTTGACATGCCCAGTTTACTATGAGTTTTTCAATGAAAAATGGCAGTGAGCGAATGAGCGAAATACTTTATGTGCTAATGTATATAAAAGTAATGATAAACTCACCGTTGATGCGGCAGGGTGAGCCCTATCACTTTGAATATAAACTAGGTAGTCTATTACAAACAAATGTTCTTAGTGATGTGTGGATTTTTTTAAACGCTTCGTTGGCAATACTAATTTATTCGTATAATATTAATGATGGTTTTCAGGCAATGTACATTGTTATAAATCGGACGAGATCGTATCGTCATTCTTCTACATCCGACTGGCGAGGATAGAACATGTGCCTTCGAAGCAATCCCACTCAGCTCTTCTGGATTTCCAGTTCAAAGAGAATGTAGACTTTGAGTGGAGGGTTAATTTACACCTCAAGATGCTCACACTTTTTAGAGCCATCAAGAGTTTCACAAAAGAATTGAAGGAGAAGTCGATACGAAATGACACGGACACTGCGGTGAGAAGAGGGAGACAGTTAGACTGGAAGATCTCTTTTAAGGGAGAAACGAATGTAGAATTAATATTGTCAAAGGAAAATAACATGCTGTTTGCAACTGGTAAGTTTCAATAACGATCTCGGTGGTCTAGCGTTCTAGCACACCGCTTTACGACCGATGGTTGCGGGTTCGATTCCTCGCACGGCACAAACATTCATGAGTATAATTGTTTGTGTCGGTCTGGGTGTTTTCTATGTATAATATGTATGTATTTACAATAAAAATATCTATGTATATGTATTAGTTATCTAGTACCCATAACACAAGCTTTAGCTCGCTTAACTTGGGTCTAGATGGCGCTGTGTGAATTGTCCTGATATTATTATTATAAGTTATCGTTGTTATGTATTTTAATTGTAAACCTATATCACTCAAATTAATTAGTTCATGTTAAGTTAATTTTTTTTTAACTTATAAGTCAATATTTAATACAAAAAATTACAAAAGCAATCTGTGTAATCCAACGCGGCACACCGCGGCAGCGTACCCAAGATACTGGCAGCGTTGCCTCTTTGAATTTTTTAAGTTAAATATATTAAATCTGCTGTGGTAAATCTAAATACAGTATTTAGAGTGCCTTCTTTTGTTCTACTACAGAACTTCCTACCTAAGGGGGCGTGCCTCCTGGAGTGAAGTGTAGATAGACGTTAAATAGGGTATAATACATATGTAATTTTAGAACAAAAATTAACTTACAACATAAATATAATCACATTTCTTCGTCGGTCAATGTTTGGACATTACATAAACATAGTTCAACAATATAAACATTGGACAGCCATGTTCTAAAAAAATTAAAAAATATATTATGTAAACATACAACAGGGTTATTTCCTGTTCCTCTCTCTCTCTCTCTCTCTCTCTCTCTCTCTCTCTCTCTCTCTCTCTCTCTCTCTCTCTCTCTCTCTCTCTCTCTCTCTCTCTCTAACTCTGTTATTTTTCTCTTATACAACAGATGACCTGACCGTATCGTACGACCACGATAATGGCTTGTCCATAGTGTGGAGTCTGCTGAAGATGGTGCTGAACGGTGACGAGATTGTCACAGTCGAGGGCTACTCGATGGAACGGGTCGCTGATGACCACGACGTCAGAGTGGAGAGGAAGGCTAACGAAGGGTTCACGCTTATGTGGAATAAAATTTGGTAGGTATCTTATTTGATGGTTAATTAAAAAACGGCAAAAGATCATTGAAAATTGAACATTATTTTGGAAAGTGAACTTGGAAAGAAAGAAAATATTTTTATTGTCAACCATTGCCTTACTGCACACTGAATAGCCTCCAAGTCTATGCATCTTGTATATCCTAATAATATTATAAATGCGAAAGTAGGGATGTTTGTACTCCTTCACGCAAACTACTGAACGTATTTTGATAAAACTTCACAGTAATATAGCTTATGCATCAGAATAACAGATAGGCTATATTTTATATTGAAATTTAAAGTGGGTGAAATCGCGGGTACAGCTAGTGTTTATATAGATCTCTACATTGAGTGTGATCATTGTCAAATTTTATAATTAGTATGTTTACATTTTTACACTTGTTTGATATGAATTCTAAAATTGTCGAAAATTTATCAAAATGCCTCTTAAAGATATATAATCTATAAAGACCATGCAATAAAAACAAATAAATATAATGAAATAATAAATGTATTAGTGATGGCGATGTGGTTAATTTATATGCGAAGTGGGAGCGAGAGAAATCTTTCTTAATCTTCAAAAAGATCTTGTTTTGAACTACAATAAGTTCTATACTAGGATGTGTATCTAAAGCAGCACTATCAGGCTTCTACTAGATTTGGCTGGGCAGGAATAGAAACACTAGTGGTGAAGGTAAGCGTTGATGTAGTCGGCAAGGTCCCCTTAAACCTACACCAGGGTCACAAGTCCCGGGAACTGCTCGGAGTTTCCGTACCTGCCACACGGTGGACCCTGCATCCTCGCGGTGAATCCAAGGAATGTTCGGAAGTTCGTCTCAAATTTTGTTTATAAATAATGTTTATTGTACACAGGTCGGTAAATGTGGATTCTGTACGTGTAATATTCCCGTATAAACATCGGTTTGCTGAAGCCGTGCAGGGCGACTTCGTAACGCTGTTCAAATGGATTAAATTCGTTCACGGTATACAGAAGAAACCGTTTACTGTGGATAGCCCGTTGCCTAGTGACTTGCATATCAAGGTTGGTTTTTTTTATTGATAAATAGATAAATATGTACATACATAAGGCTATAGTAATGTTGTAAATGTGAAAGTGTGTCTGTATGTCTGGTTGTAACCGATTTACGATGGAATGGCTGAATGGATTGGACGTGAAGATTCATTGTATCAGAAGGATGGATTTGAGCTATCTTTTATCATAACTTCAAATTCAAATTAAAAAATCATTTATTATTATTATATATTCATGTTGGACAGTTTAGCCGCTTATTGAACATTTTTTTTATATTATATTCTTTTTCCTACTGTCCAGTTCAGTATATAGATCCAATTGAGAAGAACTGGCAAGAAACTCAATTGAATATTATTTTTAAAAGCCAGTTTATTTACTATTATATTTATATAGGTGTCTATGTCTAACATTAAATGAAAATCCCGTGTATGAACAACTATTGCCACGCACGATCGTCTTGCAAGTAATCGTTTAGTGAATAGTAGGCTTTGCTCAGTAAAGTAAAAATTAAGTAAAACTTTGCATTATAGACTTTGTACAGGTATGGCACTCGCACTATTTTTTGATTAAGTTTCTAATTAGATGACTTATTGTTATATAGATTGAGGAGATCCTAATTGAAATGAGCGATGATCCGTTTGAAGTGAAACTGCGCGACAACTATGAACTATTAGAGGACGAGTACAAGGAGAGTCAGAAGCGACGCACAATGTTGGACGCCAAGGTAAATGACAGTGTAATTATTAAACACGATTAATTGATTTGCAACTAAAATTATATGGTGTATTAGTAAAAACGTTTGTGCAATTAAAATCTGCTGTATTAGTTTATTTGCTGTATATATAAACTTACCAATAAATTAATATCGATTTGAGCGGCTTACGATCGGGTTCGGATTTAATTCTATTTTCTTGTTCTACTTTCTATTATACATATGGAAAAGTAATGAGCACTATTGGGATCAATTGCTAACAGTGTGCCATGTCCAGTTAATATGCACGTGGTTCACCTTTGAAACTATCGTGGAGGTTAATGCCCCGTGATAGGCCTGATCTAGCTTCATGTCAATCCTATCATTCTCCACTGTTCTATTGTACCTAGCGCGAGCGCAATGAATTCATCAAACGATACATGCAGGTACAGAAACTGTGTAAGCCGCCGCTGTTCCTGCCGTCGGGCAAGGTGGAGGAGCTGTACGCGGCGCTGCGGCAAAAGGACGCGCAGATCTACGTCCAGCGCAGCCGCGCCGCGCCGCCGCCGCGCCGCCGCCTCGTCGCCTGCACGCTCGCGCGACTCCGACTGATCGCGCTCGCAGACCCCGCGCTGCACGGCACCGAGCACGCACGCGCGCGGCTCAGGGAGCTCGACGCAGACAGGTGACCGCCGCCGACCCCGCGCTGCACGGCACCGAGCACGCACGCGCGCGGCTCAGGGAGCTCGACGCAGACAGGTGACCGCCGCCGACCCCGCGCTGCACGCCACCGAGCACGCACGCGCGCGGCTCAGGGTTAGCTCGACGCAGACAGGTGACCGCCGCCGACCCCGCGCTGCACGGCACCGAGCACGCACGCGCGCGGCTCAGGGAGCTCGACGCAGACAGGTGACCGCCGCCGACCCCGCGCTGCACGCCACCGAGCACGCACGCGCGCGGCTCAGGGAGCTCGACGCAGACAGGTGACCGCCGCCGACCCCGCGCTGCACGCCACCGAGCACGCACGCGCGCGGCTCAGGGAGCTCGACGCAGACAGGTGACCGCCGCCGACCCCGCGCTGCACGGCACCGAGCACGCACGCGCGCGGCTCAGGGAGCTCGACGCAGACAGGTGACCGCCGCCGACCCCGCGCTGCACGCCACCGAGCACGCACGCGCGCGGCTCAGGGAGCTCGACGCAGACAGGTGACCGCCGCCGACCCCGCGCTGCACGGCACCGAGCACGCACGCGCGCGGCTCAGGGAGCTCGACGCAGACAGGTGACCGCCGCCGACCCCGCGCTGCACGCCACCGAGCACGCACGCGCGCGGCTCAGGGAGCTCGACGCAGACAGGTGACCGCCGCCGACCCCGCGCTGCACGCCACCGAGCACGCACGCTGGTTGGTCTGGTGTTAATCTGGCCGTGTGAAGTACGGGTGCCTACATTAGCGCTCTAGTTCGGCATCTTTCTTAGAAGCGCATCCAAAGCGGAACGTACAGTATGCGATGTGATGCCACACTAAGTAATTTTAGGGATGTTACAATATATAAGAAATGTGTGTGTATGCCTGTATTTATTTTGTTTCGTATATACTACATATATATATCTTCTATAGTAATATACCCTATAAATTATGTAATAAACTAACTACGTCGTTATTAATTTATCGTTCTATATGTGTTCTTTTTATATCGCCCAAAAACTTTCTGAATAGATTCTAACAAAAATAAAATCTTTTCACTTTATAAGTTAAGAGCGTATGTGATTGCGGCAGCCCGTGGCCTGAGGACGGCGTGGAGTTCACGACGCTGTGGTGCCGCGCCATCTCGATGAGCTGCTCTCAGTGGCAGCTGCTGCTGCGGGACTTCCCGCAGCCGCTGCTCAGCATGAGCGACCTGCGAATGTGGGGCACACTACTCGGCGCCGAAGAAGTACCGCCTTCCAGAGGTAATTGTTTTTTTGTTCGACTGGCAACACCAACGACAGTTGTCTTTATCAGCTGGCCGTAATAAATAAATAATTTTTAATAGTTTATCACACGAATATTATAGTTCCGATATCATTATTAGTGATTTAATAGTGCAATAAGTGTCGATTATTGTTTGTGTACAAATTGGAGGTGTATTATTTGCAAAAATCGACATTAAAAAATAGTGTACCGGCCATCTGTCAAACTTCTTTCGTTGGTAAACAACTAAATATTTAAAACTATTCTATAACTATTTGTTGGAGTTATTCAAAGAATTTCATAATATATACAAGTTTTATACAAAATATTCATATCAAGTTAAATTAATATTAATAATTGTGAAGTTCAGTTGTTGCGTACGTCGAAGGAAAAAAATACCCACAAAATATATTGTAAGTAATTTTATGTTTTGTATTAATATAATTTGAAGGAAAGGAGCACAATCTAATTCCATTTACTTAATCTTATAAAATATAGGTTGTATATAATATATCTAACAGAAATAATTAAAAATTTTAAGACTTAAAATAAGTAAGGTTCAGTTGCTGTTCTCGTTGTGATACTTTGTTTCTTTTAGAAATAACTCACTTCACTCTCCCTAGTAACTATTCATATATTCAATAATGTCACTATCTACCTGTTCCACAACTGCACGGCAGACAGAGATGAAGCTTAAAGTAGCCCTACAAGAACTTCAGGCATCCAAAGATCTTAGTGACAAGTTGATCAGGGAGAGAGAAGAGAGTGAAGATGAAATTTTAAAAATTATAAATAAAAATACACTATTAAAATCTGAACTGTCAGAACTTCATAATAGTCATCAGGAAGTTATTGAGCAGCGGGATCAGCTTCAAGAACTAATAAGTAGCTTTCATCAGTGTAGTGACACCCATGAACAAGCCTTGAGGCGTATCACTGAATTGGAGCTTGAGTTAAAGCAGGCCTATTCTAAAATTAATGATCTAGACACAAGATTGGAATCTCAGCGAAGTAATGAGATTAGTAATTTATATGAGGAACTTATTAGTGTTGACTGTGTGCCTCCTTCGACTACAGTTCCATACACTCATCCTGTTGTGATTGACCATACTAGTGATACATCTCCTAAATTAGGCAACTATAACAATAACATTTGTATGTTGAGTCATAATAAATTAAAAAAATATTTAAAACTAAAAAAGTTTATTATTAGGACTCGGAATATATTAAATAAGCGTTGTAAAAAGGGTCAGTTATTGAAAAGAAATACTTTAAATAATTTAAAATTGCATGATTATATTAATAAGTGTAATAATAAGTTATTGGAAAGCCAAAAGTTATATGACATTGATACAGACTACCTAACTTCAAAAATCAATAGTTTAGAATCTTCACTTCATGATTTAAATACAAAGTATATTATCTCTCAGAAACAAATCCAGGAGCATATTTTAGCAATGGATGATCTGATTGATGTCAGTAAATACAATGCTGACCGTTTTGAGTCGTTGACTAAGCATTGTACATGTAATCACACAAATATATCAAATAATAATTCAGTTATAACTGTGCTGGAAAATGAAGTTCAGGGTGTTTGTGCCAGTGACTGTAACCCTAAGAGTAGCACAATGGTGTTCTCTGACAGAATAGGCTGTAACTTTGGATCTATTTTGAAGTATCATCTTAAGGGTGATTTATTAAACTACTGTATGCCAGAAGCATCATTTACACAAATAATAAATAAAATTAAATCTATAAAAATGAACAATATGACCACAGTTGTGTTATTTTTTGGTAATAGTATTCAATTAAATAGGCAGGATGTAATTAAAGGAATTGAATATTTATTACAATTAAATGTGTATAAGATTGTATTGTGCGCTTTTCCTTACACAAATAGACATCTTCATAAAAAAATTAACAGTAAGGTACATTACCTGAATAACTTATTACATATGTTGACATGTCGTCATAGTGACATTTTTACATTTTTTGATACTAATAGTGATTTTTATTTGACAAAAGATACAATGTATCTCTCTAAATCATCTAAAAATAAAATAGCCACTTTAGTGGCTTATAATATTGACTACATGAACAGTTTACATGGTAAACTTAAACATAAAAATACTGACATAACAAATAATTCTATTAATATTTGTGACATAAATACTATGACTGCAGATTTAAACTGCTCACAAAGACAAAGGGAAAGCAATCAGAATTAATAATTGTTCATCAGAACATACAAAGTTTTCCCGGCAGCGAGTTAATTATACAATTATTTTTAGAAAAGTATAATATTGATATTGTCTGTTTCACAGAACATTGGCTTAAAGAGAGCAATATGATGTTCAATTTAAATAATTATAACGTTGTCAGCTGCTTCAATAGAAAGTCAGTTAACAGAGGCGGGTCTATGATAATTGCAAGAAATAATATTAAAGTAAAGGAACGTGCTGACATTGTTAGACTTTCTATTGAGTGTTGTATAGAATTATCTTGTATAGAACTAGAAAATTATATCCTTATATGTGTGTACAGGCCTCCTAATAGTGATTACAATGTTTTTGAAGGGGTGATGGAGGATATTTTAAAAAAAATATTTAATAGTCTTAAAAAAATTATTGTATGTGGAGATTTTAACGTTGATATTCTTTGTAACACACCCACATGTACAAAAATTATTAGTTTATTTCAGTCATTTGATTTAAGTCATGTCTTTCATGAACCCACTCGTGTAACTGCCACGTCTGCTACTTGTCTTGACAATGTTTTTTGTAACTGTGAGTATACAGAAAAATTCATAATAAATAAACTTCCTTCAGATCACTGTGGTCAAGTTGTTAAGTTTAACAGTCAGATCAATAAAGTCAACAATAATAAAAAATCAAAAAGACAAATAAATGTTTACAATATTAACAAATACAAAAGCGCGATTAAAAATAAATTGGATTTGCTGTTACAATATAGTAATAATCCTGATTATCTTTACACCAAGCTAATTACTATTCTATCAGGAGGATATGAACAATTTTTCAAGAAAAAAGAAGTTTATGTTAAATCTAAATTCACGGAATGGGCAACAGTAGGTATACTTAAAAGTAGAAATATTTTGTTTGATTTATACGATCAAAAAAAATATCGATTTGATGACAAATTCACCACTTATGTGAAAAATTATTCAAAAATTTTTAAAAAAGTTTGTATTACGGCTAAATCTAATTATATTAATAAACAAATTAACCAGTCTTCTGACAAAATTAAAACCATCTGGGGCATTATAAATAAAGAAACCGGAAGATCTAAATTAGCCTATAATCAATTTGCATTAAATTATGATAATAAATTAATAACAGCAACAAAAGATGTAGTTAATGTTTTTGAAGATTTTTTTGCTAATATTCCGATTAATATTACATCTTCTCTGGACTCATCTCCATCTCGAGCAAAAATATTACTAGAGTCTAATATCGGTTGTTGTTCTTTAAGATTTAAATTTTCACATGTTAGCCCCGTTCATATCATAAAAATATTCAAACATCTAAATTTAAAAAATACAGAAGACCTTTGGGGCATGTCTGTAAAAGTGGTTAGTTCTTTCATAGATATTGTTGCTCCATATCTAGCTACTATTTTTAATAAATGTATTGATAATGGGACTTTTCCACAATTAATGAAATTTAGCAAATTAATCCCACTATTTAAATCAGGAGATAAATTTGAGCCAGGGAACATAGACCTATATCTATTTTGCCAGTTCTAAGTAAGGTGTTTGAAAAGATAATGTTAAATCAAATGTTACAACACTTCAGGGATAACCGACTGCTTCACAGTCAACAATATGGTTTCACCGCCGGCAAGTCTACCACTGACGCAGGTGTAGCGCTGATAACACATATTTTCCAATCATGGGAGAAGTCACAGGATGCACTCGGAGTTTTTTGTGACCTATCAAAGGCATTTGATTGCGTGGATCATAAAACACTTTTGTACAAGCTCGAACATTATGGTATAAAAGATAATGATCTAAAATTAATGAGAACTTATTTAGAGGATAGGGTCCAAACTGTAGATATTGACGGTATAAAATCTAAGGGAGCTAATATTGGAATGGGCGTTCCACAAGGGTCAATCTTAGGCCCCTTTCTCTTTTAATTTACATAAATGACCTTCCCTTTATGGTAGAGAAAATTGCAGATATAGTGCTGTTTGCGGATGATACTTCGTTAGTGTTTAAAATTGGACGTCAAACTAATCAATTAGACGATGTAAATTGTGCTATGTCTGCTATATTAAATTGGTTTACATGTAATAACCTATTATTAAATTCCAGCAAAACAAAGTGTATAAAATTTACACTTCCTAATGTAAGACCAATAAATACACAGTTATTGCTTAATGACGAAATAGTAAATTTTGTTAATGATACAGTTTTTTTAGGTATAACAGTGGACTCGAAATTACAATGGGGGCCCCATATTTCAAAATTGGCCAATAGACTCAGTTCAGCTGCATATGCAATTAGAAGAATTAGGCAATTAACAGACGTGGCGACGGCTAAACTTGTATACTTTAGTTATTTCCATAGCATTATGTCATATGGTATACTACTATGGGGTAAAGCAGCCGATATAAATACTATATTTATTTTACAAAAGAGAGCCATACGTTCTATTTATGGTATGGGTTCAAGAGAGTCATTACGTCAGTGTTTTAAAGATTCAAATATCCTCACCGTTACTTCACAATAAATTTATGAGAATATCATGTATACACGGAAGAATTTAGACAGTTTTAGAAAACTTAAAGACTGTACAAATAGAAGCTTACGCAATAAAAATAAGCTAATTTTACCTAAATGCCGCCTGCATAAAGTCAGTAATTCATTCTATGGTAATTGCGTAAGATTTTATAATAAACTGCCAGAATCTGCACTAAATCTGACAGAGAGGCAATTCAAATCTTATATTAAACAATTTTTATGTAAGAAAGCCTATTACAGGATAGACGAATTCATAGAAGACAACATATCAAGTAAATAATTAGTTTATTAGCATACAACGTTATAATTTGTTTATCTCATTGCTTTCTTGATTCAATTATTTTAGAAATATGAAAGCGTAGCGGGTTTTGTATTAATTGCCGCATGCATTCTTATGTGAAATGTGAATACTATAAACATCAGATGGCAATTGTGAGTAGTTATGACGTGGTCTGGTGTTTTGAGTAGTCATGCTCACTAAAATGTCCAGACTTGTGGCGGCGTGGTGGGCCGGGTCATTGGGCTCCCTAAAATATGGTCGAGCGCAGTGATGGCTGGCTCATCCGTCATACTCGTGAACGGGTGCTGCTTGTAGGGACTGGTCTGCTCTAATCACTATGACTGATTTCCTCTTATTAATTGTTTAACCAGTTGGTTATGTATTCAATATTTTTTTCTTTTTTTTTGTTTTTGAGTATTTAATTGAATTAGTGCTAATCGGTGGTTTGTATTCACACACTTAAACTTAAATTGTAAGTAAGAATAAATTATTTAAAAGAGCAACACACAAGTTTCTTGCTTGTTCTTCTTGTGATGAGACAGCATTCCGAATGAGCGGTAGATTAAAAAAAAAAAAAAAATATGACTATTCAAAAGTGCTTCAATGTAAGTTTATTTGAATAAATGATTTTCTATTCTATTCTATTCTATTCTATTTTGTAATTTTAATAATAAACTAATAAACGGTAACCGTCGCCAATTAAATGAATATCACTATGGCTTTTACGTGATATTCATGATAGCCCTTATGAATCGCCGTTCCATAGGGCTATCTTAGTCCTATGAAACGGTAACGTCAACTGCTACATGTCTTATTAGTAACGCGGAGTCGTAACGTGTACTGACTTCTACACTGAACTGATATTTAAGTTATGTGGAGAGGTAAATTTATGGAAGGGTGCCGAGTGTTGATTGAAATATTACAAGTTTACATATTAGGTATGTGGTAACGATGATGTGGTATACGTGTGATACAGCGGTGCGCACGGTGGTGGTGCAGCAGGGCGCGCCGTGGGGCGAGGTGCAGCTGGAGCGCAGCATGATGCCGCTCAAGTGGTACTACGACCTCTGCTGCGAGATGGCGCAGTTCAGCTATGCCTTCGGACCCTGCTGGGAGCCCGTCATCGCACACTGCAACCTCGGTCAGTTACTTACTCTTGTTTATTTCAATAATTACTTAGATATTTTTTATAGAAGTGAATGTGC
This sequence comes from Achroia grisella, assembly GCF_030625045.1. Lineage (NCBI taxonomy): Eukaryota > Metazoa > Arthropoda > Insecta > Lepidoptera > Pyralidae > Achroia > Achroia grisella. The sequence continues at coordinate 2,323,744 of NW_026712653.1, read as the reverse complement.
CCACATTCCACCATATGGTAAACGTCAGTATGCTAGTGATTAGAATTTAGACTGTCTATAACTACGTCATGTTACGCTCTGTTCAAAAGCTCAAGTAGTCTAGAAAAGAGAAATGACATAATTATGATAGTCAGAGATTGTAGCTTGTACTTCGTATTATGAGTAAAGTATCAAATTTATTACATATGTGAGACATTCAAATTAAATATTTATTTTTCTATCCAATAGCATTTGATCAAGTTTCCCGGCCTTCGTTAGACCCATCCGCGCCACTCGCGTGGTGGGACAAGGTACGACTTTTGATGCACGGCCGTCTCACCGCCAACTGTGCTCGATTTACTTGTCTCCTACACGTGTCACTCGACCCCTACAACACGACCGAAGAGATGGAGGTGACCTGGACTGATCTCGTACTGGATTGGACTAATGGTGCGTATATCTTGGTTTTTATATCATTTGTACATCGAATTTAGCATTACAGATTCATTTTTGTATAGGTAATGTATTTGTTTTAAGTAGGGGTCAAATATCGAACCCTGCGATACACCCCAGTTATTTTTAATGGAATGAAAATGTGTACTTTATTAAATGACATTATGATGATAGAATATAAAAACATTGCGTATGAGCTAGATAAGTGTGGTGCAATGGTGCAGGTCGGATCGGGTTCCTGGGCGAGCTGAACGTGTTCGTGCGCACGGCGAGCAAGTACGACGACTGCCGCGTGCTGGCGCTGCCGGCGCTGCGGCTGGCGCTGAAGCTGGGCTGGCAGTGCGTGGGCGACCCCCGCGACCACCGCGCCGCCGCCCCCTGCGCGCCCACCAGGCTGCCCGAGTACTCCAGCAACCAGGTATATATACATACAAGTACGACGCTGCGGCTGGCGCTGAAGCTGGGCTGGCAGTGCGTGGGCGACCCCCGCGACCACCGCGCCGCCGCCCCCTGCGCGCCCACCAGGCTGCCCGAGTACTCCAGCAACCAGGTATATATACATACAAGTACGACGCTGCGGCTGGCGCTGAAGCTGGGCTGGCAGTGCGTGGGCGACCCCCGCGACCACCGCGCCGCCGCCCCCTGCGCGCCCACCAGGCTGCCCGAGTACTCCAGCAACCAGGTATATATACATACAAGTACGACGCTGCGGCTGGCGCTGAAGCTGGGCTGGCAGTCCGTGAAGCCTGAAAAATATAATTATTGCAAAGTTACATATCAGAACACCATATATATATATATAAATATATACGCACACGAAATATTTAAGGCGGGAGTTGGCCTTCAGCCGCTCTAAAAATTTATCCGCGCGTTTTGGAGTGCCATTTGCACTCGCCCTTATTTTTTGGTGAAGCTGTAAAGGCCAGCTGCAGCCCACAGCATTAGAGTAGACCGAAAAAAAAGTCCCTGACGGCCACTAGTGTAATCATATTGTAACTATTATAATGTATTGACAGGAGCACGATTCGTACCGGGCGTTCCGCTCCCAGGGCTTGGACATACATGTGAGTATGGACACCAAGCCGATCGATGGAGAGGGACCAGTACTGCTATTGTATGGGAGTACGCTGAGGTGATGTATCATTTTATTGCATTGAGTTTTAAATAAGAATATTTGACTTTGAACTAATCTAAGTAAGCAATTCCTTTCATCTGCGTTAAATTGGTTTCTTTAAGTTATTTAATTTAATTATTGTTATGTAGCAAATCGTATTGATATATAGATTTAAATAATTTAACACATATACAAGAAAATGATTGTATGTTGTTTATATGGGTGGTGTTGCGTTACCAGATGGTTCGAGAGCCTGAAGCTGATCCTGTCGGGGGTGACGCGTCCGACGCGGCGCGGGCGCGTGTTCCAGAACGTGCGCCCGCGCAAGCCGCAGCTGTCGCGCCACTACCGCAACGTCAGCGTCGCGCTCACGCTGCACAACCTACAGGTCCCGCCTCCTTCTTTACTTACACCTGCCATTGTGCTCCACATAATCTTATATCCCATTTATTGTGTGTTAATTCGAATCTAAGGATTAACTTCAAATGTCAACTTGTACATTTGTTTAAAAGAGCAACTGGCCAGTTTCCTGCTCATTCTTCTAATCTGAATCTGTATTCTGAAAGAGTGCTTAAATTTCTGTTTATTTGAAAATTTGTCTACAAATTTAACTAATGAACGACAATTTTTTGTAAAAATAAGTTCGGTGTTAGCAAGAATCAATCCACCACCGTTATTGTTGCGATTTTTTACAGGTGTTTTACTGGTCCTCATCGTCTATGCAACGCGGCATCGAGATGCTCGGGGTCCGAGTCACGTGCGGCTCCAAGCATCGACTCTCACTCGTCGCCGCTAACGACGGCCTGGTGCGGAGACCGCGGGCTAACTGGACGACTGTGTATATGAATTGCGATCTTAACGACGCGGAAATATGGCTCAAAACCGCGGCAGCTGTGTCTCAAGACAAGGACGGTGATGAGGTATGTTGTATCTTATTAGATATGGAAATTGTAGATGCAATCTACAATTTCTAAATGGTCCATAAACATCTCAAATGCATAGATTATAATATCTAACATTTGAAATGATACTGGGTTGTCTCAGGGCTTGATTCTGGGACCAGGATACAGGTGTGCGAATGCGGGTGTGGTATTTGATTGCAGGCGGGCGCGCGCGGCGACTGCACCGGGCCGGCCATGGAGAAGTGCTACTGTCTGTCCGTGCGCCGCGTGTCGTACGGACGCGAGGGGGCGGCGGGGGGCGCGGGGGCAGCGGGGGGAGCGGGCGCAGCCCCCACTCACAGGCTCACCGTGCACGACCTGCGCGGCGCCTGGACCAAGCTCAACCGGGACATTGCCTTCGCGCTCGTTGACACCTACATCAAGACGCAGGTCAGACATCCTGCATGTACACACTGAACAAGACACACACTTATACATACACTATTACTTTTATTCTTATTATCTTTATATTATTCTCCATTTAGCATAGAGAAAACCTTCATAGAGACTAGGCGGTCATGCCATTACATATGTTTTTTTTATGTAAATGGAAAACAAGCACACTGTTAACAGGATTATAAGATACAATCATCGTTTATATACATCAATAGCACTACGGGCATCATATCGCGGTACCATTTAGAATGACTTAAAGTACCTCAATTTTCAGTACCATATGTCACTTTCAATTGGAACACAACTTAGTTACCAAATTGTTTTACGGATGAAATAAGTCTGAACGAGGTATCCACACAAATGGCCTTATATAAAATCTACCTCGGTCTATTATATGAAATATTTTAAAATATTATATAAGATTGAATTAATATTTATAGACTGACAAAATAAATTCTTTTACAGCAATTGAAGAAGAACCTGTCTACAAAAGCTTTGAAAGAAGAGGAGAATCCAGCAACATCGCCAAAGCATCAGCGGGAGGCTGACGTTGTATCGCCACCTCCCAATGCCAGCGCACAGGTAACTTTGTTCGTCATTACTCTCGTACATGCTGGTACTTATAAATAGTAGAGTAGTACCAAAATACAACATATTTTAAATAAGTATTCTTATGGTAGCCTGTAAAAGCCGTAATTTTTTCACGATCTAACTTTTGGTGAAGACAAAAGTACGCTGGTGCGTAATTTGTGTATAAAAGCTGCATTAAATATAACTATATCCGGCTCGAAGGATCAAAAACATGTGGCTGGATCGCTGCATGGAGTGTAAGGGTCTGGGTGTTTGTACAGGGTGGAGCGGGCGCGGGCGCGGGCGGGTCGGGCATGCTGGCGGCGCTGGTGGCGGAGGCGGGCGGCGAGGCGCCGGTGGTGTTCAGCGACGAGCTGGCCGGCGACCAGGGCGCGCCGCCGCCGCTCGCGCCGCACGCGCCGCACGCCCGACACCTCTTCGACGACGACGCCGCGCACACCGCCTGCCTCAGTCAGTCTATCTCTCTCTCACTTTGCATCTTTGTCATTTTCTATCTCCCTCGTGCACTTTTCGTTGTACACTCAAAGTCAAATTCAAAATTATTAATAGGATCTTTCGGCCTATTGTGCACGTCATATTTTTAGTCCTGAATATGATAGTAACATTTAATGATATAAGAGTTCTCTGGCTAGCATAACAGCTTTGTTAAGTTATAACATCTTAAGTTTATTAAGTGTGTGTGTGCGGAATATAATAAATACAAGTATTAGTCGGAATATAATAAAAAATAATACTGAAAAAGAACGTTAATTGGTCGTTGGAGTTCAATGGATGGTGTGTGTGTGCAGTCGAGCTGGTGAACTCGCAAGTGGTGCTGAAGGGGTGCGAGACGCGCGGGTACGTGGTGGTGTGTGCGGCGCGCGCGGAGGTGCGGCAACGAGTGCGGGCGGGCGGCGGCGGCTGGCGCGGCTGGTGCGGCGCGCTGTCCGCCATGCGCTACTACGCCACCGTCAGCGCGCGCGACGCCGACCACCTCGACGGTGAGTACTGCTGGTGGATATAACTGTTAGGAGAGAATACGTTGTACTGAGGATGAAGGGGAGGCTCCGGTGTATTACACGGGCCTAGTATCTTCGGATGAGTATTTTAGGCAGCTGCAGGAGTTCACGCGTCAGTGGTACCGGAAATGAAGCGAGTACGAGAGGACGAAAGTGGCACTCGCTCAAATAGAGGAGACGCTGCCCCATTTCACTTTGTATTAAAGTTTTATTTTTTTATTAACCGAATATTTTCTAAAGACACGTTTATGATTTATCAATTATCAATAACTTTGTAATTATATCTTTGCTCCATTATTAGATGTCCACTATTTTGCAATGATTTTGTATAAAAAGCCTCAAAAGCTCGCACGATTGAAGAACGCGGGAAGGCGTGCGCACTCTCTCCCGTTCACTTTGTTTACATTTACATGCATACTCTTTCACGCGTAAAAACAGATTCGCACGCGAAACGAGTACGTTTAAAGGCCGCTAATGGGTGTTTGTCTGTGTGCGCGCAGAGAACATCCAATGGGTGTCGGTGGAGGAGATCGAGGAGCGGTGGGCGGGCGCGCTGGGCATGGCGGCGCTGGTGGCGGGGCGGGCGGGGCGGTCGGTGGGCGCGGGGGCGGGCGGGCCGCAGCTGCAGCGCGTGGTGTCCCGCTGCAGCTGCGAGTTCTACTTCCTGACGCACGACGCGCGCGCGCACGCCTGGCCGCCGCACCACCAGCCCTACGACTCCTTCACGCTCATGCACCACGACCTCGACGTCTGCACCAACTCGCTACAGGTACCTCCATGGAATGTGTACTATACATTACTCTATACCATACTTTTTTTTATACTACAATAGTGGCAAACAAGCATACGGCATACATCTGATTGTAAACCATAACCGTAGCGTATGGACGACTGAAATACCAGGAGTCTGATACTCCTATTATTTGAGTTGTATGCGTTGCCGACCCTTAAGAATCTTTAATATATCCTTCTTGAAAACCCCATGCGAGAAAGAGAGATTCGTGTTTATGTTCAGCAGGTAGTTCATTCCACAATCTAAAGCTCTAGCGAACGGTGCGATAAAAACCAGCCGTAGGCATCATTTCGAAGAATTCTTCAGAGCAGAATACCGCATTACGCTGCAAATGAATCAACTTAAACACGTTTTTGTGTTCGAGTAGTGTGTGGTCAGTAGTAGTAATTTTGCTTTCCCTCGTCATACAGACGTTATAATAATTATTCGTACGCTGTTAATATAACACAAACAGATGCTTTTCCCCACATAGTAAGCGAACAAACGTTTTTACGTTTTTAATATAGTTTTCCTTCATCAGTACCACTTAGCAAGTGCTCCTAGTGTAATATGAACAGTATATAACTGTACGCGGTGTGTGGTCATGTGGTGTCAGTACGCGATGGTGCTGGACGTAGTGAACAACGTGGTGCTGCACGTGGAGCCGGAGCGGCGCCGCACGCAGGACCGCCGCGTGCGCACGCGCTTCCAGATGCGGCTGCGGGAGGACCCCGACCCCACCCATCTCATACACAAGCTGCAGACGCAGGTCACACACACCTACTACTTCATACCCATTATGTACATATTAGCTAACCCCACAGACGGTGGCCTGTTTTAACTTTGAATATATATAATAACAAACACAACATAAAAGAATTTGCGAGATCGGACCGACCGTTCACGGGTGATGCCGTTACTAAGGGAAATAGATATTTCTTTTGTATATAGATATTTGAACCTTATACTCTGGTCATAAAACAAATTAGTATTTACGGTGTGTATTTCGGTGAAAACATTACAAAACATGTAATATTTCCACATTTAAATTCACAAAACCATGTTCCATATGTCTTTGACTCTGTTCTAAACTAAAATGTTTTATACGTTTATGAACAACTTTGGTAATACGATGTTATGAATTGGATTTGTTTCAAATAGGCTAGAGAGTCATTAGCGCGGCTTCGTCGGCTCGAAAAGGAGTATTACTTGAAGAACCGTTCCATCACCGGCGACGATCCTGTAGCTATCGAGGAACTGAAGAGTCTCGACGATCAGGTAAGACTTCATGATGACGCCAAATTATGGTGTCGATGAGGTTTCAATTGCATTTTATTATCTTAAAAGTTAATGAGAGCGTATCAATGTCGGTAGAGAATGAGTGTGTGTATGTTCGCCGGGCGAGGAGCGGCCGCGTCACGAGCGGTGCGTGTGTGTGCAGGTGAACGAGTGCAAGGAGAGCGTGTGGTCGCTGGGCGAGGAGCGGCCGCGTCACGAGCGGTGCGTGTGTGTGCGCAGGTGAACGAGTGCAAGGAGAGCGTGTGGTCGCTGGGCGAGGAGCGGCCGCGTCACGAGCGGTGCGTGTGTGTGCAGGTGAACGAGTGCAAGGAGAGCGTGTGGTCGCTGGGCGAGGAGCGGCCGCGTCACGAGCGGTGCGTGTGTGTGCAGGTGAACGAGTGCAAGGAGAGCGTGTGGTCGCTGGGCGAGGAGCTGGACGCGATGGTGCGGGCATGGCGGGAGGCGCGGGGCGCGGCGGCGACCCCCGCGCCCCGCGTGCCGCACGCGCCGCCGCCGCGCTACAACGAGATCTGCTTCAAGTCCGCGCGCTGGCGACTCACCGACGCCGACGGACAGCTCGGCATCGCTGACCTGCTGCTCACCAATTTCCTGTGAGTTCACGTTGTGTTTCTAATAGCATTTAAAATATACGTCGTATATAAGATATATTTGAAATTCGAATTATTTTTTCTTTGTAGAATATATTTGAATATGGAATGGTTTATTTGAAAATAAAATTATTTTTCTTTATAGAACATATTTGAATTTAGAATGGTTTTCATTTTTATTTTTGTTTTCTTTATAACTAATAAGCTTAAGCAATCAGTAAGTGCGGTTTTATTTAATTTCCTACAGTCAATTTTTAAGTCTATTCTGTGTGTTTCTGTCGATTGATATTGCAATTGTTTAATCAAATTCTCTTTAGTCATATATTGCTATTTGTGTAATAATAATTTATAAAATTATAATTCATAATGAAAATAGTTTTTTATGTATACCAGGTATACTAAGACATCAAGGTCGGACGATATGGTAGAGCATCAGTTGGAAGTGGGCTACATGCGTGTCACCAATCTATTACCGAACGAACCGTTCCCAGAGGCAAGTACTACTCTCAGTATTATTTACATTAATATAGTAAATTACGTAGGTCGTAACTTCGAAAAAATTGTTTGTTGTGACTAATATATAGAGACAATTATAATCGACTCAAGTCCGTAGCAAATTCGTTGGATGGAACTAGATTATTTTTTAAATGAATGATGATGAATTTATACAACTCAATTAATATTGCTGGCGGGACATCAGTGAAAGATGTGATGAGTATGATTAGTCAAGTACATTGACTTCGTGGTGAATTCACCTAGAATTTGAGCATGACAGCACTTAGGAATTCCTGCTAATAGTAATATAATAATAATGACTATCCACATAGGGTCGTCTGGTCTCAACCTAAGTAGAGCTTGTGTTATGGGTACTAGACAACTGATATAGATACTATATACATTTTTATATCAAATGCATTTATGCTATACATAGAAAATGTGCTATATCTAGATCATTTGAAATACACCGTACAAGAAATCGTACCTATGACCATCGGAATGTAAGGCTAAACCAATGAAGCCGATGACGTACCCTACATTACTAGCATTGTTGCACCAACTCTTCCAGTAAAAATCGTGTGGTGTACGGAGTCAATTAACTTATGTGATTATCCGGTACATATAGTGATGGTTATGAGGATGGTGACGGTGATGGTGATGATGGCGATGATGGTGATGGTGACGTTGATGATGATGCAGGTGCTGGTGCCGGCGGCGCCGTCGGGCCGGGCAGCACTGGCTCGCCGCGCGGCGCTGCGCGTGTTCTGCCGCGACCGACCGCCCGTCGGCGGCATCGCCGTCAAGGAACACTTCGAAGTCAACATCGTGCCCATCAAGATAGGTACGACACAATGTTACTTGTCGTGATATCACATCTAGATCTTGTACAGCAATATATATGGAGTCTTTATCATAAGTGTTGGAAACTGACCGCCCCAATCTTTTTGATTTTTTAAATTTATATTTTTAGAACAGTTTTCTTATAACATGTTTTTGATTTGTTGTCTTTTTGTGTCTTATTGAACTATCGTAGCTCGCAGCTGCAATGTATTATGTTTTATATACATCCAAATCTACGTGTTTTGATCATTTAGACACAAATACAGTCCATTAGTATAATACAGTGGCACAGTTGTAATAAGTATCGAACTAAAAGAACTGTATTTAGGTCTTAATCTGAAAATGTAGTTTCCAAAAGAGATGTTCCGTTAATAAATATCTTTTATAGCATTATTAAAATTCTTCCAAGGTCTAACCAAAAAGTTCTTCAACACAATGCTGAAGTTCTGTTTCCCTGAACGAGACCCTGACTCCATCGAAGATGGCGAGGACGAGGATGGTGCCCTAAAAGCTGGTACATCGAGTAACACACTCGTCTCCACCGGGTCAAAGAAGGTCAAGAAGAAGAACAAGGACTCCAACTCTAACTTCTACGTGAAAAGAGACATGAAGGACAAAGATGATGTCGAGAAGATGAAGGTAAGAGACAAAATGAGAGATAGATATATTAATCTTTATATCAACACTTAATACAGATATTAAAAATATATTCAGATTACAAAAACATGCCATTCGAGCGATCTACTGTATGAAGAGTCGTGACTCATTAAGGCGACGCCGTGATAAACTATTACTTCAAAATCGGGCCCCGCGCTCTGCGCACCTCATGCACCCCGATAGTTTTACGTATCGCCGATCGACCGCCAGCGCTCGCTCGCTCTCCCCGTACCACGATATCACGAACACGCATCCGTGTCGCAATGTAACGCGTGAATCAAGTAGACGAAGCTTCGGTCCCCAATTGAACAAAACTATTACGGAGTCTTCCTGTTTGTTTATATAATTTATATTTATGAAGGCACATTGATATTTTAGAATTTACAATACAGTGGAACTAACTACGATACGAATTAATTATAAAGATTCTTAAAGTAAAGAATTAAATAGAAATATTGAGGTAGAGTTACATATTCCCGTAACGTAAACTAGTGCTTTTATTACTATCTTTGAAAGAAACACCAAAAAAATAATCTTTGTGTTTTTCGTATATATTGTAATTGGTAATTACGACGTTTATTTATTTGCCAACGACATTTTTTTGAAACAGCTAGATATTTTAATGTATACTACATTAACGTACTTACGTTAAATGAAATGTGAAAATATACGAAGGTTAGTTACTTTATAAAAGAGACAGTAAGTCTGCGTTTCTGTGAATGATAGGTATATCAATTAAAAAATCTATATATATTATATATTTGATACAATAAACCTAAATTTAGTAATATTGTATGTAACTTTAATTTTATTTATTTGATACGCGTAGTGGACATTATTTCTTTATGTTTTAGAAAGTATACTTTTAAAAATGCGTAAGTAATTTAACATTATATGTAAGTAAAGTACGTAAAGATATACACTTTATGACAAAATAGTAAAACTTTTACAGTAATTTATAAATTATTATAATAAATATTAAGTTTTAATTACATGTAAAAAGGACGTGAACAATTACAACCTAATCATAAAAGATCTATTAACTTCATACAAATGAAATTATTGAATAATTATAGGTTTGAACATGATTATTTATATTTTTATGCATAATTTAAATAAAAAAATATGACTATTCTGCAAACCTTCTCTATATAAACTATAAGTACGCGAAATTTCATATTCATCCGTCCGCGCTGTTTTTCGTAAACCGGATACAAAGTTATTACTTCACGTATTAATACATACGTTTTAATAAATTTATATAATACTTTTCATTATTTCACTTTTTTATTTATTTATTTCCTTGGACCTACCAAGGAATCTTAATTTTACGGCAAAACAATAAAGATGGATAGTGTGTTTGCCATGAGTGAGCGAGACAGATATGACGCCACTTTTATCAAAGTCAACAAAAGTAAGTAAAATAATTAAAATAAAGAAAAATCTTAACCTAGTTTAGGTTTATTTAAATAAGGATAATATTGAGGAAGAAAAGTTTGAACTCGTTGTACGTGAAACGGATGCATTTCGGGTCTTTGTAAAATACGATGTGCTGTGCTATTACAATAAGAAAGAACGGGAAACGTTGATGAAAAAAAAAAAAAGAAAAAAGAAGAAAAGTATTTTCGTTTGTGTACAAACGAAAATATTTTGGTCATCTGCGACCTTTTGCAACACTTCTTCCTAATAAGGAAAGCGAGTTCTACCTCCAGCCCGTATTTGATTCGGGAAATGGCCGCCCTCCGTGAGTGCGGCCGGTACATCTGGATAGATAAGCAGTGATCTGGATAGCGCTCTAAATTTGGATATCTTTCACGATAAAGCCTAGCGGCAGCAATTGCATTGCATTTGCATTCCTCATAAATGAGGTGCTTGTTCGCAATTTTTTGTGAAGTAAATAACAAGGATACCAACACAAAAGTCCAAAGTCCAAAAGAGACAACCCAAAGTTGTCGGTATGGAATCAACAAGTTCAATTCACAAAAATCCAAGTCCAAAAAGAGAAGCCAACAACAGCGAATATGGAAAGACGCGCAGTAGGCTGAGCTGAAGCTGAAACAGAATGAGCAAAATGTACTAACTGGTGTCAGACTTTAGCCATTTTTTTAAATTTTTCATTCGCGCGCGTTTAAACGACGTTTCTCTCTCATAACATCTGTCTCGCTCGCTCACGACAACATGTCCATACCCATTTCTCTTATCATTGTGCCGTAAAATTAAGAACCTACTACTATAAGCTTGTGTGAATAAGAAACATTTGAACGGAGTTTATATACAGAAAAAATCGGATACTTGAGGTTTTTTTCTCGTTTTTTTTAGACAACAAGTATTGTACATTTACAATCATTAAATGTCCGAACTTTTAATGGCACTTGCCAAGGCACTTTAGTACATTTTTTTAAAAGAGTTTCAAACTCTACAATTTATGAAAATTTTAAATGTATTTAACAAATAGTCTTAATTCTAGAAAACTTGGAGCAATTGTGTCATTATTTTTTACTGTGATTCTAGAAATGTTATTTGGCTTTATGGTTCCAAAGTTTAAATGAATAAAAATAATAAAAATTAAGCACAATGACCGAATAATGGTTATAGTTTGACCAAATTTCTAAGTTTTTCTTTAATGCTCAATTTTCAAACTGCATGGGATAGATTTTTTTCTGATTTTTCTCATGATGGTTACAATCAATTCTCTCACTGCTTGAAATTGAGTTCTGGGACAGCCTGTATAGTATAATCGAAGGCAAATATTTCACCATTACTTTGTTTTGCTTTCCATAGCTACAAAGACAACACCTAGACTTACTACAGATAAAAAGTACTTATCGGAGAAAATAAAGTTGAAAATATGTCACAATTTTTTATGTGATACTCCAACATATAGTCGGACAGACAATGATTAATTAAATAATATTTTTGTGAAATTATTGACAATCAATAAGTTTTTTGATTACACTAAATATGAGTAACATTGAGATAAAAAATACTTTATTTTGGATTCAATATTATATATTATTAGTATTAAATAGTGTAAAAAATGTAAAAAGGGTAACTAAATGATTACATTACTTGAAATAGTAAAAGAATTAAGTTACAGCAATATTTAAGAGTATAAATTCATAGACGACTCCACGATTTTACTTTGTTATAATGAGTCAGTCGATTTTTTCTTTGGGTGTAGGGTTGTCACTTCCTAATAGCCGGACAGACCATATATTGGCAACATATTGGTAAAAAGGCCGGATACATACAACAATATCATGTAAATATTTATTACAAATAAATTACATTACATTACAAATAATTTTGTTAATTATTATTAATAAGTGTTACTTTAGGTTCGATCCGTCAAAATATTTAAAATTTAAATTGGCCCGTTGATAAAAAAGGTTGTTCACCCCTGTTCTAGATAAACAGTTATCAACATTTTAAAATTCTTCTTAACGTCTAATGAAAGGTAATTGCATAAATAAGTATTATTTACCTGTAACTGTTACTTCAGCAACTAACGAAATAAAAAAACATCTAAGCAAAACAAAACTTCTTGAGTTAAGAAATAAAAAATAAAATTAGTTTTACAATAAAATAATGTAAAAGCCTACCAAACGGCGTACAAGACTATTTATTTTAGCCAGATGCCAAAAAAAGTCCCGTCAAAATCAGTGCAACCATTTCAGAGATTAGCCGGAACAAACAGACAGACAGACAGACAAAATTGGTAAAAAATGTTATTTTGGTGTATGTAACGTATTTATATTTGTATGCATGTAGTAAATAACTGTTATTTCAATATTACCAACAAACGCTCCAATTTTATTTATATGTATAGATAATGGGAGTGCCCCATTTTTATTTATAAATAACTACGAAATCAAAATAATGTAAAATTTGTTTATATTTTCTTAACCATTTCTATACATTAATACTAAAAGTTTTTTATCATATTTAACAATTAATTGTCACTACTTTACAAATTATGACTTAGTATTACATTCGTAATATGTACGATAAATCATTACTAACTGTATTAACTTAAATACAGTAATTGTTAAATGTAAAATAAGTAACGTTCATACTATAGCGTACGCTATAATATGGTGCGGGTACATGAATAATTTACGATTTGATAGCGCGCGTTCTCAGGCGAGCTATCCGCGTATCCGACGTTGGCAGGGGCCGGGGACTGACTGACTTGCTCTAACTCTCATACAAAACAACTTGTGAGCAAGAGATTTTTATGCGGAAAAACAGTTTATCTTGTTTAAAATAAAAACTATTGGTTATTATATACATCTGAATTGTACTATTTATGTGGGTATTTAGTATAGTGTATATTGGAAAATTCGAGTCTTAAATCAGTCCCGTTTTCTTATACGAATCAAACATATATTTTATAAGACCAATCTTTGAGATTTTTTTCTCTGCTACAAAAGTTAATCAATCATGTAACGAGAACTGTCAATATGATGTCAAAGATCTGAAAAATGAAATACCTAAATATCAGCCCCGAATGATTTGTAATTGCTGAGAAAAGTTAAGGTATCTGAGGTCAATATTTGCAATGCGTCGCCTTAAGAGAGAAATTGAAAGAAGCAAATATTCTCACCGTTGCTTCTCAATTTATATATTCAAATATCCTATACGTTCATAAAAATCTTGAATTATTTCCAAAAAACAGCAATATTCGTAATATTAATACTAGATTTAAAGACAAACTTGCTGTCCCCAAGTATCGTTTAGAAAAAGTCAATAGGTTTTTTATGGGAATAGGTATAAAAATTTACATTAAGATACCAAAGGATATATTGGAATTACTCTTAAATAAATTAAAACATCTGTTAAATCATATTTACTGAGCAAGGCCTATTACTCACTAAACGATTACTTGAATGATGAGCGTGCATGGCAATAGTTTTCATGTTCGGGATTTAATGTTAGACATAGACACCTATACATTGTAAATAAACTGGCTTTTAAAAAAAAAGTAATTCGATTGAGTTTATTGCCAGTTCTTCTCAATTTGATCTATATACCGAACTGGACGGTAGGGGAAAAAAGATTATAATGTAAAAACTTGACGTTCATAAGCGGCTAAAATGTCCTACATGAATAAATGATTTTGGAATTTGAGATAGCTGTGTATTAATATGTGAAACATAAACCATGCGAGGATGGAGGAGTCTGAAATGCACACTTATAGTTTACTAGCTGTTCCCGCGACTTCGTCCGCGTGGAATTTAACTTTATTATTCTAAAATAAAAGTAGCCTAAGTTACTCCTTATTACATAAGCTATCTGCCAAAAAAAGTCCCGTCAAAAACAAACAATCCGACAGACAGACAGACAGACAAAAATTATAAAAAATGTTATTTTGATATATGTACCGTATATATGTATATTCATATGCATGTATTAAAAAACGGTTATTTCAATATTACAAACAGACACTCCAATTTTATTTATGTATGCTTAATTTTTAAAACTACGCAACGGATTTTGACGCGGTTTTTTTAATAGATAGAGTGATTTTGAAGGTTTATATACCAATATAATACGTGCGAAGCCGGGGCGAGTAGCTAGTGTATAATAACACTATAAACGGAAAGAACGAATTTTGATAGTTTGTATGTGGATGACAATCTCCAGAATAACTGCATATACTTGAATATTTGTTTAGATATTTCAAAAGAACATTATTTATAATAACTTACATATTATGTTCTAATACAAAAATATTTGTTTTTTAATTGTAAAAGAAAGACTTAAAAAAAACATAATATATGTTAAACTTATTTCAGCTATTGAAAGTTACATCATCATTACATAGTATAAAACAAAGTCGCTGTCGCTGCCCCTCTCTATTACGCAATGGATTTTGAAGCGTTTTTTTAAATAGATAGAGTGATTCAAGTGGAAGAGAGGTTTATATGTATAATAGACGTAGACCCGTGCGAAGTCGGCGTGTGTAGCTAGTTATCAAATAAAAAATAAGCGATCACTATAATAAATGTGTGTGAGATGGCAGAGCGTTTGTGTTTCTATATTTATCAGACATTAAACAGTTGTATATATTTTTTATTTTATTTTTTATTAATAAATAATAACTTAATAACTTCTTTATTTCTTTCACATATTTTTACAAATAATTTATGAAGTCCCTGACTTCTGAGGTAGGTATAGAAAATACCTGTGTTCCAGAAGTCAGTGACCTCTTCCATATAGAGGTGTACTTTAAGTGAGTTTGTTATGATATTTTACAGTTTAAGTAGGTTGGTGTAATCGTATCGTATATATATCAATGTACTAGTATTTTTCATGTTATACCATCTACTAAACACTTGTTTAGTTAGTGAATATGATTAGATTGTAGACTTTACATTTAGAAGATTAAACTGCAAATTATAATATTATTATGCCAACACAGATAATATTTATAGAAACTAAGGTACCGCAGCACATAAGCCTTCTGCGACGTTGGATTCTTATGAATTTATGTCATCACTGATAGTATTCATAGACACTAAGATAACACTGCAAATAAGCTGTTTAATTAACACTAGCTACTCGCCCCGGCTTCGCACGGGTGTACATCTATTATATATATGAACCTTCCTCTAGAATCACTCTATCTATTAAAAAAACCTCTACAAAAATCCGTTGCTTAGTTTTAAAGATTTAAGCATATATAGGGATGGACAGAAAGCGATTCTGTAATAGACCTACATGAATAAAGATATTTTGATTTGATTTGAAAGACTTCTAATATTGATGTGTACAACAACAGGAGCGTGCCGAGAAGAACAAACTGTTCATCTACATCAAGATACCAGAGGTCCCCGTCCGCGTCTCGTACAAGGGCAGCAAGGAGAAGAACCTGGAGGACGTGCGCGACCTGCCGTTGGTGCTGCCCACCCTCGAGTACCACAACGTCACGTGGACCTGGCTCGATCTACTGCTGGCCACCAAGACCGACACCAGGAGGTACTACGTTACTGTCACTTTATGTTAGAGAATACAATAGAAATTGTCACTGTGAGATAACTGATTTCCTCTTGCTCACTGTATCATCCTCCAAAAAATGGGGTAATTAGTCCACATTACTAACAATACCCTTCTCTTCGTTTGTGCGGGTTTTTTTTTGTTAATGATAATGGAATGATGCACCCGCCTGCACTAACGGTTTACGCTGGCGGAGCACTAATGGAGGATTGTAAAATAATAAGGCTAGGTCTCTTAGCCCATCTTGGCAAATGGCAATTTACCACAATGGTTTTCAAAGAGGACCTCGTGGAACTCAACCTGACAGTACATTGCTACCAATAAGGGGGAGAAACAGGATTGTTAGTAATATGGACTAATGAACACGTTGCTAGCAATGTACCATGTCAGGTTGTTCTTCACTCGGTCTCTCCTGTAAACCATCATGATAAATTCCCGGTCAATTTGTCAGGATGGACTACTTGACATGACCTCGTGCTTATTCTATCATCCTCCATTGGTGCCACGCTGGCGCAGGCGGGTGCACCATTCCATTATCACTAATAAAAAAATGGGGTAATTAGTCTACGTAACTAACAGACCACTTCTCTCGTTTGTGCAGGGTTATACTGTCTCAAGCTATCAGACAAAAGCTGCAGCTGCGCAGGAGTGCAGCCACCGCGCCCGAGCCTCAGGAGGAGGACAAGGCCAGGCTACTGCTGGGCGAAAGAACTGTGAGTTGTTCAAACATCGTTGTTTGTGTGTGTGAATATATTTATTTATTTATTCAAAAACAACATCATACATACATATTATTAAATAAAAGGTAGGGTAGCTAGTATATGCGCACGCATGGTTTTCTCATCATATAGATGCTAAATTTATATATTCTTTATTGCACAAATAATACATTGATAATATAATTTATAGACAATGGAGCAAAGGTTACTCTAAAACTTACTCCTAGAAAGGATCTCTTCATGGTGTTCTTATAGGTGGTATTGAGTGGATAATAATTGGTTTAGTACAAGTCTACAATAATAAAATTTAACAAAAAATATGTTTAAGACTACATACATACTAAAATAATAAATTGGAAAGTGTTTGTTTAACTGACTTTTCACGACAAAACGGTAGTACGTATGTTTTGGGATTTGACATTTAAGACTAATTATGTTTAATTACTCGCGGACAGTCAAAATACATAAAAGTGCTATAATTAGCCGTAACTAAGCTTCATTTTTCAACAAATCATATTCTCCAATAATGTACTGTATTCTTCTAGGTGACAGAGAACAAGCCACAGAAGAAAAGCACGCCCAGCGTATTCAAGTTTTCCAAATCGTAGCTTAAGTGGGACGAACGTCAATTGAATCTGAACCAAACATTAATTTACATAAGGTTACTTTTCAAATGTTTATTTATTATATTTACTAGATATTAGACTATTTGTTGTATTAGGGCCTTATTACACTATCAATGTATGTAAGATACACTTGTTATGGTTTATATGATGGACTTTTTTGCACAAAAGGTTTATAGTAAGTGTTGACTTCTAAAGGAAAAGCTATCTTAAATTTGGCTCTATAAAATATATATATATTTGAATTTCTTTATGTTCCTCAAACAGTTTTTGGATATAAAATATATATTTATTTACTGTTTGATGTACTCTAAAAGTTATTAAATTAGAGTACGCAAGAAAAGATGATATTATCTCTAAAAGAGATTGCAGCAACTAAAAATAATACAGCGTGAGACAAAAATTAATAAGAATACAGTAAAACCTCACGAAAATTTAAAATTAAGGATAACATACTGTTGATTAATTTAATATAGAACTATACGATATGTACAAACTATTAAATAAAATAATGATTTAATTCGGTTCTCGACGAAAAAAGTTTGAAGGTATCACGAAAACATACTGTTGAATTGTGAATATTTTTGAAATCGGTTGAAAATTAAACTTTCATATATCGTCCGGTGAAGCTGTAAAGGCCAGCTGCGGCAAACAGCATTAGAGTAGTCCGAGCAAAAAAATTTAGAATACACATACATTATATAGTTATTAAGACATGTGGGTCCTGCATGTTGCTTGTATTTATTTGATAGTGTAACGATCCCTTATTATTGTAATGTATACGAAGGTTGTATGTAACATCGAGTGAAGTGTCTACGAAACTAGTAAAGGTACTGAATTTATGTTAATAATAATATTATAAACGCGGAAGTTTGTAAGTATGAATGTTTGTTACTCTTTCACACAAAAAATACTGAACAGATTTTTATGCATTTAATATAGCTTATGCAGCATACATATAGACTATATTTTTTATTGAATTTACATATTGAAATGTAACAAGGGTGAAACCGCGGGCACAGCTAGTATTATGTAATAACAATAAAAACAACTCACTATAAAACTGAGCAGAGCATATATTAAGGGTATGTGAAATATATATTTTTTTGAAAATACATATTATAATAATAATAAACATAGAAAAACAGATCTATACAAATAGACATACAAATGATTATATTGTGCGGCGAGTTCGTATCCACGACCATCACAGACAACAGCATTCACAGGTGACCTTGATGTCGTTTATATATATGTAAATGTAATTATACCCACAGACAAATTTAAAACAGTATTAATGTGCGTATGATTATATATTTTTTTTTAGTGGAACATAAACATTTAGTGTAAACCATAGATTATATAATTAATAAAGGAAATTATACCGTTGAATTAAGTTACTGTTCACTCGATGTTATAACTTATTAGGGACTAATTATGATATATGTGGGAAAGAAAAGAAAGCATTATGTCGTCTCTATCGCACACTGCTGGCGTCATGCGGCCATTAAGTTGTGAACGGCGAATGAGAACAGTGGTGTGTGTTTGAGAGCAGATAAATAGGCAGACAGACAGTGAACTAAAATTTGCCTTATGTTATGTAATTAAATAAATAAACAATTAGTATTTTTATGTTTAAAAGTATTTTTTACGTATTTAATCATTATTGTATATCTAGAACAATCGATTAATATAAGCGCGGAAATTTATAGTAATTGTAAATTTATCGTTGTTTTTGCACTAAGCACTTCTTAATTTATATTTAAAAGCTTTCACTACTATACTCTGAATTTTTAAAATCAAGTATTAAAGTTTTTTTTAAGTAATCATACATAAATATGTATGATTACTTAAAAAAACTACGAACGAACTGTGCTATTAATCATACAAATTATACAATTCTCATTAAGACAGAAAAAATGCATTTAGAAATTTCTACAGCAAAATGCAAACATTTTTTATTTGTGTAAAACATGTTCAAAATTCATTTATTAGTTCTCTAAAAGAGAATTGTTTATTTGCTTTATGGAGATTAACGGTGTAATATTACGTATTACCACAGATGAGACTTATTGCGTGGAACGCGAAGCGCGGGGCGATCTTAGACATCAGATTTGCAGTCTTTATAACGATACTCCTCCAAAACGGTTTGATCGATTGAGATCAAAATTTCATAGTATACCACTCAAAAAAATTCCGATCGGTTAAGGTTGAGTTTGTAAGAATAAACGCGCTCCACTCAACATGTGTGTAAATAACACACCGGCAACACACCTTGTTATAAATATTGTAAATATTCTACGCTAGTTACTATTCTCCATCAATAGTATTGTCATTACATAGTATAAAACAAAGTCGTTGTCGCTATCTGTCCGTCCCTATGTATGCTTAAATCTTTAAAACTACGCAACGGATTTTGAAGCGGCTTTTTTTTTAATAGATATGTATAGAGGAACGATGGCGAGGCGAAACTAAACGGGACTAAATAAATTTTCATCGTGATCCAAACATAATAGTCGTTGATCTAATGTACATTACAGTGTAGCTTTAAGCCACAGATAAGATAATATTACATTCTTTAAACTAAACAGATTAAGGCATGTCGCCGACCCCTCTCCATACAAAATGTTCTACTATGAAAAAATTCTACAATAACTAATAAAACTCGATGAAATTATGTCCATACGATAAAGCAATTAATATCAACGTTCCACACTTGATTGAGATTTTCTTTAAACAAGTTTGTTTTAGAATTACACATAACGGATAAACACGTTTTTCACTTAAAAAAAGGACACATCTTTAGCATTCGTATAAACAATCCAAAAGAAATTAAAACGATTAAAATGAAATTTGGCACACAGATAGTCTAGACCAATGACTCCCAAAGTGCTCTATATCGACCCCCAGGGGTCTATCACAAACTGCAAGGGGTTAGTGTAAGTTACTACAGTTAGAAATTTACAAAAACTTAATACTAGGTAAGAATAGGCGGTCTACCCAAAACCGAAAAATATGGCAAAAAAAGTTTGGGAACCTCTGGCTAGACCCTGAGAAAGGACATAGGCTACTTTTTAACGCGAAAAAAGAGTTGCAAGGGGTTGAAAGAGGAAATGAAAGGTTGTATGGAAGTATCGTCATTTTTGAAGCTAGATACTTGAAATTTACTTTTAGGCTGTTGATTGAAAATAAATGAATATGACATCCAGTTTGTAAACATTTTACCCTTAAGAGTGTAAAATAAAATTGAGGAAGATCGTATGGCAATTCGTCATATTTGTAGCTAGAACGATGAAAATTTTTTTCTTTGGCTTTTTTGGGTTACATTATTAAATATTTAATGCTATGGTCACTATTCCCCGCGGGTGAAGTCGAAGATACTTCGGTATGGTACGTCCTTAGATTTAGAAGAATTAAAAAAAAAATGAATTAGAATGTTGTGATTATAATGTTTAGATGTTTGTGCCGAAATTCGTTGTTTATGGCAAAATTATGCATTCCCCTAATCCTAAAAATTTGGTACCAATGAAAAATAACACTATCTCATTAGTTTATAGTACCCTAGTTATTTTCATATCCGTACCACTAGCTGCAACTTTATTTTTTCAAAATATGATGACGTGGACTCCACGTAAATAAGGAATTTGTCATACAAGTTCGATCACCGTCACGTTTTTGATATTTGATATTTATTTATTCAGTAACAATTTATATTGTGTTTGAAATTATACAATTTTTGCTGCTAAGAAATTCATCAACACTGTAAAATGATTGCTCCAACAGAAAACAACGCAACCTCCTCCTAAAAAGCTTCCAATTATGTATTTTCTTTAAACTGTTGGGCAAAGAGTTGTAAAGCCTTACTGCTTGGAAACCCTCACCATGCTTCACAATATTAAGGGTAGGTTTTATAATGTTAGGGTAATCCATTCTGCGAGTATTTTCTCTTATGTCTCGATTCTCCCTGGTCTCACTACCAACAATACTTTTTACAAAATCTGTTAATAGCACCAATATGTATAAGCATGGTACAGTCAAAATTCTGTATTCTTTAAAATATTGCTTACAGGATTGCACTTGTGGTATACGGACAATAGTCCTAATAGCTCTTTTTTGTAATATAAACGCCTTATTTATATTGTATTTATAACTATTGCCCCAGAACTTTATACTATATCTAAGTTTTGATTCCACTAGAGCATAATAAACAGTCTTCAACTGATCAACAGTAAGGTCATCTCTGAGACTTCTAAGTGCATAGCATGCAGAACTGATACTATTTTCCATTGAGTTAAGTTCACGTTTCCAGTTCAAATATTCATCCAATTCAACTCCCAAAAATCTGACCGATTCAGCCAGATCAATTCTTCTACCATTTACAACAATATCTATGGTGTCCTTAACTTTCGCTGTACTTTTGAATAACAATGCATGTGTTTTGTCTATGTTAAGTATTAAATTATTCGCAGAAAACCAAGTATCGAAAATGGAAAGTAAGTGATTCGTCTTCTCAGTCAGTTCATGTAAACTTTCAGCAGAAACGATAGCATTTGTGTCATCTGCGAACATAACTACACTAGCATCATTAGTAGAATGTGTGATGAAATCTGCTAAGTCATTAATAAATAAAACAAATAAAATAGGTCCCAGAATTGAACCTTGTGGCACGCCTCGTTTTACTGTTGTCATTTTAGATGAATAAGTAACTTCGCAATTATTTTCAACATTCTTAATTTCTACGTATTGTCGTCGATTTTGCAGATAAGACTTAAATAATTTTAACTCTTGTCCTTTTATGCCATAAAATTCTAATTTTCTTAACAGGAGATCATGATCGACAGTATCAAAGACCGAAGTTAGATCCAGAAAGAGGCCTACAACTTTTTTCTTTACATTTAATTTACTCAATATGTCGTCTATCATTATACTAATTGCATTAGTCGTTCCTATATTTCTTTGGTATCCAAATTGTCTCTTATTTATAATATTGTTGTTCATCAAATGTTGCAATAGTCGCTCTTTAATTAATTTTTCAAAAATTTTAGATAACAATGGTGGCAAAGAAATAGGTCGATAGTTATTCGGATCTAATTTTGAATTCTTTTTATGTACTGGTATTACTTTGGATATTTTCAACTGATCAGGAAAAACACCTTCGTCTAGACACATATTAAAAAAGTATGCTAAAGGCAGTGCTATTAAAGTTTAATATGACAAGTTCATAATAATATCAGGTTTCACTTTGTTTTTCAGTTAAAATTGTTCAGTTTCGTGATTCTACACTTGTCTTGGTATATATTGTTTACGAGCTACCATATACCGATATATTGTGATACTGTTGATCTCATAAATTAGAAATGTCTCCTAAACGAGAGGGGTTAAATTTAAACAGACGTAATTTTTTTTTGTTGTTTCAATTATATTAATTTATTGCCGGTTTTTTAATACATGATAATGTAATTGTACATCTAACTTCGCTAACGGTATACGCTGAGGCACTAGTGGAGGATAGGATTACGATTTAGTCAAGTCGGTGAGTTCAAAATGGCGAATTCACTAGGAATTGACCACGGTACCAGGAGTACCTAGAGGTTAGCTTGACATGACACTTTGCTATATATAGGCTACGTGTTCCCGTGACCAATAATCCCCTCCCAATTTACCATACCATTAAATAATACTTGAATGGTATTATAGTATACAGGAGGTGTACAATTGACATACAATTGTCATATTAAAACCTATTGTCAAAATGCGTTCGTATTGATTGATTTGTTTACTCTGATCTCATTTATACTATTTTTAAGATGAGATTCCACTCACTGGTTGCCGGTTCACGTCGATCAATCAATTCATTGTCGATCGCCGGCAATATCATAAAATTCTTTCCAATATAGGTTTAACAAATGCAATAAATAAGTTAAAAATGTTATATATATTCTATAATGCACTCTAAATACAGTAAAAAAATTAATTTGAGACAATATGAAAAAAGCTGGACTTGTCCCTAAAAGTGACCATTTACAGTCAATCCAACACTGGGTGTAGTTTGTAATGAGTGGGTGATAATGATATAGTAGTAGTGCAAGTAAGTTCATTCTCAAAAAGTAACAATTATAATAAACCTTTACCATTTAGGCCCAGCTAGTCCCAGGTTACGTAGAGCTTGTGTTATGCGTACTAAGCTACTAAAAAAAAAATACTTAAAAACATTTTGGTTTTCAACTATAAAAACATAAAAAACACCCAGACTAATACAAACAATCATAGACATGAATACAATACTTTGCACCGTGCGCGGAATCGTACCCGGGTCCATGGGAAAGTAAGGCGGTGTGCTAAACCACTACATCGAAGCCGTCAAATAACTAAGTTATTGCAATGGAATGATAAGGTTGTGCATAAAATACGAACAAACGCTTTCATATATTAGATTATGGGATGCATTTATTTATTTTTAATTTTTCATTAACGTTATCATATATGTATAGGATAATTGTAAATAATTACATATTGATAATTAATTATTTACTAGTATTATATGTATAAAATATAAATTGACACCAAAATTTCACATTTGTTTTCAAATGCTGGATATATTGTGTGGGGATATAATTATATAACTACTTTTGTATATGGGTCATTGTGGAGGATAATTGAACAAATGATAATAATTCACTTTATTGTTATAATAGGGCTTATAGTTTTATTTTGCTTTGGTTCTGGCTTCTGAGCCAGCTTAAGTTGTGTGTCAGGAACAGCATTGCCAGATCTCCATTTTGGGCGGACGTCCTAATTTTGGCGGGATGTCAAAAATTTTTTACAATAACTTTTTTTCTTTGTACATCGGTATGTTCGCGGCCTTGGCAACATAGTTTTATGCCGCTGTTATGTAGGTGTCCCACGTTCAACGAAGTATTTCTAAATCCTACTTTACTGTGTCTGGTCTAAATCTGGAAATTCTGTTCATATTCACAGCTATTGATTAGAATATACCAAATTGAAATGCTTACTCAAGTATTTAAAAATGAGCAACTGTTAAAAGTTATAGTAATTATTCTAAAATATTAACATATGTATGATAGTGAATTACCGTAATTTTATAACCTATGTTAAAAATACTATAATCGTTCCTATGAGATTAAAAATATATTTACAAGCAGATACACAAGCCGAATAAATAAATAAATAGATATAATAATAATATTTTGCAAATGGAATTGTTATTCAAGAAAGACTGCTGTGTAACTCTTATAAATAAATATATTGTATAATTTAAATATAATAATATATCTTTACAATTTTAATCACATTCGGGGTAGTCAGACGCATCGTAAATTGTTACCTACTTCGTAAACGTTACAGTTGACATGACCCCATTTTGCTATATGGTATTTAAATAGTGAGCAAGCCTAACATCATCTCTCGGATTCATTTGTTTTTATCGATATTCCCATTACAGAAGAGATATAAATTACACAATATTTTTGTCCCAGGCAGATTTGAACTAACGACCTTTGGGATCTATAAGTCCAAGTATTACACAACTATGCTCTTTTATACGATGCTTAATTTATACTTTTTATGATACTTACTATATGTAAAAAATATTTATTGCTTATATTTTATACTTGTATAAAATATTTATTAATTAAGTTCTGAAGTTAGTTTATCGGTCGATGTCACATGCACATCTAAATTAAAATGTTTTGATCAAATTTGTATCATATATATAATACAATAGAGTTTATAATAGTTATCGATACAATTAATTTAAGTTTATTACACTATCTTTTATTGTAAGCGAAATTTTTATACACAGCCATTATTTTTATAGATATTAATATATAAAAAAATGTAAACCAAGTGGTGAATATATATCATATTGAAACTGTTGTGGTTTTTTATTTTATCCCATATCTATTCTATTTGTATAACAACAAATTTATCTTTTATATTACTAATTTAATAAATATTTTTTTTATATGTAATACATATTTTTCATATTTATAATGTTACACATTATGTTTTTGTAAAAGTATCTAATTTATTTTGGTATTATTTTATAAATAATCATTATTTAAATAAACTTAATACAATTTTTTAATAGTCATATTTTTTTTTATTCTACCGCATATTTGGAACACTGACTCGTCACGACGAGAATGACAAGGAACTTGCCTGTTGTTCTTTTAAAGAAATGTTGTTTTAAATAATTACTATTATTATATAATATTAAGGACGAGGTATGCGAAAATAAACATAGATAAGGATATTATTAATAATATTCAGTGTTAGGGAGTAAATATTTAACTTTTATTAATTATAGTAATTTTACATAGATTATAATAATTAAATAATTATATATAAAAATATTATAAGAAAGGTTATTTAATTGATATTAATTTAGAATCTTTATTATTTAAATTATTAACCGAGTCTTAACGAATAATTTTATGGCAAATAAAAGTATTTAGAATCTTATCATATCACATATTTAGTGTATTATATATTTCTGTACTGGTACGTCTATCCACAGATAACATAATATTACATAGTCTATCTGACTGATCATTTACAGGTAAACGATAAATCAGACTTGTAAGTCATTAGATATAACTGACCTACAATAGTAGTACTATGCGTCATTCAAGTTTCAGTATCAAACAAGTCATAGTACTAGGAAAACATGAAACGCAAGCAGATTTTCTTTTACAACTATTTTCTGCGATTACTTCATCCACAGTCAAGGCGTTTCGGCCGAGTCCGCGACTCTAGACCTCCGTCGCGTCAGTGTACCAGCGACTACGGTCTGTGTCAGACCTATGTTAAGCTTTCGTTCAACTACGAACTCGAACACGTAATTTCATCCGAACGAACTATGTGGAATCATTCATAAATATAAGTGTCGTATTTTTTTTTTAATCTGTGCAGTGTGTCTATGACGATGGAGCTGTTTTTATGTGTATTTGTGTGCGCTTGCGCTAGTGTCCTAGGGTTTAATGTTGATATACCATCGAGGGTAGTTTTCACCGGCGATCAGAGGTCTATGTTTGGATTCACTGTCCAATCTCATATGGAAGGAGATCGAAAAACGTAAGTAAATAATATATAAGTTTTTAACAGAGTTTACTTGTTTATGTATTTTTTTACTGTAATTAAATCATCATTAAAGACTAATTAAGACGTTAATGCATGTAGCGACCACAGATTAACTTATATGCATCAAATACCAAGAATTGTTTGTTTGTTCTTTATTAAGTTTGTATATATTTAATGTTAGAGAATTTATCGAGTAGAATTTACATACAGATGGTTCAATATTATTGCAAATCTTTATATAGTATTAAAAAAAATCGCCACCGCTGTCTGTATGCTTAGATCATTTAAATTACACAATATTGCTGAAAAAAGATAGATGATTGAAGAGGAACCTTTATATATCTATAGTACCTAAACTATTATTCAAGCTAAGAAATTAAAAAAAATGTAATACTCCGGGCAAAGCCGGTGCTAGTTAAAACTAAAATAAAAAAACTGCTTACTGTATAAAATTTATATAATTAAAATAAATATAGTAATAATAAATATAATGTAGGACAATTCACATAGTGCCATCTAGTCCCAAGCTAGGCTGAGCCTGTGTTAGGTATACTATTAGACTAAGGTAGAAGCTAGACTACTGATATACGAATGTACCTATATAGACACATTTTTTTTAAATAAATTAATTATGTTAGCTACTTGCAGTCGAATATATTATTATATCACTATATAATATGTAGCTATGCAAATAATACAGTGACATTTAATCGTAATAACTTTTAATCATAATATTTAGAATACCTACAAAGATATGGGACATCGACCTTATGTTATTGTACATTTGAATGATTTAAAATATTCCTTTCGAGTTCAGCATAAAGAGTAAGTATTATTTATAAAAATAATTACTGAACTTGATTACTACATAAAAAGAAATTACATAATTACTATAACGACTGAATAAAATAAACATCAAAATTTACAAACAATATGCCGAACATAAAGAATCACCCGTGCGAAGCCGGGACGAGTAGCTAGTATTATATAAAGTGTTGAATAGATCTATATCTATATAGATATCTTCTTGAAACTACCACTCCTTCGGAACACAGGCTCATCACAATAGGAATGAGCAAGAAACTTGCGTGTTGCTCTTTTAGCAAAGTTGACATAAATAAATAGTTATTTGAGTAACACTTGTAATTATAAACACAAGACAGGCAAACATTTTACATGCTATAAAAATATATGTAAGAGCTCCTATTTCACTGTTAATATTTCGAGCCAGACGTCTCATATGACTGCTTACTGCTGACTATTGACTGAGTGATTGTAAAAAGCATGATCTCATCACTTTAGGAAGCGTGTGTGATTTTTAGCATATTACAACGAATTGATTGAATTGACTCAATACCGATTAATATGGTGAATAATAACTATTTTTTTTTATACTACGATGGTGGCAAACAAGCATACGGCCTAGGGGCTGTTCAAGTATTACGTAAGCAGATTTATCACAATTATTTACCCCTCATCCCCCGTTGTCAGCAAAAGTAAGCAAAGCTCTTACCCCTCCCCCCATGCTTACGTAAACATTTCTCAATTAATGTATTGTTTTTTTAGCAAAGACAATGTGACGGTTGCCATTCGTGTAAAAAAGTAAATTACGACCGATGACGTAATCATCATACAGACTCCCCCACCCCCATGTCATCCAAAATAAGCAAAGAAAAGACCCCCCGCCCCCCTATAGTGCTTACGTAATACTTGAACGGCCCCCTATCTGATGGTAAATGGTGACCGTAGCCTGTGGACGCCTGAAACACCAGGGGTGTGACGTGCGCGTTGCTGACCCTTAAGAAACCTTAATATACCATTCATATCTTCACATTTGTAATTTTAGTTGGTATAGACAGAGGCATTATCAACTTTTGATATTGTGGTGAACGCAATCCTTGAAATACTATGTTACTTATTATGATTTATATTGATTAATTTTGTTTTTTCTAATTTATAATAATGGTGTGCCCGCCTGCGTTAGTACTATATAGGGTTGGATGAAGTCAGGTTAGTTAGCCTATCATGATAACTTCAACCATGATTCCTTATAAAGGGGACCTCTTGGAGGTTGACCTGACATATTACATTGCTAGCAATAGAGCATAATACGAGTATGTGGTCAGATCAGTTAGCAATCTTGGCCAATTCACCAGGAATTTATCACGATGGTGTCCAGGAGAAACTGCGTGGAGGTCAACCTGTCATAGTACAGTGCCAGCAATGTGGTTCATTATCAAAGTTTATCAACAATCCCTCATTCCTTAATGTTACCAAGTTAGATAATCTACGATGGAATGTAAATTTTTTTTTTATTATCTAAGAGGATGTTAGATAGAGAACTAATGATGGTTAACAAAAGTCTAAAGAAATAAGTTACTCGAAGGTTATAATTCTACGCAGACAAAGTCGAATTATAAGTTCACTTACCTAATATGGGTATCTGTGCGAGTTTAACCTCTGATCTTGCATAAAAATAAACATTGAACCGGTCATTATCTATTTACATTTTTGTCGCTAGTAATTCTTAACAGCAACTCATTAAATAGTAATTAAATAGTGTACGTGTTGTGTAATCCGAGTCGCTTTCTTTTTACTAATTCGTACATAGTATATAATGAAGTCGATTCCGCTGTCTGGTCGCTTAGATCTTTTAAACTACGCAAAGGATTTTAATGCAGTGTTTAGAAATTGATAAAGTGATTCAAGAGGAAAGTTTATATGTATAATACATGCACACCTGTGCGAAGCCGAACGGGTAGCTAGTGTAAAAATAAATTAGTATATGATATCAATGACAAACTAAAGTCTGAATAAATAAGTGCAACTGAAATAAGTGTAACTGAATAATTAAATTTTGATTGAATTTAATGCATCTCTTGCTAAATTGTTTTATATGTATCTAAATATATATAACTCAAAGGTGATTGACGTAGTGGTCTATCAACGCACAGTCCAAATCATTGGACGGATCGGGCTGAAATTTGGCATGTAGGTAGATGTTATGACGTAGGCATCCGCTAAGAATGGATTTTGATTAATTCTACCCCCAAGGGCATAAAATAGGGGATGAAAGTTTCTATGAAACTTTGTCAATTTTAAATAGATTGGGTTGATACTTTGCATACATAAAGCTACTATGACGTAGGCATCCCCTAAGAAAGGATTTTGATAAATTCCACCCCTAAGGGGATAAATTAACGCGAGCGAAGCCGCAGGCAAAAGCTAGTTACCTAAATAAGTTTGTTTTGGGTTGGAATGTATTTCGCAGATTATTATTATCATGCACAAAATGTAAACATGTATTTATTAAACGCGTTTAACATAATTTAATACAGAAATCACCATTAACAATTAAAAGCATAGAATTTCATATCACAATAATGAATTTATATGGGGGGTTATTCGGGAATAGCATGATATTGTGGTTTTATTGGTAAATGTATTTGTGTCATACACTAATAATATAAATATTTAATTATAAACACATAGAACAAGCATAGTAAATATATATATATGTATGTCATCTTTATATATATATAGTATAAAATAAAGTCCCGTCGCTGTCTGTTCGCTTATATTTTAATTTACGTAACGATTGATTCAAGAGGAAGGTCATCATTGCCTTGCCTTTATCCCATTATTTGGGGTCGGCGCAGTATGTCATTCTCTTCCACTGCTCTCTATCAGTCGTCATATCTAAACATACTCTTCTTTTATTCATATCATCTTTCACACAATCCATCCATCTTTTCTTAGGGCGTCCCCTCCCTTTACATCCATAAATGTATAATACATGCATGTTATAGTATAGAACAGGCTGAGAAATTCAACGTTAATTCGTGTAATTTCACTGTGGTATGGCACCACTCGTACGTTGCCATTCCTGGGAATTTTGGTGCTGTACACTGTTATTTAACTGCCATATCTCACCCGTCTATTTGGAACTAGCTGTAGTCATCATTAACATCATCATGACACCTTGTAGTCTAATACTGTACCTATGCCTCTCCCGACGTGGTACACGTAATCACATTACAAGTTACTTTTTAAACATTTTTCCTTTCCATCAAGAATGAGTATTATTTATTGCATATAACATCCTATTGTTAATTTTGTGTACTCTCCCGCCATAGTTTATTATCTCTGACACTACCCGGCGACCCCATAGACAATAACGCCGCAAAATTTCATTTTAGGAACCGGAAACACGGCCGACGCGTCACATGCTCGACACATGCGATCGCGCAGACCGCGCGCCCTTTTTTACTTTTTTTTACTTAATTTAGTCGTGAACGGGGCTATTTTTGTTGTGTGGGGTGCGACGTCGCTTCTCACTTGATTTATGGTGGTTACGCTTACAAATAAACTCTATGTGAATGTATTTTTTAGTCAGTGTATGTGTCATTAGTAAAGGTTCGCCCAACAAGTGGCCTCAGACGGACTAATGGTAAAGATAAGTAATGACTTGGAATACATCAATGTGGTGCAGCTGTGGTCGAATGTGTTCATTTTATTGATTACTTATTGGTCTCGACTATCTATTGAAATGTTCTGTGGTTTGCTCTGTGGGGTAAATGTATTAGTTTTTTTATTGTTGACAACTTTGTATAGTACCTATATTCTTAATAATAAATCAATCAAATTTTATATCAAATAAATCGTAATATTTCCAGACAAAAGTAAAAATACCCAATAATAAAAAAAATACTCATATAAAATACAACGAATATTGTGAGTGTTGTCACAATCTTTTGTTGGACAATCTAGTGACGGTAGTAGAAAAAAAGTGCTGCACTTAGCTCCAGTTAGCTCGTGACCATGGTTAGTGCACCCTAGTCGAAATGTCGAGAGAGGGCCCTTTATTTACCGTAACATAAAGACCCTGTTAACAATATAAAGAATTCCAAATAAATCAAAATTTCTATATCTAAATGATAGATTTTGTCTTTTCTTTGTCTGGTGCAATAAAGTGTTTAAATAAAAAAATACTCATGAATACAAATGTTTCTGCCATGCGAGGAATCGAACCCGTGACCATCGGAAGTAAGGCGGTATGCTAAACCGCTAGACCACCAAGGCCGTCATTTAGTTTAGTTTAGGCCAGTTAATTATATATAACGATTATTATATTACATTAATGTAGTAGGTAGTAGGGAGTTCCTCCCTTTTGCTCAGACTGCGTGGGAGTGCTATTTGCATTACAGACAGATATAAATAATTAGACTTAGTTATATATTATATCATTGACCGTGTTTACATGAATCATTGCAACAAGATAGTGAGTGAGTGAATTGTGAAAAAATGATTCACGTACCCCACAGTTTGAATTAGATTACTCACTGGTCACTTTGTTCTCCCAAATTTGGATTTAAGTTTATTGTTTATTAAATATATAATAAATATACATTGATTGAGAACATGTACAACACTTATTTAAAAAGAATATGATTTGAGTTTCTTGTTAGTCGTTCTTATCTCGAAATCATTCCGAACTGACTGTAGGTTTGACATATCATAAGAGTCTGTAATAGACCTATTTGAGAGAGGTAAATACCTTTATTTGCCATGAAATTATTCGTGTTAAGACCCGGTTAATAATTTAAATAAGACCTATTTCAATTTGAATTACAAACAATATAAAAAACATCCTCATACTAATATTGTTTTTGAGCAATTCTCTTTATTAATGACAATTAAATGGTGCAAAAAAACTCGTTAACATTAACGGTTTACAGGGTACCAGTAGAGGATATTATATAAGATGAGCACGAGGTCAGTTCAGGTCAGTTAGTCCATTGTGGCAAATTCACCAGGAATTTACCACGATATTTTTCAGAGGGCACAGCGTGGAGGTCAACTTGACATGGTACATTGTTAGGACTGGTGTTATTAATCCACATTACGATGATTCCTCTCCCCTTGATAGACTTTAGCATGTATATCATCATTACATAGTATAAAACAAAGTCGCTGTCGCTATCCGTCCGTCCCTATGTATGCTTAAATCTTTAAAACTACGCAACGGATTTTGAAGCGGTTTTTTTTTATAGATAGAGTGATTTAAGAGGAAGGTTTATATATAATACATGTACACTCGTGCGAAGCCGGGGCGAGTAGCTAGTTACAATGTTATCATTGAAAACATGACAGGAACATTAAAAAAGCATGCGTCAGTGAGATCAAACGCACTGTCGCGCGCATGCGTCGCGGAGATGCATGTCTCATGATAACCCCGCGTCCGCCAGCGATATGACATGATCAAGTAGTCGGCATACTTCTATTTGTAATTATTAATGTTGCTAAAGACCTATCCCCGCTTCACACGGGGTCAGTGTTGCCAGGCTTAAAAATTCAACGTCGTATGAAGAAATATTTTTTTTTTATAAAATCTTGTATAATATTTACTTTTTACATTTTCTAGTATATAGATGTTACGTATCTTTACATAGCATAAAATGAAATCGTTTCCGCTTGTATCTTTTAAACTGCGCAACGAATTTTAATGCTGTTTCTGGCAATAGAGTGATTCAAGAGGAAGGTTTATATGTATAATCCGAAGCCGGGACGAGTAGCAAGTAAAAAATAAAACAAAGAAATAACAATTTTTTCCTCTACATCATACACGTATTAAATTAGATTATTTATCTAACAATTGACACCATATAATTATTAATAATATTACATTAATAACTGTATTGCCATTAAGCTGTAATCTAGGTTATATGAGTCAGAGATGAGACCGAACGTAGAAAATCGGTGTCGCAAGTACAAGTAATACAATAGTATGAATAATTGCTCGTTTTATAATATACAACTACAATTATTGCCCGCTTAATAATTATGCATACAAAGACGAGAAAAATAATATTTCAAGATTTTAGCGTAGATATGCTTAAATTTAAAATATCGAACATTTGAAATTTTTATATACCTATCCCTTCTTAGCGTATATATGCCTAAATTTAAACTATCGAATATGCACACAAATTTTCTATCCCTATTTTATTTTACTTAAGATTTTAATAACTTTGAACATTATATTTATTAATTAACAGCATAAAAAAAAATTTAAGCTTCTAGCTTTGCATACACAGATAGTGTAGTAATTGTAGTATTATATATTATATTAGTTACCTAATTGTAGGAAACTGCGGTTGGACACTGTTTTGACGGAGTCAGTGTATAATGTGTCACTACTCCATTTCATTTCAAGGATAACATTCGTAGAGATGACTAACAAGACAAACATATGTAGTGCGAATATACTCGAAATCATTCCGAACTGACGGTATATTTGACATATCATAAGAGTCTATAATAGGCCTACGTGAATAAAGATATTTGGAATTTGAATTTGAATACTATACAAGATATTACGACGAAAAGTTACCACGTAGGTATGTTTGTAAACTAAGATGCGCTTTGTTGTATAAATATGTAATAAAACTATTAATGACTGAAAATTGTATTTTAATGTTATGGTAGATAGAGAAGGTGACATGATATAATTTTTGTTTTATATTTTTGATTATAGAATAAAGAAAAAACTTTTAAATATATTAATATCAAAAGAGTTTTCTCAACACGCTTACTAATTTCTCATTTTGCCTTATGGTTGACTGGTAGAGAACGCGCTTTACAGCGCACACACAGCTAATAGGAAAGTAAAATCCTTAAATAGCTAATAAAAAAAACCTTTTAACAAAGTTTGCGACTTACAAATTATTTTTGCTTGTGTAACAATGGTGTCGGGTATATAAAAAGTGAATTAATTTAGATTTAGATCAGTTTAGATGGTGATCTGTGGACGCGGACCACTTACAGGGACAGTGAACCGTTGTGGGCATTCAAGGAAGCGGCGACATCAAACCACTGCGGTCCGATATCAGACAATTCATCTTTTAACTTGAATTCTGTGTAATGCATTTGGCGGATGTTAAAATTTATATAATACTACCTACTCGCCCCGGCTTCGCCCATGTATTACATATAAACCTTCGACTTGAATCATTCTATCTATTAAAAAAACCGATTCAAAATCCGTTGCATAGTTTTAAAAATTTAAGCATACATAGGGACGGACAGACAGCGACAGCGACTTTGTTTTATACTATGTAATGATGACATATATTATTCATTATAAAAATATTACCATTTCAAGTGACATAATATAGATATAAAAGAAAATGACACATTATTCTTACGCCGTAATTGTATGTTTTTAAAGTACAATTATCTATAATATAAATATATACAACTCAAAGGTGACTGACATAGTTATCTATCAACGCACAGCCCAAACCACTGGACGGAACGGGCTGAAATTTGGCATGCAGGTAGATGTTATGACGTAGGCATCCGGTAAGAAAGGATTTTGATTAATTCTACCCCCAAGGGGATAAAATAGGGGAAGAAAGTTTGTATGAAACTTTGTCAATTTTAAACCGATCGGGCTGAGACTTTGCATGCATAAAGCTACTATGACGTGACGTATGACTAATGCGAGCGAAGCCGCACTCAAAAGCTAGTAATATTATAAAGACTTACAGTTTGAGAGAACATCCGGGGAGATTTGAGAGAACATCAAATGTTGGGAGTAACCTGCGGTACTACGAGTATTTTGAAATTTATTTTATTGTTAAGTGGCCACTTATCCAGGAAAACTATAGGCTGTATAACATCAAGACCAATATGAGCTATGAATTTTATTTTGCTAAAACTGGGTTTATGTGAAGCGGCCTAAGTTTTTCGCTAGGAGATAGATACATATTCATGTATAAAGATGCAAATTACTATCTTTTATATTACACTTTCTATTATTATTATCTTTTATATACTTATAATTAATATCTTTTATATTACACTTTCTATTCAGTGGAGCATCAATTTTCCATTCAAATTTATAAACAAAAGATAATAATTATTTCATTTGATTTTTTAAATTATTTTATATATTATATATATCATATATAAAATTAACATTTTGTAATACTACATTTAACAATATTACTAATATTATAAACCCGAAAGTTTGTGAGTATGGATGATTGATGTTTGTTACTCTTTCACGCAAAAACTATTGAACTAATTTTAATGAAACTTTACAGAAAAACAGATAGACGATAATTGAAAAAAATATTATGTAAATTGGACAAAATAGAAAGATGTATGTCAAGTAAGTGAAATGCAGACGTAATTGCACGCGTCAGCTGGTAATTGAATAACAAAACTAATAATTATCTTTTTATTAAGCGCAGTTAGTAACGAAAAACAGTTAATGTGTGGAAGAACCACGACCTCACATGCGTCTGCGCAGGCGCAAAATCCATGACCTCATTCCAATATGGCGTCTGCAGACGACCTCACCAGTCTGAGTTTACTTTACACTGTAAACAATTGTGTTACCGGTGTCGAAATTAAGACGTGTAATTGTTCTGGAAAGAGAAATTATACCATTATTACCAAATTGTACATGCTTGTAAGTAATTTTAAATCTTTCGGAGTGAGACAGTACAGTACACTCTTATGGAACCTATGTTAAAGTCTATAAATTGTAAATAATTAACAATAAGTCTCCGTAATCTAGCGGTTGAATACGTCGCCTTCCTTCCGCTAGTCACAGGGTTGATTCCTCGCATGGTGTATATATTTGTATTCATACGATTGTTTGTATTGATAACATATTTTAAAATCTCACCTAATTCAAATCTAGGTTTGAACGGTGAAAAATAACGATAAAATGAATACTGTTACATATTAACTGTTATTTAACAGAATACTTTATAACATGTAGAGTCAAGAAGTAATATAAAAGAAAACTAACGTATATAAGTGGCTAAAATGTTTAAACAAGTTACACTTGTATGACCAAAATTGCAATGTGTTTTACATTCGTTGACGCCTGTCATTTAATTGGACACTACACTAATTGGTACACTCAGCTCGTTTCGTCAAATTAATTATTATCAATTCTGATATGACTTTGAACTTGATAAGTACGATGAGATGTGACCTTTAAATTTTTTTTAATTTGAAAATGTCGATGTGATTGTGTCAAAGGGTGTATAATTCCATATAAAAACTAAATTGTAACTGGCAGCCTACAAATATGTGTATTGCCATTTCTGCAAAACATAATAAAAAAGAAAGCTGAAAAAAAAACAAAATTCAAATTAAGAAACATTATCGAAACATTGCATTTTTATTTTATAAATATATTTTAAATCAGCGATCCCTCAGTTTCAAAAAAGGGCATGCTAAATATTTCGTAACGATTTAACTGTATCAACGGAAACGTAGTTATTTTCGTGTGCTCTATTTTTTTTGTTGCAATATCGTTAGAAAAATGTTCTGTAGTACACAGGTAGCTGTTGTTTATGGAAGATTGAACATATTTTTAAAATTATTTAATGAATTTGATACATAAACGAATGGGGTATGAAAGAGGTAAATAATTTATTGTTATTTTACAAGGGGGGGGGACTGTAGAAAGTCATCTGCGTGGATTCTACTTTGTAAGCTGTTTCGGTTGTAGGCTGCAGAATAGACTGTCTAGTTACAGGATAAAAGGCATGATTATAAAAGTATATATATATATATATATATATATATATATATATATATATAATGTATAAATATGGAGTATATTTATATATTATTTATTATATTGTATAATTAAAGTTACAGGATATGTATGTATATATATATATATATATATATATATATACAGGCATTACAAATTATTGCTCATTGCTCTGGAATGATAACGCATGAGCGCTATCACGGGTGTTATATGATAACGTGATATGGGTAGTATGGGTAGTGTTCATGAATATAGGCGACGCTTACTGCTTACCATCAGGTGGACCGTCAGCTTATTTACCATTCCCATTTATTGGTTGTGGGTTGGATTCCTCACACGATACAAACATTTGTTTGTACATGTTTTAATTTCATTGCATTTAAACCACGTAACGTATGATACTCTATACATATAATTAAAATTGGAGTGTCTGCTTGTTCCGGCTAATCTCTGAAATGACTGGACCGATTTTGACAGGTAACTGATGTAATAAGGAGTAACTTAGGCTACTTTTATGTTAGAAAAATAAAGTTAAATTCCACGCGAACAAAGTCGCGCATACAGCTAGTATCCATCTGTGAGTAACATGTTGGAGTGATGCAGCTGAATTTAAAATTGTAAACAAGGTCAATTAATTGTACCATATTGACCAAACCTCGCTTTAAGGGTCAGTGTCAATTTCCTTTTACCGCCTGCTAAGTGTAATTCCACGAACATATCCCACTATTGGTCTCCTTGACCCAATATGCGCACGCGCACGATAAACCTCTAAATGTCATGCACATACAGCTGAGCCGTGAGCTCATAATTGTTTATTGCTCAGGATATTAGGTACAGCGACATTGTAGGCACACCCACTAAAATAATATTCATATTTATAAAAGATCATGAATATTTTTTGTATTATGTCTCAATAAAATAATCACTATATACTCAATAAAATAAGTCGCTGTTGCTATCTGTCCGTCCCTATGTATGCTTAAATCTTTAAAAATACGCAACGGTTTTGAAGCGGTTTTTTAATAGATAGAGTGATTCAAGAGGAAGGTTCA
This sequence comes from Achroia grisella, assembly GCF_030625045.1. Lineage (NCBI taxonomy): Eukaryota > Metazoa > Arthropoda > Insecta > Lepidoptera > Pyralidae > Achroia > Achroia grisella. The sequence goes on along the minus strand of NW_026712653.1, from coordinate 2,285,539 downwards.
TATGTATAATACATGTACAGCCCGTGCGACGCCGGGGTGGGTAGCTAGTTTATAATATAAATAAATCTCACGGAAAGTGTTACATATGAATGTGGATGGTTATAAATGCAGAAAAAGGCCGAAAAAGAGATGGATGGACTGTGTGAAAGATGATACGATAAGAAAGGGAGTAAATAATGAGATGATTGCGAACAGGGATGAATGGAAGAGAAAATCATATAACGCCGACCACAAATAAGATAAGGAAGAAGCAGATGATGATGATAAATAAATCTCAATCAAAATCATTAATTACGTTAAAAATTAATACAACAAAATATTATAAATGACAAATAAATTATCAACCAAGAGTGTCGCGTTTTGTCCCAGCCTAAAGGTCCCCATAAAACTGGCAGTATTTCCGCGCTAAATTGCTAAAGAGATCATTTGAGTCAGAAAAGAAATCATGGTCTTTTTCCATTCCACTATTAACTTTCCTAATTCTTATATATATATTTATATAAATGTTATGATGAATGAAAACAGCAGTATTTTACATCTAGTTCTAGATCACAACTTAGAACATGTACGAATATATTAGGTAATAAATAACTGTTGCATGTAGTAGGTACATTGTCTCCGGCTGAAAGCTGGCCGCGTCTGATAAAAACAACAACGCTATTTTTATTGCACCACGCCCACGCTAAATATTTGTCTCCATGGTGGAACCGGACTGTGCTACTAATGAACAATTTTCCCTAATATATTTTAAAGTTTCTAAATAACGCTAAGTGGTAAAAATTTGCTAGCAGTGAAGCCCCATTGCTAGCAGGTAGACCTTCATGTAGTTCTCCCAAAAACCAATCGTGGTAAATAGTAATTTGGCAAGATGGGCTAACTGACCCTAACACATATATATAATAATAATATAAATATATAAATCGTCTCTGTAGTCACGGCACTCACGACGTCAATCTGCCACGGTAGCGCCGATACACCACATCCTTTGGGCCAGTAGTCCTCCTTCATGAAGGTGGGCAGCATGTTAGTGAGGTCAGGTCACGAACGCCTTGAAACTCGAGTTGCGACTCCACTCCAGCTGCGTCTCCCTCAATGTCAGGTTAATCTTTGTCTTTATGTAGTCGATAATAGCCTGCTTTAAAAATATATACTTACATCTGTTATATTAGGCACATTATTGGAAATTAAAAGTAGGAATCCATCACATTTTAAAATTTAATACTTAGCTACAGTACTTGTAAGTAGGACTTTTATTGTGATGTTATTAAACTATTAAGGAATCGATTATATTGACCGCTTAATTATTCTGAATATCTTCATTAGAGTACGGGCTGCCATTAAGGTGAATAATTTAGTAATTTTTTTAAAGTAGTGAAAAAGAAATCGGAATTTAGAAAATGACCCACATTAGAAACCTTTCGAAGACTGGAGTAACACAGAAGTCAATGTAGATAGGTGCCCTAGTTTGGCAAAATCTGAAGATTTTTGTTGTGCATAGGCTGTATGTCATAATGTGTATATATGGCGGATTTAACACCTCGCTGCATTATCTACGAGTACCAGTAATCATGAGTGGTGCGGAGAAAGATTGTTGGCGGTACACTAATATAAATGAGAAATGTCAAAAAAAAAATGCTCGTATATAAGGCAAAATATTTATATATACATTTTTATAAAATTAATAGTGATATATGTATCTTAATTTACTAACAACTTTATTTACTACAAATTAATAATGTTAAGACCAGGTTCGAATAATCCACTTGGGTAAAATTGGCATTTTGTCGTAAGTTGCTTGTGTAAGAGGAAATATAAAAGCAATTGGTACACAGACTGTGTTTTTGTAGCTGCATATAATGTAACTTTATGTGTGACATGCATTCAAATTGTAATTGATTACTTATTAATTCGGTTTTACTTGAATGCCACTAGTGTGACCACCTCTCTCTTGGCGGCGGCAATAAATTTACTTTTATCTGTACGTACAGTCGCATGGTTTTGTAATATCGCTCTGATTTTTTCACTTTCACCTCTTTGGTATTTAACTGGCTGCATTTCGTGGAGCTGCACGCTGTAAGTACTCCAGCTTTGCACCCGGTACCGAAATTCTAAATTAACCAACAATCTTAAGTACTGTCTGTCTTGAATGCTATTGGCAGATAAACGTAAGAGCAGTCTTGACCACAGCACAGAAAAATGATTCTTTCTGTGAAGCTATTGTTGATAGTTTGTCCATGCTTCCTTAAACACTATTTGAGGTCAAAATAAGAGAAGTCTAGTAGAAAAATGATTCTTAAGTCAGGCATTTGTGCATATATTGTGTATTTCTAAAACTAAAATATTGACCATGTTACTCGATAATAATGTAAATTTCTATAGTGGAAGAAATTTTTTAGTCAGTCGGTATTTTTTGAGTTTGTTTAATATAAAGAAAAAAAAAAACAAATAAACGTACAAAATATCTTTCCTTCTTTATACCTATACATATATATATATATGCGGGCGTAACTCGGATTAACTTATACTATAGTTTGATAGCGGAGAGTAAATCAGAAAAATACAGTGTCACACAAACTTTTTTTTGTTGAATACCAGATTTGAATTCACGTCCTCTTAGGCGTAATTCAGTACACCACTGTTGTATTAAAATACATATATTATACAATAATTGAGGAATATATTTAATGTGTTTCTACAATATCAAAATAACTAGATGTATAATAAGTATAACGTTTGTCTATAAACAATATCTATTATGCCACAACCACTAGGTCAATCTTATCGACAAATAGCGACAAATAGCTATTTAATAAACATTCTATAAAGTTAAGATTATGCAGTAACCACTTGAGGAAGCGTTATGTCATCGTTCAGTGTCACAAATGATGAATCAAGGTGAGTCAGGTGAGACCGCGTCTGAGGCTGTTTGGACGGTTATAATTCGTGATGTTTATCATTCGCTTTATTGCCATTCATTTTACTTTATAGTTCTGTTGCCAGTATTATTCTCGGCTATTTGATGATTCGTCTGTTTTATTGTAAACAACATTCAATTCATTTTAAGTGACTGATCGTTTATTGGTCTTCATTATGGTAAATACGATTTTATGGAATTTGACAGAATTTGGAGGATAATTTCGATTAATTATGTGCAATATTATAATTGTAATAAATTTCTTCGAAATCGATTTAACGGGGTTTGCCAGAATTTCGTTTGCAATCTTTGGGAGAACTGCAAAAACTTAAACATCTTTCTACAATTTAAAAGCATTTCTGATAAATTATATTTATTGAGCAACGACTATTACTCACTAAACGATTATTTAAGTGACAAACGTGCATGGCAATAGTTGTTCATGTCCGGGATTTTTATTTAATGTTAGACAGACACTACTGTAAGTAAATAATCTGGATATAAAAAAGGTCTTTAGTTGAGTTTCTTAGCAGTTCTTCTAAAACCAATCTGTATACTAAACTATAAGGTAGGGAAAAATATTAATACAAAAATATATACGTTCACAAACGGACAGAATGTCCTACGTGAATAAATGATATTTGATAAGGCTGTATATATAAACAATAATAGTTAGTAATAATAATATTAGGGAAAATATAAGATGTGTATTAAGACAACAATAACATAAATATTAAATTTTTTCATTACGACTTTCTTTTTCAATCTTTACAATTATTTGCAGAAGTGTCGATACGATATATCATAAAACTGCTTCTTCGCTCTCTAAAGAATTAATTAGCATTGAACAATTAAGTTGATTGTTAAGGAATAGTTTTTCTGCATTAAAATATATAAAAAAATATTAATACTAACCACAAATAAGACATTTGGTCGTACAAGAAGTACGAGAAGCATGGGTGTTTAAATACATAGATTGCCAGATAACCAATTTATTGATAGAAAAAGTTAGTGCAACATTGGTAAAGTTCTTCTATATTAAGATCATATTTACAAAATTTCTTTCTTCTTTTTTGTATTAACAGCTTTCACCGTATGGGACGGTGATTCTCTGCTAATGTCAAGGTTATAGAAATGACGCCGCTGAACTGCTGTGGAGGATCTACGGATAGCGTGCGGCAATACCGTTGTCTAGCGATGTTACAGAGGAGAAAATTACGAGCCTGTCATAGCGAATCGAATTCCTTCTTATCTCATATAACTAATTTCTTTTTTTATTTAATTATCATTAGACCACTGTAAATAACACAAGCATACACATTTGTATACAGCCACTACTGGTCTCATCCTTACACCGCCCTTTTCCTGCTGCTGCCTGTACCAGACGAGCTACGATACGAAGTATTAGCAGTCTCATCATAGCCTTAAAAAATAGAAAACAAAACAAAACCGTCTGACGTTAATTGATTTTTAATATCGATTTAACTTGAATGCGGTATTTCCGCTGGTGCATCCGTTGGTACGTGCGCCTGCGCATACAAAGCCTGCGTCCGGCGTCAGCGCCATCTGGCGGCGTAATGGGCAGCTCGTCCGGGCGTTATGCCATTGTCTACGGTGACTCTGTTTCAGCGACGGCATGGACAATTGGTTCATTGTTATGGCAGTAACACGTGCAAATATGATGGTGCATAATGTTAGGGTGAATCAAATGAATACACTGAGACTTGGTACAATGTCACTAAACATCTGATAGACATATTTATGACAAAATGCATTTTCTGTAGGAATACCAATATATAAACAACTAGCTGACCCGCGCAACGTCGTCTGCAATATACATACTTAACATTTATTATTATATTTCACCCAATTTACATAATATCTTTTTAAATTATCGCCAATGTGTTATTCTGATGTATAAGCTATATTAATGAAAAGTTTCATCAAAATCCGTTTAGTAGTTTTTGCGTGAAACAGTAACAAACATCCATCCATCCGTACTCACACACTTTCCCGTTTATAATATTAATAAGATACATATAAAATGTATAGTTCAATGTAAAATTATTTAACTCATTAATAAAAATGTTAGTATTTCGCGGGAACGAATCCCTGATTATTAGAATGACCACAGAAGTCGTCATGAACAAACACATTACAAATAATATAATCGCCATATAGAGTACAGCAACGAAAGGAAAATAAATATTATTAATATGATTTTGGCAAGTAATTGAAATGCGTTATAGGTAACTGTAACTTTTATAAATAAATAGAAGTTCAACGCATCTTCTACATATTTATAAAAATTAAAATTATCTATAAATGCATTTTAATTACTTGCCAGTTTCTCTGAAATTAAGAAAATAATGAAGACAAACTTCAATACTTACAAAATATTGAAAATAGAAATTTGGAATATGATTTAATTTGGAATATGATTTGATAATTTTCTTTTTAATACATAGAATATAGCTAATGTTACTCTGTCTAACTCTGTTCTTTTCACCGTGAAAGAATTTGTCAAATCAAATCTCATAGCGAAATCAACAATTTTTCTGCTATTAGTAAAGACTAGTTGCCCGAATGCAAGAATCAGAAGAAGCGAAACTCAATATATATCAATATATATTTATTATATATACATCGACAACATATTAGAAATAATCTTTATATTATTCAAATAAACTTAAAATAAGCACTGTTGAATGGTCATATTTTTTATTCTACCACTCATTCGGAACGCAGAGTCATCACAAGAAGAATGAACTAGAAACTTGCTGCTTGTTACTCTTAAATAAATGTTCAGCATTACATATAAGATTTTGTGTGAACAAAATTATATTTAATTATGTGTCGTATGTATGTATGTCTAATAATATGTATTATTGTAAAGTTACTACGTAAATGTTTGTAAACTATAATGCGCCGCTTACTAACTTCTCAGTTTGCCTTATGGTTGACTGGTAGAGAACGCCCTTAGGTGTTATGTTCACCATATGTACATTTATATATTGCATTTGTGCATTAAAGTTTAAATAAATAAATAAGTATAAACTAACAAATAGCAATATTGTTTTTTTTAAATTTATTTTGGTACAAACAGTCATTACAGTTATAATTACAAGTATATATATATATATAGTTGATAGACAACGAGTATTGAAAAGTATTTAGTAGTATTATATTAATAAGTAGTGTTGCCATAATGACCCTAGAAATTAAAATTAAGATTTTTTTTCATTTTATATTTTACTATAAACAGACGATACAGTAATAATAAATATAAGATATTGTTTTTCATATATGGTATTTTAAAAACATCTGCCCACTTTTTTAAAAATCATCTTTAACACGACTTATGTCAAAACTTGTATTTTGTCTCTTACTCACTATTACAAACAGAACAAAAAAGAGTTACTCAGATATAGGTGCAGCCGTAAGTTGAACTTGCCATTGCATATATTCATTGATTGATTTTTATTTATGTACATTCAATCAGCGAGTGATCTCATTATTTTGAAGAGATGACAAATTTCCAACGATTTACGATGACGCTGCGGTGGCTGACGCTGACGTTATTGACTTTAGCAATCAACAAGGTCGCATTCTGCGAAGTTTATTAACAGAAACGCATGTAGTCAGTTAAAATTATACTTTATTATCATGTCACTTATTTACGAAATGAGCAAAATAAAAATTACGTGTAAAATTACGTTAACGTAACGTAAATAAAAATTACGTTAAAATGATTTAAAACATTATGAAATTAACGAAGTTTATTAACAGAAACATGTAGTCACTTAAAATTATACTTTATTACAATGGTACTTAGAAATTAACAAGATAAAAATACAAGTTTTCTTTAAATTGTTTTAAAACATCATCAAGAAATTAGCGTCGAAAACTATCATCTCAGTTTTGATTTGATTGATGATTTGATTAGATTTGGTTTGATGCGTAATATAATAAAGATTCAGTCGAATTGACAATTATATCTTTGGAAGATCAACATGATATACATTGCTAGTAATGGGTTTATTTTTACTAAGTCCACATGACTAGCTCTTTTCTTCTGCCACTAAATTTAGATGGGGTGGTGTGTAGGCCAGCTTGGAGGCTACATTTCACTACATCAGTTACTTAATATTTATTGTAAAAAAAATAGGCCAAAAGGATGTCGTCATAGAGGAATGTTAATATATATAACTTAAAAAAAATGTGGTTTAAAGAATAAATTTCATATTTAATTTAGTCGTAACAAACAGACTTTCGGACACTTTTGGCTATTGCAATAAGATTGTATTGTTAATTTTTATATATTGTAAATTTATTATAATTATAAGTAATTAAATAAAATTAAAAAATTGGAAATAATAATATTATTTCTCACTGTATGCCGAGCCTCTTCCCATTCATTCATTCATTTGGGGTCGAGTCTCCTAGTCACTCTTCGCCAGGCATATCTATCCTGGGTCATCGAGTGGTATATATTGGTTTCGTCCTTAGCATTAGGTCCCTATTGATAACCGACTGCCAAGTCTGTAGGCATTATTGTTATATTATATACATAGATATAGTAATATATTATGTAGGGATTATATATCTATACATCTATACATATAAATAAAATTGGAGTGTCTGTTTGTAATATTGAAATAACCGTTCTTTACTACATGCATATGAATATAAATACAGTACATACTCCAAAATATATTTTTTTACAATTTGAGTTTTTTTTTATGTTTGTTCTGGCCAATCTCTGAAATGGCTGGAACGATTCTGATGAGACTTTTTTTGGCAGGTAGCTGATGTAATAAGGAGTAACTTAGGATACTTTTATTTTAGAAAAACAAAGTTAAATTCCACGCGGACGAAGTCGCGGGTAGAGCTAGTAGGTAATAAATATAATAAATGCTATTATATTATTCAATATTGATGTTAATGGTTTGTATTACGTCAATATAAATATTATCGTAAATGTATTATATTTATTATCTCGTCTTAAATGTACACATAATTAATTACATTTATCCTTTGAGTATGTTTATGTAGTTTAATCACATCAAACCCGTAATAATTTTGTGAAATCGACTCTAAAGCTTTACCGTTAAAGTCTAATTCCAAAAAATATAAATTTTAAGTTAATACAGTATTGTATTAAGCTTGCGGTATTGAAGTAGAGCCCGTCGTGGTTTAGTGGTTTACCTTGATTTATCGAAGTCATGACTTCAAATTTGGGAGATAACGACAAAAATTATAATTTCTCTATTTTAATTCTAAGACCCATTATTGTAAGGATCTTACTTTTTTTTTTTAATATTTTACATACAACTAGCTGGTATATTCGTGTGTGATAAACAGCTTGGCCACCCCATTTTTTTTATTTATGGTGGTGGCAAACATTCATACAGCCCATCTGATGGTAAATGGTTACCTATGGACGCCAGAGACACTGGGGATGTCACACGCTTCCGGCCTTAAAGGAATCTTAATATACCCTTAAAAACCCCATGCTGTAGTCTCGTGAGAAAACCTCGGCAGGTAGTTCATTCCACAATCTAAGTGTACGCGGGAGGAAGCTCCTCTAAAACTGCACTGTCCGAGCCCACTTAGGTTCTAGGTTGTAGGTATGAATTCCATGTTGATGACAAGAAATTATTATTTGTGTTATTAATTTAATATTAATTAGTAAACTATATAATATAAATAAATATTAAATGACTGTGGTTTATTTAAAAAGGTATAAATTATAAACAATGCTTATACTAGACTACAAATACTATTGTTACATTAAACTATTATACAATAATGAGGTAGTAGTCATTCAAAGTCAATTCATGAAAATGAAATCAATCGTTGAATCCTGTTTGTTCATTATTTTGTTTGTTCCATTACTAATTTGTAAAATATCACGTAATTTGTATAAATAAGTTAATCTATACATATAAAAAAAATTGGAGTGTCTGTAATATTGAAATAATAGTTTCTTACTACATGCATATGAATATAAATACGATACATACACCAAAATAACATTTTTGTCAATTTTTGTATGTCGGTTTGTTTATTCTGCTTAACCTCTGAAATGGCTGGACCGATTTTGACGGGACTTTTTTTGGCAGGTATCGGATGTAATAAGGAGTAACTTAGGCTACTTTTATTTTAGAAAAATAAGTTAAATTCCACGCAGATGATGTTATGCGGGAACAGCTAGTCACAAATACATTGTATTATTAGATAATTAATACATCCCCGGATGGACAACAAATAGGATATTGATCAGCGATATTGGTATGCAAAAGAAACTGGTCAGGCCGTGTGTGCCGGCCATATGGTGCGATGGTGTTTGTGCGTGGTAGGGTTGCCAACCTTGAAGTATTTAGCTTCGTAAACAGAAATAAAATACTGATCAAAACTTGTATATATTTATGTATAATTGTGGTCGGCTAGTGGTCGAAAATCAACTATAAAATATTTAACATTCACATTCTACGATGTTAATCTATTCTAAATTTGATCATAAACTTTAACAATAATAAACTAAAGAGTATCCATGTGTATATAATACATGGTAATGTGTGTAATGTATTTTTATGCATATTTAAACAAATATGAGCTGCTACTGCACTCTCTGCATACTGTAATCTGAAATTTCGAACAAATATATGTAGTTTCTATAAACTATATATATATATATATGTTCGAAATTTCATAATGCTCTGTCCACGTTCAGGCCTTTCCTTTCCTCGGCACAGGGCATCGTAATTGTGGGTCTGTAATTTTTTTTTATATACTATTTTGATTATATACTTACAAAAAGTTTATGGCTCACCAGATGGTATACTATTACCATAGCTTATGGATCACTAAGGGGTGACGCTTTGTTGACCTTTAAGCTCATACATCATCCTATTTTCACCATAAAAATCTGGTACAAATTTTTACGAAGATGACCATGAACCGGAGGCTAAAAATCTGGTACTTGTATATGGATCCTGGTACGGTTGGCAACCATGCTGCGTGGGCAACCATTCAGCCCACGTGACGTCACTCCATTCACTGCCAACTACGGTGTCGTAAGGTTCGTGCAACCTCTATTTGGACCACGTGGAACTATAATCATTGAATATTTTCAACCTACTTAAAAACTTGCCTTTAATTTCAAACATTTATATTTCGTGTTCCGTAGATATGTTGATTATTTTGAGTACCCATTATTGTCCGACTGCTGGGATTGGGCTTCTTATGAGTGGAGAAAGTTGTCTATTATTGGCACAAATTTTCCTTCTTTTCGGTGAAAGATGCGCCAGTGTTTACTTCGGACTTTTTAAGCAAATTTTTCTTTTTTTTTTGTGGTACTAGTGGTTCCTTGTCAATCATAACTGAGTGTGATTTGTATATATTAACATAATATATACTTAATTACTTTGGAGTAGAAACAGACATTGAAACTTTACAAACAGGGAAAGAATTTCTGAGTTCAGTACTGTTCTGGACATTACTTTCTTTCTTTGGTTTTTTTTTTATAGATTGCGGGGCACATATACATCACACTATAGAAGAACTCTGTTCTTTACATTGTTATGCAGAGAGTTGTTCTGTGGATTTCTTAGTTCTTATATCTGTGCTGTACTTCATTTATATAGACCATATTATTACCACTTTGTTGGACTATCATATCATTTGCGATTTTCTTTACACAAAATAATATTTTTTCTTACGAATCTCGGTTATAAAAAGGAGTGGCGTCACATTGCATTCTTATTCATGATGTTTACCTTAATGTAATTTCCCCAGTTTTGATTCACAATTACAAATGACAAATATCAATAGTCATTAAAGACGATTGAAATGATTTGAGTCATTCTCACCTACATTTTCTTGGTAACATTACGCGCACCTTGTTCTTGCCCACGCGTATGACATAAGGCCATATGGCGGACAATCGTGTTTTTCACAAACGTAAACAAGTCATAACGTTTATTATTAAATTCATATCTGTATTTAAACATAAATATATATCTTTATATACATTCATGTTGTTCTTTGTTTCCATCACTCACAAGAATTAGACAAAAATATTTTTATTGGTTTCAACTAAAATCAAAGTATAAAATCTATATATCTTTATTCATGTAGGCCTATTAAAGACTCTTATGATAAGTTAAATCTACCGGTTTTCGTTCTAAACTGAGCTCTTATTCTTTTCAAATGAGCTTGTATACGATTACATTAAGACAAATTCATTTTTATGTTCCATTAAGGAAAATTAGCGATTGCTATTGCATTTTTGTTAAAAGAAAATCAAGCAGCACGTTTTCAAATTTGAATTTACTACCTTTTAATGTAAGTCGGGGTAAAATAACAAATAAAAAACATAATTATTTCAAACTATATTCAATCTGAGAAAGACATCTTATATATAAAATTCTCGTGTCACAGTTTTCGTGCCCATACTCCTCCAAAACGGCTTGACCGATTCTCATGAAATTTTGTGAGCGTATTGAGTAGGTCTGAAAATTGGCCAACATCTATTTTTCATCACCCTAAATGTTAGGGGTAGTCCCTCCCTAAATTTTTATTTTTTATTTTTAAAACAAAATTTTTAGTTTCTATTTTTTTATGATACAACATACAAAAATACATACAATCCTAAATTTTCATCCTTCTATCATCAACCCCTATTTTTTTATAGCGTTATTAATTTATATGGCAAACAACGTTTGCCGGTACAGCTAGTATACTTATAAGAATACTGTAAACCAATACGAGTGGTTTAAACACGACGAACATAAACGAGCAAAAAAAGTCCAATATTTTTTTACGATTGTTTTATCACGTTTCTAGTTGGTGGTCTGGCCGTTTTTGCATCACCAGATTAGTATCCGGTCACCGCTGTGAATATTAAACAGAAAAATAGCATATACAAAGAAAGTTAAACATTTGTAACCGTTATTTTAAAAATTGTCTATTATTATTACTTGAAATACATGAATATTATTTCTATGAATTATAGCTCAAGCTTTATACTATAGTAGCTGTTCTCGCGACTTCGTCCACGTGGAATTTAACAAAAAAGTTAATTAGAGAATTTTTAAAAATAAAAGTAGCCTAAGTTACTTCATGTAGTTATTACATCAGCTACCTGCCAATAAAAGTCCCGTCAAAATCGGTCCAGCCATTTCAGAGATTAGCCGGAACAAACAGACAGTCAAAAATTTAATAAAAAAATTTAATTTATCAAAAAATGTTATTTTGGTGTATACACCGAATGTATATTCATATGCATGTAGTAAAAAACTGTTATTACAGCATTTTTTATTCATACATTTATTTAGGGACTTTTAACATAATATAATAATGCAAGTCCCATAGTATCTTATTACTAATCTTATCTTCAGCTATACAATAAAAACAATAATTTTGCTGGCGATGATACAGGATCAGATAATATACCGTGGTACATACCAACATCAAGCCGATTCAGTCCAAATTTTTTAAAAACAAATCCCTTTTAAGAGTCTCTCAGACTCACTCCATTGACATGTGATGCAGATCTTCTAAAGTATTGCATGTTTTGCAGTTGAGGGAATTCGATTTATGCATTAAAAAGGCATTGTGGGCGATAAAGGAAACCAGGGAGTTGTAGGATATATATATATTGAATATTATAAAGAAACACTACAAACTAGGGCCAGGAAGGGAAACCGAAAAAGAACAATAGATAGTAGTGACAATTTAGAAGATAATTTTGGTATTCGAAATATAAAACATAAAATAGTTATAACCAAATAAGTGGCCTGTATTCCACATATTGCCCACCCCGTTAGGCTCGATACTAACAATAAATCATGGAACACAGGCATATAAAAAAAGTAGCAAAAATATTTACACACTTAGTTTAACAAGTTTGCGTACAGGACGCCTAAGCATCCCCCCAGCTGTTGCTACGTCCGCTACGCGAACTATTTCATCGCGTCCTGGATATACGGCGACTACACGGCCTTTGGGCCACACTCCACGAGCCATGTTTCCATCAGCAATCAGCACAATGTCACCAACAGCTAAATTTGTATATCGCTGCTGAGAGTTCCGCGTTGTACGTGGCGCTAGCTTTGGTACATACTCTTTCAGCCATCTTGACCAAAAATGGTCAGCTAGTCGAACAGCTTTACGCCAGTGCGATCTGCCAAGTAACACTCCGTCATCTAATGTGATGGGGCCGGGAAGACCAGATGAGTGCCCAAGGAGGAAGTGATTCGGCGTGAGGGCAGGTCCCTCTCCTGCTTCGACCGATATGTGGGTTAATGGGCGCGAATTGATGACGTGTTCTATCTCTGCTAAGAACGTGATAAGAGTTTCTTCTTTAAAGGATTTACTCTTGACAACCGCTGCAAGAGCTCTTTTAACAGACTGAACTAGCCTTTCCCAACAACCGCCCATGAATGGAGAGAGGGGGGGAATAAAGTTCCATTCTATACCACGAGATGTCGCGTAATCTGCTACCTCTGCATGATTCATGGCTCTCCACATCGTTCTTATCTCTCGACTAGCTCCAACAAATGCCGTGCCGTTATCAGAAAAGATCTTGCTTGGTACTCCGCGGCGTGACATGAAACGTCTAAGTGCCATAATAGCAGCATCTGCACTCAAATTGCCAACAATTTCCAGATGTACTGCTCTGACGGAGAGACAGGTAAATAGCGCAACATATCGCTTTTCGCGTCTCCTTCCGATTGTTACCTCCATAGGTCCGAAATAGTCAAGGCCGGTGTTCAGAAACGGACGTTGATGGTGTTCTAGTCTGCATACCGGTAAATCTCCTTCAGGTGGAATCGAGATTGAAGCCTTTTTTATGCGGCATGCTTGACATCTAGCAGCAATTGAGCGAACAGTTGGTCGTAAATGAAGAATCCAATACCTCTGTCTCAATTCGTTCACAACCGTCTCATTATATCCATGACAAGCCCAGATGTGGTAATACTGGACCAGCAAGTGAACAATTTCGTTACGTCCATCTAAAATAGGAGGACACTTAACTTCGTCGCAGAGATCTGGCGTAGCTGATATCCTTCCATCAAGGCGTAGTAGTCCATCCGAACTAAGCTTTATCGAGAGATTTCCAATTCTACTGGATTTAGGAAGTGGCTCATCACGATGTAAAGCTGCAATTTCGAGACTAAAAGACTCCGCCTGGCTTTGCCGTAATAAATGGAGCTCTGCTGACTTCATGTCTTTAAAAAGAAGCGGACGTAGTGTACCCCTATTAGTAAAACGACATCTATTATTAGAAAATACATTATTTGACTTACTTTCTATAAGTAGGCGTAGAAATTGGTGAGCTCTGGCTGTGGCTCGTAAGAGTCGCAGCCAGTTGCTAAAGTTTTTAGAATTTGGAATAATATTAAAATAGGGCCGAGAGTCTGCCAAAACTGTCTGATGACACTTCAGATCCTGGCCAGCGACGGGGTCAGCAGCGGGCTCTACTGGCCATTGCTCTTCAGTTGCCATCAAGAAGGACGGTCCGTTTAACCATCTATTAAGCTCGATTGAGCTTTTGGCACTTACGCGAGTGGCATCGTCTGCTACATTAAGCTCTGACGGTACCCAGCGCCATTCGCGTGGTAGTGTCGACTCAGAAATTTCTCCGACCCGATTCGCAACAAACGCTTTAAAGTTGCGTGCATCGCTTCTAATCCACGATAAAGCTACTCGCGAATCACACCAGAAATAACGTGCGTTGATCTTTTGTTTACAATCCCGAGTGATTGTGTCTGCTAAACGTACACCTAATAGAGCCGCCTGAAGCTCTAACCTAGCTATAGGCGTTGGTTCAAGAGAGCTGACTCGTGATTTACTCATGATAAAGGCAATTTTGATTGAACCATCGTGATATTTAAGTCGCCAGTACGCAACACATGCGTAAGCTTGATCGCTAGCATCAGAAAAAATATGTAGCTCACGACAGGATGGGTCAATATGGTCCGAATAGCATCGCGGGATCGTCAACGTTTTTATTGTTTCAAAACCACGATACCAATCCTGCCATTTGACACATTCACTCGGAGGCAGTGAGTCATCCCAACCAGTAACTAGTTTCCATGTTCGTTGAAATAAAATCTTTCCCTGCGTAATAAAGGGACATAAAAAACCTAAAGGATCGAAAATTCTCATTAAATCTTTCAAGACCTGACGTTTAGTTAAGTGAAGATCATGAGGCTGTTGAATATTTACATTAAAACTTAGATAATCACATATCGGATTCCAAAATAAACCTAAAACTCTTATAGTAGCTTTATTTATATCAAGATTTACATGAGACTCATTATCTTTACATAACTTACTAGGAACAAAACGTAAAGCCTCTGGTTTATTCGACGTCCATTCACGCATCTCAAAACCACACTTACTGTGAACATCTACAATATCCCTAGCAAGACAAGCGGCAGTATCAACATCGTCTACACTACCCAGAAAATCGTCCATGTAATGATCTTCAATGATAGCTCTCGCTGCTTCAGGAAACAGCTTCTCGTAATCTCTAGCGTTTTTATTTTTAACATAAATGGCGGTGAAAGGAGACGAGGCTGCACCAAAAATAAGAGACGACATCCTAAACTCACGAACCTGCCCGTCCGGTCCATCTGGTCGCCACAAGTAGCGTTGACAGTTGCGATCGGCTTCACGAATTTTAATTTGAGGAAACATTTCTCTAATATCTCCTGTCAAAGCTACTTGTCCCTCTCTAAATCTTATGAGGATACCTACCAATGACTGAAGTAAGTCTGGACCTGGCAATAGTAACGAGTTTAAACTAACACCGCTGCTCTTAGCAGATGCGTCGTGAACAATTCTCAACTTGCCCGGTTTATTGGGATTTGTCACACCGAAATGTGGCAAATACCAAAGCCTAGAATTTGAGAGAATACCGTCATCAACCACACATTCCTCAGCATATCCTTTTTCAACGTAAGCCTCAATATTTTGTTTGTACAATAATTGATAATTAGGATCCCGTTTGAATCCTTTGTTTAAACTATTCAACCTAGACAGGGCGTGATGATAACTATCAGGCATAACTACTGAATCCTCACGCCAAGGTAAACCAACCTCAAATCGACCATTTGGAAGACGTGTTATTGTATTTTCCAAAATACGAATGGCTCTCGACTCCGAAGTGGTATAAGGCTCGCGTGATTTTAAACCGATAGAATCTAACTTATAGTAATCCCTAATTAAAATATCAAGGTCGTTGTCTACCTCAGAAAATACACAATGATTAATGAATTGAACAGGCGTAGTAATCTTGGATGATAATCCGTATAGTACCCACCCCAGAGGCGTGTGAGTGGCTACCGGCTGGGAACGAGTACCTATACGATTCTCTCTAGCAATCAGTAAATGCCAGTCGCTCAACCCTATGAGAACTTTTGGCTTAGCATTAGAATACCAGAGAACGTCGACAAGATCATGCAAATGTTCTAAAACTAACTCACTAGTGTCAACCGATTGTGATGCTAACTTTAAATTAGGTACAGTACGGGCTTTCTTAATGGTATGAATCTCCGAGCTGTGTTTACCCTTAATATTAAAATCTACTAAGCTGGTGGTTACATTACGGGTACCAACTACCGTCGTAATGTTCATACTCTCTTCCGTACCACTGAGACCTAACTGCTTCGCTAAGTCAGCGTCGATCATTGAGACCGAAGACCCATCATCTAAAAGTGCAAAAGTTTCAATATTGGAAATCGGACCATACAAAATAACAGGTAAAATTTTCAAAAGTATCCGATCTCTTTGCATTTGTTTCTTTGAAAAAGAAATTATATTATTACTACTAGTACTCGGAACTATTTTATCAGAAGAAAAATTCAAATTATCATTTTGACAAATGACAGCATCAATATTTGTATTATGTGAAAACGAATTTTCCGATTTATTTTCAACATGTAAAAATTTATGATGATTTTGATTACAAATATCGCACTGTTTAGCTCTACAAAATTTCCAGCTGTGCTTACCTTTTTTCAGGCATCTCGGGCAGAGTTTTTCTTTCTTTACACAACTGAGACGGTCATCAACTGAGAGTGCTATGAATTTAAAACAAGTCTTAATGCTATGTGGGCCAGAACAAAATGCACAAGAAATGAGTTTGGACAAATTATTATTTATTTGAAGGGGCACAGACGCTGTGGTAGTGTTCGCCCATGTTTGCCTTGAGGGTGCATTCCGGTACGCAGCCTGCACACAATCCGTCCGCGGGGCCGCAGACATGGATGTCGCCCTCGTCCTCTCCGTATGAGACATGATGTTAACTGCCTCACACGGCAGTCCAAAGCGTGCATGTTTATTAGCCTCCTGCAATAAAAATTCAGCAAGCAACTCGAGTTGTGGTTGACCGGGTGTGTAGTGAATTGTGGCAAAATCACACCACTTACTGTATAATAAAGGTGTTAATTTGGAAATGACACTATGTAATAATTCCGGTGAATAAATGTATTCTCGTTGACATAATAAATTCATTACTTCTACACAGCTTTTTACTTTTGTAGATAGAATAAAAATATCACTAGGGTTTCTACCAAGTTTAGGGATAGCTTTAATTGCTGCTATCTCTGATAGAACAATCTGCTCAGGTCGAGCAAAACGAAGCTCGAGGACTTGTAGTACATCCTCAGGACATGAAGAGGTAAGTAAAAGTACTGACACTGCTTCTCGAGCTACACCGCGTAATGAGTTACGCAGCCTGGCCATATTTTCGGCAGGCGTATAGGACGATTTCGTATCGTCATATATTTTTTTGTATAGTAGCCACTCATTCACGTTACCACTGAATGTGGTAAGGTCTACGGGTGAAGGCCTACTATTTTTATTAGCTAGAGTAAAAATGGCATCTGCCAAGCGGGACAGTTCACTCACCTGTACTGTTTGGACCTGTTGTAAGTTGCGATGGACATTGCCATCGCGACACTCACTCACCGGCATCCCTGAATAGCATCCTTGACCGTACTCCGAGCCAGGTAACTGCCGCAGCTTGGACGCTGGAGGTCCTCCTGCTAGCCTACCCCTCGACGACGATACAAGTGCTGCATCATTCAGAATCCCAAACTCTTCGCGATGAGCAAACGATTCAGGCGGGTCAAATTCTTGATCGGGCGGTAATGGCACTGAGAGCGCTTCCCGCACCGACTCCGCTGAATGTCTTGGCACAACACTTTCACAACTCATAGCACTAGGTTCCACAATGCTTCTACGAAACCCTCCCAGGCCCTCAGCCTGGCATTCCCTCATCGCCGCCTTCGATCTTGTGATCATGTTGTAATTTAGATAATTAAAATTTAGAAAAAAAATATGTCGCTGAATTCAAAACGAGAAGGACCAAAATATGTGGGCGATAAAGGAAACCAGGGAGTTGTAGGATATATATATATTGTATATGTTAATATTATAAAGAAACACTACAAACTAGGGCCAGGAAGGGAAACCGAAAAAGAACAATAGATAGTAGTGACAATTTAGAAGATAATTTTGGTATTCGAAATATAAAACATAAAATAGTTATAACCAAATAAGTGGCCTGTATTCCACAGGCATATTTCAACATTACAAACAAATACTCCAATTTCATTTATATGTATAACTGCTATTATTTAGTACTTTTTATTAGTATTTTCTATGTACGGGAATCTATAAAACTTACTCTATTTTAGAAAGATTGTAAAGACTGATCTGCTCTAATCAATACATTGATTTACTCTTAGTTAATTTTCAAGTTGGTTGTGTATTTATTATTTTGACTTTAATTAATTAGTGCTAGTTGGTGGTTTTTATTCACACATTCGAAATTAAAAATGTAAAGTTACAACAATTATTTAAAAGAACGAGAAAGAAACTTGTGTGTTGCAAGTTTCTTGCTCGTTCTTGCCATGAGTCAGCTTTCTGAATGAGCAGTAGATTAAGTGAGTAAGTGCTTAAATTAAAATTTATTTGAATAAAGGATCTTCTATTCTATTCTATTCTTCTAATACTAATGCATAAAGGAGTTATTGAAACAAAGACAAAATATTTACCTCGCAGTTTGTGATCAAAAGGCAAAACATTTTAACCAAATCGTTTACCAAATTCCTAATAATGAAAATAGTTATGTTTGTTTGTTTGTTTAAAATTCTTTACTATTCATAACACTGGCCGTATTTCTGTGTGAACTACAGACTAATTTGATAATAAAGATTTAGCGGTATAGTAAGTACATCGCTTTACTTCCGTTGGTCACGGGTTCGATTCCTCGTATGGTTTAAACATTTGTATTTATGAGTATGATTGTTTGTATCGGCCTGGGTGTTCTCTATGTATATTAAGTGTGTATTTACAAAATTAATATACATAACTATTTATATCACTTGTCTAGTACCCACAACACAAGCTCTGCTTAGTTTCGGACTAGATGGTGATGTGTTAATTGTACTGGGTTATTAATATAGTATAATAATTGTTAATATTTCTTTTGTTCTTGCAGGTACGTAAATTATGACTTATTGAAAACAGTAAGTGAAGAATAAAAGTTTTAGTTGGCTTCAACGTCAGTTCATGACATGTCCATGTGACATACGGATCTCTCTCAAGGATACTGGTCTCGTCCTTCAGCTGTAACTGTTAGTTTTTAGTTATAACCTTCTGTCGTAAGTAACAGCGCCATTCCGTATTCACAGATCGCTCTATACTTTTGCTGTTTATGATTCGCTAAATAATTCGGATGTAAAAGTAAATTATGCCTTTTTTGTTATGCTTATAACAAAATTTTTATATACGGTAAGTATATTTGTTCAAGAATATATATTTATTTTTTTCCATTAACATATACACATAATATAAAGTGGAGCAGAGCCTTTGAGGCATGTAAAATTCCATGCTAAAATACAGATTTGTGGAAAACAATAAAAATGAAAGCGTATGGTTGTTTTGATTTGACGTTATTTGACGACCTCGGTGGTCTAGCGGTCTAGCATACCGCTTTACGACCGATGGTCGCGGGTTCGATTCCTCGCAGGGCACAAACATTTGTATTCTTTGGGTGTTTTCTATGTATAATATGTATGTATTTACGAAAACAAAATCTATGTATATGTATCAGTTATCTAGTACCCATAACACAAGCTTTAGCTAGCTTAACTTGGGTCTAGATTGCACTGTGTGTCTCCAAAAAAAAAAAATTATCCAAGTATAATTTGCCGAGATGAGTATCGAGCATTTCAATAGTAGTAACCAAATAAGACGTGAGTTGGTACACGATTCTTCGTATTATTTACCATCTACCCACTGCTCTTCAATTTACCCGTGATGATGGCGGTTGTAACACTCCCCAAACATGGGGAACTCAATAAAAAGATCCCGTGATTTCATAATTGTTTGGCATTCCAATTACATGTTAAAATGCTCTTTATCCCCATTTATATTGCATACTATGTATGTATTTACAAAAAAAAATCTATGTATATGTATCAGTTATCTAGTACACATAACACAAGCTTTAGCTAGCTTAACTTGGGTCTAGATGGCTCTGTGTGAATTGTCCTGAGATTATTATTATTATTATACTGCCTTGACGTACCTCAATCTTGTATTGGCACACAGTTTGTACAGCAAGTTGTTCAGTGGTAGGAATAGGTGAGACGTTTTAAACTTATCAGCATATCAGAATCTCATATCTTATAAACATCAAAATGTAACCCACTGCCTGATTCGCACGCTACCGGCACGGTGGTCCGTCCGTCTCTACGTAGTGAAATTAGAGCGCATGCGCACGTAACTCGACACTGCACGGTTTACGACCGGGCTGACCCATGTCGGGCTGTTGTTCATGTAATAGACTATAGGTTCGACTCCCGTTATGGCTGGCGGTTGCTGTGAGGTGATATTACTGAGATGAAGACGTTATTGTACTTATATGTGAGCGAGAGCTGAGATATGAATTGCACGATTGTATTTTATGTTTAGTAATTTTTTATGTATAATGTATCTATTTATTTGATGATTATCAAAGTTAAATTATATATTTTTACTAGCTTTTGCCTGCGGCTTCGCTCGCGTTAATTTATCCCCTTAGGGGTGGAATTTATCAAAATCCTTTCTTTGGGGGTACCTATGTCATAGTAGCTTTATGCATGCAAAGTCTCAGCCCGATCGGTTTAAAATTGACAAAGTTTCATACAATCTTTCATCCCCTATTTTATCCGCTTGGGGGTAGAATTAATAAAAATTCTTTCTTAGCGAATGCCTACGTCATAACATCTACCTGCATGCCAAATTTCAGCCCGATCCGTCCAGTGGTTTGGGCTGTGCGTTGATAGATCACTATGTCAGTCAGCTTTGAGTTATATCTATTTAGATTACTGTTCCTATCGTCCAGATCTATTGGCTATTTCAGTTGAGAAGAACTGATAAGAAACTCAACTGGGTCATTTATTAAAATCTACTTTTAATATAGAACTTAAATAATGTATATGTCAGAACTGATGATGTAATAGTTAACTGCATCACCTATCATTATATTCCATTCCATCAATGGTTGCAGATTCGATCCTTGTATAATTTAAAAATTTGTATTTATGAGTATAAATATTTTCTGCTTTGTATATGTATGTATTTATATTAAGAAAGTAACTGATAATTTATTTTATAGCAAACCCTAAAAGGCATATATATATTTATTTTCAGAGTATCAAACAACATCATAAAATATACATATAAATACTACATATTTACATATGTAAATGTATGTAAGTGCGTCTATTAGTTGTCCAATAATTATGATACAAGGTCTGTTTATTTTGTGCCTAAAGGGCATAGTGGATATTGTTATATTCAAGGTTATTAGTTCAACTATATATTTATCTCTCTCTAACAATAACTCACGTTATTGTTGCTAAGCATTTTTCCTATGTTATGCTTTAGAGGATGGAATGTGACCTAGAGATATCTGAAACCACTAGGTACATGGCGCTACTCTTACGTTGTCAGAAATTAACCAACATGGATTATGTTCTGTGAACTTTATATTGGTTGGTCAGTGTTTTTTGCTAGTCCTGATCGTAGTTATTAAATTCTCAGATGTACCTACTATAATAGGTAATGGTATCCACTGATAAATATTACAGTTAATTTACTCCAGATATCACTAACACCAACCACTGAGTGGTCAGTGTTGTTTGGCTAGTCTTGGTCGTAGCTATTCAATCACCAGATGCACTATATTAGGTGATGGTATGCACTCATAAATATTACAGTTAATTTAATATAATAGGTGATAGCATCAACTGATAAAGATTACAGTTAAATTACTACAGATATCACTAACACCAAGCACAGAGTGGTCAGTGTTTTTGGCTAGTCCTGGTCATAGCTGTTCAATATTCAGATATATTATAATAGGTGATAGCATCAACTGATAAATAATATAGTTAAATTAGTCCATATATCACTAACACTAACCACTGTATGATAGTATTATTGGCCAGTCCTGATAGGAGCTATTCAATCTTCAGATACCTTATAATAGGTGATAGGATCAACTGATAAAGATTACATTTAAATTACTCCAAATATCACTAACATCAACCACTGATAGATCAGTTTTTTTGGCTAAATTTAGTCGTAGTTATTCAATCCTCAGATACATAATAGGTGATAGGATTAACTGATGAATATTACAGTTAAATTACTCCAGTTATCACGAACACCAACGCGTACCGTCCACCAATTGACCGGCACCAGTAATCACTCACCTCGGCACCGATACAAGTTTATTTTTGTGCATTACGTGAACCCCGGCCGGATGGCGACCCTGAGCATTAATTGGTTGTTATACCATGTTTATGGCACAATGATGGTATTATACAGATACCAGGAGATACCTAAAGGTATAAAGCTGCTAATAACTAACACATACCATGAAGAATACTGGTTCCATTATTGCATTCATAAGGTTTACTGTTCAGATAGCATTTGATCAATATCTCTGGTATGGAAGTAATGTCTTATTTAATTATTAAGTTTTCTTTGTGATAATTTAACTGTCCCTTATGCCTGCATACTTAAGTTATAGAATGGAATAGAAAATTCTTTATTGAAATAAACTGACATTTAAGTACTTTTTTTTTCAATATAAGTTTAAGTGAAACATTGCATTTGATTTTGTGCGAATACTCAACAGTACAATATCATAAAATCTAAATAATAATTTAGCTAATGTTACTTTCCAACTGCAATGTCATAAAAATCAAAATATTTATTGATATATTGTTACTATTTTATGTAATTACAATGCCAAACAAACTGACGCCTCCCTAGGACTGTTAGATGCAAAGTGTATTGTAGATAATTGGACAATTTTAATAGATTGTTCGGCGGCTGTTGACAGTTGTAGTGTGGTCGCTGAACAGTCAACACTAGGATTACAAACTACTAATATACACTCTCTATTCATTGCCTGATGATGCCTTGTTTATGGTTTATGTAATATGGGTGTAGATCCAATAACGGTGAGAATTTGATCACTAATAGGGGTAGGTCATAACGCTTGTAGGAGTGGTGCTTAGGTGTTCGCACTGAATATTGGTGTCTCACATATGCTAATGGTAAAAGAATTAAACAAAATAATACAAATCAATTAATGAATGAAATATTATAATTTCGCAAAATAATACCTAATTCGATAAAATATAAAAACAAATTGATAGACTCACCGTGTTTGATTTTAAATTGATATCGTAATGTTTATATTCTCTCAATAATGTTATGTGCTCTTCACGCCTTCAAAACACATTCGATTTGTCACACGTTTTACCATCAGCAGTTTTAATGTTTGTATTGAACCAATTGGAAATTCAATTCATTGTTTGTTTTATTCAATGACAACTATTTTTTACATACAAATAAAATTGTAACTGATTCATATAGGTATAGCAGATCTAAAGTCGAGGTCAAGTTATATTATTTCTATATTTCCATTATACTATATATACATTATAATATCTATATAGCATTTTAAATTATAACTAGCTGATCCGGAAAATGTTGTTTTGCCATATAAAATAATATTGTCATTTAAAAATAGGGGTTATTATTTAACTCTTATCATTGAGGGCTATGAAAAATAGATCTTGGCAGATTCTCAGACCTATCCGATATGCACACAAAATTTCATAAAAATCGGTAAATCCGTTTCAGAGAGAGTTTGGTAACAAACGAATTAGACTTAGATTAAAATTACATGTTTAAAGGCAAGACATTTTGTTCCTCTACAATGGCAATACATGAGTGGTATTGCTGTTTATATATATGTGCGCGATTCATCGATCCCCCGTCCAATTGAAACAGGGATCGAAATGACGATGGCATGAGCCGAGATTGGAAGCCCTAGCGGTGCTCTTAGACTAGAATCGTGCCCGTCAGGAGTTGGCCTTCAGCCTCTCTATAAATTCTTCTGCGAGTTTGAAGTGCCGTCTGCATTCGCCCCCTATTTTTCGGCGAAACGGTGTAGGCCGTCTGCGGTAAAAATATTAGATTTGTGTGCATTCAACATTTCTGCGACAAAATGCATTTTACACCTTTCTCCGGGCTTTATCACCAAGTTAGCATGCTGTTAGCAAGGGTGTGCGATACGGAACTCTTTGTTCGGTTGCTCCATTTTATTGTCTAAGTGTACAAATTGAATCGATTTACCTGACCATGTGAATAGAATTGTACTTCACTTAATTGAGTACTCATCGTGTACAATTGACTCAAGTACGTTTATATTTATATGCAAAATATACTTAATGATCAGTCACATGTAAATGGAGATACAGCCACAAGGGCCCTATATGGAAACGATCAAATCAAATCAAAATACTTTACTCATGTAGGTCTAGTACAGACTATTATGATATTTCAAATCTAAAATGTTTACTATTCTAATCCAAAAAAGCTTTAAAATAACGATATTCTATTCAAACTTATTACATTACATCCCCTATTTTATTTTACCCCTTTAATTTTTACAAACTTTGAATATCTTATTTATATATATTTGAACAGCAGAATAAAATTGTGAAGGTGCTTATATTAGCACTCATTCGGAACGTAGTCTCATCACAAGCAGGTCGAGCAAGAAACTTGCGTGTAAATATACTGTGAAGTTGTTTGAATCTATAACATAACACTTCCAACAACAATTGACAATCACCCAAAACAAAACAATATTATCTAGAAACTATTATAATTATTATCCTTGTAAATACATACTAGAATATATACCTAATTTAATTTTATAATTTCCGTTTGACACTTCCAACAACAATTAACAAAACAAAACAAAATTATCCAGAAATTTACAATTATTTATATATATATGTATTAGAATATATAATTTAATTTTATAATTATCCGGTTGACAACACAGGTGCTCTTAGGGTTCAATCAAATGAGGTTTATGACATTGTCACGTACATTTATTATAAGTTATAGTTTAAGCTTATAGACATTGGTCCAGAGAAAGCGGCATAAGGAGTAGATGCCCTTAAAAGCACCGCTGAATTTATGTGAGTTATAAACAACGGGCTAATGACTTAAATCTATGCGAGATGATATAACGATTCAAGCGGCTTGAGTAAACAGATCTTATGGTTATAGAATGGGTGGGATTAGCGCTGCTGTGCTTGATTTAATCTGCTTACTGATATATTTTCAAAAACAATTTTAAAAATAGAATAGTGATTTTTATTGATACAATCATATGTATATATATTGCGTCACAAGTTTAAAGAGGGGGAGGGTGTCGACGGTGTGACATTGGGGTCAAAAGGGGTCCTAAATTTCGTGACGTATCAAATATATAATATATGTATCAAAACAAATCAAATCAAAATATCTTTATTCAAGCAGGTCTATTACAGACTCTTATGTGAAATCTACCGTCAGTTCGGATTGTTTTCGAGATGAGAATAATTGACAAGAAACTCAGCACGTATTCTTTTCAAATATTGATTACAAAAATCAAATTTTGGAAATTTGGAGTTGCCCAATATTAATATGAATATGTTGATACTATGAGGAAAGTTTGTTTCTTTTTCATTTTACCTGTAATTTCATATGTAATATGATTACCTAACTATTATATCACAATGTTATTGTAGAATTTTTACAAATAAATAGATTTGACGGCCTCGGTGGTGTAGCGGTTTAGCACACTTGTTTATTTCCGATGGTCGCGGGTTCGATTCCTCGCACGGTGCAAACATTTATAATCATGAATATGATTGTTTGTTTCGGTCTGGGAGTTTTCTATGTATGTTATGTATGTATTTATAAAAAAAATCTGAGTATTAATATCAATTGTCTAGTACCCATCACACAAGCTCTACTTACTGTGGGACTACATAATAACAATAATCTCAGGACAATTCACACAGCGTCATAGCGTCATAGCGTCACATCAGCATCAGCAACACAGACCCAAGTTAAGCTAACCAATGGTTGGGTACTATATAACTAATACAAATACATAGATATATATTTTTTTCGTCTGCATTGTGTTAATTGTACAGGATTATTTATTTGTGCTTTCCCTAACATTAATAATGGATAAGTTGGTATTAATGAGAAAAGATGGTTTCTTTCTCATTTTACCTGTAATTTCATATGTACCTATGAGTGGCTAACTATTACACAACGTTATTGTAGAACTTTTACAAATAAACACACCAAAAATAGAGTCTACACCCCATATCTTACTACTTCCTCTGGCGCGGTAAATGTATTAATACCTGACCATTATAAATATAGAAAGGTTACGGGGAATAGAGCGGACGTGTGTACAAGGCGAAAAACTGACACTTGCGACAAATATATAGTTAGTGGTTGTTTTTCTGTTTTATTTACGTCTGTGGTTGAGATTTATTTATTTATTTATTACATTTATTACATCACACATCTCAACACAATAAAAACGATGCCGACAGCTGCATATAAATTATTATATAAGATAAACGTAAATAAAAACAATTCATTAAATTAGAGATGAAATCATTATATACAAAGAAAAAAAAAATAATAATAATAAATAAAAGAACAACATAGTAACAAACAAATAATAATAATAAAAAAACCAATAATAATAATAAAGTAAAAAATGCATTTCCTATCCACCACTGCGGAGCATCGCCACCGCGTCACTGTGTACTGATGTGTGTGTAAGGGGCCCATCTCAGCATTATGCCATGACAAAAGATTTCATTAAACTGTGTTTGTGTTATGTCCATATTATTATGCTAGATTTGATTGAGGATTTTTTTAATCTGTAACTTCTATTTCACTGTGGAACTTGGGAGCAAATTCGGAATATAATACCAAAATATCTATATAGTAATCTGACTGCCTGTGGTCGAACAGTTTTACACCACACAGCACACAGTCTAACTTCTGATGATCTAGGATTTGATTCTGCGCACGGTACAAATATCTATAAATTATTTCATGAGTATGATTGTTTGTATCTGTCTGAGTGTTTTCTATGTATATTATGCATGTATTAAAAAATTAAATTTAAGTATTTATAAGCTCTGCTTAGCTTGGGACTAGATGGCGTTGTGTGGTCGAAATCTAAAGGTAAATATGTAAGTGTGATGCAGACGAAGCTGCGCGGATAAGCTAGTATAATATAAATAAGTATTACATTTTCGATTACTGGTACATGGCTGCTCTATATTACAATTCAGTTCGTTCGTGCAAGGTGAATCTCTTAATAATGATGTTATAGGATTAACGCCCCGAGCACGCGGTTATCTTGTGTACTTACCTGTTTCAATAACTGTTTACTTTAACCTCGCCGTTCGTGTTTGGTGCGTTCCTCATAAAATTAACTGTAACATGTAATGAGGATGCCAATCCATCTTCTCATATATAAAATTCTCGTGTCACAATGTTAGTTACTGTACTCCATTGAAACGGCTTGATCGATTTTTATGAAAAGGTATATATTCAGTAGCTTTGAGAATAAGATACTAACTATTTAAGATAAGGGTTGTTCATCGCTATCATTTTTTTTTCTACAAAATTTTGTTCTAATCTGGGATTAAAAAATATATACAACCCCGAATTTTCACCTTTCTATCACCAACCTTTATTTTTTAGCCAGCGTAGACCATTGGAACAGGCATGGTCATCATTCCACAATCCTACTAATAGTATAATCGCGAAAGTCTGTGAGTATGGATGGATGGATGGGTGTTTGTTAGTCTTTCACGCCAAAACAACTGAACAGATTTTGATGAAAATTTGCAACAATATAGCTTATACATCAGAATAACATATAGTCTACAAATTTCATGCGGCTACAGCTAGCTATCCATAAGACAAAAAAGAAAAACACTTCTCCCATTTTTCAGTAGTTTTTGCGTGAAAGCGTAACAAACAACACTACTTTCATATTTATATTAGGAAATTATTTATAAGGAAAAATAAGGTATAATTATGTATTTATTCTACTTATTTACGGCATACTGGTTACCCAGGGCATTGTAAGGGCACGTGCGCACGCGCATCCCGCACGCACGCGCGCCGCCAGCAGACAGGTGCCGACTGATTTGATTAAAAGCTTCGGGTGTACGGCCAGCAAATAAATATATATCAATACAGATCAATAAAATTGAAGTGTTTGTTTGTAATTTAAAATTAACATATTTTCACTAATTGCCTGAAGATGTAGCCATATCTGTGTACTAGTGAAAAATATTTTTACAGTCTGTCTGTTTGTTGTAATTTACAGAACTAGCTGACCTGTGCAATTTTATTTTAACTTACATTTTACCGGTTTTTACAAGTTTTTTTATTGCTAATTGCGATAAATAAACAATCCAGCGCTAAAAGAATATTCAAAAATCATATCCGTAATACCGAAGAACACACCGAACATGTAAACTCACAATTTTTGTCAGTTTTATTTAGTGGATTTTGTTGTCAACTGTACTTTGTTAACCGGGCGGTCGCTTCAGTGCCGGTTACCTGGGAGTTATATTTGGGTTTACTAATTATGAGTTAGGGACGATTTCGTGGATGTGCCTCTTTCAAACACATGATCGTCGTTAGAACCCTTTTCCCATCCTACTCATGGACCATGCCCTCTAGTCATCACAACGTTTTTTTTTTTCGGACTACTCTAATACTGTTGGCCGCAGCTGGCCTTTACAGCTTCACCGGACGTTAGGGGGCGAGTGCAAATGGCACTCCAAACCCGCGGAAGGTCTTATGGAGCGGCTGAAGGCCAACTCCTGCCTGACGGCTACGACTTTAATCTGAGGGCACCACTATGGGTTCGAACCTCGGCTCAGGCCGTCGTAATTTCGATCCCCGTTTGAATTGGACGGGGGATCGATCGGAGGAAAAACTCTGTACCCCTTTTTACGAAAATTGCGCTGACAGAGAAGTATGAAACCTCTTTCTCTATATAAACTATAGGTGTGAGAAGTTTCAGAATAAATAATAAATAACCCTGGACAATTAACACGCGCTGTGTTAATTGTCCAGGGGAAAGTAATACTTTCATGATTGTAAGCAACGTTACCAGACCTTGCTATTGAAATATACCTGAATAAAAATAGCAGGTTTCTAAACGAAGCCAACAACCACGTCTAACTGTCCCTCAACTTATAGTAGTACCTACATTGAGAAACGACATCCAGAGCTTTCAGTTAATAAAGAGATACAATTAAGGTTGAGCAGTGTTAATTTCGTGAATTGAATAGAAAGTTTATTTTTATATGATATACAGAATAAATAATAAATTCCCTGAACTATCTATTTATTTATTTATTATTAAATCTGAAACTTCTACTCCTATAGTTTATATAAAGAAAGAGGTTTCATACTCCACCGTCTAGTCCTACGGTAAGCATAGAATGTTTTATGGGCACTAGACAACTGATATAAATATATGTACTCTTTTCCTTATTGTCTGTGTGACTGCCAGTGTCTATGATTATTATAGAAGTGCATAAGAACAATAAAACCTTAATTAATATTCAAATTTATAATTTAAATTAATTATGGTCGAGTTCCGACGACTAGTTATGATGCATTTTCCATTCATCACGGTAATCTTAAGAGTGCAATGCGTGGAACGACCTGATGTTATACGTTCCAGGCCATGATGCTACTAGTATTTCTTATATAGATGACTTTTACTGTGGGAGACTGTATAAAGTCATGCACCTCTATCTTAAAATTTTCTAGGGCTTATCCTCGCCGTCATAGTGCCGGAGTTTTTAGTGGGTAGCAGTCTTACAGACTGTAACGACACTGTCACTAAAAACCCAGGTTTTGTAAAGCAACCAACCCTTGACAAAACAAACCCTTTTCTCACGTGAGGAAAATACCTCATGGAGACGGAAGGGTCTCTATGAGGGCAATCCCTCCTAATAATCCTCACGTAAAAAAAGGGTTTGTGTAGTTCCATCTGTATGTTAACGGATAAGTCAGTTGTGCTATGTTTTATTATATTTAGATAGATCCAAAACAAATGAGAATTATTAGAACGCAAAAGTAGGTAGTCTGCTTTAGAGATTTATGAGTACCATATATACATCTCTGTCATTATTTCAAAAGGATTATGATCTATCACGAAGTGTAATAGAGAGAGAAAGAGGTTCAGAAGATCACGA
Source organism: Achroia grisella (assembly GCF_030625045.1). Classification (NCBI taxonomy): domain Eukaryota; kingdom Metazoa; phylum Arthropoda; class Insecta; order Lepidoptera; family Pyralidae; genus Achroia; species Achroia grisella. The sequence continues at coordinate 2,254,927 of NW_026712653.1, read as the reverse complement.
GCTTGGATGCAAGCAGTGTGCCACGACCCGGGTGGTCCCAAGTTCACAGCACCATCTACAATAAACAAGACAGCCATCGCACGTCTCTGCTCGCCATAAATTTCCATACTTTAACATCGTAAACGTATTATGAACATGGTACAAAGCATAGGCGCTTTTACTAATTGCAAAATTGCATGAATAGTCTATTTCTTTCTTTTTTTCAAGTGGCTCCACTGAAAATCAGCGCTGTAGTGATACGCTGCGGCACCAGCTGAGTGGAAGCCTTTTCAGCATAACGAATTATTAGTTTTTAAATTTTCTTTTTTATCTGTACCCTTTTTTATGCTGAATAAATGATTATTATTATTATTATGTATATATAATGTATCTTACATTGAGAATTAAAAAAAATATCAGTTCACGAATGTGAGTTGTAATTACTACTTGATGGATTTATAATTTGTTTAATTCCGCTACAATATATATTATATTAAGTAAGTATTAAATGTGAATGGATTAATTAAGTAGTGAAATGGATTTCCGCAAAATAACACCTATTTCCATTAAATATGAGTTATAATTGTCCTTTAAATCAAATCAGTTATTTACTTGTATTTTTGAATGCATTTTATTTTATTTATTACGTTTTACGACTTTGGATACTGGCTATTAGTGCTGCAACCACGAACACTAATTAAAAATCTACTAGTTTATTTTTCTATCAACTATTTTCGAGAATATTTTGGTATAAGTCTTTGTATTACGCGGAGACTAAATCCATGACTATGAGAAAGTAAGATTAATATAAATCTATTCATTATACGATTGAGGATGTTATTTTTTTTCTGAGCAGTATGTCTAAGTTCATTATTAAGAGCGAAAGTTATATCTGACTTCTTTTTTGCTAGATTGCTCTGACCGAAGTGAAGCGATGTCAATGTCGATAGGTGCCAGCATTTTGTTCAACTACTGTCACTAGACCATTAAATTCTTTGTGTTAAGACCCCAGTGAATATATTAAAAATAGTACTGTACGCAAATGTTTGAAAATCTTATTAATATTATAAATGCGAAAGTTTGTGAGTATGGCTGGATGTTTGTTACTCTTTCACGCAGAAACTACTGAACGGATTTTGTTGAAACTTCACAGTTATATATCTTATAAAAATAACAAATACGCTATAAATTTCACGTGGGTGAAATAGCAGGCACAGCTAGTAATTATATAAAAAGGTTGAATAAAATATGAATCGCTGCCGCTTATGACTTGTATGGGTACTTATCCTGCGATTACGGCACTAATTATTTAGTGAGATTCCAGCGTGCAACAGCATGTTGATAGTTGGATATCAATATAGATAAGATAGGCCCGCGGATTATACCATCTATGTGAGATAATAAAGTGATGCTGTACGAACTATTGTATAGTAATTATTCATGGCTTGAATGAAAATATCCACATACGTGCAATACATTTTGTTAGCGCCTTTCGTGAGAAGAGAGTCTTGATGGTGTAATAAAAATCGGAGAATCCAGTCTCCATCCAGTTCTTTAATTAATGAAAATGGTACAAAGTGGTTGCGTATGATAATGCGTATGTGATCGTTGATAGATTTCAAATAAAAACTTATAACGGTCAGCGTATTGTCTCTGGCCCGCTGAAATACGGACGTTTCAGTATCAAAAATACAATTTGGGCCACACATTGGTATAACCGCGCCTGAACACATTGTTTTTTTTTATTTGTCATTGAATATAACATTCTAATTAACCGATGAATAAAGGAATTACATGTCTAAGTAATTTATATTAAAATATAAATTATCCATAATAAAAACACATATTTCATTAGAAAAATAGTAAATCATATATCATCTTCTTTGTACTATTGGATTAGATTTTTGAATGTAGTTCTATGGTTTAAATTAACTTATAAAATTTTGTATAGTAATACAATATGTTTATAAACAGAATTATAATAAGCACTGCCAAAGAGTGGAACACACTTCCAGCGTTTGTGTTCCCGGAGACATACAACCCCGGATTCTTCAAGTCTATGGTGAATAGATGTCTTCTGGGTAAGCGCGCTACATCCTAGGTCTTACCATCATTTACCATCAGATGAGGGAAAACCAAGCGCAAACCCATTATTAACAATAAAAAAAAAATTCTTACTTTGCTGTTACAATTTCAAAGTCTGTTTTATCGTTAACATTATTTTTTTTACCAAGTGATTCATAAAGATATAAACATTGTATGGCATTCTATACCCTTACGGGAATAAGGGTTAGGCATATAGAGGATAGAATGGTGTGAAGACGGACGAGTATGAATGTAGAAATATATACTGAAACTAGCTGCCCCGACAAACGTTGTTTTGCCTTAAAATACAAAAAAAAATTTAGGGGTGGAGTACCCCTAACATTTAGGGGAATGAAAAATATATGTTGGCCGATTCTCAGACCTACTCAATACGCTCACAAAATTTCATGAGAATCGGTCAAGCCGTTTCGGAGGAGTATGGGAACGAAAACTGTGACACGAGAATTTTATATGTAAAATATTATTATATTTACAAATATTTAATATTATACATAGTTATTATAATTATAATAGAATTTTCTTTTAAATTAATAATCATATTATATTTTTGTATTATTTATTGAAATACATATCTACTTATACATATATAGGTATGTATAAAATCAGATTATAATTGTTATTAAGTCTAGACATCTAGACTTAATAGTTCTGGCTATTAAAAGCCAATCTGTTTTATACCAGTTATTCACGAGAGAGCAGCTATGGCTCCATAACGTTTGAAGTTTACGATACTTTATAATGTTTCCGTCTGACTGTACAGAAATTATGCCTGATTTCATTATGTAAATACTTAGTTTATTACGATTATCTAAATATATTTAGATAAGTAGTGCAACTGATTTCTATCTATAAAATGTATCTAACGGCAGAATGTAGCAAATAAATGAATTCAATGAATTTGAAATATTGTTAAAATATATAGATCTTCTAGCTGACTCCGAAACGATGTATTGCCATATAAATTAATCATTTCAAATTATTAAGAGAGAGTACAAAATTATAATGATGGTGGAAGGTAAGAATTTATGGTTGGATATATTTTTAATTGTCAAGTCAAAAAAAATTGCTGTGGACCACCTATGAGATGAAATCAGATCAGTCATGCCAAATTCATCACCAATTCACCACGATGGTTGTACATATATACCTTTTTTCCAAATCCTAAAAATATGAAATAATAAATGTTGTCGAGAAATAAAAAAAAAATTGCTTTAGACCTATGAGGTCAGGTCAGTTAGCCAGTCATGGCAAATTCATCACCACGATGGTTTCCAGGAGTGGCGTGAAGGTCTACCTGACATGGTACAGTACCAGCAATGGAGTCATCAGTCCTCATTACTAACAATCCCCTTTCTCCCAAGGATGTGTAATTTTGTCTCAGTGAGCGCGTTTTTAAATAGAAATGGTACAGCGCACCGTCGCGTTTCCAATTTTATCACTTTTACTTTCGTCTAAGGCCGAAATCATAACAGATGGCTGTATGAGTTTTATTCCTTTGCATGTAGTAAAAAAAGTGTATGTTTTCTTTTTAATAACACATTATTTTTTTATTTTCATAATTGGAATTCGATAGTTCTTTTGTCTTTAAAGAGGGACACAATGTAAGTGTGTATTTAGTATTATTTAGCAAGTTTCGTTTAATTAATTAAATAACTAAATTTTTTTTAAATGTAGGTACATACGAGTATATTCAATATGTGTACTGAATGTTATTTATTGTATTTTGAGTACTCTGTGCTTCTCTTTGTATATAATGTGATAATTTGTATTACACAAATCAAATGATATCTTTAAATTTTATGTAATTACTATATAAACTATATACATTACTATATAATTTAATTTACAAAAAAAAGTATTAATGCATTTCTATCAGTTGTCTAGTACGCATAACACAAGCCCTGCTTAGTTTGCGACTAGATGGCGCTGTGTATTTATTAATACATTCGTTATTATTATCAGTAATTTGAATTAAATGTTCACAATATACCAAAAAGGTGTGTTTTTTGTAGAATCCCGGAATAATGATGGCGTGAGTTTAATTATTGTCGTGTAGAAAATATTGGGAATCACGTACATTTGACTGATTCATAGCTACGAGGGTGAGTCGTAGAGGGGTTGTTTGAAGGGTAAATTTGATAAGGGCATGGAAAATACCTTAGGTTTAGGTTTAATTTACAACATGCAATGAGTAATACGTAGGTACGAATCCGTATTAACTATATGGTTTAATAATAATATCTCAGGACCATTCACACAACGCCATCTAGTCTCAAGGTAAGCAGAACTTGTGTCAAGGGTTCTAGACAACTGATCTAAAACATGGATGCATTTTTTTTTATAAATAAATTCATATACATAGAAAACACCACCCCGATACAAACAATCATAGTCATGAATATAAATGTTTGTTACATGCGAGGATTTGAACCCGCGACCATCGGATAGTAAAGCGATATGCTAAGCCACCGAGGCTGTCGAGATCGAAGTTTATTCCCTTATTTGTTCATATTAGCTAATATTTTAATTGAGTTACTTGAGTTAGTCATGCATGTCTAGTCAGTGTTTATGGGTGCTAGGAATAGTTAAATACGTTATTATTGTAAATACATAACATAAATTAAATAATATACTTAGAAAATATTCCGACCAATAAAAACAATAATACTTATAAATACATATTTCTGTGCCGTGAAAGAAATCGAACCCGCGACCACTAGAAGTAAGGCGGTATTCTAAACCGCTAGACCATAGAGACCATCAATAAATAATAAACAAACAATTCAATAGTTACGCCATAAACTACATTTCGTCTGTTATCTCCTACGATCTCAGAAAGCTGACTAACGCCTTCGCAAATTCGGACGAAGCGTGTAGTCTTAATAAAAAATCTCCTACGCAACTTTCTACCACATTTGCATTTGGGAACAGTTGGGTTGCGCAAGCGCATACTGTCGCAGTACAATACACGTCTATCGCAATGTAGGGCGACTGATTACAGGTAAGTGTTATCACTGTCTATTGTTTGATGCGCCGACATAAGGCTAATCGCGCATTAATTGTCTCCTTGTCTTTGAATTATTTGTTTCTATGGACTGTACATTATTGGAAACATATTTATTATATGGACTAATAACCCTATTGCTGGCAATATACCATGTCAGATTGACCTCCACGCGGTTCTCCGTGGAAACCATTCTGGTAAGTTGCAATTTGCCAAGACTGACTTATGCTCTTTTTACTAGCCTCCACTGGTGCCCCGCCAACGTAAACCGTTTTTATGGATGATAATGGAATGATGCACCCGCCTGCGATAAAGGTACCAGTGGAGGATGAGCATGTAGTTAACTACAGTTAGTCGTTACAAATTCACCATGAGTTTATCATTATGGTTTCCAGGGGTTACCGCGTGGAGATCAACCTGACATTGCAAATTGCTGGCAATGGGGGTCAACAGCCCAACATTACTAACAAACTCCCCCTGTACATTATATTAATTTTGTGTAAAGAAAACGATGGTCGTCTGACCATAAAGACTGTATTAGAAAAGTAGTCACAATAATATAGAATATTAGGGGAAGCGGATTGTTAGTAATGTGGGTTAAGAACTCCATTGCTATTAATGTACCATGTTAGATTAACCTCCGCGTGGAGAACCACGTGGAGGTTGAGAACCACGTGGAGAACCAGGGTGCTTTCCAGGGAGAACCCTGGAAAGCACCCTGGCAAATTCCTGGTAACACCGAATTATTATTATTATAACACTTTATTGCACCAACATATAAAGGACATGAACAAATTAAAAACAAAAAAAAAAATAAGTACAAAAGGCGGTCTTATCGCTAATGCAATCTCTTACAGACAACCTTTGGAAAGAGAGTATTTACAAAAAAAAAGAATATGGTATAGTTAATCAAAAGAGCATCATGGTGAACGCAACACTTGGAAACATTTGTGTAGGTGGGGTCCTATCGCTATCTCTTCGGTTAATTTTGGTTATCGAACAGATTCGAAGTCCTTTCGGCGTAAGTTACGGTAGTCACAACCAGGTAACGACTCTGTTTAATAAATAAATCGTGATATAAAATCTCGTACAAACTAATTTCCTTGCGAAGCCCTAATACAGCTGTAATAAAACTGCAGTATATTATTAAGTGGGTGAGTCCCCCGTCGCCCGCATGGCGCACCCTCGAGGTATCTTAGCTGATTGTCTCAATGAGAAGATTGCAACTCGTTTGCCGGGCTACCGCGTCGCTAAACGTCATACTCGTGAGAATGGCGGTCGGCACGCGATCTAGCCAGCGAGTAATAATATTTACAGAGTGAAAAACAAACTTTTGAGCCAGTGCTCATATTGAAACTATACCCTTTTTAGAGGAGATTGGGTTATCGTAAGGTGCTTAGACCTGTAGCACTGCGACCTACATAGATCTATTATCCTGGCCCTTTTTTCAGAGTTCGCCAGGGACAAGAATTGAAAATTTTTATGAGTGATGGTTTTATCTCCTCAGGACAGAGTGTAAACTTTCCAAAGGAGATATTTCGTTTATGCATGAGTGGGCTACAACTACATAGGATGTGTAGTGGCGTTTCCTTTTCAGCTTGGCAAAATTTGTATTGGAAAAAACTATACCTTACTGTATATGAAAATAATATAATAACAACAGCGTCATCTAGTCCCAAGTTAAGCAGACCTTATGTTATGGTTGCTGTACAGACCGACGGAGTTACTTTTGCATTTATAGTATTAGTAAGGATAACACAACTATCACCCGTGACTTTCTCTGTTTTTATGACATAAAACATGTGTACGTTAAAAAGATAAATTACGCCGTTTAGTTATGAAAAAACAATATCAGTATGTATTGTATCTTGTACATTGAAGTGATACTAAATTTATTCTTCATTATCGTTTATTTCTTCACATGTTAATAAACCGCTAATGCATTCAAATAGCTGTCTTCACCATGTTCTAATAACTTCTTATACATTCAGAGCACAAGAGCGATATTTCACGGCGCCCGGGCCACCTGCCGGCGTCCACAAAGCTGTATTTAGCATAACAGATTACCTCCAGGGTTGCCAGCTTGCCAGCAAAACTTACTGTCTGTGTAAATCAATTCCCTCGAGCCCGGAAGGGGATTTTTAGTAATTTGGGGATTTTTTAGTTTATGGACGAATGATGTCCCGCCTGAGCTTGGGTCTAACTGACCTTACCTCGCTCATCTTATCATTCTTCACTGGTGCCCCGCCAGCATAAACCGTCGGCGCAGGCGGGTGCACCTATTCATTATCATAAAAAAATCGGTTTCGCTGGCGGTTATGATAAAATGAGCTATAAAGTCAGTCAATTTACCACGATGGATTCAAGGGAGAACCGCGTGAAGGTCAATCTGACATGGCACTATATATTGCTAGCAATAGGGTTATTAGTCCATATAATATATTGCCAGTAATGTACCGTTTTAGGTTTATGCCCGGTTCCTTCTGGAAACCGTCATCATTAATTCTTGGCGAATTGTCACGATTACTACGATGGGCTAACAAACCTGACCTCATGTTCATCTTATCATCCTCCACCGTTACCCCACCTGTGTAAATAAAAAATGGGTGTACCATTCCATTATCATCCATTAAAAAATACTTACTAAAACTACTTACCCAAACATACAAAAAAATCATTCACGTGAATATAACAAATATATGCACCGTGCGTGGAATTGTACCCATGACAATTAGAAGAATGGTGTGCTAATTCGCTAGATCACCGAGGCCATTGCTAAAGTTGAACAAGAATGATTATGACTTCACACCTCAGTACCAAAGATCAACTATCTTGTACCAGTGCAGAATCCTGGTATACCCTGGGCGCCGGTGTCACCCCTGGCACTCCTATACTACGGGAACGTTACATTAGAGGCTGCAGTGAGCGGTGCGATTGCTATGCAAAACAGTTTCCTGTTTGTTTGTTTGTTTGTTTATCACAATAACGAGGAGACAAGTGGTCTTGATTATTTATCTAATAGGAATACGTAAGGAATTAGTTTCTGTGCAATATAGAACGGACGGGACAATTTATCTGTCGTTTACCGTTTATGTATTGTAAAATATTTTCTTATCTGTGATGATCGATAGTACAATTCAAAGTCTCTGTATATGTTGTTTCTGAGCTTACTAACTACTAAACCACGTAATGGAGTTTGATACTGTTTTACTAATTTTTATTTTTTTTGTGTAGACGAATAAAAAAAAACGTTAATAAAAACAATATTTGACAGTTTCGGTGGCCTAGCTGTCTAGCAGACCGCTTTAATTCCTGAAGTCGCGGGTTCGATTTCTTGCAATGCACAATTTTGTATTTATGAGCATTATTGTTTGTATAGGTCTGGGAGTTTTCTATATATATTATGTATTAAAAAAACCTACATATCTTGGTATTTGTAGCAGTTGTCTAGTATTCATAACATAACTTAGGACTAGATGGCGCTCTGTGAATTGTCTTGAGATATTATTGTTATATATACACTTTTTTTATTAATTACAATGGAATGGTGCACAAAAATGGTGAAAAATAGATGTTGGCCGATTCTCAGACCTACTCAATACGCTCACAAAATTTCATGAGAATCGGTCAAGCCGTTTCGGAGGAGTATGGGAACGAAAACTGTGACACGAGAATTTTATATATAAGATATTAATATTATATAATGTTAACTAAATTATTTATTTTATTTATATATTTCTCACTGAATATAACGTTTCTAACTACTATAATCTTATATACAAAATTCTCGTATCACAATGTTAGTTACCATACTCCTCTGAAACGGTTTGACCGATTTTTATGAAATTTTATATGCATATTCAGTAGGTCTGAGAATCAGCTACTGTCTATTTTTCATACCCCTTAATGATAAGGGTTGTCCACCCCTAACATATTTTGAAAATATATACAATCCTAAATTATCATTCTTCTATCACCAACCCCTATTTTTTAATACCGATTAAATTTATATAGCAAAACAAGGTTTCCGGGGTCAGCTAGTAATTTTATAAAGACATGTTAATAACCGACTAATGTCCGTATGTCCTGTAATTACATCCAATAAGCCTCTCGAGCTACCGTCGTCGAGTATTAAGTAGGTATTTGGCACAGCGGTCAATTCGATCTGCTAATTGTACCGAGTTAACACTGCTCAGACATGTCTCTCCATCTGTCTCACAATATGTATGTTTGTACTTAGGTTTCAAGAATATTACTTGTCATAAAAATATATAACCTCTATCTCTGAGTATCTTCATTCATTGGGTCATTAGGTCATTTGGGTCATTGGGCTCCCTAAAATATGGTCGAACGCAGCGATGGCTGGCTCATACGTCATACTCGTGAACGGGTGCTGCTTGTAGGGACTGGTCTGCTCTAATCACTACGACTGATTTACTCTTATTTAGTTGCTCAATCAGTTGGTTGCATACTTAATATTTTTTATATTTGAGTATTTAATTGAATTAGTGCTAATTGCTAGTTTGTATTCACACTTCAACTTAAAATGTAAAGTAATAACAAAATTATTTAAAAGAGCAACACGCAAGTTTCTTGCTCGTTCTTTTTATAATGAGTCTTTCCTAATGAGCGGTAGATTAAAAAAAAAATTATAACTAAAAAGTACTTCAATGTAAGTTTATTTAAATAAATAATTTTCTATTCTATTCTATTCTTCACTCTTGATGTCCTATGGTATATTTAGAAAGAAGTAAGCACCATCGGCTTCTTTTATTAGACATAACTCTTTATTAATTCACATTAATAATTCGATTCCTGAAGTTTAACTCTTAAACCAAAAACAAGTGAGGTGAGTTAACTAATTTAACAACTTTCCCGCCACTCTACAGTGGTTTAGTAAAATTTAACAACACCTCCCCCTTCCTCACTTCTGCGGATAATGGGCCTATTTCAAGCAATATTCTATGTCAGGTCGATCCTCCACGCGGTTTTCCCTGTAAGCCGTCGTATTTTTTCTGATAAATTCGCCATTAATTTCTGAAGGCGTTGGCGCTGGCAAGTGCACCACTAATATTACCTATTAAAAAACTCTAAAAAAAGCTATGTACTACTTATTTATTATTATCTTTTATTAAATTGCACTCGTATATTTACAAACTAGGATGTGATCTATCAACGTATCAATTTTCATTCTAATCCGTCCTCTCGTTCTAAGTGTGAGTGACATCTAATTTTGCAAACGGTCTCTACTACTTGTAGGCTGTTGGATAACAGATTATTTCCTTTCACATTATGTTATGTATGTATAAAAGAGAAACCAGAGGACCTGAGAGCTGCAAATTTAACAAAAATTTTGCAAATATAGGACGGTGTAAAACAACAATCTGTAGATTTTTCCAAACTGAAGAGGAAACGCCACTACAGATCCTATGTGGTTGTAGCCCACTCAAGCATAAACGAAGTACTCGTTTGGATAGTTATTATTATATATTCTACATTATACATTACACTATATAATACATATTATATTATATTATACAGTATATACTCTATCCTGAGTAGATAAAAACCATCGCTCCTAAGAATATCCTTCAATTCTTTCCCTGACTGGTTTAAGTAGCGAACTCTGAAAAAAGGGGAGCACAATAGATCTATGTAGGTCGCAGTGTTACAGGTCTAAGCACCTGACAATAGCTCAAACAACTCAATAAAAAAATGTATATGTATGTATGTAATTTGTAGGCATATAAGATTGATCTGAAGCCAGATGTCCCGTTCCATTGTTCAGATTACATGCTAAATTAGTTCTGGCAGATTCCGCTGTGGGTGTGTTCCTGACAGCAATTTGATATGCATTCCGTTTCGTACCGACGTTCTAACATAATAGTGTTGTATTATGCAAGTGGATAAGATGTGGAAACGACATATATATATAAATATAGAAAGGTTTGTTTGCCTGTTTAAACTCGTGTTACGGAGACTGATTAGACTATTTCCTTTTGAAAAAAATGCAGTAGCATTTGCTAGTCACTCTATGCTCGCAAATATGAATTTAATAATGATTCTGTATATATGTTTATTCATACATGCATTGAAAAGAATATGAGCTGAGTTTCTCAAAACATTACATAAAGACAGGATAGTGTCTGTAATGCTTTTTTATTTATATTGTGTATTTTTATGCATAACTTTGTAAGGAATATTAGCATTATGTACTCTTTCTATATGAAAACTACAAGTGTCCGAAATTTCATACACCTCTGTCTGCGCAATTTTCGTATAAAGGTGTGTATTAATGTTTTGTTTCATGTATAATATATATAATTACTAGCTGTCCCGGCAAACGTTGTTTTGCCTTAAAATAAAAAAAATAAATTAGGGGTGGACTACCCTTAACATTTAGGGGGATGAAAAATAGATGTTGGCCGATTCTCAGACCTACTCAATACGCTCACAAAATTTTATGAGAATCGGTCAAGCCGTTTCGGAGGAGTATGGGTACGAAAACTGTGACACGAGAATTTTATATATAAGATCTACGATTAATAACTATAATGACGCAATGAAAATTTCATATTTCGAATATAAAAAAAGGAAATATAAATTTCGTCATAAATTTCATATTTGGAATACCTTTGTTGCATTTCGAAATTTAAATTACGTCAATGACGCATGTAGCTGTCATGGCGTCGGGTTGTGACGTCACTACTATCGTCTAGAACCTTCTTGGATATAGCGAGGATGTAACGAAGATAGAGAAAGCCGTTCTGTATATGGGGCGTAATAGCGTACCTACTTTATGGTTGACACTATTTGGCGGTGTTTGAGTACTTGCAGTTCAATAAAACATAATCAATCTGTCAGCTGTCAACTTGTGACGTTTTGACTTTCTATCTATATAGAATACTAGTTTATCCGTCGTAACTTCATCTGCATCAAACTTACTTGACATTTATCATTATATTTCGCCCAATTTACGTAATATCTTTTTAAATTATAGCCTATGTGTTATACTGATGTATAAGCTATGTATATTACTATAAAGTTTCATAAAAACCCGTTTAGTAGTTTCTGCGTGAAAGAGTAACAAACAAGCTTTCGTGTTTATAACATTAGTAACATACTTGTTGTTTTAAGCATTATACTGTAATGTTTTTAAGTCTACATGACTTAAAAACATTACAGTCAGATATTATAGTTGGCAATATTGTGATTCTATCAAAGGGAGATTTTTAAAGACTGTTTAAAAATAAGTTTATGTTTGATTCATATCTAGCTTCCATATAAAAATTAAGACACTTGTAGTATTAACATTGAAATAAGTAAATCAGATAACACAAATAAAGAAAAGTTTAAAAAAATCATTTTCAGTTCATTATATATATTTATGTACGCTGTTATTAAATTTATTGTCTTCTTATTAATTGAGTATCAGATTTTTGTTACTGTCTTCGTAGTTAATAATTTACACACACACATATAACTACCGAAATATCGGGAACTCAAAAGCCTGGTACAATCCCATCATCATCATCATCATTTCAACCCGGAAAACGATTACTAAAACAAAAGAATCCCTCAAAAATCTCCACGACGATCGGACCTGCGCTGCTCGCAACCAACAACGGTACAATCCCGTTATATCTTTATTATATCGTACTTAGTAGTACATAAATACTGTGTAACATATAAAAAAAGATGTACGAATAGAGAAACTGCATTTATGAAGTCGGTTGACATAAACATTGCAGTATACTGAAGCAAGTCGCCGCGGCGATTCCCCTGCTCGGTCACGGCACGCCCCTTCTTTCACGGTGTTGGAAAATATCTTTATTGCCCATGATTTTACAGTTTGGAGCTGTAAAGGGGAAACATTGTAGTTTGGTGCGTAACGAAAGAATTAGACGGATGACAGGCAAGGGAATACACGCATGCGTTTATGTGGTGACTTAGAGTGTTATTACATTATCATTTCGTTAGTTCACTATGTTTTGGTCATGCAAAAATGTTTTGTTATAAGTAACAAAAGATAAAACTGTCGTAAATATTTGTTGGGGTCTTTTAAGCTTATTTTGTAATATTTAAATGAATTCTATTTGTTTATACAGTTCTTCTTCTATTTGTTTATAGAAATTAAGTGTTATTGATAATCTTATAAATTAACTTAAAACCGTTATGGCTTCTTGGTATATTATGGTAGTTTGTATTATTGACATAAAATTTATAAAATTAAATAATTGAACCTACGAGAAACTAATTACTTCAGTACATTATTTGAAGCTGTGATTAAGTTGGTTTACGAATGCGATGGTAGACTCATATAAAAATACTAAATATTTGAATAAAGTTTCTGTTATATTATACTAAAGACCAGTGCCGGCTCCGCAGAGATGCATTACAAATCTTTGAATTTCTCGGCTTGTTCTATGCTATAACACGCATGTATTATACATATAAACTTTCCTCTTGAATCACTCTATTGCTGAAAACTATATTAAAATCCGTTGCGTAATTTAAAAGAATTTGTTTTATACTATGTAAAGATATGGTATCCTATATCATTGTGAAATGAAATTATATCGCAAGGAATTTTAATGAAAACTGATAAGACTATTATACTTATTATGTGTGGTTTATTACTTGCCGACTTTGATTATTCTTTTTGCAATCAATAAGCTTCTAAATAATGATAAAAAGTTACGCAATAATAATGTAACCTATTCAAAGCAAATAAATAAATAAATAAATGTTCATATGAAATCTACAAAGATTGAAATCTCTCACTAATTAGTACGTAATGTTAAAATGAAATAACGCGATAGGTCAGTTTCGTAATAAACCTAAAAGCGGTCCAAGTGCCTGGTGTCCTATATCACTGTGAAATGAAATTAGATAGTATTAAATTCTGATAGAAACTGAACAGGCTTTTTTAACTTATTATGTGTGGTATAATAGTTACGGAATCTGATTATTCTTTTTTGCAATCAATAAGCTGTATTTACTACTGTGCCCCATATAAATCTCTTCTAGATTTGTATGGGGCATAGTAGTAAGTACTAGTAAGTAATTTTTTTATTTGACACGAAATTAAAAATAACTAATTATGCAATAATAATGAAACCTATTTACAGCAAATAAATAAATAAATGATAGCTCATATGAAATCTTCGAAGGTTGAAATCGCTCATTCATTAGTACGTAATGTTAAAAAGAAACAAACATAACGTGACAGGTCAGTTTCGCAATAAACCTAAAAGCGGTCCAGGTGCCGCTGGCAGCCCGCCACGCGTGACTCACACCTGCGGAACCCTAATTCTGGATGCACACGTCTGCCATCTGTTGCTAATGAAGATTGTCAGCGGAAATTATTATGCTATCACCCTTTTAAGGATCTTGGAAAACAGGTGCTGCGTGTGTGTATCAAATAATAATAATATTGCCTATGATAAACAGGTTATCTATATATATATAGGTGTATCTATATATATCTGGGGATATATATAGATGATACTGATGACATCTTAAATATTTTTTTTGTAAATACATACATATTTTACTTAGAAAACACACTCAGAACAATAGAAGCTTTCGTACTTATGAATACAATTAAAATTATGTTTGCACTGTAGGAAGAATCGAACCCGCGACCATCGGAAACTAAACGGTGCGTTAAACCACTAAACTACGGAGGCTGTCAAAAATTATAATAAATAAATATATATATGAATTTATTTATAATGTAATCTGTTTTTGTCCAACTATAAAAATAAAAATAAAAATTCATATCGTACAGCTAGCAAGACAGTTAACGATGACATTCGATTTTAAAATCTAGGCGTTTAGTTCGATTTGCCTGTCTATGAGCTCGTTTAAGATTAACACACGCGTTTATAGCCTTTAGCTAAGGTGAGACGTGCTCAAAATAAGCCCCTCTTCCGGCGCCAGAAATATCGCCGAGCATCGACTCCTGCGCACATCCGATGTCACGAACAGCGAGCCGTTCACTTGATTACAAGGCTTGTTTCCGCGATCAAATAATCATCAAAGAAAATATATTGATTGATATGTTTATTATTAGAGAAATTAAACTCATTATGTTGATTATACAATTTATTATTTTAGAACATACAATGTATACACATTTTAATTAAAAAATGTGAAGTTACAATAATTATTTAAAAGAGTGTTGCTCTTTCTCGCAAGTTACTTTTTCGGTCGTCTTGTGATTTTATGAATAATACAAATTTTTCTAATATATATAATATTAGAAAAATTTGTATGCAAAAGTCATTTCACTTTGTTCTGCTGAATTTCTACAGTTCATTTGACAGCCCTTGTCATCTGTTCTCGTCACTGACTCGAGGTCTACACTATAGGTAAACACCATAGATTAAATAATGTAATTATTATTGCTACAATATGAAAATAAGAATTTTATGTGATGTAGAGATATGAATTAACAACAGCAGTCCAACTTATGATCAGTTACCGACAGCTGAAAACATACAATTTCAGTTGAAGAGCTATTTCATGCCATAATTTAAGGAAATGATATATGGACGCAAGATATCTCATCCGGAAAGGCAGCGTAATGATATCACAGTTGTTATATGATAACGTGATATTCGAGATGCTGTTCATAGGCGACTATATCATTTACCATCTTACCATCAAGTGGGCCGTCAGTTTATTTGCCACTCTAGTTTCAGCTCTCTTTAGAACTAGAAGCAATTACAAAGTTTTATTTCAACACAATTTTACTAAGCTATTACAAATCACTGATTCAGCAATATAGAAATACGATTCGCCAAGTGGCTGCCCGGAGATTGAACCCCGGTCTATTTGCGTGCTGGCGGGCGGCCAGCGTCGCCGCACGATTGTTTGACCCGTTTTCTTCTCATCGAAACACTGGATGAGGTACTTGATAGTAAACAGTATTGATATGACCGAGATACAGCACGCAGAATCCGTAATCTGAGGCTGTAATGGACCCCAAACACATAGATTTAAGAAACTTAACTGAAAGTCAAAATAGTCGAGACGAATAGAGACATAGACGAGATGTCTATAATAAGATAATCATTATATTAAAACGTGAAGCATAAATTTTGTACCCCGTTTTACGAATATTGCGCGGATGTAGGAATACGAAATTACGCACACTTATATTTTACTAGCTTTTGCCCGCGGCTTCGCTCGCGTTAATTTATCCCCTTAGGGGTGGAATTTATCAAAATCCTTTCTTAGGAGATGCCTACGTCATACTACTATGTAGTTTTATGCAAAGTCTCAGCCCGATCGGTTTAAAATTGACAAAGTTTCATTTAAACTTTCATCCCCTATTTTATCCCCTTGGGTGTAGAATTAATCAAAATCCGTTCTTAGCGGATGCCTACGTCAAAACATCTAGCTGCATGCCAAATTTCAGCCCGATCCGTCCAGTTGTTTGGGCTGTGCGTTGATAGATCACTACGTCAGTTACCTTTGAGTTATATATATTTAGATATAGAGAAGGAATTCAGAATGTTAACGTATTATTAAAATTATGCAGAAAAAATAGATTAAATCAATAAATTAAAACACTACACACTATACCATGTATTTGACATACAACGCACAGAAGTAATAGGATCTAATAATGTCAAACTTATAATTAAAATAAATTATGGTCGAATTTCAACCATTGGGCGACCAGTAGTATTATTATAGAGCTCCCGATGCTCCGTCACTCGAGCCTGAGGTTCCGGAATTAAACAAAACAGTAATGATATCTCAAGTTCACGTAAATAGTTCAAATTTCAAAATATGTGACATTACAATTGGGATAGAGGAGTCTCTAATGAGTCATAAATATGACAAACTGACAAGAAAAGACAAAAATCACGAAATTCTTGTGATATATTATGATGATATATAATAATAATAATCTTAGGACAATTCACACAGCGCCATCTAGACCCAAGTTAAGCTAGCTAAACCTTGTGTTATGAGTACTAGATAACTGATACGTATACATAATTTTTTTTGTAAATACATACATATTATACATAGAAAACACCCAGACCGATACAAACAATCATACTCATGAATACAAATGCTTGTGCCGTGCGAGGAATCGAACCCGCGACCAGCGTTCGTAAAGCGGTGTGCTATACCGCTAGACCACCGAGGTATTCATATTTATATTTATACATAAATATGAATATAACTAAAATTTGTTTTGTTTACAACAGCACCGTCAAATAAACGATGATGTCACGACATTCCATTAATCAAGACCACCAAACCTTTTTTACGTACGTGTAACATAATGATGATGTAAATTTTTTAAATTCCTCCACGTTGGTCCGTCGGGGTTGATAAAAAAGGACATCGCGCCGATCCAACTGGTGCGCGGCGTCTTTGTTGGAAGTTGTAATTCATTCAGCATTGAACTAGATACCAGCCTCGGTGATGTAGCGGTTTAGTTGCGGTGGTCGCGGGTTCGATTCCTCGCACGGTTCAGACATTTCTATAATATGTACATGTTTGTCTGTCTCCCTGTTTACTTTCCGCGTTTAAACGGCTATAGGGATATTGATGAAATTTGAATATGAATAGTAATGCGAGAACGGATCTACGTTAGCTTTCATCTAAAAAACAAAGAGATAAAGTTAATACCTTAGTCGTTAATAAAATAACGTACTTTTAATAACAAACATCTCGCTGATATGATAATAAGAACGAAAACATACGCTGTATTTTTTTTAATATCTATATAATAATTGGGTTCATGCAAAACCAAGGTGAAATAATTAGGGTTAAATAAAAAATATATAATGCAACTTTTTTTCTACAGTGTGCTGGTGGGTGCACCGGAGGCGGAACCATACCAAGTAGAGGGGGTGACCAAACCTGGTGCGGTGTATCGATGTGACCCAGCCAGCCGAACATACACCCAGAGGCCGTTGCATGGATGCTCCCTTATGGACTTCGACAAAACTAAAAGTAAGTTCACAAATCATAAAGAATAAATAGAATAAAATGAAAATAAAAACTAATTTACTCATGCAGGACATTTTAGTCATATTTTTTGTCTACCGTCCAGTTCAGTATACAGATCCAATTGTAAAAAACTGGTAACAAACTCAACATATATTTACCGTGCGAGGAATCGAATCCGCGACTATCAAAAGCGATGTGCTGAACTGCCGATACCGTCAATTACAGATACATTACGATTACTCTATATTGAGATTCGATTCTATAGTAAATCTGAAGATTAAAAGATCCGTAATATGATTATTAGTGAAAAAAACGAGAATGTCGATATAGAAAACAGATCTGTGTAACTTGTTAGCGCTGAGTAAGAATCTGCAGGCAAAAACGAATAAGGAAACTGATTATAAATGCGAAATAAATCAAAGAAGAGATGGCATCAGTCCATTTCATATTGGCAAATAAAATATACATCTCGGGTACAAACCGACATATCCATTTACGAGCAGCCCTCTAGTTATTGAACAATGACGTATTACGTTGTGTGTAGATTATGCCTTATATGGCATCCTTTGATATTAGTTTTTATTCAATTTCTTTCTATATTCAATTGTCAGTGGATTAAAGAGAAATTTATAAATATATAGACGGTAGGAGTTATTAAATTAATTTAGTAACACTAGCTTTGTCATTTGAAATATAGTAACGTGTTATGCTGGGAATGTTGCAGGTTTTTATTAGAGTTCTCTTAAGAGGAGTGTGTCCATGGAATAAAATTACGATGTAGGTATTCTTCAGTGGACGGTAGGAAATATAAATAAATTTTGACGTTCATGAGCGGCTAAAATGTCCTACATGAATAAAGGATTTTTTAATTTGAATATGAAAATATTTGTTCTACTTCTATTCAACTTTGTGTCTCCCTTCAGCCGAGCGTGATAGCAATACTTTCAATCGAAGTTTTGCCGTAAATAATTACGTTTTGTTCTACCCGGTTTATTCAATTATTACTATAGTAAACATTAGCTTTTGTTTCGTTTTTCTGAAAATTAGGTAATTCTATTCTTTGGTTATAATCATGTTTTTATAATTGTAAAACAAACTTGTTAAAAGAAAATCTGACATATGTGAAACAATGATATTAGTTGCCTTATGTTATGCACAAAATTTAATCGAGTTTAGTTAGTTGTTGTAGAACATTTTCATACTAACATGGATTATACGGAGAGTAGTCAGGGGCATGCAGCCTTAACAGAAATGTGATATGTGCCAGACATTTTTGAGTAAAAACATTGGAAAAAAAATGTTTATGTTTGGTACAGTGCAATCGATCATCGCGTGAAAGCGGCGGGATCGATTTCAGTAGAACTTTTTGTTTAGTTCATACTGTTTGTTTTCGTACTGAACATAAAGATGTCAAGTGTTATTATAGTAACATTAATGTAGTTTTTTTTGTCAGTAGAGTAGACAGTAGCTACTTCGTACGTTGTATGTTTCTTGTTTAATTTCCCAATCGTATTCAATTATTAATAATTATTATACTATTAGTAATAATAATATCTATGGACGATTCACATAGCGCCATCTAGTTCGAAGCTAGCAGAACTTGTGTTGGTACTAGACAACTGATATAAATACATGGATACATTTTTCGAAAATACGTATTAATATGTGTAGAATACGCCCAGACCGATATAAACAATCATACGCATGTATAGGGGAGCGGGGGGCACATTGTTACAATTTTTAGATAAATGTTAATATGACAAAAGCTATGAAACAAATTATACATTGGATTACTTACAAAGTTAGTATGTCTATTTAGCTATTAAAATATGACAGAAAATTTATTAAAATGTATGTAATTTTTTCACGATGGGAAATTTAACAAACAAGTCGATTGTAACATCTTACCCCCCAATTGGGGCTAGTTGTTACATCATCGGGGCACGATGTTACGGTAGATAAATAAACACAATCATTAATTATACATATTTTTTTATTATTATTTTAAAACATTATAAACAATAGACATCATTTTAAACAGTCTTGTAACATTTAAAACCAGGAAACCAGTCCTGCCCAGCCATATTATTTTTATACCAACTGGGGGGAATATTTTTTAAATCGAGTTTTATAGAAATAGTAATAATCTTTATTCAAATAAACTCATTACAAGCACTTTTGAATAGTCATATTTTGATTCTACCACTCATTCGGAATGCAGATTCATCACAAGAAGAATGAGCAACAAACTTGTGTGTTGCTCTTTTTAATAGATGTTTTTTTATATAAATAATTACAGTATAACACGCACTCATTATTAGTGTAATTAGATAATATTGTCAGTGCTATGGATTTGAAGTTTTTCTATAAAAACATTATTATCGTTAACGAATTCTTCAATTTTATAGTAAGCTTAAGCGTAGTTGTTACATGTAACAACTTACCCCAAACAATTGTAACTACTTGCCCCATGATACGTTTTTTAATATAAATTGAAGTCATCATTAATGTATATCAATATCAGAATAAAATAATATTGCAAATTCAAGGTAGATATGTAATGAACGTTCAAGGTTAAAAATTTTGAGGAAATAAAAGATATAGACATCAGAATAAAAAATTGTGATTTTTTTACTTACTTGGTTGAAATCGAGACACATGCACACAATAGCTCCTTTGCGCTTGGCGGGTCATTGATAGTTTTTATCTAGTGCACGACGTTATAACAACACAAATGAGTCAAATTATATCCATCAAAGAGTTTAAAAACCCGGTAAAAACGCGTGTAACTTCCTACCCTGCAACAACGTGCCCCCCGCTCCCCTACAAATGTTCGTACCGTGCGAGGAATCGAATCGCGACCATCGTAAGTAAAGTGGTGTGCTAAACCGCTAGACCACCGAGGCTGTTGTATAAATAAACACACAGATATACCTTCTATATATTTAGAAGGGCAGTACATAAAAATATATTTTATTATTAATTTATTAGTGATTTAAATAATTCCCAAGTCTCCACAGTTGCCCCTCCGATCCATCTCCCATCGAATTCAAACAGGTATCGAAATTACGTCTTCTTGAATCTTGGCTGAAACCTTTAGCGGAGCCCAAAGACTAATGTCATGGCCTTCAGCTGCTGAATTAGTCCTTCCACTGGATTTGGAGTGCCATCTCCACTGCAACCAACAGCATTAGAATTATTTAAAAAAACTAGTTCTAGCAGCCTGCGCAGGCGCATGCCGGCAGCACGCGTACTGATTTACAACCTCAATGGACAAGACATCGATGCCACCATGGTAGTTCCTCGCCGCCGTGCTTTGTCTCTCTCGAGCCGTAATGTCTTATATCAAATGAAATAATAACATACGACTATTTACATAAAGTCGTTAATCATTTTATTCTGTTCACTTCTGTGTCTGGAGACCAAGTGGGTAGGATAAATTTATTGCTCATTCTCAGTCTCAATGCAATAGTATCTTTTAGAGTTTATGAATGGTGTAATAAAGAAATCTATTCGTAGTAATTTACACTAGTATCAGAAATATGACGATTTGTTTGTCTATCCGTATCGCTTGTCAAGACTGAACGATTGAATGGATCTCAATGACGTTTGATTTAATTGTATCCAGAGGGCGGAGATTTTCTTTTTCAAAAACATAGACAAAGTCACGGTAATGGCTTGTAGTTTATGAATTCCACTAATGGATATTTCTATAACAGAAATCAATGGATGTCATAATTCGCTTCGCTTCGATCACTCATAGATACACCTCTACTTCTCATCACACAGGTTCACCTCTCGTTTCTCCTCTGGCGATGAGATGGCCTTTTTTTCCACACGATAATAAAAAAAGAGGGGTCTCTTTTACTCCACAAACAATCGTCATAACTCGGCGATTCCTTGTCGCAGAAAAAAACATATTGCTAACAATCCCCTGTCGTCTAATTTTACATATTTAGACACAGGTATCATAAAGTCCATCGTCTCATCATCAGTTCTATTGCCGTTTCATGTATAATAATAATAATTTATTTATTTGCTTACTACTTGGTACAGTTTCAAATCAATATATAATGACTACATATACTGCAATTTATTAAAAAATGCATCCCACAGTGATTCCAAACAAGCCTCTGTGCCCCAATGGTGAGAACCACAGAATGTTTTCGACATTTTTAAACTGTGACCCAATAAAGATGGCCGGCGGCCACTCCGGACAATGCAAACACAATGAATCACGAGCAGCTCTCCAGATTCCGCAAACCGCACTAAATAAACGACGGCATCTCACCGAGTTGCACAATGGGTTTAATTTTATGCCCCGAACTGCAATCAGGACGGGCGAACGAAGCGGCGGAGAACTCGAGGCCCGCGTAGTTTTTGATACTACGATGGCATCAAACGGTGAAACAAAATCGCATCTTTCTTTTTATATTACGATGGTGGCAATCAAGCTGATGGTAAAGGGTTACCATAGTCTATGAATGCCTGAAACACCAGAAATAGAAACGGAAATCGAAATAATCTTTATTCAAATAAACTCATTACAAGCACTTTTGAATAGTCATATTTTGATTCTACCACTCATTCGGAATGCAGATTCATCACAAGAAGAATGAGCAAGAAACAGCAGAGGTGGCGCCTACGCGTTACCGACATTTAAGAAACCATAGTATATCTGTTGCGAAACTCTTTCGATATTAATTTTATTTTTGTATTCTCTAATCAAAAATTATAAAACTAAATTATATATGGTCACTCTATCACAACCATCAAAATATTTATTTCTTTATAAACAGTTTTACTACATATTTCTACAACATAACGTATCAGCACGAATAATAAATAAATTTAAAACAAAATGTAGAATTTTATTTTCATTATGTATATGAAAATAAGGTACGATGTAATAGACAATGTTATGTTATGATAAAGGTCCTTAAATAAATCATCATCAAGTGATTGTTTAATTGCGACCCTCGACTGAGAAGATTGTGCATGTCTGATTTATTTTAAGAATGTATAAATCGATTTTTGAGCTTACCAACATGTGAGGAAGGTATGCTGCCCTTCCAAAGTGCACAAGGATTTGAACTAAAATACCTACGAGTAGATATTAAATTAAAAATTTATAAACAAAGGCATTGAATATATTTTATGATTCATTAGAAGAACACAAAAGTTGTGAATTCGTAAGAAACAAACGAACTTCCGTATTTATAATATTAGGTAGAACAACGAATCCTATTGTATATTATCTGGAAGTACTTATTTATTTTGGAAGTACTTACATGTTATATTGGATTGAAAGTTCTCCTTAAAAAGATTGACAAAGGTTACTCATAGCACAGATAATATAATATTACATACTCATAGTATGTGTTATGTTATCTGTGCTCATAGTTTATGGTCACTCTATAAATAAAATCATAAACATCGTACAAATTCAATTGATTTATTAGTGTATTGCACTTTCCTTCGAATAAAAAATGAATGAATTATGAAAAGGGGATATATGTTATTTGTTTTGTTTCACACGCCCACTTTACACATTTTAGTGTTGTCTTTAATCGTTTACATCCTGAGTCTAGACAGGTTTGTATATACAGATGTAAGGATGTATGACACATTTGCTCTATTTCTTTAGTTTTAACATTAACTGAAAAATTGGGTGAATATAATTCAGTGTGTGAAAATAGGAAGTTCTAAATTTATTTCTCTTATATTTTAATTATCTACTAGCTGAGCGAGTCCTTATACTATTTTTTTATATACCGTTTGAAAATAAACAAGCATATAAGTATATTTTAAAGGTTTTTGTGTAATGTGACGTCCTCGAGGTCTTAGTGCTTTAGAACACAGTTTTACTTCCGATGGTCGCGGCTTAGAATCTTTGTACGGTACAAACATTTGTAATCACTTGCATCGGTCTGGGTGATTCCTATGTATATTTTGTGTGTATTTATAAAGAAAATATGACTTTAAGTATTTATATTAGTTGTCTAGTAACAATAAAACAAGTCAATTGTCCTGAGATATTCTTATTGTATTAGTGAAAACCACGCCCAAGTAAGTTATGTCGTTGTTTACATAGACAAAAATTCTAACAAATAACAAGTCCCCCAATAATAGTTTTTCATATAGGTACATATTTTATGTACAGCGCGTTTTTCTACCGTTATAAATTTCGGTAAATACAAACGAACTATTCGTATTGAAATTTTAATTTTCGAATTAGAATAATATTTATACGATATTTCCAAGCTGCCAGTTCTATTTAGATCTATCGATACATTAATTACACAATCGAATATCGATTCGTAACATTAATTCCTAATTCGAAACATCGATTACTTAGAATATAACGAGTAGCTGTTTAATACAATTAAAAAGAACTCGATGGGTCGTTATAATAAAAAATAGCTGTGTAGAACACATTTCTCACGATGCGATTAGAAGCGATTGTAATTTATTAGCTGCATTTAATTGAATTTAAATTAGTCGATGCGTTGGCGTCATCTTTAACGGTTGGTACAAGCTACTGTACAATCGATGGATTTAATGTAAACATGTACTCGATTCATTGTATCGATAATATCGATATGGGTTACATAATGTTCGCCATAAACTTAAATGTATTTGCCCATTGGAAAAATAACAGAGGCGATAACGGTTTTGTAATTTTAGTATTGATTTGTTTTCGGTAAATAAGTGAGAATGAAATTATGTAATATAAACCTTCTAAAAAAATCTGGAAATTATACATAATTACTATAAAGGTTTAGAAGAAGTAAGTGAAACAAACGAAAACAATAGTTTTGCTTTATGCTACGAGTATTTATAGACAATTACCAACTAAACTCAAAACAACGTTTGGTATATGTATGTGTCATAACAAAATATAGGTTATTTTTTATCTTCGAATAGATATGAACGCAGCACGTAAAAAATCTTGGCTCTACTAGTACTTTTTGATCTCAACAGTTTCAACCTCTAAATGACATTTAAAATTACGTTTGATTCAAGTGCAAAAGTTATAAATATGACTCAAAATTAATATATTCAATATTTTATAAATTGTTTTACTTTATAATACGCACTCCCAATGAGTGGAACACATTTCCAGCGTTCGTGTTCCCGGAGATATACAACCCCTGACTCATCAAGTCTATGGTGATTAGTTAGGAAAAATCACGGCATCTTACCACGTCTTATTTTTATTAGTAGTAGTTAGTAGAGTTACCGATATTTCGGCAGTGTTTCAACCGCCATGGTCACGGGTAAACAGTGTACCCGTGTTCATGTCGATGGTGTAATTCCGTGATTTTTTACTAATTGTACTTATAAATAATGACCGTGTCAAATTTAAATGAGTATATGTGGTGAATATATCCTATGGTAAGTATGGTAATAGTCTATGGTGAACGTACTACATCCTAGGTCTCGCTATCATTTCCTAACAGATGAGGTAAGACCAAGCGCAAAATCATTCATAACAAAATTTATATGTTTGCATCAGCTCAGCCGTACGAACTCTTGGCTCGAGAAACGATTACAATAACGCCGGTTTTAAAGTTTTTTTTTCTGCCAAACGTAAATATCTTCTGTTTATCGGCCTAAATATAAATGAGTTCGCGTGGGAACAAGTGACGTAGTGCTGGCTGAAATGTATTTACGATTTGTGGGTGAAGTTACAGTGAACTAGTTCGGTTTCTTTAATGGAAAGATGATGATGGAATATGTTTTATATGAGTATATATAGAGTAACAATGTTAAAGAAATGTAGTTCCTAAAAATGGACAGACAAAGTAGCTACTCGAGGTTGCGATATGGGCTCGTGACATTTTGTAGTCATCAGCATGCCCTAAAACGGAACAGATAAAATTGAAAGCGAATCTAATCTGTGTGAGCAGCAGGTATCGCCTACGATGCGCCCACGCACGCCCACGTGACCCACTAAGATTTCGTAACGCTAACACTGCGCTTACGCTAATTACGCACCGCTAACGAATTTAATCGATTTAACGGGTTATAAGGCAGTGAAAGTGCTATGTTACTGATCAACTATGCCTCTTCAATAACAACTAGTGGTCGAAATTCAACTATAATTAATTGATTTGAACATTATTGAAGTTTTATTGGCAAAAACTTACTTCGCGTATTAATATCTTAATCTTAATAATATTATATATGCGAAAGTTCGTGAGTATGGATGTTTGCTACTCTTTCGCACTACTACTGAACGGATTTTGATGAAACTTTACAGTAATATAGTTTATGCATCAGAATAACATATAGGCTATATTTTGTATTGAATTTTAATGCGGATGAAACCACGGGCACATCTAGTTAGCTATATTTTTACTTTAAGCAAATTTACTTTGATTGAAGTTATTTTTTTATTGATTTCTGTTATAGCAGCCTCGATTCACCGATTTGACAATTAACAATATTGACATCTTGCTTGACCTATTATAATAATAATATTCCTGTGTGATTTTCACAGCGCCATCTAGTCCCAAGCTAAGTTGAACTTATGTTATCTATACTAAACAGCTGATATATATTACTTACATATATATTTTTCGAAAATATATAATGTACATATAAAATACCCAGACCAATACAAACAATCAAGCTCATGAATACAAGTTTGTACCGTGCGAGGAATCGGCTACTATCGGAAGTGCTCGTAAGTTAGTGTGCTAAACCGTTAGATCACCTAGGCTTGAGCTCCTAGAGTATGTAATTTATTAGTGAACTGTTATTTTGTTTGTTTTTTAGATAAAAGCTACCCTAGATCCGTCCTCGATTGTCCCTTGTGTTTATTTATCTATTTACATAAATACAACAGATACAAGAGACAATGATATTTTTAAATCCTGTACTGCGAATAGCTTTCTACCTTCTCATTGATAGTTTTATCTCTAAAAATAACCGTTACAGCATCACGTTAATACAGTCACGTGGTTCAACAAAGATCACCGAGGCTAAACCTATGACTCTAACAAATTATCATCTAAAAGAGAATTTAAATCTCCATTGTAAGCCCATTTTAGAGAAGGCCCATGAATCTCTATGTTACAAAGCACGATGTGATAAGAAAGTAGCTGATAAGTCGGCGATGGTGTACAGAAGCAGTCGATTACAATGGGCTTGTGAAATACCACACCGACGCTATGAATGATAGCGTGTAGTGATGTGCATCACATATTTATATCCGTAACCGCGGATAACCGTAGAAAAAAGATCAGTATATATAGATATAAGGTCTGAAGATTCATTGTTGTATATTGAATGTCATTTTCATTATTTAACATGTAAAGCTATAAATATATATTTTTGCTGTGTTCTTGCAATCGAAATTCTTCTGTACATGTACTGATAGCATTGCTATACTATCACTGCAGAAGATTTTGTCATAATTAGAATTTGCGAAAAAACTTTTAACACAACTGCTCATAGCCGAAGTTGTAGTTCAAAATGTACATCATAAATATAGCTATCATTATATATTGCGTCACTTGTGTTGACCATAGGACTATTTATATATCAATAACCGCGGATCTATACACTAATAGTTGACATTCATATCCGTCTTAAAATTTTAGTACATCACTAATGCAGTATGTCATTTTTAGAGACGAATCGGTATCGATGTATTTACATGTCGATGATTAGGTTACTTTCTTCTATGTTTATTGTTATGTATATAATATTTTAAATTAAAATATTAACTGTCAATTAATTGATAACACTTTCTGAAATAGGATCGTATGTCACTCTGTGTTAACTTTTAAATTAGATGTTTTTATTTTAAATGTTAAAATTTATTTAAAATTTGTGTACATAACAATGCTAGAATATAATTTCGGAAGCTGATTGTAATACTTAAATTATTTCGAATAACTATAATAAGATGTGTTGCTGGCAGCTTGTCCCTTCATTATTTTTACTTTCTTCATTTTTTTGTCAATTTACACTTGTTTGCCCTCTTGGGAATTATATATACCTAAGATATTTAATATATATAGATATATAATAAGATCTTGTAAAGGGAGGATGTAAAGGGAGGGGACGCCCTAAGAAAAGATGGATGGATTGTGTGAAAGATGATATGAATAAAAGAAGAGTATGTTCAGATATGACGACCGATAGAGAGCAGTGGAAGAGAATGACATACTGCGCCGACCCCAAATAATGGGATAAAGGCAAGGCATTGGTGATATAATAAGATCTTGTGCTCCCGCTCCAGTCATAAAGTATTATGAGTATAACAAGAATATTGATTCGTTACGAAAACAAGTTTGTTAGTAATAAATACCTTACATTTGAGCTTGAAGAACATTAATAGAATTATATGTAAGAGCGATCAGATAGATCGCTAAATATAGACTTTATATTAATCTACACATGTTCCAAGTCATCTGTACTTTCGTTTACAAGAAATATATAGATGCATCTGGGCAATTAATTTGCATAATGAGCAATAAACTCGCGGCGCCGCATAGTTTAGAGATTTATCTATTAACTATCGATAACCTTAACTATTAACCTTGCCCCTCCCTACCTATTTGCATGTTCAGCTTGAACCGGCGTTATCTTGTGAACCTCTTATCTGAACTATGAAAAAGAATGCGCTGCCTTCATAACTTGACTATTGACTTGTTATGCGATTATTCGGCAATTAAACTGGATTGTTTTCATGTCAAATGTGAAACTATAAAATATATAGTTTAATGAATTTTAAATTAATTAAATATTATTATTAACTGACCTGAGTTCATGCTCATTTTGTCATCCTCCACTGGTGCCCCGCCAGCGTAAACCTTAGCCGGTATTATTTGATTGTCTTTACATAAAAAAGTAACCAGGTAATCCTACTATCATCCATATATTGTTTTTTTTGGTATTTTTTGTGCACAAACAATCTGTCACAATTGAACATTAAGTAGTACGTTTTTATTTATTTTGGGTTATTTCGTCATGACAGGCTCGGTATGTGTTACACACACCCATAAAAAAATTAAAATGAAATTCAAAACTGCTTAAATTTATTTGAATTAAGAATTCTATATTCTCTTCTATTTTATTCTATACTAGCTGTTCCCACGACTTCGTCCGCGTGGAATTTAACTTTAATTTTCTAAAATAAAAGTAGCCTAAGTTCCTTATTACATCAGCTACTTGCCAAAAAAAAGTCCCGTCAAAATCGGTCCAGCCATTTCATCTCTGAAATGGCTGGACCTCTGAAAAAGCCGGAACAAACAGACAGACAGACAAAAATTGTAAAAAATGTTATTTTGGTGTATGTACCGTATTTATATTCATATGTATGTAGTAAAACATGGTTATTTCAATATTACAAACAGACACTCCAATTTTATTTATATGTATAGATATTCCCATGTTCACTTAAAATAGGGTAATGCTATTAAATACAGTGTTATCTTAAAACTGGTGTCTCTGATATCGTGTACAATACACGACGATATGCTCGTGAGATATCAGATAGAATCGACTTGCCATATAGAGTAGTGCATACTGGAACACGAACGCCTGACCTGGGTATTGGAAGTACATATTAGTAACAATTTAAGTAAGTACATACTAGTAAACAATTTACTTCGGGTTACGAACAATGATTAGACTGTTTGAACATATGACAAAATTACAATAGCATATGCTGATCGTCATTCTATTCTCCCAGATTTGAATTTAAAAACGAATCTCTATTATTTTAGATATGCACAATCCTATTTGAAATATTCGTGTTAGAACACTGAGTTTCTTTTGGCAAAATTGCAACAGCATATGCTGATCGTCATTCTATTCTCCCAGATTTGAATTTAAAAACGAATCTCTATTATTTTAGATATGCACAATCCTATTTGAAATATTCGTGTTAGAACACTGAATTTCTTTTGACAAAATTGCAATAGCATATGCTGATCGTCATTCTATTCTCCCAGATTTGAATTTAAAAACGAATCTGTATTATTTTAGATATGCACAATCCTATTTGAAATATTCGTGTTAGAACACTGAATTTCTTTTGACAAAATTGCAATAGCATATGCTGATCGTCATTCTATTCTCCCAGATTTGAATTTAGAAATGCATCTGTATTATTGTTAACATGTACAACATCTATTTGAAAATCATACTAGGTGAGTTTCTTGTCAGTTCTTCTCATCTCGAAATCATTCCGACCTGATGGTAGATTTGACACATCATAAGAGTCTGTAATAGACCTACATGAATAAAGATAATT
This sequence comes from Achroia grisella, assembly GCF_030625045.1. NCBI lineage: Eukaryota > Metazoa > Arthropoda > Insecta > Lepidoptera > Pyralidae > Achroia > Achroia grisella. The sequence goes on along the minus strand of NW_026712653.1, from coordinate 2,224,580 downwards.
TGAATTTGAATAATTTGGTCGTATATTCGACTCTCGTTGGCACCAAAAAATCTTTTATGTTGATTGAATACTTTTTTAATTGTAGTTTGAATGGCAAACAATTTGATGGTAAGTGATAATCATCGTCTATATCATGTGACGCCTGTGGTGCCATTCTGAAACGTTAAGATGTCATACTTCCGTAATATGTAATTTTACTGTTTTATACACTATATGTACCTACATACTTGTTTGCAGCATTAGGTTATTTGTAATATTTTGGATATAAACAAAAATTTTATTTATATATCTAAAACATTTTTTTTTTCGTAAATACATACATAATATAGGTATACATAGAGAACATACCCATGAATACAATTTTTTTTGCAACGTGCGAGTAATCGAACCCACGACCATCGGAAATAAGGCGGTGTGCTACAACCGCTAAACCACCGAGGCCATTAACCGTGTCAAATGTAAGCACGTCATTACTAGATGATGGCAAAACATTTGTATTAATACAAATTTAATATAAATACAAATATTGAATTGATTTATAAATCAATATATTGTCTGTCAATAGTTCCTACTGTTTCCATACTGATGTATGTATGGATGGAGCATACTTTATTGATTTAATAAACCTGTCCATTGACGAATACTACTGGAGATTAAATACAAAAACACGTCGGTAGCCATTACGAAAACAATTTCATTCACAGTTGTCACATAATGAATGTCACGTGGCGGGAATAGAACCCACGGCCCGCCCACATGGCGCGCGCGCCCACATTACCGAATATTGTGGCCCACGTAGCAATCGATTTTATTGATGTGCTGAGAATTCATTGCCTAAATTATTAAACTGTTGTGTTCATGTCTATTTATATAAGAAATTCATTCATTGGGGCGTCCTTGATTTACTACATACCAGCTATGCCCGCGGTTTCATTTAAATTCCAATAAAAAATATAACCTATATGTTATTTTGACACATAAGTTATATTACTGTAAAGTTTCATCAAAATCCGTTTACTAATTTTGGCGTGAACGAGTAACAAACATCCATACTTACAAACTTTCGCGTTTATAATATTAATAAGATTAAGATAGGTATCTAATTAAAACCCATATTTATATTTTAAGTTTAAAAATATATAATATTATCAAAATTTAATTATTGATATCAAAATTAAGTAGTTACTCAATATGCTCACTTAGGAAAAATTACACAAAAATATGATACTTTAATAATTACAAAAAATAAATAAATATATAACAACTAACAAGGCATAACATATATATTATGCCTTGTTACTCTATATACCTATTATACATATAAACCTTCCTCTTGAAACACTATATATTGCAAAAAACTGCATTAGAATCCGTTGTGTAGTTTAAAAGATCTGAACGGACATACAGCGGATACGACTTGATTTTGTAACCTTAGTACGTTTCTTTCTATTAATAAAGTTATTAAAAAAAATATTGTAGTTATAAAAAATAAAAATTAATAATATCACAAAATTATTTATTTATTCATTAGTAATTTTCTAAGCTTTCATTAGAAATATTGCAGTCTGTAAAAAACATCCTAAATCCATATGAACATGAACCCTTAATACTCAAACGGAAAGTTTGGTAAAGATTATTATTTTTTTTCTTCCTGACGATAGTGGAATGGTGCACCCGCCTGTATTAACGGGGCAAGATGACGGGGCACCAGTGGAAGATGATAAGATGAGCATAGGCTGGTCAGTTAGCCCATTGTGGTAAATTCACCAGGAATTCATCATGATGGTTTCCAGGAAGAACCACGTGGAGGTCAATCTGATATGGTACATTGCTAGTAATAGGGTCATTAGTGCATAAAAATCCCCTTCCCTCTCTTAAAAGTATTAAACAAATACAATATTTCCCAACGAAACACTATGCAATTACGTTATTTCCTTAGGCTGTGTTATGTATTCAGTCCATCTGGTTTAGAACTGGAATGACCTGAATACGCCGCGAGCCGTCCTTGACCGCGTATAGAAAATGGTGTGGGATGCCAATGAAATATATAGCAACTTACATTCTATAAACACAGGCAAATTGAACAAAATTTATAGGGAAAAAACGGATTTTTAATAATATAGACTGATTACCAAGTAACTATCAATGTACCATGTGAGAAACTCCACGCGGTTCCCACTGGAAACCATCATAATAAATTCCTGGTGAAATTATGAGGATGACACTGACCTGACCTCATGCTCATCCTGTCATTCTCCACTGATGCCCCGTTAGCGTAAACCGTTAGCGCAGGGGGATGCCCCATTCTATTATCATCAATTAAAAAAACATGATTTACATGAGGACAAATTGAAATAAAATATAATGCCCTTGACTACGATTCTACGCAAACACATGATATTTGATTATCTAAATTAATATTGAAATATGAAAATAATGATTTTTTTTATCATAAATACTTGACCGATTTTGAAAAGTCTTGTGGAAATTGTCTTCACAGTTAGGAGAAGGCAGACGTTTATAGTAATAATGTCATTGGACAACTCACATAGCGCCATCTAGTCCCAAACTAAGCAGAACTTATGGTATAGGTAGGTGCTAGACAACCGATATAAACAATGAAAATACATACATTTTATAAATACGTACATAATATATGTAGAAAACACCCAGACCGATAGAAACAATCATACTCATGAATACAAATGTTTGTACCGTGCGAATTGAACCGCGACCATCGAAAGCAAAACCGCGGTGTCCTAAACCGCTAGGCCACCGAGACCGAGGTTTATAATTTGTCAACGAGACCACAACATACTATATCTATACTGGTAGTTATTCGTAGTTGTAATACTAATTCTGTTTGCATACATTTAAACCTACATCATCATAATGTTTACGTAATTTTTGTCCCGCAGACTTAAATAATATGGAAAAGTACTATGAGTAACTAAAATTGTATTTCAATGAGTACGTACTCACTCTGTAGATAGCACTATGTCTTGTATATTGTAATATTGTTATACTATTCATTTCATAATACAAAAGACAACAAAAAAAAACAACTTTTTTTATTGTAAGTTGCTCGAAGTAAAGGCATTGTGGATTGCACAGTACCGTAACCCTTTTGATATATTAATTGTTGTGTTAGGACATCCTAACACCACAATTAATTTATCAAAAGTGTAACTTACAATAAAAAAATAGTTTTTTTTTATTAAACTCGAAAAATATTAATCTAGAAAAATTCTTTATATATCTTTTAAAATAATACTCGGTTTCGTAAAATGGTCTGGAAGAAATTGCGTTAGGTACAAGACCGCCTTTTTTCATATCAATCGTAATATTAAGTTGATTTAATAAAAACGATATTTATTCTATACTAGCTACTCGCCCCGGCTTCGCTTGGGTGTACATGTATTATACATATAAACCTTCCTCTTGAACCCTCAAAACCCGTTGCGTAGTTTTAAAGATTTAAGCATACATAGGGACCGACAGACAGCGACAGCGACTTTGTTTTATACTATGTATTGATATTATTATTCTTGTATACATTTATTTTTAATATTTCAATGAAAATCAGCTGATTATTATATTCTTCAATTGCATTTAATAAACATTATTTTAACTCTATTCATTTTTCTTACAAACATTTAGCTTTAATAATTAAATGTAAATATTTCCATTATATAGACTAGATTTTTTACTATTTAAAAAGATAAGAGTTATTTATTAATATGAGCCTTCTAGCACTTCTAATTCCGTGTAGCTATAGACAGGTCTGTCCTCAAGCGAATCGAGTCGCGTGGGCTCATAGAATTTTGTGAATTGACTGCATCCGGTCCTGTACTGGACCTCAGTGTAGTACGGTCAATTTGTTAGCGTCTTGTTTACCTGTTGTTGTGTTTGTTTTGACAGTTTCCTGTCAAAGTATTGACAGTTAACGGTATATATGATTACTAGCTGTGCCCGCGACTTCGTCCGCGTGGAATAGTAACCTTGGACAGCATTTTTAATTATTTAGGCTAAATATTTTCCAAATAAGACATGCATGACATCGTTCTAGCTTCAAAAGTTACGAATTTCCATAAAAACTTCATTCAACTATTTTATTTTATCTCCTTAAGGGTAACACTTTACAAACTTGGAATGTTATATTTATATAATCGACAGTCTAAAAAATAAGTTTCAAGCTTCTAACTTTAAAAATGACGATACTTCCATATAACCTTTCATCGCCCTTTATATAGGTTTTATGGGGTTCTAGTACCCACAACGCAATATCAGAATCAGCAAGGTACTCACGTAATGTAGCGGCGCATAAATATAGGTGACACTGAACAAAGGGACTGATATCATTGACATGCACTTTATAATGATCTAGGTTCACTCGACCCATGCTTACGAAAAGAAAAAAAATCGCTTGAGAACTTCTATATTTTGAAGTCGGTTGAGACGCAAAAGCGGAGACTGTTATTTGATACGTCGGATGCGGAGTCAGGTTGCGATTGGGAATATTTCGTTAGCTGATTACATCCTCTGCTAATATTTCTTGTTGCAGAATTAGACCAATTTTATATGTACATATATTTATTTATATTCAGACCTAATTTTTTTGCCAATATTTTATATCAAAAATTTCTTGGACATCTGCCTATCAAAAAGTAATTTACTAATTTTATGCTGATTTTGAAATAAAAAAAATATTTTTCAATTTTTTGTTTGGGATTCCTAAAATTTATCATTTAATTTTGCATATTCTGCCAATTTTCGTGCATATTTCAACCATTTTTCTTGCATATTTGCATGCATATAACAAGCTTTTTATGTTACATATTGTTGGCCGAACTCTTGATATTTTTATTATTGTTAAATTTATATTTTTGAAGAGTTCTTTTTTATATGTCATGTTATTTGATATATTTCAACTTATTGTATTATTCTATTACTGTCTTTTGATAGTTTCGCAACTGCACATATTGATATATTATATTATTGCCAAACTAAACTACGTGTTTTCATCATTTAAACAGCCATACAGTCCACCGATCCATTACACATATAATCCGGTCTCTAGTTATTACTATTCAACATTGTCGGCATAGCAACGTTCGCAAAACTTGAAGAGTTCAAATAAAATATTTCAAGTCCAAGGAAACTAACCAGTCCTCCGAAACTAGTGTCTAGTAATATTTGCGTTTCGCAAATACAAGTATACCGGTTTGATGTTGATGTCATTATATATTTGACTCGCTCTAATGGTCGTCGCGTCGTCTCAATGTTTAGTATCTATTCTGTTTGCAGTCTAAGTCAAGTGGCCATCTTTTTAATTGATACCCCTCCGAGGGATCGAAATTACGACGGCCTGAGCCGAGGTTCGAATCCCTAGTGGTCCCTCAGACTAAAGTCGTATCCGTCAGGCAGGAGTTGGCCTTCAGCCGCTCCATAAGACCTTCCGCGGGTTGGAGTGCCATCTGCACTCGCCCCCTAACGTCCGGTGAAGCTGTAAAGGCCAGCTGCGGCCAACAGTATTAGAGTAGTCCGAAAAAATATATATATATTGATAGAACTGGTACGGTGTTTGAGGATGGAGTGGTGCACCCGTCTGGGGTTATGGTATACGCTGGCGGGACACCAGTGGAGGATTTATTTATTTTTATTTATTTATTCTTTATTGCATTTTTAAAAATTGTACAATTTGGCGAGCTTAATGCCATATGGCATTCTCTCAGCTAACAATTAGGTAAGAACAGAAAGCGGTTGGTGGGCAGTCGTGGGAAAGGACTAACCTATAATTTTACCTAACGTAGGTAAATAGGTCTTTAAAAATACTTACAAATGTACATACATAAATATAAATATATACCTACTATAATACATAATAATACATATACTATGTATTGATATTATACAATACATAGTATATGTATTATATGTATTATATATTTACACCTCTCTCTTATTAGGTCTAGTTAATCGTTATGTGCGTTCGTTCGTTTATCTATCAATCGCTTCAATCCATCAATCAACATAGTCCTGAGGTTGCGGTGCCAGTATCGCACACCGCAGGGTGTCGGGTTCAACCGCAACTAGATAGGATAAGTCTAATGAGTTTGTACGTATTTGGTCGTGCGTTATGAAGTTAACTCATGAGGAAGTTATTTTTGTTGTTAGTCCTTACTAATATTATAAATACGAAAGTAACTCTGTCTGTCTGTCTCGCTTTCACGCCAAAACTACTAAACCGATTTAAATGAAATTTGGTGTACATATAATCTAGAACCTGAGAACAGATATAGGCTACTTTTTAATCCGAAAAAAGGTTATAAGGGTTTGAAAGAGATGAAAATATATGGAAGTATCGACAATTTACGCGGACGAAGTCGCGGGCACATCACTAGATGATTAGTACGGATATTTATTACTTACTAAAGTAATAAATATCCGTACTAATATTATACACGTGACAGTAGTGACGTGTTATGCTTTCACGCAAAAACTGCTAAACTGATCAACATGAAATATAGTACACATGTTCGTGGTGTTATTAGAATGAATATAGGATACTTTTTATTAAAAAAATATAAAAAACAAAAAAAATAAATATCAATTTTGTTATTTCAGCGCCATCTAGCAGCCATTAATGAAGTTATCTCATTGTATTGATCTCCGATATTTATTTAATGGATTCGATGGGAGCGAAGCCGCGGGTAAAAGCTAGTAATAAATAAACAACCCAGGACAATTAAGACAGCGTCATCTAAACGTCATTGGGTTACGGACCAAATTCATTTAGATTGAACTGGTTTCGGCATATCGAATACTAGCTCTGCCCGCGGTTTTGACCTGCATTAAATTTCAATGAAACCAATCATCATTATTTTCCCACTATTTACATAATATATTTTTAAATCATAGCCTATGTGTTATTCTGATGCATAAGCTATATTACTGTAAAGTTTTATCAAAATACATTCAGCAGTTTTTACAAACTTTCGCGTTTATAATATTATTAGGTTTCGTTACGAAACCTTTACACATTTCTCGATCGATGAAAGAAATAGGTGCAGTGCATTTGAGTGCCCGTCGATACTCGATGTATTCAAATGCATTAAATCGAGTTGAGAGCTTTGCACAATATTAACGCATCGCACACTGATGCAACATAAATCAATGAGCTGCTTCAAGTGGATGTAGGGTCGCCATTTTAATTACAAAAAAAATAGGATCAACTTTTTATATTTCTTCTTATGTGTATATAATTTATTATAATTACTTACTACTTGCCCCGGCTTCGCACAGGTGTACATGTATTATATATATAAACCTTCCTCTTGAATCACTGTATATCTAAAAAAACGCTTCAAAATCCGTTACATAGTAGTTAAAGATTAAGGCATACATAGGGACGGACAGATAGCGAGAGACTTTGTTTTACACTATGTAATGATATACATTTAACTTAAAAGATAACTAACTAACATTATTAACCTAAAACTATAAACCTTAAAAAATATAATGTAATAATAAAAAATTAAAAGGAACAAATTGAACTGTATTATGAAATTTACGTTATATTTATCACAATTCGGTTCTATTTAAAAGCGTTAGTTCACCACGGAAGCTTAAGTTAATTGAGTATTTTTGCATTTTTGTAGGGTATATATTATAAATAAACAATTAGTTTGTTTTAAATATAAACAAAATTGTCAAATTAATGTGTGTACTAAATATTACTTCGATTAAAATATTAATGTAATTGGCATACAATAAAAAACATTTTAAATGGATAATAAAACCACAGATAAGATATATCTAAATTGTAGAAAGTGGCCACACACTCGTTTCAAACCACAGATAAATAATATTACATATTCGGAACACATAAATACATTAATGATTGTTTCTTTTGGATTCGGTATTTTTAATTTATCGTACTTAATACAAATATTATAAAGCTGAAGAGTTCGTGTGTTTGTGTGTTTGTTGAACGCGCTAATCTCAAAAACTACTGATTCGAATTGAAAAAAATTGTTTGTTAGATAGTCTATTTGTCGAGGAAGGCTTTGAGGTATATAATAGTATAAATAGTAGGGTGTAATGTTTTTTTATTAATTTAATGTATTTTTTTATGTAAAATTAAAAGAAATATTAGCATTACACTCCTTCTTTATATAAACTATAAATGTGAGAAATTTTATACTCTACCGTCCGCACTTTTTTCGCAAACAAAGTTTGTTATACAAATTAATGCATTTGTTAATAACAATTTTCGAAAACAAAGTTTGGTATATATATTAGTGCAATTATTAATATTTTCGCAATATTTTTCATATTAGTAAAGCCTCAAGAAGTGTCCTAGTTTGCGTTGAATATGATGGTCACACTAGTGCTCTAGCGCCACTCTATATCGAGGTCATGCTGGATGCGTTTGCACTCCTTCAGAAGCGCCATTTATTACAAGTCCATGCGCACACGCATGGTTCAATGAACTCCAGTTTAGGGTTGACATTTGTAATTGGACAGTTATATGTATTGATGTATCTTTGACATTACAGCTACTGATTAATATTTCCTTTTGACAAAAATGCAATAGCATATGCTGTTGGACACTACATTCTCTCTAATTAAATTTAGAAATGAATCTGTATTTTTATGACGGCCTCGGTGGTGTAGTTAACACACTGCTTTACCTCTGTAGGTCGCGGTTTGATTCCTCGCACGGTGCATTGTTTTTCACAACATTTGTATATATGAGTATGTATTGTTTGTATCGGTTTGGGTGTATTCTATGTATGTTATCTATGTATTTACAAAAAATATCTAAGTATTTATATCAGTCGTCTAGTACCCATAACACAAGCTCTGCTTACCGTGGTACTAGATGGCGCTGTGTTAATTATTCAGGGTTATTTTTTTTTAACTATTTACATTACAATATACATTACCAGCTCAATTGTCATGCTCAGCTCATGTCAGTTCTTCTCATCTTGAAATGTAATAGACCTACATGAAGAAAGATATTTTGAATTTTGAAATGACTAAGAGCTGAAATTCTCGCATAGTCATCGAACTGACGGCAGATTTGATATATCATAAGAGTCTATAATAGACCTACATGAATGAAGATATTTTGATTTTGATTGATTTGATATTGACAAAGTATAATAAAAAAATCACGCCATTTCATCTGCACGTGCTTTCTCTGTGAATTTTTGAACCTATACGAAGCCTGGGTGGATCACTAATCTTCTGCTCTTTATAATAAAATCGAGAAAGAAAGAAATCGGAGAAGAATAAAGGATACGAATTCTGACTGTTTGTGTGTTTTCACGTAAAACGGCTTATGGAATTTCGTATGAAGTTTTCACAAAATATTTTATTAAAAGTATTATATAGATTGAATAAATCTTAGAAAAGTTGTAAATTAATATATTTTTCTTATTAATTTTGAATACGTGATCTACTATTGCCAATTCATGTGTTAATAACAGATGGCGCTGTATAAATAGTTTATTTAATAACTACGTTTGACTAGCTGTGCCCGCGGTTTCAGCCGCATGAACTATGGAATGTATGTAATGGACTACAATAGTCCATGTGTTATTCTGATGTATAAAGCTATATTACTGTAAAGTTTCATCAAAATCCGTTCAGTAGTTTTTGCGTGAAGGAGTAACAAACATCCATACATCCATCCGTCTATCCATCCCTCTATCCATCCATACTCACAAATTTTCGCGTTTATAATATTACTAAGATTATTTCTCTTGAATCACTCTATCTATTTCTAAAAGATGCATTAAAATCCATTGCTGTGATCATAAAGGTTTTCTAAATGGTCTTAAAAGCGTAAAGATATGTATTCATGATGGCTTGACCGTTATCATATTTTTCATTACCAAGTATAATAAAAATACAATAGACTTTTACGTACTTATACTTTTACGTGACACTACATTAATTTTCCTATATGTAGAAAAACATGTATTAATATTTCTGTAACAAATCAAAAGACAAATCCTCAAATTTGTAAAAATATAACATTTTACATATTTATACATACTATATATCTATATACGAACAACTGTAGGTACATACAGTTGTTTGTAACTTTATGTATCAAGTTACAATTATACTCTTGGACGACCAAACAAAGTTTGTCGTTGGACGGTTCCATTCCAACTGTCTATTTATTAAATAGCAAATGTGCACGCGGACAAAGTAGCGCTCTCAGCTTATAGTCAATGACGAAATAATCAATCCACAGCCCCATTGTGGTCCCAATTGCACTAAATTGAAATTGAATGTATTGTCCGGACCACTTGTGGTTAATTGTAACTTAATATGTACCTACACGGTAACGGCGCGGCGGTACTGTCACGTTTATTGAATGATCACCCGCTTTTTTATCTTCGGCATGATGATTTTTTGTGATGCATCAATTAGGAAATGATAATTATGATTGATTTCATAGAATTAGAAATAGAAATAATCTTCATTCAAATAAACTTAATATAAGCACTTTTGAATAGTCAATTATTTTGATTCTACTGCTCTCATCATAAGAAGAATGAACAAGATGCTTGTGTGTTGCTCTTATCCTTACTAATAGCACAGATAACATAATATCTAATAGTATAAATGCGAAAGTCACTCTGTCTGTCTGTCTCAGTTTCACGCCAAAACTACTGAACCAATTTAAATGAAATTTGGTACACATATAATCTAGAATCTGAGAAAGGACATAGGCTACTTTTTAATCCGAAAAAAGGGTTGTAAGGGGTTGAAAAAGGAGATGAAAGGTTATATGGACAATTTACGCGGACGAAGTCGCGGGCACATCTAGTAATAAATATCTTAATAGTATCTCTGGCGGCCTCGGTGGTCTAGCGGTTTAGCACACTGATTTACTTTTGATAGTCGTGGGTTCGATTCCTCGCACTATACAAACACTCATGAGTTTGAATATTTGTATTATTATGTGTGTGATATAAATACTTTTTGTTAATTCTAAGGTGCATCTAAAAAGAAGTATTTATATCAGTTATCTAGTACCCATAAAACAAGCTCTGCTTAACTTGAGAGTAAATGACACTGTGTGAATTAAAGTACATTATTATATCTATACTGACTATGTGACTATTACCTTTACCCAAAGTGGGATTCTTTGTAACTAAATATATTTAAATATACAAATACATATTAGTAACAAATAGATAAATAATAATAAATACATATAGTAAATAATAATAATAAAAATACTTGAATAATTATAAATTAACAAATAGAGATAAAATATATTTCTAAGTTACTAACACCATAATTTTGTAATAAGCAAGAAATATAACGGCTTTTTTTTTTATTTATTTTATTTACTGACTATGTCGATGGTTTAGCCTTCTGATGATCGCGAATTCGATACCAGCGCAACGCAGATACTTCATTAGTACTTCATTACTACGTTTCTATTCTTCTATTTGAATCGCCAATCAATATGTTAATATATTATTTGTTATTTACCTAATTACTTCTGTAATGTATAGGTTTACACCAGATTAAGAAAAACTAAATGTCCCCTGGACTATAATCAAATATACGGTCGTTATAGCCATTATCACCTGTCCGTCTGTGTGTCAACTAATACTTTAAAAAAATATTATTGTAGTTCCTTTTAACGATAATATATGTTTATATTTGATGACAGGAATATAAATACATTTACTTACTGTTGGCTCTTATATTAACGTACAGTCGCCCACATTAATATTAAACAGGTATTTAAAAAAAGGTGGTTATTTAAAAAAATAGGAAAGTTTTATAGTTGATATAGGAATGATGCACCCGCGTGCCTGCACCCGTTCTGCCATTTGATAGGCTAACTGACCTGATTTCTTGATTATTTTGTCATCTTCCACTGGTGCCTTGCTGGCGTATACCGTTAGCGCAGGTGGGGGCAGCACTCCTCCACTAGTGCCTGCGAAACGTAAACCATTCCATTATCAACCATTCAAAAAACGTATCAGTCACTATCTAGGCACAATGACAAATCCTGCAAGCATAGTAAAAATGATTGAAAATAAGAGAGATGCTTGTAGAGACTTTTACTTTAGCAGAGCGCATCGTATTTTAAATATATATAAAACTGCCAATGATTCTCATTGTAGGTCTAACAAGCAACGTATTTACGAAGCCGACTGTACACTCGCAGGCAATTCTGAATACTCAACCACCGGGTATAAACAGTTAGAACACGTGTATTGAATATTAAATCAAATATTTACCAATATTCGGAACACATGAAATTTACTTGAACCGTTTGTTTATCGTTGTACGAACAAGTTCTGGAAATTACGGTGTGATCACTCCTAAGCAAATATAACAAATGACCGCGGCGACGCTTGAATGCAACTTTATAATTTGTTTGCACGAATCTCTGTTCAAATTCCCATAACTCATACATATAATGGTTTTATTGACATCGCTAACAGCATTCTTTCATATCTTCTATACGTATAAATAAAATTGCAGTGTCTGTTTGTAATATTGAAGTAACTATTTTTTACTACATGCACATGAATACAAATACGGTACATATAACAAAATTACATTTTTTACAATTTTTGTCTGTCTGTCTGTTTGTTCTGGCTAATCTCTGAAATGGCTGGTCCGATTCAGACGGGACTTTTTTTGGCAGGTAGCCGATGTAATAAGGTACTTATTACATCGGCTACCTGCCAAAAACTAAGTAACTAAGATACTACTTAGGCTACTTTTATTTTAGGAAAATTCTTTTATTTTAGAAAAATAAAGTAAAAACCACGCGGACGAAGTCGCCAGTACAGTTATAAATAAAAATTACATGTCACGTTGTTTGTTCGCGATGTACTCCTAAAACCGATTGCAAATTTGATTTGCACATTGTGTGCAATTTGATCCAACTTGAAATATAGGATAGCTTACATCTCAATTTATAATCGCAATATTATTTTATTCAAGAACCTTAGCCACAGCAACGTGTGTCCGGGTCTAGAATACCATATATGTAGACAGCCGATGGTCTAGCGGTTACACACCACGTTACTTTTGATCGCGGGTTCAAACACATGTGTTCATGAGTATGATTGTTTGTATCAGTCGAGGTATTTTCTATTTAATTACAAAAAAATATATGTATTTATATCAGTTGTCTAGAAATCATAACACTGATAGTGCTGTGTTAATTGTCCTAGGTTTATTATTACATATACATATAATACATATAACAACAATCAGAACACATTACAATGTATTTGTAACGGTCTAGGTGTTTTTATGTATCATATATATGTAAGCACACCGCTTTACTTCCTATGGTCGCAGGTTCGATTCCTCGGCATAAACATTTGTGTTCATGAGTCTGGATGTTTTCTATGTATAATATGTATGTATTTACAAAAAATAATGTCTATTTGTATCAGATATCTAGTACTCATAACACAAGCTTTAGTTAGCTTAACTTGGGTCTAGATGGCGCTATGTGAATTGTCCTGAGATTATTATTATTTTTAGTTTAATAGAGAATAGAATAGATTATTATTAATAATAGACAATAAAATGTCCACCAGCATATGTTATTACAATTTTGCCGAAAGGAAATAGTCTAATCAGAACAGACCAGGCCCCACAAGTTCTTACACTTATACTTTCATCTTAAGACTGTTCGACTTACCTTTAGTTTTCCACTGTGTGGCGGTGACGGCTATACCAAGAAGTAGGTCGGGCTGCTGGGGCACCCGAGCCATCGTTTCCGTCAGCATCTGTTTATCTTAACGTGGGTCTAGATAGCGCTGTGTGAATTATCCTGAGATTATTATTATTTCTAGTTTAATATATTAAGTGTTACAAAACAACGTAATCTAGATGTACCGTCCAGCTGCACCATTTCACATAAATGTTTAATTAACTATTCCAATTAATCGCCACAATAAATCTTTATAATCATAGCCCTTTGTTTAAGAAATATCTGATGAGCTATTGTCAGTACGATAATCGGAGGGGCCAGCCCTATGGCTGGCATACAATCTAATTAATGAACACGTAATGTTCGTTCATGTTTGAATGGTTTTGATTGACTGTACTTTATTTATGTTCTAACTTAGTTTTGTATTTAAAAAAAAAACATAAACACAATAACATGTTATTTGTGTCTATTACTAACTAGCTGAAGTCCGCGACTTTCTTCGTGGTATTTGTTATTCCTTCGCTTGACATTTTTAACCTTCTAATATATATGTAGTTAGTTCATTTATTTTGGAAAAAAAATTCTAAATAAAGTTTGTGTATTCTTTGTTCATGGAAAAATTAATTTACTCTATTATGTACCTACATGAATAACATACCTCTGTTTCACCTATTTATTTCAGCCACTAAGGAGCTTCATTTGTAATATTCTTGTTGCCAGAAGGGAGATGTTGATATATGGCAGTAAAAATCGGGTATTGTGGCATTTTAGCTCAATCCTCTGAAATATCAACGCCTGAAGTGTACCATGGGTGTTACATGACATAGAAATATATTATACTATTAAAATTCACATTTGCCATAGCCCCCTCCGATCGATCCCCCGTCCAATTCAAACGGGGACCGATGTTACGACGGCCTGAGCCGAGGTTCGAACCCCTAAGGGGCCCTCAGACTAAAGTCGTATCCGTCAGGCGGGAGTTGGTCCTCAGCCGCTCCATAAGTCCTTCGGCGGGTTTGGAGTGCCATCTGCACTCGCTCCCTATCGTCCGGTGAAGCTGTAAAGGCCAGCTGCGGCCAACAGTATTAGAGTAGTCTGAAAAAAATACATTTGCCATAAATATCGAAACACAAAAATATAGATGAGTGAAATGTAGGTAATCTCGGTTATATAGTGCAGTACGTAAGTTAGATAAATATATAAACATTATGATATATAAAAATAATAAAGCTATACGGTCTTAAAAACTATATTACGTTAATAACAGGAAAATAAAAGGGACGCTTCTATATTGTCCCTTTCCTTTTATTATAGGTACAGAACCTTTCAACCGTGATGTAGGGACAGCAATATTAAACGGTGTGTTTTAACTACAACAGGATATTATCTAATTTATGTCTGAGTTGATAGGAAAAGTAGTATAAAATATTTAATATATATTCATAATTACATTAATACATACAATAAAATAAAAAAAAAAAACCTAAAAGTTAATTGCTATGATTGTCCCGTATCGTACCCGGCTTAAAGGTTCCCATAACGCTCGCAGCATTTCCACGTTGAATTGCTAGGGAAATCCTTTGCGCCAGATACAATCCGGAACGTCGTTTTTTTTTTTATTTTATTGTATGTATTTATGTAATTATTAATGTAATTAATATATATTCATTACTATATTTAATTAAAAATAGAAACATTACTTGTGTTTTAATTTAACAAAACAAGCTGCTGAAATACACAGATGCAAGTACGGACGATATAGTTAATACGGTTGCAACATAAAACAAAACATGTAATACTGTGAACTCTATATAACTGTATAATAATAATAGATGAATAAATAATGTTTACAATCTACCATCGAATACATATATCACAATGCAGAAAGCATCAATATTAAATACCTTACGTATCATGCGTAATTTTTCACAGGAAGACAAAGTAACAATAAACTAAACATATTGGAATTACTTTGTATATTGACAAAGACTGACTATACTATCGAAGAAATTCGAGAATCTGATATGTATGAATAAATAACTCTGGACAAAACACAAATTTATTATCTAATAGCATTTACAATGTTAAATGTAAGTTTATTTTTAACTAGCTATACTCGCGAGTTGGTCAGTGAAATTTAACTTTATTTTTCTAAAATAAAAGTAGCCTAAGTTACTCCTTATTACATCAGCTACCTGCTTATAAAAGTCTAGTTAAAAACGGTCCAGTCATTTCAGAGATTAGCCAGAACAAACAGACACATAACTGTATTTATATTCATATACATGTAGTAAAAAACGGTTATATCAATATTACAAACAAACTCCGATTTTATTTATATGTATAGATAATTTATATGTCAATCATAGAGTACGAGCTTGCTGGCGGTACACATAGATCTATAGAGAATTGTTCATGCAGGCGTGTTTATTATTGATATTTCTACACTTCCATAGTTTACGCAATCACTGGACCGAATAATTGGTTTGTTTCCTTTTGTTACAGCCCAAATAAAATATAGGTTATGTTTATTGATGTTAGATCATAAAATATGTTGGTTTGAACGCTTTTTGGGGGATCAGGAAGAGCCATGTTATTATATCACATTATAATTAGATATACATTTTATGTATTATATATATGTATATAATATTAAAGATAATAACTGAAAACTATAACTGTAGCTCTCTGGGGGTAAATTATTAGGATTTATTATCTCGGGTTATTAACATCAAAAGTCGTGGGATTATAGTCTAGAAGATTTATATATCTACATAACCGTTATCTCAGGTAGGGTAGACAGAGGTATTGTCAATTGTAAATATCGACGTTAACAGAACACTGAACATTACCTACATTTTGCTGACTATCTTAATCTAAATATATATAACTCAAAGGTGACTGACATAGTGATCTAACGCACAGCCCAAACCACTGGACGGATCGGGCTGAAATTTGGCATGCAAGTAGATGTTATGTCGTATGCATCCGCGAAGAAAGCATTTTGATTAATTCTACCCCCAAGGGGATAAAATAGGGGATGAAAGTTTATATGAAACTTCGTCAATTTTAAACCGATCGGACTGAGACTTTGCTTGCATAAAGCTACTATGACGTAGTCATCTCCTAAAAAACGATTTTGATAAATTCCACCCCTAAAGGGATAAATTAACGCGAGCGAAACCGCGAGCAAAAGCTAGTAATATTATAAACGCGAAAGTTTGTGTGTTTGGAAGGATGTTTGTTACTTTCACGCAGAAACTACTGAATGGAATTTGTTGAAAATTTACAGTGATATAGCTCATACATCAAAATAACACAGGCTATAAATTTGATACGGGTGAAACCGCAGGCACAGCTAGTAATCAATATTGACAGAATAAGGTCCAGTACATCGTTAAACTTTATTATTAAGACATCAATCTCTCATCAGGAATTAACAAAAAAAAACAATATCTTTTCTTGTTAACCATCAATTTTGTGGCATCAGATAATGCAGCAAATATGGACGATGACCAAAATTGAAGAGTACATTAGAGTTTACAGCCGTGTGGCGTAATTATAAGTCGTTACATAGTCGTAAAAACCTTTGTCGTATATACGATTTGCATTAAGACATAAAAAATAAATACATTCCATCCACGCAGCAGTATCGTCAAACTCGAGGAATATAATTTTGTAAAAATAAAACATATTAAAAAAAACATACATATTTGTGTAGAGGACATATTACCCACTTATACATTATATGACGAAAGACATATTTTTAGTTATAAATATATTAAACTATCGCTGTGACACTGTCGAGTAATTTTTTTTTTATATTTTTACCGCCTTTTCTTTGATTGAGTTACAAACATACAAACGTAGAAATATCTGCATACGTTTGCAATCATTGAGCAAGTTGTTACTACTTTATAACATTGGTAAAAATATACAATTTATTTCATATTAAACAGCTTTTATACATTTTTTTGTATATTTATACATTTATATTAGGCATATGGACTAAGCCGCGAAATACAAAAAAGTACTTTACTTTTTTGACAAAAAACTGAACAAATACATGTTAGTCTATGGTCTGTCTAATAGTTGCACAGAGTAGTTATTGCACAAAAATTACTATGACACTCTCTCTATTACTATTAAAAAATAAATAAAAGAAAAAATCGTTTGCACTAACCTTGTACCGTCGAACGAATTTAATAAAAATGTTATCTGATTTGAGAAAACTTTTGATGTTGTACAGCTTTATCAGGTAGATATTCTTTTGTGATAACAATTCCATTAATAATAAATCAGTGTGTCAATAACTTATAATTACGTACAGACACGGCCTCAGTGCCGTGACAAATAAGGAACTCGATTATAAACATCAGTGTCGATAAAAATCAAATGAGTGTTTTTGGGTAGCACTTAACTTGAAAAACCTACAGGAGGCGTGGCAGTCGTTGGTACATCCTTAATTTTGCAGTGTTCCGTTCTTCAACTGGCCTGTGATGTTCAGTACATATTTATTTTTATATATTCCATAGACAATGAAATTACAGGGTAAGAACATAACACTAAAATGTTCATCTGAAATGGGGTGTCCTACGGGTGTCCATATGATGGTGATCTGTTCATGTATATAGGCCACATTAGCTATTTGTTACTAGTATACCATATATATATATTAGTGTACCAGTTGCGCAGACAGTTTCTTTATATAACAATTACTTAAAAAAATCTGAAAAAAAAAACATGCTAAAATATGTTATATTTGTTTTTATTTACGGTACATACTTAAGCAGCACGATTAGCGTCTATCCCAACGCATGACTCTTGCTTCATTCACTTCCATAACTCGTCTCATGTATTCACGTCGGTCTCGGAGACTTGACGCCTCCATCAGATAACAAGGTTATATAGTACATTTGATTATCTGTTGACCTTTTTGCGCGCTTTTCAACCTTTACTTCGCAAGATATTTGTGACTTGTGGTAAACTTATTGTTGGAATTTTCGAAAACCTCTTAGGTTTTTGCTACTTTCGCGTCTTTATATGGTATTATTTCTTAATGGATGTAAATAGTAAAGTGATAATTGAATTTAAAAAAAAGATAAGGTTATATTCAGATGGAATTATTCGAAATTAAAAGCGATTTATTAATCTGAAAAACATAGTTCGAAGGATTACAGTCATAATTATGGTCCTAATGAAATAAAATATTTACGCTGTTTATATAGATAACTAACTCTATCTCTAAGACATAGTGTGATAATTACTGTTATACTAGCTGTGCTCGCGGTTTCACCTGTGTGTGATTTACAACCTATTTGTTATTCTGATGTATAAGCTTTATTATTGTAAACTTTCATTAAAATACATTCAAAAGTTTTTGCGTAAAAGAGTATCAACAATTATGTATCCATCCACAGTTACAAATTTCAAAATTAATATTATTAAACTAGTTATTAGTAAACAGTAAGTCATTTGATAATTAAAAGCAAAGTTCCACAAAAAATCGAGTCCGTGACAAAACTAATACGAGAATAGAAAGAAAGAATAAACCTTATAGTTGGAAAAATCGTCATCAAAACAGCTACAAAAGTTAATATTATCCCGTAATACCAGTCAAATGAATAACCTTTCACCTTTTGTGGATTAAGAATGCGTTTTAACATTGCATATGAATTTAGTCATCCATACAGATAAAACCATTAAAATGCTATAAAATTTAAAGCCTCCATACATAACGACTGGAGGTGAAGTCGTTCCCGAAATCATAAACTGACAGTAGAAAGTTAATGAGTCAATTGGAAAAGTTGGTGCGTAGCTCTGAACAGAAATGTCATTGTGATGAGTCAGAGTTCAAGAATTAATATACATACCATACCATAATATATGGCCCAAACCTTATTTTAAAATAGCAACACTGAAACGTCGGGATTTCAGCGGGCCAAAGACAATTTGTTAACGGTTCATATTCAAAATTAGCTTACGCATATCAATCTTATTATACCAATGTCATGAAATTAAAAAAAACTAGCCTGGAATCTCTGACTATAATTACACATATCAAGATCTTCAGCGCATTAAAAGGCACAAACAAATAATTATTTTATGTTTTGATAAGGAGGCACCACTCCTTCTCTCTGGTGGTTTTTATTAAACGAAACACTTGACATGTCCACATTTTGTGTGTACATTTTTTTAAAAACAACGTTAAAAAATATGGAAAAGAAAAAAATGTTTTATTTATAAAATAAATATTATATATTTTCATTTCTGTGTAATTCTATGTTTTCTAAGTCTTTTTCACGTTATTGGATCTGTAACCAGACAACAAATAATAATGTTAGCGGAATTAAACAAAATAATATAGATCCATTGAGTAACATATTAATTCATTATATCGTGGTGAACAAAAGAATAAACTTACATTTATATCGATTTATTTTAATTATAATATTCGGTTTGGTCTTGGTTACTTATCTAAAGAAGAATCTAAAATGTTTGGATTGGAAGTCATATTGAAAATCATCCTGACAGATCGACTCTACCAATTGGGTGACAATTCGTGTTGTCGTCCATAAATTTTCGTATGTCCGTAGACTCATTAACGGTTCTTGTCATTAGAGTTGACATGTCGTGACATGGCAGAATGACCAACTTAATAATATGCAAATGTATTTAGGGTGCTCGTTTGTTTTAATATTTATGTTGTTACTAGCTTCTAGCTGTGACTTTGTTCGCGTGATTAAAAATTGGCAGGTTTTACAGAAATGCGAAATAAACTGACAACCTACCTGTTCTTGTAAGTCAATATTTCGATTACGAATTAATAAATAAAATTAGATAGTATAATGTATTTTATAGAAAAGAAAATAATTTATGGATAAGGACTGAGGTCTTCCACTTTCCGAGTATCGCAAAGTAAATAAAGTAACACCAAATTTGCTCATCTGTGCTCAAAAAGGTCTGTATTTTTGTAAACATGACTAACTGATTATAGATTTGAAAGTATTATAAGAATCTGTAATAGACCTATATGAATAATGATACTTTGATTTGATTGATTTGACGTGTACAATTTTAGTACAATTTAATGGCCACGTACTCTAAAGTGTAAATTTTATTAAAATCAATAATATTAAATCGATTAATTCAGAATTTTTCTTATTTAAAATAATAAAAATACGGAGCGTCCTTTTCCTTCTAATTCTTATTTAAAAAAAAAAAATTTACTTCTAAATTTAAATGACCACGTATTTCCCTTGGTGGCCAGTATTGTCACGTGCCCTTTGCTCAAGTAGGCAAGCCTGGTGATACAGGCTGCATATACTAAGGAACTGTTCCGAATACGTAGGTAGTTACAAAAACCACTCCTTTTTAGACTCGAGTAAGACTTTTCTCTGGAAGTATATGATTACATCGTTCAATTCAAACTATTAAAGCACGATTAATCAATCATGCTGCATGCATATTTAAATAAATAATACCCTGTAATCTGTGGGTCCTGGGGCGATCGAGTCACGGCTCGGACACGACTCGTTTCGACCCGTTATTAAATAACCAACGCGTACTTGAAGGATAATTAAAAATAACGTACGCTTTCACTTAAATATTAATTATGACTTAAGGAATTATGCCAGTTTTGTGTGATGTGAGTATAGTGCTACCACGGAGTAGATCATGTACAGAGTGGAATCTTTTTAGTCAGTGCTCATTGTTGAAAGTTACAATACGATACGATATAGAGTTTATGGACATACAAATTGTCCATTTTTAATTATTCGATTATTTTAAAAATAGCGGTATAATCGATTTAATATAATTCGATTATTAATTGACTATTAACGTATTAATTTTTCGATAATCGATTATTCTTTTACGATGATTGTTAGAAATTTTGTATTTATCTTTTTGTCTGTGCGTTTGTTTACTATTCTCAGAAACGGCTTAACTGATTTGGTTCGGATTTTTGTTAATAAACATACCTTATATTGTTTCAACTGAACATCGATTGATATATAAATAAATATATAATCTGAGTTCAGTGGAAACGCGCATTCCCGGACCGCTGGATGGACGGTCCGTCCATCCATCATGTATGTATACAATGTTTTTTGCGTCAATAAAATTGAATTTCTTACCTGAAGATGAATGTCCTCGAATTCGTATTAAGTTATTATCTGCGATGTTTCTTGTCACGTAATATTTAGCGGTCGCATAACGCCATTTACGGACACTAATTTGTATTGAATATTGCTGGATGTAGGATGAGTGAGTGTTTTGTGAGTATAGTATTGCCACGGAGTAGATCATGTACAGAGTGAATGCTTTTTAGCCAGTGCTCACTAAGTATTATATCATATTAATAATACATTGCTTAAATGTATTGAATACATATGTTAGTATAGTAATTGGTTTTATATAATACTAGCTTCTATTGGCGAGTTCGTCTGCCTTTTTTTGGGATTAAATACATAATTATACAGTTTAACAGCAGATCAATCATGGACCCTGTGGGCACAGCAAGCAGAAGAGAAGAGAGGAGGACGAATTCATTGTTATATAATTATAAAGTTATTAGTTATCGTTCAGCCGTTTAGTCGTGAAAACAACGAACGTATAGACAGACAGTTTACATTAGTATGGATCATTAATAAATAAACAGACAGTTACACTTTTTATTAATATATATAATAACGTTTATCTTCATATACTAAGTTATATTGGTTATATTATATCCTATCCTATCCTAGGTGTTAAAGTTCTGTCATTAATTCTTTGACAAACATTATATTTATAAAAAAAATTGTTTCAGCTAACAATGAAGACAGCCATCGTCACCAGATCGACCAGAAGTCGTACCAGTGGTTGGGCGCCACGCTCAGCAGCAGCGGCAGCAATGGACCCATTGTGGTGAGTGGCTTTATATCACCTTACTATATATATTTGTTTTTTGGACTACGCTGGTGCTGTTGGCTGCAGCTGGCCTTTACAGCTTCGATAGGCAGCAGATAGGCGGCGAGTGCAGATGGCACTACAAACTCGTGGAAGAACTTCAAACAAGTCCAACTCGTGCCTAACGTATACGACTAACAAATATATGATAAGTGTATATATACGTTGTATATACATATATTCATTCTGAAAGCTGTCTCATCATAAGAAGAATGCAAAACTTTACATTTTTAAGTCGAAATAATTGAATAACAACTACCACTAATTTATAAATGTCAAAATATTAAATACACAAGATCAAATAAGTTTAACATCGAACCCACTATCATCGGAAGTAAGAGTGCTATCCCGCTAGGCCACCGAGGTTATCTTTGTATTAAGTCATTAGGTTGTGTTACCTCTTTCTTACCTTTATGTGTTGTCACATGACGGTGAGGCGGTGAGGTCACGGCGTGTTCTAACAATGACCCATATAGTTTATGGGTCGTCTTGGCACACCCTTCCTGCTGCGCCCATTACGGCTGCCTATCGCCGGTTGAGACGATTTCATACTGATACTGTGACTCTACTTTGTACTCATATTTTACTATAAAATGTTAGTAAATTTTTCAAAAAACTTACCACATTAATAGCGGGTTCGGTTCCTCGCACGGTACAATACATTTGTATTCATGAGTATGATTGCATCAGTCCGGGTGTTTAGTATGAAAGTAAAGCAGTGAGCTAAACAACTACGCTACTAACTTCCGATCCATCGGAAAGTTCTTTTTACATTCTGTGAAAAAATTGTTATTCGTAATAGTGAATATATCTGATACTCTGTTGTTCTTTTAATATTAACTAGGGTTTCATCATCTTCATATTGTGATAGCTGATGTTTGCCTTTCTACAATCACTTGACTTCAATGATCGAGGGCTTTGGCCAGCGGCATTACGACAAATAAATTATAAGACAAATAAAAAGTATGGTGTAATTTCTATTCGACCGTTTACAATTGGTTCTCAGCTGAACACTCATGTCCGTTGAGATCAAGTTTCTCTTATAAATATTTATTTCGTACTTTATGCGATTCACTTTATACCGGATAACATTCGAGAAAAAAATAACATTTTATTTTCAATTTTAGAACGTTTATAGTTGTATAATTCATCTGTAATTAAATCAATTAGAATGCATTGTTTAATTAAAAAAGTGAGAGTTTAAAAGAAGAACACGACTGAACGACTTGTATCCAAGACAGAGTAAAACATATGTTTGAAAAAAAAAAAAAATTGTTGGGAATCAAAACGTGCATGGTACATGTTTATAAAATTTGGCGGGAATAAATTAAAATGGCGGAATTGAATTGTGTAAAGAAGTAGATATTTTCTTTTTTATTTAAATTGCAACTAATAGTAAATAATTGTTATTATACCTATCAAATTTCTATAAATCTGTTCTCTAAGACTTACTTTTGAGAAATATACTTTTAAACTATGACTTGATAACAGGTTTTCTGGTTATGATAATATGTATTTGGATAATTGTGTATTCAGTTAACGTACTTAGCATTCATAACACAAAGAGCTCCAATCAAAACTTTCCATGCCATAAATGGCAGAAACAGGCATAATACATCACTAGTAAAGCAAATTGACACAGTCTACAACTTCGTAATAGCAATAGACAGATTTCATTAACACAAGAACAATACCGGGCCATTAATTCTGCTATGACAGTGGTTCTCAACCTATAACCACCATAGGTTTAGTAGAGCTAAAATATATTCCGAAGAAAAATTACAATTCCAAACTATCGTTATTCTTTATTTAGTTTAAATTTATGTCGAACGTGGATATATTCGTATTTAAAGTATGTGTTTGATATCCTAATAAGTATGCCATTATACAGTTAATCGCAAGGTTTCTAAATTGTTTTCAATACTTTATAGGTTAAAGAATAAGAAAATGAAGTTCAGTAGTTTCTGGTTGTTCTTTGCTGTGGCGGAGGTAGATTAAATAAAAGCAATGATAACCACCGATTTTATGGCAATTAATAAGTTCTACCATATTAGATATAGTTTTCACTTATAGATTAAGGTAAGCTTCATTGAAAATTCGTTGTTGGTTCTGTTTCAATTCGTTTACATACAAAAAAGTTGTATGGGTACGAAGACGCGTGTTCAGCTAGTAGTGAATATGTATTATGTATTTTTTTTTTTACGGATGATAATGGGATGGTGCACCCGCTTGCGCTATCGGTTTACGCTGGCGGGGCACCAGTGGAAGATGATAAGATGAGAATGAGGTCAGGTCAGTTAGCCCATCGCGACAAATTCACCAGGAATTTAACACGATGGTTTCCAGGGGGAACCGCGTGGAGGTCGACCTGACATGGTACATTGCTAGCAATGGGGTTATCAATCCACATTACTAACAATCCTCTTCCCCCCTGTATTATGTATTTACAAAATAGTCTCTGTAGAGACAAGGTTGGGAATCACTGTATTAGGGCTACGGAAATGGCTCGTTGACATTTGCAATTGGGTCAGCTCGGTCCCATCAAAATGATGCTCTATTGGGTCACCAGGCCGACGTACCCCTACCCCTATAAAAGCATAGGGGTTGCTCAGTTGTCGATAAACTGATGGACAAATTACATTGCATGTGGATAACGTTTGATATAGTTGGTTGGTTTGTACCCTACAAACGTTTCGGAGTACTTAACTTAATCAATGATAGAAATGAAATCGAAACCCTACTGTCCCTATAAATTATAGGGACAGTAGGGTTTCGATTTCATTTGTACCCATTCTATGCATAAAAGGGATAAAAATATATAATTATAATAAATTAGACAAAGAGATAACAATGACATTATCACTAAAACAATATTCATCCATAGTCCATTTGGAATACTTTCGAATTGCAAAATAATATTACATACTACCAGTGGCCGCGGTGTCACCCATATAAAATTTACAGCCTATGTGTTACTCTGATGTATGAGCTATATTACTGTAAAGTTTTATTAAATTCCGTTCATTAGTTTTTGTGTGAAAGACTAATAAACATCGATTTATCCTTCCAAACTAACAAATTTTTGCGTTTCCAATATTAGTAAAAACTATGAAGAATTCATTTAATTTCTTGGACGTTTAAAAAGTAATAAGAAAATATATTTATCTTACAAGATAAAAGAACTCAACTCCTTACAATGTATCCATAGAGAAATAATACATACTTTGATGTGCAATAATAATTTTCTTGTTTTTCATTGCATTCACTATAAAAACGGATCGATCGTCTTTTTTCTATGTGCAATAACATACCTAAAATAGCTAATAGGTAATTTTTATTGCAGTCTATCAACCCATTTCTCGCTGCTTATTCATCAGCGGCCATCATCAGCGCTTCGTGACTTTTTGCATTCCGCTGTGATCGTATGTCCAGGCCTCGCCGGCGTTCAGATGCATTGTTTTTGCGTTTCCACTTATGGAGTTGGAATTTTTATTTCGGAATGCCGAATTAGTGCAAAAAGCGGTCGCTCTCAGGCCGACCAACTTGTCGGCTGTTCACGCAATTTGTTTAGGCATTTTGTTTCATTTGCGCATCGTGTATAGAAGCACGGCAGAGGGGCGCGCGCGGAATCTTTAATCGTCTGCTTAGGACGATTAATGTTCTTGAAAAAAGATACTGACGTAACGGGTTTTTTCTCATCGATCCTGGAAAGAGTCCTATCGTATATCTGACAATATTGTTGTCTGTGGAAATCAATTAGCGTAAATATGTTTTTTTTTTAAATGGTACTTATATATTTATATCGTTTGATGTAGAGATATTCAGACACTTGGGATCAAATGTTAACATATTTCTAACAAATCTAAACCCACAACTGAAGCATAGAATTATTAAGAACTTTTGCACCACTAAGAAAAAATATAGAAATATAGATTCCTTGAATCTGGAAAAGAATATATTGTTTGATATTGATACCTTCAAGGAAACAGTACATTCCTTGCCGAAAGGCCGGCAACTCCCTGGTTGTAGTTGCTCATGGGTGATGATAATCACAATCAGGTAGTTACATTCTAATTTGCCCCAATGCCACATATAATTTACGGTCAACTTTAATATGCTTAGTGGAACATGGTTCTTCAATAATCATGATATATTGAAAATAGTTCAATCTTTTTGAAAATTATCACGATTTCGAATTCATAAAGATGTTGCGTGATTTCAGTAATGAAAGCCTTTTTAAATTGGTCGTTTGATGAAATTGCTACGTGCTATGCGTAAGAAAATTGGGAATTCCAACGTTCGGTTTCGAGATTCGCCAACATTAAGTCGTCAAGGTGTCAAAAGTCAAGCGTTGTCTGTCATTCTTCCGTTGGCGCTGAACATTGTACGGTGTAAATGTCCATTGCATACATATTGAGCTGTATTACAATTGCTAATAAATCCCCTTCGATAAATTGCCAGATATAGTAATGTCTCGTCACACAGCCCTGCGGTTGCGCGCGCGCATCTATTTACAATTCGCTCGTATCGTAGTCTATGCACAATTTGTAGCATAGAAATTTCTAGAAGTAACTCATTGGTGGAATAGTTTGAGTGACGGTAGTGAGTTCTTTTCCTGCTAATTTCTTTTCCAAATGACGCTGAAAGCTTTACTTTCGATGGTCGCAGCTTCGATTCTGTGCACGGTACAAACATTTTTATGATTGTTTGTACGGTCTGGATGTTTTCTATATTATGTATTTAGAAAGAAATGTATCTATGTATTTAATGTACATCAGTTGTCGCCTAAGGCAAGACAAGCTCTGCTTGGCTTTGGACTACATTGTATTATGTACTATGTAAATTGTCCAAGGATATTATTATTAAAATATACACAGAATGAGAATATTGAAAGTATTACAGAAGCCCAATATATTTATATGTTCAAAGAATCTAACCCACGACCGTTGCAAGTAAACCGGTATCCTAAACCTACATCACCGAAGCCCTCGATCTTAGTACTCCAGAATGGCAATTTCTAGGATGCGTATATATATATGCAATGGTAACCATTTACCTTCAGGCAGGCCGTCAGCTTGTTTGCCACTCCACATAAAAATACATATATTCTATGAGTGTACTGAAGTGAAGTGTCTTTAAATGGATATACTTGGTACACTGATTGATGGTGAGATATCCCCTCGTTTCTAAATGCATATCTACATTGTCTCGTCTCGCTCGTGTATGTATGTACGTGCTGTGCAATAAATTCTTAGCAGGTGTCTATGTACATGTATCTACAACAAAATTTATACTTAGTTGTGTCTGAACGTTTTTAAATGTAATTAATAGATATGACTTTTTTTAACTTATTTAGATAAATAAACAATGCCAAAACGATATATTTTACACAGTACTGAAAAGAAAATTAATATTTATAAAATTGTCAACAACACCACTTACCAGAAATTACAGTAATAATATATATATTTTTTACGCTGAAATTGTACTTATAATAGTTACAGGGGTCTAGGCTCCTAATATGATTTTGTCCCATTCCGTGTCGAGACCCTTGGTCCGTGGGGTACTAGTGCTATAAGACTTTTTAAGGAAATAGCAAAAAGGTTAGACGACATCACAGAAAACCGAAGGGGTGGCAGCTACCTCGGTAAAAGAATTAGTCTAGCCATACAAAAGGGCAACGCTGCCAGTATCTTCGGAACCTTGCCTCCTTTTAATAATATACTTAAGTTAGTATATTATATTTTTTAAGGTTTTTAATTTTAGGTTCTTTGTTGTATAATTAAGTTATGTATAAATAGTATGATGATGACGAATTTTTATTGTTTATTAGTATAATATATTATATAGTTTCTGTAATATTTGTATTATAGTTACGAGTTAGTTATATTTAATAAAAAATCTAATGTACTTTCTAATTAATTTAGGAATGAGATATATTGTCAAAATTCTAGAAAGTACTTTAGCTAAATGTAATTCGTAGGTATTAATAGATACAAAATGTTGTGATTTACAAAAACTATAGATTTTTATACGACTTTTGAATGAGGGAAAATTGCAATGAAAACCTGATACTCGCTTTTAAAAAGGTACGATTTTTAATATATATATTTGTTATATGTTTGAATATTAGAAACTTGTAAAATATAAAATATATATCACTTAAATATTATCCTATATTTGCTAGTTGACAAACAGTGAAATCGTTTCTAGTGACAAAAACAAAGTCCAATCTTTAGCATACCATACAAATGACTGTTGAAAATTGAAATTTTTATATTTTTCAACACAAACAGTCGTGCCTTTTATAATTTTATTGCTGTAATTAAATAAAGTCCGACCACGCACCACAAAAAGGATTCAAGTTAACAAATTGTGCGGTGATTTGTCAGCGGCGAACCGCGGATGCCACAGTTCTTGCGCACGCGCACCTAATATGGCGGCAGACAGCAGCTACTCACCAGGGATGTCAACCGTAGCAGGATATTTTATACTACGATGTTGGCAAACAATCATACGGCCCATCTGATGGTAAATTATTATCGTAGCCTATGAATGCTTAAGACGCCAGAGATGTCGCGTGCGTGTTACCGACCCTTGAGAAACCTCAATATAACCAGGAGTGTCAATGAGTTGCCGATCCTTAAGAAACTTTAATATTCCCTATTTATGTTATTATCGGTTAACACGAATAATTTTATGGCAAATAAAAGTCCCTCACTCGGCGTTTCGACTAGGTTGCACTAGTCGTGGTCATGACTTTACTAGAGTAACAGCTATGTCAATGTCGTCGTAACGTCGAGAGAGATTTAGAATTTGAATTTGAATTTGTAGAAAAAATGAGAAAACTTCGACAGGTAGGTAGTCCATTTAATAAGAGTTAAATCTAAGTTATGTGGAGACGTAAACAAATGAAAGGGTGCCGAGTGCTGACAGATATATTACAAGTGTAGGCACAAAAGTTTTGTATTTTTTGTTAACCCAGAACAATTCACACAGCGGCATCTAGTCCCAAGCTTAACTTGAGACTAGATGGCGCTGCGTGGATTATCCTTTGATATTATTCAACGTTGAGTCGTAACGTGGACTGTCTTTACAAGGGGGTTTAATCTAAGTTATGTGGAGACGTAAACAATGGAAGGATGCCGAGTGTTGACAGAAATGTTACAAGTGCATAGAGATAATATGCGAAAATATGTAAGAGTTTTTATTTCTTTGTATGAGGCTATAGCTAAGGTTGACAGCCCTGCTACCTGCGTTGGAGTTGGACGCGCAGCCATGTAGGGCGCATCTCTTTATTGTCTCCACTCCTTCAGCGTTTTCATATGGTTTACGGGGAAGTTTTGTATTTTTTTTACGACCGTACCTTATACGTCGCGTGCGGTGGTCTTGCTTTCCGAATTTTTCAGTTGTCTGGTTCTAATTTTTTTTGTTGTCCGTTAACCGACTGATATTAATTGATTTCAATAAACTGATGTTTACGGTACTTACAAAACAAATATATATATATTAAATATTTTTGTAATGTAGATATACTAATAATGATATCCCTGAACAAATCACAAAGGGCCATCTAGTCCCGAGCTTAGCAGAGCTTGTGTTATGGATACTAGACAACAGATATACTTAGTTACTTTGTTTTGTGAATACATAATATATAATATAGTGATAGTCAGCTGTACCGAACACCACGCTGAACATTTCTCCTTTTTAAGCAGGGAAGCTTTTCTGAGCGGATAGTCAATCCTTGTCTCTTTGTTAAGTTTGTTATAGATATTTCCTAGTGCCGACATTTAGACAGACAATTTTAAACTGTCAATTTTGGTATCAGGTCAAATAAGATCTCACTACCTTTGCGATCTAAACATCGGAATCTACCACTAAACCACCGAGCTCTTAAATAAATTTGATGAATAACGCAATTATCACTACTGACAACGTAATAGTGTTGGAAGAATGTTCAAATCTATTAATATTATGGTACTTAAACAACCATTAGCCTCTAAATGTTAGGATACACTCGCAATTGGTCACGCGTGAGCCGTAAAGCTCGAAAAATGATAATGTAAAAAAACTGACAATACACGAGTTGTGCGACTTAATAAAGGTTTCGTATAGGGTTTTTTAAATGGATGATATGGAATGATCCACCCACCTGCGTAACAGTATACGCTGGTGTCACTGGAGGATTGATTTACCCTACCTTGGGGTATTTATGGACGATAATAATCTCAATTCATACAGCGCCATCTAGACCTAAGTTAAGCTACTTAATGTTTGTGTTATGGGTACTAGGTAACTGATGCAAATCCATAGTTTTTTTTTCATAAATACATACATATTATACATAGAAAATACCCAGAACGACACAAACAATCATACTCACGAATACAAATGTTTGTGTCTATGTATAATATGTATGTATTTACGAAAAAAAATTAACTATGTATTTGTATCAGTTGTCTAGTACCCATAACACAAGCTTTAGATAGCTTAACTTGGGTCTAGATGGCGCTGTGTGAATTGTCCTGAGATTATTATTAGTATTACCATTAAAATAAAAAAATATAGTTAAAAATATTTATAACAAATTACGTTGAAAAGGACAGTTTCATAAACATCAATAAAAAATACGGATCCCTAAATAATTCTATTAAGATCTTTTTGCCTATTGTTAACAGTGGTTCTTCATTAAAACCCATTCATTATATGAAATTGTATTTTGTGTGTACATTCGTTACGGTCGGGCGATAGATTCCACTACAGATCTCTAGTTGAAAGAGAAACAATATCTATTATCTCCTTCTGTAATCTTATAATATTATTAAAATAGATGATATTTTTTCTTAAATTAATAGCTTTTATTATTAATACTTTTTTTTATTATCTTGGGATAATTTACACAACGCCATATAGTCCCAAGCTAAGTGGTAATCTAAGTAGTAGTGTGGACTAGACAATTGACATAAATACATACATAGAATAGCCAGTATTCTATACCTAAATGTATTCTACGTGTGTAGTATTCTCAACTAAAGCTGTCTTAACGGGAAGGGATAAAAAAATAGTAATAAACAAATTATGTGTATAAGTGACTACAGTAGTCTATATGAAAGAATGTTTTTGATATTGATTTTGAATGGTCATGAGTCCGAGCTCGGAATGTAACTGTCCTGAGCGTTTTTTTATTGAAATTGGTAGACAAAGATATTTGATGTTGACAAAATTTGAACTCACTATCTTTTGGGATTGGAGGTAGTAAATAACTAAACCATCAGTCTCCACATTGATATCCATGATGCGAACTGTATATACTTAGGTTTTTTTAATGAAACTGTATTATGAAACATTAAAATATGGAGAGGAGTCGCGTGTTAAAAACCATACTTACACCTTATTTATGCAAAGCACTTGAAACAAATTTCTTATGTTGCACCAATAACGCGCTTTCAGACTCATTTATAGCTCCAATGGGACTCTTAGGGAGTCATAAGTCGAGTCCACGATGAATAATGTCCGATATGCATTTTCTCTTAATCGAGACGTTGGTTTAAATCATAGGCGTCTAGCTACAGTTATATTGATAAGAAACAATCATGAATATCTACCATTTACGGGTAAGTGCTCGTATATTGATTCTATCAAACGTACCATAAGAGGTATAATATATTCTATGATGTTCATATCTGCAGGCAATGATGACTCCTTAGCATTATGTATGCCGTCAACTTTTTTGCTTTGTAGAAAAACTAAAATATTAGGTTACATTTTCAAAATACGACCTTAAATGTTAGGAATAAGGTTGATTAAAATTCAAATGTTATAGAAATAGATATAAAATATTATGACTGTCTATTGTCGTCTCTATAAAATATGTGGGAAAGAGAAGAAAGGATATATCGCACACTTAATCTGATTTGGTCGGCTACTAACAAGTCCTAGCACACAAAATTCCTCTAATATTCTAGTTTTAAAGCAAAATATAAAAATAATGTGTTCTGCACAGTTGTATCTTTTGGGGGGGGGGGGGGATTATCTTCTTTACATTTTAGGTCACAAGTATTGTATAGTTCTCATATTTTATACTTACAAGGAGCTCGTATTAGATGATCTTGTCTTTTTTAGTACGTCTATATACTCTATATCCCCCCTTTGTCTGTTGTTGAAGTCCTTTTGGTTATTCATAAGATCCTCAAAAATCTTAACTTTTCGCAAGTTTTTCCATACATTTTCTCCCTCACAAATCCTGCTAATGTCTAACTGTAATATATAATTTTTCAGTTTTGGGTAGCTAGTGCAAATCAGTGTTTTGTACCAGTGGCTTAGAATTCGTTCAAGATTATGGTTTGCACTTTACGTTTATGACTTAAAGCATGGTATGTGTTTATAACATTTTTGTATCTGTGGATATACGAATAAAGGTTTTATCTATTTAGTTAATCGTCAGTGACTTACACCAAGTATTACACTTAACACCCTTGTAACTTTTTACTTGTAACCTGAAATGTGTCTCAGTTACTAAAAAATATATTTTATCTATCTGACTAGTCAATCGCCAGTGACTTGTACCAAGTGATCTGTACCTAAGAGGCGGCGATATGCAATAATATAATACCGCGTCGAGAGGATGCAAGCTCGCGATAGATATGCTATTGTCCTCCAGACAATCTCACTCGTGGAATATGACTCCACCATTTAGACAGAACGAGCTAGACGAAAAGGTACTATATAACTCACAATAATAATAATAATGTCAGGACAATTCACACAGCGACATCTAGACCCAGAGTTAAGTTAGCTAAAGCTTGTGTTATGGGTACTAGACAACTGATACAAATACATAGATTTTTTCGTAAATACATCCATAATATACATAGAAAACATCCAGACCGATACAAATTCCAATACTCATGAATACAAATGTTTGCACCGTGCGAGGAATCGATCCGGCGACCATCGGAAGTAAACCGCTATACCGAAGCCGTCCCATATAATATATTTATTCTAACTAGTCAATCGCCAGTGACTTGTACCAAGTGATCTGTGCCTGAGAGGCGGCGATATGCAATAATATAATACCGCGTCGAGAGGATGCAAGCTCGCAATAGATATGCTATTGTCCTCCAGACGGTCTCGGTGGAATATGACTCGACCATTCAAATAGAACGAGCTCTAGGTACTTTATAACTCACAATAATGGTCATCTAGGTAGTGTTATATTTATTTGTCCTTTATTGCACTTCAAAAAAAGATTATGTGATTATCAATTTTATCATGGAGTTCCAATTAAAAATATATTTATGTAGGACATTTTAGGCAGTTTTTTTTATGGGTGATAATGGAATGGTGCACCCGCCTGCGCTAACGGTTTACGCTGGCGAGGCACCAGTGGAGGATGATAAGATGAGCATGAGGTCAGGTCAGTTAGCCCATCGTGACAAATTCACCAGTAATTTATCACGATGGTTTCCAGGGGGAGCCGCGTGGAGGTCAATCTGACATGGTACATTGCTAGTAATGATGTCATGAGTCCACATTACTAATAATCCCCTTCCCCCCATTTTAGGGAGTTTGTTAGAAACTGTTTTATAAACCTTTTTTATTGTCTACAGTTTTTATAACAGCATATTGTTTTACATATCACGCTGGCGAGGCAACATTGGAGGGTAAAATGAAAATGAGGCTAGGTCATATACTTATTAAATATACAATTTTTTTTTTGTCATTACATAGTATAAAACAAAATCACTGTCGCTGTGTGTCCCTATGTATGCTTAAATCTTTAAAACAATTCAATGGATTTTGAAGCGGTTTTTTTAATAGATAGAGTGATTTAAGAGTAGGTGTATATATAAGTATATAATACATGTACATCCGTGCGAAGCCGGGGCGAGTAGATAGTGTGACATAAGTCATTACAATATTTTACGATAATACCGGTGCTGTTTTCTTTGATCGTCTCGTTATGATCTCCTTCCTTCACAAAGTTATAAAGATCAAGTTTTTTATATTAATATTTTTTCTCTACCGTCCAGTTCGGTATACAGATTCAATTGAGAAGAACTGCCAAGAAACTAAACTAAATTCCTTTTTTTTTTAAGACAGTTTATTAGCAATGCTTTACTATATAAAAAGATCTATTATCTACTAAGGAATAATGTAATAGTGGAGAATACTGTAGTGGAACTCCAAGATAAAATTGGAATTTGGTAGTAAATTAATAAAAAAAAAATCAGTTTTAGTATTTCATATATGTATATGTATATTTATGAATACGGGCAAAAAGTGTGACTTTTATATGACTATAATGGTAAACTTCTAAAATAAATCTAGTATGTACAAAAAAAAATGTTTCATATATATGGTATAAATACTAGTAATTCTACTAATAATATTAAAATCCCCATTTAGGGCCCTTATTAATATTTTTTATTTTGAGAAACTCTTGCGTCTATACATATACCATAAATAACTATATAAAATTTCAAATCGATAGGATTAGCAGTTACTGAAATATACCGTGATAGACGGACGGACGCAGTCGCACCATAAGGGTTCGTTTCTACATCTTTGGTATGGAACCCTAAAAGGAACAAATATGTAGATTCACATGGACCCAGCCAGGCGTCAGTCACGCAATTATAATTCTACCCTACACATACAAATTCTTGAAAAGGAAACATACGTACATGTCGATATTTAAATGTGGAATTGTTTATACTTCATGCAAATATTTTCTACTACCGATCCGGCCCGGCTTCGCACGAATCCATTACAT
The DNA here is from genome assembly GCF_030625045.1 of Achroia grisella. Lineage (NCBI taxonomy): Eukaryota > Metazoa > Arthropoda > Insecta > Lepidoptera > Pyralidae > Achroia > Achroia grisella. The sequence goes on along the minus strand of NW_026712653.1, from coordinate 2,189,124 downwards.
TTTTTTTATTTTTCCAACTCTTTCTATACTATAACATGCATGAATTATATATATAAACCTTCAGTAAGAATCACTGAATCTATTGCTGATAACTGCATTGAAATACGTTAATTAATTTAAAAGATATAAGCGAGCAGACAGCGGCGGCGACTTTGTATTATACTACCATCAGACAGGCCGTATGCTTATCTGCTAACGTCGTAATATAACAAAAATAACTGGGCGATAAAGAAGAGCAAAAATTGCGGCTGAAACTAAATAAATCTTGAAAATCTTGCCCCTCATCCTCCAAAACAATTCAACTCAATTAAACACAACGCCAAAGTTTTGAATATGTAATGGACAATGTACAAAAAAAATACGTTTTTAATAAAGACTTATATTAATAAAGAATTATAATAAAGACTATATTTTATTAAATAAATATTAGAGCTTTGAACAATTTCAACCGTACAAAGCCGGGTCGCTAGTGTACTATAATATTAGATCTATAACATGTTCCTCATTTGGAAAGCGAACACTCTGCTTGGCCAATCGGGTCATCAGATATAGTATCTATTAAGCTTTTAATAAAACATAAATCTTCTAAAGTCAAGTACCAGTTTACAGGCTCGTCGGTTATTTAAGGGGATCATCTGTGAGCACAGGTTTGTGGTGTAAAGTGTAAGAAACTTTATAAAGAATGTCCGAAAACAGAAATTAATAAAAAAAATACGTGATAATGCAATATGAGTTATTTCTTTTTTAGCAAATATATTGTATCATTTGATTGTTGTGACTACAGATTAACATTTAGATGTTGTAGGTTCAATTTTAATTAAAAAAAAGTATCGTATATCTAAAATAACGTAGCCTATAATAAAAAAAAGTTTTTCAGCATCAAATGTACGTATATCTTTTAATTTTGTGATTGTTTGTATTTGTAATATTTGAATTGTACATATATTTTTCTTTTTTTAATTAAATTCTGTTCTGTATAAAAAATTACCACAATAAAAGTAAAAAGATGTTCAAACTTTATATTTCTTTTGACCTCATTTTATCTAAACGTCTAACAATATTCGGATTAATACCAGCTGCTGAGTTTCACCACCGTACCCGCCAGGAACTGAAATACCACCCTGATCATCTGGATAAATGGCGGTCTTCCACGGTGCGGTTTTCTAGAAACTTTTTGCCACGCACAACCACATTGTGGAATCACCTTCCAGCGATGGTATTTCCGAACCGACACGATATTGAAACCTTCTAGAAAAGAGCTTATTCGTTTTTAAAAGGCCGACAACGTACTTGCAATTCCCCTGGTGTTGCGGGTGCTCATAGGCGGCGGTAATCACTTACCATCAGGTGAGCCGCATGCTCGTTTGTCCCCTGTGTTATAAAAAAAAATTGAATTAATATTTACTTGGGTGTAAATTTCACGCGCATGCATGTATAAAAAAAAAACTATATGTGAGAGATAGAAGAAACATGTTGATTAGTATACATTTCAAAATTCTTATAAAGAGTCACAGAATCACAGTGAATCGCTTTAACGAAGTGCTCGCTCGCTTGAATCAATCACTTTGGTGTCTTCCGATTGGGAAAGCTAATCAGCTGATTTGTTTAACAATGCCATATAAGTTGAACCACATTGATTGGCGCAAGTTAATGACGGTTAATATATGGCAGGCCTTTTAAAGTGTATATTTGTAGAAGGAATTGGAAACGCTTTGAAATCAGGTTAAGTCTCGGAACTGAGGAACGACTTTTGACTTTGATGAATGTGTACGAAACGGGAGAGTGAAAGTGAACATTTTGCGGCTATTCATTCTGCTTATCACAATTAGAGATTATTATAGTGTGCATTATTTAGTTTCCTTATTGAAATAATTTAACATTATAATTTAATTTCACCTGATTTCAATACCTTCTGCATTTAATAATATTATTATTGTGAATTTTATTTACTATAACCACAGATAACATAATATTGCTGCGCAGATAACAGTGTAATAATGATATAGCAATAGTATAAAATGAAGTCGTTTCCGTTGTCTGTTTGTTTAGATCTCTTAAACTACGCAACGGATTTTAACGCAGTTTTTAGCAATAGATGTACACCCGTGCGAAATCGGGGCGGATAACTAGTTATATATAAAAGCGATTGCCAGTATGTATTTATTTTCACAACTTAATCTGCTGAACGAATCTGAATGAAATTTGTTGGCAAGATAGAGTCCGTCCTAGGAATGAAATCTATCTAGATAGACTATATTTTATCTCAAACAATAATTAACGAATCTGAATTAAATTTGTTGGAAATATAAAGTCAGTACTTAACGTGAAATCTGACGAGTTCTTGTAGGCTATCTTTCATCTCAAAAATAAGGAGGTGATCTAGAAGTGGTTTATGCAGACAAAGTCAGTGTTAGTAGCTAGTTTCAATGTATAATACTATGCGTATATCATTAATGTTAGTTCTCTCACCGAAAGCGATCATGCACTATTGTGAGCCGGCAACCCGCCTAGCGGTCACGCATCCGATGCGCGCGCGCACATAAATAGTCCAAGTATTGAAAAAGGGAGGAGCCTAGCGAAAACCATTGTTATTAAGCCTTTGTAATGATTCCTTCGGCTTTATTTTATACTGACAACAGCTCTAGGTGTTGCCCATTCATTTAATTTAAGTATTATATTGTTTTCAATGGCAATAAAGTTTGTTTACTACTTATTTTTAAATACTTTGAAATGTTTTTATTATTATAAAGTTTATCTATGTATATTTCTAATACATCTTTATCATTATCATTACATAGTATAAAAAACAAAGTCGCTGTCACTGTCTGTCTCTATGTATGCTTATATAATTAAAACTACGCAACGGATTTTGAAGCGTTTTTCTTTATAGATAGGGTAATTGTAGAGGAAAGTTTATATGTATAATACGTACACCCGTGCGAAGCCGGGGCGTGTAACTAGTATAATATAAAATGAATATGAAGTCGCTTCCGCGGTCTGTTCGCTTAGATCTTTTAAACTACGCAACGGATTTTAATGCAGTTTTTAATAATCGATAGAATAACTCAAGAGAAAGGTACATATATGTATAACTAGCTTTTGCCCGCGTCTTCGCTCGGGTTAATTTATCCCCTTAGGTGTGGAATTTATCAAAATCCTTTTTTAGGGGATGCCTGATGCCGTCATAAAATCTACCTCATGCCAAATTTTAGCCCGATCCGTCCAGTGATTTGGGCTGTGTGTTGATAGAGCACTATGCCAGTCACCTTTGAGTTATATATATATATAAATACATGCGAACTGATAAGCAACTCGGTTCGTGTTCTTTTCTAATGACCTTATACAGAACTACAGATTCATGTTTAAATGTGTATATTTATTCCTATAATATTAGTTTATTTGACCCCTCTCGTCGATCCCCCGTCCAATTTTTTTTTTTTTATCATAATTTGAGCGCGTTTGACCGCAATCTCACCTGATGTTAAGTGATGATGTGGTCTAAGCTGTTACACGCAAGCTCAAATAATACCTATTCACTCTTGACTTAAAAGACCTAATGTTGTAAGAGGCAGGAAACATAGACGCTGGTAGAGAGTTCAAACGGGGATCGAAATTACGACGGCCTGAGCCGAGGTTCGAACCCCTATTGGTGCCCTCAGACTAAACTCATATCCGTCAGGCAGGAGTTGGCCTTCAGCCGCTCCATAAGTCCTTCCGCGGGTTTGGAGTGCCATCTGCACTCGCCCCTAACGTCCGGTGAAGCTGCAAAGGCCAGCTACGGCCAACAGCATTAGAGTAGTCCAAAAAAAAAAAGTATATTTGAAAGCGACTCTACCGTAGTTCCTAGCCCGTATTAAATGCTACCATTACAGATAGAAATGACCTTTGGCAGCTAATTTCCTCTGCGATAGATAACAGTTCATTGTGGCAAATGTAATTTATACTGCACCATTTAAGTTCAACCCTTTTCCTGTTGGTTTATATAAGGAAGTTCAGATTATTATATATTTCCATTAAATTTTAGTTAAAATAATTAGATATCTCTTCACGACCACTGATTTACTCTTATTTAGTTACTCAACCGATCGGTGGTGTCTTTATTATTATAACTCTAATGAATTAGTGCTAGTTCGTACTTTGTATACTCATTTCAGATTAAAAATGTATTTTTTTTTAAAAGAGGAACTCGCAAGTTTTTCGTTGCTTCTTCTTGTGATGAGACAGCTTTCCGAATTAGCGGTAGATTAATAAAATAAGTGATGATTATTTAAAAGTGCTTGAATATAAATTTATTTAAATAAAAAAGTCTATTCTTTGTTTCCTTTTTTGTTCAAATTTCTTTTAGATGGATTGTCTTTACCGTATGGTCGTTTGATCGTCTTTACCGTAGCTTTGTCATACTTTTTATATTTTTTCCATTAACGCAATTTTGTTTTATATATCCTTGTATAAATAATATAGATACCAATTAGTATCGAAAATAGAAAAAGAATAACAAATCCATCTAATCTATTTCACGATCATAAAAATACAGTAAAAGCACATGAGTCGTGATAAACGGACGGTATATAGGATTAGTAATATAAGTGAGATCCGGTACTATTTTTTCGTACCCAAGCATGTGTTTGTAACGGAGTTGAGTGCGCGTACAGTTACACATAGCTTCCCATTTATAGGATGGTACCCTTCATTCACCGGTAACGGTCTCTGATACCGATTGTGTGCAATTAGATGCGGTAAAGGAATATACGATACTTGGTATGCTTCAAGGATGTGATTTTATAGGTCAAGGTAGAATTTCTTGCAAGTTTTTTAAGTATTGCATTATGTACTCGTACTATAAATCAGAGAAGAATTGAAGATAACATATAATATGTACCTTTACGACTGTTATGCATGATAATGGAATGGTGCACCCGCCTGCTAACGGTTTACGCTGGCGGGGCACCAGTGGAGGATGATAAGAGGAGCATGAGGAACCGCATGGAGGTCAACCTGACATGGTACATTGCTAGCAATACTAACAATCCCCTTTCCCCCTCCTAGATGGGGTAGTTAGAGGCATTATCAGCTGTACTAATATGTACATGTCAATAGAGCTGTAATTTATTACACTGGCCGTGGTCACAAGCTGACTAGTATAGCGATCTAGTCAAAACTTGAAGAGGGATAAATACATTTATTTACCATAAAATTATTCGGGTTAAAATCCGTTTAATTATACTAAAGTTATCATTATTTTCTCCTATCATATTTTTATTAACAAAGAGATCTCGAGAGATATATTTTCTAAGCCCCGGCTTAGAATATATATAAAATAATATATAATATTAATATTGAAATATGATACTATTGTAAAACAATTCTGTTCTTTTTGGTTAATGAAATTAAATTTATTTATTTATTATTATTATAATAATGTGTACTAAAGAAGAAAGTTTAAAAATAAGAAACACCGTTTCTTATTGTAATTCTTATTATCTTTTTGACTTACATATGGGAACGCTCGGGCTCTACAAAAGAATCCATATTTGTAAACCGCAAAAGCCTCCAACAATGTGCTTTGTAGTACTGTCATATCCGAACTCCATAACTAGTCCGACCCATATAAAGGCGTCAACTCAGATTCATCTCCTCCACGTTTCGGACGCGAGATTTGCGCGTGCGCATGTCACGCCCTGCCTTATTTGGATATAAAGATCTTATACAAAAACGAACACCGTTATACAAAATATTAGATACATACTATATTCCCAACTCATAATTATATATTAGTACTAACTAATAGAATTTTTTTATTATGTCTGTATATACTCAATTTGAATTAAGATTTATAATAGTTAGTTAAACAAAAATACAACATACATACTCTCCGTAATAATATTGATATACCTGGACAATTAACACAACGCCATCTAGCAAAAAGCTCAGAACGGCTTATGTTATATGTAGTAAACAACTGATATAAATATTTTTTTGTAAATACATACATAATATACATAGAAAAGAACGAAGTTGATACAAACGATCAGAGTCATGAATACAAATGTTTGTACCGTGCGTGAAATCAAAAGTAAATAATAAGATAGTCTATTATTATTGATACATCATTATATAAGTAACTAGCTACGCGCCCCGGCTTCGCACGGGTGTACATGTATTATATATATATATAAACCTTCCTCTTTAATCACTCTATCTATTAAAAAATCCGTTGCGTAGTTTTAAACATTTAAGCATGCATAAGGACGGACAGACAACGATATTTCTTTGTTTTATACTATGTAATAAAATAATAAAAAAAGTACTTACATATTCGTTTATCGTGGATTTTCTAATTAATCTATAGGGTATTTAAGAAGCTTGTTTGTAACACAACTTTGTGTATAACAATACATATATATAAATAATAAAAATGTTATCGTTACTCTACAATGAAATCAATGACAATTATATTAAAAATAGACAATTAAAAAGTTATGTCATAGACAAAGCTGTAATTAGAGTAAACTTTGTCTTTAATTTTACGTGTTAATTCTGTAACGTTAATGTAAGTAGATATCTATTTTATTAATGTAAAAAGTCTATTCTAATAAATATATTACGGTTCAACTTTATAACTAGCTGTGCCAGTGGTTATACCCGCGTGTAATTCATAGTCTATGTATTATTCTGATATACAAGCTATATTACTGTAAAGTTTCATTAAAATCCGTTTAGTACTTTTTGTGTGAAAGGGTAACAAATACCAATCCATCCATCTATACATACATACTCAGACTCTTTCGCGGTTATAATATTAGTAAAATTCTTCTAGTATTTAATCATATAGTACCCAATTAATAACGAACCAAATGATTAGGAACATAACCTAAAAATCGCCATTTTGTAAAGTGCTGCCATCTATGGGCGGTGGAGGGAACTCGTAAGTCAGAGTTTTTCCCTTTTTAATTGGAATGGGTTCTCAATGAAAGGTCCGGGGCCCATATAGAGTGCAGAATACCGCTGCATACACTGTTACGCCGTCTTTTTCTCGGTATCTCCCTAAATAGGGGAGATTCGTGAAAATTAACGGGACCTGCTTACGGATGGATAGTTTTACTTTTTCTTATAGTTGTAGTCGCAGGTGACCGTAGTCTGAATGTGGTGACAATTATGATTATATAGAATTAAGATTTATATTTTTATAGAAGTGGCTGTTTTTATTATAAAGATTATATTATAAAAAAGTTCAGTACAACTACAAAAAACATAGTCATTGGCTAGACCAAGTACGCAGCTGTACTTGCGATGGTTGCGAGTTCGATTCCTTACATGATACAAATGTTTGATCACTTGAGTCTGATTATTTTTTAACGGTCTGCGTGTTTTCTATGTGTATTATGTATGTATTTGCAAAAACCTTATCTAAATATTTATGCTTAGTTTGGGTTTAGATAGGGCTGTGTGAATTGTCCAGGGTTATTATATTGTTACTAGCTACCCGCCCCGGCTTTGTACGTGTGTATGTATATTATACATAGGTATAAACCTTTCTCTTGAATCACTCTATCTATTGCTGGAAAACTGCATTCAAATCCGTTGCGTAGTTTAAAAGATCTAAGCATATTACCTTCGCTATTGTAATTATATGCGATATGTTTACATAGTACAGTAGATATAGCACATAGACAAGATATGCCAGTACGTCTAGATGGGGGAAAGGGTTAGTAATTGTTAACAAATTCATCAGGAGTTGGTCAGGATTTTGGGCTAATTGACCTGACATCATATTCATCTTATCATCCTCCACTGGTGCCCCACCAGCGTAAACCGTTAGCGCAGGCGTAGAACGTAGACTTTTGCAATCAATTAAGATTTCAGCTCCTCATAATATTCCCTTCGTTAGTACTCACAGATAACAGTAGATTTATTATCTACATCGTACATGAATCAACGAGAGTATAGCCAGCGGTCGTGTGAACACCGCATTCCACTTAGAGTTAAACATCGATGCGCGTGCGCAACTATCGATGCTTAATCGATTTTGAGTGTTGCCATTTCGCAAGCAGAAATTACAACTGTGTAAGCGCGATAACTATCTCTTTGCTTGCTTATTAAACTTATTTTCCTTTACATTATAAATGTACATAAATGACTGTACTCGCGACTTCGTTCGCGTGGAATTTAAGTTTTTTTTTTTAATTAAAAGAATTTTTCTAAAATAAAATTAGTCTAAGTTAAGAAACAGCTATACCTCATTATAAAATTCTCGTGTTCCAATGTTATTTATCATATTCCTCCGAAACAGCTTGAGCCATTTTTATGAAATTTTATATACGTATCTAGTAGATCTGAGAATCGGCTACTATCTAATTTTCATACCCCTAAGTGATAAGGGTTGTCCACTCCTAATTTTTTATAATGTGGCATTAAAAATGACATAGAACTCAATATTTTCACCCTTCTATCACCGACCTATATTTTTTAACAGTTTTAATTTATATGGCAAAACAACGTTTGCGGGGTAACAGTTACATAACGTTAACAGTGTAACTATAATAATGTTGACTTACAGTTACATACACAATAACAAACAAATTCAACAATAATAGTGAACACAGTTGAACGGTGCCGTTTGATTTACAACTCGCATGACAGACGGAGAGACAACCATTGTGTATGTCTGCCACCGACATTGTAGGGAAATTTAAACGTTGCACAGCCACAAAACTTTGACCTTAATTTTTTTTAAATAAATTAAGTAATTTAATATTTACAAAGGACCTTAAGAGCGCAGATTCAAATTTCATTGCTTCAAATTTAAGAAAGCAAATTTTGACATTGGATTTTTTGGATAATTTTTCTCGTCATGTGAATTTAAATGTACACAGACGTCGAAATTTAACTCATGTACCTATGTATCTCCCAAAAGCAGATGTGGAGGTATATTATTTTTTATTGGATGGTAATGGAAAAGTGCACCCGGCTGTGCTAATGGGTTACGCTGGCAGAGCACCAGTGGAGGATGATAATATGAACATAAGGTCAGGTTAGTAAGTCCGTCATGATAAATTCTCCAGGATTTCAAAATCATCAAAAAATCAAAATCAAAATATCTTTATTCATAGGTCTATTACACTCTTATGATATGTCAAATCTACGGTCAGTTCGGAATGATTTCGAGATGAGAAGAACTGACAAGAAGCTCAGCTCGTATTCTTTTCAAATATTGTTTAAATAATACAGATTCATTTTTAAATTCTAATTTGGGTGAATAGAGTGACCACCAGCATATGCTATTGCAATTTTATCAAAAGTGTAATCAGTGTTCGTAACCCGAACAGACCAGTCCCCACAAGATTTATCATGACGGTTTCCAGCGAGAACCGTGTAGAAGTCAACCTCACATAGGACATTGCTAGCAATGAGTCATCAGTCCACATTACTAACAATCCTCCCTTGCGGAGATATATTGTATTATTCTCACTTCTGTTTTACTGTCCTTCTCCTTATTATATGTATTATTTTTTATTATATATTTAGCCTATTATGTATATATAAAACCTTAAAACCTTAAAAGTATTGTACTGCGCATATGTTCGAAGTCACTTAGAGTACGCATCCCAAATATGGAACCCGCATTACGAGGGTTATAAATCCCGTATAGAAGCCATCCAGAAAAGATTTCTTGCGTACTTGGATTTTAAATGTAAACGACGCTCTGTAGATTACTATGACAGATGTAGAAAGTATCACTTTCTACCCCTGTATATGAGACGCAATATTAACGATATCTGTTATCTTATGAATATAGCGAATGGAAGAATTGATTGCTCGGAGCTGCTATCAAAAATAAACTTAAGAACTAATACCCTAACACTTAGACAAAGAGCCATATTAAGTGTCCCTACAGTCAGGACCAGATACAGAGAGAACACTTTCGTTTTACGAGCATGTAAATCCTTTAACCAAGTACCACATGATATTGACCTGTTTTGTTCCAGCACTGCCTCAGTTAGGAAACTCATATGTAACCAATTCTTTAACGGTACATAGCCGTACTTTATTTGTGTGTTCTGTGGATACATCGCTACTTGTGGGTATGTTGGTCTATTTACTTGTACTGTATAACTACAACTGAAACACTGCCACGTGATTACTTCGATATGTTAAAATTGGATAATGAAAAATTTAATCTGGTAATACTATTGGCGAAGATTATTAATTGGCATAGGGCAATTTGATATGACAAGTAACATGTAAAATTACACCGTTAATCTTCCTAAATAAATAAATAAATATATTTTTTGACATGTCTCATTTATATTAGTGCATCGCGAACATTTTTTCTCTGCACCACTCATGGTCGCCTGGTAGATAGCGCCGCGAGGTGTTAAGTCTGCCTTATGTTGTTACACTTTATTTTTATGCATTGAAGTTAAATAAATATATATTATTATTTTTATTTTTAAATAAAGTAATCGAACAGCTGTCTCGCCAATTAATAAATGTAACGTAAATCAAAAGAAATGCATTGCGCAAGTAATGAACCTAGTTACGTCAATTGACACGGCGCAACTTGTCCTATTTCCAAGTACGAGAATAAACCGCGGTCTGCATACAGCCGCTGGAACGAATATGGGTCAGTGCTAGGGTTACCACCTTATTTTTATAGTTAAAGTTACTTTTTTCTTACCTATAATAACCTTACATAGGTTATTATAGTAAGAAAAAAAGTAATAAAAAAATATCAAAATAAAGTTTCTTTTTTATTATTTTTTATTGCTTTTTGCAGTTTGTAGCACCACACATCTTTACAGTCTATATTTAAATTAAAATAAATAATGAATAATATCGATAAATTTCGTTTAATGAAAAGATACATACGACTAAACTAGTCGTATCTATCACGTTAAACTCATCAAAATATATTTTGACGAATTTCAAAATCCCAAAGAAATAAAATCATGCGAAATAAAGTATTTTCGTGTAATTTATTATTTCCATAAAGTATAGAGTACAATTACCTGAAATAACATACAATACTTTATTATAAAGTGGGGATGGCAACCCTAGTCAGTGCGGCCCTTTGAAAAAATGTACATGCGTATGGAACGGCCGATAAAAATGAATATTCGAGATTAGGGTTTGTTTTTATCTGCAACCTACTTCGAGAAATGGGAAGAGGCGGCCAATTTGACTGGTTTTTATTTATTTTATATATTCATGCTGTATATTGCACCAGGTATAGAAAATAATTAAAATAATATCTATTTTTAATTACATGTTACATGTTTACTGTGTATTGACATTTGTTTAATGTTATATTATATTATACTAGCTACTCGCCCCGGCTTCGCACGGGTGTACATGTATTATATATATAAACATTCCTCTTGAATCACTCTATCTATTAAAAATAACCCCTTCAAAATGCGTTGCGTAGTTTTAAACATTTAAGCATACATAGGGACGGACAGACAGCGACAACGACTTTGTTTTATACTATGTAATGATATGTATTTTATTACTCTATTATGTATGTATATATTATATGTAGGTACTCGTATATACAATAATAACATTTCTGGACAAATAACACAGCGCCATCTAGTACCAAGCTAAGCAGAACTTGTGTAATGGGTACTAGGCAACTGATATAAATCCATACATTTTTTATTGTAAATACATACATATATACGTAGAAAACACCCAGACCGATACAAACAATCATACTCATGAATACAAATGTTTGTACCGTACGAGGAATCGAAGCCGCGACTATAGAAAATAAACCGCTAGACCACCGAGGCTGTTTTATTATTTACTAGCTGTTCCCGCGACTTCGTCCGCGTGGCATTTAACTTTAGTTTTCTAAAATAAAAGTAGCCTAAGTTACTCCTTATTACATCAGTTACTTGCCAATAAAAGTCCAGTCAAAATAGGTCCAGCCATTTGAGAGATTAGCCGGAACAAATCGACAGACAGACAGACAAAAATTTAAAAAAATGTTATTTTGGTGTATGCACCGAATTTATATTCATATGCATGTAGTGAAAAATGGTTATTTCAAAATTACAAACAGACACTCCAATTTTATTTATATGTATAGATTATGATTCGTATAATTCATTTACCTCGTTATGAGGAACCTACAAAGTAAGATTTGTAACCTGAGAGTTATTAGGTGACGGAATTCGTGATTCACGAGTATGACAAAGTTATGAATCACTTCACCGTTGCATAAACACCATAAATCCTTTTATTCACTTACCTATAGGTGCAATTATGAGAACATTATAGAGACGGTCTCTGTGGTCTAGCGGTTACGCACATCATTTTAATTCACGGTCGCAGGTTCGGACATTTTAAAGCGCAAAGTACGCACATTTGTAATCATGAGTATGATTGTTTGTATCGGTCTGGGTGTTTTATATGTATAATATGTGTGTATTTACGAAAAAAATGGTATGTGTTTGTGTCAGTTGTCTAGTACCCATAACACAAGCTTTAGCTAGCTTAACTTGGGTCTAAATGGCGCTATGTGAATTGTCCTGAGATTATTATTATTATCTTAATTTTAATATATTATAAACACGAAAGTTTGTAAGTAGGGATGTTTGTTACTCTTTCATGCAAATACTACTGAACGCATTTTGATGAAACTTTACAGTAATATAACTTATGCAGCAGAATAACACATAGGCTATATTTTTTATTGAAATTTAACGTGAGTGTATTACAAACACTGCTATTTATTTCATACCTCCTTTGGAAATATCCGAATTAACGTAGTATTATTATAAATTATCATAAAGTACACTTGGAATTGAAATAAATAAATAATATTACAGTGAGTATCCTGTTGTTTTGAACATATAAAAGTACATAGTTGCTATGTTGAACAACTAATATTTAGTGATCGGACAATTTAGTCATGCTGGGCATTGAACTGACTATACATTAGTCACCTGTGTGACTCATCAATTAGCTCCGTTAGTGAGATTTAAAATGTAGCATTGCAAGTTTATAATATTTCACGGATTTTTTTATTATAAAGCTACACTACCACACACATAGAAACAAAAAAGTGAAAGAAAGAAGAAACAAAAAAGAGTCTAAAATTAAACGCAAAAAGGGCATTGACTTAGTGGTCTTGGGAAAGTAAGAGCTTAATATAAAAAAAAAAAAATATATTTACTGAAATTCACTTTGTGGAAAGTCGTCTGTATAGGTATTTCTATATTACTGATTTGCTTGATTAAGCAAATTTAGAAATAACAAAAACTCGAGGACGCGACTCCTTGCTTGTGCTTCTTGTGTCTGCGTTCCGAATGAGTGGTTGAATCAAAAAGATGTGATTATACAAAAGTGTTTACATTAAGTTTTATTGTATAAAAATTATTTCTATTTCTTATATTAAGTATATTTGAAAAAATATTGAATCTAGTGTGGGTCAGCACCGGATCTAGAGGGGGATCATGCCCCGGGCGGTACGCTCTGGGCAAATTCGAACTTAGCAGATGAATACACAACTCATCATTAACGCATCTTTGACAAGACCACTGAGACATCAAGTTGTTTGTGTTCAATTTATTTGAAAACTAGCTACTCGCCCCGGCTTCGCACGGGTGTACATTTTATATATAAAATTCTCGTGTCACAGTTTTCGTTCCCATACTCCTCCCAAACGGCTTGACCGATTCTCATGAAAATTTGTGAGCGTATTGAGTAGGTCTGAGAATCGGCCAACATCTATTTTTCACCCCTAAATGATAGGGTAGGGTAGTCCACCCCTAATTTTGTTTTTATTATTTTAAGGCAAAACAACGTTTGCCGCGACACCTAGTGTATTATGTATATATCTTACCATATTTACCTTCCTCTTGAATAACTTTATTTATTAAATAAAAAACCGCTTCAACATACGTTACGTACGTAGTACAAAGGTGACGGAAGGGATAGGGCGGGGGTCCTGGGGGGTAGGCATTTTTTAGAATTTGCCCCTCCTCGAAAAAGTGAAGATCAGGGGCTGGTGTGGGTACATATCAGTGAATTGTTAGCCTAACTTCCACTAACTTTCAATTACTACCTTGAGTAGTAAGTTAGAAACCATTTTCAATTTTTCATACTAATTTATAACAATTGCTATGATTCCTTTTATAAGCAGAGTTAATTGGTACACTTGGTGATCGTCTGTTCAACAGTCTATCATTAAACTTGTCTGTTGATCTAAGCTTTTACGATGACCATTAATCGGTCGTAAAAAGGACATTAAATATAGATCGACCATAAAAAGACAGGACGACCACACTGACCTCTTTGGGTATATTTAAATGCACAAATAGGAATTAAGAATTGTCTATGGTTATTTTGAGCATAAAATAAACATGGCTGACGGATTATCTTTTCATCATTTCGATCCCAGAAATGTTAAGCCACCTTTAGATAAAAATCTAAATTAAAAAAAGAATTACAATATTTTCCAAAAATAAATAATAATTCTCCTCAATTTATATTAGATATAGAAATCAATATATACATTAGTTAAATTTTAAATTAATAATCATATAATGAATAACATATAAAATTAATTTCATTTATGCATTTAAATAGCTTATCTGTGTTTTTAGTGCATTTATATTTTATTAATATTTTAAATGCGATTGTGAGTATGGATGGATAAAAGGTTTAGTGTTTGTTACTATTTTACGCAAAAACTACTGAACGGATTTAGATGTAACTTCACAATAATATAACTTATAACTTCTTCAGAATAATATATAGGCTATAAATTTAAACCGCCGACGTAACTAAATTTAATATATTTTCATTCAATTTCAGTCCTATTAGACAATGAAATTAAACAATAAGAGGCATGATATCTTAATTCACAAGAAAGGTGACGCATGAATGTTTGTGTCCCATGATAACGTGATGTCGGTAGTATTTGGTTATCACTTTTTAGCAATTCCAAAAACATAATGATATTAAAACATCTTTCGTTTGAAGCCGTGATTTATTTTAGTCCTATTAGATGATATAAGACATGATATCCTAATTCTCTAGAAAGGCAACGCATGTATGTTTGTCTCATGATAACATGATGTCCGTAGTACTTGTTTACAGCTTTTTAGCAATTCCAAATCATTAAAAAATGAGTTACATATTGAAATATCTTTATACACATGTTGTTATAATAAAAATGGACTTAAATATACAGTGTACTGTACAACATAACGTTAATAATCCATTTTATGGAATAATGAATGAATAAATTATAGGATCTAACAAAAAAACTATAGTTTCCGCCAGATGTCACCAATTGTTTATATATCCACAACTAAAGCCGACTCAGGGTTGCCAACATAAAAATATTTAGCCTCATACGAAGAAGTGTAAAAGATGTCTCGGACGATACAAACATTTGTATTCATGAGTATGATTGTTTGTATAGGTTTGGATGTTTTCTATTTACATTATTAATGAATTTTCAAAATAAAATATATATTGAAATATTTATAGTACTCGTAACACAAGCTCTGCGTAGCTTGGTATGACACTGCGAACTGTCCTGAGATATTAGACTATTATATTAATTTGGACTAATTATGGTCGAATTTCGACCACTACACCGACCACTTATTGCGATACATTTGAGTAGGTTAATTTTTCGTACAAACTTGTATGAGGTTTTAAATATCCTCTTAGCGAATATTAAAACCTCGTACTACTACGGGTATCCTCGTGCAATTGGATATCCGTCCGATCGATCCCCCCGTCCAATTCAAACAGGGATCGAAATTACGAAAGCCTGAGGTGAGGTTCGAACCCCTAGCGATGCCCTCAGACTAAAGTCGTATCCGTCAGGCGGGAGTTGGCCTACAGCCGCTCCATAAATCCTTGCGGGTTTGGAGTGCCATCTGCACTCGCCCCCTATCGTCCGGTGAAGCAGCCAAAAAAAAGCAAAAAAAGCAAAAAAAAAGAGCGATTGGCATCCCTGACGCGGCTGGATAGTTTGATCTTTATTAACTAGAGCTGCGCACGCGCACATGATTCTGTTTTCATTACATTACAGACTAGGGGAGGCGGCACTGCGTTGTTTTTATATCATTTTGAGTATTTACGGCAATGTTTATTTGAGGGATGGTATAATAAAACGTAGCACATCTGATGTACCTACTTTTGCTGTTGAATTTACTGAACTGTTCTTTTAGTTTTATGGAAATTAAGGAAATAGGTTTTATTTTTTATGTATTAAATTTATTTGCAATATTAATTTAAATATATACGGTTTGTGGTTATGTGGTTTTTAATTTTAATATGTTAAAATACGTATGACTAATGTTTTAAAAACTTCCATATTAGTTACTGTTTGCCTTACATTTATGAACATATTTATAATATATATTTATGAATAAAAGTTACGTGTGACGTTGTTTGTCCGCGATGGACTCTTAAACTATTGAACCGATTGCAAATTTGATTTGCACATAGTGTGCGATTTGAACCAACTTGAAAGATAGGATAGCTTACATCTCAATTTATAGTCACAATATTATTTTATTCAAGAACCTTAGCCACAGCAACGCGTGGTAGGGTCTGCTAGTATATACGATTATATAAAATATCCCTGCCCCACAGCGCCATCTAGTCCCAAGCTAAGCAGAGCTCGTGTTATATGAAATATGAATACAAATGTTTATACCGGGCGAGGAATCCAACCCGCGACCATCGGAATTAAAGCGGTCTGCTAAACCACTAGACCACCGAGGCTGTCAATAGCCCAAATAACCCAATAAAAAAAATAGGCCACAGCGTATTTGCACCTTACTAAGTTTGTCCAATCGGTCCAGATTCTGCTAGTAGACCGTCAATAGAATATTGACTTTACTTTTACTTTACTAATTAGGACTATTCGAGTTCATAGCCCCTTTAATCCTGAGTTTAGTATTGTGTTGTACTTTCTAAACAAAAATGTATAATATTTTTCCAATTTACATGTATCGTATATGAAAATTGGAAAAAGATTACACAATTTCGGGGATGAGAGATTATTAATGTACAAAGGCCATTTTGCTATCATTGTACCAAATAGGTCGACCTGCACGCGGTACTCCCTTAATAACATTGTAGTTACTTCCTGGTGGATTCGTCGGCTAATTTATTCTTCAATAGCTTAATCATACCATATCACCATACTACAATGTGTCATTACAGTTGCTAGGGAACAATGTTAATTTTATATATCATTGTATATATATTTTATTTCCTCTAATTTGTCTAATACGGTCTTTTATTATAATACACTTAGCATTGAAATAATCTATACATCTATACATATAAATAAAATTGGAGTGTCTGTTTGTAATATTGAAATATCCGTTTTTTACTATATGAATATAAATACGGTACATACACAAACGGTCTGTGTGTTCCGGCTAATCTGTGAAATGGCTGGACCGATTTTGACGGGGCTTTTTTGGCAGGTAGCTGATGTAATAAGGAGTAACTTAGGCTACTTTTATTTGAAAAAATGAAGTTAAATTCCACGCGAACAAAGTCGTGTAATAGCTAGTATAATATATAACAACCCACAGAGTAAACAATAGTAGCAATAAACTCATAAGTAATTTCTGTAAACCATAATATTAATCGCTCATTTTGAGCCCATACTTTCTACTAATATTATAATTGCGAAAGTTTGTGTGTATAGATTTTTGTTTCGCTTTGACGGAAAAACTATTGAACCGATTTTGATGAAACTTTACAGTAATATAGCTAATTCATCAGATTAACACATAGGCTATAATTTAAAAAGATATTACGTAAATTGGGTAAAATAAAATGATAATAATGTGATCTATATTGGACTTTTTTAAACAAAAATGATATAGCTTCCATGTCAGCTTTGACAACCCTGTCACCTCTATACATATTTATGAGCCGACTACACGCAACCCTATTCTGGGAGTAAGTGATTCTGACACGAGCTACGGTTATGGAGTTACGAGTCAACAGTACAACATACAACGTGTACACCCAATTTCAAGTTCATTATACACGTGAATTATTTACGGAATGCTATTTTGGTTTTTTTTTTATGTTGTGCTTCTAAGTAATACGACGGTTCATAATAATATCGGATGTTTAGTTTTTGTATATGCCGCTCGTAAATTATTTAATATTTGTATTATAAATACCTTTAAATGTATATGAATTCAGATAATAAAAAAATAAACTAATAACATCTCGGGACAATTCATACAGCGCCATCTAGTCCCAAGGTAAGCAGAGCTTGTGTTATGGGTAACTAGACAACTGTTATATATACATGTATACTATACACAAACAGATTTTTATTTAGTTTTTAAATATTTGAATTATGTTAGGTATTTGCAGTCGAATATGTTATTATATCACTATATAGTATATAGCTATGTAAATAATACAGTGATATTTAATGGCAATAACTTGTAATCATAATATTTAGAGACTACTTACTGTATTCCATAAGTTATAATTTACATACCTGCAATGTCAAGAATAATATCTAAATATATATAAATTAAAAGTGACTCACATAGTGATCTATCAACGCACAGCCCAAACCACTGGACGGATCGAACTGAAATTTTACATGCAGGTCGATGTTATGAAGGATGTTGATCAATTCTACTCCCAAGGGGATAAAATAGGAGATGAAAGTTTATGTGAAACTTTGTCACTTTTAAACCGATAGGCTGAGACTTTGCACGCATAAAGCTACTATGACGTAGGCATCCCCTAAGAAAGGATTTTGGTAAATTCCACCCACCCACCCATTCTAAATTAACGCGAGCGAAGCCGCGTGCAAAAACTAGTTAACAAATATAATATAATAATGACCAAATACAATTCACACAGCGCCATCTAGTCCCAAGGTAAGCAGAGTTTGCGTTATGGGTACTAGACAACTGATATATACACAGATATTCTTTTACAATTACATACCTAATATACATAGAAAACATCCAGACCGATACAAACAATTATTACTCATGAATACAAATGTTTGTGCCGCGAGTAATCGAACTGGTGATAAATGCAAGTAAGAAGGTGTGCGTAAACCGCTAGACCACCGAAGGTGTCAATACGACCTATAGTTTAACTTTGTGGGGTAAAAAAAATATAATAAATAATAGAGGCTATTATTTATTATATTTTTTTTACTTATGCACGTTGTTGCGCTACATTATTATACCAGCTACTCGCCCCGGCTTCGCACGGGTGTATAAATCATCCCTTTGAAACACTCTATCTATTTAAAAAAAATCGTTGCGTAGTTCTAAAGATTTAAGCATACATAGGGACGGACAGACAGCGACAGCGACTTTGTTTTATACTATGTATTGATATATATTTATAAGACAACGTTTAGTAAAAAATATGTCTTGTTACTTTCTTTTTCCTTCCAAATTATCTTTTTATTCCCAAGTATTTCTACATTTATATCTTTTAATACACTGCCTGTTCCTCTATTATCTTTTCACGACTTTACGGCTGTTAAGATGCATTGCATCCTGAGTATGGACATAGAATATTTTATCAAACAAACGAAGTAGCAGAAACTGCAAGTAATTTATATAAACATTTGTTTGTTACAGGCATGCGCTCCTCGCTTCGTTTCATACGTCTCGCACAAATTGAATCAACGTGATCCGGTCGGCACGTGCTTCATCTCCAAAACACTGGATGCTGACCGTGTAGAAGAGATCTCCCCGTGTCGGACGAGTAAGTTGTTCATTATTAAATTACGATAATACTAACACATACCTGCGACTTCACACCTGTGAACCTGATTGATTTGGTCAAAAGATAGCCTATGTTTTCCATTCAAAATACTGCTACATTTCATGATTTCTGATCAAGCTTTTAATGTGAAAGTGTAGCAAACAAAGTTAACTTTATAATATAAAATATCATAATCAAAATATCTTTATTCATGTTGGTATATTACAGACTCTTATAATTTAGTATTACACATAGTTTTTAGTTATTTATTTTTATATACAATAAATATAAAATGAGCCTTGGGTAGGACCAATAGTCTTATTAAAACAATCGTAAAACAAATAAAACAAAATATTATTAACTATATATATAGTTTAAAGAAAAGGTAGATAATTATTATCAATTTAATTAACTTATATTTCATAATTAGTTATAAAAAAAAAACACAAAAAATCGTAAAACTCTTCTTAATACCTTAAATTGTTCTTACATACAATTATTCTTCTTTCATTCTTAGATATATTCATTACCGTACTAATTACTTTTGCTACATTAAAATTGTATAGTCAAAATCTTAGATTAAATTTTAATAATACAAGATCGTGATTGCCTTGTCATATCCGTTATTTGCAGTATGTCCTCTTCTTCTACTGATCTCTATCGACCGTCTTATCTGAGCTTACTCTCTTTTTATACATCTTTCGTTGTCTATCGTATATATATATATATGGTCTTTCACACAACCCTTTTTTACAGTCATCTTTTTCATCATCCTTGTCCATGTTAAAAACTTTCTTTAAGACCTGGTCCTCGCTAGATCTAGCTGGTAGATTAAAATTACAAGTCAACATTTAAAACCTATTTTCTTAGCATAAAATGTAAACCATAAATCACAAATTCAGCCCTGTAATGTTAAGCTCAAAAGGCTACTTTAGCGAACCGAAACGATAGCTGACGTCATTTCCTCCGGTAATGGCGGCGCAAAATAATCGTGACTTGACAAGCTGTAATACAGAATATCTGTAATATAGATAATAAAGTTATTATTATTAACTATATTACAGATATTCTGTTCCCGTACATTTAACATAGCGTCTACTAGTATTAAGATAAGCGGAGCTTGTGTTATGGATATTTTTTCTCATCTTTTTAATTGTGATAATTAATGGTGCACCCGCCTCCGCTAACGGTTTACGCTGGCGGGGCACCAGTGGAGGATGATAAAATGAGTATGACATCAGGTCAGTTAGTCCATCATGACAAATTCACAGGGGATTTAACATGATGGTTTCTAGGGGAAACCGCGTGGAGGTCAACCTGTCGTGGTACATTGCTAGCAATATAGATTTTAGTTCACATTACTAATAATCCCCCTGCCCCTAATGTGTTATGGGTATTAGACAATTGACACTAATATTTAAGTATATTTTTTGCAACTAACCTTATACAACTTAACATACATAGAAAACACCCAGTCTAATACAAACAATGTTTGTACCGTGCGAGGAATCTAATCTACGACCATCGAAGGTAAGGCCATCATTTTTATGAAATTCAAATAAATTCATTATATATTTTATTTTTATGATAAAAATATTAATTTTCAATGTTTGTGTCGGTCTGAGTGTTTTCTATGTACCTGTATTATGTATGTATTTATAAAAAAAAGTAAGTAAGTATCTATGTACATATATCAGTTGTCTAGTAACTATAACACAAGCTCTGCTTAGCTTGGGACTAGATGGCGCTGTGTGAATTGTCCTGAGATATTATTGATATAAAATTGTCGTATAAAATCATTAGGAGTCCGTTTTAGATTTACTTCTTTACACAGATAAATAATTAATAGCAGGATATATAGTTGGTATTAATTTAATAGAAGTATTTATAATTATATTATATATAGATGTATGTATATACTCGACCCTCAAAATCTATTTTACCTTAATATTTATCTAATGTTTTTAATAATAGGTAGATATATGTACCTGCTCGACTTCCAAAAGTTGTACCTACCCGTTTTATCTACTGATCTACTACTACTCTGATGCAGTTATCCGCAGCTGGCCTTTACAGCTTCACCGGATGATAGGAGAAGAGAGCAGATGGCAATCCGTGGAAGGACTTATGGATCGGCTGAAAGCCAACTCTCGCCTGGCAACAATACAACTGTAATCTGAGGGTACCGCCAGGGTTCGTACTCGGCTCAGGCCGACGTAGTTTCGATCCCCGCTTGAATTGGACGGGGTATCGAGGGTAGGGGTAGGGGGTTGTTCCCGTGTGTAATTTAGGATGTACACAATTATTTATATATTACACTTTGTCTAGGTCACAGAATCGTGGACGAAGGTGAGTTTTGTGTATAACAAGATCGTATCTTGATGTTACATGGATTAACGCACTGTATTCAATAAATCACGTGACACTTTCTTATTAATTTATGAGCGAAACTTTTTTTTCACTTTCTATTATTGAATATTATTGTAATATATTATACACACTTAATAATATAGTTTATTTTTCACATTCTTTTTTTAAATATTTTTATATTATATTATACAGATTTAAGAATGTCGTTTATTTTTGTCACATTCTATTTTTAAATATTTGTATAATATATTATACACTTTTAAAAATGTAGTTTATTTTTTTCACATT
Organism: Achroia grisella; assembly: GCF_030625045.1. NCBI lineage: Eukaryota > Metazoa > Arthropoda > Insecta > Lepidoptera > Pyralidae > Achroia > Achroia grisella. Next base: position 2,166,711 of record NW_026712653.1, on the reverse strand, counting down.
CTATTTTTAAATATTTTTTTAATACCTTAGGTATACACATTTTAGAATGTGGTTTATTTTTTTATAGCGATTGCATGACTTGCAATAAATAATAGTGATTCCACCCTTCTCTTTGTGTATTATTGTGTGTTCGTATTTAAGACCCTTCCAAATTCTTATGCGAACAGCTACAGAATGGTATACTCTACTAAAGTCATATTTAAAAGGGTCTTTCAAGGTTGGGATGAATAGGCACTATTTGAGTTTTCTTATATACTATACATTAGGTGAGACTGTTCATGTTGATGTTCATCAAATATATGTAAAATAAGTTGTGAGTGGAGCTAAAGGAACACATAATTATTTAAGAAAAAGAAAATGAAATATTGATATAAAAATTATATTACATATGTCTTCATGTCGATAACATCAAAATTGACATAAAAAGTGTATTGTAATATTATAAACATTATAAAAATAATGATGGACAAGCTACCAGTGACAGAAATAATATTTAGTACTTACTACTTTAGAAATTTCGTCCATGCAGTTAATGTTCAGTTTGATAATTTGTAATAGTGTAATTAGATAAGCGATCCTATATATTTATACAGCGTAGATTTACCAAGAACACTGTCCTGAACAATATTCTATTGTTTATTTATATTATTATAAAGCTCTTCTAATTCTTTATTCTTTTAGTCTGTCTGCACTTTCACAGAATCAATTTAGTTATTATTAAAAAACAACAAGAAGTACTTTGCGATTAACACCTAAAATGACCTCTTATAATTTACAGTAATATACAAAATATTACTGTAAATTATGATCAATGTGATTGATAGTAATTTAAAGTACTAATTTTAGACTTAATATACACATGTCAATATACTTTACACTTGATAGTTCTACAGTAAATATAGTATATGAAATGTATTATTTTAAAGTAACCAATATATGCGCTACATTTTTATTGGTTATATTATTTACATATATATCAATTAAATAATTTAATTTTTTAGATAGATAATATTATATCCAGGTTGCCTGTAAGAGATTGCTTTGAGCGATAAGGCAGCCTTTTGTGAAGTTACTGAAATTACTATATAATAGTGTAATTATTGATAAAGAAATTAAATAAATCACATAAAATCCGCGAATATTTGAAGTAATAATATATATTTTATTTATTTTTATTTATTTATTAAGTTAATTCGGATGTGTGTGATATTCTGTTAGTAAACAACTTATTAACTATGTAAATATAGTAAATTACAATTTATATTCATTTATATAATACTGATATGGTAAACAAGATTTAAATTTGTCAGTTCGTTATACTTATTCACAAAGCACTTAACGTTTTAGATCGTTAAAAATATTTGTGCCCCTGATTTTTAGATCTGCAACTATACATGTACAAATTTATATATTTTTAGTTTCAATTTTTATACTCTACATACCTAATTATTTAATATTTAATCATTTCTGTCTATAGCTGTATTCTTTTAATTATAGTTATATTTATTTAATTATGGACATATTAATAACATCGTATAGTGTTAACTTATGTGACTTAATCTACTGAATATATAATAAGAAACAGCTTTGTTAGTCTTAATATAATTATTAGTTACTTAATTTAATTATTTCTAATGTATTACATACATTAAATTTAATTACGTAATTGTGATAGAGTTACTATCTCACTGCAGAATGGGCTAACTTAAGCTGCTACTTATTGGATTAATTTTAATGTTAATTTATCTAATTTTTTTTATTAATATTTCAGCCAGTCACGGTCAACGTAAATCGGGCGTATGCCAAGCAGGTTTTTCAGCTGGAGTTGCCAAGGTAATTTTAATTTATTTTATTGAATATTAGTTATAACGTAGCATTCAAATTGTATATGATTACAAGCTGTGGTCTTGTTACATGCGTCCTCGCGTATGTCTCTGGGCAGTGCCTGAATATCAGTGGTTTGCTGCTTGTATGCTTCGAACAATACACTGAGGTGCTGCCTTTTTACGTATGGGCTGTGCACACTACGTTACTCATACCGTTTTTTGTTATCTGTATTGCATTTTATTTTATCTGTATGTTGTGTATTGTATTTTGTTTGACTTCACTAATGTAATGTGTATATCTGTTTTTATTTTTGTTCTTATTATTATAGTGCCTTGTGTGTGTGTGTGCCTTTAACGTGAATATTCTTTTTATCTGTCTATCTATACTAGAAATAACAACAATAACAGTAATATATTGAATAAAATTTCTCGGTATCATTTTCTAAATTCATTCGCAATTGTAAACAACGACATAAATTGAACTGCGACCCCTTTAATCTGACGTAATATAAACATTACACATATAAAAAAACAGTGGAGAGCATCATGTAAAACGTGGTTCCACGGTCGTGGGAATGGCATTATTTTTGCCATGTTGAATTGCCATCGTGATCGGAGGCGCGCGCGCACGTGACGGGACTGCGCGCGCAGTCCTCTCCTTATGAATTATTAAACATTTTATTGTTCCCAATGCAAAAAACAAACAAAGATGGCGGATGATTCCTATTTTGAAAATAGTACGCTTTATTGAGAATGCATTTTATTGCTGCTTTATTATGCCCACGCTGTATTTGGGAGACAATTGGTTTTCTTGTGCAGTGACAGTTTCACTCTGAATGATTGTAGAAACATATTCCTCTTATTGTTTTAAATGACATATAAGTATATTGCAACAATGAAAAACACGCGGCAATTTTGCACATGAATGATTTAGTTTTGTATTACTATTTATCGTATCTACTTAACTTACTAACTTGGCAACACTATAAAGAGTACCTATAGGTGACAATAAAGATTTTAATATTCTTAATGGTGTTTGTGGATTAATTTGACATATTGCATTACTCGAATCGAATCGAACGGATGGTTGTAAGTTCGATTCCCGCGCAATACAATAATTTCATAAGGACTGAGTTTTTAATTGAATTAGGATATTAAGCATGAATACATACATCATCATCATCTGAGCCCGGAAGACGTCCACTGCTGAACAAAGGCCTCCCCCAAAAATCTCCACGACTATCGGTCCTGCGAATATATGTAATATACATTCCATATATATAAAACTGATTTAAATATATGTATTTCTATCGCAAGTTTAGAACCCAAAAATCTGATTAATTTGATACCAACTAGATAGCATTCCCTAACATTACCATTAGTATATTATTAGTTATTTATTTATTCAATCTGTCTCTCTATTAAAGGTGTTTCCATTAATAGAGAGTAGATATATATAACTGAAGATAGGCAAACGAACTTAAAAAAAAAACATAAATTTTATGACAGTGTTTGCATATATATACTACATACTCAAACACGCAAAATATTCTAAAGTAAAACTCACCATATCATCCGAACAATGCCGTAGTTCACAGTAATAGATTTGCTTATCGTGATCCCCACGAGCACATTTTTAACCCTTAATCAAACTATTAAAATTCTACCCGCACACGCTCGGGGTCTAACCGACCCCAGTGTTTTTTTTTAAATTTATTTATTACCGTTATCTCGACTAGAACAATACAGATGACACAACATATTGTGTTTGCCATATATCATTGGACTAGCTAACCCACGACTTCAACCCGTATATTTTTATATGTAAACACTAGCTGTCCCGCCAAACGTAATTTTGCCTTAAAATAAAAAAAAAAATTAGGGATGGACTACCCCTAACATTTAGGGGGATGAAAAATAGATGTTGGCCGATTCTCAGACCTACTCAATACGCTCACAAAATTTCATGAGAATCGGTCAAGCCGTTTCGGAGGAGTATGGGAACGAAAACTGTGACACGAGAATTTTATATATAAGATAAAACAAACATTACCGTCGTCAGTGCAGGGACCACATAGACAAGATCAATATATTAGTTTTAAAATGTTATTTCATATGTATGTTAGTCCATAAGGTATTTATGTAAATAATAATAATATTATAAACGCGAAAGTTTGTGCGTATGGATGTTTGTTACTCTTTCACGCAAAAACTACTTAACGGATTTTACTTATACACTTAGCGCATCAGAATAATATATAGCCTATATTATTATTGAAATTTATCACGGGCGAAACAGTGGGCTCAGCTAGTATGTAATAATAATATCTCAGGAGAATCCACACAGCGCCGTTTAGTCCCAAGCAGAGCATATGTTATAAGTACTAGACAACAGATTTTTGTAAATTAATACATTATGGGGAAAAGATTTGTTAGCATGTGGACTAACTACTCCATTGCTAGCAATATACCATGTCAGGCACCTCATGCGGTTTCCCCTGGAAACGAACTTATTACATTACTTGCGAATTTGCCTAATGGGTTAACTAATCTGACCTTATGCTCATCTTATCATCCTTCACTGGTGCCCGCTAGCGTAAACCGATAACGCGGGCGGGTGTAATTCCATTATCATAAATAAAAAAAAAACAATAATATCTACTCATGAATACAAATGTTTGCATCGAACCTGCGACTATTGCAAAGCAGTATGCTAATCCGCTACACCATCGAGTCCGTCAGTAGAATCCAACTGTAGTGGGTGTAGAAAAAAACATAACATCAAAAGTATGATATTTATTTGCAATGTTCATGTTCGCTTTGTTTGTTCTGGAAATAAATATTAAAATGTGTTTTGCATCCTGTGTGTCTGTTTAGTTATTAATATTCCCGACATACTTATATATATTTGACTAGCTGACTCGCGCGGCTTCGTCTGCATCACGCTTACTTGACTTCATCATTATATTTCGCACTATTTACCTAACACATTTTTAAATCATAGCCTATGTGTTATGCTTATATATAAGCTACATTACTCTAAAATTTCATTAAAATCTGTTCAGTAGTTATTTCGTGAAAGAGTAACAAACATCCATCTATACTGACACAAAAGAAATAGTCAATATTTTTGAAAATTTTTTCGCTAATATTCCAACTGATATTACTCCACCTAGTACAGCTAAATCATTCCTTATTGACAATGTTGTTTCTTGTCCGGTTACATTTACATTTATTGACATTGCTACAATTACTAAAACATTTAAACAATTAAATTTAAAAAATACTGAAGACCATTGGGGCATGTCTGTTAAAGTTATTAACACCGCTATAGATGTTATTGCTCCATATTTAGTAATTATTTTCAATAAATGTATTTCTGATGGTGTTTTTCCCAATTTAATGAAACATAGCAAAATAACTCCACTCTTTAAGTCAGGAGAAAAAACTGTGGTAGGTAATTACAGGCCTATATCTATCTTACCAGTATTGAGTAAAGTGTTTGAAAAAATTATGCTCAATCAAATGCTGCAACACTTTAAAGTAAATAAACTGCTTCACAGTCGACAATTTGGTTTCACGGCCGGTAAATCAACTACTGATGCTGGTGTAGTTCTCATTAAATATATATTTGATTCTTGGGAGAGGTCTCAGGTGCAGTGCAGTCGGTGTATTTTGTGATCTTTCAAACGATTGCGTTGAACATGAAACACTTTTGCTCAAACTTGAACATTACGGTATTAGATATGAAGCACAAAGCATGATGAAATCCTATCTAAATAATAGAATGCAAGTTGTCGAAATAAATGGTGTAAAGTCTGAGGGAACTAGTATTAAAATGGGTGTTCCTCAGGGCTCTATTTTAGGTCCTTTCTTATTTTTAGTTTACATAAATGATCTTCCTTATATGGTAGAAAAGATAGCTGACATAGTTCTGTTTGCTGATGATACTTCATTAGTATTCAAAGTCAATCGACATATTGATGATTTGGACGAAGTAAACGGTGCTCTTTCTTATGTTTTAAAATGGTTTACGGCTAATAATATGTTACTAAATGCAAATAAAACTAAATGTATCAAATTTACTCTCCCCAATGTAAGGCCGGTAGATTCAAAAATCACGTTGGACAATAAACCTATTAATTTTGTGGATGATACTGTATTTCTAGGTATCACATTAGATTCCAAGTTGCAATGGGGCGCTCATATTACTAAATTAGCGAGTCGACTTAGTTCCGCCGCTTATGCGGTGAGAAGAATTAAACAATTAACAGACGTGGCAACGGCTAAACTTGTGTTTTTAGCTATTTCCATAGCATGTGTGGTATTTTGTTATGGGGCAAAGCAGCTGATGTAAACACAATATTTATTTTACAAAAGAGGGCCATTCGCTCCATTTATAGCATGGGTTCCATATATAGAGTGCTTTAAGGAATCAAATATCCTCACCGTTGCTTCTCAATATATTTATGAAAATATCATGTATGCCAGGAAGAATATAGACAGTTTCAAAAGAGTTAGTGATTGCACTAATAAAAGCTTACGTAACAATAACAAACTGATTTTACCTAAATGTCGTTTGGCTAAAGTTAGTAATTCGTTTTATGGCAATTGCGTAAGGTTTTACAATAAAATACAGAGTCTGTTATAAATCTGCCAGAAAAAAGATTTAAATGTCAAATAAAACAGTTCCTTTGCAAAAAAGCTTACTATAAAATTGAAGAATTCGTTAACGATAATAATGTTTTTGTAGAAAAATTTTAAATACATAGCACTGACAATATTATCTGATTACACTAATAATGAGTGCGTAGCGATTTCTATGTTGATTGTCGCATGCCTCTTACTTGTTACACTGTAATTATTTATATATAAAAAAAAAAAACATCTATTAAAAAGAGCAACACACAAGTTTCTTGCTCATTCTTCTTGTGATGAGTCTGCATTCCGAATGAGTGGTAGAATCAAAATATGACTATTCAAAAGTGCTTGTAATGAGTTTATTTGAATAAAGATTATTTCTATTTCTATTTCTATTTCTATTTCTATTTCTACTGCATGCCCATAAATTGGGGCAGGTAAATATGTACTCTGTAATACTGTAATTTTGTAACATGTAAATGTTGGATTTCTACCGATGTAGGACCAAAATGTGGGCGATAGAATGAGTGGACAGTATATGTGATGTAAATCAAACAATGGATAGAAAATGGTAAATACTTATAATGAAGAACGTGTACATACGGTTGCAAGATAAAAATTGATAATAAAAATATATGACAATTCTAAAAAACAATACATTCAAAATTGATAGAAAAATATCATATATAAATGTGCAAAGAGTTTGCAACAATTACCTAGGCATAACACCGTGAGCTAACTGTATATTATAATATAATATAAATAAAAATAAAATCATTTCGTAGAAACAAACAAACCTAACAATAAAATCACGTAATATTCTCATGTTACGGTAGATCACAATGGAGATTTATAGGATTGTTATGGTTTTATTTCACAATTCACCGAAACCGATGATATCGTGGCGTTGCCTTGAGCAAAAGTCGTTGTTCGATCACAATCTCCCGATGTCTGTTAACATTCTCATATACACGAATTTAAATTTCAACTTAGCAATATTATAGCATTATTTCAACTATAGCATTATTATGTTTCACTAGACATAACTGCCACTAACTAACATTTTTCGTCATAACTGCCCCACAACGCTTTCTGTATACCTAAAGGTTAGCTGGTGGGAAATGCCATATGGTATTAAGCTCGCCTTTGTACAAGTTATGTGTAACGAATAAATAAATATTTAAAATGACGCGCTCGACGAATTAGTGATTTAGCAGATCGCCTTTCTTCCAATGGTCGCCGGTTTGATATCTTGCACGATGCAAACATTTGTATTCGACGGGCTCGGTGGTCTAGCGGTTTAGCACAGCGCTTTACTTCCGATTGTCACGGGTTCAATTCCTCGTACGGTGCAAACATTTGTATTCAGGAGTTATCGTTTAGATAGAGTATCGTTTGTATCGGTCTTGGTGTTATCTATGTATATTATGTATGTATTTACAAAAAATATATCTAAGTAAAGCTGTCCAATATGCATAACACAAGCTCTGCTTACGTCAAAGTAGATGGCGATGAGTTAATTTTCCAATGTTTTAAATAAAACAAAGGCATTATGTACCTATGTTTACTTACCTATGATTGTTAGTATCGGTCTGGGTGTTTTATATGTATAGTATATTTACAAAAAAAAAATTGTCTATGTTTTTGTATCAGTTATCTAGTACCAATAACACAAGCTTCAGCTAGCTTAACTTGGGTCTAGATGTCGCTGTGTGAATTGTCCTGAGATTATTATTATTATTAAAATATAACGCGTTCTTTGATTCACATATTCATATCCGCCATTTTGAAACTCAACCGTGTTTTTACTGCGAACTATTGGTGATTTGTCTGTCTTCAAATGTTCCAATAAAATCAATGTGTCACCAGTTAGCACTTCAATAAATTTTCGATTCGAACGTTGCACGATTCGTGCAATGAACAGAGAAGTAGGAGCGTATAATTTACTTAACAGCTACTAGGCAGAATAGTTCGTTCTTTTAGATCGCTATTTTTTTTCTTCCCGCGACATCGTCCGTATTTAACTTTTTTAAATAGTTAAAATTTCTAAAATAAAAGTTTTCTACTCCTTATGACTTTACCTATCTGCGAGATTACCAAAAACAGAGATTACCAAAAACAAACGCAAAGACAGACAATTATTTTTAAATATTAATTTGAAATTACGAACAGATACTTCATGGCATGAAAATGGCTATAAATTATATTCCAATGTAATAAAACTATATATTTATTTATTATATTATATTATATTTTTGATGTGATTTTTCATTAATATAAATTCTATGATTATATGTTAACTTTAGAAAGAATTTATGGAATTAATCTTTGTTGGCCACTCTTGTTATAACATAATAGAGTGGATATCAGAAAAATATTGTTTAGTACAAAAAGAACTAAGAGCGATTACATTGACGAACTAATTCCTATAGTTCACCGGCGAGAACGCTACTATCTATATCATTGGCAATATAAAGGATGTAACAGAGGCGCGAAGCGGTCTCAATTTATTCCTATTCATAGTTCGTCTTGAATACTAATATCTAGTTAATAGTACAGAGGTCTGACATGCCAGTACAAGATCACAAAACGTATGGAAATGTTTTAGAGTTATTCATGACATGTACTACTTATGACCTAGATGTTATTGTAATTTGCGTATTGTTTATGGTCTCAACTAAGTTGTTTTAATGTACACGCTTTCATTTTTACTGTCTCTGTGACCGATTTTAAGAATTAGGTAGGTATTTTTTTATGGATGATAATGGAATGAAGCACCTGGCAACGCAAACGCTTTACGCTATTAGTGGAGGATGACAAAATGAACATGAAGTCAAGTCAGTTAGTTCCTTGACAAATTCTCCAAGAATTTGTCATAATGGTTTCTAGGAGAAACCGCGTGGAGATCAACCTGATGGTACATTGGTAATAATTGGGTCAACAGTCCACATTACTAACAATCCCCTTTGTAAATGTAATACATACTTCATATACTCTTGAATTTTGTACTCATATCATAATTGTGTTTATTCTGTGCGAGGAATCGAACCGGCGATAATTGGGAATTAAGCGGCGTGATGAAGCGCTAGACCACCGAGGATTACATATATATAATTTAATCACATGTTTATAAATAAATTGTCAGTAAACAGATGCAGTACTCAGTCTCAGTTTAAATATTTATGACTTTAATTTTTAATATGTTTAAAATAAAAAACGAATTAACGCAGTGGGCATTTCATAATCAATCCTTGGGTATTCAATAATATAGATAATTTTAAGTATTTAGTACCAAAATGAAACATTTGTAACAATTTGTTCAAAATGTTGAACATTCCATTTTTTTTTCTTTTGTCCCATCCTTGCCGTAGATGGGACAGGCAACGGTGGATTGACGTACAGCCTAATCCTATTTTATTCAAATAAGCTGTTTGTACTGTCAAATGAGGTCATGTCAGCAGAGAATTGTCCCCCGTAGAGTTTAAAACAAACGTCGTTGACGTTACAACATTGTTTTACAAACATGGTTTCGGAACGCGAGCGTAAACGGTAGCCATTTGCAGACAATAGCAGTTGGCGGGAAAACGCCCGTGCACCTTCGCTAAACATGGCGACGAACGGGGATTTGTCTCTGATATACGCTATTTTGAGCGGATTGCTTTTTCGTTCCCGCTGTTATTCAGCTTTCAACCGTCGACAGACTTCTTCTATTTCTGGTGTCATCATTCTATTTGGTATTTGATATTCCCAACATCAAAGGTGCATTTCGTTTATTATTTCTGGGTAAATTAGTTTTTTTAATTATATAGATTTTTACATGATTTCTTTAGGTATAATTATTTTGTTTACGTATGTATTATTTGTTTTCTGTGAATGGAATTTATATCCGTTATCGCTGTCATAGATAACCTAAATTCAAAGTTACTATCTTCATGAATGTATTACGAAATCTTACATAATTGTGAATGCAATGTGTTTAGCCCAACGTTTAAGAAAGATAAAATCACTGTTGTATTTATGTTAATATGTTGCAAACAACTGCAACAGATTTAGCTTGAAGTTTTAAAATTATTTCATAAGGTTCTAAATAATACCTAATTTATTGGCAAGAACTCAGTATTTTGCAAGTTTGTAAACGATACTTTCATGAAACGACTTCAAACGAACATTTCAAAGCTTAACTTGTTAAGCCGCTAATATATGTTCAGAAATTCTCATTAAAATTAATTCTCACCATACGTCGTCCATATTCATTGATTCTCGCACAATGTTTCAATTGAATAGTGCGGCGTAGGCATTAGCACACTCGCAGGTGCCTGTACGCAAAACGTATTGGGTTTTAAATGCTTCCAATATTTATGCGTTGTACTATTGAATATTCAATTATTCACGTCTTGTTGCGTTTATTGCTTTCCCTTTACGTTTATTTTATTTATCTCCAAAAGTCCTTTGTCTTCCGTTTTGAATAGATAATATTGTTTTAGTTTAATTGCTGTTAAATGGTAATGACAAAATTATCTAAGGGTAGTAATTTTATCGTTCTAAGTAGTATAGAAATATGCATATGTAGAACTACTACATCATCTAAAGATAATCTTTGCACTTAATACTATTGTTTAAGAGAAGTAGGAAGAGATATACTATCTATGATTTCCTTTGTAGTAAAAGTAGAATCATATGAGACAAAATTTTCTTCAAATAATATGCACTCAATTTTTAGAGCTATAATAAATGCGAAAGTTTGTAAGGATGGATGTTTATTATTAATTCACGTAAAAACTAGTGAATGTATTTTAATGAAACTCAATAATAATATAGCTCTTACATCAGAATAATATATAGGCTGTAAATTTCACACAGGCTCAGGTAGTTTATCTATTTACAATTGTATAAAAAATGTAGTACATATATACATTTCGTACGAGTCGTTAGAATCTAAACTGGGCGTGCAAATAATTTGTTAAGAAATTGATGTAAGAGAATAGAACTTATAGGCACTATATATATTCTATTCTATAAAGGATAATTAGGATAAAAGATATTCTACAAAATATAAAGCCAAAGGATCTACTTAAAACATGAAACTGCTACTGCTAACGTAATTTCTTCCAATTTTGCTAAAACAACAATAACTGATAGTTTATTATCCAATAAACTATCAGTTATTGTTGTTTTGGCTGATATGTTTTAAAATTCTTTTTGATACACTGATTCCACTAACAGGATCCTGACAGTAGTACCTATATTGGATGTAAAGAGGATCTGAGGTCCCCATAAAATATAGTTTTGACATTGTGCCCCTACAGAACATGGCCGAAAGCCGCCGTAAGACCGCTTGTAGCTCTGTATATGGCGTGACATGAGCCGAGTCGTATTCGCATATTTATTCATTGGATTGCAATGGAGGCGCCCGCGCATCTTGATTTTATGTTATCTCAATAATATTTATTGTGGTTTACGATTTGCATCAAAGAATTGAATAAATTGATTTTACGAATATTCAGAAGTTTTGACAATATATATACTTTAAGATGTAACGATTCCGCGATGACATTCATGTCATCCTTGCGATTGACGATTTAGTTGTAACCAATCCATGGTTACAACTAAATCGTAAATCGCCAGGCCGGCAGATAATGAGATTTGATCTTCTAAATACGAGTACAGTAGTCACTATTTTTTATTTTCTTGCAGATTTTATTCACAGAGTATTGTTAACTATACACAGTTTCTTAAACTAAGTTTTATAAGTACTTTACGTGTAGAAACTTCCAAGAATGTGGTGTAAATGTCTAAACAAAAAATCTCCAGTCACGTTGTTTTCCAAGGAAATTTATACCTACTACTTAATTTAGAATAAACTAACAAAATTTAATCAGATGTTTTAATAGTGTCGATCGTGCGCAGAACATAGATAAAGTGATTTTTTCAACTTTTTCTAATAGTTTTTGCTTTACCACACTCGGACCATTAAGCGCTTATCAGGCATGTTCACACGTCAGGATTTGTTTGGGGGTCTGTTTTTTGTCGCATCTTAACTGGCGATTGACTTAAAGTTGAAGCGACGACGATTGCTTTGTCTTGTAATATTTTTCCTTCACCATCACCATCTCACGGTCAATCAGCTCCCAAGAATGAAATACAAGCAACTAGCTATGCTAGATGGGAGTTCAGAAATTTAATGTAAGTTTCTGTTCTTCCATCCATTTTAGTATTACCGATCCTGATGTTATTTAAGTTGTTTAAGTGAAGTCATAAAATAAATTATGATATTATTTTCTTGAGAGACCTATTCTATATCTGTAGAGATAGAACTGTTATCATTAAATAAATCTTTGAAATAACCATATTTACAAAGAATATGCATTTATTTGTTTTAATTAACAACAATTAGCGAAAGATTCATGAAATGAAGCATTCAATGAAATGCATTCAATGATAATAGTCAAGGAAGTAGTAATAGCTACAAATATTTTATATGGTATATTTGTAGCTACTGGCAATGGATACTTTATGTTGGTACACTATACTATTAATTCAAGAATACTTTTTTCCTAAGTCTAAAACTAAACTAAACAATATACATATGTGCCCAATACAGTTTAGCCTAGTTCTCATATTACTTAATTGACCAGCGAGACTTATTTATTTTTGAACATGGTTTGAATAATTATAAAAAAAATATGCTGTTTATGAGTTATAGCTACTGCCAATTGAATGTATAAATTATCTGACATTTAATTTATATTATAACTAGGGGCAATCTGTATTGATTACTTTTAATTTAGCCAATGTATTGCTCATTAATTTGTATTCATTCCATTTAGCATCTCCTGACGGTTCAGGTTTATTACCAGTTTCTACAATCATTACTATATTTTAATAGACCAACTTACTGTATATTTTTATATTTAGTATTCGTAATTTCGATTTTATTGATGGATCTGTTGTAGATATTGGCTCAATTATTAAAAAGTATTCCAGCCAATACTTCATAACTTGGACCATATTATGACGCACCATATGGTTCAAGGCTTGCCAGTGTCATTAGATGCATCAACAAATTATTACATAAATGAAGTAGTAGCTGTGTCTACCTTTATTTTTTTACTCTCCTGTTTTGTAGTACTTTTTAAAGTTATTTTATTTACAAAGTTTTGACACTGTAATGATATTTTAGGAAACTATGTTCAGATGTGTTTAATTTTGAGGAGTAACTTTTTAAGATTTACATTTATTAATTTTACATTATTAATTTTTATACAATTTTTAATTTTTATGGCTAGTTTTCATCATTAAAGAAACACGTGCTTAAGCTTTGTAAATAATGATGTAATAATAAAGTAACTTTATGATGAATTGACACATTAATTTGTGTCGGTATTTTAAAACCTTTCTTTTTATGCCTCTTTTATAGCATCGGCAGTAATTGTAGATCCTCTCGAGATCGTTTCGTCAGCTCTCAGGAAGTGTGATAAAAGGACTTCACACACTTATAAACCCGTATTATTATCTGGTCCATTGCAATTAGGCTGAGCTCTTGCATTACCATAAGTGGGTCCATAAAAATGAATCAGCCGTCTACACTGATCAGTCGTAAAACATTAGGCGCAATGTTGTTATGGATTCGACGAGTATTTTAGTGAATACTTGTCGAATATCTATTCTAAATTGTAATGGTATTGTATTTTGCTTTGTGTTGTTTAAGATTGTAATAAAAAATGTTACAATGTTTCAATTTAGCAAAATTATGATTACTATATTATTCAACTGCAACTAAATTTAGTATATATTTTTTATTATTTATACTATAATATTTATTTATCAGGGACTGCATTTATTTTTCAGGATGGCATGCGTTTGTTCATGGGTGCTCCAGGAAGCTTCTTTTGGCAAGGTAAATATGATATTCATATTTGATATTAATTTTTGTTTCAATTCTCTAGGCGGTGGTATATATGGTGGTTGTGTCATTGTCAGTTTCGTTTTCCTTCAAAATGTGATGTTCAATTATCATTTTTACATGGGCGGTTAATACATTAGTTGTATCTATTTCTTTAAACTCTTTTAAAATCTAAAACTAGATGTTTGCATTTACGAATTCATTATCTATTTCGATACTTAATGAATACAAATATATATACATCTTATTTCATATCTGTATGAGTATTACGTGGTTGATGTATAAATGTATTTACTTTAAGTGATGTAATTAATCCTAATAGCATCAATGTTTGATAAGAGACTCATCCAGCATGAGTTTGAATTTTCTCGTATCTTAAATCCTAATATTTAGGACCGGAAGCGAACTGTGTTAAAGATTAAATTATAATTAGGAAATTCATATTGTTATTTGTTGATGAAATTTTAATTACTCCAAATCCACAGGGCGAACGTTATCGATAGATATTACCATCGAACACAACCACTACTTTATGGCACCTATACCAGAAGAAGGTAAACAGCTAACGTATCGCCAATTGACCATTTAATTTCTTTAACCGAACATAACATAGTCTACGCCTATGTTATGTAGCATACATCCATAACACAGGCTTATGAGCGCCTAATTCTAAAAATAATTGCCTATTGAGCAGTGACCATTTATAACTGGTTAAATCTCGTTCTTAATGTTCGGGAAATATCACAAACTAGACATAATTTTTGGACAATGTACTAATAATATTAATAATAATTGCGATATTCATACAAATATATATTACATAGAAATATTACATTTGGGGATAACAGTCAATAATATCAAAGATATATATTATATTGAGGGCTATAAAAGTTGCATAAAAATGCTCAAAGCATACACTCGAATGTGAAGAATAGATTTAAACCAAAACTGTTCCACAATTATGATGCAAAATGTTAATTTAAGAATGATCATGTAATCATTTATCAAATATTCAGTCACTGGCATCAAAAATTGCGGAGCAGTACATATTACCCTAATGGTGCTAAATATACCATCTTCGGTTTCCACCAAATACCTATATAATTCTAAAAGTTCCTACCTATAATCTATGTTAGTTATGCTCATTCATTTTAGATGTAGTGATTAGAAATGGACTTATAACACTGCACGATATGTTATCTCTTATATTTCTTAGTATTTAGTACCCATTTCATTATAAGTTAACTGTACATTATTTATTTGGATGTTGTCATGTTGTAAATTCAATCGAACATGGATTCATAAAAACATTTATAAATACTATCCCCATAAGTAATAAATACATCTTACGGAAAGGAATTTTACAATTGGGTCTATTCCTCCTTAGAGTACTCTGGTAAACAGGTTTTTATTAACGCTTCAAACAACATACATAACAAAAAATAGCGTCCATGCTTGGAAATAAACTAATTCAAAGACAAATTTTTTTTTGTTCATTGGCTTTTATAATATTTGGTCGCTGTAACGTGGCTTTGGTGATAAATTTAACATATTAAAAATATTATTTCATCGTGGTTTTTTATAAGGTGTGAATTCTAATATTAAACAAGAAACTGAAGTGCTATAGTAATTAGCACTTTTAAATCGTAAATGCCTCTATAATATTGATTTAAATTATTAGGAAAACTTCTCCAATCGACAATACATACATCTCGCTGTGATACTCGTAGTATTGCTTAATCATCAACACTTTAGTATCAGTAGTTCACTATTCATATAACTGTCATATTATCCACATAAAAGTATAGTATCACTTATATATAATATATTTTTTATGGAATGTTTATACTAATGTTATTATTATATCAGAATTAAGCAAACTTCAAATAAAATTTTAAATCAATAAAGTGTATTAAATCTTTTAAGTGGATAATAAGTCAAGATTACGAATGTATATTGTCATACATTAGTATCCATGTTGTAGCAACGACTAATACACCAAAAGTGGATTAGCTTTTCAGTGTTTAGATAAATTTGTTATTTAAAATTAAACATTTATTCTTGTTGCTTATTAAATAGCATCATAGATTAAATAGATAAATAATAAATGTAATAGTAAAAATAAATAATTTAAGTAATAGTATGATTACTAATTAGTAAAATATTTAATTCAAGTGGTTTTTAACTTTAAACAAAACCACAAGGCTTCCAAGGTTTGTAACAACGATTTAAACAGTCTTTTAAGTTTCTGAATTTTCTTTTGCAATAAATCAATTTCAAAGTGACCGTAATCAATTATAATTCAATTAAATATATTATACAATTCAGAGACTGGTTACAATGCTCTAATTATTAATATGTTTTTGCTAAAATTAATTATTACAATTCTAGGTAGGCTGTATTCCAGAAATTCAACTTATCTTATTGCGACGCCTGAATCAAATCCAAAATACGATAACTCATATATGGGTTATTCGATTACTGTTGGTGACTTTGAAGGTCCTGGAATCCAAAGTGTCGCGGTAGGAGTACCTAGAGGAGCCGACTTAAAAGGTTTGGTGAGTAATAATGATTAAATTATAAATTTACGCACTACCCGCCAGAAACTAAAATACCATACTGATCATCTGGATGAATTGAGGTCTTCCAGCATGCGTTTTTTCAGAGAGTTGTTGCCACGCGCAACCATATTGTGAAATCACCTCCATTTTAGAACTGATAAGATATTGAAACCTTCGAGAAAAGAGCTTTCTCCTTCTTAATAGGCCTCCAATACACTCGGAATCCCTGATGTTGTGGATGCTCATGGACAGAGGTAATCATTTACCATCAGGTGAGCTGGACGCTCGTTTGTCCAGTATGCTATATAAAAAACATATAAATTCAGTATCATTGTAGAGATATGTAACGTTTATGAGTTTTTATACATTCTTCCGAAAAGCCTGAGCATAGCACACAGTTTGTAGTCCATAAAAATTAAAACTATTTTCTATAATTTCCAGGTTGTATTGTACACATGGGAACTGCAGCCAATAAAGAATCTCACTGGCACTCAAATTGGGGCATACTTCGGCTACTGTCTCGCCTCTGGAGATTTCGACGGCGATGGCGCCGATGACATCGTTATCGGTGCTCCTATGTTCGTCAAACCCAGGAGTGATGGCTATGAACATGGAAGAGTCTACATTGTATACCAGGGAAAGGATAGGGTAATTCTTTTTCTGTTTATTCCGATTCTCAACCCTTCTTTTATCACGAAGAAGTCTTCAATAGACCGTCCACCCTTCAGAGAGGTGACAAGGGAATATATGGAATTCTTACCGACTGCAATACCAAGGTTTAGTTACGAACACCATTACAGAGGTCGCATTCAACCGCTAATTCTAATTAAATTAATTATTTTCACTTTAAGCTCTGTACTTACCTTTTGTAAAAATTTCAAATTTGTATGTATAGTGTTGCAATTATGTAAAATAATAAATATATTTTACAGTCATTCACAAAATTCCACTCTCGAACTGGCGAAGTATCAAAGGGAAGATTTGGTTTGTCTATTACGTCGCTTGGTGATATCAACTATGATGGATTTGGAGGTAAATTTACTTTTATATAATACAAAATTGATATATCTAGAATCAGTGGACTGCGTGGATATATTACCTTCACTTATTTCAGCCGCTTTGTATATTTTGTTTATAGGGTCCAGACACCCAATCTGCAATTGTTTTGTTTCGCAAAATCAAAATCATGTTAAGTTCCATAAATTTTGGGCACAATTATTTATTTCTATTTTACTTTATTATTCCATAGAAAAAAAAACAATATTTTTAGGACTAACGACGTTGAAATTATAGATATTGCCATTGGCGCCCCATATGCTGGCGAGAATGGCCGTGGTGTGGTCTACATATACCAAGGCAGTATCACCGGAATCCGGGAAAAGTATTCCCAGGCTATAACTGCTGAGGAGATCTCTCCGACCCTGACTACCTTCGGTTTCTCATTATCTGGAGGCATAGATTTAGACAACAATAACTACCCCGATTTGGTTGTCGGTGCTTACAAGTCTAATAGCGCTGTGTTTTTCAAGTGAGTAAATTTCTCTAGTCCATTCTTGCTGCGTCTACCACTTTCTGCCTTCTCTCCTCTACCCAAAAGTTGTCTTGCAGAGTTGTATATTTTTTTATTAATGTAATATTCGAATACTATTTTTTAAATTCAGCCTTTGTAGTTTCTAGAACAGATATTTGTAATTGTAATATTATATAAACTGTGTATTGTATATATTATATAAACTGTACCTATTCGTTAAATCGCATCCTGAATTATTTAAAACATCTAATGATTTTGAGACCAAGTACACAAGGAGGCGTCTTAATAAATTATATTATCCGTTGATAAAGTCAACGCTAGCAAGCTCTAATTGTTATCCAATGGCCATAAAAATATTTAACAAGTTGCCAAAGGAGTTAAAACAATTAAATAAAAGCAAATTAAAAAAAGAATTGTGTAATTGGTTGTTATCTAACTGATTTTATAATATAGACGAATACCTTTCACAAATGGTGAAAAAGTGATTAATACTAATAAATTAATTAATTATAATAATATATGTATGTAATGATGAGCAATGTATAATGACAATATTTCAATTGACAATTGTCTGTTGCATGTCAGAAATAACTAAATGTGCGAACAATATAATAATATTCAAAATACCACATCCAATGTACCTTATGCAATAAAATTTCATTTCATTTCATTTCATATTATCATAATTAAACAATTATATTTCTGTGTTAGATACAAATGTTCTTTGCTAAATGTACATATATCAGTGCTGCGTTCACAATTCGACAGTTAATAATGACGATTATATTATATCATCTTATTTGATACGCTCTTGGCAGAATGGCTGTGGCTATTATGTAGTGGAGAAGGAGCCAGATATCATCCGTCTTACGACGACCCTCCAATAGGAAATCCATTCCATATATTCGTGGAGAGGATTATTATATCCCTTTGTATATATTTAATGTTTTATTTACATTTTATGAATCTGTTTTTTTTTAATTTATTATATTTTCATTTTTTATAATTCACTGCACCACCTATGGTTAACTGGTAGGAAATTACGTATAAATAAAATTGGAGTGTCTGTTTGTAATATTGTTTGTTAATAACCGTTTTCTACTACATGCATATGATTATAAATACTGTATATGCACCAAAATAACATTTTTTACAATTTTTGTCTGTCCGTTCATCTGTCTGTTTGTTCCGGCTAATCTCTGAAATGGCTGAACCGATTTTGATGGTACTTTTATTGGCAGGTAGCTGATATGTAAACAATGCTACTAATTATAATATACTCCATTTCAGATAACAGTCGTAAAGGCATAATCTTTTATAATGATATTTTTTTAATTTAAATTGTATATTTTTTCCCGGCCCGTAGTCCAAGCGACCGCCGAAAAATCAACACTTTAATTTGAAGTCAAATTTCTTTTCAGGTCTCGGCCCGTAGTCCAAGTGACTGCTGAAGTCAGCTTCGTTGGTGAAAAGCATATATCTCTGACTGAAAAGAATTGTCTATTACCAAATGGTACTAGAGGCACCTGCGCCCACATCATGTTCTGTCTCACTTACAGCGGCGTTAATGTGGACCAGCAGATCAGTGAGTTTCCTCTTTATTGCAATACTATAGTTATTATTGCGGCTTTGTCTGCGCTGTATTTAAAATCTTTATAATTTGCCACTATTTATTATGGATTAGTCAAAAAGTTATAATATCCATAACTAAAATTAATATAAATATTAACTAATGTTAATTTATATATTCTGTTTTGTTAGACATAAAACGATAAAATAGTTGAGTGTATTTTTATATACCTTTATATATTGAATATAATTTGATATATAATAATAACTCAGGAGAATTCACATAGTGCCATCCAGACTAGACAACTGATACAAATACTTAAATATGTATATTGTTTTGTAACTAAATAATATACGTTAGACACACTCAGGTTAATACAAACAATCGTACCCATGACTACAAATGTGTTGTGCGAGGAATCGAACCTGCGGCCTTCAGAAGTAAATATGTCAGCTCAAGTATTTAATCGATTCATCAGCATGTATTAACTATTTACCTAACTTACTTATTACTATATATTACTATTACTATATACTTATTACTATATATACATAATCCTAATAGATCTAGTTCTGAGTCGCATATTGTATTGTTTTTTCCAAGCGGAGGGATATATCTGCTACTTCGGTGAGTGCTTGAAGTAGGGTCTCTTGTTTGTACAATTTAAGGTCCACCATCACCAAGAATTGCAATATCAGTGTCTAGATTATCATTATTTACAACTGAAACTAGATGTTTATTAAATTTTAGACATTTCCATGGTTTATTAATAGTTGTTTCTTTGTTATTTATTTTTAAATTTTAGAACTTTTATACTAAGTAAAAGTGCCACATTGTAGTCTAAAAGTAATAACTGAGTTCTGAGGTTTTGTTCAATATGAAATGTCATATATATAAATATTTTCAGAACTTATTTGATTTTTATCTAATGTTGTATATTCGTATTACCTTAAGTGATTTTTATGCAGTAAAATCAAGAGTATTCGTGTGTTTTTACACGTTTAATTTGTTTATTATGATAATTGAAAGTCGCAAAGACAATTACATCAGATATATATAAAATATTAAATTATTTTTTGTATAATTTTTTTTTATACTATTGCAATAATACGAACAAGTAAATGAAAGTACTAAGGAAATGTCTAATATTTAATCATAGATAGGTCTAGCTCACGAACGCTTTTGATGTTAAAATCACCAGAATAATAGTGTTAAAAAAGTTATACTAAAAAAAATTAAAATCTTACAATAATTACCACATAGAAAATTATCACTTTCACCCAACTTGCATATCTTTGATCTTTAGTGCGTAGAAAAAAATATTGCTACAATAAGATCACTCAAATATCGATGTACTATATGTTCTAATTACACACCTAGATACATTATTCAAAAATAACTTTAAATATTTCGTTTGACCATTCATTAAAATTTGTTTTTCATTTTAGAATAATGATTATTCACTATTATTAAAATCATTAAATAAATCTAAACTTGTAGTAAAATCAACACAAATTAATAAAACACTCAATATGTGCACATTTTTTTTTAAGAATTAGTACTTATATCTTTAATTATATTTACATGTTACTTAAATCTTCGTTATACTGATGATTATGATGAATTAAATATTATGATTATTCTAGAGTTCAAAATAACCGTGGAATTGGACTCGAGGCAGAAGACCACGAAACGATTGTTCTTGGAAAGCCGAGAGACGAACTTTACGACGCATATCTTGGTCACCCAGAGACAACATTCGTGCAGCAACATCACCGCTTATCTAGATGTAAGTTCTAAAATAAGTTGCCTAGTCGTTTGAGTTACACCCAAAATCAGTAGCAGTTTGGTCGAACAATCAACATTTAGTTTCCAAGCTGTATCCGAACTCATTCAATGCCTGATTATGTTTCATCCAGAAGCAAAACTTTGCTTTGATTATTACCTTCGATTTACAAAATAAAGCGTTAAACACAAGTTCTAAAATATAAAAGCAATAGTCTAATGGTTTTGAGTTACACCCAAAGTCAGTCGCAGTTTGTCGAACAATCAACATTAAGTTTCCAAGCTATATCCGAACTCATTCAATGGCTGATGATGCTTCGTCCAGAAGCGAAAACTTTGCTTTGATCATTACCTTCGATTTACAAAATAATGCGATAAACGCAAATTGAATGCTGGTGTTTGTAGAGATATCTGGGTCTGATCGTCAGATTAATCATTTTGAGTCCATTTCCAATTCTCAAAGTAGCAATGGAACAATATTATCTACTATTAAATAAACGCAGTAGTATTAACATTAAATTTTATCTCTGTACCAGTGTATTTTCACTTATTTTGTCTTCTACCATACAGGCATAGTCTTTTTATTTACTTGTAAAAAGTCTCTTAAGAAAAGGCACTATAAGGCTATGGCTATAGGCTAGGCTATATCCGGGATACCTTGAACTTTATGATCAGTAATAACTGATCATAATGTTCAAGGTATCCCGGAGTAGCACCTATTGCCGGACTCACGGAATCGCACGGAGACTCTGGCAGTATACATAGATAAATTCGGTTAAGTATTCGATAAATAAAATTTATTTATTTATTCTTTAGTGAGTAATAACTATTGTACAAAATCGCCTTTTATTAATGCCGTATCACACTCTTTCCCAGCTAACCTTAAGGGTTAGAAAGCGTGGTTTAATCTGAAAGTAATTCATCTTAAGCTTATATCGTTTACAGGAAGAGATACGAGACAAACTAACACCGATAGAAGCAAAGATGACATACCAGCTGATGACGCAACCCTCCGGCGATGTGGTGCCGCCCGTGCTCGATCAGACCGAGAGCATTGTTCATACAGACTCACTGAACATACAGAAGAACTGCGGTTCT
This sequence comes from Achroia grisella, assembly GCF_030625045.1. Classification (NCBI taxonomy): domain Eukaryota; kingdom Metazoa; phylum Arthropoda; class Insecta; order Lepidoptera; family Pyralidae; genus Achroia; species Achroia grisella. The sequence goes on along the minus strand of NW_026712653.1, from coordinate 2,143,796 downwards.
GATAACATTTGTATACCCGACTTGAGGATGTTTGTTACAACGTAAGTATATATATTAATTCACTAGAAACAAACTTTCTTCCTTGATGAAATCTATCATGGAGACCCATGGAGCAGGCACTCCTGGGGAAATGAACGGGTTCTGTCCGGCTACCGGCTAAAAGCTGAAGGTTTTTGCTGCCGGAGCCACGGATGTACGCGAACATTCTTCCGCAGCTCTGCGTGGAGACATATATCAATAGACAGGCCACTACTCTTCATCAAAAGTATCTTAAAGAGCTGAGATATCGATGGGGAAACAATCGCCCACAGGTCCACCGCCCCTATTCCTGGCGGAGGGAAGGGAATAACCTCCTTCTCCGACAAATTGACTCGGTGGAAGAGTATTTCCTACGCTTTCTCTCTGCCGCCCGGGAAACAAACCTGTCTTACATAAGTGCAATTACAGAACAAGAGGTTCAGGAGGTAGTCTACTGGAATGGCAATGCATGATTGTTATCGTTGGTCTTTCTTGTTCTTTTTGTCTACATTTACATGCACATTCTTTCCTACATATAAAGACAGCTATTGCGTCTGACCAGTCCCATGATAGTCGTGAAGGTATATCAATTATCATTACTTAATTTGTCCGCAGCCCTGTCGGAAAATATCTTCTCAGTTCTGGTGAAAATATAAACATTGATGTCAAGATAGACAACTCCGGCGAGGATGCATTCGAGGCTGGTTACTACTTAGGTCTACCAGCTGGAGTAACGTATGCTAAGATGGAGAGACTGGACAAGGACAACGCTAATGTAGTGCCTATATACTGCTCCATGATGACGACGGTGCCAAGTGTAAACAGGACGTTGAAATGTGACCTTGGGAACCCATTGCCGAGTGGACAGAGAGTGAGTTTTCAATTACTTGTCATCATCTTTTTTTTCCCCTCCTGTTCTTAATTTTATATAATTTTTGTTCTCTACTGCGTGTGTTTGAATTTATGGTCTAAGAGGTTCATCCTATGTGGTTGTAGCCCATTCATGAATAAAGGAAATATCTCCTTTGGAATCCTCATCCACTTCATTCTGAGGAGATAAAAACCATCCCTCCTAAGAATATCCTTCAATTCTTGTCCCTGACGAGTCTAGGTAATGAACATTGAAAAGGGGCGAGCATGATAGATGTATCGTTAAAAAAAATTACCCTGATCAATTCACACAGCGCCATCCTCCACGCGGTTCCCCCTGGAAACCATCGTATCGTTAAAAAAAATCATACTCCACTGGTGTCCCGCCAGCGTAAACCGTTACCAGGCGTGATCAATTCACACTGCGCCATCTAGTTCCATGCTAAGCAAAACTTGTGGTCTTTGTACTAGACAACTGATACATACTTATATACATTCTTTTCTAAACACATCTATAATATACATAGAAAACAACCAGACCGATACAAACAATCATACTTATGAATACAAATATTTGTACCGTGCAGAGCATCGAACTCACGAACATCGGGGGTAAGACGGTGCGCTAAAACCGGTAAACAACCAAGGCCTTAAAAATTATGCATCATTACTGATCTAAATTAATGTTTTGTAACCAGGTTAACTTCCGCATCATTCTGGAGGTGGACATCCATGTGAAGAAGCTGGTCTTCGACATGGAGACCAATTCCACCAACCCTGAGCAAGGAACGGATTACGATAACACAAAACACTTGATCATTGATGTGATAACGCGAGCTCATCTTTCCATAATCGGGTATTTATATATTTTTTTTAAACTTTAACTAGCAGACTTCGCCATGTGTTGCTCTAGTTAAGGCAATTAAAATAATATTGCGACTATGAATTGAGATGTAAGCTATCCTTATCTTCCAAGTTGGATCAAATTGCACACAATGAGCAACTCAAATATGCAATCGGTTCAGTAGTTTAGGAGTACATCCCGGATAAACAGCGTGACACGTAATTTTTATATATATAGATTATTCAACTTCGTTCTATATTGTACATGTTAAGCAAATTCCATGTTAAAATATCGATTAAAAAAACAATAATAACATAAAAATGTATAGAATAAAATTTCATTGACTCGTCTTGACACAACAATAATGTCAAAAAAAATACAAACAACAATTTACATATTACAAAACAGAGTTACTGTGGACTACAACTCAGCATAATGCTGGAAAATTAGTTTTCCGCGCTTATTTTCAGTTACCCACAGGGTATGACACACAGGCACATTCACACAAATTGCAATGTAATTAAATATAAAACAGATATTACAATATTATTATTATTATAAAAATATAAAATAATAATAATCATTCTTATTATTTTATATTTGTATAATATCATACATACAAATACAAAATAGTATAATATCTGTTTTATATTTAATTCTTTTTTTTATTACATATTATAATATGTAATAAAAAGAAGTATATATAAAAAAACATATTTACATTTTTAATATTTTTTTGTTTGTACAGTACATCAGACCCTCCGGAACTGCATTACAACAACTCGCTGTACAATGTTGTGGACTTGAAAGATGACTCCAAGCTTGGCCCACAGGTCATACACAAATATAACATCAAGAACGAAGGTCCCTCTATTGTGAACGAAGCAGAAATAATTATTATGTGGCCATATCAAACGCTGGACGGTAAGTTTTAAATGTTATAACCATAATTTATTTAATTTTGAGCAACTTTATGCCCCATATAACATAATATATACCTTACAGACTAAAATACATATAAAATAATAACAAAAGTTTCGGGTTCGCTGGGATACATTATATTCTTATAATTTCTCGGCTTGTTCTGTGCTATAACACGCATGTATTATACATATAAACCTTCCTCTTGATACCTCTATCTATTGCTGAAAACTGAAATTTTTTAATGCAGAGTTTTCAGCATTTTCGTTGCGTAATTTAAAAAAATAAACGAACAGACAGCGGTGGCGATTTTGTTTTATACTATGTAAATATTATGATCCTTTGTTTGTTATATTTAATTTCCATTCAATTTATATAATTCTGTCGTGTTTCTAATTTAACGTGTTGCAATGGAAACATGGTCTATCCCAAACACAGCACAAGAGGAATTCCAAACGAGCTTTTAATACTTTGTTTTATACTATACTAGCTACTCGCCCCGGCTTCGCACAGCTGTACATGTATTATATATATAACCTTCCTTTGGAATCACTCTATCCATTAAAAAAATACACTTCAAAATCCGTTGCGTAGTTTTAAAGATTTAAGCATATATAGGGACGGACAGATAGCGACAGCAACTTTGTTTACTATGTAATGATTGGGATTAATATAATAAATTAATGATTACAGGTGAAAACCTCATGTATATGCTGGTACAACCACAAGCAGTGGGCAACGTCAAGTGCGATATAGCGAAGCATATTAACCCTGAGGAATTGTTAGTGCAAGCACCGTACGCATTTTATCTCAGTAAAGAGAAGGATGGTAAGATCAATTTGAAATTGTTATAAATTACTAGGTGTCCCGGCAAACGTTGTTTTGCCTTAAAATAAAAAAAAAATTAGGAGTGGACTACCCCTAACATTTAGGGGGATGAAAAATAGATGTTGGCCGATTCTCAAAGCTACTCAATACGCTCACAAAATTTGATGAGAATCGGTCAAGCCGTTTCGAAGGAGTATGGGAACGAAAACTGTGACACGAGAATTTTATATTAAGATTATAAGGTCACAGACATTGTAACTTTAACTGTAGTTTGATCTGTCTGAGTGTTTTCTATGTATTTAAAAAGCCATAACACAAGTTGTACCTAGTTTGGTACAAGATGTCTGTGTGAATCATCCAGGGACATTATTATTACGGGAACATAAGTGAGAACTGCATTTCATTCGTATTTATTCTTAAAAACTCGAACTTGACCGATCAGAATTTTTTTGAGTGGTAAAAGGCTCGAAGGACGATGAAACTTTGGGTCTCCATCCGTGAAGCCGTTTCGAAGGTGTATCGTTACAAAGAGTGCAAATCTGATCTCTAAGATCTGTCTATCTCAATGAATACATTTCGAATACTCACTTAACAAATTTGTAATGTGACGCGATATTAGTGGCACCACCATCAATACGCATAGAAATAGATATAGAAATAATATTTAATCAAATAAACTTAATATATGCATTTTTCGGTCGATCCTCCGTCCAATTCAAATGGGGATCTAAAATTACGATAGCCTGAGGTTCGAAACCCAAGTGGTCAGACTAAAGTCGTATCTATCAGGCGGGGCTTGGACTTCAGCTGCTCCATAAATCCTTCCGCGGGGCCTTTGAAGTGCCATCTGCACTTGCCCCCTATCGTCCTGTAAAGCTGTAAAGGCCAGCTGCGGCCATCAGCATTAGGGTAGCCTGAAAATCCTGTAAAATATATTTGTTGCTTAATTTCTTTCGCATCGTCCTTCCTAATACGCACTGCCAAAGAGTAGAACACACTTCCAGCTTTTGTGTTCCCGGAGAAATACAACCCCGGATTCTTCAAGTCTATGGTGAATAGATATCTTCTGGGTAAGCGCTACATCCTAGGTCTTGCCATCATTTACCATCAGATGAGGTAAGACAAAGCGCAATCCCATTATTTAATAAAAAATAAAAAATCTAAATTTATTTTAATATTTCAGCAATGTTATCTACCGACCTTTATAAGGAGTCCGAAATTATGGGAAACGGAGGATATTATGGACAAGGTGAGTTTTTTTTTTATTATTAAGTTATATTAGAAACTAGCTGCACCCGCGACTTCGTCCGCGTGGAATTTAACTTTATTTATCTAAAATAAAAGTAGCCTATGTTACTCCTTATTACATCAGCTACCTGCCAAAACATGTCCCGTCAAATCTCTCAATCAAATCTCAAATCTCTCTCTCTCAAAAATCGGTCCAGCCATTTCAGAGATTTGACGGAACAAACAGACAGACAAACAAAAATTGTAAAAATGTTATTTTGGTGTATGTACCGTATTTATATTCAAATGCATGTGGTAGGAAACGCTTATTTCAATATTATAAACAGACACTTCAATTTTATTTATATATGTAGCTCGGCTGCTATTAGGAGTATAAAGATAAGCTTCTTTTGTTTCCGATTTGAATCAAATGTAAAAAATGCGGTATAGCACATCACATCACTTCTCGGTCGCGAGTTCGATTGCGTTGCAAAAAATTATATTCATAAGTATGATTGTTTTATCAGTACGGGTGATTTCTATGTATGTTATGTATGTATTTAAAAAAAGGTATCTGAGTATTCTATAAGTTGTTTAGTACCCAGAACATAAATTCTGCTTAGCTTGGAACTAGATACAGCTCTGTGAATCATCCAGGGTAATTATTATTACGGGAAGCTTGCAGCAACACATAACTGAAAACTGCATTCTAATTTACGAAATCGTTTTTAAATTAGCACATAGACAAACAGACATAAAATCTAGATATCTTTTTGTCATCGGTATTAAGTTAATTATACATATTATTTTTGTAAAGAAATATTGAATCGTTTAAAATTCTACTACATGTAAGAAAAGATTCATAAAAACTACAATTTCACATGAGATAGGTATTAAAGTCTTACTCTGCTTATCACTTCCTTTCTAACTTTACAGTGAACTGGGACTACAGCCAATCTGGTGACAGTCAAGCTTCAGGTGGTCAGTCTGGTGGTAGCTACGTATCAGGAGCACAGCCCACCCGTAGGCAGTACGGCGTCAACCAAGGCTCTGGACAGGTCACTGCCAGCAATGGTCATACCTATACATTCAACAAAACGTGGAGCGAATCATATGACCCAGGCTTAACTGAGGAAGAACAGGAACTAGTTAGAAGAAGAATTGCTGGAAAACTAGCGGGACAGGGTCATGGAAGTCAAAGCCAGGGCGTCTATAGCCAGAGTGGCTACAACCAGGGTGCCTATAGTCAAGGCAGTTATAGCGGAGGAAATCATGCTCAAGGCAACTGGCAGAGTCGGGATGAAGCTGCTGGCCAAGGCGGTGTCTACAACCAGGGTCAGGTCGTAAGGATTAAGAATAGAACAATTACTTATGATGGACATGGAAATATTGTATCACAGACTGAAAGTAGCACTGAATATGGAGATTTGGGACATGAAGGCGAAGCTGGGAGCTCTTTTCATCTGTAAGTATATAGTGTTACCGTTTGATTAGTGTCTAAAAGAAAGACTAGATTACACAAAGTCATGAATGATATATCTGTCGTATATACATCTGCTGCCGGTATCTTATTTAGCAGACTGTATATAGATTATAAAGATTGAGATATGGATGTAATATAGTAGGGTATAGTGGTATAGGGTTTTTTTTCTTAAGGAAAGACTACGTGTGGAAGATACTAAGGATATCATAATTTATGTATACGGTAATTACCAACTTCCACAGTCCATCTGTGCAGCGTCTACTTTTTTTTTATTTCTATAGATAAAAAAGTATATATTACATTACATTAAATCATCATCATTGCCTTGTCTTTATCCCATTAATTGTAGTCAGCGCAATGTGTCATCTTCTTCCACAAGTCCCTTTTAGCCATCATAACTGAGTTTACTCTCCTTTTAAACATATTATTTTTCACACAAATCATCCATTTTTTTGGCCATCCTCACCCTATCCATCCATTTCTAGTTCATATTAAATACTTTCTTTAAAACATGTCCTCATTCTATTCCTTCATATTATTATATAAACTTTTATATAATTTCAGTTACGGTGACAGAACAAATGAAAACCAACAAGGATCTAGTGGAAGCTACCGTCATAACTCTGGACAGACTTACTCTCAATCTGGACAAGGCTACGCGCAAGGTGGTAGCGGATATGCTCAAGGATCTCACCAATACAACCAGGGTTCCTACAGCAACCGAGGATCCGGTCAAGGATTTGGCCACAATTCTTGGGCTACAACGGAAACTGTGAATTCTGACATCATGAAGGCCGGTTCCTCGACTTACCGAGGTAATGGTGGGTTGACTGTCCTCGGTGACGAGGAAGAAGACAACATTGGTGGAATTGGAGCTTATGCGGCCCAAGATTCAAACAATGAGTTTAAATATGGCATTGCTGACGTCACTAATAGTGGGGGAAGCTCAGGGTCTCAAAGCGGAAATTACCAGAGTGGTAGCTACGGAAGCGGTGGAGCATATCAAGGCAGCCAAGGAAGTGGGGGCAGTTACCAGTCCAGCGGTGGAAGCTACCACAGCAGTGGAGGTTCTCAGGCGAGCAGCGGTGGCGGATACTACTATTCTTCGCAGTCAGGTAAGTTTAATGGATTACTTCAATTGAACTGTCATACTGAATAGATAAACCTTGATCTCGTTGGTCCAGTGGTTTAACACGCTGCTTTACTTCCGATGGTCACAAGGTTGATCCTCTTATGATGCAAACTTTTGTGTTATTTGTTGATTTGGGTGTTTTAATTTTTATATGTGTTAGATACACATATAAAAATAAAAAATGTGTTTGATATAATAGAATAATATTTACCCTGGACAATTCACACAGTGCCATCTAGTTCGAAGCTAAGCAGAGGTTACCTTGTAGGTACTAGACAACTCATACAAACATTTAAATATATTTCTTTTAGCAAATACATACATAATATACATAGAAAATACACAGATCAATCACAAAAATCATAATTATGAAGACAAATGTTTGTACCGCACAAAGAATCGAACTCGCAACCATCGGAAGGCGGTTGTGCTAAAATGTTAGATTATAGAGGCCGTCAGTTATTAAGTTTGGAACTAGAAGAAGATTGTTCCTGGTTATGTTTGATATTAATTAAAGTAGATGGATTTAGAAGTAAATGGTATAGTATATCTGTCCCTGGTTACATATATTATTATAGATATTAATTTTTTTGTGTATTTAAACGTCAATTTACTAATATAATTTTCAGGTGGTCGCTCTAGCGCGCATTCTGAGAGCAGTTACGGTTCATCAGGCAGACGATCATTTAGCAGACGACGCCGTCAGGATATGGTAATTGTTTTATTATTTACGTTTTTTAAATAAACTGATGGACAGTAATGTTCCAGTGTTTATGTCACAAAAAAAATTGTTGGGAGACTATTTTAATAAGAAGTAGTGGATCTTATAGATATATATTGTAAATATGTACAAAATAAAAAAAAACATTCAAGCTGAGTTTCTTGTCAGTTCTTCTCATCTCGAAATCATTCCGAACTGACGGTAGATCTGACATATCATAAGAGTCTGTAACAGACCTACATGAATAAAGATATTTTGAATTTTGAATTTTTTTTATAGATTCTTAGCCGTCATCCGATTTCGCCTATGACGTCAGGTTTTTAAGATGTCCTAACTTGAAAATGTGTATTTTTAATATTTCGTGTAGGTTAATTCCGTAACTGATTAACTATATAGAATCTCGGAAATCGGCTGCGAATGGAATCCCTACCATGTTGGATGTGTGTTTCTCTTTCACGCAAAAACTACTGAATGGATTTTAATGAAACTTTACAATATTATAGCTTATACATCAGAATATCACATAGGCTCTAAATTTCACGCGAGTGAAATAACGGGCTCAGCTAGTTGAACATAATTGTTCCAAGTATCGATATCATTAGATGCTAATCGATTTACGAATGACGAACATCGATAAGAGTTTCGATTGTTAAGTTACTCGATTTAATTTAAGGCGACTAAACCGCAGGCACAGCTAAAAAATAAATAAATTAATATATTGTTAATTTCTGTATTCCTAATCATTTCATCATATTACAGGTGGACAACCAATTGAGGGAGGTATTAGAAAAATGCGAAGAGAAGTATAAATGCGCGGTTGTGAGGTGCAGAACAGGTGTACTACTGAAAGACCAGGAGGTCTGGATCGCTCTGAGGTCAAGGATCAATGCGTCTGTTTTGAACGAGGTAAGTCTGCGGTATTTCTTGCCAAAAATCTCTGTAATGGCGTGTATGTATCATAATAAGATTGTGGTTTATAATTAATGTAAAATTGTACACTGTCGATAATTTTGGACTATATTCCAATGACACAAGGTTCTTGGGATATCCAACAAGCTGACGGCTGACTTGATGGTAACTGATAACCATTGCCCATATATGAATAGCACGTTATGTGCTCCACTTGATACCACTCATGTGTTGCTATCCAGAGTACTAATGGGCCACTCATATAATTTCATTTGAAAGAAAGAAGTTTGAAAAGTAAAACATCAAGATATGGCATCTTGATATTTTACCTTTCAAACTTCTTCTATAACAAATCTGAGTGAAACTGAGAAATCAATGTATAATATTAGTCAACATTAAAATATTGATACCATCAATACCTCCCGTAGAATATTGATACCAATTTGGTATTAATATTCTATATTCTATATTTAATTATTTGTAATCAACTCTTCAGATATCCAAAGAACGCGCCGTCAAGTTGTCAACCCTAACAGCAACTCGGGTGTCCTCACTGCCAACAGTAGGCCGGCCGCAGGACCAGACGTGGCAAATAGCCGAAGCTCAGACTGTAATCACGCCGCAATTAGAAGCGCTGGAAAGCGGCACCATACCACTATGGGTGGTGGTGCTAGCCGCTGTAATTGGCGCTTTACTGCTGTTATTGCTCATCTACGCATTATATAAGGTATATTGCTAAAACTATTTAAGTCGGAACGTTATGTAATATATAAGCTATTTCATAATTACATAGTATAAAACAAAGGCGCTGTCGCTGTCTGTCCGTCCCTATGTATGCTTAAATCTTTAAAACTACGCAACGGATTTTGAAGCGGTTTTTAATAGATAGAGTGATTCAAGGGGAAGTTTTATATATATAATGCATGTACACCCGTGCAAAGCCCGGGCGAGTAGCTAGTTGCAATAATAATTCAATTCAGTCATTTTTTCTTTCTATATATATGTAATGTTTTTATCTTAATTTGCCTTTCTATGGATGATAATTGAGTGATGTTTTACATTGACGGGGCACCGGTGGAGGATGATGATGAACATGAGGTAAAGTCAAATAGTCCATCTTGGTAAATAGCAATTTACCACGTTGGTTTTCAGGGGATATCGCGTGGAAGTCAATGCCAGCACAGGTGTTATTAGTCCACGGGGCGTATTATGAACTCTTTAAAATCCAGTCAGTTTCCAGTCAGTTCAGTTTAAGCCGTAAACTGAAAGGGAATAAGAGTTCATAATACGCCCACACATTACTAATACTTACCCCACTACGACGACGACGACCTCGGTGGTCTAGCGGTCTAACACACCGCTTTACGTCCGATGGTCGCGGGTTCGATTCCTCGCACGGCACAAACATTTGTATTCATGAGTATGATTGTTTGTGTCGGTCTGGGTGCTTTCTATGTATATTAAGTATGTATTTACGAAAAAAAAATATCTATGTATTTGTATCAGTTATCTAGTACCCATAACACAAGCTTTAGCTAGCTTAACTTGGGTCTAGATGGTGCTGTGTGAATTGTCCTGAGATTATTATTATTACTTACCCCACTACTAAAACCTTTTGTCTCTTTCTACCAAATGAAAAAAGTTAGAATCAACATTAATAAGTACCTTATTTTCCAGTGTGGATTCTTCAAGCGCAACCGTCCATCCGACCACGCCGAGCGACAGCCTTTGAACAACCACGACGAACATCTCTGATATCCGACCACTGATCTCGGAGTCACGAGCGACACGGGAGGCACCAGCGCGACTAGTGAGTCCTCCTCCACTGACGCAGCCAGTGACGTCACCAGCCGAGACTCCACCAGCCTCGATAGGTACTGATGTAATAACTGTTTCAAATATAGGTTCTTGATTCTTCTTTATTTAAAGAGATATTGTTAAAGATGATTTGACTGAATCTTCCCAGACTCCTCCAATATTGCTTTAAAATGACTAAGAACATTCGTTATTTATTTAAACTCAGAATTTTGTACGTGAATCTTATGTTGATGTTTTATTAAAAAATAATAGTTTCTCATTTTTTTTGTACTAATAAGTACGTTAACATCGAATTTCTCATAGGTATATATAGTATTTATTGCAAGGAGGTGATTGAATCTTTTATAATTGGAATGTTCTGTGCCATAAATGTGGGAATGCTGTCAATATGACAGGACAGAATATGAATATATATTATTATACACATGGTAAATGTCGAAAATAAAACAGTAAGAGTACATTCTAATAAGATAAGGAATGTAATATTATATATGAACCTATCGTCGCTATAATGCTGATTTCTGTTACAGACCATTCCCGTCATTGCATTTCTACATATTTATAGTTTTAAGTGCTTTAGCACCGTTATAACTAAAAAAACAGTATTATTAGAAAACTACTATAATATCAGACATCATTGTAGTTTTATGGTTGTCATATGACAGGATTAAGCATTATTGTGACGTTTTGACCTCTATTATTGAATGATTAACCTAGTTAACTCATTTCTTCGGTTGGTGGAATTTACGGTAGGAATTATTTGTCTTGGTAGCTAATGGAGTTTTTTTTTAATGGTAAACTGCCATTGTTCATTTTTCGAATTGACATATTAACATAGACTTTTTTGTTATATAATATAAAAAATAGTCATCGATCAACGATAATAACTAGATAACGTCTTATAAATTTTTTTTTTTATCAAATATGTCTAATAATAGAATTTCAATGTATTTTGAACTCTAAATGCAAATGAAAAGAACTATTTTAAATTAAACGAATTAAATGAAATTGATAAAAATCCGAAAGTGAGGCGTAAATAACTTACTTGACGTATTTCTATTGAAATCTAGTGGTATTATTGATCGAACTAAGACTCTAATAAAAAAATAACACTAAAGAGGTATAAATATTCTGTAGCTGTTGCAATAGTGCCTTATTCGAAACAAATAGTGCCTTAAACTTTTTTAGATGTTTAAAAAGGTTTAATAGGTATTTTTCCATTATATTCTCATACTTATGTATATAAATTGTTGTAATATATTACTAGTCACGATATTAAATACAATTATTATTAATCTTGTTGGATCGCCATTCTAGTAAATATATAAAGAATTGAAAATTAGAGAAAGGATAAATCTCGAAGTGTGATACTGTAAAAAGTGTGGGAGTAATTGAGAAAATGTGATTTATGTTAAAACTAATTAAGTATTTTATACTAAGCGAATTAACTTTTCATTTATATTTATATGGATGTGAAATATAATATTTATTTACTAATAATGCTTCATAACTATAAATATAATTTAGGAGGCATTGTTAAACGACGAGGTATTGAATGTGCAAGAATTAGAATTAGAAATATTTCAAAATACTATATCAGTAGACTCTAATGAGGTATTATGTACTGATGGGCCAATAAATTGCAGCTACTTCACTGCAAACCACTCATTCACTCACTAAACTGTCTATGATTTATGTTGATAGAAAACTTCATAGTAATGTTTTGTTATTTATTGTAATATAGTAAATAATTAAATATTTTAATATCGATCCTCATCGCTTAAGTTGGACGATATTTTTTATATTATAACGTCTTCTCTATTACGTCGGTACAAAATACCTCAATTATGGAATTTTAATGAATTTCCTTAAGAAATCTTATTGGCAATAATATTTTTTTTTACATTTAGTCATTGAAATTGTTTTTGTACCATTTTAATATTTCAATATTATGTAGATATATAGATTATGAAAATATTCATTGGTTCAAAACTTTTTGCTTTTAAAATGTGATGTAAATACATCTCAGTACTATCATTTATCTAGTATACATAAAGCTTGTATGTAAGATGTTTCGTTTGAAGGGAAAGAAGGCAGAGACAATACTGGATACAGAAGCGTCACATCTTAGTCTCTGCAATGGCAACGCATGAGTTGTATTTCGCGTTACATGATAACGTGATATCCTTGTTCGTGTACATATACGGCAGTTACCACCTACCCACGTGAGCTGTCAGCTTGTTGTAATTCCATTTATAAAGAAATATACTAGTATATGTCTCACCACTTCAAATTGGCCTCAGCAATTCTGTTCTATAATACACATAGAAAGAGACCTAAGTGACCTAAATAAAGTGATTGTTAACACTGTTCTGGAATGTTCCAGGAAAATGATAGGTAGAAATGTCACTAGGTATGCGGTAATTTAGACGAATGAAGTCACTTTTAGCGAGTAGTGTATATATTTCGACGCATATGAAATATGTTTGAAAATGCAATACAAGCAAGCAATTTAATATTATATATTACACACAATGAATAAAACAAAGAAAGATATTAAAATGTATTAAAAAGCAATCATATTTCATATAAGCAAAATTTTAGGCTGCTGATATACAGTCGGTTGGCACATTCGGTTGCGACACCCCGCCCTCTTGAGATGCGGCAATAGAAGATCATACGCGAGCAATCAGAGTCGTATGCGGGCAACCTGACCATTGATCGACTGTATATCGTCAGCCACCCAGACGTGTAGATAGTATTAGATTTTGTGACTTTATTCGCGTGTATATATATAAATTATAGATGCAGGCCATTTCTTTATTGTGACGATATTTATTTCAATAAGTAAATAGTGTATCCTTTTGGAATATGATAAATAGAAGTATGATTATACTTAGAATGCCTTCATTAGCAATATATAGAAAAACATATATTGTAGTATAAAATGTTATAAAAATGAATTTAATCACTAGCAATATGAAAGTGTGCCTTTTCGAACTGCCAGTTACTACTTAATTTAATAGATGTAATTAATTATTATTATTAATAGATTCTAATATTGCTTCTTGTCAATTCTATTTCTATATTTATCTGTTTTTCTTTTCATATTACACTGTATTATACTGATAGAGAATTACTCTGTATTAAAAATTGATAAACTATATAATTATATTAATGTACGATATATAATAGTATTTATATATTGTATATTATATATGTAACATTTTTTCATAGAATCATATTTTTCTGTTTAGTATAAAAAGATATGTCTAGAGGTTGTAATAATTTTATTATGATTATTATTTTAAAAAAATTGTACTTAATAATTTTAAGTAGTACCGCGATTTATTTGTTACTCTTTGAATTTGAATATAAATAAATTATGATTCTGTGAAAAAATTATACAAATAGATATAAATATAATTATATAAAGTTTCTTACACTGTATCGCTTCTACTTCTTATCTAGATAAAACAACATTAGTTGCCATAATTATTTTAATAATAGTAGCATATAGTATTTTGGTTGTTTGTATCGGTAACTCATTTGCATCTACCAAAAATTTTTTTAATAAAAATTGTTTTATTTTATTTAATTTTAAATCTTTGTTTTATTTACCTCAGTTTTTTGTCTTATAAGCAACAGTGTATTGGAACTACGATTGCAATTTTGGCAATACATTGCATTTAAGATGAAAATATTTTTATTGTTATATTTTATTTAAACCTTGTTTAAAACACTAGTACTTTTTTTTTAAATGATGATAATGGAATGGTGCACCCCCCTGCGCTAACGGTTTACGCTGGCGGGGCACCAGTGGAGGATGATAGGATGAACATGAAGTCAGATCAGTTAGCCCAAAGTGACAAATTCACCGGGAATGTATCACGATGGTTTCCAGGGGGAACCGCGTGGAGGTCGATCTGACATGGTACATTGCTAGCAATGGGATCATTAGTCCACATTACTGACAATACCCTTCCCCCCAAACACTAGTACTTCTTACAAGACAATTGTTTAACTATTTGTGTTAATTGTCTACTCATAACCAGGGGCGGATCATGAATTTGTGGGGCCCTGGGCTAAACCTACTTAGGGGCCTACCTAATTATATTCAACTTCAATAACTCAACTAAAAAAACATACCGACCAAAAACATTTTTTTTCCCCATATTCGTCCATCTCCTTTTTAGTGATGGAACAGGCAAAGATCCTTAGACCGTACAGCCTAGTCTACGTTCCGCCCAAAAACAAGCGACCAGAGAAACCCAGTTCCTTCCGATAGACGCGCACTCGCGTGGGTTGACTGATATCAGGGTTGCCAACCTTATGATTAGATTTTTTAACATTCTAGATATTTTTGTATATTCTAAATATCGTTTCAGTGGGGATTGGGGGCCGTTTGTATCCTCGGGTCTCTGGGCTGCAGCCCAAAAAGCCCTTAGGTAGATCCGCCCCTGCCCTATATATAACACAAGCCCTGCTTAGCTTGCGACTGGTTGGCGCTATGTGAATTGTCCTGGGATATTATTAGATACTATTAGTTCTCTATCACAAATACTGGTAATCCATAGTGTACAACAGTGTGGAACTTTGATGGACTTATAACCTCACTTGCTAGCAATGTACACGTTAGTTCGACCTCCACGCAGATCCCACTAGTAACTAACTATCTTAGTTAATTCCTGATTATTTAATCACAATGGGCAAATTAACCTGACCTCATGGTGATCCTATCATCCTCCACTGATGCACCGCCTGGGTATACCGATAGAGCAGGCAGGTGACAAATTAAATTAATCTAAAATGGAATTTATTATTAGATATTGCTAAATTCAGTAGCATTTTTATATGGTATTCCTACATTATAGTAAAAACCATTGAAATCTACACCACTTAAATATTTTGTATCTTTTTAACAATAATCCAAGGTGGTACAAGCAATGGATATTCCTGATAAATACAGGTAAATACCACACTTAGGTAATCGCAGGTTAGTCAATAAACATGTTATATGTTTCATTTTATTCAGTTATAGATTATATGTTAATTCAGTTACAGGTTATATATGTTTTTGAAAACATAGTTTTGTGTTTTGAACATTTGCACAACTATAAAGAAATCAATGACGCCATCTACATTGTGTTTGTTCCAACCGAAAATCCGTTCTATGAAATGGAATGGAAGAGTATTAAATTAAAAAAAAATTAAAACTACAACAACAATTTATTAAATTATTATAACTACAACAAAATTAGATAAAATTGAGCTTGATGAAATTCAATCAACAACTACTTTTCATTTTCTATTAATTTAAAATTGTTATCATGGACAACGGACTGACGTGTAGACTGAATTCGTTTTAGAGAATAATGTTGAACCAAGAAAGTACCAGGAATACAGAAACAAACTGCAATTCAATTCTTATTTGGACTGTCGTACAGCGACATTGACTGACATTGGCTGAATTCAAGTTTATAAAAAAAAAACATTAAAAACCACGAACGAGTTTTAATTATAATGCAAGGATACCAAATTAATAAAAAAAAACATAAGTATCTAAGAAATACATACAAATTTAGACAAAATTGCGTATATAATTTACTCCCACTATACATACTCATGAACTGAATTCATTTTAAAGAATTTTCAATACTATTGAACCGAGAAACTACCAGGAATACAGAAACAAACTGCAATTCATTTAATATATGACTTTGAGGGGTCTCCAAAAATGGATACTGATCTACGTTTCCATACAAAAATTGGAACTGTCCACTTAAGCAAGAGCTCGGTCACATAAATTATAATGAGCGAATAACCAATCAATTAGCGAGTACTGCAGTTAGAAGAAGATAGTTATATATTTCAATAGTACATCTTTAAATACACTTATACTATGAAATTATTTCGTGTTGACTGGCATTACTTATAGTAGACATATTATACTACAGGCAAATCATATGATAAGAGATTACAACACTACACTCATGGTTTCCTATTACTTTGAATGTAATTTGGTGCTATTTTACGTTGTTTTCCTATTATTTTTATTTAAAAATCTTCTTATCCTGTGGTTTAAATTAACATTTAATATATAAACTGTCATATTTAAACATATATATATGTAGTTCCATACTACATGAATGATATATATATATAATAAATAATATACTATTTTAACATAATTATTAAAGTTCACAATTTCGAAGCATTAATTAAAATTAAAAATATCCGTAGTATTTTTATGCAAGTTCTATTGAATGGTGTTGCCAATTCATAATCACTACCAATTGCAACTAATTACTAACGCACTAAATATTTTTGGTCTAACATATGGTAATTATATCGAAATTAAACAAAATAATATATAAATCTTTTACTTATAGGTTATCTGTATTTTGCAGAAACCGCTCGTTAAGCATTAAATACAGAGTACTACAGAACACCCTCCACCCCTAAATAAATTGGCAATACGCTGCCTGGATAGCTGCAGACATTTGCCCTTAAATTGGGTTAGAAGATAAACTGGCGATTGTCAACTAGTGGTTTAAATTAACTATAATGCAGTAGCGTCAGCAACTTAATTAAATATCGTAACTTTTTATTTTCAAATCCAATTACTCAATTATTTGACAGCCGTGGTATTCAAGGGGTTTTACACACCGCGTTACCGATGGTCGCGGGTTCAATTCCTCGCAGAGTACAAATATTTATATTCATGAGTATGATTGTTTGTATTAGATTATGTATCAGTTGTCTAGTACTCATAACACAAGTTCTACTGAGTATAATTAAATGTCATAATTTTTAAAGACAATTGGCTGTTCGGATATAAATGAGAAATCGTGTCCTTAATCATAGATCACTCACCAAATAGATATAGACACCTTAGTAGTAGATAGAAGCAAATTCAATTATGAATTATTATTAGAAATAGAAAGGATTTCATTTTTGGCATATTTAATTTGCTTGTTTAGCAGATAATTGAAAAAACGTATTAAATGGATTTTATAAACTCTGTATCCTATATTAATTTGTTATTAATTAGTTTGTAATCTTGTTATTGTCAATTTTTATGTTTCCTTTGTTAGTTGTACTTTAGAATTTAACTTAATGTGCTATCGTTGTCGTCGATCTCATATTATATTATTTTACTTATAAAGGCAAATAGCAGAGAGGGAGGACTCACTGCCCTCACTGAGTTATAGATCGTTTCGTCTTCTTCATTATTTTTTAAATTATATTATTGTATAATTGTTGCCCATACAGCAACAGTTATATTAGTTTTTGTTTGTGGCAAATAAAGATTATTATTATTATTATAAGTAATAATAGTTTATTATTCAGGTAACGCCGTGGATCACATGCAATATATGACATTTCTTCAAAAACCAATAAATTTCAAGGAATTCTTAAATATAATAACTCCTATTCGAACTATTTTGGTGTCAAATAAATAAATATATAGACATTCCGTGAGGACTCCAAATTTAATTTACTTTTAAGCTACTATTACTCAAGAATAGAATAGATTTTATTTGATTTCTTAGATTAAAAATAGTTTAATAAAAATAATCAGGGGCGGATCTACCTAAGGGTTTTTGGACTGCAGCCCAGGGCCCCGAGGATAGAAAGGGCCCCCAGTCCCCACTGAAACGATTTTTAGAATATATATGTTAAAAAACCTATCATAAGATTGGCAACCCTGAGATCAATCAACCCTTACAAGTCTATCGAAAGGAACAGAGAATTTCTGGTCGCTTGTTTTTGGTCGGTGTATTTTTTTAGTTGAGTAATATAATTAGGTAGGGCCCCTAAGCGAAGTAAATTTAGCCCAGGGCCCAACAAATTCACAATCCGCCCCTGAAAATAATATTTAATTTATTACGATTTTGCAACATTTATGTAGACCGTACTGCAACTAGAGGTTCGTAAATCTTGAGCCTCTACTTTCGCAAACGTCTGGGACTCTGATGAAGCGTAGCCACTCTGTAACGGAAATGAAATAAAGATATCGGCCGTTCTGTCCATGTCTCATTGTGGTCTCCGCTCGACTATCTAGATCCAAATCGACTACAGTTAGATAGATATATCTATAGATAGATACAACTTTATTTCTTTTGTTTCACACACACACACGAGATACAAATCTGTTGTAATTGGCAATTTAGAAACATCTTTGTAATCTAAAGTTTAAAATTTATATTTACAATTCTGTAGTTGTACAAGTTTGTTTTTTACTTCTTGACAATCCTTCAATTAAATCTCTTCAATGTACACCATCATCATCAGCGTCGTCAGTTGATCCTGACAACTCAACCCGACAAATTGTGTTATCCATTTAGCCTCTTACAGATATTATATAATAATAATACCATCTAGTGCCAAGCTAAGCAAAGCTTATGTTATGGGTACTAGACAACTGACAGAAATACATAAATACGTTTTTTAAATACATACATAATATATATAGAAAACATCCAGCCTAATATAAGCAATCATACTTATGAATACAAATCTTTGTTCCATTCGTGGTATTGAACCCGCGACCATCTAAGCTGAAGCGGTGTGATAAACAGCAAGATCACTGTAACCGGTCAAGGATACTTAAAGAAGGGTCCAAACTACACTGCACCTTATTACATCATTGTTTACAATGAATGAAGGACCACGATAAACATCATTCAGCTAACCACGGCAAGATAAACGGACTTATCAACGTTGCCCCATACAACACAATTATCCCGGAACCCATAAAGGCAAAACCTCATAATTAGGTTTACCCTACATAACGGTGTAATCCAGAAACAGCGGCGTGTTAGATTTGTATGCATTTTGAAGAAACGTTTTTGACTGTAATGCTCGATGGAATAATCAGAATTTAAGTCTGCAGCTGGTAAATGGGATGGTGAGTACCAACCGCAGGGGAAAAGGGGATTGTTAGTATTGTGGACTGATGACCCCGTTGCTAGGAATTTACTATGTCAGATTGACCTCCATGCGGGTCGCCCTGGAAATCATCGTGATAAATTACCTTGTGATTGTTTCAGGATGGGCTAACTAACATGACCTAATACTCATCTTATCATACTCCACTGGTGCTCTGCCAGCGTAAACCATTAGTGTAGGTGGGTGCACCATTCCATTATCATCTATAAAAAAAAGTACCAACAGCCGTGATGAAATGAACTACGTGATCATGAGATGTCCGTGACAGTTCTTATTAGTTGCCACTCCAGAGGTCTAAAATGTCAAGCCGTATCCTGTAATTTTACCTTTTCACTTACAAAGCAAATTGCTTAGCGATTAAGATATATGATATAATGATATACATAGAGACTTTTTTATAAAGTGTACCAAAGTGTACCTAGATAACGCAATAATTTACGTACCCGTAAGCTAAGTCTAAAATTGATGACCTATTGTTATTCCGAATGAAGACTTGAACACAGCTATAGTATGTAATATTATCTTATCTGTGGCTATAGTATCTCCTGTATTCCCCATCCAATTCAAACTGTGACAATGACAACAGCTTGCGCCAAGGTTCGGCCCATAGCGGTGCCCTCAGACTAAAGTCATATTCGTCAGAGAGTAGATGGCCTTCTGTCGCTCCATAAGTCCTTCCGCAGATTGGGAGTGCCATCTGCACTCCCCCTTTTTGTTCCGTAAATCTATAAAATTCTGCTACGGCCAACAGCACAAGAATAGATCTAAAAACTTACGCATTGTCCCGCATTATATTGCAGCGTTTTTTTGGTCATGTATATCGCATGTAACCCTATTACATTTATCCTAACAAGATATCCCTAACTATCCCACAAACAGCCTTAATTAACCCTCCACGCTTTAGAGAGAATTGCCATCGTCTAGTTTTGCAACGTGATTATACGAAATGTAACCCTTGCAATAATTAGACAACTTATTTTTAACAATATAATAACATTGGACTTTAATGTACCGATGTAAAACTACTATACATGTTGTATCCTTATGCGTTGTTTATTAAGGAATTGAATAGGGTTCGAAGACATGGAGAAAATAGACAATTTTGCCATAATAGACATTTTTGCCATATTCCTATTTTTAAGTTGTTTCTTGTAATGTCCTCTGCAAATATAATTTCTAGCGATAGTATATAATGGATTAATGTTATTCTTTTTTTTATTTATATTATATTGTATACGTTTGTATACATTAAGTTTTATATTTTTTAAATAGAAAATTATTTTCCTTGTTATGTTATAAACATTAATTTAACTTTTTCCTATTTGCTAGTCACCCTCTATCTCCTGCAATCCGTTACCTTAAGGTTTGTCTTGAAAAAATTGCTTTCAGCTATAAGGCCGGCTTATGGTTTACATATATTAATTATCAAATCAAGTGAAATCAAAATATCTTTATTCATGTATGTCTAACAGACTCTTATGATATGCCAAACTACCGTCAGTTCGTAGTACTTTCGAGCTGAAAAGAACTGCCAAGAAACTCAGTTCCTTTCCAAATAAGATTGTACATGTTTACGATAATACAGATTTATTTTTTAATTCAGATTTGGAAGAATATAATAATAAGAAAATTGAAAGCATTTGCTATTGCAATGTTGTTAAAAGCAAATAGTCTAATCAGTGTTTGTAACCCGAACAGACCAGTCCCCACATCCAGCACCCGTTCATTAGTATGACTGATGTTTAGTTTACTCATAAATTTTGCCTATCTTCTCTTTTGCAATTGAAGGATATTCTATCTATCTAACTATTTATTTAGTCATAGACAAAAGCTGCCACTTTCTATCAGATGGGCCGTGTTTGCTTGCCATTCTATACAGATAAAAAAAACAAAAGTCCCTTCTTCATTAGTCTCCACGCATTATTTATTGAATGTGACTATTGCCATTCACAATAAATCACAAGAATCCGTACACGCGGTGCCGTCGCGAAGAGGTACAGCCAGCAAAAACAACGGCATCGCAATAATCATAAACTTGTCACAAATGGCGCCATTCGTGACACGGAATGGTTATAAATCATATCAATATATTGCAAGCCTACTTGGGATATTGTACGGGCACGTGCAATATGTTGCCGAATGGTAATCCAGCTAGATATATCTAGGAGTCTAGATTATATTACGTTACTAGCTACTCGCCCCGGCTTCGCCCGGGTATTACATACATATACCTTCCTCTAGAATCGCTCTATCTATTTAAAAAAAACCGTTTTAAAATCCGTTGCGTAGTTTTAAAGATTTAAGCATACATAGGGACAGACAGACAGCGACAGCGACTTTATACTATGTGATGATGAAGCTAAATAATGCCAGGTAGTAGAAAAATCCAACTGGCATGAGGCATATGCTTGAATTATGCAAGTAGTCGCCCAGTGGTAGAAATTAAACTGTAACTAATTTAAATTATAAGTTTAAACAATATGTATCATATATAATAATAGGTTCTATTGTCAAAAACTTGCTTCATGTATTAATATAGGCAGTGGTGGTCATAGTGGGTGGCGAACAAGGCAATCGCCCGAGGCCTCACTCTTGCAGGGCCTCGCATAACAGCCAAAGCAAATTTTAAACAACCAGTGGGTGTCAAGTTGCAAAAACTTCCTAATTTAGACATTACGTAAATTAATAAAGCTGGCTACCCGCCCTGGTTTCGTATGTGTATACATGTATTACACATCCAAACCTTCATCTTTAATCACTCTACCTATTGCTAAAAACTGCATTAAAATTTGCGTAGTTAGAAAGATCTAAGCGAACAGATAGGAAGGAACTTAATTTTATTTTCATGTCAAAAAAATGTTTGGGTTGGACGATCGGTAAGGATTGTCCAACCAATTTTTTTTATTTTGTGGAGAAAAAATATTTTTTTTATAAAGTGGCATTACAAATACACAAGAACCCCAAATTTTCACCCTTCTACAATCACACCCTATTTTTTAATAGCTATTTTGATGTATATGGCAAAACAAAGTTTGAGGGTCAACTAGTTATTAGGGGGGGGAAGGGGATTGTTAGCAATGGGAACTAGTAACTCCCATTGCTAGCAATGTACCATGTTAGGTCGACCTCCACGTGGTTCTCCCTGGAAACCATCGTAATTTCTTGGTGAATTTGTCACGATGGGCTAACTGACCTGACCTCATGCTCATCTTATCATCCTCCACTGGTGCCCCGGCAGCGTAAACCGTTAGCGCAGGTGGGTGCACCATTCCATTATCATACACAAAAAAAAAAAAAACTAGTTATTAGGTAAAATACTAAAGGATTGTTATAATATAAACATGTATAGACTAAATCCTCCAAAAATAAAGGCCATATTCTTGTGTTGTGCGGATATCCCATTTTCCACGCAACAATCTCGTTTCCACATCGTTATACGATGAGATATACTCCAAAATTCAATTCTAACTATTACTGCCGTACTATTTTAACAGGAAACACAAAATGAACCTTATTTAAATAATAATAAAGTTGAAATTGCCCGATTAAGGAGGAAGTCTGAAATAAGTAAGCAAACCATTACTGAATTCAGAGGCGATATCATACAGAGGTATTATTAAGAGCTCGTTTGGGATTCCTCTTGTGTTGTGTTCGGGTTAGGCCATGTTTCCATTGTAGCACGATAAATTATTAAATCGGCAGATATTTAATATTTAAATTTAATTAATGGAAAGAAATATAACAAATAAAGTAACGATTTTAATGCACATTTCAGTAATAGATAGAATGAGTCAAGCGGAAGGTAGAGAAGAGGTGTATAATACATGCGTGTTTTAGTATAGAAGGAAGCGGACCCGACGTATGGATTGCAATCCATCGGGTCCACGAAGCCGGGACGAGTTGCTGGTATTATATAAGAGTTTTTCAGTTGACAGTCAAAGGAGCTGAGGAGGTTTACTTCACCTGGTGTCTGTATTTCAAGAGAGTTGCCTATACGTTGAATATACGAATAATTATTAAGGAAGTTTTGCACAACATGGATAATAGATAATTATTTACAAAACAAACATACGGTTTTTATTTCGAAATTCTACACATTTGTCCAAAGATAATGTGTTATAATTTTATTTTAATTGTGAAATAGAGTCAGTTCACACAGATTTATCACTATTTAAATTACAGGCTAATTTCCAGCGTATCCTACTCCTCCAACGTTGAGTCCTGGATTGATTGGCATTTGTCCTGCTACGTTTTCCACAGCATCTATAGCAGGTCCGACTAAACCATCTCCAGCAATTGCTCCTGGCTCTATAGGAACTTGCTGAGCTATATTGTCCACAGTACCTACAGCTCCATTAACTGGGATTAATCCATGTCGTTTAGACTTATGAACTATTCCAATAATATCTGAGAGCAGACGTTCCGGGTGAAGCAAACTACTATCAGTACCCTCTAGGATAGTAATAGCTGCATCCTTGACAAAATCTATTGCTCCTGTTATACGACCACAGTTTCCATTTGCTACTAGAACAAGTAGTGTTACGACTGGCAATAGTAAAGTCTTCATATTTGAATGTGAATATACACGGAAACCTCTATTGAACAAATGATGATGTTCAACATTAGTAGAACTATTTATATTTCTTAAGTAATTTAATAAAACCTGTTCAAGTTCACATTACAACTCTATTTTGTGTACAATTATCTTTTTAATCGTTCTACTAATATAATTTTAATTGGGTTTTTATGCATTTATGTTGGGTTTGTTGATAATAGTCAAATAACTTATTTCATATTAATATACATAGATATTTCACAAATTTAAATTGTTAGAATCTTTATCATCTTTTTCATAATCACTTTGAATGACGGAATAAAAGAAATGACTTTGATATCATTCACATATATTATATATCATACATTATACATATAATCAAGGGGGTTCAAAAATTTAGAGTGTAACAAATTACAAACTTTACAATGCGATAGCATATGCTTTTGACCGATTCTATCTAGATCAAATGGATCAAGTACTATCTGAGGAAAAAGTCAAGAGTGTAGAACCTGACAACGAGAAAGTGAAGGATTATATACAAAATATTGAAGGATTATATTAAATATATTAGTATGTTTACAATTAGTTTTGTATCCATAATATAAACACTGTTTGCTTTTCGACTAGTTGTACATGTTTACGATAATACAGATTCATTTTTAAATTCAGATTTGGAAGAATATAGTAATAAGAAAATTGAAAGCATTTGCTATTGCAATGTTGTTAAAAGTCTAATCAGTGTTTGTAACTAGAACAGAGCAGTCCTCACGTCCAGCACCCGTTCATGAGTATGACTGATGTTTAGTGCTAGTTGTCATGTTTAGGTTTATTTAGTCATAGACAAAAGCTGCCACTTTCTATCAGATGGGCGGTGCTTGCTTGCCATTCTATTCAGATAAAAAAAAAGAGTTCCTTCTTCATTAGTCTCCACGCATTATTTATTGAATGTGACTATTGCCATTCACAATAAATCACAAGAATCCGTACACGCGGTGCCGTCGCGAAGAGGTACAGCCAGGAAAAACAACGGCATCGCAATAATCATAAACTTGTCACAAATGGCGCCATTCGTGACACGGAATGGTTATAAATCATATCAATATATTGCAAGCCTACTTGGGATATTGTACGGGCACGTGCAATATGTTGCCGAATGGTAATCCAGCTAGATATATCTAGGAGTCTAGATTATATTATGTTACTAGCTACTCGCCCCGGCTTCGCCCGGGTATTACATACATATACCTTCCTCTAGAATCGCTCTATCTATTTAAAAAAAACCGTTTCAAAATCCGTTGCGTAGTTTTAAAGATTTAAGCATACATAGGGACAGACAGACAGCGACAGCGACTTTGTACTATGTAATGATAAAGCTAAATAATGCCAGGTAGTAGAAAAATCCAACTGGCATGAGGCATATGCTTGAATTATGCAAGTAGTCGCCCAGTGGTAGAAATTAAACTGTAACTAATTTAAATTATAAGTTTAAACAATATACATATATAATATATAACAATAGGTTATATTGTCAAAAACTTGCTTCATGTATTAATATAGGCAGTGGTGGTCATAGTGGGTGGCGAACAGGGCAATCGCCCGAGGCCTCACTCTTGCAGGGCCTCGCATAACAGCCAAAGCAAATTTTAAACAACCAGTGGGTGTCAAGTTACAAAATCTTCCTAATTTAGACATTTCGTAAATTAACAAATTTACCAACATTATAATATACAAATAAAAAAATGCATAATGCATAGTTCTCACTCTTGCAGGGTCTCGCGTAACAGCCAAAGCAAATTTTAAACAACCAGTGGGTGTCAAGTTGCAAAAACTTCCTAATTTAGACATTTCATAAATTAACAAAATTACCAATATTAAAATATATAAACAAAAAAAATGCATAATGCATAGTTCTCACTCTTGCAGGGTCTCGCGTAACAGCCAAAGCAAATTTTAAACAACCAGTGGGTGTCAAGTTGCAAAAACTTCCTAATTTAGACATTACGTAAATTAACAAATTTACCAACATTATAATATACAAATAAAAAAAATGCATAAGGCATAGTTTTCTTGAATCAGCGGAAAATTTTCGCTTAATCGTTCGCATCATATACTTTTCACGTAGGACAAAGGGCCTCGCAAATCCCGGAGCCTTGGGAAGGGGTAAGGCCACGGCTAAATATAGGTACTTTGATATCCGCACAGAAACAAACCTCCATTCGCTAATATGACAATTAATATAATATTGACACGAAACAGAAATAAATTATATCAATATATTGCAGGCCTACTTGCGACTTATTATACGAGCAAGTACAATATACCAGGTACAATAACCTGGATACCAGCTCGGTCCTTTTGACTCGGTTCAGAGACGTGCTATGAGAATTGTCGATGATCCCAACCTCTCTCGCGGTATCGAGCCACTCAGCTTGAGGCGAGACTTCGCCTCGCTTTGTGTATTCTACCGATTATACAACGGACTGTGTTCTGAGGAATTGTTCGACATGATGCCGACAGCCACCTTTTACCACCGCACCGCTCGCCATCGACAGGGAATTCATCCCCACACACTGGAACCTAAGTGGTCCCGAACAGTGCGGTTTCAGAGGAGTTTTCTTCCTGCCGAGGTTTTCCCACGAGACTACAGCATGGGGTTTTTCAAGAAGGGTATATTAAGGTTTCTTAAGGGTCGGCAACGCGCAAGTGATACCCCTGGTGTTTCAGGCGTTCATAGGCTACGGTAACCATTTACCATCAGATGGGCCGTATGCTTGATTGCCACCATAGTAGTATAAAAAAAAAATATGCTGCCGAATGGAAATCCAACAAGATATTTCTAGGATTGCAGATTATATTACGTCTATAGTAAACAGTGACAGGTAGAAGTAAAATCCGATTGGCATCAGACATATTTATATGATACTAGCTACCCGACCTGGCTTCGCATGTGTGTACATGTATTACACATCCAAACCTTCATGTTTAATCATTCTACCTATTGCTAAAAACTACATTAAAATCTGTTGCGTAGTTTAAGAGATCTAAGCGAACAGACCGCGGAAGCAACTTCATTTTATTTTCACATCCCTAAGTGAAAAGATCCACACCTAAGATATTTTTTTATTTTATGGAGATAAAATATTTTATATTTTTTTATAATGTGGCATTACAAATACATACAACCCCAAATTTTCACCCTTCTACAATCATACCTTATTTTTAATAGCAATTTTAATTTTTATGTCAAAACAACGCGGGGGCGGGGTCAACTAGTTATTATGAACCTCAGGTTCATCTTATCATCCTCTACTGGTGCCCCGCCAGCGTAAACCGTTAGCGCAGGCGGGTATACCATTTCATTGTCATCCATAAAAAAACTAGTTATTAGGTAAAATACTAAAGGATTGTTATAATATAAACATGTATAGACTAAATCCTCCAAAAATAAAGGCCATATTCTTGTGTTGTGCGGATATCCCATTTTCCACGCAACAATCTCGTTTCCACATCGTTATACGATGAGATATACTCCAAAATTCAATTCTAACTATTACTGCCGTACTATTTTAACAGGAAACATAAAATGAACCTTATATATATAATAATAAAGTTGAAATTGCCCGATTAAGGAGGAAGTCTGAAATAAGTAAGCAAACCATTACTGAATTCAGAGGCGATATCATACAGAGGTATTATTAAGAGCTCGTTTGGGATTCCTCTTGTGTTGTGTTCGGGTTAGGCCATGTTTCCATTGTAGCACGATAAATTATTAAATCGGCAGAATTTTATAAAATTAATGGAAATAAATATAACAAACTAAGAACGATAATTTTTACAAGGCACAAATAAAGTTACAATTTTAATGCACATTTTATAATAGTAATAGATAGAGTGAGTCAAGAGGAAGGTTTATATGTATAATACATGTGTGTTTTAGTATAGAACAAATCCAGCAATTCAAAGATTTTAAAACGTGTTTTAGTATAGAGAAGAGGACCCGAAGCCGGGACGGGTTGCTGGTATTATATAAGAGTTTTTCAGTTGACAGTCAAAGGAGCTGAGGAGGTTTACTTCACCTGGTGTCTGTATTTCAAGAGAGTTGCCTATACGTTGAATATACGAATAATTATTAAGGAAGTTTTGCACAACATGGATAATAGGTAATTATTTACAAAACAAACATACGGTGTTTATTTCGAAATTCTACACATTTGTCCAAAGATAATCTGTTATAATTTTATTTTAATTGTGAAATAGAGTCAGTTCACACAGATTTATCACTATTTAAATTACAGGCTGATTTCCAGCGTATCCTACTCCTCCAACGTTGAGTCCTGGATTGATTGGCATTTGTCCTGCTACGTTTTCCACAGCACCTATAGCAGGTCCGACTAAACCATCTCCAGCAATTGCTCCTGGCCCTATAGGAACTTGCTGAGCTATATTGGCCACAGTACCTACAGCTCCATTAACCAGGCCATGTGCTGGATTAATTGCATGAGTGATACCGTCACCAACAGAGTAGGCTGCATTTGCAACTCCATGTAAAAATCCTGGGATTAATCCATGTTGCTCAGGCGTATGAACTACTCCAGTAATATCTGAGAGCACATGTTCCGGGTGAAGCAAACTTTTAGCACCGTCTAGGACAGCAACAGCTGAATCCTTGACCAAATCTATTGCTCCTGTTATAAGACCACAGTTTCCATTTGCTACTAGAACAAGTAGTGTTACGACTGGCAATAGTAAAGTCTTCATATTTGAATGTGAATATACACGGAGACCTCTATTGAACAAATGATGATGTTCAACATTAGTAGAACTATTTATATTTCTTAAGTAATTTAATAAAACCTGTTCAAGTTCACATTACAACTCTATTTTGTGTACAATTATCTTTTTAATCGTTCTACTAATATAATTTTAATTGCGTTTTTATGCATTTATGTTGGGTTTGTTGATAATAGTCAAATAACTTATTTCATATTAATATAAATTAAATTGTTAGAATCTTTATCATCTTTTTCATAATCAATTTGAATGACGGAATAAGAGAAATGACTTTGACATCATTCACATATATTATATATCATACATTATAATCGAGGGGGTTCAAAAATTTAGAGTCTAACAAATTACAAATTTTTCAATGCGATAGCATATGCTTTTGACCGATTCTATCGATCAAATCAAGTACTATCTGAGGAAAAAGTCAAGAGTGTAGAACCTGACAACGAGAAAGTGAAGGATTATATACAAAATACAGAGAGAAGCACAGGTAACAAAAGACCTGCAGCCTTTTAAACGTCATAATACGTACAACAACGGACACAGTTCCTACCATCGCACGTTGATCTAAAATTCAAGTCAGGCCTGCGGTCGGGTGCGACTGGATTTGATCTTGTTACTGTGTCAATATCCTTTATTGTTTCTGTTCCTGCCACACGGCGCATCCATATTACCTAACTGGCTATAGGTTATTGGGCAGTATCGTTATTAGGGGCTTAATTAAGATTGGTCCTTATTGAGGCTATTCCTGCATAACTAGTATCTTTTGCTTACGGAACGTAATTTCGTACAGTGCCAACAATTGTGTTTGGATTAGTCTGGGTGTTTTCTATGCATCATGTTTATGTATTTAAGTAAATTACTAAGTATATTAGTATGTTTACAATTTGTTTAGTACGAGTACACATAATATAAATACTATTTGCCTTTAGACTAGCATAAGTTGCATGATATCAGGATTATTTACTATTTTTTAAATAAGCATTTGGATAGTCGGCGATTACAAATATTTATTAGCATTTATTTTTCATCATAATAGCAATAATAGTTAATTTAAAAGTGTCGTTTAAACTGACTTGTCGTGCCTTTCTCTTTGTAACCGTTGCACAATAAAACCTGTACTCCTTTAAGATTAATAAGCTATTCCAAAGATAGAATAAAATAATAAAGCATATGTTGTCAATTTCCAACATCTACGAACTAGGTACTTACACAATTTAAGTTGCATGAAACTTTGTCAAAGCTTCATCGATTGCATTCGATCTTAGTTCGCAAATTCCAGTGGAACTAGGTCCAGCAATATATTGCGGCCGGGGACTGAGTATGGACTTTAGGATATGTGCACGAGAATAATTTATTAACGTGGCGTCGCTTAAGTTATCTGTTACCTAATAAATAATTGATCGCCTAAAGGAACTATAAAGGTTGTGGTTAACAGAAATTAAAATAGAAAGAAATATTTTTTTCTTTAGTTTTATAAAGTCAATCAACCAAATCAAAATTTGTTTTAGCTTATGGCTATTGTAACGGGTCGGAAACTATATTACTGTTTAAATAATGAAATATAATATATAGGTATTATGATACATACTATTGCAGCTTCCAACTGCATTAGGACAATAAGTGAAAATGGTAGTAGCCGATTCTCAGACCTACTGAATATGCAGTAGGTCTGAGAATCGGCTACTACCTATTTTTCATAACCCTAACATTTATGTTTTGGACAAAAAGTTTTTTTTATAAAGTGGCATTAAAAATTTTATACAACCCTAAATTCTCACCCTTCTATCAGCAATACCTATTTTTTAATAGCAATGTTAGTATTTAAATTTATATGGCATAATAACGTTTACTGGGACAGTAAGTTGTTATTTTAGATTTTAAAACAATTGCTTCCAAGTGTTATAACAAAGTTTATTTATTTTTCCTTATGTAAAGTGCGAATACTGTAACTACCATATTATAGTAATTTTTGTAGCTGTGACGTGGTCGTGTGGAATGAGTAGTCATGCTCACTAAAATGTCCAGACATGTGGCGGCGTGGTGGGCCGGGTCATTGGGCTCCCTAAAATATGGTCGAGCGCAGTGATGGCTGGCTCATCCGTCATACTCGTGAAACGAGTGCTGCTTGTAGGGACTGGTCTGCTCTTATCACTACGACTGATTTAATCTTATTGCATATTTATATTTGACCCAAAAATTAGTGCTTGTTAGTAGTTTGTATTTACACGTTTCGACTTGTAAATGTAAACTTACAAGGATTATTTAAAAGAGCAACACACAAGTTTCTTGCTCGTTCTTCTTGTGATGAGACAGCTTTCCGAACGAGTGGTAGATAAAAAACAAATTGTTATGACTATTCAAAAGTGCTTAAATTAAGTTTATTTGAATAAATGATTTTCTATTCTATTCTTTCAATTGAGAAACAAACAATACAGGTATATTTAAATTTAATGAATTTTTACGATGTAGTTAATATTATTTAAAATGAATATAAATAGAAAAAAGTAGGTAATTCCACTCGAATTTATAGTTTGCATTAAACCGTTACCACAAAATTACGGCTCCAATTAATACTTTCAATGACACTTAACGTAAACCACAGATTATACATTAACTCATGTCATTTCGGTTTCAAATCACTCTGTGATGGTTCTGTAATTAAATTGTTAGTATTGTAAAATGTATGAATATTATTTTATTACTAACTACTCGCCCCAGCTTCGCACGGGTGTACATGTATTATATATATAAACCTTTCTCTTAAATCTATCTATTAAAAAAAACAGCTTCAAAATCCGTTGCGTAGTTTTAAAGATTTAAGCATACATAGGGACGGACAGACAGCGACAACGACTTGGTTTTATACTATGTAATGATCAATAGCGCGTTCTTATGACGAGTAAACCGTACTTAGTGTGATCTTTACTCTTCTTCTAATATCTGTGGCGAATTAACTATTATCGCGCGGCAACATCGTTGCCTAGTTTCGACAGAAGAATAAAATAACAAGTTTGTCATTCGAGACCGAATCACCTTCTTGTACTAATATCAATTGTAAATATTTTGTTAATATACATAATGTAAATAGCAATCACTGGACTTATCACTTCATCTCCTTTCCTGCTGCTGCTAGAGAACACATCATATTATAATAATATTTCAGGCCAATTCAAACAGCGCCATCTAGTCCCAAGCTAAGCAGAACTTGTGTTATGGGTACTAGACAACTGATATAAATACATGGATACATTTTTTTTTTAAATAAATACATATTATACATAGAAAACACCCAGACCGATACAAACAATCATACTCATGAATACAAATGTTTGTACAGTGCGAGGAATCGAACCCACGACCATCGGATAGTAAAGCGGTGTGCTAAACCACTAAACCACCGTGGCTGTCAAATGTCAAATAACATAAACACAAATAATAGCGGCCTCAACATAGCCGCTAAATATCCTTCTATATACTTACGTATTCATATCTCTATCATCTCAACCCTTCATTATTTCTTACCATCAATCTTTAGAATGCACTTCCTGTTGGCCTCAGAAGATGTCAAACCAAATTCTCCTTGAAACGATCCTTGGGTATACTTCTCTAACTGTAATCAGCCAAACCCAAAATGAAAATAATAATAATAAGTATATACAATTTATTGTTTTTTAGTTGCCTTAGAAAGTCTACAGACACTTCAAGCGGCTTTAATGAAGTAAATACGTACAATTAGTCACTTTTAGATGCCTAAGAAAGTCTGTAGGTACTTCAAGCGGCTTTAATAAAGCAACTATGTAGAATTAGTCAATTCTAGATGCCTTAGAAAGTCTGTAGACACTTCAAGCGGCTTTAATAAGGCAAGTACATATAATTAGTTTTCTTTATGTGACTTAGAAAAGCTATACACTCTTCAAGCGGCTTTAATGAAGCATGTAAGTATAATATTTTATTTATTTATTTATTCTTTATTGAACAAAAAAAAAATTTGTACAACAGGCGAGCTTAATGCCGTATGGCATTCTCTCCCAGCTAACCTTAGGGTATAAACAGAAAGCGTAGTGGGGTATCAGCGAGAGCTGTTTTAAATTTGCTAATACATATAAATAACTATGCAAGATATATATATACATATATATATATTATATAAATATACAGTAAACAAAATTATTATATACATATATGAATAAGTAAGATATATATTGAAATAATAAAATAATAAATACATACATACACGTTAAATATAGATAAATATACTAAAACTAACGCAATGCACAATAGTTAAAGCTAATTCTGCTGATTCTGAGTACTCAATAAGTATAATATGTCGTTTAAATAATATGTCGTTCTTAAGACATTACAAAAATGCAATTGCAAGATTTTACAGGCTTTATTCAATCCATTTGAACATCTGCGGACTTCCCATTAGCAACGCACGGTTTACGTTCAACTTTACCGAGCGTCTACGAAATAACCATTTTCAATGAAAACAACTTTTTTTATAAGCAATGGAACCTCCTGAAAGCAATAGGAGAAAATGAACGCAGCTAAGAGCGAAATGCGACTGAAAAAATCGGGTTCCGTTCATATATTCTGGAGCTACTTGCTCCAGAATATGAAGCACTGGGTACAATATTTTTTTTAGATATAATTATCTGGTGAATAATAAAATATAATCTATATGTATAAATTTGTATCATATGTTTTCTAAGAGGAAATGTATAAAATTATAACTAAATATATATAATAATAATAACCCTGTAAAATTCACATAGCGCCACCAATCCCAAGATAAGTAAAACTTGTTGTGAATACTAAACAACTGATAGAGACTTATAAAAAAAAATATATATACTTTTTTAATCATAAATAATATAGATATATAGAAAACACCCATATCGATACAAATAATCCTAGTCATTAATATAAATATTTGTACTGAGCGAGGAATCGAAACCGCGACCATCGGAAAAAGGTACTAAAGCACAAGACTACCGGGGCTGAAATGATTATACATTTTACCACGGAATCCTTTGTGAGATCAAGGAAAAACTGCACGGATCAGATGAGGCAAGAAGAATGCAGTCGAGCGTCTGCTGGCGGTAACTTTTACTGCGTTTACCTAACTATCTCTAATTAATTCTTACACCACAATAAATTGATGCACTTGTGTACAGTCGGCGACATAAATATCTTACATTAGCTTATGCCCACAACTCCATACCACCAAACATAAATCACATAAATTACAGGGGGGTGGGGGGTGCTAAGTCGAGAAAGTATTAAGTCACATTTCACAATTCAATATACCGTAGTAACATTACACTATTTTAGTTAATAAATAAATTATTAACTGAAATAGTTCTAAAGGAACGGGGAGGGGATGTTTAGGAATGGTAAATAGTGTTCCCTTTGCTAGCAATGTTATGTCGGGTCGATCTCCACGTGGTCTCCCTTCGAAAACTTCCCTGTTCATTCTAGATTAATTGACCACAATAGACTGAACTGGTTTCGTGCTCATCCTATCATCCTCCACTGTTGCCCGCCAGGGTATAGCGTTAGCGCAGGTGGAAGCACCATTCCATAATCATCCATTTAAAAAAATACAAATAAGTTGTCATCCCAAAAGACTGGTATCATGCTTCTTATCCCGTAATTTCACCGCCAAACAAATATTTGTAATTGATTTATAAGATGTGATTAAAAAACAAAACTTACATCGTGACATAAACACAAAATACACAAGTAATTCCAGGAAAAAAGTAATTCTTACTTCGTGACATAAAATACACAACAAATGCCAGAAAAAGTCAATCATAAAATAAAATCTTTCAACAAACCACATTTTTGTGAACATGGCCGGAATATCTAGAAGCTATTCGCTCCGACATGCTGTTTATAAAGATATTATCCCCTTTTATCTGTATTTACAGGGGTCGCGGCGACCGAGCCGGGATGAAAGTGATCCCACCCAACTATTACAACGTGGCTATAAACAGAAGTTGACATTAAATTGGCTCTTATATTTTTTTCTTACTTAATATTTTACGGCTCTGGATACAAGTCCATTTAGCCCAACATAAAATACATAAACTTAAAAAAATAATTACAATTTCTTCACAGTGTTGGAAATAAATTTATATAGAATCTTGAATAGTGCAGGCCTTGATAAGATCTCTTCTAGAGACTTCGGTACTTCATTACATTATTGTGTTGCTGAAATAAAAAAGAATAATAGCTATATTCTTTCTTTAGTGTGGTGATAGTTTTTATTAAAACATTTTTTAAAAATTAAATGGATGAAAGTTATACACCCGGCTGAGCTAATTCTTAGTACTAATTTTAAAACGAATTAAGCCACTAACAGGCTTTTATAAATAACAACAGAATAATTGTGTTAAATACTACACCTACATACCTATAACTCAAAGGTGACTGACATAGTGATCTATCAATGCACAGCCCAAACCACTCGACGGATCGGGCTGAAATTTGGCATGCAGGTCGATGTTATGACGTAGGCATTCGCTAAGAAAGGATTTTGATTAATTCTTCCCCCAAGGGAATAAAATAGGGGATGAAAGTTTGTATGAAACTTTGTCAATTAAACCGATCGGACTGAGATTTTGCATGCATAAATCTACTAAGACGTAGGCACCCCCTAAGAAAGGATTTTTATAAATTCCACCCCTATGGGGATAAGTTAACACGAGCGAAGCCGCGGGCAATAGCTAGTCACTACATATAAAGGCAACACAAATGGTATAAAGTTAGAAAAAGAAGAATAGTTCTGTACTCTTGTTCTTTTTCTTCTTTTTCTGTATATATTTATATAAACTCGTTAGTTATTTGTTATTGTTAACAAATAATTAACGAGTTCATAAAAATATATACCATATATCTATATATTTTTAATGGATGATAATGGTATGGTTCACCCGCACGCGCTAATGGTTTCCGCTGCAAGGCACCAGTGGAGGATGATAAGATAAGCAAGAAGTCAGGTCAGTTAGCCCATCGTGGTAAATTCATCATGAATTTATCATGATGGTTTCCAGGGTATACCGCGTGGAGGTCAACGTGACATGGTACATCTATTCTTCAAGTACAAAAGTCCATTTTAAACCAATTAACCAAATTCATATTAAAAAATAATTCATGTAGGACACATTAGCCGTTTATGAACGTCATTTTTTTATATTATAATTGTTTCCCTACCTTTTAGTATACAGAACTACAGATTCAATCAAGACGAGCTGGTAAAAAAAATCCATTATCACTTATTAAAAAAAAATCTATTTGTATTTTAAATAAAGCGTAATATGTTATTTAAATTATTAACCGGGTCTTAACACGAATAATTTTATGGCAAATAAAGGTATTTACCTCTCTCGACGTTTCGACTAGGTTGCACTAGCCGTGGTCACGAGCTGACTGGAGCAACAGCGATGTCAATGTAGATAGGTGACAGCAGTTTTTCATCTACCGTCACTAGATTATTTAACGAAAGTTCGCGACACACTCACGGTATCCGTACACTTATTGACTATTGATGCTCCTGAACTTTGCTTGAATTTATTAATGACTGGATTCCACGCAGATGATAATTTAACTAATGTATATTAAACACGAAAGTTAAGTAACTGATGTTACTTAATATTTAAATACGAGTATCTGAAATCTCGAGCGTTGTTTATCTTAATACAGAATATACCAAATAGACACTCAACTTTACGAGTGGCCGTGGGAGAAACGGAACAGCGATATAAACTGCAATAAAATAAATTGGACACGCGGTGAAGGCTCTAGACGGTGTTATGTTCATGTCCATTCACCCCGGTTCGCCTCTGAATAGAGTATTAGTACTGGAAATCAGATATTGTCTAAAGATATATTAGTTTTGTATAACACATACAATACTGAGCAGAGATTGAGACTTAATCAAAATAAATTGATTAAGTATTTATGTATCGTTTAATATAAATAATAATCTGATATATAAAAACTGGTGGGAAAAGGTATTCTTAATAATGTGGATTGATGATCTTATTGCTAGCAATGTACCATGTCAGGTTGACCTCTGGAAACCGCGTGGAGGTCTTCTTAATATCATTCAGAAAAAAATCATATGAATTTATCTTAATCATCTTATTAATTCTTGGAATTTATCACGATGGGCTAACTGACCTGACCTCATGATAGATTAGATAACTGATTCAAATACATAGATACATATTTTTCGTAATTACATACATATTATACATAAAAAACACCCAGACCGATACAAACAATCATACTCATGAATATAAATGTTTCTGCCGTGCGAGGAATCGAACCCGTGACCTTCGGAAGTAAGGCGGTGTGCTATACCACTTGACCACCGAGGCCGTCGTTTTCCCTGATAATTTGTTTGTATCTACAGTATATAACAATAAACAAAGCAAGAAGAGGTTTCTTAAGAGAGAGCAACGCGCACGTGACGCCTCTGGTGTTTCAGGCGTCCATAGGCTACGGTAACCATTTACCATCAGATGGGCCGTATGCCTGTTTGCCATTATAGTAGCATAAAAAAATCAGATATATGAGCACGGATATGATTAAACACAAATACAGGCGCTGCAAGATAAATGGCTTCGCTGCCATATGCGACCAAAGTAATCTACTTTTATTAGAACACTCAAACTATGATATACTGTTCTTATTATCTGAAAATGTTTATATATCTATGTGTATTTATATATATTAATAATTATTATCCTACGCTTTCACCACAGATGCACAGAGTATAAACTTGAGCACTAGCATTAGTACTCTGTAGTGATGTTAGGAAGTTCCGTAACCGTAACCGAAACTATCAGATATCCGCTATGAAAAATATCGGTAACCGTAACCGAATCCGAAATAAATGTGTCGGATAATATCGGATAGGGGCATAGTGAAATTGAGACACATTATGTAACTATTTGATTAGTTATTTGCATTTTACTTTTGAAATTCCTTATAGAATTAATATCCGTAACCGAAACTAACGGATAATACGAAATAATTTCATATACGCATCCGTATCCGTATCCGGTATAATAATCATTGCTATATCCGAAACCTATCCGTATTCGAAATTTCATATCCATAACATCCTTGGTACTCTGTATCATGGTACTTTGTATTTATTTATTTTGCTTTAGGCAACTTAATATTATTTATATAACGATATTGACCCATATTATATATACCTTAAAGATTAACATATAAAGAAAACTAGCTGTCCCGGTAAACGTTGTTTTGCCTTATAAATGTAGATAAAAAAATATCGATTTTAAAAAAATAGTTGGTGATAGAAGGGTGAAAATTTAGGGTTGTATGTATTATAAATAAAAAATAAAAAAGGTCCATAAAATAATAATAAAATTGTTGGGAGTGGACAACCCTTATCACTTAAGAATCTGAAGACCGACTGAATATGCATATAAAATTCATAAAATCGGTCAACCCGTTTCAGAGCAGTATGGTAACTAACATTGGGATACGAGAATTTTATGTATAAGACATAAAATAAAATAATAATATCGTTTTTGTGATTATAGCAAACTGCCACTGTAGCGCCAGTACACTACTCCCTTCGGCCAGTAGTTTTCCTTCATAAAGGTGGTGAACAGTCTGCTGGTCGGCCGACCGTTAAGAAATGTCGTTGAAATGAAAGAAGAGAGCTTGTTTTAAAAGTAAAATATAATTATTCAAAATCTCTATGTAATTGTCCGTTTTTTTCGTTGCCGTGTCTGTCTTGTCAATTCTTTCGTCTGTCCTAGTCACGTCTTATAACCGGCCAGCAAGCAGTCCTGTCAAAGAGGCCGCAACAGGTGGACAGCATAATAATAATCTCAGGACAATTCACACAGCTCCACCTAGACCCAAGTTAACCTAGCTAAAGCTTGTATTATGGGTACTAGACAACTGTTACAAATACATAGATTTTTTTTGTAAATACATACATATTATACATTAAAAACACCCAGACCGATACAAACAATCGTACTCATGAATACAAATGTTTGTGCCGTGCGAGTAATCAAACCCGCGACCAACGGTCGTAAAGCGGTGTGCTAGACCGCTAGACCACCGAGGTCGTCAAAAAGTTGGTAGGGACCCGATCCACGAACGCTTTGTGGATCACGTGTTGTGATTCAATTCCAGCTGCGTCACCCTCAGGTTCAGATAACTCTTGATCTTACAGCCGCAGAGCAGTTTGTAAATTGTGTTGTTGTAGGTTGCAGATTAAGCAGTGAAATTACTGGATAAGAGGCATCATATTTTGACACTTGATAGATGACATAGCATGGTTAATAGAAACATAAATAATCTTTATTCAAACAAACTTAATATAAGCACTTTTTAATAGTCATATGTTTTTATTCTACCACTCATTCGGAACGCAGACTCATCATAAGAAGAATGAGTAAGAAACTTGTATGTTGCTTGTGAGTTGTATCACGGGTGCCACATGATAATATGATGTACATGTATATGGTCGACAGTTACCACTTACCATCAGGCGGGCCTTCAGCTTTTTTGCTATCTCAAGTACATAAAACAAAACTATGTATCAGCAAATTTTTCCGATGATTATCTTGCTTTGAAAATCGCCTTTTGGTGTGAATTGTGACATCATCATCATCATTTCAGCCCAGAAGACGTCCATTGCGGGACATAGGCAAAAGATCTCCACTACGATCGGTCCTGCGCTGCTCGTATCTATTGTCTTCCAGCGATCTTGACTCGATCTGTAAGTCCATAATTGTGACATACGACCATAGAATTGCAAGATAAGGAGGCACGATGATGGACGAACAGGATTCTAGAATGAGCACTGGCTGAAAGGATTTCACTCTGTACATTTATGTAATCCTGTATATTTACCAAGCGAGCACATTAATCCTTTTCTGAGAGATAATTATTTGCTTATCCTGAGGGAACCATTCTGTTTCTCATCGTATCCTACATACTGACCTTAGGTTATTATTAGCGGGGTACTAGTAATATATTACTTTACTAGCTGCTCCCGCGACTTCGTCCGCTTGGAATTGAACATTATTTTTCTAAAATAGAAGATTTTTTCTAAAATAAAAATAGCCTAAATTACTCCTTATTATATTAGCTACCTGTCAAAAAAAGTCCCGTCAAAATCGGTCCAGCCATTTCAGACATTAGCCAGAACAAACAGACAGACAAAAATTGAAAATAAAATGTATTTTTGTGTATGTACCGTATTTATATTCATATGCATGTAGTAAAAAACGGTTATTTCAATATTACAAACAGACACTCCAATATTAATCTATAAAAGATTAGAACAGAAAATAATTTACTTATTTATTAATTCATATGTATATAGCAGATAACATAGAAAGGTGCTTATTTTAATTAAAATAATTAATAATTAATTATACTTTAATTATAATTACTAAGATATAAGTCGCAGTTTGCAGATAGCTAATGCTATAACGAGTAACTTAGAGTACTTTTATATAATAAAGTTTATTTACATTAATAATAAGAAGACTTATTATTAAGCTAACGAGCTGCCCTAGACACAGTCCGCAACATAGGTATGTTCCATACGTCCTATTACTGCAATTAATAGACCGGTAATTTCGGACGAAGTCGCGGGTAACAGCTAGTTTGATAAATAACAATATTATCTCTTAAAAGCAGATCTTTCATAAAGTAGCGAGAGAGCTGACTTTATACAAATTCTAGTATTATGCACAACTCGTGCTTGCATATGAGACCGTAGACCCGTATTTTTTAAACGGCCAAAAAATCCATCTTTTGTAACCTTTGAAGGCTCACAGGCACATTTATTTCGGCGATGTCACATACAGGATGTAATATGAAATGGATTTTTGCAGTAATTGGCGCAAAAAGACTTGACTGCTTTCACAACCTGAATATATTTTGATAAGTGCTCGCACACTTGTTTAGGGTTAGTGTCCATTGTTTGACGGGAATCGAAATGAAATGACGGAATATCTAAAAAAATACGTGAAGCAAAGACTTTGTACTCCTTTTTAAGAAAATTGCGCGGACGGAAGAGTAAGAAATTTTACACAATTATATTGTATATAAAGAAGGAGTGCAAATAGCTATTATTTTTTTAATTATGCATAAAGTTACATTAAATTAATAAAAAAAAAATCATTACACACACTACCATGTATGTGACACACACGCGCATGTATACTATTTTGTTTATTGTTAGTCTGTGATCAAATTGTGAATGGATTAAAAATTTTTTGTCTTTAATATTTATTGTATTGTCTATATTCGAAATGTTAAATTAATTATGGTCAGTGGGCAATAACTAGTAAAGATAAATAGATAATGTAGAAGCGTTTATTCATTGTTTTATCTATGATAATGGATTGGTGCAACCACCTGCGCTAACGGTTTACGCTGGCGGGGCACCAGTGGAAGATGACAAGATGAACATAAGGTCAGGTCAGTTAGCCCATTGTAATAAATTCGCCAAGAAATTATCACGATGGTTTCCAGGGGAACCGCGTGGAGGTCAACTTAACATAGTAGCTAGCAATAAGATCATCAGTGCACATTACTAACACTCTCCTTTTCCTCCCTGCGTTTACTCAGATAGTCATTACATCTTTATTGCCTACGGCCTCGATGGTCTAGCGGTTTACCACATCGTCCTATTTACGATGGTCGCGGGTTAGATTCCCCGCACGGTAAAAACATTTGTATTCTTGAGTGTGATTTTTTGTATCGGTCTTGTTGTTTTCTATGTACATATTTCCAAAAGAAATGTGACTATGTTGTCTAATACCTATAACATAAGCTCAAATAGACAAAAATGCCGCCTGATGGGAGGAGTAAATCAGTATTTCTCTATTTGTTTCGACCACAGATAATATAATAGTTTCTACTATTTCTTTGAATATCGCAATCAGAATTCAAACGTTAAATACATCTATTAGGATATAAAAAGTCGTTGGTACATTGGATAAAGACTCCGAGCCATGCCCCATCTCTCCCCCGGAGTGCCTTGATTTACGATTTGGTTGAAAAACGGTTCTTTTTATTTGCATTTGCCTCAAAGGCTGCCTCGCTCGAGATTCGAGAGTCCTGCAAACCAAATATAAGAATATTCCAACGATTCCCTGCCAGCGTGCGCCGTATTGAAAAGCGATTTCTAGTTTATATTAGCCAACTTACGTACGTACCCACCAATATCCGTGAAGTTTTGATCTTCCTCTCAGTTGATCTAAATATATGTAGTTTCGTTTTGCAAACGTTGGTTCAATTTGAAATCAAAATCATATACGAACAAAATCATTACCAATTTCACCCTCCATACTAAATTCCATATTGGAAACCGATGGTCTAGAGATTCAGCACACCACCTTGCCTCCGATGGTAGCAGGTTTGATTCGTCGCACGATACAAAAACTTGCATTCATGTGTATGAATGTTTGTATTGATCTGGGTGTTTTCTATTTGTATTATGTATGTATTTACGAAGTAAAAATTAATTTTAACTATATAATTATTTCAGTTGTCTAGTATCCACAACACTAACCCTGTTTCACTTAAGACTAGATGACTCAGTGTATATTTTCCAAGGTCATTATTATTATTAGTAAAGTGACGGTAGATTTAACTTAATACTAATGATAGATCTTATATTATTTTCCTAGCTGTCCGGCAAACGTTGTTTTGTCTTAAAATAAAATAAAAAAAATTAGGGGTGGACTACGCCTAACATTTAGGGGGATGAAAAATAGATGTTGGCCGATTCTCAGACCTACTCAATACGCTCACAAAATTTAATGAGATTCGGTCAAGTCGTTTCGGAGGAATATGGGAACAAAAACTGTGACACGAGAATTGAGAATCGGTCAAGCCGTTTCGGAGGAGTATGGGAACGAAAACTGTGACACGAGAATTTTATATATAAGATAATTGCAACTGAACACAAATTGACGATAATTGACTGATAGACCTGAAGAACTATAACTAGAATGAACGGTAACAGTCAAAATCTAAATGAATAAATCTACATCATTCTCATCTATCTGTAGACTGTAACTTTACACGAAATAGGCACTATTTTATATACACATATTTCGTCGTATGTTTTTTATAGTTGTTCAAGACAATTTGAACCTAAAATAAATATAACCATATGTTGTATTATTAATCCAACAATAGTAATTGTTTAATTACATATACGACATTA
Source organism: Achroia grisella (assembly GCF_030625045.1). Lineage (NCBI taxonomy): Eukaryota > Metazoa > Arthropoda > Insecta > Lepidoptera > Pyralidae > Achroia > Achroia grisella. The sequence continues at coordinate 2,100,473 of NW_026712653.1, read as the reverse complement.
GTCTTGTACAGAATATGCGATTACACGCTGTTATCTTTTCTCCCTCGTTCTTGATCTTCTTTCGAATGTATACAATCCCGTACAGACAACTTTGCACGAAGTCTATATCACGATAAACATAATAACTTCACATAAATGAAATAAGAAACTAGTAGGTAAGGAATACAGATCGATCCACTAAAGCCACAAGTCTGCCGCGGACAGATTAATTTAATTTCAGCGTTAATGGTGTAGAAATAAGATTTTTAATAGGCAGTTCAATTTTAAATTGAAATTCTATAACTAGTTGAGCACGCTGCTTCACAAACTATTTGTGTAGTAAGACTACTATATTAAACACACTAAGATTTGCAGTTTTTGCCAAATGGAAGAGGAAAGTCTACTATACATCCTATATGATTATAGCCCAGTCATGTGTAAACGAAATATATCCTTTGGAAATTACACACTCTGTTTTGAGGAAATAAAAACTATTGCTACTAAGAATATCCTTCAATGAATATCCTTCTTGTCAGTGATTGGCATAGGCAGCACTCTAAAAAGGACGAACATCATAGATCTGTTGTCCTGTACAGAGACCTGTAGGTTTCCTTAGCACCAATAGCCAATAATAATAATAAAAAATAAAAGAATAAAAAAAAACATCAGATTAGCGTACACAAATACGAAATAGTTGATAATTTTGAAAAATAGTTCACGAATACAAATATTTATACCATGCAATAAATCGAACCCGCGACCATCAGAAGTAATGCGGTGTGCTAAATTACTAGACCACCAAGGTCATCGATTTTGGACTATTTTAGAGTTCAAATTCTAAGCATCATCAGATTGTACTTTTCTTTACTATTTTATTAAATACTCATATATGATTATCCCGCTATTGATAACGATCAGAGTTCCTACACGCGTCTATTATTTCAACGAGCTTCGAGAGCGTTAATTGGAACAGAGAATTAATGAATTGCTCCTGTAGAGTCAGGGTAGACGCGCGAGCTTTGAGTCTACCATTAATCACGGCTAAACAATCTGAAATCAGGCTTGTAGCTATTAATGGATGGACAGACGGGTCGACTGTGAAATATTATCTCCTTCCTAAAATATAAATGCAAATCTTTATACGTTTTACAATTAAATGGACAACTTTTTGTACATATTTCACACACCCATTTATCACTTTACGCATTAATTTTACTCCAAACACACGTAATATAGACAATTAAAAATATATTTTAAATTTTAAAATCATTATACCAACAGCATGGTTTAGTGATCAGCAATCCAATCCAAAGTACTGGTAAAGAAAGAAGAAACTGAAAAAAGAAACAATGCACACTGGGTCCAGTAAGTAGAAGATGCCCGGAAGGCAGAAAAACTGAGATAGCATCTTGCAGAATATAACTAAAATAAATATCGCGAAATAGTTGTTTACAGTAAACTTATCGTCTAGGAGTATTTTTCCAGTATTGTTCTATGACGTGTACAGGTAAATATCATTTAATGTAGAAAAAGCGGAGCACAGTATATCTAATTCTTATGACATTTTTATTAACAATAACAAAAAATGACGGGCGTTTATTCTTTTTTCTTCTTCTTCTTTATTTAAAAGAATATTTTTTATAAGTTTTATTAGCGGCCAGTTACATATTTTAGAAGTCTAGTGGGTATCTCGACCGGAATATTCAGGAAGCCTATTAGTCAAGTAAACTATTAGTTTGAAAGAGAAATTAATATTTAAACGGCCTAATCATCATTTGTAGCAAGAAATTTTCTATTCGGCGGGACGGTTTGCAACTCAGTTGATAGATAGATAGATAGATAGAATATACTTTATTTGCAACGTACAGTAAAGAAGAAGCACAAACAATATAACAAAAGACACATGTATCGTTACAATAAGGCGGCCTTATTGCTAAAAGCAATCTTTTCAAGGCAACCTTTGTTTGATCAAATTTTTTAAACAGTTTTCAAGTTTTGCATTTCAGAAATACGAGATCACGTAGTCTCCAATGAGGTGCAACCCTAAGGAGATTTTTTAAACAAGTTTATATTAACAAACCAAGTCCAATAAGACCCTTGTCGATTATGAGTTTCCGAACAAAAGTTGGACCAATAACTTCGTGCAGTAACCGCAATGTAGCTCTGTATATAACCAGGTGTCGACATATTTTCTTATTCGGACTTACATCTTTTTGGACGAGAAAATTCCCGATATTTCTGCGGGCCGAAATCAGCTCTAACTCTTGAGGAGTAAGGGTGAAGGTTAATGTATGAGGTGGGTCGTGGAATTTGACGGCACTCCAAAGTTTCGCATAATGAAAAATGTAAGTTTTTAGTACTTATCAAAGTATCGCGTGACGAATGACAAATTGGTCCGACCTGACCCCTCTTTGATCCTTTCACAAGTTGCCAAAGTACGTGGAAAGTTTGCTAGAATAAATAACGTTTCTTGTGACGTTCATGTCAAACACTTTGGAGATTTCGTTGAGGGATGATTGGTAAGCAAAAACTTAGGAGATTGGTTTTAGCGAGTTCTTCGTTAGAGTGTCATTTGCTAAATGGTTAGAAATGATTTATTTTTTCTTCTACGGGTGTAGTGCATAGAGCACCAATGATATATATAAGCCGTAATCTATAGTAGAACAAGGATTCCTGAGTAGTATTTTGTCCTCCCAACATACATCCTTTACACGTTACAAACTGGAAAATATATTGTTAATCCATCTAAAAAAAAACATGATCATCATATTGACACTCGACTATGCAAGTGCCTATAAACTTTGTTTATTGTTTTTATAAAACGAACAAAATTGACCTAGAACAATTTACGTGACATCTAGTAGAAAGCTAAGCAGAGTTTGTGTTGTAGGTACTGATATGAATACATTTTTTTTTATAGGAGGAGTACACAAAAGAATTTCTAGTTTTGGAAATCTATAAATAATGATTAATTTTGAGGCGAAACTTCTATATAGATTAAGACAAATCCTAATACACCCCGTATTAATTTTTCGGTCATGAAAAAGCCTTACTGTCGCATGGAGGGGATAGTCGATATACCGCGTTGGACGTTGAAGTCTGACTTCTATTATGTGTGTAGACTTTGTGTTATAGATACTGATAGGAATACATTTTTTTTTTTTTTAATATATTCATAATATTCATATTAAACACCCACACTAATAATAATCATAGTCATAAATACAAATCGGGAATCGAACCCGCGATCATCAGAGGTAAGTCGTTTCGCTTAACCTCTAGATGCCGCCAATTGCATTAAAATTATTCCGAATTAAGTCACTTGCTCTATTATTTATTTCACTGTTAGTTAATTAGCGTAATTCTAGCTTTAACCTCAAGCTTGGAGAAGTCGTGAGAATGACCATGTTTGACCAGGATCGAAGTGCTTGCTATGATTAACCGGGGAAGAGGACTGTTAAAAATGTGGATTATTGTCTCCGACGGATAACAATGTACCATGTCAGGTTGACCTTCATGCGATTTCCCCTGGAAACCGTCCTGATAAATTCCTGATGAATTTATCACTATAACTGACCTGACATCATGTTCATCTTATCATCCTCCACTGGTGCCCCGCCAGCGTCAACCGTTAACGCAGGTTGCACCGTTATAGTTCATAAAAAAATATGATTAATCCATTATCACAAACACACTTTATCATTTGTAAGAAACAATATATTTTTATTAAACTGTAATATCAAGTCCACATTATAATAATGTTTCTAAGAAAGCTTTAAAAGCTAACTATTGGGAGTTGCTTTTGTTGCTAAGTACCAACTGCTGGTAAAATTTAAGTGCCCGTCTCATTACGAGCTTACGGCCCATTACACTACTGATATACGGATTTTAAAATCTAAATCCCATCGTATCAGATAACTACAGTAATATTATTATTATAAACGCTAAAATTTGTGATGCATCTCTTTCACGCAAACACTACTGAACGGATAACTAAATAGGCATCAGAATATTTTTTTTTATTGAAAAATAACGCGGGTGAACCCGCGGCCACAGCTAGTGATATTATATTATTGTAATGTAATATATTATTGTAATTTAAGCACTTTTGAATAGTCATAGTTATTATTCTTTTAATCTACCGCTCATTCGGAAAGCTGTCTCATCACAAGAAGAAGAGAGAAGTGTTGCTCTTTTAAATAATCATTGTAATTTAACATTTCCAATTAATAACATGAACAGCACCACAGAGGTAACTCTTCATGTATTGACCGTACCTGAGAATTAAGATTTGCGTCTCACGTTGCTTTTGTTTTTTCATTGTTGTGAGTTTTTAAGAAATCACTCAGCGCCATCTACTCCCAAACTAAGCAGAGCTTCTGTTATGGTTACCAAGCAATCGATGTAATTACTTAAATATATTTGTGTAAATACGAACCCGCGATCATCGAATTTAGCAGTGTGCTTAACCGCTAGACCTCCGAGATCGTGAAATAAAAAGACTTAAGTACATTTGTGAGAACCCCTGCGAACGCTCAAGCTGTATCTATCCGATTCAATATAGCTATAGTAAAGTAATTAATGCCCGAAGTATGCCTTAGGTCTGGATCTATTGATTGTGCCAAAATGATTAATTTGATTTCGTAACAAGCGAAAGCTGTTGTTTATTAAGTAACGTGACTGGAATATTCTCCAGGTATCGGCTCCAAGCAAGTCACCCCAGGATACTGAATACCTCCATTAGACGAAGACAAGAGGAACATAATTAATTAACTGGATTGTAGATTACCATCCTAGTTATAGAGGTTGTTAATTGCATTTTATTTTATTTTTCTAAATATATAGATTTTATTTCATTTTAATTACCTTAGTGGTGTAGTGAGTAAGATATAATTTAGTAAGATTCCTTTTAGAAGTCGCGGTTCGATTTCCATGTAACAACTTAATATTTAATACACCGACTAAAAAATATAAGTACTAAATAACGTTCATATAAATAAAGATGGGACACAGTCACCTAGATACATCAAAATATAATAAATAATGTCTAGTAATTCAATATTGTCTACTAGGCACTATATAAACTGTGTCACCCCACCTTACATTTTCCTACTTTTATTTAGTATATAAGATCATTATTTTTATGTACACATTGTCAGTTTATCATCATCTGTAATATACATCGTCTCGACCAGCAACATCGTATTATTCACATGATATAATTATTCTATACAAGTTTTTATTAATTATGTATTACAAGTTCTCTCAAAAGTCGACGGTAAACCAGAACCAGAAAATAGCTCATCACAGTTAACAGATAAAATAAAAAAAATATTGACCCATTGGTTATGAAATTATAGGTATTAAAAAAAATCAACACTAGTGATAATCATTTGTACCTTGATGATATAATTTGTAACTTTTTTGGGGGGAAGGCGACTAGGAATCCTTATAGAGTTAGAAATCCTCCACGCGGTGGAAACTCCTCGTGGAAACCATCGTGATAAATTCCTAGCGAATTTGCCACCATGGGCTACTGACCTGACATGTTCATCTTATTATCTTTCACTGGTGCCCCGCCAGCGTAAGCCGTTAGCGTAGGCGAGTGCACCATTCCATTATCATCCATAAAAAGAAACTTGTCTCTGTATTATATGATCAGTACATTTTCCTATAAAGATCTATATTTACTCAACTACCGAGAAGAAAAGAGTAATGTTTTTCATACTTCTGTCTACGATGATGAATATGATCCTACTGTCGTGAACAAATATGATATTTTTAACACACGTCCGCACTTCGTTTGTGCACACAGATTCGAGGTACTTTGTGGCTCGTTCTAGTATTGTAAGCAGTCGGTTGCACCGACAAGTCGTTTCGGTACAATTCGTGCATGAACAAATCATAACAAATTATACTATTAAGTTCATATAGTAAAAATCAAATCAAAATATCAGATCGGAATGCTTTCAAGTTGAGAATTGACAAGAACTTCAGCTCGTATTCGTTTCAAATATTGTGTACAATAATACAAAATCATTTTTGAATTCTAATTTGGGAGAATAGAGTGGCCACCAGCATATGCTCTTGCAATTATGACAAAAGCAAATACCTACGGTAATTAGTGTTCGTAACTCAACAGACCAGTCCTCCCAAGCAGCACCCGTTCACGAGTGTGACGGATGAGCCAGCCATCATTGCACTCAACCATATTAGAGGGTGCACATTGACCCGGCCCACCACGCCGCCACATTGATTGATTGATGAATAAATAAAACCGCCTTTATAGAACACTGATTCTTATTACTAAAATAAATATAATGATATTTGTTAGGCAATTGTTTAAACTTTCGTGTTATTTTTAATAATATACATAATGTATATTATTAAGACCCGACTTAACACGAATATAATTTTATAAATGCAAATAAACGTATTTACATTTACACCTCTCTTGACGGTTCCACTAGGTGGTACAAGCCGTGGTCACAACTATGACCACCTTTTATGCCATAAAATTAGTCGTGTTAAGACGGTTAATAATATATATATAAATCTTATATATAAAATTCTCGTGTCACAGTTTTCGTTCCCATACTCCTCCGAAACGACTTGACCGATTCTCATGAAATTTTGTGAGCGTATTGAGTAGGTCTGAGAATCGGCCAACATCTATTTTTCATCCCCCTAAATGTTAGGGGTAGTCCACCCCTAAATTTTTTTTTTTTTTAAGGCAAAACAACGTTTGCCGTGACAGCTAGTAATCTATATAATCTATGTACGTAGATATTTAAATTGTAGAAGTATATACAAATGATATTTAATATAAGAGGATTCGGTTCCAAATGCAGGCTTGTTATTTTACTCAGCATCGTAACTAGGCAACGGTGTTGCCGCCTGAAATTAATTTAGCCACAAATTAAAATTTGACAACTGTGACAATGACAGGGGCGGGAGAGAAAAAAAAATACGAAATTGGTATACTTAAGTTATACATATATATACTCACTGCAATGAAGATGAAGATTTGAATCATATTATATTCAAATGTAGAAAATACGGACTCGACAGATTATTACTCATTCACGAAATTCAAGAGCTTAGTAAAGAAGTACCGAAGTCTCTAGAAGAGATCTTATCAAGGCCTGCACTATTCAAGACTTTATATAAATTTATTTCCAACACTGGGAAGAAATTATAATTTTTTTTAAGGTTTTGTATTTTATGTTGGGCTAAAAAGGACTTGTATCCAGAGCCGTAAAATATTAAATAAAAAAAAACATATATATATATACTAAAGTAAGATGTAATTAGGAAATAAAAGATCTAATACAAAAATATTAAATTTTATTAATGTGAATAACTGATATGTCACATAAGTAGGTACTTACAACAACAATACTGAACACAACACCAGTTAAATGCGTATTATAACATCTATAAAATTGTAATTCTATAACGAACTCTTTCGCTGTACGTTCAATACAGGTCGCTAGTCTAGTCTCATGCTACGCCGCTCGAGTGTAATACTTAGCTCATAAAATAGCTTTTTAGCCCCTCCGAGCGATGCCCCGTCCAATTCAAACGGAGCTCGAAATTACAACGGTCAGAGTCAAAGGTTCGAAGCCTAGCAGTGTCCTCAGACTAAAGTCGTATCCGTCAGACAGGAGTTGACCTTTAGTCGCTCCATAATTCCTTCTGCAGGTTTGGAGTGCCATCTATACTCGCCCTTATCGTCCAGTGAAGCTGTAAAGGCCAGCTGCGGCCAACAGTATTGGAATAGGTTTAAAAAAAATGCTTTCTAAAGGTTAAAGAATGATCAAGTATCTAGACTATCTAGACTATAGAGACTATCTTCTTTTTATAACGATATATTAATATTTTTACGCTTTTTAATTAGGAGTTTTGGGCTATTACTAAAGAGAAAGTGTAGCACTGCGACGTGCATAGATCTATTGTGTTCGTCTTTTTTTAGAATTCTCTGCCCGTTCAAGGCCCGTTAAAGCTTGAGGATTTTGAAGGATATTCTTAGGAGCGATAGTATATAAATATATGAGAATAACATATGAGCTGTCGAATTAAGAAGAAATATCAATATTGATTCAGAATAATCGAAAATTTTAAAAGTTGGAACTAATTCCTTTAATTATTTTTAATATGGACGAAAATAATTTTCTCTTCCTTTAAGTTATGAATGAAACCTTTTTATGGATGAAAACTTACAAATATTACATACAAAATAATTTTTCACACGTACTCAAATTAATATAATACTCAGTACCTAACTTAAACGTGTGTGACACGATCTTAGTAATATAATAATTAATAAAAAAAAAAAAAACATGTAACTAATAAAATACAATTGAATATAAAAAAGCTAGGCCAATAGAGAGCAATTTTAAAAAGTAAAAATAGTAAATATGCGTGATGACTAATTTCTAAATTAATAGATTTATTATTGCCGACAATTTTGCTTACAACTAATGTTTAACAAAGTTTTGGACTATAAATTTTTAATTAAAAATTTAGATATAATGAACATATCATATTAGGATTAACTTGTATAAACTTAATGACTAATTTTATATAAAACTAGATAAATATAAAAGAAAACAAATATAAAACATTCATTATTTACTTACCATCTTTTTAAAATCTGCACATATTGCATTCCTAGAATTTTTAAAACACAAAGTTCGCATTCATTGTTTATTTTATGCAATATCTTAGGTAACTAGGGTTGCCTACTCTCTCGGACCGTCCGGGAGACTCTGGTAATAATGGTTAACCTTCCGACCAGCCAGAACGCAATAATTTCTACGGTTTTTCTATTTTAATAAACCCCCCCCCCCCTTAAAAAAAATCTTAAATATAAATTTCTCCCGGGTTGATCCTTTCGAAAGTTGCCAACCCTGGTCGCAACCATAGGGAACATATTATATTTCAAATCATCCTAAAACAAGATTAGCAAAACATATCTGATACGCTTTTATATCCTCCAACATGTTCAAAATATATCCAAATATCATCAAATATTTGAAACCGCATTTGGTAACTAGTGACAAATAAATTTGATCTCTATTCAGTCGGCTAAAGCTCGTCTTTCGTCCGTTTCCGTTTCAGCGCCATGTCGTCATGCTGGAACCATGTGGCGTACACCCTGAGAGGTTCTGGCGACGAGTGGCGATGGAATGAGACGGGACGGTCGCGAGCGATCACCTCAAGCGAGTAATCTTGTGGTCGCGCCTGCAACAATATAGCTTTTTAAAATTGACTTTTTTACCGTTACCTGCAGAAACGACTTTTTATAAAGTCTACCACTTTGTGAATAGATAAATGACGTATTGTGTTGATAATGAAGTCGCCACTATCTGAATCATATGCCCTGAAAGTATTAAAGTGTATACTAAGTTAAAATCAAAAAGATTCATTCATTTCAGAAATCTATCATTTAAGAACGTCACCATTTACACCCTACGCATTGATATATTACATTTTTAGAAATAGAAATAATCTTTATTCAAATAAATTTTAATATAAGCATTTTTTTTTCCATCTTGCAGATGGCACTCCTAACTCGCAGAAGGACAGGAGCGGCTGAAGGTCAACTCGTGACTGACTGAAACGACTTTAGTCAGAGTGCACTGCTAGGTTCTAATGTCAGCTCAGGCCGTCGTAATATCGATCACCGTCCAAATGGGGGATCGATTGGAAAGGGTAATAATTGCGTCTGATCTGAGCTTGATGCGTGCGTGCGTGTTTGCGTGTGGGCTTGCCTGCGTGCTTACGTGCGTGCGTGTTTAGTCTGTAAGTGTGTCTGGATGCGACTGTGCGTTGGCTCTGAGCGTGTATACCTGGTGGAACAGCGGCGAGTGCACCAGCGTGATGTTGAGGCGGTGCGCGGCACACGCGCCCAGCGTCATGTCGTCGGGAGCGGAGCGGCCGCCACAAGCACAGCTCGCCACCAGCTGCGCACCGCGGACACTTAGCACCGTCCCGCCACCGCCAGTTATGTAGTCGTAACCTACCCACACACCGTTAACCTTGTTACATGTTGTCATCATCAACTGTGTACAGGAATCCTTACATTGGGGCCGCTGGCTGGCACGACAATTCGTATTTTTAAATATTTATACGAATACTAAAAATATGAATACTAGCTGTCCCGTCAAACGTTGTTATGCCATATAAATTAATAAAGCTATAAAAAAATAGGGGTTGATGATAGAAGGGTGAAAATTTAGGATTGTATGTAATTTTGTATGTTGTATCATAAAAATATAGAAAATAAAAATTTTGTCTAAAAAATTTTAAAAAAAATTTAGGGGTGGAATTCCCCTAACATTTAGGGGGTTGAAAAATAGATGTTGGCTGATACTCAGACCTACTAAATACGCTCACAAAATTTCATGAGAATCGGTCAAGCCGTTTCGAAGGAGTATGGGAACGAAAACTGTGACACGAGAATTTTATATATAAAATTTTCATTGTTGCTATGGTTTTGTTATTCTCATTCCTCTTGCCTTCTGCTACCATACATAGTTTGTTACGAAATATATTTTATAATATACTGTTATACATTCATATTGCACCTTCATCGTTGGCTGCACCGACCGCAGCGCACTACACACAGTTCCACACAATCTGCTTCATTTTTTATGACATCACCATTGTGACATTTTATATATTGTATAATCGATACTATTAATATATAATTATCATTGTGCATAGGACATTGACTTTAAATTATGACATTATAGATTATTTAATTTTAATATATTAAAAAAATTGCATGCCGATAAATTGAGGCAATTCAAGAGTTGCCAATAACATACGTACCTACTACGTAACTTGGACGTATTACCTAATATCTAACTGTATAACACGCAAATAAAATTTCATTTCATCCTTACCCCATTTATTTGGGGTCGCCGTTTTATGTTTTTCTCTTCCATTCATACCTGTTCGCAGTCATCTCGTTATTTACTCCTTTTCTTAACATATCATCTTTCACACAGTCCGTCCATCTCTTTATCCGCCTTGTTACATATTACAACCCTAAAACTACGTGTGTAGAGGGGATTTTAATTTGGACCAATAATCTCAATAGCAATGTACCATGTCAGATTGACTTGATCATCGAGAGGTGTGACTACTTCAAACGTATAGATTGGACCATGTCAAATAAATAAACAATGAATATACAACCCTGGACAATGACCTCTAGTCCCACGTGATCATCGAGATAACTGATATCAATACATAGTATTTGTAAATACAAACATGACTCACTCAATCTTATCATCCGAACCCGCGACCTAAACCGCCAGCGTTTGAAATTAGAAACGTTATTTATATACGCAGGCGGGTGCCCATTTACCATATCATCCATAAAAAAAAATCACTGTAAAGTTTCAACAATGTCCGGTTGACTTGATCATGAGAGGTAAACTACTTCATACAAATGCAAACCGATACCGTATATAGATTGGACGTAGAAATAGGTCCTTGAAATGTAATCGTCTGCAACGGGTGAATAAATAAATAAATAAACAATGAATATACAACCCTGGACAATACATACAGCACCATCTAGTCCCACGGTAAGCAGAGCTTGTATTATGGGTACTAGACAACTGATATTAATACATAGATATCTTCTTTTGTAAATACAAACATAATCTACATAGAAAACACCCAGACCGATACAATCATACTCATGAATATAAATGTTTGTACCGTGTGAGGAACCGAACCCGCGACCAACAAAAGCGGTGTCCTAAACCGCTAGACCACCGTTTGAAATTAGAAACAGACACTTCAATTTTATTTATTTACTACCAGTGGCCGCGGTTTCACCCGCGTAATTTATAGCCCATAGGTTATTCTAAAGTATAAGCTATATCACTGTAAAGTTTCAACAAAATCCGTTCAGTAGTTTTTGCGTGAAAGAGTAACAAACATCCATTCATACTCACAAACTTTCACGTTTATAATATTATAATGTAATAAACACTGAAGAAACTTATCCTAAATTTAGTAATGACATATTGTAATTTAAATATTGTAATGGATGAAAACTGTGATTGGTACAGTTTATGCTGTAAATAATATAAATGACGTAGTGGAGTAACTTGAAACAGTCATGCTCGCTATAAAGTTCAAACTTGTGGCGGCGTGGTGGCATCATCAGGGTCGATGTGCTCCCTCTAATATGGTCGTGCAATGATGGCTGGCTCATCCATCATACTCGTGAACGGGTGCTGCTTGTGGGGACTGGTCTGTTCAGGTTGCGAACACTGTTTAGATTTTTTGATTTTTTTTATATAGCATATGCTGGTGGTCACTCTATTCTCCCAAATTAGAATTTAAATGAAATAGTATTATTGTAAATATGTACAACATTAAAAAAAAATACGAGCTGAGTTTCTTGTCAGTTCTTCTCATCTCGAAATCATTCCGAACTGACGGTAGATTTGACATATCATAAGAGTCTGTAATAGATGAAGAAATACATGAATAAAGATATTTTGAATTTGAATTTGAATTTGAATAACATATAGATACAATTAATAACTCACCTTTACCATCGGACTCCTTTTTCCCGTAGCCGTAACCATACCGTTCCCCTAATATAGTGACGTCACTACCGCCCCGGTAGCAACTTAGAACCTCGCACAGTCTCTGAACACTGAAAATATTTGAAATCATACACACAAGGTCCCAGTGGTTTCTGCCTATCTGTGTATTTACGTGGCAATATGCGACGGTCTCTGTGGTCTAACGATTTAGACACCGTCTTACTTCTGATGGTTCGGAGGATAATGCGAGTTCAATTCCTCGCACAGTACATGTAATTTTGTAAAAAAAATCGCCCGCAACGGACCACAGACAAAGTCTCGTACTCTAATATCAGTGGTATTTAATAAACTATATATAGACAACTTTAATCGTGGATCACACAGAACCATCTCTTTCATCCCAAACTTTACTACCAGTAAAAATTTTATATTTTGTTTATTCTAGGCGATTAAATATAATTGAACATATATAACACATGCCATTAACATCTATTTCTATAAATACAAATATTGAAATGTTTGCACCGTGCGAGGAATCGAACCCGCGACTATCTGAAGTAAAGCGGTGTGATAAACCGCTAGACCACCGAGCCCGTGAATAAACAAAGATTGCTACAAAAGAGACAGCAAGATACACATTTTTGTAGTCAGAATATAGAAGCAATACTTACCCCAGTATGGTATCATCATCAGCGAGGAATATCCATTTTATGTGGGGCATATCTCGAACTTTATTGACCACGTATTTCAAAATGGAGACAGTCTTTAAACAGTGTCCTGTTTTGGAGTTTGGCACGCCCGTGTCTATGGCGGGGAGGGATGGATCTGCACACAAGAGTCATAAATAATAATTACCTTGGATAATTCACACAGCGCCATCTAGTCATAAGCTTAGCAGGGCTCATATTATGGGTACTTAATGATGTGCAAGTAATTAGTCGTCCTCGGTCGCTTAGCGGTGTGCTTTACCTCCGATGTTCCCGGGTTCAATCTCTTTGACTTTACCCGTACCTAGACTTCGAGATCTTACACCGACATGGTATGTAGAGCTTCGTATGACGACGTACTTCCAAATGCAATTACAATAACCATCCACAGGAGGTCGGGCAGAAAAATATATTTTTATGTGGACTAATGATCTCATTTTGTTTCTAGCAATGTAAATATGTCCATAATATATGGTCGAAAAGTTCTCCACGACAGGTTTTTATTTTAGGAAAATTAAGAAACCATCGTGATAAATTATTTAGGTGAATTTGTCATTAATGGGTTAATGCTTTTTAAATAAACTGACCTGACCTCATGCTCATATTATCACCCTCCACTGGTGCCCCGTCAGCGTAAACCGTTAGCGCAGGCGGGTGCACCATTTCATTATCATATACAAAAAAAAAACATCCACAGGAAGGGAAGGGAATTGTTAGTAATATGGACTGATGACCCCAATGCTACCAATATCAAGCTAACAAGGCACGTTAGGTTGGCCTTCTCGTCGTTCCCTCTGGAAACCAACGTGATAAAATCCTAGCGAATTTCTCACGATGGGCTAACTGACCTGACCTGCTCATCATCATCATCATCCACTGGAGCACCTTTCCACTATCATACATTAAAAAAATTGCCCACCACATAAGCGTATTTCTTTTTTATACTTGATAATGGATTGATGTACCCCCCTGCGCGAAAAGTTTAAGCTGGCGGGGCACCAGTGGAGGATGATAAAATGAGCATGAAGTCAGATATCAGGAAGCCCATACAACCTAATTTGGTACATTGCTTGCAATGGTGTTAGCCAAAATTTTTAACAATCCCCAGCCCCCCCCCCCCCCCCCCACATAATTGTATTGTATAATACAAGTGGATCTGCCCTAAACACCACTTTAACGAGAGACAAACCCCAAAACCAAGTGTAAACGAAAATATAAAAGTAATTATCATACCCGGTTTATCGCTGAAGAACAACAGATTGGTCACATGTTTTCCCCAAGTTTTCTTCACCACCTTCGCTCTGGTGGAGTGGAAGCCACTCCAAGTCTTTACAGCGAAGAATATCGATTCCTCAGATATGGCACTGCCCTGCCGAGAACGCGAATTTTAGTCCACAAGAAACCTTACAGTACACAATCTGTACATATAAATAAAATTGGAGTTGGCATAAGAAATTTAGAAGGACTAAGGAGGGGCATGACATGAAAAAAGGTTGGGAAACACTGGTCTAGAGTCTCTGAACTAGGTCGGAACCTGTCCTACAGATAATATAGTCTGCACAATGTGGACATATCAATTGTTGTATTTAGAATAGAATATAACTTTATTGTTGTGTGGGGTACATTCATTTGGAGTTAATATTGTATTTTTTATACTATGACGTCGGCAAATAAGAATACGGCCCGTCTGATGGTTAATGGTTACCGTAGTGCATGTGCGCTTTGCCGATCCTTAAGAAACCTTAATATACTACCCTAATAGTTAATACCCTTCTTGATAAACCCCAAGTATGATAAGTATCAACAGGTAATTGCTATGTGAGTCTCAAAGACGTGCGAGGATGTGATCGTTGCAACCAATTATAAAACACCAAAATTGTTAATTGACTTGTAATTATATAATTTGTATATAATCAGCACTGTAACGAGATGTGAAGAACAGAAATAAAAGACAATCATACCCTTGAGAATCTAGAGTAGCCAGACCAGCAAAATGAGACCCACTTTACCACAAGACCACTTTTTTCTGTGTTGGCAATATTTTATACTTATTCTATTTAAAAATAATGTAATTATATAATCGAGCTACGCTTATCCTAGCTACGCTTGTTACATAGTTATACATAATTACTTACACATATATCGAACTGGCGAGGATACGTGGCACAGTTATCACCAGACACCACACAGAAGCTGAGCTCTGGCGTGAGGAGAGGTCCAGGGTTGTCTGCACCACCGTACACCAGTTGCGCGAGCTCAAACGCTGGATCTATTGAGAAATCTGCTTCCAATTTACGTGCGCCACCTTCAACTTGTTTGAGGAATCTAGAGACGAACATAGATAATACTTATTTTAAATCTTTCCCGTTTAGTACACATTATTAATATAGGTAACGGGGGGGAAAGGTGATTGTTACTGATGTGGACTCATGACCCCATTACTAGCGATGTACCATCGTGGTAAATTCCTATGAATATGTCATGATGGGTTAACTAACCTGAGCTTATGCTCAACTTATCATCATCCACTGGAGCCCCGCCTGCGTACTGTCAGCGCGGGTACCATTCCATTATCATCCATAAAAAAAATATACAGGTAACGGGTTATATTATAACAAATATAATTGTATGGTATTATATATGGTATATATGGTAATTACCTTTCTCGACGTTTCGATTAAATTGCAAAAACAGTGGTCAATAGCTACCAGGCTTTATCTATACATCTATACATATAAATAAAATTGGAGTCTGTAATATTGAAATAACTATTTTTTACTACATGCATATGGATATATATACGGTACATATGCCAAAATAACATTTTTTATAATTTTTGTCTGTCTGTCTGTCGGTCTGTTTGTTCCGGCTAATCTCTGAAATGGCTGGACCGATTTTGCCGGGACTTTTTTGGCAGGTAGCTGATATAATATGGAGTAACTTAGGCTACTTTTATTTTGAAAAAACTTTTATTTTAGAAAAAAAATATAAACATACAAACCCGTTCAACTATATTAAGAACATAAATAATTATAGAAGCTTTTGCTACTTATAAGGAAACTAATTAACGTAAATAATTAATTTTCTAAAACCGTTTCCGTGCCATTGATTTTTACTGATAAATACAATGCTAATGCCAAAGAAATACTTTGTTTTTTATATCATTTACCCTTGTCTCGGAAAAAGTACCTGTATCTCTTTCAAAATTTATTTAATTTTAATATAATTTTACTCCCATACATCGAGTTAAACTGAAACTAACCTAACTTCAAGAGCGTATAGGTGATCTTAGTACATGTATTATGTCTATCTCCTGTGATCGAACATGTATTACACCAAAGCCATTTGCATGCAGTTTTCAGCGATATCTTGCTAGGTCTAACACCAAATATAGGCCCCATTTTACCACACGGAAACTTTTTTTTTTCGGACTACTCTAATACTGTTGGCCGCAGCTGGCCTTTACAGCTTCACCGGACGATAGGGGGCGAGTGCAGATGGCACTCCAAACCCGCGGAAGGACTTATGGAGCGGCTGAAGGCCAGCTCCTGCCTGACGGATACGACTTTAGTCTGAGGGTACCACTAGAGAAACCTCAAATAGGTTCGAACCTCGGCTCAGGCCGTCGTAATTTCGATCTCCGTTTGAATTGATGGGGGATCGATCGGAGGGGCCAAAACATATACCGTGCGAAGCAAGGATGAATCGTATATAATCTATACAAATAAATAAAATTGAAGTGTTTGTTTGTAATGTCAAATAAACAGCTTTCATTAAACGCATATAACAGTACTCGCAACGAAATAAATAATTTTAAATATTTTATCTGTCTGATTGTCTGTTTGTTTGTTCTTGCTAATCTTGAAACGCCTGGGCCGATTTTGACGGATCTTTCACCCGCAAATAGCTATAAGGAGTAACTTGGCGATTTTAATGTTAAAAATAATATTTATATTAATAAAAATTAAAATATAATTTCCACACGGATGGACAGGAACCGGAAGTCGATTAGAGCTTCATAAATTTATACAACCACGACAAATCGAACTAAACTTGCATGAACCACAAATTAAAACTATAACTCACGAAGCTATGAGCTGCATCCTCATGGCGAAACCGCTTGCGAAATTCGGGTACACGAACCCACCCTCCTCCTCTAGGTCCTCGTAGAAAGTGAAGTGATGAATTATGGTTGGTTCTTCATCACTCAACGGGTAACCAACCCACATTACATCCTAAAAAAATTTTTTTTTTGTAGAAAGTGCAATTCTGTACCTTCAGTGTTGTAATAATGCGAACACCTTTAAATGACCTTATTTTTAAGACCCTCACATTTCTTATTATTTGTATTTTGCTATTTTTAAAATCTTAATAATATTATAAACGCGAAAGTTTCATGCAAAAACTACTGTACGGATTTTGATGAAACTTTACAGTAATATAGGTTATGCATCAGCTTTGCCTTTTCCCACCAAGCCAAATGAGACAAACTACTGGCCGAAAGGAGATGTGTACTGCCGCTACCGTGACAGATTGCCATAGTGATTGTGGTGAGCACAAAGTTTATATTAATACTTAATTTTAGATTTTATCATTTTCTATGTTAGCCCTCAATGCATATATAGTTAGGTAAGGTATGTGAGCCAATATAGTTATAAAAATAATATTAAGTTGCCTGAAATAAATAAATCTTATAAATACAGTGGACCCCCGGTAGTCCGACAATCATTTTGCAGGGCAGTGTCGGACTATCGAATTTGTCGGATTATAGAGTACTGCCTAAGACCCCTTACAGTCCGAATTTTTTTTACAAAAGAGTACCTTGTAATCCAACAAATTATAGATCCAATGATGATTCTTTATATTATATACATATACAGTGGACTCCCGGTTATCCGACAAACGTTTTGCAGGGCAGAGTCGGACCATCGTATTTGTCGGATTATATTATAGAGTGCTGCTTAAGGGTCCTCTGCTTATAGTCCGGAATTTTTTACAAAAGAATATCTTGTAATCCGACAAATTACAGATCCAGTGATAAGATTCTATGTTATATATGTATGTATGTATATGCACTCTGAAGTATATTGTCAAAGTAATATTCAATAACAAATAATAGACAATGTCGGATTACAAGGGGGGCCGGATTAGACAGGGGCCGGATTACCGCGGGTCCACTGTATTATAAATGCGAAAGTGTTTATTAGTCTAATGTTATTACTATTTCACGCATAAACTACTGAACGGATTTTGTTGAAACTTTACTGTAAAATAGCTTAAGCATCAGAATAACACATAGGCTATATTTTTTATTGAAAATTATATATAGAAATTGGTACAGCTGGTAAATAAATATATGGCAGTGATTACTTTGGGTACAGATTATAAATACCTCCTGTTTGTCAGCGGCGTGCAGCGCCTGCAACAGATTGCGACACCTGACGGCCGTGTGCGGCTCCATGAATAATACCCATCGTACGTCAGTGTCCTTATACCTGGATATTAATGGCCTCAGCAGCGGTATTATGGTCCATGCACCCGGCACGGGAAAGTCTTCGTGGGTTATATGGATATTTGGTTGATGCTGCCGACAAATTTTTGTTTCTAACAACTCTGCCTTTATGCGTACGCTCTTTCACGTGAGAATCTGCTTTCAGGCGGGAAAGAATGGGTATGTAAATGTAGACAAAGAGAACGAGTAAGATCGCGCCCGCTGGCAGTAAGCACATTCCCGCTTTCTTCAAATGCTTTAGCGCCTTTGTTATAATATTTAATAAATTTTACAAAATGGAGGACTTACTGAATACAAAACGTGAGTGATTTAGCGCCTTTTTATAATATTTAATTAATATAGTTAAATGGAGGACTTGATAACTACAAACCAAAGACAACAATACACTTGACTACAGATCAAAGAAATACAGTGTCTTTGATCTGTAGTCAAGTGTATTGTTAATTTATAAATATTAAGCGCGAGTTTGAAAATAAAATCTTTGAAATGCAAAAATTTTTTAAGTGAAACGACTTGAAACGCGTTATCACGCGCGAAAGAGTGATCACAAAAAATAGTAAAATGCAATTATATACGATTGCGCGCGCTGGCTTTCCCGCGCTAAATCGCGTGCGCTCCTGAAAGTGCGTGAAAGAATATATATTTTACACACGTGACCTAATAACGTAATTTTTGCTGAGAATATCCCCAATTTTAATTTATGAATGTGGTTAAAACATGATATTTATTAAGACTTTAAAGAAATACAAAAAAATTAAACCATGTACATTTTTATATATGGATATTGAAAGAAATAGAATACTAAAATACAAAATTATATTGCGTGTATATTACAAAAAAATATTACATTTTAAAAGAAGTAAAATATAAATTGCATTTGCTGCTACCAGGTTTGCATGGGCAGGAAGAGAAATATGAGCGGTTGTCGTACGACGGCAAGGGGCCTCTTAAACCTACCCGGTCACAAGTCCGGGGAACTCGGACTTTCCTTCTATGCCATACGTTGGACCCGGTACATGCACGGTGAATCCATGGAATTCTATGAAGATCGTCTCTACTAAGTTATATGTACATACCTTATCTATCTCTAAAATTTGGCTTTCGATGTCTTGTTTGAGCCGCCCGGCGACGCTTGCGTGGTACGGCTCACTTTGACTTACTATTACAAATACTACATTTCTCGAATCTGAAACAATAGAAATAGAAATAATCTTTATTCAAATAAACTTAATATAAGTTCTTGATGAGGTGTCGCTACTTAATTTATTTGTCTCCTATTCTCTAGGTAGTAAGTATACAAGTGAAATAATTGTTAGTTAATAATTGTTATATATATATAAAATATATATAACAATTAGTAACTAAAATAACAATATATATAGTATATAACTAAAATATATAAAAGAATTGTTAGCTACATTAGTTAGTTTATTTCATAGTGTGCTACGTGGTTTATTAGTAACGTGTACACTCGACGCGAAGTTGTAAAGACTGTCTTTAAACTGAACTTAAATCTAAGTTATGTTAAACACTCGGCACCCTTCCATTTATGTACATCTTAAATGTACACAAATGGAAGGGTGGCGACTGTTGACAGAAATATTACAAGTGTAGTCACACTAACAATCCCCTTCTCTTCTCTCTGTTAGAGCGATCCAATTCGCCCTATATATCGGTAATTTCCGCCATCACTACGTCAATCCCGAACTAACAATATCCGGTAAATCGAATACAGTTAATCGTTTACCTGTGCGTATAACTGCGGAACCCGTTGATTGATGAAGACAGACAGACAGCTCGTATTATAGACCGTGAAGCTATTAGTCATCGTTTGACGGTAATATAGCGGACATACGATATCCGTGACATTTGATAATGTATTAGTATTACGTTTCATAACATATACTTGGATATCGCAAATACATACTATTTGTGATATTTCCCTACGGCTGAACCTCTGCAGCCGCTCATATATAATATCACACAAACTATTATTCAAGTTCAATTTAAAAGATCGTTCGAATTACGGCGACTAATTACATTATTTCCATAAGCTAAGCTAATATACTATAGTACCACTATAGTACCACTATATACCACTATATACAATATATACTATAGTACCACTGGTACTATAGTATATTCTCCCTAATTTAATTCAAATATGAATCTGTATTTTTGAAATCTTGTACAAACTCTTTTGATAAGAATAAGAGCTAAGTTTCTTGTCAGTTCTTAACTCGAAAGCACTTCGAACTGACGGTAGATTAGACATATCATAACAGTCTGTAATAAACCTACATGAATAAAGATATTTGATTATTTTTGATAAGGCAGGCGTCATTATTGTAATTTGAATTCGTTCTAAATTCGAAAAATAATAGAGCTATTGAAAAACAATCGACTATAATTCTAATTAGGCAAAATATAATTGATAGAATCTATAATTTTTAGCTTTTATTCTTTATAAAATAAAGTCTAGTATTGTTTAAATTCAAAAAGTCACGTTAATCAAATAATATTATAAACCATTCAGAGATTAAATTAATTTAATTTAAAAATTTAAATCTAATTAAACACAAAAGATAAATAAAATAAAAATTATGGGAACTTGTTAAGTCTATATCCAGAGACCATTTTCTAAATATAAATTACCACTATTAAAGTATATGAAAGTCCTTCACAATTTTATGTATTTTTCTAACACAAACATATTTCTATTGCTCCACCTATAGTTAACACATATGTAGATGCCGCAAGACATTCTATCAACTAAATGTACATTTGCACTCCAAGCTTTATCGCTACGTAAATAATTAACCTTTTCAATTCACAGAAACTGCACTCATTCATAGACGACTAAAAAGACTTAAAACCTAAAATGTAATGAAAAAAAAAACAAAATTAACTCTATGAATAATTCATTAGCCGATAAACGCTAACGTCTCAACTGAACCTGACAGGCGGGAGATTATAGCGTCGAAGTTCTAAAACGACGTGCATGTAGCGTGATATAATGATTATGAGATGTGATAGACACGTTCATTAATGTGTCGCTTTTAATCGAGCGAGCGAAATTGAGAGACGTTCTTCTGTCTTTATTAATTTAGCAAACGAGACAGCAAAGCTTTCTCAAAGCTAAGTGATGCATTTTTGTTTCATTTTGTTTATTTTCACGTCTTCTAATTAGATAGTAAACAATATGACGCCCAGCTGATGTTCATTTCACTGCATTTTTTTACCTATGAACCAAATGAGTTTATTAGTGTATTTTTATACAGAATGTAAGACTCTATCTAATGGATATAACTTTCAGTAGTGAGTACTGGCTGTTAAACATTCTCTCTATATATTATATACTAACTGATTCACGCAACTTTGTCTGCCTCACACTTTTCCCGTTATGGTAACAATTTTCGTATCGTAATATTATTTAGTCTATAGCCTTGTTCGATAAATGGACTATCCAACATTAAAAGAATTGTCATAATCGGATATGTTCGTGGTTATAACATCCACGAACAAAATTTAATTATTGTATAGAAGACACTTCTTAAGTGATAGAACTCATTTAAGTAAATATTAGTATAGAACTTAGAATTTGATATTCTAAAATAGAATAGAAAATTCTATTAATTTATTCAAATAAAATTAATTTAATCAGTTTTGAATAGTTATAGTTATCATTCCTTTAATCTACCCCTCATTCGGAAAGCTGTCTCATCACAAGAAGAATGAGCATGAAAGTTGCGTGTTGCTCTTTTAAATAATCCTGTAACTACATTTTTAAGTCCAAACGTGTGAATACAAACTACCAACTAGCACTAATTTATTAGGGTCAGATATTAAATACACAATAAGATTAAATCAATCGTAGTGATTAAAGCAGGCCAGTCCCTACAAGCAGCAGTCGTTCACGAGTATGACGTATGAACCAGCCATTACTGCACTTAACACTTTCTTTATGGATGATAATGGAATAGTGCATCCGCCTGCGATAATGGTTTACGCTGGTGGGGCACTAGTGGAGGATATAATGAGGTCAGGTCAGCCCATCGTGACAAATTCACCAAGAATTTATCACGATGATTTCCAGGGGGACCTCGTGGAGGTCAACCTGACATGGTACATTGTTAGCAATAAGAATATCAGTTCACATTACTAATAATTCCCTTTCCCCAATCGACCATACTTTAGGGAGCCCAATGACCCGTGGAAGTAAGACAGTAACTGTGGTCATTTATAGATTGCGGTAAAGTACTATTCTATATTAGGATTACAAAGTTCGATTCAAGTTTATGTACGAACGGAGACATATACAAACTAGTGTCGCGTCTTTACTTTGCCTGCGTGGTGAAAACTTTGTAAGTTTTCCATACTGTCATAATATATAATCTGTATCACTCAGGAATAATGTATCTTTCAAACAGAGAGAGAATTGTTTAAATTTGTCAAAAAAAGTAATTACCTAATTTATGATATTCGATTTCCGTGACTTTGTCCGTGTGAAATTAAACTTTATTTTTTTTAAATAAAAGTTGCCTAAAGAACTAAAAATTATTTTGTTCGTCTTAATTTATTCGTTCCATTAGGTACTGATAGGTTCAAACGAATACATTTACATCCTGCATCATCCCTTATTTTAACCATGGGGATAAAATAAGGGATGTAAATTTATCAAAATCCTATTTAAGCGAATGTCTTCATCATAGTAATTCCAATCTTTAATTTAGGTTCAATCAGTCGAAAATCTAGAAAGATTTATACAAACTTTCATCCCCTTTTTATCGCCTTAGAGGTGGAATTTATCAAAATCCTTTCTTAGGGGATGCCTACGTCATAGTAGCTTTATGCATGCAAAATCTCAGTCCGATCGGACTAAAATGTACAAAGTTTCATACAAACTTTCATCCCGTATTTTATCCCCTTGGGGATAGAATTAATCAAAATCCTTAGTGGATGCCTATGTCATAATATCTACCTGCATGCCAAATTTCAGCCCGATCCGTCCAGTGATTTGGGTTGATAGATCACATGTCAGTCAGTAACCTACATCTAGACCCAAGTAAAGCTAGCTAAAGCTTGTGTTATGAGTACTAGACAACGAATACAAATACATACATATTATACATAGAAAACACACAGACCGATACAAACAATCATACAAACAAGCGGGTTCGATTGCTTTGACTTTGTATTCGTGAACAAATGTTTGTGCGACGAGGAATTGAACCCGCGACCATCGAAAGTAAGGCGGTACGCTAGACCACCGAGGCCGTCAAATGGTTCCTAAATATTTAACGTAACCTAAGGACGCCTGAAAATCCAGTAGTGCCACTTGCGCGTCAACGACTATTAAAAATCAATAGAGCCTTCATGAAAACCCCATATTGGTAGCCTGGAAGAAACCCAAGAGATAGTTAATAAAAATAACTTAGGGCCTATACAGCGCCATCTAGTCCCAAGCTAAGCAAAGATTTTGTTATGGGTATTAGACAACTTATAGAAATACATACATACATTTCTTTTGTAAATACATACAAAGCACATATACCTAGACTGATACAAAGAATCATACTCATGAATACAAATATTTGTACCGTGCGAGGAATCGAACCCGCGACCATCTAAGATGAGGCGGTGTGCTTAACCGCTAAACCACCGGGGCCGTCACACAATCTGAGTACCATTAATTTGCAGTATATAAATACAAAGGAACAGTATCTGAGGAGATTACTATCTGGATGCTCACAAAATGCCGCTCACCTCACCATCAGTGACACGTAAATTTTTCATAGATACGGCGCCGCCCGGGGCGGAATAAATCCGCGAGTGTAGCGCGCCGCCCCGGAATCGAACTCCGCTATGAATAATGCAAACTCACGATCACCTGAGGTGCGACACATTAAAATCGCATTGAAGCACTTTATAACGTCCCCGGAGAAGACATATTGCTCGAGTAAAGCGCATTTTCAATGAATAAACGTACACGCAAATCAACTTAAAGACGGCCTCCGTGGTCCAGCGGTTTAGCACACTGCTTTACATCCGTAGGTCGCGGGCTCGATGCTTCGCACGGTACAAACATTTGTATTCACGAGTACGATCGGCCTGGGTGTATTGTATGTATTTTTTTATGACAATGAATTGGTACACCTGCTATCGCTAACGGTTTACGCTGGCGGGGCACCAGTGGAGGTACAATGCTAGCAATGGGATTACTAGTTCCATTACTAACAATCCCTACTATAATCTACGACCTGTCCTCAGATCTATAAAATATATACCAGAAATTTTATAAAAATCAGTCAAGCCAATTCGGAGGAGATCAATAAGAAATGTAGTGACACGAGATGGTTATATATTTAATATAGTCATTACGACCTCGGTGGTTTAGCGGTCAAGCACACCGCTTTACTACCGATGGTCGTGGGTTCGATTCCTCGCACGGCACAAACATTTGTATACATGAGTATGATTGTTTGTATCGGTCTGGGTATTTTCTATGTATAATATGTATGTATTTACAAAAAAAATATATCTATGTATATGTATCAGTTATCTAGTACCCATAACACAAGCTCTAGCTAGCTTAACTTGGGTCTAGATGGCTCTGTGTCAATTGTCCTGAGATTATTATTATTATTATTTATAATATATAAGATATGTATAAAATTAATTCGTATAATTACGACTATAGAGAACTCTTATCTTATCTTTACTGTCTCTATCAACTCAAAGGTAGTCTGGAAGAAATTGCTTAGCGATAAGACCGCCTTTTGTTAATGTCTATTTATTACAATAAAGAGTATAAATAAAATAATTAAATAAACCAATGAAGCAATGGTAATGGGCTAGTTTATTACTTAAAATCCCTAACAGTTAATTTCAATCCAAATTACAATTCAAAGACAATATCAGCATGCTTCATAAATCCGGCTGGAAATTGCTTTCGTGTTTTTAATAAAATGAGATTTGTTCAAAACTGGCGTACAAGAGTCGTTAGTCCAAGGATCAGATGGTAGCTAAGTGTATTTAATGAAAATTACTTACCGACTTACTTTAGTATATTTTCATTAAAAGTTAAATACGAGTATATAAATAAATTTTAGTAAAGTAATGATATGAACGTATATTATTCTAGCTGACCCCCCAAAAGTTATTATGCCACATAAATTAAAATCACTATTAAAAAATTCCTCCGATTTTTATAAAATTTTATATGTATATTCAGTAGATCTGAGAATCGGTTACTATCTATTTTTCATAGGTACACCTAAGTGATAAGGGCTGTCCACCCCAAATATTTATTTTTTATTTTTTGGACAACAATCTTATTTCTTATTTTTTTATAATGTGCATTAAAAATATATACAACCCTAAATTTTCACCCTGTTATCACCAACCCATGTTTTATATATATACATACATATTTATATATAATAGGTACAATAAATTTAAATTTAACATACGTAATTATGATATTTCAGGTCCTGTGCCTACATTGCCATGAGCTTGCTTTCAGAGCGTCAGGGGAAAACAATTGGAAAAACTTAACCAAACCCTATATGCATGAGCTTTAATTTTTGTGATACTTCAATAAATAAATAACTAATATAAAAGCATAGATAAATAAAACGCTGTTTTAAACTGGAACGAATAGAAAAATCCAACAGGAATTGGGAATTTTATTTAACTAAAGTGCAACACCGGCCACTAGCCACTTGTGGAATTTCGATATTGGCGTTCCGGGTTGGAAATTTTCGTAATCAGAAAATTCCAGACCGCTTCGGGTAAATGTTTTAATTGTTTACGGTGCAAGCGAAGCAAGTTTTGCAATAGTTATTTTGCGATGCCGTAAATTCATCTAATTTATTCTTATCGCTACTAATATTAGAAATGCGAAAGTAACTCTTGAAATTTGGTACACAGACAGTCTCGACCCTAAGAAAGGACATATGCAACAATGACAGACGGTGGCTTAGTGGTTTAGCACGCCGCTTTACTGCCGATGGTCGCAGGTTCGATTCCTAGCACTGTGCAAACATTTGTATTCTTAATTGTTTGTGTCGGACAAAAATATATAAATGTATTATTATTAGTATATATTACTTTGTTTTTAAGTTTGTATTTACAAATATATATATATATATGTATTAATATTATTATATTTATATCACTTGTCTAGTACCCATAACACAAGCTCTGCTTACCGTGGTACTAAATAGCGCTATGTTAATTGTCCAGTGTTATTTATTTATTTTATCTTTATGCATTTTTAAAGCTGGGAGCCTGAACCTTTTTTTGGTTGTTGATTAAATATAAGTAAATATCACAAATAAATATCAAAATTAGTAAAAAATTACCCTTAAAAAAATTGGGGATAAATTAAAATAGGGGAATCTTGTACGGAAATTAGTAATTTTTTGAGCTAGAACGATGTCATGTATGTTTTATTTGTAAAATAATTAGCCTAAATAATTAAAAATGCTATCCAAGGCCACTATTTCCTGCGGTCGAAGTCATGGGTATAAAAGTAGTAATATTATAAATACGAAAAACCTTTTCACTAATAATAATAATAATAATCTCAGGACAATTCACACAGCGCCATCTAGACCCAAGTTAAGCTAGCTAAATCTTGTGTTATGGGTCCTAGACAACTGATACAAATACATAGATATTTTTGTTTTTCGTAAATACATATTATACATAGAAAATACCCAGACCGATACAAACAATCATACTCATGAATACAAATGTTTCTGCCGTGCGAGGAATCGAACCCGCGACCATCGGTCGTAAAGCGGTATGCTAGACCGCTAGACCACCGAGGTCGTCGAACCATAATACCAAACAACTAATAAACCACTGAATGATCTTAATTAAAATGGACCAGAGTATAATATCTGGTATATCGCTTTCATAAACAACAGACGAAATTGCTAGTAATAGCTAGTTATATATACTATATATAATAAATATTATATACATATAATAAATTAGAAAGTACTTTGAACACTTATATAAATATCCCGAGGAAGAGAGGAGCCTCCTAGCCTCCTGGCACAGGCATTTTATGCTTAAAAGGAACTTTCAACAACGTGAAAATGGTAAAACGTATTTTCAAAATTTCTTAAATGTTTAAAGAATTTTGATAATTAACTTATTAAGGGATTTATATTATTTTGTTTCAATCCACTACCAAAAATATATCCACTAAGGAAATAAATTTCCACAAAATTGCACCTAATTCTGTTAAATGTTATGATTTTAAATAAACTAGTAGTCGGCCAGTGGTCGAAATTATTACGTTCGACCATAATTAATTTAACGTTTAATAAGACTATAGACAAATAATATTAATTAATCAGTTTGACCACAGACTAACAATAAACAAAAGAGTATATGTAAATATAAAAGAGTGTGTGTCAAATACATGGTAGAGCACATACAAAAAATATTAGCATTCTGCACTCCTTCTCTATATAAATTCAAATTCAAAAATCATTTATTAATGGACATTTTAGCCGCTCATGAACGTCAAATTTTTACATTCTAATTTTAATTTTTTCCCTACCATCCAGTTCGGTATATAGATCCAATTGAGAAGAACTGGCAAGAAACTCAATAGATAATTTTAAACTTTCGTGTTTAATATACATTATTTAAATTATTAACCGGGTCTTAACACGAATAATTTTATGGCAAATAAAGGTAGTGTAGTAATCAGTCAGCTCGTCACCACGGCTAGTGCAACCTAGTCGAAACGTCGAGAGAGGCAAATACCTTTATTTGCCATAAAATTATTCGTGTTAAGACCCGGTTAATAATTTAAATAAACTCAATAGACTTTTTTTTAATGCCAGTTTATTTACAATGTATATTTATATAGGTGTCTATGTCTAACATTAAATGAAAATTCAGTGCATGAACAACTATTGCCATGCACGCTCGTCATTCAAGTAATTGTTTAGTGAGTAATAGGCCTTGCTCAGTAAATATGATTTAACAGATGTTTTGAATTTATTTAAGGGTAATTCCATAATATAATAAATATAATAAATTTCATCTCCTCCAACTCAGTGTCCGCGCAATTTCCATCATACAGGGTACAAAGTTTTTGCTTCACGTATTAATTTAATGATTAATCTAAAGTTTGTTATTAATATTATTAAATTGTCAATAAATATAATAATAATCATAAATAAATTTTATTTCATCTCCACAATTACATAATTCCAGTTTAAGGCTAACAAATAAAAATCACAAATATAATTTGTGGGAAATCTGGAGCCCAAACTAAGCCATAGCCTGTACCTTAGACACCAGGTCTCCCCTTCATATAAATTAGCTGTAACTTAGGTATCTAGTTTTAAGTTTAAACATGTTAAAAATTGTCAATATAGTGTAAAAGCATAGATAAAGTAAGTACGGTGTGAAAGATAGAGGTCAAGACGACGAGCAAAGAAAACGGCACCGGTATAGTCGTAAAAATATTGTAATTGACTTATCTATACATATAAATGAAATTGGAGTGTCTGTTTGTATATACCAAAATATCATTTTATAAATTTTCGTCTGTTTGTTCCGGCTAATCTCTGAAATGGCTGCACCAATATTGACGAAACTTTGGCAGGTAGCTTGTAATAAAGAGTAACTTAGGCTACTTTTATTTTAGAAAAATAAAGTTATATTCCACGCGGACGAAGTCGCCGAACAGCTAGATAGTGTCATATAAAATATAGTGTTTATAAAAACAGTTTCCAACATACAGTTTTATACTGTCTGCTTCACGTATTAATATAATGATATTTTTGTTATTCTTTAACAACTGTATATTTAATACTAAACAACACAAGAATACATAAAGCGAAGTCAATCTCCATTATTCCCCGCTCCACGATGCACGCTACGACTGTCAAAGGCCAAACATTTTCGAATAAAAATCTGAACGAAATCAGAAAATATGGCGCGACTGGGGTTGGGCACTCACATTATGTGGAGGTGAAATAAGTATTTGTTCTTTATTCTCGTTTATTTTATATTATATTAGATTCAGTCCGAGACTTCGTCTATAATTGACCAGAACAAAATATAGCATAGTGGACAATAACACTCCACTCTTAGTCTTATCTAATATTTTTTTTATTATAGGAAGGGCTGTTATCAGGTTTACAGGTGACCTGTATAGATCTATTCTCGCTCGCCTTTATTCAAAGTACGCTACCTAGACCCGTATAGGACAAGAATTAAAGGATATTCTTAGCAGCGATGGTTTTTATCTCCTCAAGATATAGTGTATACTTTCCAAAGTAGAAATAGTATAGCTAGTAACATACTATGGATATATAATATACTATTGACCTCCACGCGGTTCCCTCTAGAAACTATTGTGACAAATTACTGTGAATTTACCACTATGGGCTAATGGATTTTATGCGCCCATTTGCTGATCTCATAATCTACCATTCGCGCCCCGTCAGCGTATACTGATTGCGGTAGCGGATGAATAATTCCCTTATCATGCAATAAAAAAATGTATTATTCTTAATCACCTCCTAGAGACCAATCAGGTTTGTTTGTAAGAGGATAGAACCTGCGACCGTTATGACACTGTGTTAAATCTCTACACCATAAAGGCGGTCAAATGGAGGCAATAATCGGAAATAAGATGATAAATATATAAAATCCTTACGTTTTCGGAAATGGGTGCAATCCCACGGGATTTAGAGTGGATGCGGGCACGAATTATTGATGCGACACTCCCAGCGAGGATCGGCCTACACGGTTCACTTGTTAGATCCGTAAATGGTTCAGTTTTTTCCAATACAACTATATAAAATTGAGTGTCTGTTTGTAATTTTAAATTAACAGCTATTTACTAATCTATACTTCTATACTATATATGTAATAGATAAATATATATAATATAATAATAATAATAATTTATACTGTCATTGTTTGGTGATTTTTACCCGCAATGATCGGTCTATTACTCCATCAAAGGGAGATATAATATATATAATATATATATATATATATATAAACAATAATAATAATATTATAAAGCTGAAGAGTTTGTTTGTTTGAACGCGGAACTCAGGAACTACTGTAGCAAATTGAAAAAAATATATTTGTGTTGGATAGTCCATTTGTCGAGGAAGGGTTTAAGCTATATAACATTACGCTACGACCAATAGAAGTGAAGCATCAGCGAAAAATGTTAAAAAAAAACGGGGACAAAATCGTTATAGTGTTTTTTATAATCACCCGAGCGAAGTCGCGGGCACAGCTAGTTGCGCATTATGCGTAAGTAATCACATTAAAAAAATAAAAATTTAAGTGTTTTTCTGTCTGTCTGTTTCTTCTTGCTAAACGGCGGTCGCAAGCCGGCCGTTTAGCAAGAACAAACAGATTAAACGATAATATTTGAACAATAGTTCGAATAAATTTGAACGATAAAATTACTAGCAGATAGCTAATATTAAGCGAAGTAACTTTAGCTAATTTTTTTTTTAGAAATACTATTTATTTTAAGGAAATCGCTGATAACGGCTGGTCACTGACCAGTGACCAGCCGTTATCAGCAGTTATAAAAATCACTATGCAGCCGTGGAAATAATAATTGTTAATTGCTAATGACTCGTCATTTGTAGTTACCACAAAATAGATACAATGCAACCACAATTCCCCCTCCCTTGCCAAACTCTGCCCGAGCTCTCTCCTAACAGACAGTTCGGCAATTTATTTCAGTATGCTAATCCGATCTGGAAGCCTTCCATCAACACAGGCACCAGGTGTCAGGTGCACTCGGCAATCGGGGCCATCAATAATTCGTAGCTGCGTCACAGCAAATGGAATAGTTCCCATCGTACTCCGCAGGGATTATGCCGGAGAAATTCAAGGCGAATTGTATTTTGGTACTACATACATTTTCCATGTAGGGTCTGGTCTGGTCTAGTCACTGCGATTTAATCTAGTCTGGCTTTTTCCTATGTATTGTATATATATATATATATATATCCATTTATGGTATGGGTTCCAGGGAGTCATTGCGAGAGTGTTTTAAGGAATCAAATATCGTCACCGTTGCTTCTGAATACATTTATGAAAATATCATCTATGCCAGAAGGAATATAGACAGTATCAAAAGAGTTAGTGATTGCACTAATAAAAGCTTACGTAACAATAACAAACTGATTTTACCTAAATGTCGTTTGGCTAAAGTTAGTAATTCGTTTTATGGCAATTGCGTAAGGTTTTACAATAAAATACCAGTCTGTTATAAATCTCCCAGAAAAAAGATTTAAAAGCAAAAAAGCTTACTATAAAATTGAAGAATTCGTTAACGATAATAATGTTTTTATAGAAAAACTTTAAATCTATAGCACTGACAATATTATCTGATTACATTAATAATGAGTGCGTAGCGACTTCTATGTTGATTATCGCATGTCTCTTACTTGTTATACTGTAATTATTTATATAAAAAAAAACATCTATTAAAAAGAGCAACACACAAGTTTCTTGCTCGTTCTTCTTGTGATGAATCTGCATTCCGAATGAGTGGTAGAATCAAAATATGACTATTAAAAAGTGCTTGTAATGACTTTATTTGAATAAAGATTATTTCTATTTCTATTTCTATATGTACAAAAAATATATTTAAATATTTATATGAGTCGCCTAGTACTAACAATGACGATGAATATACATATGTTCAGTGCTCTTGTTCATTTTTTTTAATAAATTATCTGTATGGTATAAATAAAATTAATGAGGAGTCTGTGGTTTAAAATTATTTACTATTTGACTTGCAGCTTTTTATAAATTACTAGCTGTCCCGGCAAACGTTGTATTGCCATATAAATTAATAACGCTATAAAAAAATAGAGGTTGGTGATAGAAGGTTGATAAAAAAAAATAGAAAAAAAAATTGCACAAAAAATAAACAAATGTTAGGGGTGGACAACCCTTATAACATAGGGGTATGAAAAATAGATAGTAGCCGATTTTCACACCTACTGAATATGCATATAAAATTTCATAAAAATCGGTCAAGCCGTTTCGGTGGAGTATGGTAACTAACATTGTGACACTTTTATATATAAGATTATTATAATAATAACCTAGGACACACAGCGCCATCTAGTTCCAAACTTAGCAGAGCTCGTGTTATATCCACAACACAAGCTCTGCTAAATAAAATGAGACAACTTCAGGCATATCCCTGGATGTAGGTACAATATACATAAATTCTTTTTTTTTAATAACTTTGGATAAATTAACACAGCCTAGTCCCACGGTAAGAAGAAATTGTGTTATGGGTACTAGACAACTGAAATAAATATATAATATATACATAATATACATAGAAAACACCCAGACCGATTCCAACAACCATACCTACTCATGAATACAAATGTTTGCACCGTACGAGGAATAGAAACCACGATCATCGGAAATAAAGCGATGTACTAAACCGCTCGACCACCGAGGTCGCTCAATATATTATAACATAGTTTAAAAATATGATACGATAAAGTGTAAGCAAGTAAAATGCTAAGAGTTAGTAGTGGCCGTAACAGTAGGTATGTTTTCAATAGTTAATTCCACTAATGAATCAATGAAAGTTCGTACGGTTCGGATTTAAAACTGAGTACATCTAATAAATTATGCACTACCTCAATTAGTCAATTTAAGGGAGTACATTGTTGTTAACGAGTAGTAGGTATCCGTATCAATGGCATCAATTAGGCATCAGCTTATCAACTATCTGCAGATTCTGCCAAACAGAAGACGAAATGCCACTACACCTCCTATCTAATTGCAGCCCAGTTGCATAAGTGTAATATCTCCTTTGGAAAGTATATACTATACCCTGAGGAGATAAAAACCATCGCTGCTAAGAATATCCTTCAATTTTATCCCTGACGGGCCTAGGTAGCGAATGTAAAAAAAAGGGGGGCGAGGAACGATCAACCTGCAGGTATGTAGGTCGCAGTACTACAAGTCTTGACACCTGAGAAAAGCCCAAAAACCTCAATGAAAATTCATATCAACACAGTAGGTAAATATGATTTATGATTTATAAATTAACTAGCTGTTACCAGCGTCTACATCCGATTAGTAACTGTTTCATATTAAAACTAACTAACCCGGCAAATGTTGTTTTGCTATATAAATTAAAATCGCTATAAAAAAATAGGGGTTGGTGATAGAAGGGTAAATATTTAGAGTTGAATGTATTTTTAATGACACATAATAAAAAAATATAAATAAAACATTTTGCCCAAAAAATAATGTTAGGGGTGGACAACCATTATCACTTAGGGGTATGAAAAATAGATAATAGCCGTTTCAGAAAAGTATAGTAACTAACATTAACAATAATAATTTTTATTGCAATCTTAGATTGTGTTCCATAGTTAAATTGTACGTAACATTGAAAATACATTTAAACATATGTATGTACAACTATAAATATTCATTAATATTGGCAATGAATTTGATAATACTAATAATGGATGGACTGACTGTATTAATATTCATAATACTTCTTCTTTGTCGATTCCTCAAGATTGAGGGTCGTGACCGCCAGAAATGCTTCTTCCAACCAAAACTCTCCGGGTATTTCTATCTTGTGCTAAGTGGACCGCCGACTGTATATTTCGTTTGACGGCCTCTCGTACAAGATCAGTCCAACGTGCAGGTGCCCTACCTCTGCCCCTTCTTCCGTCCACATGGCCTACCATTATACATTTTCCTAAATTATCTGGTTTTCGACGGGTCACGTGGACGATATTCATAATAGTTATAAATAAATATTTCTAACGCCCTATTAAACGTTAGCGTATCAATGGATTCTGCAAATAATTTCTCTTTCTTTCTTGCGTTTTCCAATCCCAGTACAAAACGATCTCTCAAAGCGGTCTCCAGCTCTGTTTGAAATCCACAATACTGCACTAAATGTCGCACTCGTGCCGCCCATTCAGCCAAATCTTCTCCTAACCGTTGTTCTGCCTTATAAAATTGATAACGTTCTGCAAATGTACTCTTTCTTGAAGAAAAATGAGTATCTAATTTCTCCAAGAGATATTTATATTCTTCACTTTCTAATGGCGTAGGAAAAATGATATCCCGCGCTACGCGGTATGTGTCTTCCACCAAAGCCGTTAATAATAATGCTCGCCGTTTTATTCCACTTTTATCATTCTCTTCATTAATATCATTTGCGGTGCAGCACTGAACAAAACGACTTTTGAATATGCTCCATTCCTGAGAGCGGTGGTCAAAGGTGAGGCTACCGCCGAACATTATGTTTCCGTAACCAGCCATCACATACATTAACAATACAATTTTATTAATGCAGACTTAATTACACACGTGAATTATTACTCGTCGCCAATTTGTACTGTATTTAAATAAATAAAATGCTAAATTGCACTTCACATTTAATTAGGCTGTTCCCGCCATTTTTACAATCAGGCTCTGTCAACTGCACAGAGTACGTTATGAACAATATTAATTATGCCAAAGACCATATATACTACAATAATATATTCAAAATCTTTCATACAAACTGCGCGGTCACGACACAAAATTTGTACGAAAGCTCAGAACTGAGCTATGAGCCATTTTGTATTTCTGTGGCACGCACATGCGGGTTCACCAATATTCGATTGTATTGGTCTAAATATACTGTATTGTAGACTGTTTGTAATTAAATTTCTATGTGTACTAAGATATAAATAATAATTCTTAGATATCTACATTTATTTTCAGATTGTTTCTTGGTGAGTTTCTCCAGGCATCTTTATGCTTAAAAAGAGTCTTCAACAAGTGTAGAATGTAGTTGTAAAATTGTGTTAACTAAATAAAAAAAATTTAATTTTTTAAATTATGAAAGGCTTACTTCCGAATATTCAACCTAAATTCCTGCTTGTGGTGAAGTTTCGTGAGTATTGTACCTGATTTCCTAAATATAATAATGCCTGGACAATTTCACATAGCACTATCTTCCAAGCTAAGTAGAGCTTGTGTTATGAGTAGGTATCTACTAGACAACTGATAGAAGTACATAAATACACACATAGAATAAATATACATATAAATATCCAGACACAAACAATCGTACCCATGAATATATCCTAGTTTCATACGATGTGTTGAACCCACGACCACCGGAATTAGACGGTCTGCTCTACCGCTAGCCCATCGAGTTCAAACAATGCCGATAAATAACTTCATACAAGTGTTACAGTACATAGCTATTCGAAGTACATGGGAACTTTGTTATGAAAGCCTATAATTTCGATCGGTTGAACGTATCGCTTCGATTTGCTAATAAACTATTCATATAGCATTTCATATACCCTTACAACCCCACCATGGCTTTATACAATCGGTGCTGTAGAAATTCACCGTTAGTTTAGGAGTTCAATTATCAATAATTACTCGATAGGCTTACAGTAAACTTTTGTTGTATACTGTACTGGCTAATCGGAAATGTATTTTTTATTCTAATTTTGTACTTAAATTTAAAATTCTAATATTGTATATTTTATTTTATACTTCAATGCCTCAACGATCGTTCCTAATACATATCTCCGTATTACAAGTTTTTTCTGTATTTTCTTTTTACCTATATATACATACTAGCTGTACCCGCGGGTTCACTCGCATGAAATTTATAGCCTATATGTTATTCTGATGTATAAGCTATATTACTGTAAAGTTTCATATCAAAACTAGTGCAGTAGTTTTTGCGTGAAAGAGTAGTAAACATCCATCCATATTCACAAACTTTCGCGTTTATAATATAAATAACTAGCTGTCCCGGCAAACGTTGTTTTGCTATATAAATTAATAATGCTCTAAAAAAATAGGGGTTGATGATAGAAGGGTGAAAATTTAGGATTGTATGTATTTTGTATGTTGTATCATAAAAAATTAGAAACTAAAAATTTTGTCTAAAAATTAAAAAATATTTAGGAGTGGACTACCCCTAACATTTAGGGGGATGAAAAATAGATGTTGGCCGATTCTCAGACCTACTCAATACGGTCACAAAATTTCATGAGAATCGGTCAAGCCGTTTCGGAGGAGTATGGGAACGAAAACTGACACGAGAATTTTATATATAAGATAAGATAGTTCGATAGGTCAGTGTGCTTAATGATATCTCAGGTTCGAGTCTTGGTTGGAACATTTTAATAATAATATATCCCTGCACAATTCACATCGTCATCTAATCCCAAGCTAAGCAGAACTTATTTTATGGTTACTAGATAACTGATATATCTATACACATAGATTTTTTTTTAAATACATACGTAATATATATAGTAAACACCCATACTATTACAAAATCATACTCATGAATACAATTGTTTGTAACGTGCGATGAACAGAACCCGCGACTATCGGAAGTAAGATGCTAAACCGCTAGACCACCGGGGGTATGAAATAAAAATTATACAGGTATATATGTATACTATACATGCTACATAAATGGAAGTTTAAAAACAAACAGAAACTACAGAATCGCTAGAAGCGAGCGGTGCGCAAGTTGTTCCCACGGTAAGCCCCTACAGCACTCTACATCAACTTACTTTTAAACACCACCTACTTAAACAAACGTCGTGTAAGTTTCAGTTAAGTTGTGTAAGTCGACGCACACACACCCACATAATACATACTCGATATATCGGAGAGCTTAAAAGTTTCTATCAGGTTTTTTTACACAAAAGGCTTAAATATATACTGTGAAACCATACAAAGATTTTGTTATTATCACATACTGATAAAAAGTAATATATCAGAACCATCTAGTCCCAAGCAGAGATAAATACATAAATATTTTTTTAAATACATACATACTATACATAGACTATACTTTGAGCGAAACAAACTATCATACTTATGAATGCAAATGTTTGTACCGTGCCAGGATCGAACCCGCGCCCATAAATATAGATAATACTGTCTGTTGTTCATCATTGGCTTAACGTCTTATATACTTATGTGTGTATAATTTGTATAACGAATACCAGCATATTGAACTTATATAAAAAAAGGTAATCATTATATTTGTATTTTTATATGTTCCCCTTTTTATATTATTTCTTGTCTCTGTATCTAAATATATATAACTCAAAGGCGACTGACTGACATAGTGATCTATCAACGCACGGCCCAAACCACTGTATGGATCGGGCTGAAATTTGGCATGCAGGTAGATGTTAAGACGTAGGCATCCGCTAAGAAAGGATTTTGATAAATTCCACCTCTAAATTAACGCGAGCGAAGCCGCGGGCAAAAGCTAGTCTTGGTATAAGATACAAATATACTTATTCAAATAAATTAATTTTAAAAACAGAAATCCACCGTCCGAGCCTAACCACAATGATGATTTAAAAGAGAAGAATGGGCAAGACTCTATAATTGAAATTGTTACTGTACAAAAACTTAATTTCTTTTTAATATAACTACCAAACAAGCTGACGACCTATCTAACGGTAAATGGCAAAACTGCGCCTATATACATGACTATGATAAGTGATGTCATGCATCAGAGACGCCCATAGTACTCATTATTTCTTGCTATACCAGAGAAGTAAAGTTTTGTGCCTTCCTGCCAAGTAATTTTACTCCCTTATATACTTAGCTAACCCAATTTTTTTTTATTGGGTTGCTTGTGCTATTGTCAAGTGCATGGACCTGTAGCACTGCGACCTACATAGATCTATTGTACTCGCCCTTTTCAAAGTTCGCAACCTAGACCCGTCAGGGACAAGAATTGAAGGATATTCTTAGGAGCGATGGCTTTTATCTCCGCAGGAAAGAGTGTGAACTTTCCAAAGGAGATATTTAGTTTATACATGAGTGGGCTACAACCACATAGGATGTGTAGTGGCATTTCCACTTCAGTTTGGCAAAATCTGCAGATCTTTGTTGTGCTAGCCCAAAGACACCCTTATTAACGTATGAAAAAAATCTTCAAAACACCATCTCCCTATCAGAGGTGTGACGAGGTACGTGGGATCCTTACCCACTAAAAACCACACAGTGTAGCTATCAGATCCATTGCCGGAGCCGTGAGGTCGCGTTAGGAATAGACTATATAACCTAGATTAACACAAATAAAATAGGTGAGCTTGTCACTACAGAAGACTAGTGTCGTCCGTCTATACATCTGTCTCACCCATTTCATCCAGCAACAAAGTAGCCTCTTTGTATAGCCATTAGAGCTATGTGCCGAAGTCGTGAGTCGGATACCAAAACACAGCCTACAAAGAGGCTACTTTGCAGCTGGATGAAATGGGTGAGTAGTCAGACATATAGACGGATGAGTTTGTAGGCTATATGTAGTAAAACTTAATTACTTAGTCAGGTGTAGTGATCAAATCAGAGCAATTACTACAAATGACATTGGTTAAACCCAAATACATTTATTTTATTCCAAAAGAGCCTTAATTAGCCTTAATGCCGTATGGCATTCTATAGCTAAATCTTAAGATATAATCAGAAAGTGTTGTGTGTAATATCAAGAACTGCGATAAATTCATTAATATACTATATAATAATGTTGAGAAAATCTTTTGATATTAATATATTTAAAGTTTAATTTTTGTATTGCTTAATCAAAAAAAAATATATAATATGTCATTTTACTCTCTACCATCTTACCATTAAAACATTTTTCCAGTTATAAATAGTTTAATTACACATTTCTACAACATACATATATAGAGAACAACTATACTAGAAATAAATATATATAGAGTAATATAAAGTTCTTTTATTTTTGTTATTATTTGTTTAAAGAAAACACAAGCAACTTTAGAATATTTACCATTTACCTATATGTTACAGTTAGTTAATTTAGTTTTCAAAAAAGAAAATTATGTTTACATTATGTTTATGATGCCGACTGTACAAGAAGTCTGAGTTAGTACAAGTTATAATATGTTCAGTTGTTCACATACAGCATTAATATATTATGGAGTGGAACGATCAATATAATAACACAATAAGGGAAGGGTTCATTTGTTGTATTGTATTTAATATTAACAATGACTATTAATACAATAGGCTTATTTCTATTTATTTCTATAGATACAGCACTAAAAATAATTATTTCTATCACTAACAACACACGTAATCCGAAACCATTTTTTTAAATATCTTTTAATGTTCTAGTTGCGCCCGCGACTGCATCCGCGTAAAATGACAATACTTCCTGAGCAGACTTTTCATCTGCTCTTTCAACCCTTACAAACTTTTTCGCATTAAAAAGTAGCTATGTCCTTTATCAGGGTCTAGAATATCTGTGTACCAAATTTCATTTAAATAGGTTCAGTGGTTTCAGCGTGAAAAGACAGACAGACAGACAAGGAGAGTTACTTACGCATTTATAATATTAGTAAGGATATGATCATATTATAACAGAAAACTTTTTTTTGCGAAACCCCAAAAATTACGTAGTGAAGAAGTGCTTTTTCATGGCTACAAAAAAAGAAGACGAGGCAGAGGCCACTAACTAAAGTCCATAGAGACATGAAGGAGTTGAGCCTGCTAAATGACGATTACCAGCGAAATGCATAGTGGCTCAAGATTAGGAAAGTCGACACCGCGTAACGAGAAGAGGCGAGAATGAAGAAGATGTCATAAACACTATTTCTACTTTATATTATACAAAAAATTACATTTCATTTACAAAAAAAATATCGTTGTCATCCAACTCGGCACATCGAGGCAGTGTTACCCAAGATACTAGCTGCGTTCCCTCGTACATGCTTACCTTCTGGGCAAAGTAGTTACCAACTCTCGGGTCACTAGTAACCTGATGATCAGTGCTGAAGTATCCGTCAAAAACATTTAGGCTTCTGGCCTCCATGCGCCTAAAGTCCAAGTTCGAGTATTCTTAATAGTCTTTATTGAGATGAACTTAACCTGATAACTCAGCTTTAAAAGCAAACATTAAACTTTAAAAAATTAAACACAAAGTAATTTATTGTAGGAATTGCATCTTTCTGTAGATATGTTTGCAAGCGACAAAGACGAAGATTCGAGTACTTATACCTCTTCAAAATTTCCGCCTTCATTGACTGAAATTAAAATAAATGTGCTTACATTTATTTTGATTACCAGATCCAACTAATAATGTTTTGTTATTTCTTGGCAACGGAAGCGAAGTGACTACGAGAGGACTGTAAGTGGTACGCGCCTAATAAAAGAAGACGTCGCAGAAGAGGAAGTGCTGCCCGGCACCGAAGCCGTAAATGTTTTGTGTGCTGCCCCAGAAGGGGGTGAAACCGACAAAAGAGGACAAGGAGTAGAAAAATATAATTTGTAGCTAATTAGATAAGGCGCTGAAATTACACGGTACGGTCCTGTAAAAGACTCATGTGCAACACTCGTTACGTTCGCGAGTATATAATGACATGTTTATCCGAGTCATTGTTCATAGGTCGCCATTTCGTGCCCCGCTACTCTCGAAAAACCGGTGATGTTAATGGTCAGATAAGGCAGTTGTTAGCCATATCTGATCATTAAACAGAACCATATCTTACTTGCTTGGCGGCTGAGAATAGGTGAAATTGACGTACCCACGCAGACGACTTTTTACAAATTTACCTCGGTATAACTGTGTTTTGAGTTGAACGAATTGCTTTACACCTTGACAGAATCGGTGTTGAATCAAAAATTAAATAACGTTCTCGTAACCTTATTTTGGTACACAAAATAATTAATGGTACCCAAATTACTCTAGTACAAATTTAGAACGACCTATAATAATAATATATTATTAAAACAACTAGAGCAAGGAGATAGTAACCGTCAAAGCCACTAGCGAGTATCTCTGTACCAAATAATTCTGCCGCCGTGGTAACACCTTCTTGCAGACTGTCTTCCAGTTTAAAAACTGAAATGTGGCAATTAAAGTATAGGTATGAAGTATTACGGGGCAGCAGTAACGTTACACAAAGACTATAAATCTATTGCTAAACTTCGGTTATACCTAAATGACTAGCTTTTGCCCGCGGCTTCGCTCGCGTTAATTTATCCCTTTAGGGGTGGAATTTATCAAAATCTTTTCTTAGGGAATGCCTGCGTCATAGTAGTTTATGCATGCAAAGTATCAGGCCGATCGGTTGAAAATTGACAAAGTTTCATACAAACTTTCATCCCCTATTTTATCCCCTTGGGGGTAAAATTAATGAAAATCCTTTCTTAGCGGATGCCTACGTCACAACATCTACCTGCATGCCAAATTTCAGCTCGATCCGTCCAATGGTTTGGGCTGTGCTTTGATAGATCACTATGTCAGTCACCTTTGAGTTATATATATTTAGATATACAAAGTGCAAAAAAGTTTATTCATTACTAGTCACCAAATTTTTCGTCAAATATTCCCTCCTGGTCGAAAACTTCTAAGATGGTTACAATTATTGTATTATAAAGCTTAGTGGAAAGTCAGCTGCAGTTCCAAGAGGGTTGGGTTCAGGAAAAGCGCCTTAGTAAATATGTAAAAAAAAACAATCATATCTTCCCAGTTCAAATTGAATTAGTTGAACCTACATTGAAGATAAAAAATAGTCAGCTGGTTGTAACATAATGTATTATACGTCAGCTGACGGCATGTATAAAATTGATAACCTTGACCTGTTTCTAGCTGGGAGGCCATACGCTTCATCGTCATAACTTCTTAATAAATCATGATATTTGCCACAGAAGTAATAATTG
Organism: Achroia grisella; assembly: GCF_030625045.1. NCBI lineage: Eukaryota > Metazoa > Arthropoda > Insecta > Lepidoptera > Pyralidae > Achroia > Achroia grisella. The sequence continues at coordinate 2,057,940 of NW_026712653.1, read as the reverse complement.
GATTGAAGGAGGATGTAGGGTAATTATAACCCTGGACAATTAACAGCTTGCGTTCTGAGTACTAGGCAACTGTTATAAATACTATATATTTTTTAGTAAATATATTTATAATATACATATAAAACACCCAAACCTGTAAAACCATCATACTCAAGAATGCAAATGCTACAAACATTACGTAATAATCCATACAAGTAATCGAATTCGCGACCACCGGATGAAAAGCGGTGTCCTATACCGCTAGACTACTGACCCCATCATTTCTATCATTCAAAATCCAGCTGATTACACATTATCGAATTACATGAAGCTTACTGAACACAAACTTTCGCAAAATTCAGTAAACTAATTTGTTTAAAAATTCGACGCTAAAGAAGCAAATAGCGATTATAAAAATGATTCAATAAATCGGTTATCAAAGCGAATTACTGAAGCAGTCTTAGAATCAGTCTGTAGCCGATGCAATCAGTCGAGAACCGAAACGCGCCATTTGAGCGATCATCTCGTTAAACATCGAGTATCGCCTCCCAAGTAATAGAATTTTATAAAGGGCAAACTGGCACAGCATAAATGGGAGTATCTGCAGATCAGACTTACGAGATAAATATTTTATACTTGTTCTACACCGCGGCTTTGTCTGTGCGTGTTGAAATAACCGATCTAGTATCCATCTACCATTTTAGCAAAATTTAATTTGAAATATTAGTTACAATTTGCACTCATAAACGAGATGTTTCTTGTCTGTATTTACTACTTTTTTGTTATTAAGTAATAAACCTATTAAAATAAATCAAATATATCTGTATAAATAAAAATGACATGCTTGCCACTTATTTGGCTGAATTATGCTATTATTGCGTTTGTAATTAATCTTAAATAAGGAAAGAGAGTAAATGTTGAAAAATAACATTAAAAACACGGACTCTTCCAGACATGACGACAAAAGTAGGATCATCTATCGGGTTCTATTGTATTTTCAAACCACCGAAACAAAATTTCTCTAGCCATTTACGAAAAGTTTGGTGACAGATATATTACGTACAAAAGAAGTCAAATTTAAAATAAAAATATTAATCAAATGAAAAAAAAACATAACAGTCATTAGTCCAAGTGTTTCATTTGTCATACGTGACAATAATGTTCTACATGTTTTTTTTTAAGTCAATTTATTGTAATATCTTTTCCAATGCCGTCCAATGGTACTGATTCAGTTGTTGTCAAAAATGGAAGGAAAGTCAACGTAACTTATTATCTTCGAACCCGTGACCAACTAAAATAATGTCGGTGACCTAAGCCGCTAGCCCACCGAGGCCGTCAAATGAATCTCTTGTTATTTAGTAATATTATATTAAATATTAGGTTTTTTAACAACTGTATCTACTGTCAATGTAAAGAGAAAAAATTGAGTTAACTTACCGAAACTTAGAGCATAGTGTAAATAGGCGAGAGTTAGCACCAACGTTGCAACTGTAACAAAGACAACAATTTTTTTTAAAAACTATGCGAATATTTAAAACTTCAATACTATGGGAAATATAAAAATCTCAAAATATTTTGTGTTTACTTTATGAAGTGGTCATACAAACAGTTGCTTTATTAACTTTAATGTCTATGCATACATTCATTTGGAGAAAAAAAAGAAGAAAAAAGTACATGTAAGCAAAAACTTTTAGAAATTAATATCAATTAATCACAAATATAACAAATCAAGATCGGCCTGAAGATCGTGCACAGTGGCGTGTCATGGGAAAGGCCCAAGTCCAACAGTGGATGATGATGATCAGGATTATTACAAATAAAACAATATTTATTCGTATAAGAGACTTTCCGTTCCGTATTTTTGTTTGTTGGCATTCCTAAATATAAATAAAAGTACTTCCTAAATATAAATCAATGAATCTACTGAACCAGTAATTTCATAATATATTTTTAAGGGACATAAAACATCTTTTTTAACTGCATTTGAAATATTTTCCCGAAAAATACATATAAAATAAGACACTATACGCCCTCTTAAAAATACCATCTTTTATTTTTGGTTTTTGAAAATTTATTATATAATATTATAAACGCGAAAGTTTATGAATATGGATGCATGTTTGTTACTCTTTCACGCAAAAACTACCGAAGGGATCTTTATGAAACTATACAGTAATATAACTTATATATCAGAATAACATATAGGCTATAATTTAAAAAGATATTATATGGATTGAGCGAAATATGATGATAAATATGAAGTAAGTGTGATGCAGAAAGAATGAATATACATTAAATCATTTGCAGTATTTTTTAAAATCCAAAGCAAACAAAATATACAAATTTTAATATGTTATTCTATTGGTATAATATGTATTTTGTTATATCACACCTCTCGTATACATTGCGTAAAACTTGGAAGCGAGGGGCGCGCACCACCCCCGTCTGTTCTATCGGTACTGAAGGCTGAAACTTCAGTTGGGAAGTTTACCAGCGTAGCAGTTACGGCGCATGTGTCGTATAATGCTATATTTAGATTTATCTTTTGCATGAATTAGTCTAAATAATAATGATATCTCAGGACAATTAGCACAGCGCCATCTAGTCCCAAGCTAAGGAGAACTTGTGTTGTGGGTGCTAGACAACTGATAAAAATCTATGTATGTTATATATATTTTTAAATATATATATAGATATATTATAGTTGAGTAGGATAGAAATGCCTGGAGAGATTTGGTTGGAAGAAGCATTCCTGGTGGTCACGATTCTCAGCCTTGAGAAATCGACATTGAAGAAGAGAAGATATTATATTATTATTATACAGTCATTTAGTATCCTCTAAGTAATAAGTCATAGTTATTTCTTCATATAAACCGTCTTTCTATAATACATATATTATAATATTGTGTGTATTATTAATCAGCATTATACAATTGTAGCTGTGCTCGCTGCAACCGCGGACACAGCTACAATTGTTTAATGCTAATTAGGAAGGAATTAATCTGGGAGAAACATCGTGATGCAAGGTTCTTATATATATGACGATAGATCTTCTAATAACAACTAAAAATACTGAAATCACTGTAATTCACGACTCACGTTCAAACAGTAAAATTTAGAGCAGCGTCGAGTCTCAAAAATAATATACTTTACGACGCAAGGCGGAGGTAAAACGATCCCGGATGATTGGGTACAGTCGAATCAAGTGGTTAATATCATGAACATAATAACATTGGACAATTTACACAACGCCATATAGTCCTAAGATAAGAAGCTTGTGTTATGGGTATTAGATAACTGATATTGTGCCTACACTTGTAATAATTCTGTCCACACTCGACACACTTCCATTAGTTTACCTCTCCAGATAAAATACATTTAAGTTAAGTGTAAAGTCATTCCACGTTACGACTCCGCGTCGAATGTACACGTTACTACTAATCCATGTATCATGAAAAAAATAACCCTGGACAATTTATACAAGGCCATATAGTTCCAAGATAAGCAGCTTATGTTATGGGTATTAGACGACTGATATTGTACCTACACTTGTAATAATTCTGTCCACACTCGGCACACTTCCATTAGTTTACCTCTCCAAATAACATACATTTAAGTTAAGTGTAAAGTCAGTCCACGTTACGACTCCGCGTCGAATGTACGCGTTACAAATAAGCCACGTAGCACACTACCAAATAAACTTACTAATATATAATTAATGGTACAATTATTTCACCTATATACTCACTACATAAGTACGACAATAAACAATATATTATGTAGCGACACCTCATCACATCATACATAACGCTACAGTGGTGAGGTGATAACACCACCGCGCTATAATATAAATTATTAATTCCGATACTATTATCACGTGTGAGATCACAAAAGTTCAGTTTGGAAACATAAACTAAAAGATCTATTCTAGTAGATAGCTTTATAAGAAATTACTTAGAATTAAAACCCTATCATCAGCAACTAGAAATTTTATACTTTTCAATTCCCCCTCCGATCGATCCCCCGTCCAATTCAAAAGGGGATTAAAATTACGACGGCCTGAGTCGGGGTTCGAACCCCTAGCGGTGCCCTCAGACTAAAGTCGTATCCATCAGACGGGAGTTTGCCTTCAGCCGCTTCATAAGTCCTTCCGCAGGTTTGGAGTGCTATCTGCACTCGGCCTCTATCGTCCGGTGAAGCTGTAAAGGTCAGCTGCGGCCAACATTAGAGTAGTCCGAAAAAAACATTTTAGTTCCTCGCTAACGAAGTCGCGCGAAACAGCTAGTCGAACTAATATTTTAGATGACTTCTTAAATTACGAAGCTGGAGAAACGGCGTTGTAATTTTTAAAAGAAAATACAACAAAACTTCCTCTCTGGCTACCCATAAACAATCTTATTTCGAATAATGGCCACTTTTAAAAAGGAACAAGAGCGCTTCATTTTGCAGAGCTAATAAAAGGGTGGGCGAGATCGTAGGCGGGATGGGGGGTAGGGGGACGTTCTATTACTTGGACCGAGTTAATAGCTTACGTGCATATTGCATTGGTTCCATCTCGTGATTGGCTTTTTTTAAGTGTCCGTTTTATAATGTCTATTGAAAACAGGACTACAAAATTATACAGAGTGTTTCTAAATAGTAAAAGTGCTTTTTTTCAATTTTTTTTCAACATATTTTAATTTTTTATATGTATGGTGAAAATCAATCACTTTTCGAATTTACCAACAGTATGAGAGGAGCTGCTAGCACATGCTCAAAATACAAGGCTCGGCTGAGTGTCCACTCCAATGAACTAGCTTAGAGGATACTCACTAACAAACACTGAAAACGCCTGAAAAGAAGGCATCAACTAGATTCGGATAAGCCTGTTGCTTTTTTATTTGTTGTTCAGCTCTTAATTACTGAATTTATGCCAGAGGGCGTCATGAAAGACTCGCACTCAATGGACTGCAGACCCTCATTGCTATCTCCCGATCAATCCGATTATAGTAAATATACTGCTCGCGGATATACCAGGAACAAAAAAAAATATGGTAGCAGTTGAATCAGGTGGTTAATAATAACAGTAATATAACTGGACAATACACACAGCGCCATCTAGTCCCAAGATAAGCAGAGCTTGTGTTATGGGAAGATATTTATATTATCTGAATACGCTTGTTTGTATTGGATATATTGAATTGGAATAATATAAACAGTAACAATTTTAATTAAGCTTTCACAATACATTAGGGAAAACCGGATATAAATCGGTTAAGCCGTTTTTGAGATTAGCGCGCACAAAGGAGCGCACATAAAAATTGTAATTATTGTATGATTTTTTTTTTTATAGTTACGCCCTTATTTCCATAGACTGAAGGTCCATTCCCTTTTTTTTTTAAACGTGTCTTTCTATTATTGTTATTTTTTCCACGCCTTCATTGCTCCGCGAATAATATACATTGTGGGTTCCCGCAGTTTTTTTAGCATTGTTTTGATTTGTATTACTTTGATAAAAGTCCCCAATAATAGTTTTTTTCGTTTATGTTTCATTCACAGTGAGCGATCAGTCTTTTCATTTTTAGTATATGTATAGATGAATTCACAAAATTAAGTATAATAGCTACAAGCACTGCTTTGTTTGGGATAGTTATTTAACTTGTTATTAGTTACATCATAATGGAGATCAATGGCCCCATTGCTAGCAATCTACTACACTGTACAATCTACAAGCCTCAAATAAAATTATGTAAGATGGCCTTTTGTAATAAACTCCTTTAACATACTCTTTTGGGGGGAAGGAAATTGTTAGTAATATGGTGTCTAGTGTCCCCATTGCTAGCAATTTACCATGTCAAGTTGACCTCTACACAGTCCCCCTGGAAACCATTGTGATAAATTCCACAAATTTGCCACAATGTAATAACTGACCTGACTTCATGCTCATATTATCATCCGCCACCGCATTAGCACAGGCGGGTGTATCATTCCATTATCATAACTAAAAAAACATACTCTTATGCTCTATTACAGCAGCTCATGAGCACCCGCAACACCAGGGAAACTACAAGTGTGATGTCGGCCTTTCAAAAGGAATAAGCTCTTTTGTCATATTACAAAATTGTATTGGGTCAGTTTGTTTATTTAGTTATAATCTGTGTGCTATAGTTTTTATTGTTTTTATGATATTATTTAAGAGCTCCTGTTATTTAGATACTGTTACAAATATCCTAAGATCTTTGTTACAGCCTTGAAATATCAGTCATGGTAAATGTCTTATTAATACAATGCCTACAATTGTAAACTACTGAAAAAAAAGGTTAAAACAATATTTAGAAAATCAACTTTATAACTAATATATAAGTCATGTTTAAAAATTAAAATAGAAAGGCAAAGATTTATAAATTGGTTTTATATAGAAAGTTCTAAGCAACACAAATGCTTAGAATGTTAAGATGTTACGTGTAGTAGTTACTTGTTCACTGATATTAAACAAATATGAATAAGAATTACAGAGGAATAAATGTGGTGTTTTATAAAAGATATTAATGAGAATTAATCCTAAATTGAATCTATGTAATAAAGGTTCTTAAAAAAGAAGAGCTTACACAGTCTCATATAAAAATTGTTTTATTCTAAGGGGCTGGTGGTAATTTTCTTAGAAGACGAAATTTAAAAATGGAATGAAAGTGTGGTTGGGTATTAATTTATTTTTTAATGATGTTACTCGTAGATGCAACGCAGGTATAGACAAATGTTTCTAATTTATAACTTTTTAAGATCAATGTTTAAAAATATATTTACAATTGTCAATATTGCAGATTGTCGTTTTAATTTAATTAATTGTAAACTATATAAAATGTATTGACAATAACTGTGTTGACCCTCCAAATAAATAATTGTAATCAAAAAGTAATACGCAAGTACCGATACCGGCAAATAATCAGAACGTGTAAATTTATTAAAAGCATACTAAGATAATAAATTATACATATATTAAAAAGACTAAGATAACCAATTATATGGATATTTACTCACATTTGTCCATATTTTATTATTTATTTATAAACAGGTCCACTTTAAATTATTATTAAAGTTGCAGATAGCTTGCTGAATATAAAAATGCTTTTAAATTTATTTTCAATTTACTATAAAATTTGTAAGCAACTAAATAATTATTTATCCAAACTAAAATTATAAAAGAAAGAAAATAAATTGAAAAATAAACTTTTAATAATCATTTCATAAATAAAAAGACAATGAATGAGTAAAGTTTACAAATTTGAACTTTTGAATGCAAGAATGACTGAATGACAATAAATTATATCAATCACGTACGAGTTTCGATAATTTGACAGTACTTCGGTAAAAAAATCATTAAAATAAAAAAAACCCTGCATTCTGCTTTCGTGATCATTAATGTCAGTGAACGGGATTAAAAAAAAGTAAAAGTTCAAAACTTTTGTAAATATTTCAATAATTAAGTATACAGTTATTAATGTATACACTACGTGTGACCCATAAATTATTTTACTATAATGTGTAAAATCAATTCTATATTTTAATATATTAGTTGTTTATTGTTTGTTAAAATTAATAGGTCTTCTGTGATAACATTTCTACTTTGTTTGTGATATAATTATCTGTTGTTTTGTGTCCAAAGTTTATATTTTAATGTGTGATTTCAAATGAACTCTAGTTTATTTTCATTTTAATAATATTTCACTTTTAAATTACGACACTAAGTTTTATTTTTATATTATTAAATTTATTCTAGAAAATATATCAAAAATGGAACAAAATGATATCGTATCAATTAGTGATAACCAACTTGAGGAATATTTCCCAAATCTACCTTCGGGACCATTAGACAAATTTAGAAAAAATGCATCATTTAATTGGCGTCGAATGAAACTTATCTATGAAAACTTGAATACGATTGAATTAAAAGTAAGTGATATATTTATCTTACTTTTTTAAATAAATGGCACCGAATATGCTAGTGTCACGCTGGCCATCTGTTCAACACAGTTAGCCTATTTGGTGAATTCACCAGCAAATGTCAGTGATTGTTTCCAACTGCTTAGAGATTGTTCCCATCCCATATTGTTTACAATGAGGTCAGTGGACCCCATTACTTATTATCCCCTCCTTCCATAGATTATGTTTTGGTGAAACTAAATTCATCAGATCATTCCTTCTGGGTATTTGATGATATTCAAGATGATCTCCAGAAACACTGTCCATGCTAATTTGTACTCCTTATTTACCTTACCCTTATGTACATATGTTTTTTTTCCGAAAGTCAAGAAGAAAGAAAGAAAAGTAAAGACAAAATGAGCTTACTGTGTAGATAGTTGTGTAGTTATAAGAACTCCATCTTCTATTCGAGAATAGAGGATCATGTAACAAATTGGAGGAGGCTTATACCCACATGGGACCATATTAAGAACATATAAAGAAGCCAAATGAATTAAACTTGAAATATAAATTTAAAATTGTAAAATATGTGGAAAATAAAGCTTAAACAATAAATAATAAAACTCCATTCCGTTTCGATCTATGCCAGATTTATAAATTCATATATTATTTCAAATTTGGAGAAACATTTAAACATAAATTTTATATGTAGTAAAACAATTCAAGTTTGGGACTAATTAAATAGCCCTTGAAACAGAAATGCAGTCTTTACTTTATTTTTTATTTTATGTGATCGTTGCAATTAATTTTTTTTTAAATGGTAAAATAATGAGTGATAAATATCCTTTATTTCAGAATGATATTTGGACATTTATGGAGACCCACCCCTTGTTCAAATATTCAGATGCAACCCCAACCCTCGATGAAGAGAGACATATAACCATCAAGAGAATGTATGCCATCTTCCATGAAGATTTTGCACCATATGAGAAAGTAAGTTTCAGTAAAATTAATTATTCTATTGGCAATAAATAAATACAAAGAGGTAACAATGGGTGGTCTTATAACTAAAATGAAATCTCTTTCAGACAACCTTAAGATGGAGAGAAGTTATGTTAATATAAGTACCTATACATATAAAGTAATAACTAAACTTAGGCTATTTTGAATAAATTCAAAATGCAAACAGTATTGGGTCTGTACTAAACTTGTACTGAATATTTTCTTTAAAATGCCATATGTTTATTTCAGATTATTGATGATCCCAGAAGATTGCAGGCTGAATCCGAAGCTCTGTTTATGTTTGACAGTTCGTTAGCAATCAAGTTATCATTAACGTTTAGATTGTTTTTTAACTCAATACAAGGGAACGGCAGATCTCATCACTTTGATATCTTGGATGATCTCAGAGAGGGAAAGATTGGAGGGTGTTTTGCATTGACAGAGGTCTCGCACGGCTCAAATGCAAAAGGAATGAGAACAACCGCTACATATGTGCCTGAAAAGAAACAGTTTGTGTTGCACACACCAGATTTTGAAGCTGCCAAATTCTGGGTTGGATGTCTTGGTAAGTTTGTTTAGTTATGCCTTCAGTGTGAGATATTTTTAGGATTATTAAGGGTCTGCAATGCTCATGGGAGAGCATGGCTATTTTAAGACTCAGTGGGCTGTGGTAACCATTTACCATCAGATGCTCTGTGGTCCTGCCATTGTGGTGTAATAGAATAGTATTAATACATATAGGTATCTAATTTTGTTTTCTATTTCAAGCATATGAAAAAAAATGCTATGTCACTGTCATATAGAAACAGAATGGAATTTGCATATTGTTATTACGAAAATATATATTTTGTAACATATATTACTACTATTTCTAACATACACATTTGTATAATGTTGTCTATAAGCAATTGCTTCTAAATGTTAGGGGTAGTCCAATCCTAAATTTTTTTTTATTTTAAGGCAAAACAATGTTTGCCGGGAAATCTAGTTATCTATAATAGTTCACGACGGACCACGTAACTGAATAATGTAATAAACCCATTGCTAGTAATGTACCGTGTCAGGTTGACCTCCATGCGGTTCTCACTGTAAACCGTTGTGATAATTTCCTACAATGAGATAACTGAGCTGACTTCATGTTCATCTTAACTACTGGTGCCACGCCAGCGTAAACCGGTAGCGCATACGAGTGCACCATTCCATTGACTTTTTAAGAAATATTTTTTAATATTGACTTATTTTTTTTATACTATAAAATCAAGTTTACAATTGAGTGATGTGTTTAGCATGCATCGCAAGATTTGAATATGTATGTGAACAGGAATATTAAACATGTGCCTAATAAAGGTATTAATATTAATGCTTCTCAAAATGACTAGGCGTAAAATAGTGAATATTAACTTTTGAATCATTTTAATGAGGATGTTACTGTTTGTATGTACGTTTCTATAGGAATTAATACATCATGACAAATTCACTAGGAATTTATCATGGTACATTGCTAGGTACAGCAGTCCACATTCAATTAAAAAAATTAAAAATCAACATCAATTTATTTATGTAGGATGTTTTAGCCGCTTATGAACGTCAAATTTTTGGCCTACCGTTCACTTCAGTATATACAATTAAAAAGAACTAGCTAGCAAGAAAGTCAATTCGTTTTTTTTTTAAGTCAATTTAGCCATTACTCACAATCCCTTTTCCACACAGTCATAATATATTTCTATATGGCTATATATTAATTTTCGTTTCAGGTAAATGTGCCACCCATGCAATCCTATATGCTAAACTGATTTCCAAGGGCAAAGATCATGGTCTCCACACATTCCTTGTGCCAATTCGGGACCCAAAAACGCTGAAGCCATATCCAGGGGTTATAGTCGGTGATATTGGTGAGAAAATCGGACTCAATGGGGTTGATAACGGGTAAATAAACTCTGATTATTATTATTATTAAAGCTTTATTGTCCATATATTACAATTATAACTAATATTTTAAGTTAGGATTAATTTAATTTATTTTCTTCTTTATATATATGGTCCCATGTGGGTAAAAGCCTCCTCCAACTTGTTCCATTTCCCTCTATTTTCAGCCACGCTCATCCAGTGTTCCCCGGCCACTTCTTTAATGTCATCAGACCATCTCTTTCTCTGTCGACCTACTCGCCTTTTTCCTGTCGGTCCCCGCCACTTTGTTAGTTGATAAGTCCACCTTTTGTCTTTGTACCTAGCTACGTGACCTGCCCATTTCCATTTCTGTCTTAGGCCATGTTGAAGTGCATCTTTTATTTTTGTCTTCTCGCGAATGACTGTGTTCCTTATTTTATGTATTCTGCGTAGCTTTAGTACACTTCTCTCCATTGCGTGCTGACAGGACAGGACTTTGTTTTTTAATTTTTCCGTATATACCCATGTTTGGCTTGCATAAGTTAAGCTTGGCAGGATGCAGGTATCCATTATTATCTTTTTCATTTTCAAGTTGTAGTTCCCTTTTAGAAATTCTTTCTGTGCCCAGTATTTCTTCCATGTTACATTTATCCTTCTGTCAATTTCATTTTCGTTACTATTGGGGTCAAACGAAACCATTTTACCCAAATACACATAGTCATCCACATATTCTATTTCTATTCCATCTATTTTGATTGTTTGTTTGTAGCTGTTAGTCATAATTTTTGTTTTTGAAGAATTCATATGAAGACCTATCCTTCTACTCTCTACATCTAAAATATTCAGCATTTTGTTTAAGTCTGTGGCCGTTTCACTAAAAATAGCTATATCGTCTGCGAACCTTAAATGGGTAAGCTTTTTGTTCATTATTGGTATTCCTTTGTTTCCCCAATTAATATTTGTAAAAATTTGCTCCAATACCGCTATGAACAGTTTAGGAGAGAGAGGATCTCCTTGTTTCACACCTTTTTCAATTGGGAATTCTTTACCCAATTTTTCTAATTTGACTCTACTTGTACTTTTGGAGTAAATGTTCTTTATAATGTTTATGTATTTTTCGCTTATGTTATTACTTCTTAATGCTTCCCATATAGATGAATGTATTAAGCTGTCAAATGCTTTGGTATAATCCACAAATGCTATGTATATTGGTTTGTTAAATTCCTTGTATTTTTCGATTATTTGTTCCATAGTATGTATATGATCAATTGTCGAGTAATTTGGCCGAAATCCTGCTTGTTCTATGGGTTGATTTTTATTAATTTCTGGTGCTATTCTGCTAAGAATAATTGACGAGAAGAGTTTGTAAGTTGTTGTTAATAAACTAATGGGCCTGTAATTACCAATGTCAAGTGGGTTCCCTTTTTTGTAGAGTAGTATTATTGTGGATTTGCACCACTGTGTGGGTACTTGTTCCTGTTTTAAGATTAGGTTAAACAGATTGAGAATAAATTGTACTAGCCATTCTGCTCCGATTTTTAAAGCTTCATTGGAGATTCCATCTGGACCTGGACTTTTTTCAGGTTTTAGTTTCTTAATGTGACTCAATAGTTCACTTTCTGTTATGGGATCCCATGTTATTGTAGTTTGGTCATCATTGGACCCAAAATTACTTTTGCTCGCTATGGGTTTTGCTTGTGGAGGTTCTTTGTATAGGTTGGTATAGAATTCCGTTGCCCTTTTCATTATATCTGACCTGTCTCTAACTTCTTTATTGCCATCCTTTAGACATTCAATCCAGGTTTTATGAGTTGCCAATTCTTTAAAAGCTCTTTTTGAGCTGCGGTAAGTTGTCATATTTCTTTCTATAACTGATTTTCTGTATGATTCATAGTCTTTTCTAATTGCTCTGTTACAATTTTTAAACAGCTGCTTTAATTTTTCTTTCCTTTCTTTAGATTTTAATTTACTTTTCAGTAATTTTGTTCTTTCGGAAATGAGATTAAATGTTTCTTCACTAATAATTTTGTCCTTTTTACCATCGCATCTTTTATTTTCACTGAGTATAAGGCTTCTTGAGATTGTTTTTTCTAATTCGTTACTTAGTATTAGTATATTGTCCGAGTTCTCCATAGATTTGTATAACTTTGTTGAGTTCTGTTTTAGGTTTTGTATGTAGCTATTTTTCTCATAAGTGTACTTTAGCATGTTGGGTATGGACTTGAATGTCCTGCGACTAGCTTTGCATGTCTGTATTTTTAGAGAACATCTTACAATTCTGTGGTCAGATGGGAAGTTAAGATTGTTGAGTATCTCTATGTTCGCTACTGATTTTGGGTTGTGACTTAGTATAAAGTCTATTTCATTTTTTGTTTTTTGATCTGGAGATAACCACGTCCACTTTCTTGATTTTTTCTTGATAAAATAAGTGTTCATTATTGATAATTTGTTTTCATATGCAAACTGTATTAAACGTTCTCCTCTCTTATTACGTTTTCCGTATCCATATTTTCCCATTATTATATTTTCGTGCGGCTGTGGATGTCCTATTTTTGCGTTGAAGTCTCCCATAATTATTAAGGTTTTATCAGCTAATTCTTGTGCTGTCTTTAAGTCATTGTAAAATTTGTCCATTTCTTCTTCGCTGGAGCTCTCGGTAGGAGAATAAACTTGAATTAGAGATAGTGGTATGTTGTTCAATTGTAGTTTAAGTAATGCTACTCTCTCGGAGATACCCACAAAATTCACGATGTCCGACTTAAACGATTTCTTTATTAGAAAGCCCACGCCATGTAATCCAATTGTTTCGCCTATATAGCAGAAGATATAGTCTTTGTGTTCCTCTATACGACAACCAATTTTTTTCACTTCTGCGAGGCCTATAATGTCCCAATTTATATGTTTAATCGCATTGTTGAGTTCCAAAAATCTCGATGTTGTAGCAAGTGATCTTACATTGTATGTGCATATTTTTAAGGTTTGTTCTCTTTTTATCCTGTTTAATATATTTCTGTTTTGTTTCTTAGCATTTGTTGGAGGGTGATAGTCTTCTTCCCCCACGGTGACCAGCCGGCTTGGGGTGCAAGTTAATGTTGTTTTATTTGGTGTTAGTAATTCTTTATTGTTTGTGTTCCAGTTGCCGGCATTACTTGTTAGTTTTTTGATGATTCTGATAAGGAATAAGATCTTCCACGTGCCATATAATTTAGTATATTTGGTTTTAGTATTTCTTTTGCAGCATTTACCGATGACATGATGGTTGAGTTTGGACTGCTGTTAGTCAGCTGCTTCTTGGTGTAATTTTTTGTAACTGGTGATTCTGATTTATCTCTTTTCCTCTTCTCACGATTATTTTCATTTGCTTTCTTTACTATCAGCTTGTCGTACTTTAAGTAAGCTATGTTTCCCTTCTTTCTTTCCTCCTCCAGTTTCGGTTGAAGTTCCTTTCTGGTCACGAGTACCTCTCTAGAATAGTCTTCTTTAAGATAGATGCCTTGCGGAAGGTTAGTCTTGTTTTGTTGCACAAGGTGTTTTTTCCATTTTGTTGTAAAGGACACTACTACTGGTCGATTTTTGTTTGAAGGGCGACCAATTCTATATATATTTGCTATCTCTTGGCTTTCCAAATGTATCCCCATATCTACTACTGTTTCTTTTAATTGATCCACTAATTCAGTTTCACTTTGTCCTTCCTCTTTTATACCAAAAAATACTAAATTATTTTTTCTTTTATCCCTTTCCATAAAGTTGATTTTTTCTTCTAACTTTGTAATTCTTGATTTTAGGGTGTTATTTTCCGTTACAAGTGATTTCATCTTCTCATCTAAGGCTTGCATTATATTTTTTGTGACCTCAGTAGATATTACTGTAGCTTGTAGATTAAGTTTCTCCTCTAATTTTGAAAATAGTAAATCCATACTTTTTTCCATATTAATTTTAGTCTATTTTAGCCGTATACGGAGGTAGAAGCTGGCAACACTACGAGTGTCGGTCTATTGCCGTAATGTTGGTAGTATTGATAAGTCTTCTATAATCTATGATCTCTGGTGCTGTGTCACTGTCAAATGTCACTGTTTAGGTTATGTTAACCACAATTGTAGTTCTTATTTTTCTCAATAACACTATTATTACACCGTATTTTTTTATAAATCACAAACTTTTCTGATTTTAGTGCAAAATGATCACTGTTTTATGAGAGTTTGACTGTTTTTTCCACTGATTTTTATTATTAATGGCTGAGCTCACTGACGTACGTGTTTATAGTTAGAAAACCGGAACCGGAACCCGGAAGGGTAATTATATTTATTGGGTTTTGAATTGAAAATAAAAAGAATCAGCTGTAGATTTTTTTAATAAAAAGTAATATAAGTTAAAATCAAAATATCTTTATTCATGTAGGTCTATTACAGACTCTTATGATATGTCAAATCTACCGTCAGTTCGGAATGATATCGAGATGAGAAGAACTGACAAGAAACTCAGCTCGTATTCTTTTAAAATAAATGTTGTTCATGTTTACAATAATACAGATTCATTTTTAAATTCAAATTTGGGAGAATAGAGTGACCACCAGTATATGCTATTGCCCAAGCAAATAGTCTAATAAATGTTCGTAACCCCGACAGATCAGTCACCACAAGCAGCACCCTTTCACAAATACCACTTTGACATGACAATACTTTCTGGTAGTATTACTAGTAGAAAATTTAAACAGGGCTTATATTATGTTCTATGACCACATCTGTCTACTTAACAATTGATATATTTAGCAAATATATTTTTAATATATGTTATGCATAGAAAATAATAAGACCAATACAAACAGATATGTATGTACATAGATGAATACAAATGTGTGTATTATGTGATTAAAATCACTACTCTTGTAGAAATATATAGTAAAACTATTTATAAAGTGATAAATATTTTAATAATAATAGTAGAGACAGTGAAATGACATTTTATAGTTTTTTAATTTTATTTTATAGTTTTTGATTAGAGAATACAAATATAAACTTTTAATATATTAATTTCAAAAGAGTTTCTCAACAAGTACCACTAGAAAATGACTGTATTAAGCATATAATAAGAAATTAAATTATAATTAAAATAATTCAGATAATTGGACTCAGAAAAAATCTTTACAGATTCGTTATATTTAATAACTATCACCTGCCGAAGGAAGCGGCTTTGGACAAATTGGGCGGAGTTGATGATGATGGTGAATACAAAACGCCGATCAGGGATCCTAGCAAACGTTTCGGGGCTGCTATGGGCATATTATCCGGTAAATATTTACTTGTTTGAAAGAAAACTATAAATATAGACTCTGAAGATCCCAAATTATATGGGACAGAAAATAAAACATGGTAATATATTCCTCACATGTAAAAAAGCTAAGTACAAATGTTAGATTAAGGCCGCTGATACACAGTTGGCCAGTCTGGTTGACTGAGTAAGGTTGTTACACCCTACCTCTTTTGGAGAAATCCAATACCATCAGAACGTTAATTGTTTTCGGGTAACCTGACATCTAACCGTCTTTATATCAGCAGCCTAAATACGGAAATGGAATATAATATTACACTAATTAAAATTGTTCTTTAGGTGGTCGTGTCCACATAACAGGAATAATAACAACATACCTACAGAAGGCTATCGTGATCGCAGTCAGATACTCCTGCGTGAGGAAGCAATTCGGACCAGATAACTCCACGGAGGAGCTGCCGGTGATTGAATATCAGCAGCAGGTAATTCTTCTTTTTGAACTTCCCCTTCTATTAGGTTGTTAATAATATATCTTTTTTTAATAATGATATTATTTATTTATTGCCAGAACAAGAAACATATATATACATTTGAATTCGCACACTGTAAAAAAAAAACTATAAAGACCTCATACTACACATTCTGGGCAAAAAGGGCTGATGCTGTGAGCGTAACGTTTACGTACTACTGCACAGCGCTACAGCACATAGTAATATATAAGCTTTTAGAATTAGAATTTAGAATTAATTAATTTATGTAATTTTTATTACAGCAAATCAGACTGCTGCCGTACTTGGCTGCTACATATGCAATGAGAGTGTTCTCCGCCTGGCTAGGGGAGACACACGTCAACATAGTGATCAACAGCGCTATGGGAAGTATGTATTCAATTTGAACTTTATAGTAATAATAGTAAATCTATCTATTTAAGTTTTATAAAAAATATTAACTCTAATAATAAATCATTGTTTTCTTAAACAATTTCCAGCTAGCGACAATCTGGCTGCTCAGCGTGGTATGGAGATGCATGCTCTGTCATCAGCTGTGAAGCCGGCACTGGGCTGGACCGCCCGCGACGGCATACAGAACTGTAGAGAAGCGTGCGGTGGGCACGGATACCTCAAAGGTAAGTTCTTTTTTTTATTATGAAAACAAGTTATATATCTTACAAAACTACAATTTAAATAAATAGAAATATTCCTTACTCATATAAAGAATATTTCTATTTACAGAATGATCGCTTGTTTATAATCTGTCATTGCTAGCTATGGGACCTCTAGGTCCCACTATTAATATATCACTACTTTTAAACCTATCATGCTTCCAGCTTCGGGATTAGGCGATATCCGGAATGACAACGACGCGAACTGCACGTACGAAGGCGAGAACAGCCTCCTCCTGCAGCAGGCCAGCAATTGGCTCCTGAACGTATGGAGACGCCGCGATGAGATCACGGCTGACGACTCGCCGATGGGCACCCTCGGCTTCCTGGAGAACGTGGACCGACTTCTACAGGAGAAGTGTCAGTGGAACACTATTGATGAGATGATTGAACCCAGCAGTGAGTATTTTAATTATCTGTGGCTTTATTTCTGTATCTCATTGGATGTATAGAGTTAGTTTAAGTCATATTGTAATACTACCCTGGAGAGAACCTGGAGATCTGTAGTAGTTCTGTATCTGTAGGTTTCGACCTAGTTCAGACTCCAGACCCACAAGGAATACCTTGAATTTTACTAAAGTAATTATTCTATAACTAGCTGTACCCATGATCTCAGCCGCATGAAGTTTATACACTATTTGTTATTCCGATGTAGGTAAAAGCTATACTATGTAATTTAGTATAATTAGTAATTTAGTAGATATAAGTTATATTACATAGTTTAATTAGTAAAGTTGCGTCTAAATCTGTCCAGTAGTTTTTGAGTGAAAGAATAACAAACATACATACATCTAACCATTCATACATACTCCTAAATTTTCGCGTTTATAATATTAATAAGGTTATTTCTATTGCAGATATAATTCATATGTACAAATGGCTGACTGCATACACCCTAAAGATGACGTACGAGAAAGTCTCCAAACTCAAGGAAGAGGGCAGAGACAACTTCCAGGCTAAGAACGACTCGCAGGCGTATAATGCAGTCACACTGTCTGTTGTTTATGGAGAGGTAAAAACATTGTAATTTGACATTTTGTATTTCTTATTGTACTAGCTTTACCCGCGATTTCATCTGCGTGAGATTTATAGCCTATGTGTTATGATGTATAAGCTATATTATTGTACAGTATCATTAAATTGTATTTAGTAGTTTTTGCGTGAAATATAGCAAACATCCATCCATCTATACTCACAAATTTCCGATTTTCGCTGGTTCGATTCCTCGCACGGTACTGACATTTGTATTCATGAGTATGATTGTTTGTATCGGTTTGGATGTTTTATATGTATATATTTACTAAAAAAAGTCACATGTATTTATATCAGTTATCTAGTACCTATACCCAGCTCTGCTTAACTTGGGACAAAATGGCGCTGTGTAAATTGTACAAGAATATTATTATTGATATCCATACATTGCGGCCACGTTCATTCCTTTTTTATTTATTAGGTCACCAATAAGATTTACACCAACACAGTTACATTGTATATAATACATTATAATCTATTTATTTTACGACATGTACGTGACAAATTTGTGTTTATAATTAACAATTAACAAAACATAAAAAACAACTTAGAATTCTACCTAACAAAAAAGTTCTTCGGCCCGTTTAAATTCTGCTCTTCAACTCTATCTCTATCTATAGGGATATGCAATGTAACATGCTGTAATTGAACCTATAACATATAAATGAGGTGCTTGTCTATCTATCTGTTTTATTTCAGAACCATGTACTAAATCATTTCTACAACACAGTGAAGATATTCGAAGATGTCTCATGCAGGCGTGTTCTACTGAGGCTGGTATCACTGTACGGCGCGTTTATATTGGAAAAACATCTGGCAACATTGTATATTGTAAGTGCAAATTAAATTATTTAATAATATTTAATTTTATGTAGGATGTTTCAGTAGATCATGAATGTCAAGTATTAATAAAAATCCATAAACTGTAGATTAAAAAAAAAACTGTGACTTTCTTGCCTGCAGGGAGGATACTTGTCTGGGCCCCAGGGTCTGCTCCTCCGGGACGGCATCCTGCGGTTGTGTTCCCAGGTTGCGCCCGATGCAGTCGCTCTGGTGGATACTCTGGCCCCTCCGGACTGGTGCCTTAAGTCTGTTCTTGGAAAATCGGATGGAGAGGTAACTGTTTTTCTTATGTAAATAGAATTGTTTGGAAAACCTGACAAGCTAGCGGTCCACCAAATACCGGCCCTAATTTTGAAGACCCTTAGAGGGTTCCCTTAGACCAGGGTAGGCGAACCTTTATGCATCAACATGCCATTTTTTCCAAAAAATATTTAATTTGGTTATTGACGTGCGATCAAATAATTTTGACTTTCTGATTATTTGGAAAATAATAATAATAAATACTATCAAAACTCTTCATAGAGAGTTTTGATAGTATTTATTATAAAGTAAATAAAAGAGGTACATTTGGATTGTTTTCATTACACGCATAAATTAAATTGCTGTAAAATTAGTGTGACTTCTGTTGCTGCAGGTTAGATTACAAATAATTTATGTCAGGCTTGTACCATGTTACTTTTAGCAAAATGCATGCTGAACTGGATCCATCTGTCAACGGTTTCTAACCGAATTTTTAATGTTATTCATCTCTGATAATAGGTAGGTGAAAATATTGTTAAAATAGCTTGAGCCAGCTTCTTCAAACAGTTTTATGATCGACGACGTGCCCAAAATATTGTGTCGCGTGCCATTGGCTCGCCTACCCTGCCTTAGTCCCTTAAAATGTAGATTTATTCTAGAACCCATAATATAAGCTATGGCTTACCGTCGGACTAGATGATGTCTTATGAATTGTTCAGGGTCAAAAAAATATATATAGGTACATAGAAATCACCCAGAGAGATAAATATCTAAGTAATTATATAAGTTCTCTAGTGTCTATAACACAAGCTCTGCTTAGCTTGGTACTAGTTGGCGTTGTGTGAATTGTCTTGAGATACATTATATGTCATTTGTTGCAGGCGTATAAACATATCCAGAGCAGCGTGATGACCTACCCTGGTGCTTTGGAGAGGCCGGAGTGGTGGAAGGACGTTGTCTACTGGCGATCGTACACACCCGCCAAACTCTAAATTGTACATCTACATCTTGTAGCCAATGTCTTGTTTCGTTTCTTTTGTTTTATGTATATATTATGTATTTATAAAAAAAAAATTATTTTTGATGTTATAATCTGTGATCAATGTACTATAATGGTGCTAAGAAAAAAAAATTGTATTTGTCAATGTTAACAGATGTCCTAATTTTGGTCAGAAATCCCTATTTTTAGACCATAATTAAATGTCCATTGCGGGACAGGTTAAATCTAGTTTTTTTTGGATTATGTATATATGAAAAACATTATTTATATATAAATGTCAGCGTCACCAGACGTCCTGATTTTTACCGGACATTCCGATTTTTAGTCGAAATTTAAATAGTTACTTTTAAACTTTCGTGTTTAATATAGATTATTTAAATTATTAACCGGGTCTTAACACGAATACTTTTATGGCAAATAAAGGTATTTACCTCTCTCGATGTTTCGACTAGGTTGCACTAGCCGTGGTCACGAGCTGACTGGAGCAACAGCGATGTCAATGTAGATAGGTGACAGCAGTTTTTCATCTACCGTCACTAGATTGTTTAACGAAAGTTCGCGACACACAGCACTCACGGTATCCATACACTTATTGACTATTGATGCTACTGAACTTTGCTTGAATTTATTTATGACTGGATTCCACGCAGATGATAATTTTAAGCCATCCTCTCTGTTGAAATTGGGATGTTTTTTAATTTCAATCTAGAGAGAGGTAAATACCTTTATTTGCAATAAAATTATTCGTGTTAAGATCCGGTTAATAATTTAAATAACGAAATTTAAATGTCCACCGCAGAGCAGGCTAAATCTAGTTAAATTCTATTTTTTTTTTATTTGTGGATTTCGGATTGTGTGTACATGACACTAATAACCGTTTTAGACCACTATTGTTGTTCCTACTATGTTATATACATACTTTTGTATGTTCCACTTTTATACTCAGTAGATTTCTAAACCCTACTTTGCCTTTAATAAATATGACGCTAGTATATATATTTATACATATAGTTATAAGGATATTGCTCAATTTTATATTAGTGTAATTTTCTTTATCAACACTTTATATTAAATTCTATATACATTAATACCATTTTAATACTCGTAAAAAAAAAATAATACTAGCTGTTCCCGCGACTTCGTCTGCGTGGAATTTAACTTTATATTTCTAAAATAAAAGTAGCCTAAGTTACAGCTTATTACATCAGCTACCTGCCAAAAAAAGTTCCGTGAAAATCGGTCCAGCCATTTCAGAGATTAGCCGGAACAAACAGACAGACAGACAAAAATTGTAAAAAATGATGTTTTGGTGTATGTACCGTATTTATATTCATATGCATGTAGTAAAAAACTATTATGTCAATATTACTAACATACACTCCAATTTTATTTATATGTATAGATGTATAGATAATAATAATAAGCGATGCACCTCGGTTTCACGTTGGTACTATATAGAGGTGACACAAAAAAGGGAGGTAAAATTACGATACAATGCGCTCACTTCATAATAAAAGTGTTCAATTGAGAATCACTATATTCGATTTCTCCACTTTTCCTAAACGTTTGATGTAAACGAACAAACAGACAGAATGTAGGTACTTTGTTTTGTATAATTAGAAAATGTATATTAACATTGATATTATAATGATGCTTATTTCCTATAATTTTATTAGATTTGTTTTACAATTTATTGCTTGTTGGGTATTTGTTATTAATATATACAAGGGAATCTATATATTAGAGAAATATTGTTATACAGGGATTTTATTAATAAATGTTTTATAAAATAAAACGGGTAATTTTTTTCGAAAATACTGATCTTGCTTCTTTTCCTTAGGCTCGCTCGCTCGAATATATCATATAATATATTGTTATGGATCGAGACTAGTTTGGTTTGTTGAACGAATTAATTTGGTTTGTTACCGGTGTTCCCATCATCGGAGAATCTGTCAAATATATAAGTTGAAGAAGTTATTTGGTATCGACCGGATTTGAACAGACTACTTATTAACCGCTTTTTAAATTGAAATAATCTTTATTTAAATAAACTTAATATATAAGCACTTTTGAATAGTCACATTTTTTATTCTACCACTCATTCGGAACGCAGACTCATCACAAGAAGAATGAGCAAGAAACTTGCGTGTTGCTCTTTTAACTAAATGTTGTTCTAAGTAAATAAACATTAACAAGGATTAGGCATGCTACAATCAACATAGAAACGTCACTCAATCTTTGTTTAGTCAGATAACATTGTCAGCGCTATGAATTTCAAGTTAGATTTTCTTCTACAAAAAATACATTATAGTTACCCAATTATCTCTAATTGAAAATAAATCAGTCTGAATACCTAATTTGAAAGAGATGTATGTCTGTACATAATAAATAAAGAACACTAATTTCGTATCCCGGTTTTGCTTTAACAAAACGCGCTAACAAAATCGAATCTACATTTATAATGAGACCCGTCAGTTACTGTTCTAATGCAGTGTTTCTCAAACTTAATACCTTTAGCCTTATTTATATAAATAGAATAGAATCCAATCTTTATACGAACTTAATATTTCAACAATATTTTTATTCTACTGCTATATTCTGAATGCATATATAGGCGAGAACAGTAACGACGTTAGGGTAGGGCTCGTATCCGTCAGGCAGGAGTTGGCCTTCAGCCGCTCCATAAGTCCTTCCGCGGGTTTGGAGTGCCATCTGCACTCGCCCCCTAACGTCTGGTGAAGCTGTAAAGGCCAGCTACGGCCAACAGCATAGAGTAGTCCGAAAAAAAAGTTAGGGTAGGGCGCGGTTGGGCGACCGCCCAGTGCAATTTTGGCAAAAAGATTTGGCAAGTAACTTCGTTATAGATCACAATCAAGAAATAAATCTGCAAAATGAAAATCTTTAAAAAAAATAGGTGTCTATATATAAATATTTGCTTACCTCGATGATATAATCGTATTTGCCTGCCTATAAAGTAAGCACTTTAAATTATTTTTTGTTTGCTTGTGCGAATCCAAATCGTGCTTGGCCAGTTTTTTCGAATGGGTTTGCAGGTGCGACTAAAATAAGGGGGAGGGGGGCGCCGTATGAATCTCGCCCAGGGTGCTGGTAGAGCTAAAACCGGCACTGGGCGAGCAAAATGGTTAAGAATCTTGGCCCACCCAATCCACACTTTGAGAAACACTGGTAATCGAATCGAAACATGGTATTAGTAGATAGATGCATAAATGTTCATAGTCAATGTTTTAGAAGTTACTAATAGTTGTTTTTATATTATTGATGATCAAACAAGTGATACCTACACGGAGTAACTTTGTAGATGTGTACTAAAATCTAGAATCTAATATTCAAACTAGAAGTAATATATTTAAGTTTCGAACTAAAATCGTAATATGGCGATGTTGATAATAATTATGTTTAGTGTTTTAACTATTGGAGTGTAAGTATAATAATGTTCTATTTTCTATATTCAAGTCACTCAGAGAGCGATGGAGAGGGCTATGGTCGGAGTTTTTTTTTATGGATAATAATGGAATGGTGCACCTGGCTGCGCTAACGGTTTACACTGACGGTGCACCAGTGGAGAATAATAGGATGAGCAGTCAAGTCAGTTAGTCCATCTTGCCAAAAGCCAATTTATCAGGAAGGTTTCCAGTAGGAACCACGTCATCCTGACATGGTGCATTATCAGAAATGTGGTTATTAATCCACGTTACTAACAATCCCCTTCACCTCTAAAATATATTTACAGCACTAATGCAAACATGGTCCCCATACTGAAGGGTATTCAGAGAAACAAAGACCTCCAGTTGGTCCTGATCGACGTGCTTAAAGACTCACTCCAGCAGGAAGACGTCAAATGCATCGCAGTTATATGTGACGCAGTGTACTTGAACGTGTTTGATGGTGCATTTTATAAGAGAATGTATGATATGCCTATAGTAATGGTCAGTATACGTGGGGAAGGTAGGTACACTTTCCATTAAAAATGTCAGAAGCTATACTTTCAAAAATAACTTGATACATTGACTTCATCGTATTTACATTTCATTCAGTTATTAAAGAGCTCGAAGTTTAATACATATATAACTATCTTTTATTAACTAGCTCTTGCCCGCAACTACGCTCACGTTAATTTATACCTTTATGGGTGGAATTTATCAAAATTCTTTCTTAGGGGATGCCTACATCATATCCTCTACCTGCATGCCAAATTTCAGCCCGATCCGTCCAGTGGTTTGGGCTGTGCGTTCATAGATCACTATGTCAGTCAGTTATCTTTGAGTTATATATATTTAGATTAAAGGAGCCAACAGAATATCAGCGCTGCAGATTTATCTGTAGCTTTATACTGATTTGCATTGTTGTCTTTTCACCTTAAAATTTTATCATAATTGTATAATTATAAGTGTATTTCAATTCTGATGCTCCATTTGTGTTACAATTACAAGAAGTGGAACCAAATTTTCATTACTCAACAGAAACATTTTCTAGATCGTGGTGGAAGAGTATGAAGACTTGCTTTCTCCGAATTTTGATACCTTAGAGTCTTTGAGAGAAGCGAGGAAAGAGGGATGTGATCCATACGTTATTCTTCTGGCAAATGGTCTGCAGACGTCAAGATTGCTGAGGTTTGGTGACAGGCGAGTATCTATATCTTAGAAAATCCTTTCATTGTTTCCCGCCATTTATGTTGTCAAGAATGTAGATGCTGTACTGAATTATGACGTAATATCAATGTTTTGGTGTTTACTTTTGATATTTCTATAAGAACAGAATCTATTGTCGTTTATGAATGAATGAATGAAACTCTTTATTGTTCCTCTCAGAGAAAATACAATTATGTATAAAATGATAAAAAATTCAAACAAGACAAAGAGGTAACAATGGGAGGTCTTATTGCTAAAAAGCGATCTCTTCCATTTATTGCAGTGGCCAAGCAGCCTGTAAACTATGGTTCTGTTGAAGTGTTGTTTTTAGCAGTGAAATTACGGGTACAGAGGCTGATGTCCTCCTGAATGGCAACGCATGAAGATACCAGGGCCGTTCCTTGATGACGATACTATCCGTGCTATTCATTTTTTTTTGTCAGATTCTTTGTAATTTCAGATATATGACATCAAGATAGACATTGAATAAAAAGTGTATTTTTTGTTGTGGAAATAACACTGAATTACTGTCCCTACTAATTTCTTTTACAGATACAGAATCTTAGACACAAGAGCGAAGTATGTAATGCTGCACGACTACCGTTTGTTCCACAGCGATCTTCACTACCTATGGAAGAGGATTGTAAACGTCATTTTTCTTCGTTACCACAACAAAATCACTGGCATCCTAAAGAGCAAAGCCTGGTTTGACCTCTCCACCGTTCCTTTCCCTAATCCGATAAAGAAAATATTCGTGTCCAGGAGGGTAGATATATGGAGGAATGGCAGATTCCATTACAACAGGACGTTGTTCGCAGACAAAACTAGTAATCTCAACGGGGAGGTGCTTGACGTGGTTTATCTAGACCATGTACCATCAGTTGTGGTGACCAAGTCGAACGATTCTGACAAGGTTGGGGGAGTTGAAATTGAAGTAAGATATTACCATAAACTGGATTTACCTCTGTACCTTTAACTCTTATATGATTAGATTATAATAATAATAACCCTGGACAATTGTTCAGGATTACATTAAATCAAGCAGAGCTTGTGCTATGAGTACTAGACATTTGATGACTGAGAACCATATTTGTTCAGCAGTTTAGCCCTTTACTTCGGTTGGTCGCGGGTTGAATTCTTCGCATGATGCAGACATTTGTATTCATGAGTACGACTGTTCGGTCTGAGTATTTTCTATGTACAATTAATCTCTGTTTGCTATGGTTGACTGAGAGAAAATGCATTATGGTATTAAGGTAGATAATCTCTCCATGTAAAGATGCAATTCTGCACTTATATCTGTAGATTGTAAATTATTTCAGATTCTGAACACACTATCCGAAAAAATGAACTTTGTACCAAAATTGTACCAGCCCATCAACGCAGACCTCCACAAATGGGGCACGAAGCTACCCAACGGGTCGTTCTCGGGGCTTCTAGGTGAAATGCTGAATGGCAATGCTGATCTAGCGCTGGGCAACCTCCAATACAACCCGTATCACTTGGAGCTGACTGATCTGAGTATTCCATACACTTCGCAATGCTGGACCTTCATCACCCCTGAGGCCCTGACAGATAATTCTTGGAAAACTCTGATACTGCCATTCACGTAAGGATAAATGTACCTACGAGTACCAATTTTTTAATAAGGGATGATAATGGAATGTTGCACTGGCGGGGCACCTTACTAGAATGAGAAGATGAAAGCTGATGAGGTCAGGTCAGTTAGCCCATCGTGGTAAATTCAACGGGAATTTAACATGATGGTTTCCAGGGGGAACCGCGTGGAGGTCAACCTGACATGGCACATTGCTAGTAATGAAGTTATTAATCCATATTACTAACAATCCCCACTTAGATTGTGGAATGAACTACCTGCCGAGGTTTTCTCGCGAGACTACAGCATTTTTTCAAGAGTATATCTTAAGGGTCGGCAACGCGCACGTGACTCACCTTGTATTTCAGGCGTCCATAAGCTACGGTAATTATTTGCCATCTGATAGGTCATATAATACTAATAATATCTCAGGACAATTCACACAGCGCCATCTAGTCCCAAGATCCGCAGAGCTTGTATTATGGGCACTAGACAACTGATATAAATACATGAATACATTTTTTTTAATAAATACATTTTATATATAGAACACACTTTGTATCGGACAAACAATCATAATCATATAAATACCGTGCGAGGAATCGAACCCGCGACCAAAATAGTAAAGCAGTATGCTAAACCACATGACCACCAAAGCTGTCAAATGCATGTCTATTGTATGTTTGTTTGTCATATGCTTGTTTACCGCCATCGTAGTAGAAAATATATATAAATTTGAGCAAAGCAGTATTAGACGGTCGTGAATTAATATCTGGCCGATATAAAAAACCTAAATAGCGTGAAAGCGTAGCAAACAAATGCCATACACGTCTATAGCATCTGCTACGTGATGGCTCATCAGAGACAGCCACCATTGCGTTCAACCATACCATATGGATCTTACCAGACGGCCCCCCACGCAGCCACCAGCCCGGATGGTGGAACGAACAGATATTTAATTGTCACGCACAGTTTTGTAGTCTCTTTAGAAATGGTCCATAGACTGATAGACTGATTACCTTTTACTTTTATTAGTTATAAATAAAAAGTTAATTTGGTAATACATACACTGAGCTACAATGAAAATAGGGGAATAGAATAGAATAGAAAATCGTTTATTCAAATAAACTTAATTCAAGCACTTTTTAATAGTCACCAATTTTTTTTTTAAATCTACCGCTTATTCGGAAGGCTGTCTCATCACAAGAAGAATAAGCAAGAAACTTGTGTGTTGCTCTTTTAAACAATATTTGTAAGTTCACATTTTACAAGTCGAAACGTGTGAATACAAACTACCAACCAGCACTAATTTATTTAGGCACAAATATAAAAACACAATAAGATTAAATCAGTCGTAGTGATAAGAATATCGGGTTACTCTCTGAAAGACCTCATGTCGTGTCTACAGCCACCTTGGGAACTGTTAAAATCTAAATCTAATTTAAAATTTATTCATGCAGATTTATTACTGTCTTATATACATTCCTATTTATATAACACTAGCTGTTCCCCGCAACTTCGTCTACATCACACTTACTTGATATTTATTTCGCCCAATTTTCAGAATATCTTTTTAAATATATATAGTCTATGTGTATAAGCTATATTACCTACTGTGAAGTTTCATTAAAATCCGTGTAGTAGTTTTTACGCAAAAGAGTTATAAATTCATACTCACAAATTTCTCGTTTATAATTGTTTCACATCTGTTTGGACAAATAAATAATATATATAAGTGTATACATACATAACATTTGCTTTCTTTCAGTTTGTATATGTGGATAGCTGTGTTATTAGTTTTGTTAATTACTGGCACTATATTCTACGGACTGGCGAGATATTATATGAACCTACAAGAGTATAAGAAGTACAACAGGCTAGGAAACGACCAAAATATTGCCAGCGACGATACAAATGGTAAACTGTTTAATATTTATTAACAGAAAATACTGAGTGACCTATTAGAACCGCCAAGCACCTTGCTTGTTGAATAACATAGGCTACATTTATTTTAGAAATTTTATACATATTTATATCTTAATTCCGCGCGGGCGAAGACGCGGATAACTGCTAGTCTTCAATAAAATGCATGTTTGCTACCATCGTAGTATAAAAAAAATCAAGTGGTCGATCAACACAACAACAACAAACAACAGTTGTTGTTGTAGTTCATTTTACATTGATACAAAAACATCAAAAATTTAAGATATAGATAACTAAGAGATAACAAAAAAGCTTATCTGAACTGTTATAAAGTTAGTAGGCTGATGTGAGTTATTACTGGAAGTAAACGAAGTGAATCATCAAAATCAGTCCGTTAACGACTGTGTCGTATAGATATAATAGATACGTATCTATCTATCTATATATATCTACAAGAAAATAGAATCGTTTTAATATTTGCGTATTATGGGTAACCCGTGTAATATTTAGTTCTAAAAGGAAGATGTTTATAAAACAAGTAAATATCCTAGAATATACATATAATACTACGCTATTCTATTCCGATAATAAAAAAAGGAAACTATGAGTAGCAGAGAACTGACCTTACAAAATAACAAACATATATTATTTTTATGTAAAAACATACAACCAATACCAATACAGTCATCTCTGTGAATACAAACGTATGTATTGTATGTAGATTCGAACCCGCGACTATGGGATGTGTTATAATATACTGCTTCACTTCATGAACGTGATACGTTCATGTCAATGACCACAGTGCAAAGCAGTGAGTCAAGTTTGCTTTTGCAGATGCGAAACCAGTCGGGCTGTATCTGTTTGGACAAATAATTAACAGCATCCTGTATACATACGGAATGCTTCTCGTGGTGTCTTTACCGAAACTGCCTACCGGTTGGTCCATACGGTTACTGACTGGATGGTATTGGCTTTACTGCATACTCCTCGTAGTCTCATACCGAGCCAGCATGACCGCCATTTTGGCAAACCCAGCGCCTAGAGTTACCATAGACACGTTAAAAGAACTCGTGGACAGCAAGGTAACATGTGGTGGATGGGGCACAGAGACTAAGAGGTTCTTTGAAGAGTCCACTGATGAAATACAAACAATAGGAAATAGATTCGAAGTGATTAACGACCCTTTTGAGGCAGCTAATAAAGTCTCAAGGGGCGTTTACGCTTACTACGACAATGAAGATTTTCTCAAATACATTAGCGTTAAACGAAAGAATAGCTTGATAAACGTGGAGAGGGATTCGTTTAATGATACAATGAATATTACAGACGTTGAAGTTGCTAGCAGTGATTCGGAAAGGAATTTACATATAATGTCCGATTGTGTTGTAAACATACCTATATCTATAGGTTTCCATAAGAATTCCCCATTGAAACCTTTAGCTGATATATATTTGAGGAGAATCGTCGAAGTAGGTTTAGTAGAGAAATGGCTGAACGATGCAATGTATCCGATAAAATCCCTCCAATTAAATGAGGAGGAAATTAAAGCTCTTATGAATTTGAGGAAACTATATGGCGCTTTTATAGCATTAGCTGCTGGTTACTTTTTGAGTTGTATATGCCTAATTGGCGAAGTAATTCATTGGAATTGTGTTGTTAAAAGGGATCCATACTTCGACAAATATGCAATGGATATTTACTATATGAAGAAAAATAAAAAACAATAATCTATTTTAGGATATTGTATTCAAATTACTTACAACACACTATCTAGTATTAATTTAATTCTGTAATAAATATCTAGTCATTCAGTCATTTATTTTAAGTGTATTTTTTGTCTTAAACATTATCTGTAAATCAAAATTAAGTGAATCAATAAATCATATTAAAATAATTATAACTATTTTTTTATAATCTAACAATACATAATTATTAATTATACACATTTCAATATGATTAAAATATCATTAAAAATTTTGTATTTTCTATAATTTGTCAAGTTTTCATCAAGACATCTGTGCTGGATTGTGTGAGGTTGGTTGAGCTCCCTCGGGGGCATTTTCCACTATCCAAGGATGTTGCAAGACATGCGTTAATGGCAATCTCTGTTCCGGATTTATAACTAGTAACTTGCCCATCAAATCCTTTGCTTTATCTGAAACATATTCTGGATATTTTATAATTACATATCTTATTTTTCTATAAGTTTGGTGTGTGTCTTTAGCATCAAATGGAGGCAGACCAACAAGTAATTCATAGCAAAGCACACCCAGGCACCATATATCAACGGCATAACTATGTGGTTTTCCATCTATCATTTCTGGAGACAAATAATCTAGTGTTCCACACAATGTCATCCTTCGGGAAGACGGAGAGTGGACTGACCAACCAAAATCAGCAATCTTTAGCTCCCAATTATGGCCGATTAGCAAATTTTCAGGCTTAATATCTCTATGTATGACTTTCTTTGTGTGGCAATACATCAGTGCTTTAGTTAGGTCTCTAATATAAATAGCTGCAGTTCTTTCATCGAAACGCCCGCGTTCCTTCAACAGTTTATAGAGAGCACCGTGTTTGGCGTACTCGAGGATCAGATATATGCGTTTCTCGTCATGGAAGTAACCGTACATGCGCAGTATGTTGGGGTGGCGGAGACGACACTGGATTTCCACCTCGCGTCGCACCTGATGCTCGATTTCGGAATCTAGTATTTGGCTTTTGAATAGCACCTTTAACGCGACGACGTAGTGCGATTCCTTCTCTCGTGCTAAGTAAACATTGCCAAATTTCCCCTTACCGAGCGGTCTGCCGAGATCGAAATCAGATATGGTCCACGATTTTTTCTTATCATCCTTTTTGTTAGGGTCTGCCTTGCTACACGTGGACTCCTTCATATCATTTATATTTAATTTCATGTTACTTTGTAGTGGACGACTAACTGGTACGGCTGGCACTTTAAAACTGTCCATGGCCATTTTTTGCGTGTTCCCGGAGCACTTACAAACAAAACGGACATCGTTCAATGGGCGATTTTCTTTACAGTTACATTTATTTACAGACATGATTTATCAAATATCGTACTTATTTTCTTCCACATGAAACCGTTCAAAACATTTGATTAAAAAGTTTTGAATTATATTGATATACAGTAAAAGTAACGTACTTTACAGTCAAAACCACAAATAATGAAGGAACCTGACAGTTTACCGTCAGTCCAGCTGTCCGATTATCATTCATTTGTCAATATATTAATTCCTTCTATTTTCGAAATTCGATTTGCAGGTAAATTTTCATGATTTGCAATGTGAAACGAAACGTCTAATACATATTCGCAAACTTTTGTAGATTTCAAATAAAAGTTGTTAGTATTGCGGTATATGTATAATGAAGTCACGAGATTATAAATATATGATAATTATTTTTATGGTGTTGTATTAGTCAAGATATAATAGCAATAATTTTCAGTCAATCGTTAGTTTTAAGTTGAATTGAAGTTGCGAATCACACAACTTGGTTGGTAAGATTGTAACAGAATTATATAATGAAACATTAAAATTAAAATATTGAAATCGTAGTTTCTATACATTGACAATTGGACTGACATTAAGGACTTTGACAACCAGTTGAATTGGCCACGAACAGCGAACAGCTGAGCCACCTGCTTCTAAATGCTAATATTTCAAATTGTGAATATTTCTATACTTATAGCTAAATTAAAAACTTTTGAGCCTAAAACATAAATAAATAAATGATTTCGTTTTTATACTATTAAAAATGTTAAAATTATATTCGTTTTGTATGTTTTGCTGACTACATCTTCGTATATTCTATACAAGATATTGGTTCTTGAAAGTGATATGTAAGTATTCTATAGCTGCAAGCTACAGTAACGTGTTTTAATTACCACATACTTTGTTTATTTATTACTGTATGTGGACTTGTTCTTTGCTTTTATAAAAAAAATGTTTCATATTTAATATACAATTTTTAGGTTAAGAATTTTTATAATTTGTACAAATTACTTTAATTTGGGTTGGCATGGTTACCTTTCTATTGTTTTATTTAAATCAATAATAGCGAAAGGTCTGTTCAGTAATTAAATATACCTTGCATTTTTAGTTTTAGTTTCCATATAATGGCTGATGATGCAGAGCAACAGGTTGAGGAAATTGAAGTACTGAAATCTATCTATGAGGGTGATGAGAATTTCAAGCAATGTGACCCAAAAACCTATCAGTATAAGGTACATATTATAATTAACAACTGCATGTTAACAAATATAGCTCTTTATTAAAAGAGCTAATAACTAACTTTGGACCAATCATATAGCATTTAGTTCTAAGTTAAGCAGAACTCCTACTATTTGTGTAGTACAAGTGTTAGATTTAAAAACATTTATTTATAAATACAAACCAATATAAATAGATATACTAAGGAATATAAATATTTGTATGTATATTATGTGTTCATTTACCGAAAAATGTATATAGGTCTGTCTGTAGGTGGTAATTTTCTTGGGTTATTATTATAGTATGGGGATCAAACCCACAACCATTATGAAGTATCACAGTCAAACTACTATAATTAAGTCATATCAGTGGTTTTCCAGGTGATGATCTAAAGCCATATCAGTCTATTGATACCAAGTCTCTGTCTACCAAGATGATCTTTATACTACCAACAGTAGTCTCACTTAATTTAGCCTTAGTAAACATTATTTTGATTAGAAGACAGTGACTGTGTAATTACACGGTAGACAGAAAGTGTAGTCTTCAGTAACAACGCATGACAGGTGTACTGAGCATATATATATATTTGGTTTTTTTTTATGGATGACAATGATATGGTGCACCCGCCTGCGTTGACGGTGTATGCTGGCGGGGCACCAGTGGAGGATGATAAGAATGAGCATGAGGTCAGGTCAGTTAGCCCATCGAGACAAATTCACCAAGAATTTATCACGATGGTTTCCAGGGGGAACTTAAATTTCCTATATATATTATGTATGTATTTAAAAAAAATATATCAGTCGTCTAGTATTCATAACACAAGCTGTGGCTAGCTTGGGACTAGATGACAGTCTAGACTAGATGATAGTAAAAAAAATATTTTGTCTGTGGTAATTCTATATATACCTCATGTGATACTACTATTCAATCTACTTATTTGATATTCTAGTTATATGCAACAGATTATTAATTACATAATTAACTCTTTTTATTTTTTCAGTATGTAGACGGGGAGAAGTCATTTGTTCTAGAAATATCATGGGGCCCGACATACCCAACTGACAAACCTAATGTGAACTTAGAAATTTTCTACAATCAGCATTTGTGAGTATAAGTTCTATTAGTACACTATGAAATTATTTTAGGATAATGTGAAGGAAAGTACCAGTTTTATAAGCACTCTAGAAAGAGGTACAAATATAGATAAAAAAAAAATCTTAATATTAAATAAAAAGACATTTCACTTTTGATTGCTTATTTTTATTGTGTGTATCTTAAACTATGGTCACTAATTGTGTCATTATCTGATGATTCTTTATTATGCAAAGTCCGGGTACGAAGTTGTTAATTTTGTGAGATATAAATTGTTTTATTGTAGTTCAATTATAACATCAGCAGGCCCCAAAATATAAGTTTCATTTATTTACTGTACCTACTTAGCTATATTATATAAATATATGTGGAGACAGCCTGTCACAGCAACGTAATTTTTATTACTTACTTACCCATCTGAAATTCATAGCCTGTGTGATTCTGATGTATAAGCTATATTAATGTAAAGTTTCATAAAAATCAGTTCAGTAGTTTCTGTGTGAAAGAGTAACAAACATCCATGTATACTCACAAATTTTCGCATTTATATTATTAGTAAGAAGTAAGATAAAAATAATTGTGAATATTTAATGAAAACAAATTCACATTTATTAGGATAAAAATTTTTTTTGAATTATTGTTCTATATAATGAATTGGATTTTTAATTTATTTGTCACAGAACTATTTTTTCTATATTTACAGACTACCATCAGTTAAAGAAAATATATTATCTGTGGTGAACGCGGAGGCTGAGCAATGGCTCGGCTGTGCAATGACTTACACATTATTTGAATGTCTCAAAGAGAAGGTTCCGGAATTATTGGCCGAACAAACTGAGGAGGTGGTTGTTTCAACTAGAGTTGAAAAGATTGTCATAGATGATAATGTAAGTGTATTTGTAATATATTATTGTATTTAGTTTTATCTATATTCATGTTTAAGCTGTATATAATAATTCCGTTGCTATTTAGATATATAAAATAAGAATTTTTAAGAGCTCAGTTAAATCACATTACCTCTCCACTTAATTACCCTGTATTCCTTCTTGCTATGTGACTTGATCCTTTGCATATGACATTGTTGTTTTGAATTTGAATTTCTCTGTTTTTATATATTTATATATGTATGTATATATATTATATATAGTATATATATAATGTGTGTTATTTTCTAATATGAAAAATGAAGAAATGTTTATTTCTTTTGTATTTGTTTTGTATCGCTCTGGGTGTTTTGATTCTATTTCAATATTTTTATCACTTGTTCTATTAAAACAAGTTGTGAGCTTAAGTTGTTGAGCATAAGAGCGATAACTCAAGCTCTATGGCTATATGCTGTTATTCCATATATCAAAGTTTAATTATTATTTCAGACTGAAACATCAAAGAAGCCAGAGAAGAAAGAACACTTAACAAAAGCGCAAAAACGACGGGCGTGGGACAAAGCGGAGCTCGGCAGGGGTGGCGAGAAACCAAGAGGGTGGGACTGGGTGGATATTGTCAAACATTTGTCGCAAGTACCCCACCAAGCCACCCCTACCTCATGACAATGACAGGGGTAGTCAAGTGGCTACCAATAGCTGCCCGAGCATAATCTCAGCATCAATCTGCTATTTCTCCAGCTTACGGAAGTTGGACTCCTTTTAAGGGAGTTTAAATTGTAAGATTGGCAACTCTGTAGAAATGAGATGGATATGAACTCATGATTATACATTTTTTATTTTTATTTATATTAATTTTTTTTTTACATATATTATACAACTTATTTTTACTTATTCCTAGCCAATTGTAGTAATATTTTTAACTTCTAGCGTAATATTATAAAGTGAAGAGTATTTTATTTTTATTTTTATATAATAACAAGAGAAAAGCTGTTTTAAATATATACATACATACATATATTATCTGTGAGCGGCATTGGCTATAATTTATTAAAAAAAAGCCTCTGTGTCCTACAATAGTTGTAGGGATATATACTTAACTTAGTATGTCAGGGATATATACTTAACAAGCTATCGTTGTTAAATATAAATCCAGTAAACACATTACATATTGTCTTCTATCTATGTTTGATCTTGTATGCAGGGGCGGGTCGTGAATTTATGAGGCCCTGGACTAAAACTACTTAGGGGCCTACCTCATTATATTACTCAACTAAAAAAATACACTGACCAAAAACAAGCGACTGAGAATTCCCCGTTCCTTTCAATAGACGCGCACATCCATGGGTTAATCTCAGGGTTGTCAACCAAATAGGGTTTTTTGATATAGATTTTTTTAAATCTAAATATCACCTATTGTTTTCAGTGGAGGCTGGGGGCCCGTTATATCCACAGGGCCCTGGGCTGCAGCCCAAAAAGCCCGTAGGTAACTCCGCCTCTACTTGTATGTATATGTACTGTCTACGAGATCAGAAAAAACTACAATTTGGTGTAGAAATTATGGGAAATATATTATTCAACTGCCAACTGATTATGTTTAAATTATTAAAATAAAGTACTTCTAGAAGTACATTTTTTCCTTTACACTGACATGTATCTTTTTAGGGTACATCCACAGAATACTTGTGTGGTGTAGTGTGTTAGTATGTATTATCTTATCTGTGGTATTAGGTACACCGTGTGTAATAAAAGTATGAGAATGTATACAATGAGATAACAACGTTGCCGTCTTACGTTATAAACACCCTTAACATTTTTTAAATTTAAATTCGGGTTGTAGTGGAATGAATTGTATTTATGCATATAGCAAGACTGTATTGTATTTGTATTATAATTATATTGATGTATATGATTTTTGAATTTGATTTTAATATTGTTTGTTATAAGGTTGAAATTCGAATACAAGAGAATATATTAATAATTTGAAAACCTCAGTTGTCTAGCGGTGCAGCACACCGCTTAACTTTCTATATCACAGGTTCGATTCTTCGCACGATACAAACAGATGTATTCATGATTGATTGTTTGTGTCGGTCTGGGTGTTTTCTATGTATATTGTGTATGTATTCATATCAGTTGTCCAGTATCCATAACCCAAGCTCTGCTCTGCTCGTTGTGTGAATTATCAAGGGGTATTATTATATTATTATTATTATCACTTGTCCTTGTCTTATTGGAATAGCAACGCATGAGTAGTATCAAATGGTAAGGTAAAATAACTCCGGTGGTGGTGGGAAAGGAGCGCCGTTCATGCGTATAGCCGACGGTTACCACTTACCACTTACCAATTATGATGGCAAGTTAGATGGTTTGTCATTTTAATTACACAAAATACTTATTACAATACAAATAATAATAATAATAATAATCTCAGGACAATTCACACAGAGCCATCTAGACCCAAGTTAAGCTAGCTAGAGCTTGTGTTATGGGTACTAGATAACTGATACATATACATAGATATTTTTTTTTTTTTGTAAATACATACATATTATACATAGAAAACACCCAGACCGACACAAACAATCATACTCATGAATACAAATGTTTGTGCCGTGCGAGGAATCGAACCCGCGACCATCGGTCGTAAAGCGGTGTGCTTGACCGCTAGACCACCGAGGTCGATTGCACAAATGATGCAAGGAGTTCACTAGCATATCTATTGGGCAGTACAATGAATCCAATATGGAAATAACTTTT
This sequence comes from Achroia grisella, assembly GCF_030625045.1. Taxonomy (NCBI): domain Eukaryota; kingdom Metazoa; phylum Arthropoda; class Insecta; order Lepidoptera; family Pyralidae; genus Achroia; species Achroia grisella. The sequence goes on along the minus strand of NW_026712653.1, from coordinate 2,020,497 downwards.
TTTATACCACGTAGGTGGCAAACAAGCATACGGCCCATGATGGTAAACGGTTACCGTAGCCTATGGACGCCTGAAACACCAGGCGTGTCGCATGCGCGTTGTCGACCCTTGAGAAACCTTAATATAAGGGTAGAATAATACAATCTAAAATAATCTTAATACAAGAAGGGTTCTCTATTTCACCTAATTTACATATCTTTTAAAATTATAGCCTATGTGATTATTCGAATGTATAAGTTTGTTACTGTTTCACGCAAAAACTACTCAACGAATTTTGATTAAACTTAAAAGAAAAAAAAAGAAAGAAAAAAATTTTATTCAGTGCAATGTAAAAAATACAATATAAACAACAAAGTTTACAGTATATTACTGTAAAGTTTCAGTTACAAACATCCATCTGTCCAAACACGTAAATTTTTAGGCGTAACGTTGTAATTAGGTTCGATATACGTAGATAGGTCATTAATAGAAAAGAAAATAAGCAAAATAGATGTATTCACGATGGACAAACACTTATTTTTTTATTTAAAAGAGATAGAATGTATATAAATATATAAAAAAAATTATTCCTTCGATCAAACATATCAAAATAAATATATTCCTTTACACAAACTAAATAGTTCTTAACATTATCCCTAATATTTTTCAAATGTATTGCACAGTTTAATTTTTGACAAGCGAAGGTTTTCCATGACATTCAAACGTCATGTTTTTTTATAATCAATTTAAATATTAGATATATAATAAATAAAATATGATTTACACAAAGCAAGAGTGGTATACACCAGCCGAAATTGCCGTTCACAATCGAGCGACCGACTGCTGGGTATCCCTAAATGGTAAAGTCTACAACCTGACTCCATGGTTAGAAGAACAGTTCAGGATCTGTAAATGCACCAAGAGTTGTTCGTGTCCAGTGAAGAACTGGTACTGTGGAGATGATTGTATTGAATATTGCTCATGTTTTAAGAGAGGGTTCTTATATTGTGATGCGAAAAGGGTGAGCTATTACTTCATTACGTAGTATAAAACAAAGTCGCTGTCGCTGTCTGTCCGTCCCTATGTATGCTTAAATCTTGAAGCAGGTTTAATATGTATAATACATGTACACCATTGCGAAGCCGGAGTGATTAGCTAGTTAGTACTTACTATTAGGTTTAGTTTGGATTTTTTAGATGGACGGTGGTCTAGCGGTTTAGCACACCTCTTTACTTCCGATGGTCGCGGTTTCGATTCCTTGCACGGTGCAAAGATTTGTATTCAGGAGTTATCGTTTAGATAGAGTATCGTTTGTATCGGTCTTGGTGTTATCTATGTATATTATGTTTGTATTTACAAAAAAAATATCTAAGTATTTAAGTTGTTCAATATCCATAACACAAGCTCTGCTTAACGTCAAAGTAGATGGCGATGAGTTAATTCTCCAATGTTTAAAAAAAACAAAGGCATCATGTACCTACATCCAGTGATATGACTGAAGTTGTCCATATCTTGTCTATCTCACTGCATCATTATAGTTATAGGTATGTTCGCAATCAAAACATTAAAAAAATATTTATCTATACAAATAAAGTTGTAATTTCAAATGAACATCTATGTATGTATATTCATATGAATATATAAACGGTACTTAGTTTGAAACGTTTTTCTGTTTGTTCTTGCTATCTCTGAAACGGCTAACCAATTTGACGGGACTTTCACTCGCAGATAGATAATATTATAAGATATGATAATATATTCGCTTTACTAGCGCTTCAATTATATTTATTTGTACAGATTATAACAATTCGCTTTTCCTTACGACATCTATTAAACATTAAACTTTATAGTTTGCTATTTCCATTATAGTCGGCAATGGCAGTCCTCGCGTTCGCTGGCAAAGATGTAAGTCATTGGTTTAATGGGGATGAACCGGTCCGCTATGTTCATCCCATCGTCGGCTCCACTACCACATACTCGTTTTATGGCAATGGACCACAGCAACCGGTGGTGCCGTCAACCCGTTGGAGACCACATCCAAAACCGTGGTGGAAGAATGAGAGCTACGTAGTTGGGAAGGCCACTGCGAGGACTCGTCCAATCAGGATTACTAATAGTTTGATAGGTACAATATAGTTTATTTGACGGTATTATTGCTCTAGCGATTTATCACTTAACCGAATAACTTCCGGTGGTCGCGGGTTCGATTCCCTGCACAATAGAAATATTTGTATTTATGAGTTGACATTGACGACCTCGGTGGTCTAGCGGTCTAGCACACCGCTTTACGAACGATGGTCACGGGTTCGATTCCTCGTACGACATAAACATTTGTATTCATGAGTATGATTGTTTGTATCGGTCTGGGTGTTTTCTAAGTATAATATGTATGTATTTACAAAAAAATCTATGTTTATGTATCAGTTGTATAGTACCCATAACACAAGCATTAACTAGCTTAACTTGGGTCTAGATCTAGTACACATAACACAAGTTTTAGCCATTTTAACTTGGGTCTAGATGGCGCTCTGTGAATTGTCCTGAGATTATTATTATTATTATGAGTATTGTCAAATCTCGAGAATCATGTAACTCTTGCGCAGTAAAATTTATAATTAAAAGTTATTTTCTTATCTGTTTTATCTGATCACGTTGACTAATTCTACAGTACCTACCTGTCTATCCTATATGTACATAAATTTTATATCATATAATATTTATTATTATTTTCCTTCATCATCATTATATATCTGTTACTTTTTAGTTTTCTCCTGTTCATATCATATTACCTACCTGTTCGATATTTCAATCCGTTTCCCTCAGGTTGCCTTGAAAAGATTGCTTTTAGCAATAAGGCCGCCTTATTGTAACGATACATGTGTCCTTTGTTATATTGTTTGTGCTTCTTCTTTACTGTATGTTGCAAATAAAGTATATTCTATCTATTTATCTATCTATCCTGGGTACTCAAACCACAAATCAACAATCATTCCTCGACAGGCTCCACAGTAACCCTCGAGGTCTGCTCTGAAGAGTCGTTATATCAGATCATGATGCGATACCTACCACATAACAGTCACATGCTGTCGTACACGTGGCGGTATCTTGGAAAGGCTTTGTGCTATAACAAAACATTGGAGGAGAATGGTATTTGTGTTATTTATATAGTTCTATGTAATATTATTTTATCTGTGGTAGTGCTAAGGGAACTTGTCTATGCCGGGAGCAAGGTTGCGATCGCAAATTGCCAAATTATGTATTTAAATATAAAATTACAAAATTTGAATATAGAACGTCATGCGAGAACATTGGTACTGTTTTGTTTCTTTTTATATTTTTTCCCCTCTTCTCGAATATTCCACGTCGACAACATTAAATCCAGTGTGCAATAAATTATATATTTTTTATTTCATTATTATAATAGCATAAAACCTAGAAATATTCGAACTCTCCACTGAACATCGAACTCCATCGAATGAGTATTCCAGTCACATAAAAAGAGAAATCTTATTGTTATAATAAATATGACCTTAAAATGTTTACTCTTTTTTTAAATATTATATTTCTACTTCATTGTAACAGGCAGATAGATGATTTTTTTTTTAATTTACGAGAGCAAAGACATCAAATACGACTGATATAGTGTATATTATGTATATAATATATAATAATAATAATAATAATAATAATCTCAGACAATTCACACATTGTTACGCCATCTACATATACCCAAGTATATAGCTAAAGCTTGTGTTATGGGTCCTAGATAACTGATACAAATACATAGATAATTTTAAATTATTATACATAGATAATATATACTATATTAGTCTAACAGAGCATATAGTATGTATATTTTCAGGTATACCCGATGAAAGAGACCGCTTCAGTGATGTATTGTTACCTGAAAATTTACATATACCTGCAATTCTGCTATATTACAATGATGATTTAACCGAAGGTGAGTGTTTTAAAAGGATAGATTTTTATAGCGTAGGAGACAAACGAGCTTGCGGCTCATCTGATGGTAAGTGATTCCCGCCGCCCTTGAACACCTGCAACACCAGGGGACTTGCACTTGGCATTGCCGGCCTTTTAAGAAGGAATAAATTCTTTTCTTGAAGGTTTCAATATCGTATCGGTTGGGAAATAAATAATTTTTTTACTACTACAGTATATTTATAGTACCTATTTGCAGGTTTGTGGATTTTTTCAGATCCAACAAGAGACGATTGCTTCTGTCACGACTTTACTTGCATGATGCATCGGGAAAAGAGTTGTCAGGAAGTAAATGTTCAATGATATAGTAATTTACTAGAATTATTTCAAATTGTAAGTTACTTTAAAATTCGATAGTATACTTATTTACTTGTAAAATTTATATGTCATGTAATTCTATAAACAAATAAAAAATAATCTACATACTTATTGATTTACTTCGTATTATTGTAATTTTTTCACATTCTTACAAGCGTAATGTTTATTAATAATTTTGAAAAATATTCCATTAATCTATTCTCTATTTAAATATGTACATATATCTCTAATCGAAGAATCCGATATAGGTGTGGTTTTTTTTAAGTGGATAATAATCTGCTCTAACTTTATTTATAACGCTGGCGGGGCTCTAGTGGAGGATGATAAAATAAGAAGTGTCAGATCAGTCTGTCTATCGTGGCAAATTCACCAGAAATTTAACATGATGCTTTCCAGGAGAACCGCATGATGGTCAACCATATCATATCATATCATATTTCATTTCAGATTGCACAAGCGATAAGGTCGCATTTTGTACACTTTAATTTTAATTACTCTATTAATGTAGTTTTCCTGGTGCAATAAAGAGTATATAAATAAATAAATAATTTCTAAATATTCGCAAATCAGTTCTGTATTTACTCTTAATCATACATAGATTTTTTTAGAACAATATATTTTGTCTATGGTCTGAACTAACAAATCTAAATTGGATACCAGTATATTCAGCATAAGTTGAACTAAAAAATCTAAATTGGATACCAGTATATTCAGCATAAGTTGAACTAAAAAATCTAAATTGGATACCAGTATATTCAGCATAAGATTTTAGTTTTTATTGAGTCGAGCAAGAAATACTCGAGTGCATTGCAAATAGTGGGGTTGTTTTTGCAAACATAATTGTGCTTCACTTGTAATTAATGTATTATTTCCTTCAGTGATTGAACTTTCCATGTCGCTGGTTGCTGCTTTTTGCTCTTTGTATGGAGCGTGCCAAATTAATCTGCAGTTTATTTTATACTAGCTGTCCCGCGCAACTTTGTTTGCATCACACTTACTTGACATTTATCATTATATCTCGCTCAATTTACATAATATCCTAATTAATTATAGCCTATGTATTATTCTGATATATAAGCTATATTGCTGAAAAGTTTCATCAAAATCTATTCAGTAGTTTTTGCAAGAAAGAGTAACAAACATCCATCCATACTCATCGTATATTAGTGAGGTTATAATGTAATTGTGATATGTTAAAAACTACCGTATAACACTGAAAAATAGATAGTAGCCGATTGTCAGACCTACTGAATATTAATACAAAATTTCATAATAATCGGTCAAGTCATTTAGGAGGAATATAGTAACTAACATTATGACACGAAAATTGTATAAGATTACTATCTCCGATCGCCGCCGTAGCATTGTTACTTTGACTGTCAAACTTGCTATTTCTATTATGCAGGCATAGCCTAGTGTGTAGCCACACATAAAATGTCACTGCAGTTATGTTTTCGGAAAAAACTATTCATATCAACAACCAATACCTATTGTTAGGGAAACTACTCTGCTACCAAAATGTTAGGGAATTTATTCTCTGTATATATATAGGGAAAAATAAGTGGAAGCGTCAGTCACGTACCTGTATGGTTCTGCGGATTTCTTGGGCTTCAGGGTCTCGAAGATATCTTCACTAGCTTTCCAGTTTCACAGTAGGTTTCACAGTTCTAATTTATTTTAATTCACAACACAATGCGCGCGCATCATGGCCGCTGTACGGTCAGTTCAGTACTAGGTAAGGGAGGGGAGGCAAAGGCGCGGGAACAGAAAACTAACGGACTCTAATATAATAATCTGTGCTTACGATGTTACAGGGTAGATTTTGAACACCTATATTTATTAAGAAACTAAATTTTTATTAAAAGAGCAACACACAAGTTTCTTGCTTATTCTTCTTGTGATGAATCTGCATTCCGAATAAGCGGTAGAATAAAAAAATTTGACTATTCAAAAGTGCTTATATTAAGTTTATTTGAATAAAGATTATTTCTATTTCTATTTCTAATCATTACGTAAATAGAAACTTAAGGTCCGATCACAAAATGGTAATTTAATTAATATACATTGGAACGCAGGCATTTTTTATTTGAACAATCATTCTAGTGTCTGGGTAGGAACAATAAAATTACAAAGGTCTCCATAAACTTAAACCCATCAGATATCCCATAAGGTCTGACACGCTCCGCCAAGCGCACTTCCTGCGTGACCTGCCGCATGCCTGCCGCAAGAAACACCATTAAAAGCCATATTATAGTTTTCTATTTATAAAAACAGTTTTGTATACATCTATCAATTACCCTGATTTTAAATCAAGACAATTATCAATGTATAAAAATAAATAAAATTGTCGGTCTGTAATTACAAATTAACAGGTTACCGATAAATGCTTATGAATATACAAATTATACGGTACTCAAATCGAAAAATTAATTTAATAAAATTGTTGTCTATCTCTTCGTTCTTGCTAATTTCTGGAACGGCTGGACCGATTTTGATGGGACTTTCCGTCGCAGATAGCTAGTGTTGTAAAGAGTAACTTGGGCTAGTTTATATATATATTTTAATTAAAAAAAAAGTTTATATCCACGCAGAAACAGTTGCGGGTAACAGATAGAGATGAATAAAAAGGTGTGGGTACCACAATCGTATCTATTTCAGCCGATAAACAACTGTGTAAGCTGTGTTTTACCGAGCGTTCAAACCCGCGAACATCGCAAGTACGACTGGGTCTAAACCGCTAGACCACCGAGACTGATAAAAATACTAGTTTTGGCCATAACTAAAATCAAAATCCTAAAATCCAATTATTTTATTTTGTTTTTTCATGAATTTTAATAGTAATTGTCTGTTGGCTAACGGAAGATAAGCTAAGGAAGAATAGAATAGAGGACCTATTAAAGTAGAGAACAAAAAGCAATATTAATTATTAAATACATATCATAAGCAGAATAAAAAGATTACAATCAACAACAAACTCAATGAGGATATCTTCTTTAGCTTATCTTAAACAAGGATAGCAATAATGACTCCTCATTGCTAATGTCGCGAATTAACTATTATTGCGCGGCAACACTGTTGCCTAGTTACGACGTTGAGAGGAAAAATAACAGGCCTGTCATTCGAGACCGAATCTCTTACTTGTATATATTTCCATTGGAAATATTTCGTAATATACATAATGTAAATAGCCATAATTGCACTCATCATTTCACCTCCTCCTTTCGTGCTGTTACTTTCGTTTGTATTGTAACAAAGAACACAATATATATAATTCAAATTCAAAATCATTTATTCATGTAGGACATTTTTAGCCGCTTATGAACGTCAAATTTTACATTATCATTTTAATTTTTTCCCTACCGTCCAGTTCGGTATATAGATCAAATTGAGAAGAACTGGGAAGAAACTAAGGTATTGTCAGTAATGTGGACTAATGATCACATTGCTAGCAATGTATCATGTCAGATCGACCTCCACGCGGTTCCCCCTCGAAACCATCATGATACATTCCTAGTGAATTTGTCACGTTGGGCTAACTGATCTTACTTCATGTTCATCCTATCATCCTCCACTGGTGCCCCGCCAGCGTAAACCGTTAGCGCAGGCGGGCGCACCATTCCATTATCATCCTTTAAAAAAAAACTGGCAAGAAACTCAATTGAATTACTTTTTTTTAAAGCCAGTGTATTTAAAATGTATGTATAGGTGTCTATGTCTAACATTAAATGAAAATAATAGTGGTCCCAACAAACGCTAAACTAACTATCCTCGTTTCCCCAGTTCATAAAACCTTGTTATATTTGAGTTATAGCAGGTCATAGTCATAGACACAAATACACTTAACGCTTAATAATTGATAGGCCAGTACTTAACTATCACGTATACTTAGTATGTAGTTAACTAGAAACTATGTTATTATTCCAACCACCATAGTTTCTAGTCTAAGTACAAACCCCACGCGAAATCGTTATTTCTAGATTTCAAAATAACAGTTTGTTTGCGTACTTACACTGTGCGACCACCACGCATGCGCGGATCTCATAATTTACCCATTTGTTGCTCTAAATTATGGCAAGAACCCCATGCAAAGAGTCCTAAAAATAGCGTACCGGCCAGTCATTTTTATACGTAAAGAATAAAGGGACGCGAAGTGTAGTGCGTCAGCGCGAGAATTAAATTGGCGGGAAATCGTTTTTGTTTAAAAAAAGAAATAAAGGTGAATTTTTTTTAAATTATATAACATTTTGTGTCATAACTGTGTTAAAGGACCAATGCGTTTTTGAAACCAAGACATTTCGTGGTTAGTAATATTGTTTTTATGTTTACACTACTTTATTGTTATGTTGTTATCGACTAGTAAGCATCGAACATGAGCATAGCTTTAATTATATAAAATTATCTTAAGATTTTATATACTGTATAACTAGTATACTTTGCTCTGAAATAATAAAAAAAAGTGCTTCACTGACATTTATTTATGTTATTAAATTTGGGATGTATACTTTTTGGCTGTTGGCCAATGCTTAATACTTAAAAAATGATAAAAAAATGTCACTGAGCAAGTAATCACTACGTTTTAAATTTTGATCTACATTTTATCGGATATTTATACCGTTCATTTCAAAGAACTATTTACTAATATAATATTTATTTAAATACGAGTACGTAGTTACAACATTAGCGTTCATATCAAGTTTCATACTTATTGTAAAACGGGTATAAAACATGGTTGTATGTGAAATATTACAAGTGGTACCTAATTCTGTCAAAAAACTGGCTGCAAATCATGTAGCACACCTACTTCTGTGTTTTTTGTCAAAACTGTAGATCTTTCTAAAGGAACTACTACTAATATAAAACCATAGAAAATAATTTACTCAAACGATGTTTCCAAATATGTAATATTATTATTAAAATCGTACAAAATATACGCTGTTTGTAAAAAAATAATTCATAGTTGCGTTAAAAGTCTGCAACAAACCCACTAAACCTTGTTGCTATATTTTTTTTTTAATCACGCACAAATAAATAATCTTACATTTTGCGGAGAAATATATAACATAGCGCAGGGCGAGCCTCCGGGTGTCTCCGATTACCGTTTAATCAACTACTATTTGTTATTTTATTAACAAACATTATTGATTTGAGCAGACAGGGTGGGGCAAATGAATTGTTTGCAGATTTGAAAGCTTTTAACCTCCGCACCCCAATTATATAGATTTATCACCCCAATGTTACCTCCAATACACACATACATATATATAATATACACGTATGTGATTTTAATGGTAGTAAACAGTCACCCATATTGGTTTAAGATTGAATGCCACCACAGAGTATTAAATGTACAGAGCAAAAGTTAATAGCACAGATAACATAATATTGTAATAGTAAGGCAAAGAGCATACGGCCTAACTTCTGTAATTTTTAAGAAGTTTTAAAAGTAGTAAAATATTTTTAGTCACTGCCTAAAAATATTTTACTCAATCTGAAATATTAAATTAAAATTAACTAGCTATCTAACTAATAGTTACATGAAAACACGACAACCATAATACATACTGTCGATTGTTGTTGAAGTTCGAATGTTCCATTTTCCAAATTGACGTGGTGCTCAAATTTACATTCTATTCGTAATAATATATTGTAATGTACTACACAAGTGATACTTAAATACTTTATTTTATTAATACATATAAGAATATTGTATATTAATGTACATATTTTCTTCACTTCTATTTCCTGACTATAAATATAAAACAGCAGCCATATTGAACTATAATCATTTCCCGCCAAAGAAATTAAGTATGGACACCGAAGAAATTAAGTATGTGATATTCTTTTAACGATCTTAGGAAAGACAAAGACCCATAGTCAAACAGCCTACACTTTTGTAAAATAACGTACCTACTAGTACACAGCACTGTACAACTTTTTAATTTTTTTGATAATTGGAGACAGGAAGCGATCTATCGTAAGGTCGACAGTACTATGGTCACATAGACAATGGAGCAATTCGATAAGCGCTTTATCCATTGTTACAATTCGGATAACACAATAGCTTACGCCAAGCGTTTATTTTGAAGGGTTTAAAATAAATTCCATACAAATTAGCTAAGGTTTCAGCTAAAAAGGAAACCATTTAGATACGTAAATTATATGGAAGTACAGCGTCTACACACGGCCCAACAATCAATGGGTGGTGAACAGCGCCCAAATGAAATTTTAAATAGAAATTAAGAAGTCAAAAAAGCTGATAGATATCTTGATGACAATCGTTATTCATATTCATAAACATTACTACAAACATCACGTTATCATGTGACGTCTTGATACACAACTGTGTATTGGCATCTATATATATATATATATATATATATATATATATATATATATATATATCTTCATTGAATTTAGAGCGTAGACGCTGTAATTGATAATATCGCTCAGATTATACTATATCATTACTAAGTTTTTTATTATTAATTAAATTCTATCCATTTAGTGTCTAATATAACCAATTTATTCTCCTTTCCAGAAAGCTGTTCATAATGACAACTTTGCCCGCTTACAAGTAAGTTATAAGCAAACTAATTTTCTCTAACGTATAGACTTGCGTCACTTTTTTAAACAACATACTCTATTGCTGGTAGCTGGCATTTATAGTTAAACTAGAGGGTGCGTGTGTGCGCGGGCCTCAAGAGGCCCGCGAGGCGTTGTCGTTGATTTTTTTTGTGAAGACGGTTTTTATTTTCGTTGTTAGAGTTGTCTGTTTTGATACGATTAGGTGACTTCCTATTGTAACAGTGAATTTCTGTTTCACGTGTACCATATATACCTGTGGCGAAACTTTGTATTGTAATGGTCACAATACAAAACCTAACCTAACCTACCTTTCTGTATACTATATTAGTCTGGGGTCAAAGTTTTTAATGTAGAGAACATAATACGAAACCTAACCTAACCTACCTTTTTGTTTACTATATTATTCTGAGGTCTTAATTTCTACTGTAAGAGTCGCAATACAAAACCTAACTTAACCTACCTTTCTGTATACTATTTCGACCTGTGGCTTTAATTTTTATTGCAATGATCACAATACAGAACCTCACATTACCTACCTTTCTGTACACCTTATTGATCTGTGGCCACAATTATCATTTTGACCTGTGGGATTAATTTCTATTGCAATGGTCACCATACAAAACCTAACCTACTGTATCTTTCTGTATACCACATTAGTCTGGGGTCACATTTTTTAATATAGAAAGCATAATACGAAACCTAACCTAACCCATATTTAATACTATACAACGGGGTTACAATTTCAAATGTAGAGGTCATAAAACTGAACATAACCCATTTTTTATATTTTACAAAGCCTAACAACCTACATTTCTATACATTATATTACTGGCCTGTGGCCTTACTGAAGAGTGAATCAGTAATGAGGATAATTAATAAAAAAAATATAGAATATAATTGAATTTTATTAGTATAACAGAAACAGATGTTCTTCTACTATATAATATTTACTTAACAACAAAATGTGTATAACATATTTTGTGTGGACCATAATGGTGGTTAGCTTCGTTTATAATTTTAACGTCTTCATAATGTTACTAAGATTATTTAGTAACAGCCGACTGATATTGCAATTGCTATTGATTTTTCATTGTTCTGTACACTTCTGTGCTCGAATGTTTCCATTGTTGATCTCCCAATAATCTCATCAGGTATATTATGCAACAAACAAAAAATATTATTAATAAACTTAAAACTGTATTACATAGAGATGTTTTTGGGTGTCGATTAGATTGGTTTCCACGACACCCAAGAGGTACAATCACATCGCGTTTTTTTTAAAGTGGTGTCCCAGTCTTTTCCCAAGTTCATAGGTACTACTATATACAAGTGCTCTAAAATTTTAGAGAAGAAAAAAGACAGGCATAATCCACTGTATTAGAACTATAGAATAGAGTGGTAAACAATACTTATATTTTGTTATTTTTACCATTTCAATTTTTTAAGATTTTTTTTTTATAATATTGTTCAATAATAATATTGCAGGAATAAATATTTTATTGTACCTGTAATATTGAATTAAATAGTAGATAATAGTATACCACTCTATTAAGAATAATGACTTTAAATTATAATGTAATGTTTTATACTTCACATCTACTTACAATGAGGCAAAGAAGACATATCTACAATATACACGAGAACATCGGCTATTTCTCTAAGAATAAAGTGGTAATTAAATTTTAAAAATATGTTTCTAATAAAGTCTAGTACGATATACAACATTTGTTTTAATTATAAGAATATTAATATTTCAATAGTTTGTATGATAATTAAATTAATTTTTAATATTTATATACAACTCTCTTCTATAGGAGTACGAATGTGTCAATAAAATGAATGAGTGAATTTGGAGTAGTGTGGTGGACGATTACGATAGTCAAAAATACTTGAAGACTAAGCATTACATCTTGAGTGTTATTTTTTAATATAATTCTATAATACAAGAAGTTGAACTGCTCGAAACTTATCATTTTTGACGATCGCAATAGCGTTACTTTACGTAAGTGTATATAAATATATTATATAAAAACATAAAAACTAATAAGCCGCCACCAAAGCTATATAAGTATGTAGGTAGTGAGTTCTAATTGTTGCTGTCAATGTGTTAAGCTTAAGTCAACAAATTTTTAATCACTACATTTTTTACATATGGCACACCGTTTACGATTCGCTCTTTTGGAATTAAAATTTTAATGTTCTCAGCATGCCGTACTCGACCTAAGGCGACATACAGTTGACCATGGCTGAACACATCGGACCGCAGATCTACGCCTACTCTATCTATGGTCTGTCCTTGACTTTTATGTACAGTCATCGCGTAACATACTTGCAATGGAAATTGTCGACGACACATTTCAATAGGACTTCCCGGTTCAATGGGTGCTTTGAAAGAAATCCTTGGTATTCTATAAGTCTCCGAGTCATGCGGTTTCCGAACCGTCACCAGTCTTGGCGATACATCTACAACGACTACCTTAGTACCGTTCACGAGTCGGTCTACAAAGCTGAGGTTTCTTACTATCATGCAGACGCAGCCCTTTTTTATTGGCAGATCGTAATCAGGCACTCCCTTAGCTTGTACTTTGTGTAGCATATCGGGACCCAGATGAAATTCGTCGGAATGTTCCACATCTACGCTATCAACACCATAGCAATGAATCATTTCGCCATCAACGCGTTCTAGTATATGGGCGTTTATATCATTAACATTAGTGTTATGAGTGGATAATATTGCTCTACTCGCGCATTCATCTGGATCGCACAACATATCGCCAGGAAAAACAAAGTCAAGCAAATGGTCGAGTTCGGAAACCACATTTAAATGCAGTAAACTAATTAGTGTTTGGATATTTCTGCCTGTGCCAAAAGTGTGTGATTCGCAGGCACCGGAGCCGAGGTTTAACAAAAAATTTGAATATCCCTCGTCGTTGCGCGTTCTTTGAGCTTCTGTCAAAGAAAATTGGGTCATTTCATGCCATAAAGAAGATGTTCGGAGGGATGCTTGAATAATATCATTTTGACATCTCGCACTCGGCACGACTGGAGGTATTTGCCTAAAGTCACCAGCGAAAATCATTATTTTTCCTCCGAACGCTTTTCTGCAGCCCATCAAATCTTGCAGTGACCGGTCAAGAATGTGTACAAGATATTTGTGCGACATTGGCGCTTCGTCATATATAATAATGGAGGATTCGCGAATTAGTTCAGCCCTCTGGGTACCGTTGGTTAAACTCCAATGACTCGTGTCATCGATCACTTCTAATGGTAATCGGAACATACTGTGAGCTGTGCAACCGCCTTCGTAATTCTGTGCAGCTATTCCCGAACTCGCAGTACAAATTGCAACAGCTTTCAGTATTCCCCGTACATACGCCACTATAACTTTCAGCAACAATGTTTTACCAGTGCCTGAAGGGCCGTCCAAAAATAAAATACGAGGTGTCTCGTCACAAGAGTGGTCGGTTGCTAATAACTTTAAGACGTGATCGAATACGCGTTTCTGTGCATGCGATAATAATGGTACCCATCGAGTAACGAATTCGCGCAAACTGTCATTATTATATTCCACTCGCTCTCTATCTAATTCTGTTGTGTCGTCTCGAACAATTGGCAGCCCTTGGTCCTGAAGACGACTTCCATGTTTGCGGAGGAGTCGGTCAATTTCCTTTAACGCTTGGTTATATGCGTGATCTTCTTGATCGTTTGGGTGGCGTTCCAAAATATCTTCACTTATGAGATGTTTGAATTTATCCCATAGAATCATTGCAGGGGCACCATTGGTAATTAAAAGCACGAAAAAGTGTCTAAGCTTTTTTCCATTATAAAATGCTGCTGCCTCTTGAATACATTTCTCGTATTCTTCTTCATCGTTAGCAATACCGACTGTCCGGGCTGCCTCCTGGAACGTTTTACAATTTGGTCCACCTAAAGTTAGCAAGTCGGCATAACCACGGCACGGGAAAGAACTCAACAACATTCTTAAATAGAACTGCTCGCCCCTGTTCGGTGCCACCCAATATAATCTCGCAACCATCTCTTTGCGTTGTCTTTTCGTAACGAAATATTTTCCTCCGCAAATTGAAAATATCTGTACATTCTTTGTCTTCGGTCGAGAGGCATGCACTATGTAATTTTCATAGAAGTCCTGATACGTGAGGTTCTCGAATTCTATTTCAGATGGTCTATTGAAATATTTCAATAGATCAGAATTAGATCGCTCAACAGCTTCAGATTCTTGACCTCGCCTGAAAAATACAGTATGCTGTCCCTCTAGATGTACCGTCAACTGCTTTATGGTAGGTTCTCGTGCTGTAAGATCAAATTCGAAAGTCCTCCATGCGGCATCGCAAGCACCTATATATCGTTTGGTCACATATTGTTCTATTTCATTGTTGCGAAGTTCGTCTGGAACAATCGCTACGCGTGCTTCGTCTGGACCTTTTGTCATATATTTAAAAAGATACTTGACGATTTTCCGCGTTGAAGATATTTCTAGATTTATGTGACAATCATATTTTAATAGCAATGCCGCATTGTATGGTACTATCCATAGGTCGTTAACTGTTACACTACGATTTCGGTACGAGATATTGGCTGTGTTCGACGCATTCCTTTTTAATACTACAAAACCTCTTTCATCAGTGTAGGTGGTGTCGGTTTCTTTTTTGGGAAAATATTTGGTACATTTTTGCTTTTCCGCATCCCAACACGGCAAATTAGTACGATGATTAATGCCACATGGGCCATGAACCATATGTTTTAGTACCAGCGTGCGTAATCTTCCATCCGCTTCGTGTTCAGCGGGTATATCTGCACGTACCACTTTATCAATGTCGATATTCTGTACCGGTCCACCACCGTCTACGCGAAAGCATATATGCGCGTGTGGCAAACCGCGTTTCTGAAACTCTATTACATATAAAATATATATCAGTTTACCGAACCAAGATCCGCTGCGTAAATCTCTCAATAATTGTGACAGTTTTAAATTAAATACGCGGGCACAAATAGAAGCTGAAGGCATGATACTGTTTGCGGAAGTGTTTACTACTATTTCCTTCCATTTGGGATTACATGTAATCGTTAAAAAATACGAAGGTTTTCCCAATCTATTAACGATTGCAATCGCATCCATGTATTTACATTTCATGTAACGTGGACCACCCGTAAACGTATTTGGTAAGTATACACGACCTGGTACCACACCGCCTTCTCCTTGTACAGTTTCATCTCTAGCAATTTCTTCCAAAGGAGCGAGACGAAGTTCTTGGGAATTACATTTCTGCAGATTAGCGACATAGCGAAGCCGTTCTTCCTCGACTCTACAGTACATGTCTACAAGCCATTCCTCTGACAGACGACCTAGTTGCGAAAATCGGGACTCCGACAGCAGAAGACATCTATAGTATTTTACTTGTGACAATTTGTGACCCTGATTATCCAGAGTATTTATTGTCCATCCAACACCTCCGTGTGGATAAAGTAATGGATATTGAAATACTTCATATAATGGATTAAAGATGTCGACTGTGTGCGGTTTTTTTTCCCCAATTTTCCATATACACATACTTCTCGGTACATATTGCTCTCTATCGGTGCTAATGATAGCTGCAATTTCATCGCCGCGCGGCATATCGCCTAAAATATTTCCATGTGTGACACGAGAAGTACGTTCGAACACAAGCCGTGCCTCTGTGGATGGTTCATTAGAGAGTCGTTTGAAACAATCAATAAACGGACTGACTGTGTTTAAAAAAATTGTAATCTCCTGCAAAATGTTCTGATCGAGATTACGGTTTTGTGCCAATCTTTTTCGCTCTTCGCCATCGTCAATATAAAGTCCGATAGGATTTGTGGATTCTGTGTACGACATATCAAAGACTCTATGGTACGTTCGCCCTTGAATTTTAATAAAACTCAGTCCTGTCGTTGGATGCTGATATCCATGTGAAACACCCAAAGCACTAAAAGCAAACAGATTATTATACGCTCGAGCGTACGTTATGAATTTCTGGTTAGAATAAAATTGTTCGGTAAGTGGAGGTAAATGCATAATATTAAATCGTCCTTTTCCACAGCACCATTGTGCTCTGCCCTTCTCTTCGTAAAATAACTTTGCACCGCATTCTGGGCAGATGTAAATGTCATTAGCAACCAAGGAAATATTCTTAAACGAATATAATACTACACAGTCCAAATCTTTTCCTGATTTCTCGACTATTAATCCGGTTTTTCTTAAAATTGGTTCTACGGTTCTCACCCGATTATATACAGTATCACGTTCACTAATTAGCTCGCGATTATATTCACGATAACGATGTGAGGCGTCCCGGTGCACCTCTGGATGTAATTCAGTATAACGAGTAACAGCATCGCGATTTACTTCTGGATGCACTGCTGAGTAACGAGATACAGATTTACGGTTTATCTCTGGATGCACATAAGAATATCGCTGAACAGCTTTTTGATGGACTTTTTTATGTGTGGTATTATACTTTATAGATGCTGTCAAATGGGAGTTCGTGTTGACTTTCTTTGGACCATGTTTAAGCGTTAAGGGACGCCCTGACTTACGACTATTTATATAACTTTTATGTAGTCGACTATTTTCTTCCTGACCAATAATACTCGACATAGGTATATCTAAACATTCATCATTATTTGCAACAATCACCGATTGAGCAGAAAATACATCATTATTTTGAACATGCGATAGTACCATGATATGGTGAATTGCATATTCACGCTGGTGACCATCTAGTGCCGCATTGCGTAATAAAAGTTGGGCTAAGTTATAAAGCCCATTAACTTGAAACAGTCTTGCTCGATTTTCTTCACTGCAATGACTGTACATACGGTTTGAATCTACTGCGTGAGAATCAAACAAATAATAGATTCCATCCGTGCTAATCGTCTCTACCTGTTGAGTATGAATACCGCTAGATTTCCAAAAGGACACTGTCGCGTTTTGGCCGGTGAATTGAAAGCCGCTATTAGCGGAACTGTGTCTATGAAACAACGTGCGAATTTTATTTTCTAAATCTGTTATCGTATTGCTTAACTGTGACTCGTAGCATGGATACAATCCCTGATCTGTCCATTCTATACATAAGTCTACTTTGTAATGTGCCATGTCTAATGATGTCGGCAATTCCTCTGGTTCTATAAGTCGAGGTTCAGCGCCACGGAGAACAACATTTAAATATATATGATTTCCAATGTTTAAAATAAAGTCGATATCGGCAGTAGTGAAAATAGCCTGACTGTTAATATACGAATAAATTAAACCACATGCCGACATCACTACACATTGCAAATTGTTACCACCCAGCAAAGTTCCTTGATGGGTGGTACCGGCAGCGACACACCTGACACTTGGCTCATCCGAATGCATGTCAATCCGAGAAACCTCCAAAGGGAGATTCGCTGACAAAGCGAGTTCTTTGCATACAGTAGGGACATTGATATCATTGCTCTGTTCCATCGATTTAGAATTCTGGAATATAAAAAAATAATTAAAAGATTTTGTTTATGTTCCTTTGTTCATGTCCATGTTTTGAAAATTACGATTATCAAAAGATTACAATTTGCTCGCAAAAGATATAATTTCTATTAAAATCAATCACGGATACTTTGTTATAAAAGAATGCAACACCATCAAGTTTTCAAAAGCTTATTTAATTAGTCTTTATTAACAATAAAATTAAATTCCAAGAAATAATTTTAAAAATCTTCATAAACAAATAAATTTTAGTTTACAAACATGATTAGGTTACTATTTTCTAAACACAAAATATTGCATCGTAATTGCCTAAGTAATACTTAGACATACGTATTTATATTATAAAATAATTTATAAACCAACTTTATACTTATGACAAACTTAATACCTACCATAATATCAGATTCAATGGAAGATACCGATATGGATGTATTAGAAGATAGAACACTGACATCATTATTCCAAATTTTAGATTTTTTAATCGAATGATCCAGTGTCATAATGTCTAAATCGTCCTGAAAAAACAAGTTACATTATATTTCAAGAAATGAAATAATGAATTAAAAAATATATTATATTATTGTATATTTATATTATGTATATATATTTTATATATTACTGTTATTTTTTATGTTTATTTTATTCCACTCATGCACCATCCACCACTGGACAAACTTTGAGTAGAGGAGAAAAGACAGAACTTTTCTCGTCTACACAAAGGTTGTCTGAAAGTTATCGCTTAAGCGCCCAGACTGGCGTTTGTACCTAACATACTCTGTTTTTTTTCACACGGAATCACTTGATGATGTGGTATCCGTGATGCTATTCATTTACTGGCATATAAAGGCAATGATTATCATTTACCATTAGCTGGGCTGTCAGCTTTTTTGCCATTTCAGTTGCATTAATAAATTGACCTATAGAATCATACAAACACTTAGAGTGGCTATCAAATTCTGAAATAGACTTTCACATCTCTAGGAGTTCAGAAAAAAAAAAAATAATTTGGAAGAGAACTAAAAAATATTTATTCTAAGGGTAAACACAAAAATAGATAAATATATACATATAAATAAAATTGGAGTGCCTGCTTGTCATATTGAAAGAACTGCTTTTTTGCTACATGCCTATGGATATAAATACGGTACATACACCAAAATAACATTTTTTACAATTTCTGTCTGTCTGTCCGTTTGTTCCGGCTAATCTCTGAAATGTCTGGGCCAATTTTGAGGGGACTTTTATTGGCAGGGAGCTAATATAATTAATACTTAGGCTACTTTTACTTTAGAAATATTCTTTTATTTTAGAAAAATAAAGTTAGATTCCACGCGGACGAAGTCGCGTGTACAGCCAGTATATTATAAAAAAACTGAAATATAAAATGCAATGGAAATAAATACCCAATCGATTGAAAATTACTAATATTCTGTAATAGATACAATGCCACTTACATTTTTGGAGTGTTGACTTGTCATTGGTGAAGATGACTCTTCAGGTGACAATACCACGACACTGTGACTCCAAACACTCGAATTTTGTTTTTCTGAGCTGTGATCACCTATACTACTTACCACCTAAAATATGTAAGTATAATTATACCATACAAATATAATAACAGAAGCATTAATAAGGATATCATTATTTAAAAAAAAAACTGTTTAGTATACATACATATGAACGTCTTTCATACAACATATTATTAAACCAGAAAAGCTATTGTAAATTCCGAAATGCATTGAACCATTTTATTTATATTTTATCGATGTACGAGCGGGCGAACTTAAAATCTCAACTTAATCATCCATTTGTACGTTTTGCCTCCAAACCCTAATAAAAAGCGTTTCAATATGCAACATATTTTTCTCAATTTTTCCAATCTGTGACTACTTCATATAAACATCATACAATCTTTTAGTACCACCACAAAAAATGAAATTAAATTTATTGATATTATCCTAGTGATTGTAAAAACTGAAGACATACTAACCATCTGAACAACATATACATACTGAAGTCATGTAATATAATATACATCCTGACAGTCGCCTGTATACTATATGCATATATACATAATAATAATAATCTCAGGACAATTCACACAGCGCCATCTAGACCCAAGTTAAGCTTGCTAAAGCTTGTGTTATGGGTACTAAACAACTGAGACATATACATAGATATTTTTATTTTTGGAAAAACATACATATTATACATAGAAAACACCCAGACCGATACAAACAATCATACTCATGAAAATACAAATGTTTGTGCCGTGCGAGGAATCGAACCCGCGATCGTCGGTTGTAAAGAGGTGTGCTAGACCGCTAGACCACCGAGGTCGTCAAAATAATATGCACATAGATTCATGTCGACATCGATGTTTTCTAATATCTATCATCTCTACATATGAAAAAAATAAATTATTATTTACCTTATGATTACTTAAGAATGAATCATTATTTTGATTACAGCTCCGTACAATCGACTGTTTAGAATCACAGCGTCGTTTCTTGTTTAAAACCTTGTTAAAAGAAATCAACACTTTATAACAATTGTTAATGTTATTCATTAATAAGAAAAAATAAAAAATCATGTGTTTAATTTGTTTAGATGCATATTGAAAATTTTGATATATAAATAAAATATAAGAATCATAATCTCGATTTTCGATTGCATGAATTATACGTCGGAAGCTCTATGGTGAGTGTCAATTGTCATAGTTGTCATCAAAGAGTTTATACATCTGCTGTCATTGTTATTGGTGTAGAACTGTAGATTTGTATACATTGTGGTGTAACGTTGCTCTAAAGATATTTGCGTATTATATATACAATTTCTAAATTGGGTAATAATAAAATATACTGTGAAAACATAGAATACATGAAAACAGACAAATTAATCGTAATACATATAGTTACATACCGTGAGTACTTATTAAATTAAGTGACATAATAACCACATCCACCATGTCCCATATTTTACTAAAGAAAACAAACAGTGTTTACTACATAATCAAATATTTGTTCAATGAGACTACAAGAGGTACTAACTGAATGGGACGGCAGAGATGTTGATAAAAAATAAAAAATTTTGATGTGCAAAAGTGGCAAATTTTCCAAAATTGTGAAACCAATCTTTATACTCAGTTCCCAGGCGTTTTTCAAGAGTATAAAAAGGAGTGAAAGTGTCATTGGTTCTGAATTAGTTTGCAGAGTAAACAGGCAGATTATAAGAAGAGTTAATTTTTGTGGTATACCTACTATAGATCACAGTTTAAACTTGTAGTAGTACTTATATAAGAATATAAGATAATTATAAATTTACATGTAAAATTTCTCAATTATACATCCACTTCATTAATATGATTGTTTTATTTTAATGCAATATTGAAATTTTTAGAAATATTTCCACATTAAAGTGCAGTACATTAGTAATACTTCGTTTCATTAGTTTAATGCAATTATAACCTATGTCCAGATTAATAATAGCAAATAGTAAAGCTGAAAATTTCAAAGTGACATGGTATGTTGTCTACATGTCCTAATTTATTTATTAAACAATAGGTTAATAATTTGTGATGTACATATTTTTATTTAAAAAAATAATGACTAAGGATTCCTATTTTTTTTAAATGTTAGTATAATATAAATAACACATGATTATAAAATATTTAACCGTTAAGATATAACACATAACACTTGGAAAATAGAACATTAAATATAGTAATATCAGATCAAGTGAAAGTAAACCTTACTAAACATTATGTTTCTTATATAAATGGAATGGCAAACAAGGTGATGGCACATCTGGTAGTAAATGGAAAATGTCACCTATATACATGAACAACACCATAGACTATTACACCATTATTAGATACTCTGCTCTCTCTAAACTCATTATTACTATTCCACGGAACTAAGAATTCATGCCTGTACCCTATACTTTTTCAGCCATATCTCACCTTTCAATCTAAATATAATTTTCAATGAAAATTACATGGCGGTTGAAATAGTTGCCACAGAGGTACCACATACAGACTTTAACTTTAATAAACTTTGTACAAAGTCTATCTTGGAGCAGTTGAATAAGTGTCATTATAGAAATACACATAACAAACAAGATATTTACCTTATTATGAGTTGCATGTAGCAACTCATTACAAGTGTTGGCAACCCCTTCAGAGATCTTCTTGGGCTGTGGTTTACGGCCACGAAGTTCTTTCTTTGGACGACCAACATTTCGTTTCATTTACATCTACAAGAATATTTTTTATTAGAGTTTATGATAGTTTGCTATATATGTAACCAATAGGTTAAGCTTCTGTCACTGTCTTGATGAATCGAAAAACATTGGATAGTCATAATATATCATATCATAGCAACACATTAATGTCTGGTTGCAGGGATGGTGCTGCAGTGATATATCACTACTCTAAGAAGCTTTTGGATTATTAAATATTTTGTTTTTTGCAAAGGTGTTAGTACATCAATTCTCCTAACTGCCTGTTAGAATATTTAACATTTCACAAGATTGTCATTCCTCTACTCCATCATTGGAGTGGTCAACCACATTATCAGTGTTTTATTCAACTCTCAATGTCTATGCGTTAAATAAAGATTTAAAAATCAACATTTTTATAAAAAGTAATCACTTAAACTCTCAATAGTAAAATATGGAGCATAAAACTTTTTACTTAAAATACGTACCTTTGTAAAAATAGTAAAAAGTATTCCAATAAGTAAGTAGATAATCTAATTATATTATATAACTAAAATCATAAATAATTAATAAAAATAATCACTTACCCTTGTAATATTCTTCAACTTCAACAAGTTTTAACACTTTTAACCAATTCTGTGTCAGTTATTTGATCGCGTTAGCGCCAAATTAAAATTTTCTCCTTCGATTTCCCGCTCTTTTGTTTTTTTTTATAACAATGTATTTTAAAATTCGAATCCATTCTTCTTTTTGAAAATTATCAGAACTGTTAATATTTTTTTTTTATTTTCATTTTAAAATAGTTATTGACTTTTAAATTAATTAACAATTATTCTTTTAGACAAATATTTTTGAATTGTATTCTAAAAAATATTTTTTCAAACACAAATATTTATTTTAATTGAAATTAAAATGGATTTAACCTTTCTTAAAAATTATTGTTAATTTACAAGCTATATTATGTAATAAAATAAATGTAACTAATAAAAAAAAAAAGATATAGGTAATTCCAATTCATCCATCAATAAATATGTCTATATTATATTAAAAAAAAAATACTCAACAAATTTGAACGTTATGCCTGAACAGTAAAATTTATTTTTCATTTAATTTACAAATTAAGCAAACAAATTCTCTCATGAGACCTATAATTATTTTATAGTCTGTACTGTTCTGTTATGAAGTGCTGTGGTCACGAAACAAAACTTTATTATGTAATATTATCTTATCTGTGGCTGTATCCATGTAGTGGGCTTAAGGACAGGCATTAGACATCTGTAGAATTTATTACCTGTACCTACTCTCATTCTACCGTTGTTCCACTTAATTATTGTTGTGTGTGAAATTATCTAATAGCTATCATAGATGTTATTTTTTTTCATTTCACATTTCTTAATTTTTTTTCTAGTTTATACAGTAATTTTTATTTGAACTACGTGAAGAACACACTCATGTTCGTTGATAATCTAATAAGAAACATTAATAATGTAAACATCGCCTTCATACATACTGCTGTAGTTTTGTCATTATGTTTTCATACTTACCTGTAATCGAGACAATCGAAAGAATAAATCTACCACATATGCTAAATCAAACTTTTTATTACCATAAAAAAATATCTTAAAATGTATGTACTTAAATAATTTCTTCTGTTACTGTATGTGAATATATTAAAAATGAAATAAAAATATATAGAAATTAAACTGCCTAAAAACATGGTTAATAATATTAAAGTTTTTTATTTATACTTAATAATTACCCAACATTTAATTAAGGACGTAACCACCTACTTTCTTTATTTCACGCTGTTATTTATTTAGAGTTTCCATTCCTCAATAGAAGTCAGTTCGCTGCAGGGATGATTGGTGCCACAAAACTGAATTTTAAAAATATTTTAAAATTGTCATAACAAATAAAGTATCCTAATTAGGCCGCCATCTTGGATTTTTCCTTTTTAAATACTGTGCACTTTGGTGATAGAAACATTTCATACAAACATTGTACAGAGCCGAGGTTACATACACCTAGGAGTTCCTTAGTACGGTTTACTATGAAAATCGATGTATGGTGTTGCCAGGAGATTTTGATAAAAACCACCTAGGACCCTTTGAGGGATAATTTTGGACCAATGCTCATCACTGTTTTGTTCAAATTGACGAAAAAAAATTCCACGTTTTTTTACTTTTCTTCGAAATTACCCCAAAAAAGGGAAATTTTTTTGGACCAGGTAATATTTCCCACCGAGAGTTTCCATTGCTGTATAGAAGTCAACTCGCTGCAAGGTTTAGTGGTACCCCAAAATTGAATTTTTAAAAGTCCCTAAAAATGTCGACATAAATTAAGTACCATAACTCGGCCGCCATCTTAGATTTTTACTTTTTAATACTTTTGACATATTCACCCTAGTGACAGAAACATTTCGTTCATACATTGTATAGAGCCTCGGTGACTCCTTCTAAGAAAACTGATGTACGATGTTGCCAGATAATTCTGACAAAAACCACCTAAAATCAATAGAGGGATTGTTTTTGACAGATTTTCATCGTACTTTTGTTTGAAATGTCCAAAAAATATTTTCCCACTTTTTAGGACATATCTCAAAAATTACCCTAAAATCGGGGAAAATTTTTATACCAGGTAATACTTTGTGTTGAGACACATCATATCTCCATAGAAGTCGACTGGCTGTGGGGTTGCCAAGTGTCCTAAAACTACATTTAAAAATATCCCAAATTTTCTCCGAAAAGCAAAACTCCCTTATCTCTGCCGCCATTTTGGATTTTTACTTCTTAATACTTTTGACGTATTCACCCTAGTAACAGAAACATTTCGTCCATACATTATGTAGAGCCTCGGTGACTTCTTCCTGTACTATTCCCTAAGAAAACTGATCTGAGGTGTTGCCAGATAATTTTGACAAAAACCACCAAAAATCCTTAAGGGGATGACTTTTGACAGATTTTCATCATTCTCTTGTTTGAAAAGTCGAAAAAAAAATTTCCCACTTTTTAGGACCTATCTCAAAAATTACCCTAAAATCGGGGAAAATTTTTATACCAGGTAATACTTTGTGTGGAGACACATCATCTCTCCATAGAAGTCGACTCGCTGCGGGGTTGCCAAGTGTCCTGAAACTACATTTAAAAATATCCCAAATTTTCTCCGAAAAGCAAAACTCCCCTATCTCTGCCGCCATCTTGGATTTCTAAAATTTCATAATTTTCCCTAGGGGCCGGGTCCTTCGGCTATCCGACGCCGCACAGTGCGTTGAGCTAGCACACTCGTAGGTACCCTATCAATTTCAGTTTTTAAAGCTATACCTCAATTTCAAAATTTGTCCCATGATGTATGGGTGTTGCCAGCAAATTCTGACAAAATCCACCTAAACCCCTTCAGGGGACGATTTTTGGTAGACCAACAAGACTTTTTCATTTAAAATGTCGAAAAAAATTTTTCCCACTTTATGGGACTTTTCTCCAAATTTAACCCAAAATCGGGGAAAATTTTTAGCCCTGGCAAATCTTCTTACTGGGACTTACCCATGTCAGTAGGTGGCGTTTAGCTACGGGGTTGCCATGTGCAGCAAAAACGCGATTGAAAATATCCCAAAATTTTTCCAAAAACTAAATCTCCCATAGCTTGGCCGCCATCTTGGATTTCTGAAATTTCATAATTTTCCCTAGTGGCCGAGTCTTTCAGCCTCCCAATGCCCTACAATAGGGATCGGTAGCATCCCCGCAAGTACCCTAGGAATTTCAGTTTTTGGAGAGACACCCCAATTTCTATTTTGGTCATACCATGTATGGGTGTTGCCAGCAAATTCCAACAAAACCCACCTAAAACCCTTTAGGGGATGTTTCTCGATAGGCCTTGATGCTTCTTTTGTCAAAAATGTCGAAAAAATTTTTTCCCACTTTTTGGACCATTTCTCCCAAATTACCCCAAATTCGGGAATTCTTTTTAGCGCTGGCAATACTTTATACCGAGACCCATCATCGCCCCATAGAAGCCGACTCGCTGCGGGGTTGCCCTGTACCTAAAAAATGACTTTGAAAATAATCCGGATTTTTAGGACCAATTTCACACGCCCCCAACTCGGCGGCCATCTTGGATTTTCGAAATTTCATAATTTTCCCTAGAAGTCGAGTCCTTCGAGTTTCCTATGCTCCACAACCGGTGTCGCCAGTACCCCCGCAACTACCCTGGGAATTTCGGTTTTTGAAACCCTAGAAAATTTTCAACCAGTTTTTGGCAATTTTTTCGCGGCCATCTTGGATTTTAATTTTTTGTTTTTACGCCACATTCTGGGTCCCGCCGAGACGTGCCAAATCACTCTTTGAACGGAATCGATCCGAGCGAAACTGTAAAAGTTAGCCGCCATCTTTGTCCGCCATCTTGGATTTTCCCAAATTTCGGAATTTTCTCGTGGTCACCCTAGCCAAAGGAACATTTCCCCCATACATCGTCTCGACCCCCGGACGCTCCTTCTGGGAGAACAACTATGTCAATCAGTGAGTGAGTCACCGTAATGCAGCTTTATATATTATAGACTATGTAATATTATGTTATCTGTGGCTAAACGAACGAAAAAGGTGAGTGCAAAGGTCATTTCAAACCCGCAGAAGGAGAACTAGAAAACTACTAAAATAAATTTAAATGAATAGATCATTAAAATTTATTTCAGACTAGCTGTACACGCGACTTCGTCCGCGTGGAATTTAACATTATTTTTTTTAAAATAAAAGTAACCTAAGTTACTCCTTATTACATCACCTATAGAGTTAAAATATTGTATTTTTTTTTAAGTATTGTTATGGTAAGAACGCATTATATAAGTCTTAGACTTAGAATGAAATGTCTGTTGGGTCAGCTAGTTAATTTATTACCTTTTTGGTGTTTGATTTCAATATTGTTTTCATTTATTATAACAAACATCCCGTAACATTTTCTTTAATTAATTGTAACCGGTTTGCAAACACAAATGTTACTTATTTCTATGCCTACGTCTATTTTATTCCCACAAATAAACTCGAGAAGTGGATCATTGTTCAAAGCGTAGTCTCCGCCATCTTATATTTAAAAATCATAGACAATTTTACGATCTTTTTACGACTGCTACGTTTCGAGTCACCGGGCGTGTTAATAGACGCCTGAACGGAACCCATTCGAGTCAATAAGGAGTCAGGAAGTAATTTGTAAATAATTATAACACGTGTTCAGTCTATTAAAAATATAGAGAGAACAGTGACGATTTTAATTACCGTTTTATGGACGGGCGTTACGTGCTCTGATACAACAATAGATACAAAATATGTATAAAAATAAATATAATATAATATATATTCTTACATGCATTTTATAGGTTTTTCAACTATACAAATAAATAAAATTGTGGTACTTGTTTGTAATTTTAAAATAACAGCTTTTCTCTAAATACATATGAAAGTATAGGAAATTTTATCTATCTCTCTATCGGTTTGTTCTTGCTAATCTCTGAAACAACTGGACCGACTTTGACGGGAATCTCACTCAAATATAGCTAACGCTATAAGAAGTAAGTTAAGCTACTTTTATTTTATAGGCACATATATTTTATAGATACATACAGGTAATAGCTATGTATTCTGTTATAATCTGTACATATATGATAAGGTAATAAAATTTCATCACTGTCTGTATATAGAAGATATTTTAGAAAAACTATTACTTGGTGAGTTTATCAGGGTAAGAAAGCTCAAAATAATGATTGTGAGATTTGTTTGTCTGTCTGATCGTTCGAGTTACTCTCAGAAATTTGTTAACCAATTTGATTGCAGTTTTCAGTACGTTCAGTATCATGTATGGTAAATTTTATTCAAAACTAACTGTTTGTTTAATTAGAATTTGTTAAAAATATACACAAAATCTAATACATTATTTATACAAATGCAGTACATAAATATATTATTATTTAAGTTATAATATTATTTATATAAGATTTTTTCGCCTATTCATATTTTGTAAATCTATCCACTTCAGTTGAAAAGAACTGCTCAGAAACTCAACTGGTAGGTTTCCTACCTCTTTTATATATCCGATCCGTCATACTCGTGTACGGGTGCTGCTTGTGGAGACTGGTCTGTTCGGGTTACGAACACTGATTAGACTTTTTGTTTTTGCTATAGAATATGCTAGTGGTCACTCTATTGTCCCAAATTTGAATTTAAATGAATCTGTATTATTGTTAACATGTATAACATTTATTTAAAAAGAATACGAGCTGAGTTTCTTGTCAGTTCTTCTCATCTCGAAATCATTCCGAACTGACTGTAGATTTGACATATCATAAGAGTCTGTAATAGACCTACACGAATAAAGATATATTGAATTTGAATTTTTTGAATATATATTCCTTCCTAAAACACCGATAGCTCAGTGAAACGACTCTTGTACTAAATGTGTTCAGGGCTTGTTAGTCTTATTCTATAAAAAAAAGTTTTTATGCATAATGAGGTTAGTCCATTGACCACAAAAGCCAAAGCCTGACGTATAACTGTATCCAATAAGCCAATATAAAGTTGCGAGAGCTTCGGCCGCGCATCCGGCGCGCCGCAAGCTTCCTGCCTCCCGTTTAGGAAGTAAATACCAAGACGTGTAGGATTGTAGGGTTGTTACAGGGACAATTGAATACTTTGTTTATTGTTTATTGATTTTATGGGATTTAAATTTGGAATAATGAATGAAATATTTTTAATTGTAAAATTTGTAGTGAATTATTTTTTAGTAAGGATTTTGAGGTATTGTCAGATGGTAAGACATGTAGCACTGCGATTTGCATAAATCTATTGTACTCGGCCCTTTATAAAATTCTCTACCTAGACCAGTCAAAGCCAAAGAATTGAAGGATATTCCTAGGAGCGATGGTTTTTTTCTCTTCAGTATAGAGTGTATACTTTCCAATGGAGATATTTTGACTATTCATGAGTGGACTACAACAACATAGGATGTGTAGTAGCGTTTCCTCTTTAGCTTGGCAAAATCTGCAGATTTTTTTGGGCACAGGTATGAGTTTATCATGTGTTTATTCAATTTGCAGTGTCAATTGTTTTTGGAGTATTGATTCGAGTAGCTCGTTATTTGGATGTACTAATCCTGGATTATTTTGCCAATAATCCAGTGTTTTTAGTCTAATATCAACAGTTTTTTTTCTTGAACTTTTAGTGAACATTATACTATGTGCGCTGTTGCATGGTGTGGGTGAGCTGCCTGTATTTGTAGACTAGAACATTCTGTCTGGGTTAAATTTAAGTTACTACAGTTATTAATGATTTAATATATTACGAATGTGGTACAGCTGAACTACTAAGTAAGAACTACTATTTGTAAATCGCGGCAACTTTCAAGAGTGAAACGAAACGTTACTATAACTGTCCACACCATGCTACAAAGCCCATGCTATAGTGGCAACCCTAGACAGTCTCACTAAGTAGACATTGTCAATTCCACGCGATGATAGCGTCATTGCTTATTTCGTCTAGAGCAATACTTCTCACATACTAATTATATCAACAAATTTATATACCAGCAGTGTGTCAAATATACAAATATCAATTGTCTGTATGTATGACAGAATAATAAAACAATGGTGTACATACGATTTGGTACGTATATGGTAGCGAATCTTATTAGTAATGAATGATTACTGTTACGAATGTTAAACATTTGTAATGTTTCCGAACGCATCCTGTTTTACTAAATTTATCCGAACATATTTTGACATGAAACTTTTTCTTTTCTTGTATGGCATTCACCTATATTTTAGGGTATTTTGACAGCAAGAAACTATACATCATAATGATTTTTTTTCCCATATTCGTACATCTCCTTTTCAATGATGGAACAGGCAAAGATCCTTAGACCGTACAGCCCAGTCTACGATTAAACTTTTTACGTCATAATGAATTACGCTTTTACCTTTCCCTTAAAGGAAAAAGTAAATAAAAGACGTTTTTATTTTTTTTTTCTCCTGATTTTTGATACAGACCTTTTTAATTTTGGCGGGAATTGTCTGTGACAGAATTCTTGTAGATTATTCCTGCATAAAATAATATTACAGTGACAAAAGATCCCGTACTTATAATTTGTTAACTTTCATTGCGTTGTTCAATACAAAGTTTTATTTAATTTTGCTATGAATGTGTGATACCATTTTTAGGCACAGTAAAGCAAGAAATCGTTTGGATTACTACATTTAGAAGGCATTCAATACTGCATATTCAGTCCTGACAATCGGCTACTATCTATTTTCATACCCCTAAGCAACAGGGGTTGTCCACCCTAACATTTAAAAAAAAATTATAATGTGGCATTAAAAACTACATACAACCATAAATTTTCACCCTTGTATTATCAATCTCTATTTTTTAATTCCGAATATATGGCAAAACAACGTTTGCTGGGTCACCTATTGTTTTTATATAAATTAAAGTTTGGTTGGTAGATACTCAAAACAGAAGTGCCAACTTTTGCAAAACGTGTTAATTGCTCTGTGCTATAGTATAGCTTCATTAATTTTGACACTCATGTAATTTTAAGTACCAAATCAATTCAAATCAAAATTCATATTCATCATTTGTCTATTACAGACTCTTATGATAAATATGTCAAATCTACCGTCAGTAACGAATGCTTTCGAGATGAGAAGAACTGACAAGAAACTCAGCTCGTATTCTTTTCAAATGTGGTTTTAGGTACATGTTTACAATAATACAGATTAATTTTTATATTAAAATTTGGGACAATGGAATGACCACCAGCATCTGCTATAGCAATTTAGTCGAAGACAAATAGTCTGATCAGTGTTCGTAACCGGAACAGATCAGTCCCTACAAATACCTACCTAGGTAGTATATAATTCAATATATTAACTTAAGTCATCTCTACATTCATTTATTTCCCTACAATTAAACGTTACAACGTATTAATTATAATTAATTAAATTTTTGCGTACACGGATGTGCAACACGCGAGTTTTTATGGAATCGTTTGGTCTCCAGGTAGCGTTAATCGCCTTTTTGTCAACTTTCCAGAATCATCAGTCTGTAGACACAGTTAATGATCTGATTCTACACTCTTTTTTATTATAATAAACTTATAATAACTTGAATATATTATTCTATATCCGCATAATTGGAAAATTATAATTACATAGTTATATAGCTCATCTTCTAATCTCCTGCTGTCTGTCTGTCTGTCTCACTATTACTGCTATTAATCTTTGGAATGCACTTCCTGTTGGCCTCAGAAGATGTCAAACCAAATTTTCTTTAAAGAGATCCTTGCGTGAACACTACTCGAAATTCCTGTAGCAATATACAAACCACTGTCTCAAAATATATGTCATGAAATCATATGTATTGTATATTTATTATAGTTTTATATTGTATTTAATTTGTATGATAATTCTTAAGCTTATATATTTCGCTTATTTATGTAATTATATAATTTTAGAAGTATATTTGTACGTTTATATATATGTATACACCTATGTATATATATATTCTGTATTAATCTATTTAATACCTGTAAAATTGCACCGCCACACTATCTCTGATCAACGCGACTGTTGACTGGTAGAGAATGCCATCAGGCATTAAGTCCGCCATGTATACAATTTTGTGTGCAAAAGAATAAATAAAATAAATAGTTCTTTTCAACCTATTTGGAATAACATAAAACAATATAACTAAAACGCATAGTTATGTTGTATATACGTTATTTCTCTTATCCAATTCTGAATGAAAAATATTCATAATACTTTTAAAATTAAAAAGAAAAGCAATTTTTTAATTAAATGTGCAACACGCAAATTTCTTGCTCATTCTTCTCATCATGAGTCTGCGTTCTAAATGTTTGTTTGTTTGTTACACTTTATTGTACAGGTACCTATATATATATACAGTAAATACATTTAAATTAACTAAGAATACAACGATCTTAAAAAATATGTTGTATAATGGTGGACTTATCCCAAATGAGGGATTTCTCTTTGTCAACCATTGAATGACTGAATCAATGGTTAACAAAGAGAAGGAATTAAGAATAAAGAAAATATTATTTTCAAAACCGCATACAAAAATAATATAAATAACTCATAAACATATTACTGTGTAGGTATATATTCTGTTTCTCTTATCAAATTCTTAACAGATTTTTATAATTTATTAAATAAAAGGCACGTGTAGTGCAACAAGCATGTTTCCTGCTCATTCTTCTTGTGATGAGACTGCGTTCCGAATGAGTGGTAGAATAATAAAAATATAACTATTCAAAAGTGCTTATATTAAGTTTATTTGAATAAAGATTACTTCTATTTCTATTGAATTTATTAGATTTTAATTGAATTTAATAATTTCATCTCTATTAGGTACTGCAGCTCGATAGCAACAGTTCGCCTTTGGCCTCCCTTACATTGCACCAACCCCCAAAACACGTCACACATCCAAATCACCCTGTCTATTAAGTTTATTTGAATAAAGATTATTTATATTTCTATTATTATAACTTCCTTAAATGATGTACAGTAAATTAATTATCTATTTCTCAATACAATGTTTTATTTTCCTAGTTGTTAATTAAGCTATCTTTTAATGCAGGTGTTAGGAATGCTAGCTTGGTCGAGATAAATGAATCATATTTGTAATTCAAACACACGTGTTACTAAGTCCCATGTAATAGTCTCCATAATAATAATATACACTTTACGATTGACAGTAATTTTTTTAATACTACGATTTTGGCAAACAAGCAACCGGCCAATCTGATGGAAAACGGTTACCGGTTACGGTTACCTTTGGACGCCTGAAATATCAGGGGTGTCACGTGCGCGTTGCCGACTTTTATAATTATTAGTGGGAGGTTCGGGCTGTTGTCAGGTGCTTGGACTAGAAGTCCAAGCAACAATAACACTGCGACCTATATAGATCTATTGAACTCACCATTTTTTAGAGTTCGCTAACGTCGCTTCACTTCAATTCTTAGGGGCGATGGTTTTTATCTCCTCAGGATAAAGAGTAAAAAGGAGATATTTCGTTTTTGCATGGTGGTCACTCTATTGTCCCTAATATGAATTTAAATGCAACATTTATACTACGAGATCTATAATCCGAGCTGAATTTCTTGTCAGTTCTTCTCAACTCGAAATCATTCCGAACTGACGGTAGATTTGACATATCATAAGAGTCTGTAATAGACCTACATGAATAAATATATTTTGATTTTTTTTTAATGACAGTTCCAATAAATAATTAATTAGATATACATATGCTTATTAACCGTCTGTATGTCTGTACGGTAAGTCAATGCACTTGTCAAATCCCTACCACCTACGCGTATATAAAATTTATTATAATTGGAATCGTACGAAATAACCATATACTTAAATTTCGGATTTATAATATACTGCTAAAAGGATGCGGTATTTCTTATTTCATATCATTTTTATACGGCCTTTGTGGTTTAGCACACCACCTTACTTCCGATGGTCGCGGGTTCGATTTCACGCACGACACAAACATGTGTATTCATGAATATGATTGCTTGTGTTCTGGGTGTTTTCTAAGTATATTAAGTATGTATTTATAAAAAAATATATCTATATATTTATATCAATTTTCTAGTACCCATAACACAAGTTATCACAAAGTCTCGGGACAATTCACACAGCGCCATGTAGTCCCACATGGCGCTGTGTGAATTGTCCCGAGATATTATTATTATATATACATATATATTAACTTCTATTATATATACATTCTATTATATACATATATATATATATATTAGGCCAAGGTTTGTATAAAGAGCCATGACATCTTAGTCCTCAGTAACATCAACGCATGATTGTTAAATTTGTAAATTTGAATGTAATTTGTATGAAAAAAAGTAACGTTTAGTTTGATAGTTCTGCTAATATTATAATTATGTATATAACCTTTTACATAATATAAAACAAAATCGCTTATATCTTTTAAATTACGCAACTGATTTTAATGCACTTTTCAGCAATATATAGACTGATTCAAGAGGTTCACTTTTATATAACCTCAGGACAATTCACACAGCGCCATCTAGACCCAAATTAAGCTAGCTAAGGCTTGAGTTATGAGTACTAGATATCTGATATAAATACATAGATATTTTTTTTTCTAAATACATACATATTATATATAGAAAACACCCACATCGACACAAACAATCATACTCATTAATACAAATGTTTGTGCCGTGCGAGGAATGAACCCGCGACTATCGGAAGTAAGGCAGTGTATTAAACCATTAGATCACCGAGGCCGTCCAATATAATTACATGTGTGTAATTTTTTTTTTATACTACTATATAACTTTAATATACCCTTCTTGAAAAACCCCATGCTGTAGTCTCGTGGGAAAACCTCGGCAGGAAGTTCATTCCACAATCTAAGTGTACGCGGGAGGAAACTCCTCTGAAACCGCACTGTTCGGGACCACCACTCGTTCGGGTTCCAGTGCGTGGGGATGAATTCCCTGTCGATGGCGAGCGGTGCGGTGGTAAAAGGTAGCTGTCGGCATCATGTTGTATAAAAGTAGCCGAGAAATTCAAAGAAAAGGGGTCGGGCCGCAAATATGTTACATATAATATAACATAACATTATCTAATCTATCACAATAATTTATCCGCTTACAGGAAAAGAAGATAAGTGCTATGTAGTGTTTGTATGAGTCTATTGCCGTATCTATATACGGTACACGATTCTTAGTCATTCTTGTACTTAAAGATCCCACTAGCCAAAATTGCCGCCTACGCTCTGTATTGGAGGAGATAAGGATTCACCATTAGGAGCCCTACCTTATATAGCACCTTGTACTTTGTATCGATGCATATTAAATAATTTCGCATTTGTTTAATATTTAATTCTTAACGTATTTTAAACGTGCTCAATAAATTTATGTCTGAATAATTTGGTGATTATTAATTTTTAAACTTTCGTGTTTAATATTGATTATTTAAATTATAGAATAATTTTATGGCAAATAAAGGTATTTACCTCTTTCGACATTTCGACTAGGTTGCACTAGCCGTGGTCAGCTCGTGACCAGGTAAATACCTTTATTTGCCATAAAATTATGTTATTTGTTATTTGAATTTTATTTAGTATCTATCCTTTGACATTTTTTTTTTGTTTGCACCAATTATTACCCACTCAGTACCACATATCCCACTGTTTTAGGTTGACTGGAAGAGATCTCTTTTAGGGATAAGTTCACCTTTGCTCACATTGTCTCTAAATTATAATATCTTTTTATTATCTGTGCAATAAAGAATATAAAATTATTCGTGTTAAGACCCGGTTAATAATGGTTATCAATTTGCAGTCAAATTCAAATTAAAATTCAAAAATCATTTATTCATGTAGGATATTTTAACCGCTTATGAACGTAATTTTTTTTATATTATAATTTTTTCTCTGCCATCCAGTTCAGTATTAGATTCAATTGAGAAGAACTGGCAAGAAACCCAATTGAATTACTTTTTTTTAAACACCAGTTTATTTACATTATATACTTATATAAGTGTCTATGTCTAACATTTTCATGATGAGAGTGTTGTGGATTAGCTTTACTCGTCGTCGTTTTAGACAGGTCGTATGTTGAAATCTGGTAAGAGTAAAAAAATGTATGTGAATTTAATTTACTCTACAGAGATGGTGGTAGAGTCGACCTCTACCTAGTTTTTTTTATGGATGATAGGGCAGCGGTGTACGCTGGCGGCAGACCAGTTAAGGATGACAAGATGAACATGAAGTCAGCCCATTGTGGCTGGGAACATTAGCCCAAATTACTATGTAATATCTTATCTGTGATATTACTAACAATTGAAAAATGTAGTGAGAGAAATGTGGCCATGTCAGGGTGAATGGATGTCAGTAATGTGAACGCTAGCAATGTACCAAGTCAGGTTGATCTCCACGCGTTTCTCCCTGGGAACCAACTTGAGAAATTCCTAGTGAATTTGTCACGATGGGCTAACTGATCTGACCTCTTGTTTATCTTATCATCCTCCACTGGTGCCCCGTCAACGTAAACCGTCACCAGCGACTTTTGACAATGTCCCTCAAAGGGGATAAGGGGATTGTTAGTAATGGGGTAATGAGTATTAATGACCCCATGGTGTTAACAGTTCTGGTGGTCTAGCGATTTAGTGCAGTAAGGAAAGCTTATGTTAAGGATACTATACAACTAAAAAGGTATAAAACTATAGATTAAAAAAAAATGTAATGACTATTCAAAAGTGCTTCATGTAAGTTTATTTGAATAAATGATTTTCTATTCTATATATTTTGTAAATACATACATTCTATGTATATGTAATACATAGAAAACGCTCAGATTACATTTAATCGAAATTGTGAAAAATGATTGTACCGTAGCGAGGAATCGAATCGCACCATCTGGAGTAAATCGCTATACTAAACCGCTAGGCCATCGACCCCGTCAAATCATGATTTAATTATTTCATACAATGTTAGGGAGTAAATTACGTATTTATTTCCTAGTATTATACTAAAATTACATAGTTAACTTAAGATTTATAACTGTTGAAGTTAAGTGTTGTATAACTGCGTGATTATAGGGGCATCACCCCGCTTTGCCCATAATTTGCCGCTTCGCTGAATCCAAGGTATTCCTAATATGGACAAAGGTAGGCATACATTTTATGTACATACATACAAATGTAATTACGACAGATTTCTTTTATTTACTTTTGACGACCGCGGTAGTCTAGCGGTTTAACACATCGCCTTACTTCCGATCGTCGCGGGTTCGATTTTCTAATATATATATATTATTGTTTGTATAGGTCTGGGTGTTATTTGTGAGAATTGTCAAGGGATATTATTATTATTATGAATAGTGCCTACAACTGTTGCATTCTACCCAATTTGCTTGCATTGTAAGCTGTGTTTCAGTTGAGATGTGGCAGTGAAATTACAGGATCAGTAACATGACGTCTTAGTCCCCCGGAATGGGGTAAGACTGTTATTAATGTGGACTAATAATCCCACTGCTAGCTACGTACCATGTCAGGTTGACCTCCACGCGGTTCCCCCTGGAATCCATCGTGATAAATTCCTGGTGAATTCGTCACGATGGGCTAACTGTCCTGACTTCATGCTCATTTTATCATACTCCATTGGTGCCCCGCCAGCGTAAATCGTTAGCGCAGGCGGGTGCACTATTCCATTATCAACACCGAAATAAAAATCCCCCGTAATGACAATGAGTGGTCATGAGCGTAACAGTATGACGCAATGTCTTTCTCTTGTTTATGTATATAGGCGACTGTTACCACTTACCATCAAGTGGTAAGCCTATTTGTCATTCTAATTGCATAAACCTTTTTAGATACGAGCTGAGTTACTTGTCAGTTCTTCTCATCTCGAACACCGAACTGACGGTAGATTTGACGTATCATAAGACTCTGTAATAGACCTACATGAATAAAGATATTTTGATTTGATTTGGATATTGAACAGTTTTTTATGTGACTACATGTAACTACTATATGATGAGATCAAAACGGACTATGATTTTTTTATTTGATTCTTCACAAACAAATTTATCACCATAGCTAAAGTAAATAATTAAGTATTTAAATACTAAATGAAAAGTTTTCACTTATAGTAATAGTTCACTATTGTCTGTCTGCATAGAATTTATCCCCACACGCTGGAACCTAATTGGTCTCGGACAGTGCGGTTTCAAAGGAGCTTCCTCCCGCGTACACTTAGACGGGGAAATGAACTACCTACCAAGGTCTTCTAGAGATTAGTAGGGGTTTGTTCAAGAAGGGTATATATATAGGTTTCTTAAGGGCTGGCGACACGCATGTGACATACCTGGTGTTGTGTCCATGGGCTACGGTAAACCTTTACAATCAGATAGGCTGTATGCTTTATTGCCACTGCCGTGGTATAAAAAAAAAAGACCGACTAATGTCTCAGCCTTCGTCGAATTCTTAGGTCAAAGTCATTCAATTGTTCTTTCTTGTTGTTCAATAACGTAGGAACGTGGTAATAACGATTCAATGGCGGAGAAAAACTATGCTTTAGACTTTAGATAAATGTAGGTCTGTATAGAATTTTCTCCATGGGAATTGCATAGGAGTTAATTTTAAGTTTATGTATCGTTTATATATATCGTTTTAATTATTATTATCAATATTAGTAGTGCCCTCTCTCTCTCTCCCATTTTTTTCGTTTCAGTGCCAGCGGTATGTTCACATAGAATATACAATAAAGCTGTGTGTAGGCACTTGTGTGGTCTATATGTATGTCACAATTTTTATTTATAATTATATTCTAACTAAAAAGCACTGAATAAATATTTTTTCTTTCTTTCTTTGATTGATTTCTGATAGAAGATTCAAATATCTAAATAGTACAAAGCACAGATAAGATAATATTACAGAGTATAGAGCAAAGTCGCTGTTGTCTCGTCTGTCTGTTTGTCGACTTACTTTTTCTAAACCACACAACAGGTTTATATATCCGGCGTTACTTCATGTTCATGTGAATATCCATTAATATATGATATACGCTGGTGGTCACTCTACTGTCCCTAATTGGATTTAAAGTTTGGCTTTCGAAAGTACTCCGGATTGACGATAGATTTGACATATCATAAGAGTCTGTAATAGACCTAAATGAATAAATATATTTTGATTTGATTTTGTTTTGATTTGTATATATTCTCATTAAGTATTTAAAATAATTAACTTAACATGAGAACAAAATGTATTAAATCAAAGGTAAATATAACATTAAAAAATATATATGCGTGTAATAATGCAGACGGTAAAAATAGCATAATCTCAACAGTAATTGGAACATTATACATTTATTTAGCAATGAATAAATAATTACATACATAAACATTTACAATAAAAAACAATCAATGTAATCCAACGCAGCACATCGAGGCAGCGTACCCAAGATATTGGCAGCGTTTCCTCTTTGAATGGCCATATTTAGCCTCTGGTTAAAGTAGGTATCAGCTCTCGAGTCACAAGTAACCTCGATGGCCGTGCTGAAATCATTATCTGCTTCCTTATCCCATTTATTTAGGGTCGGCGTAATATGTTTTTCTCAAAGGAAGTAAATAGTGATCTCGCTATTTACTTCCTTTCTTACTATATCATCTTTCACACAGTCCATCCATCTCTTTCCAGGCCTTCCCCTGTCCTTATAACCATCCACATTCATATGTAACACGTAACACTTTCCTTAAAATACAGGTAAAAAAACAATTTGTACAATACAACAAACAGTAATTTAGTTAGCCGTAGTATCTGTACGTAATTATCGTTGTAATAACAAACACTAATAATCAATAAAATAAACTATTACATTATTTCATTAAATAATATATTTTATATTTTCACTAATAGAATTGTGATATAATTTTATCTCTAGAGACGCCTAACAATTACCGGGTGCCACTTAGACAAACTATTATTAAAAACGGAACGAATAACAAATTTAAATTCAGTTTCGTGAGCAAAACGATTAAAAGTATATTCCGTTCTAGTAATATCTCTGAATACAATATTATCTTTTTTAATTTCATAACCAGTTGCACCGTTGACTGGTTTCCATTTAAACGTAATTGTTGAAGATGTCTCATTAGCCACTTCTATGCTGTTTGGTTCCGCTAATTCATTTAATATGTCTCTGTTTGATTGGTCTACGTCAGTCACGTAATACGTCAAAATATTTTCATAATTATTTACAACTATTTTCATATCGTTCAATGTAACATCTACTGGTTGTATTTTAATCAGCAAAAAGGTTTGGTACAATTCTTCATCAGCTAGCTGACTCAAGTAAGGATTAACTACGAAGTCCTTTTTTAAATAATACACATTTTCTCTATTGTCAAATTCTTGTTCCGTCTCTGCTTCGACCATATGTATATTTTGCTTTTCAGAGATAGATACCATCACTCTTTTTATATCATTAATAGCAATTATTCTTAAAAGAGTAGATTTTACTTTAGTCATACCATTATAATCACCTTGTGTTTTCTCTAT
Source organism: Achroia grisella (assembly GCF_030625045.1). NCBI lineage: Eukaryota > Metazoa > Arthropoda > Insecta > Lepidoptera > Pyralidae > Achroia > Achroia grisella. The sequence continues at coordinate 1,979,785 of NW_026712653.1, read as the reverse complement.
ATTTATGTATAGATTATCTTTCTCATAAATATTAGGAGCAACAACGCTAATTGTAGTTTGTGCATACTGTTTATTAATGTAATCAGATGTGAGCCCATCGTCCTCGTAAACGATGAAGTTTGAATTTTTATTAGGATATAACTGAAATATTCTTTTAGTCCTGACTATTTTATAAGGATTATTATTCGGATCTGTCATAGGCAAAATTGCTCCATGTTTTATAAATACAGGCAATTTCCATAACGGTACTTTTAGATTATGTAAAACTGTTCCACCTCGATATTTCTTTCCAGTAAAGTAATCAATCCATATTTGTTTTGAATCAGGCAAATAAATTTCTTGACGCAAAGAGTCACCGTCTGTGTTATCCTCATTAAAAATTGGAGCCACTAAAATACTTGGCCCCCACATGTACTGTAGGTCTTGAATATAACTTATTGCGTCATCTGGATATTCAAGGAACATTGCCCTAATCATGGGTAATCCAGTTATTGATTCAAAGTTTATAGTGTAATTATAAGGCATTAACATTGATTTTAACTTTAAATAAGCTCTAATAATTTCCTCAATATCTTCGTTTACTCTTTGAGGTAATTTATTAGCTGAACCCCAACCGTCCATATTATATTGTAATGGTGTGAAAGATTTCCACTGATATTCTCGAATATATTTGTTTTTATATATACTATTAACAAGTTTATTTATGCCAGAGCCCATCACTGGAAGACCTGACAGACTTCCACCTATAAAGGTTGGAATGAGTAACTTTATGTTCATCCACTCCTTTTCAAGATTGCTATTTAGAATAACTGTATGACCGTATATTATATCACTCCCTACTACGATGACTATATCTATGTTCCTATTTTCATTGCTTTTAGATATGGAATTACTATCATTAGGTTGATCTTTATCAGGTTGAGAAATAAACATATTTTTGTTAAGTTGAATTATTATAATATTAGCTTTATGTTTATCTTCATTAAATTCAGGCAGGGTTCTTCCTCCTACCGTTACTCCATTCTTTGTAGCATATTCTTTAATTTTTTTTATAATCTTAACAGATTTTTCATCGTTTGTAAAGTTTTCAGCGATTTCAGTATTTGGAACAATCCATCCTAATGGCACGTCATCTTCATTGCATTTGTCTATTATAGCATAAGCTGAAAATTGATCTTTGATACTCGGATCATCGTTCAACATTTCGGAAGCCTTGTCGTTAGTATTATTTAATTGTAAATGACCATCATAAAAAGCGAACTCGGGAAGTAATATCGGTTTACCGGTTAGTTCATAAAAATCTCTGAGTAAGTCTCTAGGTTGAGAGTTAATAAAATAAAATACGTTGAAATTATCGTCCTCATGAGTACAATTAATTTTATTTGAATCTTTCGAACCAAAATCATAAATACCCGGCGAACAAGTATTCCATAACATGCCATAACCGTAAGTAGACCAAACGAAAGGGCATGGAGATGAAACCAGGTCACTAGAGGAGTCATGTTCGTAATTTATTTCAATAACCTGTTGCTTGTGTGAGAACTTCCCATTATGCACTCCTCCACCAAAATAATACTCGTCCGGATGCTGATGGAGATGTTGTGTGGTTCCTTTATCGCTATAAGATATTGGTTGAATTTCTTTCAATATTATTATACTAGAATTGTTCATTATTGTCATTGTTCCTTGTGTTTTATCAAAACTTATTTTAAAATGACGTGTATTGATGTTATACCTATTACCTACATTTTTGAGATGAGAATCTGAGAATGCATCACTGACAGGGCTTTTAATGTCGTATACTTTACATTTTTGTCGTTCTTCAATCAATGGCACAGTGTAGTAGTGAAATACATTATTATTTACTATGTATAATCTTGCATATTCTCCATTGTCCTTGTGTATGCTAAAATATTTACTCAATTTTTTTATAGAGGTTATTTTATGCGATTTATTGCCTTGTGTAGTCATAATTTCAACAGGAACTCATGTGCTGTGTTTATTTTGAATCTGAAATTCAAATAAATCAATTATAAGATCATCAAGAGGCATTTGACGACCTCGGTGGTCTAGCGGTTTAGCACACCGCTTTACTTTCGATGGTCGCGGGTTCGATTCCTTGCACATCACAAATATTTGTATTCATGGGTATGATTGTTTGAGATATATTATATGTTTTTAATGCTTTCATTAACCACTATGTATATATCTAATAAGTTCTTAGTTTTTTATGCAACAAATAGTATACAAATAAACAATATGGCTTAAGTACTTATTAAAATCTAATTCAAAACATCTTTATTCATGTAGGTCTATTACAGACTCTTATGATATGTCAAATCTACCGTCAGTTTGGAATGATTTCGAGATGAGAAGAACTGACAAGAAACTCAGCTCGTATTCTCCAATAAATGTTATACATGGTTACAATAATACAGATTCATTTAAATTCAAATTTGGAAGAATAGAGAGACCACCAGCATATGCAATTGCAAAAACAAAAAACCTACAGAATCAGAATGTACCTCGGTCCATCTTCTCTTTCTCGTGGTCACGGTACTTCTAGAATCAATTCTTGAAAGAACAGCACGTAAATCCGTTGGGCGTTTTAGAATAAGTAACTTACTTTAAAGCGTACATTATTCTAACTAACGCGGCAATAGTTTTATTATTTTTATTTTATTTATCTATATATAAATACGCGAAACAAACTTAGTAAAACTTTTTACGAAAATTGCGCGACGGAGGTGTAAATTTCGCACACTTATAGATGAGTAGATGACCAAAAGTAGAGAAGAAAAGTTCTTCGGACTACACTAATGGTGTTGCCTCAGCTGGCCTTTACAGCTTCACCGGACGATAGGAGGCGAGTGCAGATGGCACTCCAAACCCGCGGAAGGACTTATGGAGCGGCTGAAGGCCAACTCCCGCCTGACGGATACGATTTTAGTCTGAGGGCACCACTAGGGGTTCGAACCTCGGCTTAGGTCATAATTTCGATCTCCGTTTGAATGATGATGATGATGATCGATCGGAGGGTGGAGAAGAAAAGTAAGAGAACTAAGCATGACAGAAAAATTACGACAGAAATCTGGAATCGGAATATTCCTTAAGCTGGCAACTAGTAAACAAAAATCTTACCTGCCTTGCAAAATTACTCTTACTATATCTTGGAATATTATACATATAATAGTTATATCATAATCTATAACACTTTAGAAGTGGTAATAACGTAAATATATAAATAATAATATAATATTATTTACAATTGACCACTCCCCACAGAATCAATACACTAACTAAAGGTAGGTATATATAGATTGTAGAATTGTAGATATTATGTAGATAATTATAGATAAGTATATGATATAGATAAGTAGGGTTACGTACCAAAACTGTATTTTATTTATTTAGTAGCTTTTCGCCCCGGCTTCACACAGCCATGTACATGTATTATATATATATAAACCTTCCTCACTGAATCACTCTATCAATTAAAAAAAACCACGTCAAAATACTTTGTGCAGTTTTAAAGATTTAAGCATACATACGGACAGACAGCGACAGCGACTTTATTTTGTACTATGTAATGATAATGATTAGGCCTAGTTTCATATATGGTGAGGGTTTTGTATTATTGTTAGTAATCTTATCTATAATATGATAATATTACAATAGAATTAAGGAACCTATTTTTTTATAGTTGATGATGAAATGGTGTTCCGGCCTGCGTGAACGGTTTATGCTGACGGTGCACCAGTGGATGATGATATGATGATAGGTCAGGTCAAGTAGCCCATCGTGGCAAATTCACCAAGAATTTATAATGATGGTTTTCAGGGGGCACTATCTGTAGTGTTCGGGGAAGTCAATTTGACATGGTACATTGCTAGCTAGGGCCATCAACCCTCCACCAACCTATGGCCATACCAACCTCTCGATTATACTGGCCGAATCTAATAATTATTATTAATTATTTCTATTTCTGTCCCTTTTTTTCCACTCTTCCCCTTCTAGGGCAGCGGACGAAACATGTACGGCTTCGGTGCCGGGCAGCATTCCTTCTTCAGCGATATCCTCTTCTATAAGCGTACTATCATCAGTCCTTAATAGGGTCATCAGCCCATATAACTAACTATATTTCCCTCTATTGAAGCTATTGTTAACAATGTAACCATGCCAGGTCGATCTCCACGTGGCCCGCCATGGAAAAGATTGCTGTTGGTAGGTTCGTTGCGATAGGCTAACTTGCTCTCATACTCATTTCATCATCCTCCACTGGTGCCCCACCGGCGTCTACCATCAGCCCGGACAGGAATACCATTACATTATGAACCTTTAAAAAAAAGAGGTAACAATCGTGATAGTGTAATATTATTATTTAATTTTGTGCGGAACCCGTGTAGTGTTGACACAGTGTTGTTGTTCATATCGTTCTATGTTTAATTTAATTTTGTATTTATAGAATAGTTATTATTTTTTTTATCAGGCAATACATAATATTTATCTAGGGTATTTTGTGATTATAGTGATACAATTTTTTTTAATTAATCATCGTCTATATCATTATCACGGTTGTTACATGGTCCGTCCCTGTCATGTGTCATTCTAGAGGACTATAGTGTTATGGGTATATTGTGGATAGACAGAGAAAACATTTATACTCGTAATTATACTCATGGGTTGCCATTCATTTTATTTTTTTACCATTAAACGCAATATGTAAGATACCTACATACCTTATCTATCTTCTATTAAACGAGTATCGTCGAATTTTCGTGTCACAGTCACTTCTTGTGAGGAGACAGCTGACCAGCAGGTAGATTAGAAGAATGATAACTATGACTATTTACAAGGGCTTAAATTAAGTTTATTTGGCTAAATGATTTTATATTCTATTCTATTTTACAGTTTTTTGACGCGGGCACTCCACACCGGTGTCTCCGGTCGCGCTTCCAATTGTTCCCCCGTCCAATTCAAACGGGTTCGAAATTACGGCCTGAGTCGAGGTTCGAATCCCTAGCGGTGTTCTCTGATTATCCGAGATCGAGATCGATCGTATCCGTAAGGCAGGAGTTGGCCTTCATCCGGTCTATATGTCCTTCCGCGGAATTGGAGTACTATATCGTCCGGTGAAGCTATAAATGCCAGCTGAGCACATTAGAGTAGTCCGAAAAAACAGTGTTTGAAACAAAACTCCTCCGAAACGGCTTCACCGATTCATATGCATTTTGTGTGTATACTCAATAGGTCTAAGTCGTACGTGAACTATTTTTGTAAACTGGACTAGGAATTAGATAAGTCACCTTCTGATTCACCGACTAATGGAAGTCACCCTCCAACTAGTACCTTGACATCAAATCGACCAGTTCCCACTACAGTTCCATCCCCTCCGTACCACTTTTGATTGAGCTAAACTCTTCAGAAACCAGGAAACCCGTTAAATAAGTTCAGTGGCGGTAACAACCGGCTCAATTCCTGTTTGGCATTCCACACTAGGTCGTTAAACGAAACAATAGCAGTTGCTGTAATCGCTAGCACCGGTAGCTCATACGTTTAGCTTCGAATTTCAACGTAAATTATGAGGAAGGGAATAACAATCTACTGTGACGTTTGATATAGATAGATATATATAACAAAATAAATATATATACAATGTTAGTCGATATCACAGAAGACCGAAGAGCTAGCAGCTACTACTACCCTTAAAAAATATAATAACCAAAATATATTATTAAAAGGAGTCCTTTTAGGAAAGGTTCCGAAGACACTGGCAGAGTGCCCCCCTATGAATAGCTAGACTAATTCTTTGTCTGAGATAGATTCTTTCTTCGATCTTCTGTGATGTCGACTAACCTTTTTGCTATTTCCTTAAAAAGCCTTGTAGCGCTAAGACCCCACGGACCAAGGGTCTCAACACCGAATGGGAGAAAATCATATTCGGAGCCTAGACCCCTGTGTTTGCTTGCTTTTATTACTTTCTGCTCCCCGATTTATTTAACACCCGCTGGTGCTAATAGTATACGCTGGAGCACCAGTGGAGGATGATAGGATGAGCATGAGGTCAGGTCAGTTAGCATATCGTGACAAATTCACCAGAAATTTATCATGACGGTTTCCAGTGGGAAGTCAACCTTACATAATACATTGCTAGCAATAGGGTAATCAGTCCCTTTACCCCTTTGGCGATTTTTCTATATATTTTTTATTTGTTCTTTTTGTTTTAGGTTTATTTTGGAAATATGGACTTTCATATGAACTTAAGCAACTTTGGTTCCCTCTCGATATATGGAAATACAACCTCTATCTTACATTCGGCCTCGGTGGTCTAGTGGTTTAACTCACCGCTTTACTTCTGATGGTCGCTGGTTCGATTCCTCGCACGGTGCACACTTGTATTCATGAGTACGATTGTTGGTATCAGTCTGGGTGCTTTCTATGTATTTTATAATATGTTACTTACAAAAAATATCTAAGTATTTGTATATATCTAGTAGCTATAACACAAGCTATGCTTAGCTTGGGACTAGATGGCGCTGTGTTAATTTTCTAGGGTTTTATTCTTATTTACTGGCTACTCGCCCCGGCTTCGCACGGGTGTACATGTATTATATATATGAACCTTCCTCTTGAATCAAAATCCATTGCATAGTTTTAAAGATTTAAACATACATAGGGACTGACAGCGACAGCGACTTTGTTTTATACTATGTATGTATGCAATAATGATACTCTGTGTGAAGGCGATTTGGGTCCCTAGTTCGTTTTGGCACTTGCCTAGCTTTGTCGTTTTGCAGTCGTGATTAGGCGTCAACGATAGTAAGGACCTTGTAACTACGGTTAGTGGGTAATTTATGCAACTTTAAGTAAAGGGAGGAATGCGGACAGGAGTTGATCTGATATACTTTTTATATGTTATATGTATATAGAGTTATTATATATATCTGTTAGGTATATATAGAGATATTAGAGTTTATATAATACATTATATACTAGCTGTGTTCATGGTTTCACCTGCATATAATTTATAACCTATGTGATATTCTGATCTATAAACTACATATATATATTTTTTTATATATTCATTTATTGTAACATTTTTTAATGTCTATTTTGTATAAAATTGTGCAGAATTGTCATATTTTTATCGTCACTTTTGCTTTGCTACTGTTTATACCTTCATTAAAAGTATTTACTGTGCCAACCATACTAAATACTCTTACAAGTGTTTCTTTCATTCATTCTATCCGATGGTCGTGGGTTCGATTCCTCGCACGGTACAAACATTTGTATTCATGAGTATGATTGTTTTTATCGGTCTGGTTGTTTTCTATGTATAATATGTATTTATTTACAAAAAAAAAATGTATCCATGTATTTCTATCAGTTGTCTAGTAGCCATAACACAAGCTCTGTTTAGCTTGGGACTAGATGGCGCTGTGTGAAATGTCCTGAGATATTATAATATTATTATATATTGTTTCTCTAATATCACGCATAGTAATAGTCCATTAATTCTATCGCCCTCAATCTATATTACTGTAAAGTTTCATCAAAATCCGTTCAGAAGTGAGTATATTTGCGTGAACGAGCAACAAACATCCATACATCTATCTTTCCATCCATAGACACAAACTTTCGCATTTATAATATTAGTAAGAAAGATGATGTAATAATTAGTATTATAAAAAAAAATATTTTTTAATAGAAGTTTGAGGGCATTATTGTGTTCCTAAGAGCCCTTTTTATTGTACCCACAACATCCGCGCACGCGCAGCAACAGGATATAACGTTTCCAAACACAAAATCCACTATATAGTTCTTATTACAAAGGAGTAAGGTTTATTATGTTAAAAATAACCGGTCATCTAAATTAGCGACCCCGTATCGCCCTTATGTCGTACTGTCAGACATTTCCTGGCGGCAGAATTATAGTGTTATTATTTTAAAAACGTTACTCGATTTCTAGCTTGTTCTAAAAAACGTTCTAAATTAACTACCTTTGTTGTTTCGTGGCTAACACGCAGGCTCTCTTTTCGATAGTCTCGGGATCTATCTTAGTACCAAGAGTTTTTATATATAACAGCAAACAAGCTAACGGCCCGCCTGATGACATTTGTAGCCATGAGCGTATTTACTGCGTCTGTTTTTCTCACAAATTTGAATTTCAAAATGAATATGTATTATTATAAACATGTACAACCTTATTTGAAAAGAATAGGAGCTGAGTTTCTTATCAGTTCTTCTCAGCTCGAGAGCACTCCGAACTGACGGTAGATTTGACATAACATAAAAGTCTGTAATAGAGCTACATGATTAAAGATATTTTGATTTGATTTGTTTATAAATAATAAAAGACATTTTTAACCAATTTCTAAAAGGAGAAGATTACTTTCATGGTATGCTTTTCTTCATATGTTACGCTATATCTTTGTTACTAGATTCTTTTTGCAATATATAATTATAAGTATTGATCCCAGTCCATTTTTATCAGTCTTATTTATCTTTTTTTAAGTATAATATGTATTCTTTTTTAGAGGTATTCAGCTCTATAACTTGCCAGTATTGAAGTTGCTTTTTCAATCGTGCAATAAACTAACATAGTGGCAGGTTACAGCTGGAAACATTGCACTCAAGTTCTGCATAGTAGCGTTATTACTAAACTGCCTATTATCTACGCGCATGTGACGGAGACATTGTTGAACCGAAGGGCTCCCACCTGTTGTTGCTACCATTAAAGAGAACCTGTATAATTAGTCTTCAAACCGTCCATTGTTTGTCACGCAGAACACTCGCGAACGTCGATCGACGACCACGTGTCTATCAATCGTTCTAACAGAAATCGATTGCACTATCCATTCACTTAAAAATATTTATACAATTAAAAATAAAATAAAGTTCTTTATTTAAATCAATAGAATGTTCAATGTGGTTTTGAATTTCGATTAAAAAAATAATATAATTATTTTTTATAATCGAATATTACGTATTCGAAATTTGAAAGTGTTATTTTAAATAATTTTGAAATTCGAACATTTAATAGTGAAGTGCTAACATTGTATATTTATTTTTTATAATCCTTAACCTGAAATGACCCCAGTTGGACTTCTTTTTAAAGTGAACAGGTAAGTTTAGTGCTCGTCAAGTCGTGCGTTTGTATGCATTTGGCTGTATATTCATGAGAGGTGTTTTAAATATTGAATATGGGATGCGTTAATAGGCGGGTCGTGCTTATTTAGCGGCGCTGTTGGAATGCTTGGACGTTTCTATTGTCCGGCACTAACTTGGGCTCTTAGTTTTAAGCGGTCCGTGTGTAATTGCAAATTGATTTTTATTGTTTCTAATTTTTTATACATTATTGATATGGCACTGAATCGATCACGTGATTGAATTAGTTTTTATGAATGTAAAATCACTATTGGAGTATTTTGTTACGGGTTATTGGTTGAATGAGATAAAACAGTGAAATTTATTTATTTATTTAAATGGCCCATATTATATATACCTTACAGACTAACATATGAATAATATTAAAATTAATAGAAAAAATAAATATAAATTGTCTGTGTGGTCACGGCACTGATGATGGCAATATGCCACGGTAGCGCCGATACACCATACCCTTCGGCCAGTAGTCCTCCTTGATGAAGGTGGGTAGCATGTTGGTGGGAATTCGGGTCACAGACGCCTTGAAAATCGCGTTATGACTAGATTCCAGCTGCGGCACCAAAATGTCTTGAAACTCGCGTTATGACTCGATTCCAGCTGCGTCACCAAAATGTCTTGAAACTCGCGTTATGACTCGATTCCAGCTGCGTCACCAAAATGTCTTGAAACTCGTGTTCTGAATCGATTCCAGCTGCGTCACCAAAATGTCTTGAAACTCGTGTTCTGAATCGATTCCAGCTGCGTCACCAAAATGTCTTGAAACTCGCGTTATGACTCGATTCCAGCTGCGGCACCAAAATGTCTTGAAACTCGCGTTATGACTCGATTCCAGCTGGTGCACCAAAATGTCAATTTCTGGTCCGTATGTAGTCGACATGTCCTGCTCCTAACTGGTGGTAAAATGACAGAGTAAGATGCATGACATCTTAGTACACCGGAATGGCAACACATGATCCGTGGGGGAGGGATTGTTAGTAACATGGACTAATAACCCCATTGTTAGCAAACATATAAGTTGCGAAAATTTGTGAGTATGGACGGATGTTTGTTACTCTTTCACGCAATAACTACCGAACGGATTTTATATATATATATATCCTACAACTCACTTTACAGTTATACACAGCTTATACGTCAGAATACATATAGGCTCTAATTTTCTGGGTGAAACCGCGGGTACAGCTAGTTTTCTATAATAATATTAATATTAGTGTTCGTGATATGACTCAACCTAGTGTATGTTAGCGCAATTCTAAAGAATCATGTTTCCTACATCATTCTCCAGAAACTGGAATATCTACTACCAGTTTTGACTTCCAATGAGTCACACTCAGTAGTCTCTCCAAATTGTATTAATATGTTAATTATTAGGTCCTAACATATAAAATTGGCGTTTTGTATCGGAGTAACCTAAAATCGATTTTTTTCAAAATATAATACATATATAATTATTTAATCAAAGTATGTACCATTGCTGTTTATGCACCTTTGCCATCTCATAGGTAGTTCATTGATCCCTTTACTAAAAAAACCATTCGGACAGGAATTATAAAAATCTTTGGTGCTTTGGTCTGCCCCATCGGAGTTAAATTTTTTCCCTTGCAAGATTCGAAATTTCGAAAAAATGGTAATCTGTTGGAGCAAGGTCCGGGGAGTACGGTGGATGTCTTAGACATTCCAATTGAAGCTCTTCGACAAAACGCCAATTTCATATGTAAGGACCGTTCTTGCACATAATTTTAATCCACTTTAATCTTTACATACTATAAAATGACGTCGCTTCCGCTATCTGTTCGCTTAGATCTTTTAGACTAATCAAGAAGAAAGAAAGAAAAATATTTTATTTAGTGCAATGTAAAAAATACAATATAAACAACAAACTAAATAAAAAAAAGCAAATAAAATCAACAGATTTTAATGCCGTTTTAGCATAGATATAGATAGAGTGATTTAAAAGGATGGTTTATTTTCATACTAGCTTTTGCCCGCGGCTTCGTTCGCATTGAATCCATTAAATAACTTCATTACTGGCTGCGGCGCTGAAGTACCAAATGTTGATATATTTTTGTTTTTTTTTTATTTTTTTTTTAATAAAGTTTATCCTATTTTCATTCTCCAAGAACATGTGTATAAAATAGCATGATGATCGGTTCAGTAGTTTTTGTGTGTAAGCGTAGCAAACAGCGTTTCTATCATATTTATAATATTCGTAAGGATAATATGAAAATGTACCGTTGTATGTAAATATACAATACATTTACACCAGTGTGTGTATGACTGACTATACCATATATAGAAAGTACTAGCTTTTGCCCGCGGCTTTGCTCGCGTTAATTTATCCCCATAGGGGTGGAATTTATCAAAACCCTTTCTTAGGCGATGCCTACGTGTTTGTGACTGACTATACCCGGGGGAAGTCCTCCACGCGGATCCCCCTGGAAACCATCGTGATAAATTCATGGTGAATTTACAAGATGGGCTAACTGACCTGACCTCGTGTTCATCTCATCATCCTCCACTGGTGCCCCGCCAGCGTAAGTTGTTAGCGCAGGCGGGGCACCATTCCATTATCATCCAAAAGACTGACTATCCTCTTCACCCCCACTTTCAACGCTATGCTACGCGTTATCTGAACGTAGACAGCCTCGGTGGTCTAGTGGTTTAGCACACCGCTTCACTATCCGATGGTCGTGGGTTCGATTCCTCGCACGGTACAAACATTTGTATTCATGAGTATGATTGTTTGTATCGGTCTGGATGTTTTCTATGTATAATATGTATTTATTTACAAAAAAAAATGTATCCATGTATTTATATCAGTTCTCTAGTACCCATAACACAAGCTCTACTTAGCTTGGGACTAGATGGCGCTGTGTGAATTGTCCTGAGATATTATTATTATTTATCTGTCAGCGATATCGCAAATGGAACGTTACTTTGTCAACTGGACTTAGAATATGCACGAGACACCTCCAATATGGATACAAGTTGGTAGTTATTTCCTTGAAAGCCTAACTGGTTTGCGAGGAAGCTCTAATTACATCAACTAACGGTTTTGTTACTTAACAACATTATGCATGTTGCAGTTTCTTTACATATATAGTACACTTGTAAATAATATCATAGCTAGAATTTGTAAAATAATAATACGTCGCCTAATGGTTGGAATTCGGCCATAATTTATTTATTTATTTAATTCAGGCTACATGGCTCATATTATAAATACCTTATAGACATAAGAAATAATAATAAAATATGTAAATAAAATTGTCTCTATGGTCAGCATGTTGGTGGGGACTGACGACGGCAATCTGCGTCACCCTCAATGTCAGGTTGCTTTTAGTCCGGATGTAGTCAACAATGTCCTGTTCCTTGGTAGCGTAGTGTAGGCGGGATAGGTACATTGCCGTGGTCGGTGTTGCGGCACGTAACAAGACCAGTACAATGGTTTCGATTGACCCTCTTTGTGCGCCTCTTCTTTTGTACCCTGACAAAACCATCATTGTCACTCCTTCATGAATTTTCAGGTGGCTCATTCCGCTGAGCAGTTGGTTTTTCAGCGGCATTAACACAAAAGCTTTGGTTAGCTTAACTTGGGTCTAGATGGCGCTGTGTGAATTGTCCTGAGATTATTATTATTATTTTGTTTTTTTCCCGGGCATGCGTAATTCGCCACAGATGCACAATATTGTAGAGAGAACCGCGTGGATCAATCTGATCTGATGGTACATTGCCCGCAATGGGGTCCACATTACTAACAATCCCCTTTTTTTCGATCTATATACATTAAGTATGTATTTTCGAAAAAAAAAGTGTGTATTTCTCTTTGTACAAGCACAAGCTCTGCTTAGTTTGGGACTAGAAAAAATAAGTATTTATATCAGTCGTCTAGTACCACCATCACAAATTCTGCTTAAATTAGGACTAGATGACTGTCTGGGTTATCCAGGGTTATTCTTAACCCATTTTTAAATCCAACTGCTAGTTTCCGAAATGAACGTTCAAACGTTATGAACAAAGATCTGTCAAAGGAACTGGCAGAACCAGTACAAAATAACAAAATTGAACCCGCGACCGGGTGTAAGCCACACCGATGGGAAACCACACGCAGTGGTCTCGTCCGTGTGTACACTGTGTTTGTACGTCTCACGTTACTCCGCTTTATTTCATTAAACATTCATGTCCAATGTATTGTACATACATAGCAATTGACTGTTTTTTTAATTAATGATAATGGATTGGTGTTTATCATGATGGTGTTATGTGCCAAAGAAGTTTATCTTACTAATATTATAAATGCGAAAGTTTGTGAGTAGAGATGGATGTTTGTTATTCTTTTACGCAGAAACTACTGAACGGATTTTGATAAACTTTTACAGTAACCCCTCCTATTGAACCTCCGTTGAATTTAACTAGGGATCGAAATTACGGCGGCCTGAGCCGAGGTTCAACCCCTAGCGGTGCCCTCAGACTAAAATCCTATCCGTCAAGCGAGAGTTGGCCTTCAGACGGTCCATAAGTCATTCCGCGGGTTAGGAGTGCCATCTGCACTCGCTCCCTATCATACGGTGAAGCTGTAAAGGCCAGCTGCGGCCATCAGTATTAGCGTAGTCCGAAAAAAAAGTCAATTATCGTGACTTTAATCCCTACACGCTGGATTTTAAGTGGTCTCAGATTCGTAGTTTCCTCCCGCGTACACTTTGATTGTGGAATGAACTGCACCTGCCGAGGTTTTCTTGAGAGACTACAGCATGGGGTTTTCAAGAAGGGTATATTAAGATTTTTAAGGATCACCCCTGGTGTCTCAGGCGTGCATAGGCTACGCTATCCATTTACCATCAGATGGGCCGTATGTTTGTTTACCTCCATTGTAATACAAAAAAAAACTTGGGAGAAGGGGGGTGACAGGATTGATAGTAATAGGGAATAGTGACCACAATGGTAGCAATGTAGATGTTAGATCGACCTCCACGCGGTCTCCTCGGAAAGGATTGTGGTTAATTCCTTGTGAATTCGTCACTATGGGCTAACTGACCTAACTTCATGCTTATCCTTTCATACTCCATTGGGCACCAATGGAGTATGCTGCTGTTTTTATGGATAATAATGGAATGGTGCACCTTAATAATTTACCCTGGCGGGGCACCAGTGGAGGATGATAAGATGAACGAAGAATTTAACACGATGGTTTCCCCCTGGAAACGAGTCGCGTGGAAGTCAACCTGACATAGTATGATCATCAGTTCACATTACAAACAAACCGCTTTGGACCAATTTATATCACCTTAAACCATATTCATATTAAAAATAGTATGTAGAGATCAGCGAAGTACTTGGATGATATGATATGAACGGTCTTTACTGTTACCACTAGTTACCACAAACAAAACGATCGCATTTTTTTACCACGGAACATGTAAACTGTTGGTTTCTGTTTAATATTCCCATCAATCAACCAGTACATAATCATTTAACGGCTGCATCAACATAATTATGTATTAACCGTTAATTAATGATGTATTAAATTGTTCTTACATTAAATGGTATGCGGATACTTCTTATCACACACACTAGTTATTACCCGCGTCTTAGTCCGCGTGGAACATATTGTTTTTATTGAAACAAATAAAATGTCTGATACAAACGTAGATAATATAATATATATAATAATATTTATTGCTAATTTTAACCGATTACCATGCGTAGAAAACATTAAAATAGGATAGAATAGAATAGAAAATCATTTATTCAAATAAACTTACATTGAAGCACTTTTGAATTGACATCAATTTGTTTTGGGGTCCTAGCGCTATAAGACTTTTCAAAGAAATAACGAAAAGGTTAGTCGACATCACAGAAGACTGAAGAGCTGGCAGCTACCTTGGACAAAGAATTAGTCTAGCTATTCAAAGAGGGAACGCTGCCAGTATCTTCGGAACTTTGCCTAAAGGGACCCCTTTTAATAATATATTTTAGTTATTGTATTATATTTTTTAAGTTTTTTAATTTTAGGTTGTAGTTGTACAATTTGTTTTTAATCTGCCGCTCATTGGGAAAACTGTTTCATCACAGGAGGAATGAGAAAGAAACTTGCGTGTTGCTCTTTTAAATAATTTTATTGTTATCTAACATTTTTAAGTTGAAATGTGTGAATACAAACTACCAACTAAAAAGAATTGACAATAGGAGCTGCCTCAACTGTAGCCTAAGTTACTCCTTATAACATTAGCTGACGTGAGTGAAAGTAACGAAAAATAATAAAAAAAAAGTAAGAATTTTTTTTTATTATTTTTCGATGCATGTTAGATATGCATTTACTGAAAAACTATTAATTTGAAATTACAAACAGACACTACAATTTTATTAGTCTATCTATTATATTAATTTACTAGCAGACACGGCACGCGTTGCTGTGGCTAAAGTTCTTGAATAAAACAATATTGCGACTATAAATTGAGATATAAGTTATCCTATCTTTCAAGTTGGATCAAATTGCACACAATGTGCAAATCAAATTTGCAATTGGATCAATAGTTTAGGAGCCCATCGAGGACAAACAACGTAACACGTATTTTTTATATATAATGAAGAAGATATAGATGCGTATTGCGTAGATAACGTGACCAAATGAAGAATTCGTATTAGGACGTGGCCGACGGTTATATGAAATAGTTGCATATCATCAATTTATACTACAGATAAGATACTATCACATAGTATAGAGTCAGCTAGTAGCTGACTCTGCAAACGTTGTTTTGCCATATAAATTAAAATCGTTATTAAAAAATAGGGGTTGGTGATAGAAGGGTGAAAATTTAGGTATTTAACCCTAAATTGTCACTTGTCTTCTTAATGCCACATTATATCTAAATAACTAAAAAAGTGTCCGAAAAATAAAAAAAAAATGTTAGGAGTGGACAACTCTTATTACTTAGGGGTATGAAAAATAGATAGCCGATTGTCAGATCTTAGATATACAATCTATATATTTATATATCAGATATACAATTTCATAAAAATCGGTCAAGCCGTTTCGGAGGAGTATGGTAACTGCCATTGTGATACGAGAATTTTATATTTCTGACGGCCTCGGTGGTCTAGCGTTTTAGCACACCACTTTACTTCCAATGGTCGCGGGTTCTATTCCGCGACCGGTGCAAACATTTGTATTCATGAGTATGATTAATTGTATCGGTCTGTGTGTTTTCTATGTATAATATGTATGTATTTAAAAGAAAAATTATTATTATTTAAGTAAAAAAATCAATAATAGCAACAAACGAAGACGTGTGAAGGTAGACGTATATGCATGACCATAAAATATTTTATTTACCATTCCTCTGCTCTTCATGTCGCCACTGTATTATGTAATTGCACTACCTTATCTAGGTTTGTTATCGGTGTTTCCATTACCGGAGTGTTAGTCCGAATTATTAATTGATACGCATTTTTTGTGGTGGGCTGATTTGTATTCACGACTGTTGGGGTTGAAATCGTGTAGTCAACCACTAGAGTGTGAGCGTGAGTGCGCAGCGATTTCTATGTTGATTATCGCATGCCTCTTACTTGTTATACTGTTATTATTTATATAGAAAAAAACATCTATTCAAAAGAGCAACACACAAGTTTCTTGCTCATTCTTATTGTGATGAATCTGCATTCCGAATGAGTGGTAGAATCAAAATATGAGTATTCAAAAGTGCTTGTAATGAGTTTATTTGAATAAAAATTATTTCTATTTCTATTTCTAGATAGTGACGTTATCTAAACATAAATCATTTTAGTATTGTGCGTGCCGTGCAACAGACAATCATGCACACGTAATATATATCTTTATAGTTTATAAACATTACAATGTCAGTTTTACATACATATTGACATGCATGCAATGTATTGAGTTTTTTTTTATCCTACAAATTAGAAAGATCGAGTGAATGACCATTACATTGTTACCACTCGTGAAAGTGGTAACCCTGATGGCATGCATTGCGCTGTTCATGACATGAACATGCCATTCTGATGAGACATTTTACGTGTCAATATTGTCACGGGAACCTAAATGGTTTCGAACTTGTAGAGCATCCTCCTACACTTAAATTATGGGGTTATTGGGACTACAGTATGGGGTTTTTGAAGAACGAACAACCTCGTAACCACCCTATCACGTAAACCCCTTGGGTTTTTTTTATGGATCATAATGGAATGGTGCAACCTAATCTAACCTAACGGTTTACGCTGGCGGAGCATCAGTGGAGGATGATAAGATGAGCATGAGGTCAAGTCAGTTAGCCCATCGTGATAACTTCACCAAGAATTTATGACGATGGTTTCCAGGGGGAACCGCGTGGGGGTCAATCTGACATGGTACATTGCTAGCAATAAGATCATCAGTCCACATTACTAACAATCCCCTAAATTATGGAATTGTTAGTAACGGGGAATAGTGACCACATTGATAGCAATTTACCATCTTTTTTCGATCTCCACGCGGTCCCCATGTGGTAAATTCGGCACGAAGTGCAAATTATCTGATTTCCTGTTCATCCTATTATTCTTCACTGTGCCTCATTAGCACATCGTTAGCGTAGGTGAGTGCACCATTCGATTATGATCAATAAAAAAAATTACCATTGTTAGCAATTTACCATCTTAGATCGCCCTCCACGCGGTCTCCATTTGATTAATTCGCCAGGATGAGCAATAATTTCTTGACATTTGACTTCAATCATTTCATCCTTCATTGGTGCCTCGCCAGCGTATGCCGTTAGCGCGGATCACCTTTCCATTATCATCCCTGTAAAAATAGAACTGGTTTGGGTTCATGCTCATTCTCATCTTCCACTGGTAGCCAGGTTCCACTACCGCCAGTGTATACAGTCAATAGAAATATAAATAATCTATATTCAAATGAACTTAATAGTATTGGGGAGGAAAGGGGAAAAAGATCATCAATCTACATTACTAACAAGTAATGTAGTAATGTAGATTGATGATCTTATTACTAGCAATGTACAATGTCAGGTTGACCTCCACGCGGTTCCCCCTGGAAACCATCGTAGAAATATAAATAATCTATATTCAAATGAACTTAATATAACCATTTTTGAAGTCTATTACTTTATTCTACTCATTCGGAACGCAGACTCATCGCAAGAAACTTGCGTGTTGCCCTTTTATTACCGGCGACTCTACCATCATATTAGTTTATTTTAAAAAATATGTGATCGTGAATGTATTTGACAATTTTAATTAATTTTTTTAAATTTATTTATTGAAGATTTATGTATTTATTATATCTTTTCATCTAAATTACCGCAGTCTCTTAAGACGAAGGTTTACGATCGTCTTCGGGGTCGAAACGATGATGATGATGATGATGATGAGTATATTTATTATTATTAAGAGACTCTCTAAACCGCGAAACAGAATTGCCTACCCCTCTGACCTATTTCTGCCTCGAGTACCCTGCTTGCAAGACATATATGGACCGTAAGCACTCATGCGGACAATATTGTACAAAACTCTGCTAATATGATTATATACTTCACAAGATCTAACTTAATAACTGCTCATTTATTAATTAATCTTCTGTCGACGACTCCACAAAGATATATGGTCTCCACATCGCAATACAATACCAACCTTATCCATTTACGATTAGAGATCAAATTAGGAATGTTAATTTTAATCGATTGCGTGTAAAAATATAGTTTTTTAACACTTAAGTAATGATTGGATAGTGCTGTAGAAAATTGTATAGTACAGCTTTTGTAGGGTACGTGAGCGGTATGGTTGGTTTGTCGCGAATGATCTCGATGTTTCCGCTCGGATATTTTGCTTAATAATCGGTATAATCGATGCTATCGGCCGTAAACATCGCGATGATTTATTGCATCTTGCCTTACACAGACTGTGTACGTATTTGATGTTATCTGCAACTTATTTGTCATCGCAACGCTACTATTCGTCTCTAGCAAAATTGTAATAATTATTTGATTTATCTACTTCTTTTTATGGTTGATGAGGCAATACCGTTCGTATAAACAGCCAAATGGAATTAATGGCACAATCTACACATATAAATAAAATTGGAGTGTCTGTTTGTAATATTGAAATAACCGTTTTTTACTACGTGCATGAATATAAATACGGTACATACATCAAAATAACATTTTTTACCATTTTTGTCTGCCTGTCTGTTTGTTCCGGCTAATCCCTGAAATGACTGGACCGATTTTGGCAGGACTTTTTTTGGCAGGTTGCTGATGTAATAAGGCTTAGGCTAATAAGACTTAGGCTACCTTTATTTATGAAAAAATATTTTATTTTAGAAAAATAAAGGTGTTTTCTACGCGGACGAGGTCACGGGAACAGCTAGTATTATTATATAATTATATATGGTTCGATGATAGAGGGTTGAAAATTTTAGCTTCTATGTAGTTATTTTTTAAAGCCGAATCATTAAAAAATAAAATAAAAGATTTTGTCAAATAAATAAAAATTAAAACTTGCGGTGACCACCTTTTTTTCGGACTACTCTAATGCTGTTAGCCGCAGCTAGTCTTTACAGTTTCGTCGCACGATAGAGGGCAAGTGCAGATGGCACTCCAAACAAACAAGGACTTATAGAGCGGTTGAAGGCTAAAGGCTAAGTCTGTGGGACCCGCTAGGGGTTCGAACCCCGGCTCAGGCCGTCGTAATTTCGATCCCCGTCTGAATTGCACAGGGGATCAATTGAAGGGGTTTGTACTGTAGTGGGTTGATTATATGATTGAAAAGCCGAATTATAAAAAAGATTTTGTCCATAAAATAAAAATTCCAAATTGCGGTGGACTACCCTTATCACTTAGGTGAATGAAAAATAGTAACCGCCCTAGCGGTCTGAGAATGGAATGGAAGAGAAAAACATATTACGCCGACCCCAAATCAATGGGATAAGGAAGAAGCAGATGATCATAGTAGTCTGACCTAATGAATATACACACAAAACAACTACGAGTCGTTCAATCCGTTTCGAAAAAATTTGGTGTAGATACTAAGACACGACTATTTTAAATGCTACGTTTACATTCAGCCGCTTCCCCTGCCACTCGCGCTGCCGGAAATATTGCCGGACGACAACTGAGCGAGAAGGCTGATTGTAAAAACACGCTGCCACTCGCGCTGCCAGTCCTTTGACTCGCGTACGAAAAACCGACAATTGAGGTAGCGCCGGGCAGTGCGAGTGGCAGCGCCAATGGCATGGGAAGTGTTTACACTCTCGCGCTGCTCACATCCCTGCCCACTCGGGCTGAGTGTAAACTGGGCATTAGATATCCAGTCATTTATTATACATAGTGATAAGAAAAATACGACGGTAATACTAAATTCAATCAGACAGTTTAGAATTCCAAGTAATCATTTGTCTTGGTATGTGCAATTGTGCAAGTAATGCGCAGAAATGATTTATACGGATGACTATAATGATGGATTGTGTGAAAGAATATGTATGTATGGCGAGAAAGAAAATGAACATTTAGATGACTGCGGCACTTCATGAAAGGAAACGATAAATATATTACACTAACTCTGTATGATCTATGATAGTGGAAGGAAGGTGATAATCATTACATAGTATAAAACAAAGTTGCTGTCGCTGTCTGTCCCTATGTATGCTTAAATCTTTAACGCAACGGATTATAAAGCAGTTATTTTTAATAGATAGAGTGATTAAAGAAGAAGGTTTATATACATATATAATACATGTACAACGGATTTCGCTGAAGCGGTTATTTTTAATAGAACTACGCAACGGATTCAAGAAGAATTCAAGGTTTATATATATAATAGATGTATACCCGTGCGAAGCCGGGGCGAGTAGCTAGTGATATATCTAGGTAATATTAACTCTCTATTACTAGATGTAAATAAATTGGCTCGTAAAGTAATCTGTTGAGTTTATTGCTAGTTCTTCTCATATGAATTTGTATACTGAACTAAAATGTCCTATATAATTTTTTTTATTTGATATTCAATTTAGTAAAGTTGGTCCAGCTGTTCTCCGCTGCATACCGCTTTACTTCCGATGGTCTTGGGTTCGATTCCTCGCGCAATACAAATATTTGTATTAATGAATATGATTGTTTGTATTTATCTGGGTGTTTTCTATGTATGTTATGTTTGCATTTACAAAAGAAAAAATGTATGTAAGTACTTATATTAGTCTTACATACTCTTTTCCTTTGTAAAGTGTCTAGCATGTATAACACAAGCTTTGCTTATTTTGGTACTAGATGGCGTTCTGTGAATTGTCCAGGATTATTATCAGATTACAGTGGTATATGCTAACAGTGCAGCTCCACGCGGTGCGAATTCGTTATGATGGGCTATGTTACTTACTAACTACAGTTGATTAGATGAGTATAAAGGCTAGGAGAAGTAGGCTGGCGGAGAGATCTAGAAGATTCTACTGGTGCCCAGGCAGGGTATACAGGGTAGCCGGGAGCACCATTCCATCATCATCCATTGAAAAACCCATTACATATAACCTCCCTACCACGAGTGGAATGGGATTGTCAGAAAGGTGGACTAAGAACCCTAGCAATGTACCATGTCAGGTGCCAAGATGTCAAGATGGTCTGACCTGACTTCAAGCTCATTTTATCATCCTCTACTGGTATCCATCCCGCTTTATTTTTTTTTTTCGGACTACTTTAATGCTTCTGGCCTTTACAGCTTCACCGGACGATAGGGGGCGAGTGCAGATGGCACTCCAAACCCAACAAGGACTTATAAAGCGGCTGAAGGCTAAATCCCGACAGACGGATACGACTTTAGTCTGTGGGACCCGCTAGGGATTCGAACCCCGGCACAGGCCGTCGTAATTTCGATGCCCGTTTGAATTGGACGGGGGATCGATCGGAGGGACGACCACGCGCCGGTGTAAATCGCCCGGGCGCGCCCGGTTGAATTGTATGTTTAGGGTCGTCGTCTTCGCCGGCGAGGACGGTGTCGGGTTTGTGTGTAAAAGTATGGTCGGGACGGAACCTGTGGACCCGTGGGGAGGTTAACTGCCGTTATGGGGTCGTCGGGATATCCATACCGCCTGCATAAACCGTTAGCGCAGTTGGATGCATTATTCTATGGTGTATGATATATATTTGTACATATAATCATTTCAGATACCTCTTTTCATGACGACTGGCCGCATACAGACAGACACATACGTTCCATAGTACATCTATAAAATCATCATTCATCATTCAGTCATCCGTCATACACCATATACAGCTGTATTCTATCTATCTTGTATATAAAATTTTCGCGTCACAGTGTTAGTTACCATATTTCTCCGAAACGGCTTGATCGAATCTTATAAAATTTTATGTGTATATTCAGTAGGTTTGAGATTCAGTTACTATCTATTTTTCATACCCCTAAATGTTAAGGGTTGTCCACCCCGAACCTTTTTTTTATTATTTTTTTATAATGTGACGTTAACAAATACATACAACCCAAAATTTTCAGCCTTCTACCATCAACCCCTATTTTTAATAGTGATTTTAATTTGGTAAACAAAGTTTGCGGGGTCAGCTAGTATACATATAATTTTCTATTAATTTATGTAATTTTCCTTGTTAATACACATTTACCATTAGTTGAGGGTCTATTTTATATACATAGCAATTACTGCCGACACCACAAGTCTATTAAAAATCCATTACTAATAACCCCCATCTCTTCGCAAAACTGTTCTCTAGGAATTTGAATCAACACATCTATATATGAAATTGCAGGAAAAACTAGTACAATGAATAGGGATTAGCTAGAAGTATCTAGAATATTCGAGATGCACTCAGAAACATACATACATACGTGTGTTCGTGCGTTCCGGTGTCTATCTACGATAATATGAATACTTTGCTATTTGCTAATGTACAGTCGTGAAGTAAAGTGTTTGTAATATGGGATACGGCCTCGGTGGTCTAGCGGTTAAGCACACTGCCTTACTTCCTATGGTCGTGAGTTCGGTTCCCCACACAGTACGAATATATATAAAAATATATATTGTGTTAATGAGTACGATTGTATGTTCAATACATATATGTTTTCTATATATATTTAGGTTATGTATAATACATCTAAATCTATATATTTATATCACTTCTCTAGACCCATAATACAAGCTCTGCTTAGCTTGGGACTAGATGGCGCTGTGTAAATAGATCTGGGATATTATTATTATAACAATAAAGTCTACTACTAGGGGAAGGAAATTGCTAGTAATGGGGATTTATGACCCCAATTCTAACAACGTACTATGTCAGTTTGATGTCCACGAAATACCCTCTAGAACCCTATAAACCATTGCGGTTGATTTGTTATAAATAAGCCACATTGTAAATTTGTCAAAAAAAAAAATATAAAAGATTAGAAATAAAAATACTTCATTTTTATTTATCTGTAAAAATTATCTTATCTGTAGTAGTATTTTTTTATTATTAAATTTGAGCGAGTCATCAGTGCTGATGCTGTCTAAGCTGTTACACGCAAGCTCAAATAGAGCATATTTCCTTTTTTAGGATGATAATGTAATGGTGCACCCGCCTGCGCTTACGGTTTACGTTGGCGGGGCACCAGTGGAAGATGTCAAGATGAACATGAGGTCAGGTCAATTAGCCCATCGTGACAAATTCACCAAGAAATTATCACGATGGTAGCCCATCGTTAAACTGTAATTATTTATATGACAAAAAAAGAGCAACACACAAGTTCATTCTTCTTGTGATGAATCTGCATTCCGAATTATCTATTCAAAAGTGCTTGTAATGAGTTTATTTGAATAAAGATTATTTCTATTTCTATTTCTATTTCCAGGGGAACCGCGTGGAGGTCAACCTGACATGGTACATTGCTAGCAATAAGATAATCAATCCACATTACTAACAATCCCCTTTCCTCACTATTAGTGCATATTCACTCTTGACTTTTTAGAACCTATGTTGTAAGAGGCAGGAAAGCTTTCATCCCCCCATTCATTTTATATTACCACCTTAAGGGTAACATTTTTAGAAACTATGAATATCGTATTTATTTATATTTAATCAAGAGCCTAAAAAATAAATTTCAATTTTCTAGCTTTAAAAATGACAGATACAGACAGATACTTCCACACAACCCTTCATCTCCCTTTTCAACCCCTTACAACCCTTTTTCGAATTAAAAAGTGCCTATATCCTTTCTCAGGGTCTAGACTACCTGTATACCAAATTTCATTTAAACCGATTCAGTAGTTTTGGCCTGAAAGTGAGGTAAACAGACAGATAGAGTTACTTTCGTATTTATAATATTACTAAGAATATATTGTTATACCAACTACAAATTAATGTACCCACACAGTTAGTAATAAAGATTTATTCTATTTAATACTGGAATATTATATACTCGTAGATGTAAGAGTGCCATGCCAGTGTCAATACAAACGGGGATCAAAATCAATCAAAAACGACTGCCTGAGCCGAGGTTCGTATCCGTCAGGTGGGAGTTGGCCTTCAGCCGCTCCATAAGTCCTTCCGCGGGTTTGGAGTGGCATCTGCACTCGCCCCCTATCGTCCGGTGAAGCTGTAAAGGCCAGCTGCAGCATTAGAGTAGTCAAAAAGAAATGTATGAATAGACGCTTGTGTATTCGTCTGTACATTTCGACACGCAATTAATAGTCGTACAATGAAATGAAGCATGGTATCCGATTTATTTGTATTAGTATGTATCTACACGCCTGTTAATTAGTTAATTTACGTCTTCACATGAACAGCAACGTATGTGGGGCATTATAGAGATATGCTTTATAGAAAGTCTGTATGGGCGTTACCACCTCTGTTGTACTTTATTCTGCCGCTGCAGAACAGATGTAGCCTTTGAAGAGGAGGTATCTGCTGAACCTCATGAGTGAGAGGTATAGAGGGTTTTATGAGGAAAAATACGAAGACAATTTAAATACAACACCTATATATAATACGACTAGCTGCACCCGCGACTTCGACTGCGTGGAATTTAACTTTATTTTTCTAAAATATAAGTAACCTAAGTTAATCCTTATAACACCATCACCTGCCAAAACACGTCCCGTCAAAATCGGGCCAGCCATTTCAGAGATTAGTCGGAACAAACAGAAAGACAGACAAAAATTTTAAAAAATGTTATTTTGATGTATTTACCGTATTTATATTCATATGCATGTAGTAAAAAACAAAAATCAATAATACAAACAGACACTACAATTTTATTTATATGTAATTATGTATAGATTAACTGACATGCGCAACTTCGTCTGCATCACACTTACATGACATTATATTGCTTCCAATTTACATAATATCTATTTAAATTATAGCCTATATGTTATTCTGATGTATAAACTATATTACTGTAAAGACTCATCAAAATGCGTCCAGTAGTTTTTGCGTGAAAGAGTAACAAACATCCATCCATCCATTCCCAGAAACTTTCCAGTATATAATATTAGTAAAATTGCTACAAAAAAGAACATGTAAAAAAAAAAATTTCAAAATGCAAAAATTATATAAAAATCCATTAAGGGAGTTCACTAGAAAACAGGTGTCTTCGACGGTCTAGCGATTTAGGACAGCGCTTTACTTCCGATGGTCGCGGGTTCGATTCCTCGCACGGTACTAAAATTTGTATTACAAGAGTATTGTTTGTATTAGTCTGGGCGTTTTGTATAATTATGTATGTGTTTACAAAAAATGTATTTAACCACCCTATCGGTTGTCTAGTACCCTTAGGACGAACTCTGATTAACTTGGTGACTAGGTGGAGCTGTGTGAACCCGAGAGTATCGGAAGTAAGGCAGTGTACTCAACTGCTAAACGACTGCTACCGACGCTATCAACTACATTAAAATACATTATTATAGAACTCTCTTCTCTTCTTCTCTTCTCATGTATAGAACTGACAGTTGCCATTTTCCATCGTGTGGGCCAATAGCACTATTAACGTTATTTATGTTTGTTGTTTCAGTGAGGGAGTATTCACGTGTCCAATGAACGCTCCGCCCATCGACTATGCCAAGGTAAGACGACTTTTGTATCTGTGGGCGATAAAGGAAACCAGGGAATTGTAGGATATATATATATATATATATATTTATTGTATATAATATTATAAAGAAACACTACCAGGGCCAGGAAGGGAAACCGAAAGGAACAGTAGATAGCTGTTCGCATATCGTCGGCTCGGACTCGCCGCCCGCCGCCCCGGACTGGAGTCCGCGGGCGGTGCTGCAGGGCGCGGCTCGAAGGAGTTGCGAATAGCACCCGACCGACCGGCCCTCACTCCTGATCTCGCCACCGAATACTACACGCGCGCACAATATCCCATCATTCTCTGTATTTTTATATTTCAACTATTACATTTAACTTACAGTCCAAAATTAATCTTTTAATCTAAAAGTCCTTAGTTTAGGACCCTACATAGCAGTGACAATTTAGAATAGAATTTTGGTATTCGAAATATAAAACATATAAAATAGGTTATAGACAAATAAGTGGTCTGTATTCCACAGTATCTATGATAATGAATTGATCCTGAACGGTCCCCTCCGATCGATCCCCCGTCCAATTCAGACGGGCATCGAAATTATCATCTGAGCCGAGGTTCTCGAACCCCTAGCGGTGCTCTCGGACTAAAGTCGTATCTGTCAGGCCGGAGTTGGCCTTCAGCCGCTCCATAAGTTTTTCCTTTAGTTTGGAGTGACATCTGCACTCGCCCCCTATCGTCCGGTGAAGCTGTAAAGGTGCTGCCAGCTGCGGCCAACAGCATTAGAGTAGTCCGAAAAAGAAAGAGTTCTTAATGGAATTTGGTGACGGAACACCAGTGGGTACGACAGGATCTGCATTTAGTCAGGTCATAAGAATTTAAATTTATTTTTATATTGTACCACTTTATTGCATATAAAGAACATGAACAATATTAAAACATTAAAAATCAAAGTAAGTACAAAAAGCGGTCTTATCGCTAATGCAATCTCTTCCAGACAAACTTTATTATTGTAAGGATACATGTGTCCTTTGATATATTGTTTGTGCCCCTTCTGTATCAAATCATTACATAGTACCTATAAAACAAAGTCGTTGTCGCTGTCTGTCCGTCCCTATGTATGCTTAAATCTTTAAAACTACGCAACGGACTTTGAAGAGGTTTTTGTTAATAGATAGAGTGATTCAAGAGGAAGGTTTATATATATAATATAAGTACACCCGTGCGAAGCCGGGGCGAGTAGCTAGTAAAGTATATTCTATCTAAGTATCTATCTTTAGAAAGTATTTACAAAAAAAAAGTACCACCACCTGCACGGGTGGAAATAAGCAAGGAAAATAAAATGAAACTAAATAACATTAGAATTGTCATACATACACTTACTAATTACACGTATGTATAACTTAAGTAAATAATTTCGCTTTCTTATTTTACCCTTAACAGAAATACCTATAATATTTATAAGAATAAGTTAAAACAAAGGAATATGCTAATTTACTGCATATAAAATTATAAACTGTACTTCTAACAGTTTAAATTCCTATGTTACACTCGTAAATCCCTATTAAAAAGGAAAGACAGTAATAAAGGCAATATTGTTGTAATTTTTATAGCTTTAAAAGCAAAGAAGGTATGTACGTAATGCGTGTGGTCGGTGGAAAGCGTAGCAATAAAATAATACGAGCAGCTGTCGCTAGATGGCGCTGTTTACAATATCACTAACAAAACCGCAGTTGCTTTGAAAGGGTAGAAATGAATTTTATTGTTCCATAAAAGTGAGAAATGTACACAGTGTAGTTTTAAAATTAACTGCTACTCATGTACAACAAAGTTTTACTATGAAAATTTAGGAACAAATAGAGGATAAACATACAATTATCAATTTTTATTTATAAACACCTAAGCACTTACTAATATTTACCGTGACTATCTCTCATAAAGACCTTTATTTTCGGTTCGCTTGTTTATTTCCGCAAATATTCTGATATAAGTAAACCTATTATAATAGAATATAAAATCCTTTATTCAAATAAACAACTTAAATTTAAGCACTTTTGAATAGTCACAGTTTTCCATCTTTTAATCTACCGCTCACTCGGAAAGCTGTCTCATCACAAGAATAACGATCAAGAAACCTACGAGTTGCTCTTTCGAATGATTGTTGTAAATATTTTATCACTCACTTATCAATCATCGTTCTTTCTTAGATTTAGAATGTGATTGAAGTGTGTACGCAAGTGTGCAAATAACTGCACTCGATAGATGTTAACGGGTTATTTGTCGGAATTCCGCACGATACCCTCGCAGAAACGGTCGTATAATTGAATTCGAAATTGACAGCGTGTGAAATGCGCAAGCGCTGGTACTGCGCATGGATGCCAATTGTACTAGGATTAGCGTTGCCAGACGTCCCGTATTTCCCGGGTCGTCCCGTATTTTAGGCTTATTTTAAAATGTCCCAACGGGACTGATTCTGTCCCGTATTCGAATCGTGCTCCGTTTTTTTTATATATTATATATTATAAAATCGATCGATCTACGCTGGACAATTTGTCTTTTGATAATTTGTCCCGGGTAAAAAACTAAATTCCCGTATTTTTTGCCTATTTAAGCGTTTGCCCCTTATAGGCTGAAATAAAATCTGGCAAATCTAACTAGGATCCTCGAAACCAGGGTTTCGGTCTTCAGTACGAGGTACGAGGATTTTTACTTCGTACATTTGTGTACAAAATTTTTATTATTACATTAACTGAAGCAAAAACTTTGTACACCTTTTTACAAAAATTGTGCGGATGGAGGAGTATGAAATTTCGCACACTTATAGTTGACATAGAGGAGTGTAGACTGCAAAATTTTTTTATTGTCAGTAATATGGACTGATGATCTCATTGCTAGCAATATACCAAGTCAAATGGGAATTTCTCCCCACACTCTGGAACCTAAGTGGTCTCGGACAGTGCAGTTTCAGAGGAGCTTCCTCCCGTGTACACTTACTTTTTTTTATAACACAGGGGACAAACGAGCATGCGGCTCACCTGATGGTAAGTGATTACCGCCGCCCATGAGCACCCGCAACACCAGGGGAATTGCAAGTACGTTGTCGGCCTTTTAAAAAGGAATAAGCTCTATTCTTGAAGGTTTCAATATCGTATCGGTTATTATGGAATGAACTACCTGTCAGGTTTTCTCGAGAGACTACAGCATGGGGTTTTCAAGAAGGGTATATTAAGGGTCGGCAACGCATATGGTACCCCTGGTGTTTCAGGCGTCCATAGGCTACGGTAACTGTTTACCATCAGATGGGCCGTATGCTTGTTTGCCATTTACGTGGTATAAAAAAATAAAAAAAGCCTTTATTCAGATCCAACTTATACATTATTTTAAAACAAACAAACAAAGCCTTAAAACTTAAAACGAAAATAGTTATTCTATTATTTGGATCTTTTTTAATGTCTGTAGATCTGTTTGCCAATCGGCAAAGTGGGTGTACATTATCATCCATAAAAAAATGCTGTTATTGATAGGTTGACAACCCTGGTACTATGCGAATTTGGCGCCAATATGCATGACGTGTGGCTTTATTGCTAGATTTTGAAGGATTCCCTGCATTCTTCCCGCGGTTTATACTGTGCTTGCTACGACTGTTTTATTGTCTCATTTCACTAGAAATTACCTTGGTGTACCTGGTGCCTTTTAATGGTTTGTATCTGTGGAAATATCTATATATATATATATTAGAAGATAAAATAAGGAATGATGAAGTGCTTGAACGGGTTAAAGAAAAGAGACAGATCATAGATATTATTGAGAATAGGCGGGAAGAATGTTGGGGCAGTTGATACGACACGACGAACTAATTAATAACATTATTGAAGGAAAAATAGATGGAAAGAGAGGAAGGGGAAGACCGAGACACAGCTATATCAAAAAAAGTTGGAGTCGTGTCGTATCAACAGCTAAATGGACTGATAGAAGATCGTGGAAGGTGGCGGGAGCTCCATCGACAAGAGCACAACTCTTAAATTATGAATGAATGAATGAATATTTATTACTAGAAGAATACGTTAAAGACTGTAATTTCAGTTGGGGTGGTAAGTGGTATTGTTACTACTGAAGTCTTAGTGAACGCAACACTTAATATGGTTATATTTTATAGGCTAGCTGTTCCCTTTACTTCGTTCGCGTGGAATTTAACTTTATTTTTCTAAAAGAAAAGTAGCCTAAGTTACTCCTTATTCTATCAGCTACCTGCCAAAAAAGTCCCGTCAAAATCAGCCATTTCAGAGATTAGGCGGAATAAACAGACAGACAGACAAAAATTGTAAAAAATGTTATTTTGATGTATGTGCCGTATTCATATGCATGTAGTAAAAAACGGTTATTTCAATATTACAAACAGACACTACAATTTTACTCATACGTATAGATAGATTCATAATTTTGTATAAGTTACGTGATGTATTCTATAATGCAGAAGTGATAGCCATTTTTTATTATATCCATAAGGAACAATATACCAAAAATAAAACCTTTCGTTGTCATACATTTGACAGTTTGCTGTCACGACGTATGCTGAGTGTCAGCCATGTTGCCATTGTATATAAATACTATAAGATATATATGTATGTGTGTGCATACTATATATATGTAAAATATCCCTATGTGTATTTATATCAATAATGGTTGTCAATAAATGTCACCATCATTTCTGAATAATTAGGTTGTTTCTTATAATAGTTATTAGGTATTATTTATAAGGAATGTAATATATCTAAAACTTAATAACACAATGAAATCATATATCGAAATATGATGACTAATATCTCATTCACTATAGCGAATGGTGATGCGACCTTGCCTACAAAAAGCTTTATATACAAACTGCCCATCATCCTGGTCCTTCGAGTCGGATGCGCGTGAAAAATGGACCTAAATTACCAAATTTGCTACAGCAACAACAAAAATCTTGCACGCTTTTTGCCACCATCCCGCGGCCAATCAAAGCTAATTATCCGCTAATTTGACAATTAAAAATCAATAGTACCTACCATGCCAATACATGGGAGTTTGGCACGCGAAGTACGCGAACGCATATTCTGTTAGCAAATCCACCTGAAACCTGTTCTATGAAATATCAACCTTATACCATACGCATTAGAAGTCAAAATAACAGCATCAGAAGTGGTAGTATAGTGTCAATCACCTTTTAAGACGACCTTGCAATGTTAACCAGTCACGCGACAGTATAACTGTCTCGCTCTACCTTATGGAGGTTAATGGCGTTAAACAAAGGTGCTGTCTCATTTACACCGGCTACCCATTTCTCTCGCTTGTTGTATACATGCGAGTAAGACGGACATATGAGTTAGTTCTCAATAATATCCAGAGATGGCGCTACTACTTACTGCTCTCTTTTACTTCAAACTCCTCTTCATAAAACTAATTTTGTATCTTACTCTTTTGGTCTACAATCTTCACGGCTCTGGAACTCACTCCCTGAACGCATTTAAACTATCTCCAATAAGTATACTTTAAAAATAAATGTTCATGCTAATCTTCTAAGTTTATTGTCATAGAACAAGTAATGTATTCATCATATTGAATGTATGTATATATATTATGTATTGTATGTATGTTGTGTATATACGTTATAACATTCGTGTGTATTCTATTCTTATTTAGAAAACTAAACAAGAATAGAATACACACGAATGTTATATGTTACAGACTAAACTAAAAAGTTTAGTCTAATATTTGTATATATGTTATTTATATAATTAATGTTAAGCCACCATCAAGTATTTCTGCACTTCCTGAAGGTTGACTGGTAGAGAATGCCTATAACATTAAGTCCGCCTTTTGTACCATAATTTATTGGTCAATAAAGTTTTAAATAAATGAATAAATATATATATTATATAATTAGTAATATTAAAAATTCAGTGCGAATATAACGTCGACGAATATAATGTTAACTACATTACATGTGACTATACTATTTACTTACCTCAGTCTCAGTGAGTAATATTATAAACATGTATAGATTCTTGTTTAAAAAAAAGTGTATCTCTCAATCACTAATTTTTATCATTTAGCCATTGGTTTTATAAGCAGCGTTCTGGTTTACACACCTGAGTCCTTGGAAACAGAAACGTGAAGGGTACCACTGGAGTCAAAATCTGTACCTATTTGTGGTACAACGTTATGACGTGACCGATGTCAGGATTTCAGAAAGTTATTTACTATCCTGTTTGACATTCCAGTTACATAAAAAAACTAGTCGTGGCGTGTGTGCAAGCCCCGAAAGGCTCGCGGGTCGTTGTCTCAAATTTTTTATGATGATAATAATAATATTTTTTTATAGTTATCATTTTTTGGTGATTTTAATTCTATCACCCCTAAAATAATTCTGTCACCCCACCAAAGGGAGAATACTCAAGAGTATGTAGATAAATAATAATAATTTTTATTTTCCAATTGCATAATTTTTTACAGCAAATTCAATATTGTTCCCAGATTCCTAAATTAGGTATAAATCTGTATTTTATTATCACTTGAATGGCGAAGGTTTACTTTTCGAATAGTCTTGGTTGGCAAAAACTTATGTTAATACGAATCCAGACCGACTAGGTAGCCTATTTATATTTAGTAAGGGTCAAAGTAATATGGTCAGATTTATTATGAATACATCGTCCACTGTTGCAACAACATGTAATATTATATTTGAAAAATGATGTTAGCGTACTGACTTAACTAACTAACTAATCTTAGAAAAATGTTGTACGAACTTGTATTGTCTAACTTGTCCATAATGCTCCTATGTCAATGGTCCTGCGGCAGCTTACGGGTGCGCGGGCGCAGGTCGTGAGAACGCAGACAAACGTGACACATCTGTGGCGATCTAAGCAGTATGCACATGCCGATGGCAACGATATCCGATAATCTACATTCATTTGTCTCATTGATGTCGTAAGCAATTCAATGTAGAAGAATTATAATAATACTAGCTGTGCCCGCGGTTTTTTTATAGCCTATATATCATTCTGGTATATGAGCTATATCACTGTAAAGTTTCATCAAAATTCGTTCAGTAGTTTTTGTATGAGAGACTAACAAACATCCATTCTCACATACTTTCGAGTTTATAATACATATTAATAACATTAGGTGTATTAATAAATTTTGTACTTATTTTTACGAAAATTTACGCGTAAGGAGGAGTATGAGTATATCAGTATAAATGCAAATAGTCTAAAACTGTTTAAATGAAATTCTCAAATAATCTAGAAAGAAAGATAGCTTGCGATTAATTAAATTATATATATTATTATTTATATATTATATATAATAATAAAAATTTTAATGCGAAAAGAGGGTTCTAAGGAATTGAAAAGGGAGATGACAAGTTGTATGTAAGTATCGTCATTTTTTTTATAACACAGGGGACAAACGAGCATGCGGCTCACCTGATGGTAAGTGATTACCGCCGCCCATGAGCACCCGCAACACCAGTGGAATTACAAGTACGTTATCGGCCTTTTAAAAAGGAATAAGCTCTTTTCTTGAAGGTTTCAATATCGTATCGGTTCGGAAATACCATTGCTGGAAGGTGATTCCACAATGTGGTTGTGCGAGGCAAAAAGTTTCTAAAAATCGTCATTTTAAAGCTAGCAACCTGAAACTTATTTTTAGTCTGGCAGGCAGGCTTTAAGTTTTTTTACTCTTTTTATTATTTTTTTCTCAGAAAACTATATTTTCATACAGAATCGTACAATCGTGTACAATTTTTGTAAATATCTAACATCTAACCTATACAAAAGGGGGAAAGGGGATTAGTAATGTGGAATGTACCATGTTGGGTTGACCTCCACGCGGTTCTTCCTGGAAACCATCATGATAAATTCTTAGTGAATTTGTCACGATGGTCTAACTAACTTGACCTCATGCACATCTTATCATCCTCCACTCGCGCCCCGCCAGCGTAAACCATCCGCGCAGGCGGATGCACCATTCCATTATCATCCATAAAAAAAACCTATATAAAAAATAGCACATGATAATGCAATAACCCCGTAAGCGACAAATTCACTGCATGGTGTCAACTCGAGACAGAGCGGCCGCATGTTACCCACATGTTGATGTGTTACGAACCTATTTTTTGTTTGTATGTCCTTTGTTAAATTTGAAAGACTAATTACCAAACGATTATGAATTCTTTGTGGATGCAGCAAGCAAATGAATGCCCCGTGAAATTTGTAGACCCATTCTGTTTTTGTTTTTTTTCGCACCATCTGAAATAGAACTGGGAGTTGTAGGCTTTTTTTGTAGTCTACCCCCACTCCGATAAAAATAATAATTAAACGGGTTCTGATACGAATATTTTTTTTTTTAATTAAGAAAATTCTCATCTCCCCTCTTAAGGAGAGGAGATGGCAACTTACCCCCGGCAGAAGCACAGTCGGCCAGGGTTCAGGGCCCCAGGGAGAGAAACCGGCATACAATGCGGGCAGGATCAAAGAGCACCGCTTTCTGCATCTTTCCCGGGAGTGAGCCGGTTCGGAATCCTAACCGCCTGAGATGTTGTTCCAGACTGGTTGGGATAAGACCGTTCACCGACATAACGATTGGAATGATTTCGGTGGATATCACCCCCCACATCTCGGTCACCTCGTGACCACATTTCGGTAACCTCGTGATTATTATTTATTTATTTCAGGCCTAGGCCCATATCAAAAATTCCTTATAGACTAACATACATATCTTGTCTGTGTGGTCACGGCACCGGCAATGGCAATAAGCCACGGTAGCGCCGATACACCACACCCTTCCGCTAGTAGTCCTCCTTCACGAAGGTGGGCAGTTGTTGCAGGAGGAACCCGGTCCATTATGCTCTGATCTGATTGATATAACCCCTCTGATCGATCGCACGTCCAATTCAAACAGTCATCGAAATTACGACGGCCTGAGCTGAGGTTTTTTTATGGATGATAATGGAATGGTGCACCCGCCTGCGCTAACGGTTTATGCTGGCGGGGCACCAGTGGAGGATGATAAGATGAGCATGAGGTCAGGTCAGTTAGCCCATCGTGACAAATTCACTAGGAATTTAACACGATGGTTTCCAGGGGGAACCGCGTGGAGGTCGACCTGACATGGTACATTGCTAGCAATGGGGTTATCAATCCACATTACTAACAATCCCCTTCACCCCTCCTGAGCTGAGGTTCGAACCCCAAGCGGTGTCCTCAGACTAAAGTCGTATCAGTCAGGAGGGAGTTGGTTGAGCCGCTTCATAAGTTCTTCCGCGGGTTAAAAAAAAGGCAAATAAATGTATTTAGCTCTCTAGACGTTTCTATTAGGTTGCACTAGCCGTGGTCACGAGTTGACTGGAGTAACAACGAATGCCAATGTTGGTAGGTGTTGAAACGTCGAGAGATGTAAATGTGTATATTTGCCATAAAATTATTTGTGTTAAAATCCCGTTTAACTATATCAATAAAAAAAAACAGCTTTATGAGCATTTTATAAAGTAACTATTTTGTAAAATAAATATTTTTGACGACCTCGGTGGTCTAGCGGTCTAGCACACTGCTACGTCCGATGGTCGCGGGTTCGATTCCTCGCACGACACAAATATTTGTAATCATGAGTATGATTGTTTGTATCGGTCTGAGTATTTTCTATGTACAATATGTATGTATTTACGAAAAAAAAATATCTATGTATTTGTATCAGTTGTCTAGGACCCATAACACAACCTTTAGCTAGCTTAACTTGGGTCTAGATGGCGCCGTGTGAAACTGTGAATTGTCCTGAGAAAAAAAAACTATTGTCAAAAATTAATAATTTATTGTAATTTTCAGTTGAATTTCCTCATTGTAATTGCTATTTTTTTACAATTTATAAATTTAGTTGAATACTATGAACGTTTCTAAATTTTTACAATACTAGATCCGCGTTAAATTTCAATATAAGATATAGTCTATGTGTTATTCTGATGCATAAGCTATATTACTGTAAAGTTTTATCAAATTTTGTTCAGTAGTTTTGCGTGAAAGAGTAACATATATCCATATTCACGAACTTTCGCGTTAGGATTAAGATATACTTACAATCTGTGACTATGACTGATTTTTTTTAAACAGTAGAGCTGACATTTAATTTCTCTATATATGTTTTTCTATGTCCATCGTAACTAAATCTGTCTTTATGTTTTTCTTTAAGATTCGTTTGCTGTTTAGCCGTGAAAAGGTAGCGAACAAACAGACAAGTACTTTCATATTAATATAATATTAGTATTGATTATTAGTATAAAGGTATAATGAGGCTAGGGTTGCCAACTTTTATTATAAGAAATAGAGTAGGTATATATTGGAGTAAAACAGAGTATTTTTTATTTTATATTTCTAAAATGGTAGTTTGTGTAATTTTTGTAGCACATAACAATTTTGGTTTCTGCCATTGGCACTAATATAGCAAACATTCAAATCGAATCAAATAAAAAATCAGTTATTCCAGTAGGACATTTTAGCCGCTTTAAAACGTATTTATTTGTAGTAATATATTTTCCCTACCGCCCAGTTCAGTATATAGATTCAATTGAGAAATACTAAAAAGAAACTCAATTGATTTTTTTTAAAGCCAGTCTATTTACATTGTGTATTTACTTATATAAGCGTCTATGTCTGACAACAAATAAAAATCCCGCGTTTGAACTGCTATTGCCACGCACGTTTGTCATTTAGGTAATCGTTTAATATCTTTTTGTTATTGTGTAAAAAAAAATTAAGCATACTCTGTTAGTGTTATATGTAGATTGTAGAGTACGCCTATATGATATATCTATACATATAAATAACATTGGACTGTCTGTTGTAATATTGTCAATCTGTTCCACTTTGGATATTAGGAATAGTACCATTCTTTCAATCAATAGGATACGATCTGTATACTGATCAAACATTCTTTATCGCAATAGATCGTGGAGTATGCCTACTGGGGAGACCACGTTAAAAAATAAATGCGCCAAGTATACCTCATAGGTGGTGTGAAAATGTGTGCATAACTGCATATTGAGAAGAATATGAATTTTTCAACTTTTAAAATCGCGATATCTCACGAATGGTGATTCGTACGAAAAAAAGTAGTAGGACAATTTTTATAGAGAATTGTATGATCTACAACTTTTGTATAACCTATTTTGACGATAATATTTTCGGTTGCAGAGAAAAATGGAAAAAATCTCATTTTTTATTTTTGACCTTGGATAAAAAAAGTAGCAGAAGTAGGATCGAAGCGGATTTCTGACATTTCATTTGTAATGGTTTATTTAATGTCTGTACGAAATTTCAGCTCTATACGAATTTTGGCTAACTTATTATTTTTTTTGGTCTATTTTGACTGGATTATACATGCATATATATATAACATTTTTTACAATTTTTGTCTGTCCGTCTGTTTGTTTCGGCTAATCCCTGAAATGGCTGGGCCTATTTTTTTAGCAAGTAATAAGGAGTAACTTAGGCCACTTTTATTTTAGAAAAATAAAGTTAAATTCCACGCGGACGAAGTCGCGGGAACAGCTAGTGTAGAATATATCATTTAGGCGTACTCTAGAGTATGATTGGCAACCCTACGCGAGGTGTACTTACATATAATAAATTATTTGTTTGAAAAGAAAATAAGCAGCGAATGTGATGAAAACTTCTCAAATATGATCCAACAGCTTGGTATATTTTGTACAGCGCAACCGCGGCATAAAGTGATATCGAGTGACATAACAACAAACATAATTACTGCCGGATCATGCATAAATGTTTGTTGGAGGTGATATTTCTTGTTATACACATATTCGAAGCAATCGTTTATATTGTTTGTGTATTTCCATGAGTATCAAGTTTGCTGTATGTTAGAAGATACGTGTGCTATCATCCTATCATCTTATCATCGTAATACAGGGTTAGTTGGAAAGGGCACCAAGTAAGGTTGCTAACCTTCAAATAATTAGTCTTAGACGCAGTAATAAAAATCAAATAACACCTCCAAGTCTATATTAGCTCAATTTTGGCTCTGTTACCTAGTATTTTGTAATTTGTAGTATTTTGATTGTTTTTCGTAAGGCAAAATCTCGAAAAAACTTGTACTTACGTGGATGAATATATATATATATATATGGTAGAGATTTAATTCCTCGTACCGCACAAACATATGTAGGTATTCATGATTATGAGTGTTTGTACTGGTCTGGGTGTTTAGTATGTATTTACAAAGAAAATGTATCTAAATATGTATCTCACAGGTGACTGACGTAGTGATCTATCAACGCACAGCACAAACCACTGGACGGATCGGGTTGAACTTTGGCATGCAGGTAGATGTTGTGATGTAGGCATCCGCTAAGAAAGGATTTAGATTAATTCTACCCCCAAGGGGATAAAATAGGGATGAAAGTTTGTATGAAACTTTGACAATTTTAAACAGATTGGGCTGAGACTTCGCATGCATAAAGCTACTATGACGTAGGCATCCCCTAAGAAAGTATTTTGATAAATCCCACTCCTAAGGGGATAAATAAAGCGAGCGAAGCCGCGTGCAAAAGCTAGTCTATGTATATGTATCAGTTGTCTAGTACCCTTAGCTCTGCTTGTCTTAGAACTAAATGGCGTGTATGAATAGTCCTGAGATATTATTTCTATCACCAGGAGCAAACAATATGTAACATATCTGTAGAAAACAGATTTATGTATAATGTAAAATTGCAAATTTAAAATCACTGTTTAAATCTGATCGAGGATTTGAGGGATGGTTGATAGATATTTATTATATTTATAAAATAAAAATACAATGTTGCGTTAATGTCTCTGTTAATTTTGATATTTATTATTTTTTTAACTTTCTTTTTTATTATGTTTTACGAACATGGCAACGCACATGTTTGTAGGCTGCCAGTTACATTTATATAGAAATTATACAATTACTATTACTACACTAGTAGTTTGAAATTAAATATAATTGTGTGACAGACGGATGGACTAACAAAGTGTAGTCACAAGTGTGCAAACGTTATCTAATAAAACAAATTTTAATTGTAATATTACAAGTTATCAGAACACTAGTAGTTTTAACTTAATAACTGGGTGACAGACGGATGTACTAACAAAGTCTACCAATTAAAACTCTTTCGATGCGGAACCCTAAAAAAGAGGATCACACGGATATTAATATTAAAATCAAAATAGATAAATATGAATAAAAGAAACTTGATCTACAACAGAACTAGCTATTGAGAATGAAATTCCACATCTATTCAACGCTTTGTTGTATGAAGTAGCGTGCATTGGATTCGAACTTGGACCCTTATCTATCAACGCATGAAAATAGACAGCGATGTACAATAACCCTCATGAATATTAAAATTCAGAAAAGTATAATAGGGAAGACATTATACAACTCGTATAATATAAAGCAGAGTCGTTTTTATTGTCTGTCTGTTTATCCGGTTTGTTCTAAGCTACATAATGGATTTTAATATACTATAATTTCTAGGATTTCTTCTGGATTGTTTATATATGAGCAACACATGCAGTTATATCTATTATATACTCTATGACATACATATATTTTTTATTAATATCATACTATACAACAGATTTTAATACACTATAATTTCTATGATATATATGAGCCTTTTATTAATATCATCTATGATATCTTTTATTAATATCATATACGGGAAAGTTTGTAAATATGGATGGATGTTTGTTACTCTTTCAAGCAAATAATACTGAACAGATTTTAATGAAATTGAACAGTAATATAGTTTATATAGATCATCAGAATATCATATAGACTATAATTTAAACGGATATTATGTAAATTGTGCGAAATATAAATGACAAGTAAGTGTAAGTGCAGACGAAGTTGCGTGAGTCAGCTAGTTATATATATATATATATATTATACTTAGCATTTTTCACTGCAGAACATACATGTGATCATATATGATAAAATTATTAAAATCCTTCATTCTATTTTTTTTTCTAAACTTGTAATCTTTATCCGTTCTGAGGCTAGGCAGAGTTGAGATGAGAAGAGTTAAAGATGAACATCATACAGCTATCACTGTAATTAAAAAATAATAAATTACAGTTTCTCTTATGATAGTATACTGTATCATTTATGGGGTTCGAATCCCCGTATAATACATATAACATTATATACATATATTTATGTTCATGAGTTCTATTTGACGATCTGGGTCTTTTATTATGATATAAAAAAATGGTACTAAGTACCTTTTTTTTAATGGGTGATAATGGAGCTTCCGTAGTGGTAGATGGTAGATGGACTGTTGCCTCGCCAAATGCTGGCTGGCGAGGCAACAGTCCACTGGAGGATAAAATGAAAATGAGGCTAGGTCATATACTTATTAAATATACAATTTTTTTTCTTCATTACATAGTATAAAACAAAGTTACTGTCGCTGTCTGTCCGTCCCTATGTATGCTTAAATCTTTAAAACTACGCAACGGATTTTGAAGCAGTTTTTTTTTAATAGATAGAGTGATTAAAAAAAATATTAAACATACTATTTCATTTCTATTTCTTATGGAGGCGCTGTGTCGTGGGTTACTTAGTCTAAATCAACCGTTCACACGATCTGTAAGAACCCAATCACCATACCCTGAATCGAGTCAATGAGTCATAGTTCAAAAGATTCAGATCTAATAAGACAGATGTGTTATCTCATACATCTCCCGCGTATAATACATGCGCCGCGCATTATACCTTAGGGTCTCGTATTTAAATTGAAATATTAATCTCTATAGACCCCTGTAGATCATTGACCTTTATGAAAAGCCCCAATTTGGGTATATTCATACGATCTCAGATGCATCTGTTAAGGCGGCGACAGGTGTTGAATATTTTTTCTTTATTTAAATAATATACGGGGGTAAATTTTCAGTTTTACTTTATTACTTAAATTAAGGTATATTTTATCTCTATCTATCTATGTATCTCTATTCTTGTCAATAGTGGATATCGTGGTGAATGCAATACCTACTTGGTAAGTCCACATTTAGCTAAGCATATGCCAAATGTGGATATGATCTGCAACGCGCACGTGATTCCCCTGGTGTTTCAGGCGTCCATAGGCTACGGTAACCGTTTAGCATCAGATGGGCCTGGGTCGTATGCTTGTTTGCCACCTACGTGGTATAAAAAAATCCAAGTGTATTACTTTGATTCGGATTGTATATCTAAATATATATAACTGCCACACACAGCCCAAACCACTGGATGGATTTTTATAGATGGATGTTAATTAATTTTGATTAATTCTACCCAATCCATCCCACCCACTATCCAATAGAAAGATATTGATCTCAATTTAAACCAATTTTTTGACGCTACTATGACGTAGGCATCCCCTAAGAAAGTATTTTGATAAATTATTTAAATGTACAATGAAATCCAAATTTGTAAATTACATATAATTTTTGTGTTGACCTACATGGTCAAAGGGGAAAAATATGCCCCATAAACCTACACCCGGGTCACAAGTGCTATTCAAATTTTATATAAATATAATTAAAATCGTATTCAAAATAAAATTGTTATATTTTCCATTTTTCAATTTTTATAAAATAAAATTATAAATTAATAATTTAAAATTTTCTTCTTACAATGAATCATACAAACCATTTTACTAATTTCACAGTTTAGACACAGTCGTCGCCTTAACAATACTTAAGCAAAGAGCATATAAATTAGGTCTGTATTTTAATGTAAATAGGTGTAAACAATGCGTTTATAAGTCCCGGGACGTGAGGGAACGCGTGGTCACCCGACTGCAACCGAATGGTTCTCCTTTTTTATGCCGAAGTGTGTTCATACTTTTCTTTGTACAACTTTTTAAGTTTTTACATATGAGGGTGTTGTACTTAATAATGTAGTAACTGACATAGATAGGGGGGGGGGGATTGTTAGTTGTGTGGACTGTTGACCCCGTTGCTAGTAATGTACCATGTCTGGTTAACCTCCACGCGGTTACTCCGAGAAGCCATCGTGATAAATTCCTGATGAATTTACCATGATGGGCTAACTGACCTGACTTCATGCTCATCTTGTCATCCTCCACCGGTGCCCCGCCAGCGTAATCCGTTAGTGCAGGCGGGTGCATCATTCCATTATCATCCATAAGAAAAAAAGACAGATATGTCGTAGCGTACATACCCCCCGTATGTAGTAGGGGGGGTATGTGGGGAGATTAGTAATGTGGACTGTTGATGTACCATGTCACGCGGATCCCCTGGAAACAATCATGATAAATTCCTGGTGAGTTTGTCTTGATAAGGTAATTGACCTGACCTGTTGCTCTTTTAAATAATTTAAGGTTTGCTTAGGTACCATACAGGTCAGAACCAGGGTGAGGCAAGTCCCCCACCCTGGCTCACCCGGGCCTAAGTCCATAGGC
Organism: Achroia grisella; assembly: GCF_030625045.1. Taxonomy (NCBI): domain Eukaryota; kingdom Metazoa; phylum Arthropoda; class Insecta; order Lepidoptera; family Pyralidae; genus Achroia; species Achroia grisella. Next base: position 1,937,106 of record NW_026712653.1, on the reverse strand, counting down.
CTAACATGGTCCTCTCTGGAAACTATTGTCTGAATCATTCTGGGAACCCGGGCCATTATGCTCTGAACTGATCGATATAACCCCTCCGATCGATCCCTCGTCTAATTCAAACGGGGATCGATATTACGACGGCCTGAGCCGAGGTTCGAATCCCTAGCGGTGCCCTCAGACTAAAGTCGTATCCGTCAGGCGGGAGTTGCCCTTCAGCCGCTCTATAAGTCCTTCCGCGGGTTTGGAGTGCCATCAGCACTCGCCCTCTATCATCCGATGAAGCTGTAAAGGCCAGCTGCGGCCAACAGCATTAAAGTAGCCCGAAAAAAAAAAAATTCAATATAAATGCGTGGTCCTATCTGATGCGGCAACAGCCGTTTACAAGTTAGGTGTCAACAATTTCAAGATTAAATTCGAATCTGACAGTGCAGCCGTGTTAAAAGCACTACAAAACAGAAAGACAAACAGCAAAATCATAATCGAGTGCCACCATGCCATGGGTAGTATCCTATACATGGCATCTTTGCACTATTGTCGGTATTTCCTGGTAAATTCACTACGATATGATAACCACTGGACCACCAATACCGTATAACTGGCTTGAAAGAATGACTTATTAAAAATTCTTAAATTACTTCACTATATTCTTGAAAACGGTTGGGCAATTACAAACGTTATTACAGTTTAACGTTCAAAGATCACATATCTCCAACAGTTCAGTTCACAGAAGGCCACAATATGCCTTATCGTGGCATTAACAGACATTTGAGCTTTATCTCAGCTTTCTCACGTTAAAAATTCTATTTGTCATACGCACGCATGTAGGGTGAAAGTCTATTGTGTGCTGACCGCGGGCATAGACTAGATTGAGTGCAGACGGGTTATGATAATTATATTTTTATTCTAATCCATTAGGAAAGGCAAAGGTATTGTGTTTATACATCCATATGTTGCAGTATACTTCTATAGATACGATATACGAAATTGGGGATTATGAATTGATATTTTGATCAATATCATGTGAAATTTATAGGCTACTAGCTACCCACCCCGGCTTCGCACAAGTGTACATGTATTGTACATATAAACCTTCCTCTTGAATCACTCTAACTGTTAAAAAAGCCGCTTCTTAATCCGTTGCGTAATTTTAAAGATTTAAGCATACATAGAGACGGACAGACAATGACAGCGTCTTTGTATTATACTATGTAATGATATCTTATTCTGATATATAAACTATATTACTGCAAAGTTTCATCAAGATCCGTTCAGTTGTTTTTTGCGAGTAAGACTAACAAACTTCCATCTATACTCACAAACTTTCGCGTTTATAATATTAATAAGATGAGAATTTCTACAGGCTGTATACAGGCGTGCAAAATTTATATACATTATTACGTTTAATAATTGAATTAAAATTTACAAATAATTCTAACAGTAAATTAAATTGTTTGTACGTATATGAAATATGTCAACAAATAAAGTTGTCTTAAATGATAAAAAAATCCTTAATACTACAAAAACACAAACAGTCTAAAATGTTGATTTTATAATGCCTACCTCTAATGAATTTGTCATATCTGTTCTTATAGGATATTAAAATTACTCTATGGTATATTGGATTCCGGCATTGACTTAAATACGAACAGACGGTCATTCGTATCGACGGTAAATGATTGCAGTCATAGGTCGCATCTCGGTTATATTCGGATAAAGAATTATTTGTGGTCCATTCTCTATCGATCCTTATTCCTAACTAGAATTACTTATTATCTATACATATAAATAAAATTGGAGTGTCTGTTTGTAATATTGAAATAACAGTTTTTATGTTATGTACCGTATGCATGTAGTACATGCGTACGGTACATACACCAAAATAACATTTTTTATAATTTTTGTCTGTCTGTTTGTTCCGGCTAATCTCTGAAATGGCTGGACCTACTTTTTTGGCAGGTAGCTGTAATGAAGAAGAAGTAAGAAGTGTCTTTATCTCATCTGGTATTTTATTATAAATTTTTATCGCCAATAGTAGCAACAAACGAAGACGTGTGAAGGTAGACGAATATGTGTGCCCATAAATGGCTGGACCTACTTTTTTGGCAGGTAGCTGTAATGAAGAAGAAGTAAGAAGTGTCTTTATCTCATCTGGTATTTTATTATAAATTTTTATCACCAATAGATCATCTACCCGCTGCTCTTCAGCTTACCAGTTATCATGGCGGTTGAAACACTGTCGAAATATCAGGAACTCGATAAAAATAAAACGTCGTAAGATCCCGTGATTACTAATTATACTTATACTAATTTCTTTTTGTGTAACACAATGACATTTTTTATAAGAGTCAATGATCTTATAATAATGTTGTAATTCATTACGCTCTTTAATTGTAAACGTAACCATTTACCATCAGATGGGCCGTATGCTTATTTGCCAGCATAGTAGTATAAAAAAAAATCTTGTTTATTATCTAAATATTTTTTATGATTTTTATTTTACAGTCCAATAAAGAATAGAATGACCCTAATCACAAGTTCTTCACAATCTCCCGTCTGCTTAACGTCCGACATCGGTCCCATTTTTACGCGTCGTACTCACCAATAACGTCCTGCCTACCCGTACGACTGATTTATGATGATTACAGTCGTAATACCTCATAACGTGATGTGACAATGTGATAGATACATTTAAATATTACAGCCAGCATTGTTTAGTTTTGATCGATGTTTGTATCTATACCTCAGTCGACATGAATACAAAACGATGCGTGTTTTTAAGACACGTTTTTGTCACGTTTCGGTACTAATTTGTTCAAATTATATAATGTTTTTTCTTAGGTTTTAGAAATGTTTTTTATTAGGATTATTCGGGTACAATAGCTATTGGGCGCAGTTGATTCAGATTAAAATTCTTTGAATTTAAAACTGGATCAAAAAGAGACAGCAAAATAGAAAATTTACATTTCTTAAGTACGTATATTGTTTAACTCGTCATCGAATCGAAATCGAAATATCTTTATTCATGTAGGTCTATTACAGACTCTTATGATATGTCAAATTTACCGTCAGTTCGGAATGATTTCGAGTTGAGAGGAACTGACAAGAAACTCAGCTCGTATTCTTTTCAAATAAATGTTGTACATGTTTACAATAATACACAGTCATTAAAATTCAAATTTGAGAGAATAGAGTGACCACCAGTATATGATATTACAAAAAAAAAACAAAAAATTTAATCAGTGTTTGCAACCTGAACAGACCAGTCCCCATAAGCAGCACCCGTTCACGAGTATGACGGATGAGCCACCTATCATTGCACTCTGTTGCTGGGTCAAAATCACCAAGGTGGCAAATTCCAAATTCTGTTTAATGATGAATTTACCTAGCAATTCATCCCCACACGCTGGAACGCAAGTGGTCTCGGACAGTGCGGTTTCAGAGGAGCTGCCTCCCGCTTACACTTAGATTGTGGAATGAACTACCAAGGTTTTCTCACGAGACTACAGCATGAGGTTTTTCAAGAAGGGTAATTAAGATTTCTTAAGGGTCGGCAACGCGCACATGACACCCCTGGTGTTTCAGGCGTCCATAGGCTTCGGTAACCATTTACCATCAGATGGGCCGTATGCTTGTTTGTAATCTTATTAATTTGATGATCAGCCTAAACTTAAGTTTAAACAATATTTACGTTGGCTGAGCATGAAATTGATTAGAACACTTGTAATTTTATTTTCAAAGAGACGTATATATAAAAACTTTACAAATTTATTTTATGACCATTGAACATGGGACGCGTTCTCGAAATGTTTTTTATAGTTATTACTTCAAATAATAATAAATGTGCTTTACTTTGCAGTATAAAATATTAGGTACAGTTAATATGAACAGAGTTGAGTAATATTTACAAAACGATTTGTTTAAATAAACTAAATTTAGACGTCTTTTGCTGGTAAATCTAATTCTCCACTTGGTGATTTTGACCCTGTTAGTTTTCTTTACTACTAAAATTTTTGGTCCTTCGAGCCGGATGATCATTAAAGAATGTGTAACAGATAAAATAATAGCCAGATGTGACCACAGATAGGTATGCTACATTAGCATACAGCCGTGGCACTCGGCCTGTTGCATTTTGTATTGGTCCTGTGTTTGTAATGAATAATTTATTTGAATTTTGAATTGGTCTCTCTTCAAATATTTATATCTATGTATATTTATGTCCTTAGTTTATTCTGGATTGACTTTGAAGATACTTTAGTTAAGTTTAATTCTCAATATATATTGTGACATATAGCTTGATATAAATCTCAACTTAGTAGTAATAGTCGTCATCTATACATATAAATAAAATTGGAGTGTCTGTTTGTAGTATTGAAATAACCGTTTTTTACTATGTAGTAATAATGCTACTTATAAATACGGTACATACACCAAAATAATATTTTTTACAATTTTTGTCTATCTGTCTGTCTGTTTGTTCCGGTTAATCTCTAAAATGGCTGGACCGATTTTGACGGGACTATTATTGGCAGGTAGCTGTAATAAGGAGTAACTTGTATGAGTAGTATGCATGTAGTAAAAAACGGTTATTTCAATATTATAAACAGACACTCCAATTTATTCGTTTATTATGAACATTTCTGTTATAAGATAGTAATATATAATCGGTCAGACTTGAAGTCACGATATTTCTGTCTATAAATCATTAGATGTAATAATTCACAGAATAATATTAAAGCATTGAAATATGTTTCCATATTAATTATCTTATATTTTAATTTCGAAGAGATTTTCAACACGTTTCTTTATTATCACAGTCGCCTGTGTAATTATATGACTTTCAATTGAACCATAGACAATGGACACCAAACCGGAAATACTGTTTACCAACTAACAAATTGTCAGTGAATACGGAACCATCAAACCATAAAGTTTTGTTCGTAAAGATGGAACGATAAACCTATGAATTACATATAAGTATTACATAAGAGTGGTCGCTCGATTATATTGAAGTGTTGGCGGTATGCTCGACTGCACGGAGTCATCGTTTGTTATGAAATATTAAAAAAAAAATGTTTTTATTTATTACATACATTTGTTAGTTATCATTACATAGTATAAAATAAAGTCGCTGTCGCTGTCTGTCCGTCACTATATATGTTTAAATCTTTAAAACTACGCAACAGATTTTGAAGCAGATTTTTTTTAAATAGATAGAGTGATTCTAGAGGAAGATTTATATATATAATATATGTACATCCATGCCAAGCCGGGGTGGGTAGCTAGTGAAGGTATAAAAAAATGGTTAGAAAAAAAACTGTATTTGCACATCTTATGAGGCAATGTATTATTATTTACGAAAATTCATTTTAAATTATCAACCATTCCACAAATTTCTTATTTAAAATTAGAAAAATAGTAATATATTTGGAAATATTTGAACATATCATATTGTTTTTGTAATTTTCGCGCCAATACTGATTTTTTTTTCTTTTCAGGTAAGAACAAACAGGTCAAGGTCACAACAAGTGAGCGCTTAATGAGATGTAAAGGTGCGTACACACGCCACGTCGAGATTTCAAAGTCATTTTCTGAAACGATTGGCCGGCAGATGCGTGTGCGCATCTGCGCAAGGTGGTGCCGCACGTGTGTCCATTTTTGTTTTATTTATCTTTCCTTTATTGGAGCCATCTCTGTGGAGATTGGTCTAAGGTAGGGTTGCCATCCGGTCCGGTCCGGGTTACCCGGATTTGTCCTAGTTTAGAGGGCTTCCAGGGAGCGTCCGGGATAATGTATTGTTTTTTAGATTTAATTCTCAAGTGTACTAATAATTTGTGTTTTATTTTAAAAACAAAAAATATCGCACTGATTATTAAAACAATTTGTAACAGACTGTAATAAGATTCTGTTTTGTTAGGTACATTTAAAATGATGATAAAAAGTTACTACATTTAATTTTAAGGTCTGAAAGTAAATAAAAAGGTGATTTATGATATTTTTATTACAATATGTTAAAAAAAACCGGGTTCTGGACTCGAAAATCCTGGGTTTTCACGTGTCTTGTCCTGGTTCCAAATTTTAGAGATGGCAACCCTAGTCTTAGGGTCATTTGTGTGCTCTTGTCCGTTGCTACTTGTCAGAATGAATAATACATATGGCATAAAGGATATCTTATGTATAAGTGAAGAGTATTTGACGGCCTCGTTGGTCTAGTGGTTTAGCATACCGCCTTATTTCCGATGGTCGCGGATTTGATTTTTCTAACTATTTTCTATATATGTATGCGCATACATAATAATGTGTCTATATCAATTATAAGTACTATACCTTCAACACAAGCTCTGCTTAGCTTGGTATTATATGGCGCTGTGTGTATACAATAGTATACATATTTTACAATTTAATACTCATTCCTATAGAAACAGAAAGAGATAAACGTGTACAGGACATTCAGGCCGCTGGCACGACAATTCATTATATTAAAATTTTTATATTGTTATCATCATTACATAGTATAAAACAAAGTCGCTGTCACTGTCTGTTCGTCCCAGTATCCTGTATGCTTAAATCTTTGCAACTACACAACGGATTTTGAAGCGGTTTTTATAGATACAGTGTTTCAAGAGGAAGGTTTAAATATATAATACATGTACACCCGTGCGAAGCCGGGTCGAGTAGCTGGTAATGAATAATATTTGATTGCTATGGTTTTGTTATTATTCCTTCTATTGATCTTGCTTTCGTACATAGTTTGGTATGACATTTTTATAATAAACTGTTATTTTTACATATTGCGCCTTTAATTTTTATAATTATTACCACCATCTTTGACTGCGCCAACTCCACAGTCCCACACAAGACGTTTGTAAAATATTTCTAAACAATGGTACTTTAATAGCGATTTCAATTTAAAAGTACAAATGTAAGTAAGGTACCTACTTCACTTACTAAATACTGTTATATTTCTTACAATTGTCACCGTGTCGTTGGTCAATTAGTTACGGGTTCGATTCCCACGGCAAGGTGAAACTAAAATTTGACATTTAACTTGCATGGTTTTTGAATGGCTACACATTAGCCAGTTTTAGTGATATTAAAACAGTTACAACTGTATTGCGTTCAGTGATTCGACCAATAAGTTATATGCTTCGATACTTTCTCATTCAAACCGGGATAAATTACGATGGGTTGAGCAAAGTTTCGGACCTCTAGTTGTGTCTATAACAGCTTTTGAGAGGTGAAATGCTATTGTTAATAATGTGGATTAGGGGTACGGTTGCCACCTTTTTTTGCAGTTAAAGTACACTGGTTATTATAGGTAAGAAAAAAGTACATGGTATCAAACTAAAGTACAACTTATTTATCCTTATTGTTGTATTTAAAAACATATTTTTTATTGCTTTTTACAGTTTGAATCAATTTATTTCATTTATTTATTCTTTTGCACACAAAAGTGTATACATGTCGGACTTAATGCCTGATGGCATTCTCTACCAGTCAACACTCGCGTTGATTAGAGATAATAAGGTGCTGCACTTTAATAATTAGTTAAAAGAAAAAAAAAATACAGAAAAATAATACATATATATACATATGCAAATATATAAAAATACTAATATACCAATATAAAATATATAACTTTATGGATTACATATAAAGAAAATAAAAAATTAAACTAAATATGAATATTTATTTCATATAATCTCATGGAGTTATATCTGAATACTATTAAAGAAATTTGGAATAATATTCACGTAAGGTCAAATTAGTATCTCTACTAAATAATTGCACAGCATCTTTACATAGATTTATTAAATGATCTTTAATAAAATCAACATTAGGTCAAATATTTAAAGTACAAAGACAACAAATGACGAATGCGTTTTTTTTATGGATGTTACTAGAATTGTGCACTTGCCTGCGCTAACGGTTTACGCTGGCGGGGCACCAACGATGTTTAGGTCGCTGGACAAATTTACCAAGAATTTATCAGGATTATTTCAAGGGGGAATCGCGTAGAGGTCAACCTGACTAACCAGATGACGCATAATTTTAAAGTGTAACCTCAGGATTTAAGAAGAATAAGTAAATCATCACATTTAAAATAAGTAATCAAATTAACCAGAATCAGAACTAAATATATATACCTCAAAGGTGATAGTTTCGCACAGCCCAAACCACTGGACGGAATGATGTTATGACGTATTGAAACGGGTGAATATAATCCATTGAATATCTCCATCAGTTACAAGGTTTTTCTCTAATGTCAGAAAACGATCATGCTTTAAGAACTTCCACTAGTGGCAATAAACCGTTAGCGCAGGCGCGTGCACCATTCAAAATATCATCTATAGGGGATGAAAGTTTGTGCAGACAAAGTCGCAGCAAGTAATTATGTATATCTGATGTTCCGTTATTCAGGTAACAACTAAAACATTATGTTTCATTTTAAAGGAGTACAGTAACGTATAGCTGGGTACAGTCGTTGACCGCTATTAATCTCGTTCTGCGAGGTCGTTACAAGGACGTAATGTCCCATCTAGGTGGCTATTGAGACATGTCTTAACATGTTTAAATGTAACAGTTTGTCCATTCTCCAGTTTTTTAATGGATGATGATGGAATGGTGCACCTGCTTTCGGTAGCAGTATATGTTGGTAGAACACCAATAGGGGATGATGAGTTTATACTCACTTGACTATAAGATCAAGTGAAAACGCATCGTCACAAATTCACCAGTTTTTTTATAATATACTACTACTTGCCCCGGGTTGGCATGGGTGTACAGTACATGTATTATATATACAAACCTTCCTCTCGAATCACTCTATCTATTAAAAAACTGCTTCAAATCCGTTGGGTAGTTTTAAAGATTTAAGCATACATAGGGTTGGACAGACAGCGACGACGACTTTATTTTATACTATGTAATAATGATGATATATTATTTTTAGACAATTAATACACTATCTAGTCCCACAGTAAGCAGAGCTTGTGTTGAACTGGCGCCCTATCATCGTATACTCTCAGTGCAGGTGGTGGGTTTTACAAACATTTAGGTTTAGAGAACAACGTCTCACAACCCCACTAGCTCTACTATTATTAATTCCTCACTTTAATCCAGATTGCGGAATTATTATAACTTGAATTTAGTTTTACAAACATTTAGGTTTAGAGAACAACGTCTCACAACCCCACTAGCTCTACTATTATTAATCCCTCACTTTAATCCAGATTGCGCAATTATTATAACTTGAATTTAGTTTTACAAACATTTAGGTTTAGAGAACAACGTCTCACAACCCCACTAGCTCTACTATTATTAATCCCTCACTTTAATCCAGATTGCGCAATTATTATAACTTGAATTTAGTTTTACAAACATTTAGGTTTAGAGAACAACGTCTCACAACCCCACTAGCTCTACTATTATTAATCCCTCACTTTAATCTAGATTGCACAATTATTGTAACTTGAATTTAGTTTTACAAACATTTAGGTTTAGAGAACAACGTCTCACAACCCCACTAGCTCTACTATTATTAATTTCTACCTTTAATTTAGATTGCACAATTATTATAACTTGAATTTAGTTTTACAAACATTTAGGTTTAGAGAACAACGTCTCACAACCCCACTAGCTTTACTATTATTAATCTCTACCTTTAATTTAGATTGCTCAATTATTATAACTTGAATTTAGTTTTACAAACATTTAGGTTTAGAGAACAACGTCTCACAACCCCACTAGCTCTACTATTATTAATTTCTACCTTTAATTTAGATTGCACAATTATTGTAACTTGAATTTAGTTTTACAAACATTTAGGTTTAGAGAACAACGTCTCACAACCCCACTAGCTCTACTATTATTAATCCCTCACTTTAATCTAGATTGCGCAATTATTATAACTTGAATTTAGTTTTACAAACATTTAGGTTTAGAGAACAACGTCTCACAACCCCACTAGCTCTACTATTATTAGTCTCTACCTTTAATTTAGATTGCACAATTATTATAACTTGAACTTAGTTTCAGAGACGCTTAGGTTTAGAGAACAACGTCTCACAACCCCACTAGCTCTACTATTATTAATCCCTCACTTTAATCTAGATTGCACAATTATTGTAACTTGAATGTAGTTTTACAAACATTTAGGTTTAGAGAACAACGTCTCACAACCCCACTAGCTCTACTATTATTAATCCCTCACTTTAATCTAGATTGCACAATTATTGTAACTTGAATGTAGTTTTACAAACATTTAGGTTTAGAGAACAACGTCTCACAATCCTACTGGCTCTACTATTATTAGTCTCTACCTTTAATTTAGTTGCGCAGTTATTATAACTTGAATTTAGTTTTACAATATATATATAGGTTTAGTGAACAACGTCTCACAATCCCACTAGCTCAACTATTATTAATCCCTCACTTTAATCCAGATTGCGCAATTATTGTAACTTGCCTAACCCCCCCCCCCCCCCGGGACACCCCTAAACTATATTATTTTATAAATATGATTTTTTTTTATAACACAGGGGACAAACGAGCATGCGGCTCACCTGATGGTAAGTGATTACCGCCGCCCATAAGCACCCGCAACACCAGGGGAATTGCAAGTACGTTGTCGGCCTTTTAAAAAGGAATAAGCTCTTTTCTTGAAGGTTTCAATATCGTATCGGTTCGGAAATACCATTGCTGGAAGGTGATTCCACATATAATTACATTATTTCATTAAAGCTGAAGTTTATATATATGTTATACAGAGAACTATTAAACTGTGTTTCCTAAATTGTCAGCCAGTTTTGTTGGTTCTATCATCCTACCAGAAGCATTGAAAGCGCATATTGGGTAACAATATCTTTAATTTAGTTGTACTTAGGTTTACAGGATAACACTTCACACCCCACTGGCTACCATTTTTAACCCCTACTCTACTTAACATCTCCTGAGCCTATTTCGAAACATGTCGCAACCTGTTCATAAACAAGTGGTTAGTGTTATTTCCAACAGGTAGGCGTGTCCATTAATATGTCATTGTATGACTCGTAGTACGTAGTTCTTACAAAGCTAATTTCATATCAATGTTAGTAGTAATACAGACTGTTTAAACAATTTGAGTATTATATATTTGCTTTTAAATTGCTGTATAACGTGTCAAGGGTTAAGACTGTTTTATACTCTATTAAATGAAGATTAAATAATGTTATATAACCATACAGATCGCTGGAAGGCATTGGATACGAGCAGCGCAGGACCGATCGTCGTGGAGATCTTTGGGGGAGGCCTATGTCCAGCAGTGGACGTCTTCCGGGCTGCGATGATGATGATGATGATGATATACCATACAAACGTAGGTGTTTAAATATTCTCCATAGATCCCTATCTTTTATATTGTGACTCTCTTTACAAATTTTAGAAATATAAAGGAAAATCTAAAGAATCTTAATATTTATCATCACAACAATTTTTTACCATATTAAGTGTTATTATATATGTCGAAATTAAATTAAATACTTCAAGTAAATCAAAGGAAATGAAATCAAAAATTATTTACTTATGTAGGACAGTTAATTAACGTAAAATTATTTGTATAATATTTCTTCCTTACCCTCCAGTTCAGTATACAGATTCAATTGAGAAGAACTGGTAAGAAACTCAACAATTTTTTTGTAATAATCAGTTTTTTACATTATGTAGGTGTCGATGTATTTTTGTCTTTAAATGTAGTGTTATGTTATGAATATTAAATTTGAAAATGAATCATTATTTTTTTAATTTCGTTACCATACATGTGGTGTGTGTAGAAAATATTTAGTGCGGAAACCTGTACACCGCTACTGGAAGTATTACGACCTTCTCTATTGGCGGTCAATTTCCGGACGTTATTGAATGTTCACCCATATTGCGAAGGTTCTAATTATTTTACTATTTACTGTATTTTCTTATTATTTTATGTGTACACAATAAAGAGTTTTATTATTATTGCGACACGAGTTTCGCCTCTGAACGAAGCATCATCCGGAAGTCTAGTGTTGATTGTTCAGCGACCAAACTCTTCAATTGAGAAGAACTGGCAAGAAACTGAACTATTTTTTTTTGGAATATCCAGTTTTTTACATTATGTACATATGTAGGTGTCTGTGTCTAACATTATTGTAAATTATTGTACGCATTCCCAAAATACCCCTTGACTTTTCTAACCAAATCTTTGTTTTTAAATCTATGTTAAAATTTGAAAATGTTTTTTTTTTAATTCCGTGACCATTAGCATGTGATGTGTATAGAAATTATTCAGTGCGGAAACCTGATCACCGCTAATGGAAGTGTTACGACCTTCTCAATTGGTGATCAATTTCCGGCCGTTATTAAATCTTCACCCATATTGTGACATGTGTTTTAGGCTATGTATAGAGCTTATATAAGCTGTTAACTGTTCGACGTAGTTGCGTCGCTGTTTCGTCGCAGTTATCCATTAAGTAACAAAAATATGATTTTGATTTACTAATAGAAAAAATAGTGCAGTTGAGCAGATGTTTGCTTTTATATTTATAATACTTCCCTGTGAATTTCTGGTAATTCCTTTGTGGACTTCTGCAATACAGGTTCACCTAGTGCCTTTTACTAATAATCCGTCATACTCGTGAACGAGTGCTGCTTGTAAGGACTGGTCTACTCTAACTCTCTATGTTTACTTTAATCTTATTGTGTATTTAATATTTTGACTCAAATAAATTAGTGCTGGTTGGTAGTTTGTATTGATGATGATACATTTTTACTTAAAAATGTAAAATTACAATAAATATTTACTTCTTGAGACAGCTTTCCAAATGCGCGGTAGGTTAAAAAACTATGTCTATTCAAAAGAGCTTAAATTTATGTTTATTTAAATAAATTATTTTCTATTCATAAAGACATATTAAAAAATATATATAAATATAAATTATGTAAACAACACACATACATACATAAATCAAACCCATAAATAGACACCATATTTTTTTTTTCTTGCATTCTTATTTTTTGGTTATTGTCCTTTTATTATTTATTTTATTTTTTATTAAAAAATATGTATTTTCTTTAATCCTGTATGTACTAAAATATCTACAAATGTACTTAAAATGTTTATAGTATATTGAAACACGTGGAGGTCGACCTGACATGGTACATTATTAGCGATAGTGTTGTAGAAATATGTAGTAAAACTATTTATGACTGAAAAAGGTATTTAATGGTAAGATGGTAGAGAGTGAAGTGACATAATATAATTTTGTTTTTATTGTTTTGGTTATAGAATATAAGAAAACTTTAAATATATAAAAAGAGTTTCTCAACAGATAGGATCACTAGGACCACATTACTAACAATGGGGATTGATTGTATATAAAGATTTCCCCTGTAATTCTTCCCCTGTAAATAAAGATTATTTTTATTATTCTATTCTATTCTTATAGTTTCATCTTGGAAACGTGAATTTGAAAAGTTATTCCGCAATATCCATTTAGGTATATGCTAACAAAAAACCGTATGAACTATACCATTTCAAAACAGAATCATTATCCACGTATCATTATTTCATCTGCACGGCATAAACTGACGTTCACAAACCTGATATGTCTATACCAGTGGTTTTCAATCTTTTCGATTTCGCGACCCCTTTACAGGTTAAAATATTCTGGTGACCCCTTTGTGTCATCGAAAACTAAAGAAATAATTTAATTAAAAGCCTACATACGTTAGTTAGGTAAAAAATTGTTTTTATTACGGTACATTTATCTATTATTCACGCGAGACACACCTATTTATACGACCCATAATTAGAAAATGAGTTGATTATTAACGTTTCAAAACTATAACCAAAATTTGATAAACTTTTACAAATAAATAAGCACATCCTTCCCACTAAGATTGTGTTTTTGTTGTATATAAATATCGACTTTTTTATTCAGCCGACGACCCCCTCGAGTAAGGCTTCGCGACCCCCCCAGCGATCGCGACCTACAGATTGAAAAACACTGGTCTATACAAGTTAGTTTTTTGCACCTTTGTCGCTGACCATTTTGTGCGAACTGTTTTGTTGGGATCCGACCAATGTCGTTGAGCTTCCACTCCCCTTTTTATACATAGTTTTGAGGAACTCTGATGGGGTTTAGTGGGGACGGCCACGGGTCTTGGCAGGTGGACGGTATATCTAAGGCGAATGGACGACCTTGCCATGTTGGCTTTTCTTATTTATATACTTGATGTAACTGAACTGCATGTTATCTGGCGCTTTAGTTAAAGTCATAATATCACTTGATGATGGAATTGATACGGATTTTGCCTTTTTAACCGACTTCACAAAGTAGAGTCTTAGTACGTTTGTATTGTTTTAGGAGTTCTTAAATAAGATTTTCGTAGTATCTTTACATAATATAAAATAAAGTCGCTTCCGCTGTCTGTTCGCTTAGATCTTTTTTCACGGATTCTTACATAGTAAATACCCAGACCGCAACAAGAAATAATACTCATGAATCCCAGACTGATACAAATAAAAAGTGATTATTTAATCATACTCATGAATTAAAAGGTTTGTATTGTGATAGGAATCGAACCCGCGACCATCGGAAGTAAGGCGGTGCGCTAAACCGCTCGACAACCGAGGCCGTCAATAATATTATGCATTTAGATAACATAATTTCGCAGGTTCCGTAGCTAACTTCAAAGCGGTATATCAATCAGTGTTCCCCTCGGATGTCTGTCTAACTACCAAAATTGCGTCAAATTAGTTACACCTGACTGAACAATAAACGCTTTCGAAATAACAATAAACAGTTTCGGAGATCAATACTCATAGTACGGTAAACAAACACAGTCCGTTATCACAATAATGGTAGCTTTTAACAACTTAAAGACAGTATTCATTGTATAGGTACATATATTATACAGGGGGTTGTTGAAATGGTTATACAAAAGACTCCTGTGTGAAACAAGCGTTACAATTAGAGTTGGGATTCGTAAGGAACCATTCACAAAGACGGGAATTGTAAAATTACTTTTTATTGTAAAATTTGTAAAATTTTATTGAAAAATTAATTTACAATTTCTGTAATTGTATAGCACACTTATTAAAACTGTATATTTTTACTGTTGCCTATCGTTATGATGGTACTGTATACATATTACAAAATATTTGTACCCCTCATTCGTTGCGCTTTCAGAGAACTATGTTATTATGTCTAGGAAAAAATTACCATGCCTTATTTAACATTTTCTAGTTATATAATTCAATTGCTCCTTATATAACCCATATAGTTATAATTGTACATTAAAAAAAAGTGTCTATAGGAGAAAAGATATTTAATAGTATTATTTATACGTAAAATTAAGAAAAAACCCAAGTTTGTACCACATTTTTTCAACCGCCATGATCATGAGTAAACTGAAGAGCAGCGGGTAAATAAAATTGTATGAGGTTTTAGACTTTTCCTATTTTACATTCGAATAATAACTTCGTCAAATTTTAAAAAAATATTGTTTTTAACTTGCAAAGTGATTTTGTTGAAGTTACCTAAGTACCTTTTTCTACATTTGAGAGCACAATTTCATTTTCAGATTTTATCTGATTTCGGTACTTTCCTATTGAAAAAAAAACGTACAACTGTACAAATTCTGTAAAAAATTACACACTACATAATAAAGAGATTAAATTGTTGTTTTTTCAAAGTAAGGAATTATAGCATTATTGGAATTGTTGTAAATGTTTAGTGTGAATGTATCTTTACATTCAATAAGTATTTACAACACCCTAAAATTGCGTGTCTATAAAAAATAATAAGGTGGTCTGTTTGTCACAATGGAAACGAAGGGTGTGACTAAATGTGATTGAGGTAGCCGGGGTTCGATTCTGGCGAAGAAATGTTTATTATCGGATGATTTGTGTTCTCTTGATGGGTGGTAATTTTCAACCGACTTTGAAATTGGTTTATCAATTTAATGCATGAATTTCTTATTCCCAATATTTTTCAACTCGCTATATGCATTTTTTTTACTTATAATAGGCCGCCTCCGATCGATCCCCCATCCAATTCAAACGGGGATCGAAATTACGACGGCCTGAGCCGAGGTTCGAACCCCTAGTGGTGCCCTCAGACTAAGGTCGTACCCGTCAGGCAGGAGCTGGCCTCAGCTGCTCCAAGTCCTTCCGCGGGTTTGGAGTGCCATCTGCACTCGCCCCCTAACCTCCGGTGAAGCTGTAAAGGCCAGCTCTGGCCAACAGCATTAGAGTAGTCCGAAAAAAAACTTATAATAGAAAATATATTAAAAATTTCTCATATTTGAGTGACTATTCAAAATGCTTAAATGTAAGTTTAATTGAATAAATAAACGCGGAAGGACTTGTAGAGTGGCTAAAGACCACCGGCCTGACGGATACGACTCTAGTCTAAGAGCACCGATAGGGGTTCGAACTTCGAGTCAGGCCGTGATTGTTTCGATCCCCGATTGAATTGGACGGGAGATCGATCCGAGCCTACTGCCGGCTCTGGGATTGATTTCAACGGGATAAGCGGTTTCTCTCTATGCATAGTTGAACTGCTTAGCTTGGGAATAGATGACTATGCGCGAATTGGCCAAGATTATTATCATTTTTTTATTATATAACTAGCTACATGACCCGGCATTGCACGGGTGTACACGTTTTATACATATAAACCTTCCTCTTGAATCACTCTATCTATTGCTAAAAACTGGATTAAAATCCGTTGAGTAGTTTAGAAGATTTAAGCGAACAGATAGTGACGGCGATTTGTTTTATACTATGTAAAGATATGCTGTATGTTGGTCCCACCAACACTAACGCTGTTTGGGTAGTTAGGTTTGTTTCCTTTAGCTTTTATTAATGCTACATTTCATTACTAACTTTTAAATTTCAATTGAAAACTATCATATAAATAAAACTATCAATAAAAACTTCAATATTTTATACTACATAAAGTTTCGACAGACGGTTGATTGATCAGAAGGGCAGTTTGTATATATATACAGTCTTTTTCAGCCTACAAGGGGCAAACGCTTAAATAGTAAAAAAAAATACGGGAATTTCGTTCTTTACCCAGGACAAATTGTCTAGCGAAGATCGATCGATTTAATAATAAAAAACGGAGCACGATTCGAAAATGGGACAGAGGCAGTCCCGCCGGGACATTTTAAACTAAGCCTAAAATACGGGACGTCCCGGGAAATACGGGACAAGCGTAAGAAGCACCAATTATGATGATGACTTAGGCTTTGAAGCTGGCTACCGCAAGGGAAACCCCAAGTAGCGCCCGTGACTTGTGACCTTCACTATTTGCAGCTTCCCCCCAGGCCCAACTAAGGAATAATACCTACCGGAATAAAACCCATTCCTAATACAATTCACATTAGTATCCAAAACACAACCGGTACGCCCTGCGCTCGTCGACTGAATGCCGCGGCTCACCCAACGATAGAGGATTATTCAACTACCGACCTCCGTATTTATAGACCGAAGTCAATGCAATAGGGAGAGGAAACTGGGGTTATCTTATAAAAAACAGTTTGGTACAGTCTATAAATACTAGATAAAAATTTTTGGGTACTTCATTAGTACTAAACACAAACTACCTTCTTTTATTACCTTTTTAAGGTATCGGATTTTTCCACAAGATTAACGTGAACTCTAACATAAGTATAAAGTAAATGTTTAACTATCTACTTCAAATATAGCAGAGTTATTTCTTTACAGCACTCTTTTGTAAATTGCATAGGTAAAATAATATCTATTGTTGTGGGTCATTGTTTATTTTAAAGCCCTTTTGTGGTTCGACGTCGGTAGCTGGAGACCATTGTTTCTGGAGCATTTATGCGTAAGGGTCTGGTCTGACTGTAACTTGTGTTGTTTTTTTTATGGATAATGATACTGCACCGGCTTGTGCTAACGGTATATGGTGGCGGGGATCAGTGAGGATGATATCATGAGGATGAAGTTCAGTCAGTTAGACAATTTTGACCAATTCAACAGGAATTAATAAATGGTTTCCAAGAACATATATTGGTCGACATGCTCCGGTATATTGCTAGCAATGGCAACATCCCTATTATTAAAAATCATCTCCCACTTTGTGTGTTGTGATAAATACATATTCTTGTTACAATTTTCTTCAAAAATACTAATTTGTGTTTGTTCATGAAATGGCTTCCTATTTGCTATGATCCATCTCACGTCATACAACTGATAATAGAAATAATAATAATAACCCAGAACAATACATGCGACATCTAGTACAAAGCTAAGCAAAGCTTATGTGATGGGTACTAGACTACTAATTTTTATTTTTTTTTTAATATCCCAATATAAGCAGAGCTTATAAATATTGTGGGCAATAGACAAATGATACAAATAATTACAACATTTTTTTTATAAACGATACATAACACGTATAAAATACTCAGACCCATCCAAACACTAATGATTACATTCTGCGAGGAATCGAACCTGCGACCATTAAACGTAAAGCGTTGTGCCAAACCGCTAGACCATAAGGCGGTTAAATAAGACAAAAAAAATTGATAATTTTATTGACTATTAACTAGTGTACAATTGCCATAACCATACGGGGAGCATAGAGACATCTGTAGAAACAGATATAATGCTAAAAAATCCTATATTAGTATCATTCCTAGTATAAATTACGTTAGTTACTGTTATTATAAGTAATAAATTACGGCAATAAATTCAATTAACTGCTGTAATGGCGAATAAAACTGCAGTAAGTTCTACAACAATAGCATAATTTCACGAACATGTGTATTTAAAAAGCATTTTCCTTCTGTAGGTAAGGACTGTATTATTTATAAGTTAGTATGTTTTGTATAAAATATGAATAATATATTCAATATAGTTGGTTTATTATCACTTATATGGGATGTCTATCTGTAAACATATATAGAAAAGTTATTGTCAATTTGAAATTCTAAAAAAAACCATAGACAGTTTAAGCTGTAATTTTTTTAAATGGCTGACATAGGAATGTTTCACCCATCTGCGCTAACGATATACGCTGCCGGGTCACCAGAGGAGGATGGTAGAATGTGAATGTGGTCAGGTTAATAAGCCCATCGTGATGAAATCACTTGAGGACGACCTGTCATGGTGAAGTAAATCACGAAATTCATGTGATAATAAAATCTTTGCTCAAATATAACAATATGACATATCTTCACGATTGTAATACAGAACAGGGTGGTCAGAGACTTTATCACCAACCGCGTCATGATATACGCATCATTTAATATATCCACATTTTTATTAGATTGAGTATGATAGTCCAATTGTTTACTGAATTTACCGCCGTCTCTTGGATTTTAGTTTGTTAACCGTGTTTCTATTACAAGAAAGTCAGTCTACATAAAAAAATTAAAGAATGTTTATAGATTTTTAATTTTTTTTTAGCTGAACAGGGAGAGAAACGCGTGCAAGAGGGTGAGCGTTGATGTACGTTGGTAAAGGAGCGTCTTTAACTTACACCTGGGACACAAGTCCCGGAAACTGCTCGGAGTCTGCCTCTCTGCCACACTATGGATTCGGCTCCCGCACGATGAATCCGTGGAATGGCAAAAAGTTTCATCTCTCACTTTCGTTATTAAATTATTATACTTTCTTTCCTCTTTACGTAACAATGTTTTGTTACATTACACATAAGGGTCACTGCCATTTTCTTACGTCACTGGAGGCAACCATTTTTGCTTCACACCTGCCATTCAGACTCGTCTGACAATGGTCAATTACGAGATGGTCGTATTAAACGGCAGCTGAGTATCTGTAACGAATATGACGAAACAATAGATAATCTGTGGCCATTTTGTAAATAGATGTGTGCATGTATTGGTTGTTATTTGGTAATAAACCAAACAAGATGTTTGGTATAATATTGAAAGTGATCTAGTTATAGTTATGGGAGAAGAATAGAATTGATTTGTTTTTGTCACTATAATTGTTTTGTTGCCAAACTGAAGAGGAAACGCCACTACACATCATATGTGATTGTAGCCCACTCATGCATAAACATAATATCTTCTTTGGAATGTTTACACTCTATACTGAAGAGATAAAAACCATAGCTCCTAAGAATTCCCTTAAATTTTTGTCCCTGATGGGTCGCAGTGCTACAGGTCCAAGCACCTGAAAATAGCCAAATCCCCCAATAAAAGAAAAATATGTCACCAGAATGTTAAATAAGCTGATGGTAAATGTTTTTTTTTATGAATGATAATGGAGTGGTGCACCCACCTGCGCTAACGGTTTACGCTGGTGGGGCAGTGGAGGATGATAAGATGAGTATGAGGTCAGGTTAGTTAGCCCATTGTGACAAATTCATCAGGAATTTATCACGATGGTTTCCAGGGGGAACCGCGTGGAGGTCAACCTGACATGGTACATTGCTAGTAATGGGGTCATGAGTCCACATTATTAACAATCCCCTTCTCCTCTATGGTAAATGATAACCGTTATCAACATCACCAGCTCGGTCATTACGTCATCATTTGAAATCATTGGTCCCAGTGGAGCATTGTCACTTCGGAGGATTAAGGAGGTCTCACATTATCCAATTGAGACCAGACGGGCGTGTCTAACGACGTCGTCAGCACGAGCCGTCAGGTTTTCAAAGAGGGCGGGCCAACCAAAGATCACACTCAAAGGTTCCACCTCTCTCGTTGATTATGTAATCCTGTTGCTAACAAATTTCAATTAAAACACATTGATTACTGTTTTTTTTATGGATAATAATGGAATGGTGTACCTTTTATTCTGTGGATGCACACGCCTGCGGGAATGGTTTATACTAGCGGGAAACTAGTGAAGGATGATACACTGAGCATGAGGTCAGGTCAGTTAGCCTATCGTGCCATTTTCACCAGAAACTTATCATGATGGTTTCCAGGGGAAACCGCGTGAAGGTCAACCTGACTTCATACATTGCTAGCATGCCCCCAACATTAGTCCACATACAATCTCTTCCGTCCGATTATGTATGAACTTGTAGAGTGGAACTCTGAAATTTACGGTTTATTACGAACCTATGTAATGCAATAAAGTAACATCTATAAAAAAACGTATGTGGCAATAATTCTTTGTATGACTATAGAAAAAAATCTACCATCCTTCTTCTATGAAAATTAAACATCTCAGCTGGGCGGGGTCTTTGGGGATTTATCAGTATAACAATATTAGTCACTGTCGACTTCCAAAAATAAGGCGTGAAATCAAAATGGCGTCTATTGATGTTCTTATAAATATTGTGCCCAACAAACTGAGACGTTCGTTACTAAGAATAGACCTCCACGCTTCAGCAGATATCACAAGTCGTAAACACACCGACAATCAAACATTTACTATATTGAAATCAGTGGAAGAGAGTCAATCGGGCCGCCTGCTCACCTGCTGATAGTGGCGGCTTGAATATACGACAAACAAGGCAATAAAGGTACATTGCTTAATATATTATATTAGTGCAATTTAATACCTTCCAATTAAGAGCATAAGGTCCTTAGTACGTTGTATTAACAATATTTAATTTACAAAGATGTCAAGCTGTGATACAGGTACCACCAGCATAGAACTAAGAAAATAATAATTTGAACTTTATTCGTTACTGTTTTAGTGACAAATTGTATTGATGTTTTAGCACCATGATACAGCAGTGCAGGACAGCGTCGAAGAATTAATCGTTGACAATCGATAAAATACGGGATTGGTGGAACCAATTGTATTGTTAAAAAATTGTTACGGCGGACAAAAGTTCGTTAAACATAGTCACTTACTCAAGTCACTCTGCTTAATTGTCTGCTCGATACAGCGTCGTTTTACAACTCTTAAGTTTTTAGAAATTGACAATGCATAATCTAGATGCATTACTAGCTGAAACGATTGTTTGTAAACTTTATTTGATTCTGCACCCGCGATTTCACATGCATGAAATTTATACCCTATGTGTTATTGTGATATATAAGCTATATTACTGTAAGTTTTCATTAAAATTCGTTCAGTAGTTTTTACGTGAAAGAGTAACAAACATCAATACTCACAGACTTTTGCGTTTATAATATTATTGAGATAAGATAGACAGTTGGAATCTAGTATAACTAGAATATCCTTCAATTCATGTCCCTGGTCTAGGTAGCGAACTTTGAAAAAGGGCGAGCACAATAGATCTATATAGATCCTAATGCTACAGGTCCAAGCACCTGACTATAGCCCAAAACCCCAATAAAAAAATAGGACCTAGTGAGTATTCATCATTAATAACTTGGTTACATTATGAACATACACACAAGCTATATATCATCTACTAAAAAGTATTTTATTCATTTAAAAATATTGATTGAAATAAAGAATTACAACTTTCTTTAATGACGACAACAGATCTCAAAGGCCGTGTTTGCACATTGGGCATTCTTGGACACGGCGAGGACATGACTCATAAAGGTACCGGTTTTTAAAATAATAATATATCACCCGTTATTGTCACTTTTACCCTACAAAAGATTGCCGTCTCTACACGGAACTCTACTCGCGAACGTTTAATAAACAATTCATTCATTGCCGCTCTGGTTATTGTTTCGATACGTTGTTGGTATTTAGAAATTCAATGTAAACCGTGTTTATAAATTGGATTGCTGTTGTAATGCGATGAGTTTTGTTTGAAGGTTTGGTTATTTTTGTAGTGATTACTATGAAAGTGATGTTTTTATTATACGTCGGTTTGTGAGGTCCACAAACTTGATTACGTGTCGGTTTCGAGTCCTTTTTATTTTCTTAGAAAATTAAAAGTGAAACACGGTTAATTTTTGTGTCACGGTTTCTGATATTACAGGGTTCCTTATCTTCCTTTGGGTTAGTTCCTTTTATTGGTTGTGTTTGTAGATTCTTATAGTGTTTTATTTTGTAAATACTAGTGGATTTTTAGGAAGTTCATCTTTAATACAAGTTAAGCTAAAATATGAGGTAGAGAAACTAACGAAACAAAGAAACTACAAACATTTCATATATTTTCAATATGATTGGACCGAGAGTAAATACATAAAGCTATTCAAAAGCATTAGTGGATCCATACAAACGAAGTACTACCGCTTCGCCCCAGTTGGTCGTAGTGTGATGTTATATAGCCTATAACACTGACAAATAACTTGGCTATCTATTGGTAAAAGAATTTTCAAAATTGTTTCAGTAGATCTAGAGAAATACAAACTTTACCGGTCTTATTACAAACAGATAAACAACCCTTCAAAATTCACAAACCTTTGGTATTTTACTAAAGATTTTCTTGGAGGGAATTATCCCCTCCGAAAGATCCCCAGTCCAATTCAAACGGGCATCAAAATTACGACGGCCTGAGATGAGGTTCGAACCCCTAGCGGTGCACTCAGACTAAAGTCGTATTCGTCAGGCGATAGGTGAGACCTTCAGCCTCCATAAGTCCTTCCGTGGGTTTGGAGTGCCACCTGCACTCGCTCCTTATCGTCCGGTGAAGCTGTAAGGGCCAGCTGCGGCCAATAGCATTAGAGTACTCCGAAAAAAATAATAAACCATTGACTAAACGAAACCTCTTTATAATATTAGTAGGTATTGATTAATATACGTAGATATCATTATTGTGAGTTTTCTGATTCTTTTTATAAGTTCTAAAGTTCGCCAGACGCTTAATGGTAATATATATCATGGAAACCAGTATTTTAGGTGAGGTGAACAGCTGATTCGCCAACCTGTTTGTGGAATATACAGACTGACAGAACGACGGTTTTCTTTTTGGACCGGTTGTGGGCACGTTTTGGAAACATATGATCGGGTTATGAGGTTATTTGTGTGGGGTATTGCCTTCTATTAAGGTGTGTTCATTTTAGAATATTTCTCAGTTTTTTTTTTGGATGATAATGGAATGGTGCACCCGCCTGCGCTAACGGTTTACGCTGGCGGGGCAAGAGGTCAGGTCAGTTAGCCCATCGTGACAAGCTCACCAGGAATTTGTCACGATGGTTTCCAGGGGGAACCGCGTGGAGGTCAACCTGACTTGGTACATTGCTAGCAATGGGGTTATCAATCCACATTACTAACAATCCCTTTTTCTCCCCAATATTTCTCAGTTAGCTAGATATACTACATATATATACTTATATAATGGATATATAATGTACAGCCACAAATTATAGTAAAAATATAATATAAAATAAATATAATAATATATTTATCTCGCAGATCTAGCTGTTTAGCACATTGGCACTCCTTTTTAATGGTCGCAGACTCTTCCATAGACCACCCACTTCGATGCTTTTGCCTATTTGATTTTTAAATATGGTGTGAACAATTTCCTGAGTGTTAAATTACTATTGTGAAGTTAGTTTTTTTTTACCTTTTCATTATTTATATTCATATTTTTGACATTTAATGTAATTTATAATGTACTAACTGTACCCCCGACTACGTCTGCATGTAATAGTCGACAAATGACGATTTAAAAACTATAAATGTCATATTTATTTATATTTAAACAACAGCCTAAGAATATGTTTCAATCTTGTACCTAGCTTTAAAAATAACGATACTTCCATACAACCTTTTCTTTTTTTTTCAACAACTTCCAACCATTTTTTCGCACTAAAAAGTAGCTTATATCCTTTCTCAGGATCTAGACTATCTGTGTACCAAATTTTATTCTAACCGGTACAGTAGTTTGGGCTTGAAAGCTCAACAGTCAGACTGATAGGCAAAATTACTTTCGCATTTATAATATTAGGATAAATAGAGAATATTTTTATTCCATTCTATAAATAGTACAGTTTATTTTTTTAATTTACAACATTTTTTTTAATACAAACGGTCTCGTTGTAACGGCGCGACCGCTGTCGGTTATGGGGCACACCCATAACATTTTAAATGTAAACAAAACATCTCAATGGAGGCTGTATAAAAAAATATAACGAACATCTCGGTCCGGTAGTGTGACCTGCCTACATAGTTGTCAGGCTTAAGGAATTTGTATATTAATTATTGTGTATCTAATAATATACTAAAACCGTATTATTATTGAAATGATGTTTGGTATTTATTCTTACTAGCTACCGCTCCCGGCTTTGCTTGGATGCAATATAAAACTTTGAATTTCTCGGCTTGCTATATGGATCTCGATAAAAATATAAAGATATAATTTAAATAAAATAATAATAAATAAATAACCCCTGCATAATTAGCACAGCGCCATCTAGTCCTAGGGTAAGCAGATTCTGTGTTATGGGTACTAGACAACTGTTATTAATACATACATATTTTTGTAAAGACATACATAATATATGTACATACAAAACACCCAGGCCGATACAAACAATCATACTCATGAATACAAATGTTTGCACCGTGCGAGGAATCGAACCCGTGACCATCGGAAGTAAAGCGGTGTGCTAAACCGCTAGACCACCGAGGCCTTCGTATAAGGAGTAAGTTTCGTATTATTAAACTCGCGGGTAACAGGTAGTATATCATTACATAGTATAAAACAAAGTTGCTGTCACTGTCAGTCAGTCTCTATGTATGCTTAAATCTTTAAAACTACGCAATAGATTTTGAAGCGGTTTTTTAAATAGATAGAGTGCTTCAAGAAGAAGGTTTATATATATAATACATGTACACCCGGGTGAAGTTAGGTCGAGTAGCTAGTTATATATAATTGAAGAGTACCTAAAGATGTAAAACGCCACATTCCAATGTGGATCGGTCGGAAATGGCTTCAAGTATAAATCGACAGGTGCGCTGTCAACTTGTTTGCCATACCAAGTAATGGACAAACTAAACGCATATTATTTATTTACTTATATCATAATAAACTATTAATTAACTATACATAGAACAACAAACTCGTCTACCTCTCATGTATTCTGCTTGGCGTGCTAGGGTCCATAATTACAAGTGTCATCCGTTTAACATCAGATGGCCATATAGTAGTTTGCCAGCGCCGTTAAAAAAAAATGATTCACTGTTAACTTAATCACGTACTAACTACTATAAATTAGGGAATGCAATGAATAAATAAAAAAATGAGTTTCAGAGTATATATATCTGTAATATGTATATATATCAATCTAAAGACTATTTAGTAATGGATAAATACACATGTGAGCTTTACAGTTTCTCAATATGCTTACTTAGATAGATTACATATGTATATAAGGGAAGATTACATATATATTGTATACATATACATATATATCAATCTGAAGATTATTAATTAAAGTAAAATTTTGTTTGACAATAAAAAGAAATAATTCTTCCATTTTGTATTTCAAAAATGCACAGCGTGCTGCATTCGCGGTGCTGACAACGCATTGCATATTAAAATTCTTTGTTCAATGAAATAATAGGGACACATTCGTTTCTATAATATTTAGAACATTATACAGTATTTGTATATTTATCTATTTTATAAATACTTCAATGCTTCAATGAAACGTTGAATGCGGTTAGTGGAACATAAATAAAAATGTAAAATATTTGGATATGTACATCAATAACATTTTGTATTGTATTATAACACAATGAATGTGCTTATACACATATGTAGGTATGTGTATAAAAATACTAAAACTTTAAAGTTTTTGATGTATGAAAATGTATTTGACCACTCAATCTAGCGGCGTCATAATACACGTTTATGTAAAATATATGAAACGAAATTATTTATAGAAAACTTGTATGGTAGATGTTATTGTACGCAAAATTATTATTGCGCAAGATACATGGTATGGGTACAACTTTGTAGGACATTTCTAATTGAAGAAGATGGTACTGATTGTTTATGTATGTATTTTTATGAGAATCGACCAACGCGGTAGATATAAATATATTTTAATCGATTCAATATAATTTATAATGATTATTTTAAATTGAACGCTTTGTTTGTATCACGGGTCTACGTATTTATATACTACAAGCTACTCGCCCCGGCTTCGCCCGGGTGTACATGTATTATACATATAAACCTTCCTCTTGAATCATTTTATCTATTGAAAAAAACAGCTTCAAAATCTTAAAGATTTAAGCATACATAGGGACGGACAGACAGCGACAGCGACTTTGTTTTATACTATGTAATAATTTGTAGGCAATAAGCGGCTTTATGACTGTAATATAGATATAGATATCAAAGAAAGCAATAAATTTCACACAGTTTTCTTGACAATTTTTTTACATAATTTTAACATAGTATTAAACAAAGTAGCCCCCGGTGTTTCATCGTTATATCTTATAAATTACGCTTTTAATGCATTAATAGATTTTAATGCAGTTTTCAGTAATAGATAGAGTGATTCAAGAGGACGGTTTATATGTATGATACATGCGCGTTATAGTATAGAACAAGCCGAGAAATATAAAGATTTGTAATGCATGCGTGCCAATCGGGACGGGTCGTTAATTTTAGTTAAGGCAGAACGCAAAAACTACAATAAACATGGACAAAAATAAAATCTACTTAAAAACAGTAACACAGTCTTATTTGTATGGATATTTTATGTATGTGTTGAATGTACATGTATGGGTTTGTATTAAACAGCATAACAAAATGACATCAACGCGAGCCCGTCCCTAGTCTCGGCGACTCCCCTGCAACACAACACAGTAACTGACATATCTAATTGACGGAGGTCGAGCTAAACATGTCTCATATTCATTTTTACCACAACCGACCACCCCGGCAGATATAAATAGATCTTAATTGGGCCACAGATTAAGTGGAGATAAATTTTTTGTGCTTAATCCGCATTGAAAAGAATACATTTCAATTTTGATTTCAATCGTCGTATATACTTATTTTTGTTGGGTTATTGTGGTTGTGACATGATGGGGTTGATTTTACAGATTGGGAATGCAAGATTACTATTGTATATATGTATATTTATTTAGGTTATATTGATGTTAAATATATTGACACATTATTTATGTTTAGAAGATGAAATAGATTTCATACATAAAATGACATTAATTGACTTTGACGGTCTCGGTGGTAGCGATTTAGCATACCGCTTTACTTCCGATGGTCGCGGGTTCAATTACACGCACGATTTTATTCATGAGTATGATTGTTTGTGTCTAGGTGTTTTCTATGTACTCGTATATTATGTATGGATTTTCAAAAAAAAAAATAAGTATTTTTATCAGTTGTACCTACCTATAACACAAGATCTATATACCGTGGGACTGGACTGTCCAGGGTTATTTATTTATTAATCGGCTGTAAGGCGGGATGTATGCCTATTTTGATAATACTGTATAGAAAAATTAAATTTTCACTTTTAGGCCGAAAATACACTCTATAGTTTAATACAAATATTGCTACAATACCATCAAATTAAAACTTTTTCTTTGCAGTCGGTTAAAATATTATTAAAAAAAAACATTCCTGTTACCGATTATGATCACGTGGCGTCATAAAAACGTCATACAAACTGTAATTAGACCGTCTCCCGAGGAGCAGGGCGTTGTACCTAACTGTTGATGCATTTCTGTTTAATTGTTGCGAATTATGGCTATGGGACCGCCATTGTTTGGGTTCGACTCCGGCAATGAGTATGAACCATCGTCGTTTTAGTTATAGCAGTACTTATTCACTGACTTTGTATAAAGTCATCTGCGTACCACAGTCTCACCTATTGGAGACTTCAAGCATGCGCTTTAGACAATGAAATAACAGGACAGGAGGCGGGACAATAATCTGAAATGGCAATGCATACTCAAGGGTTGCCATTCCCGTGTACAATGCTGCCATTCCCGCGTACAATGTTGCCATTCCCGTGTGCAATGTTGCCATTCTCGTATATATTGTTGTCATTCTCGTGTAAATTGTTGCCATTGTCGTGTACAATGTTGCCATTCTCGTGTACAATGTTGCCATTCCCTTGTCTATTGTTGCATACCCGTGTACATTGTTGTCATTCATGTGACATTCGAGACACCACTCGGACTTGGATAATTAAATAAATGCGACAGTTATCATAGACTATACAGAGCATTTTATGATGTCCGTGGCATTTTCATGTCTACAACTTTCTACTGCTGATTAGAATTTTTCCATTGTATAAAAAAATGTGTTTGGCTATCAGCTAATTAGGGTTGCCCGCAACTCGGTCTGCGTAATAGTACAAGGGAATCTACCTGAGACCTTCATCCCTTTCATAACAAAAGATTGGGCAGTTAAAACACTTGAAAGATAACATACCAATATTTACATTAACTATAAATACAATAAATCTTAGATTTTTTTAAAATGTTAATATAGAGGGTTTTTGTAATGATGAACCTGCACTAGTGGTTGACTTTCCGATAGTCGGAGGTTCCACTCGTCACACAGTACAAAACATTTGTATTCATGAGTATGATTGTTTGTATTGGTCTGTGGGTGTTCGATGTGTAATATGTATGTAGGTATTTATAAAAAAATTGGTATTTTTAAGTAATTATATCAAATGTCTAGTATATAATATATCAAATTGTGACCACATGTCAGTTGTTACTTTTTCATGACTAAACGGTGCTTCTTACGAAATTTGCCGCGAAAATTAATTGTAATACAAGGACGCAAGTACGCCATCTTTAAAAAAAGCAGGAGTATCGAGCAATAGCATATTTATGATTGGGGTGAAACGAATAACAATTTTCGATGAATTAACAACAATAAGGTTGTCATATTGAGTGAATATTACACAAAAATCTATGGAACACAACCATAGAGTAAAAAAAATAGTAATTCAATATGGCGGGCGGTAAACAGCTGAGATGTGACAGTTTTGTTGTCGAGTGGCCGTGCATCTGCCGCCATTGTTGCAGCGCAGCTGAGTGAGGCCTTTTGTTGTTATGCTCAGGAATTTTAGCATTCCATAAGGATTAATAATACGTTACCTATAATGTTAAAGTATAGATAACATGTACTTCATCGTGTGGCAGGAAACTCAAATTCAGAGTTGAGTTTCTTGCCAGTTCTTCTCAATTGAATCTGTATACTGAACAGGACGGTAGGGAAACTATATGAATAAATTATTTTTGAGTAGATCTAATTTGATATGTCGGGATTAACTGACCATTCAAGATCAGCGCCAGGCCGTTATCATATTCCCACATTTCTCTTAGCGGATATTGCATCTTTAATCTGTTTCCCGTTTGTTAACCGGTTACCACTAGTTTCATTATCCAATTACATAATAATTTTTTTTATCTGCTATTTTTTATGGATGATAATGGAATCTTGCACCCGCCCGCGCGAACGGTTTACGCTGGCAGGGCACCAGTGGAGGATGATAATGTGAGCAGGAAGTCAGGTCAGTTAGCCCATAGTGGCAAATTCACCAGGAATTTATCATCGTGGTTTTCAGGTTGACCACCTGGCATGGTACTAATGTGGACTACTGAACCAGCTAGTAATGGTTTTCTCAGTCCACATACCTTATAATTCCTTCCCCCTTTGCTATTGTGTTTAATTTCTCATTGTAACGTCTACAAACAGTCATAACTTTGAAATAGACTGGATATAAAAAATCCGGGAAAATCTGAGGAAAGAAAGACCCGGGTAATCCATACGATATCATCTAATCTTAAGCTAAGTAGAGTTGGAGTAATTACAAAGATAATGTACATAGAAAACATCCAGACCAATACCGACAATCATACTCATCACCTTAAATTGAATCAAAGATTTTTTTACTTAAATGGATACAAACCATAAATATGTTTTTTTATCGATTAAAATTCAGTCCGCATTCCATAATGTAAACGCTGACATTTTTTAAATACCATTGACCGCTAGCTTTAATTTTTAAATTGATTAGATCGTCGCGTATCATTTTAAGGAAAAATATGTTTAGAAACACTGTTTCGGTGGTTTAGCAGTTTAAGACACTGTTTTACTTTCGATGGATGCGGGTTTGATTCCTCGCACGATGCAAACATTCATAAGTACCTACGATTGTTTGTTTGCACGTTTTCTATATATTTATAAAATGTTTTTAAGTATTTATATTAGTTGTCTAGGAAACAACAAAAGATCTCTTACCTTGGGACAAGATGGCTCTGTGTGGATTGTCCAGGGTTATTATTCTTACCCTTTTAATTTCACCTCATAATGCATTTCTCCTCATTACATTTCTTTTAGCAATATCAAATCAGTGTTCGAGTAATATTCAATCAAGGCGGTTTTATTTAGCAAAAACCCCTCATCAATAAATCATTCGATATATCAACTAATATCATTATTAATTATCACGGAACTGTGGGCTTAAACTCCCCATACTGCTTGTAATATTGTATTTGAATTTAAAAACGAATCTGTTATTATGTAACTGTACAAGCTCATACCACAAGAGCTGAGTTTCTTGTCAGTTCTTTAGCTCGAAAGCACTCCAAACTGGCGATAGGTTTAACAAAAAAGAGTATTTAATAGACCTACATGAATAAAGATGTTTTGATATTTAATATAGGTTATTATTATTATATTATTATCTACTAAATGATGTATACCTACTGTTTAGAGTTGAATTGATTATATTGAAATGAACAGTTTAGACATTTCATTTTCTGATAATTACATAAATGTTATGCATCTAAAAGTTTGCCTACATGTAACCAAAATTAATATTATCTAAGTTTTCGTTTTGCATCCGTCATCATACAAATATTTATGTCATTCTAAAACCCCACTCAATCCATAACTGTCTCATAACTCAGTATTACACAACTTGATTTTATTTTAGGGTCATATATTAGACTGTTGTTAACTGGACTAATTATGCCCGCTGACAATGTGGTTTGGGGCATTAGTCGACTAATTCGTTTGACAGGCGAGCGTAATCATAATCGAAGTAATGCCTCTCACTAGACGCCGTAGACAACCGTTGGCGCCACGATTATCTTTTTTAATATTTTTTTTTATTCATAAGCGTTGACACTACTCACATATTGTAATTTTATTGTACATTTCTACAAATTATGAGAATGCGCACGTCATCAATATAATATCTTTTATATTTGAAATGATAAAATAAAAAAATGAGAAATGTTATAAACTATGAAACTTTATTTTATTTAATGATTTACTTCCATTACAGGAACGGAAATTATTAAAATGTTTCACAATTACGCGCCGGAAATGCTTGTGCTGAGAACAAGTGCTAAGTTACATTGACTTTAATAAATACTGGTTTGTATAAATGTTAAGATCATAATGTTTACGTTGAAAGTAGTTCCTAATATACATGTAGTTACCACTACAGTTGTGTTTTCCTACATGATAATAATAGTGTTTGTCTGTTTTATAAAACTGCTAAATTGATTATAATGAAACTTTGAATAGAAATAGATTTACAAAAACGTTAATATATTGGAACTGAAATCACTTTTATTTAATAAAAAAAACTTTCAATTCCCGCCAACGAAGTCAAGATCTAAGCAACGAAGATCTGTCTTCAATTATATAGAATTAGTGAAATGGTTAATTATTAATATTTAAGATTTTAAAAATTGCACGATTTTTTTTTATGCTGTCGTTCCTTACATATGTACATACTTGCAAGCATAAAAAAGTTACACCATTTACTAGTAAGATGTGTAATATTTCATGATGGATTAGAATAGAACATTTAAAAGATTTTCACTTTGTTAAAGATTAACATTAAAATGTGAAAGTCCAGTAGCGTAACCATCAGTATGTAACTACCAACACATTTGGCTTATCACAAATTATAGTTGAAAACTTATGAGCTGTCAAAGGTAAGAAGTAACGAGTGACAGCACTAATAAATGTGTCACTGGCTTTATTTTATTTTTATTTTGTTTCCAGCCATCAATGTCGCTTCACTATTCCATGATTTAAAAGTTCTATGCCCTTTCTTTGTTTCGAATTTTCAAATTAGGAACATTGTGTATGACGCAATCTATTTTGTAGTTTGAGAGATAAAATGCTTTTTATATATCTATTTGCGTTATAGGAATTTATTTCACTAATGCTGCGTAGAAATATTTGAAGTGTTATCAGTTGTTTTTATAATTAATGCGCCTATTTGAAATATTTTAGACCAGTGTCTTAAGAATATGGATATTACGTTATGCATAAATAAACATTGTTTGATGTCTAAGTAAGTACCTAACTTAAATTTAAGTACAATGCTTTAAATAATTGTGGTTCATTGTAGTCCTTAAGAAGTAATAGGAACCTTCATTACTTAATGAGATAATTATAAATTTTATAGCAAATATTGTTTTTATTTATGGCTATTCTATTCCTCTATTGAAATACGTAATTTAAAATTGACTTTGTAAAGTAAACATGCAGGCAATATTGTATTTTTATTAAGAAAAATGTAGTGTTACAACATAAAATACCTAATAAATTTGAGTTGATTATTAAAATATTCAAACTTTTCTATAACCGATTCATCTTACTTCATACTTATGTGAATGGATGAATGTTTGTTACTCTTTCATGCAAAAACTACGGAATGGATTTTAATGAAATTTTACAATAATATAATTTATACATCAGAATAATACATATGCTATAAATTTGCGCTGTACACGTAGTTGCTCAATATATTCAAGAGATTATAATTAACTGTTTATTGGATCTACAATAACAATATAAGCACATATGACACAAGCTCCTGGTGTACTCATGAACGTTTGAAAATAGAACGTGTTTACCATAGACAAAAGGGGGTTAAATTTACAAATCGTCATAACGCGCGATAATGCGTTCCCAACTGACAGCTGATTAATGAACGCCGCCATTTTGATTTTTGTTTTCACTCGATATTCAGGCGGGAATTCTGTGCTGTAATTAATGATATCTAAATTGGTAGTTAACGTGGGGTTAATTTTGTTTACGTATTTGTATGTAAAATGTTACACTTGAGAATATTAACGCGAATTTATGTTCATATGGTGCTTTCTTTGTTGTCTTTGACATAATAAATACGTGATGTCATATACGCTAATACACCTCGTCATAAACTGTCTGTTTATGTTGAGATTACATAAAAACGGCTTGAGAAATTAGGATGAAATTTTCTTAGCGTATACTGGTAAATATGGATCAACATATAGGATACAGAAAGTTGAAAAATGTGTTAAGGTTTAAACTCCTTACCTAATACATTTTATAGCTTTATTTATGGGAACAAATTAATTTTGAAAATAATTTCAATACCTATTAGATAGCATCATATAATGTTTTTTTTACATAGATTGTATAATACTTATGGTTGAAAAAATAAATAATTTGGTTAACTAATAAACATATTCAAATATATAAAATAAAAATTGCTTATGTGTAATTAAAATAAGGGTGTGTGGGTGTGTAAAACGCTGATGAAAATTGTTTGATATTAAATTAATTTATTCATCATATAATAATAATAATAATAATCTCAGGACAATTCACACAGCGCCATCTAGACCCAAGTCAAGCTAGCTGGAGCTTGTGTTATGGGTACTAGATAACTGATATATATACATAGATATTTTTTTTTTGTATATACATACATATTATACATAGAAAACACCCAGACCGATACAAACAATCATACTCATGAATACAAATGTTTGTGCCGTGCGAGGAATCGAACCCGCGACCATCGGTCGTAAAGCGGTGTGCTTGACCGCTAGACCACCGAGGTCGTCATAAGAAAAGAAATCATAAGAAGAGAATAAGAAATATAAAAGTATATTTATAGAAAGTGGTATTCCATTATCCACGTAAAAACTACATGAGCAGTTTATTCACATGTTAGTAGAACATGATATACATACCAATTTTATCACAAGTATTATAGAAACGAATGGCCAACTATTTTCATAACTACCATTTTAGGAAATCTCTTTTTGGTCAATTACAATAACTGTAAATAAGATGACAACAGTCAAAGTGGTATATACCCAAAATGAACAAATATTTCCATTTAAAACATCACACTGCGCCACAAATTCACATATTAACTTTTAATGTGTTAAATAATTATGTCAGTTATATATTTAAAAAAAAAAATGGCGAAAACGTTCCGTTATATTTGCAATATTAAATCGGATTCATTTCCATAGTCGAGCCAAAGCTATAATGCTAAATATAGGCATGTCGAATTGTAATTTCCCATAACTGACTCGAGTTTATTGTGTGCATACAAATCACCTACAGCTAAAAAGAATTTATTGTTCAGACTTTGGTTGTAAAAGCGACTTAGGTGGGTGTAACGAAAGTTAAATGAGTTATTTATTTCAGTATGACACAGAGAAAGATATATAATATATAATAAAGATTATATTACTTAGTAGATATATCTTACTAATATAATGAACGCGGAACTTTGTGAGTATGGATGGATAGATGTTTGTTACTCTTTCACGCAAAAACTACGGAACGGATTTTCATGAAACTTTAAAAAAATATAGTTTATACATCAGAATAAAACATAGGCTATCACGCGAGTGAAACCGCGAGCACAGTTATTTTAGAAATATAGTAGAGATTTTTTACAGAAGCTACAAATTTCATGCGGATATAATCGCGGTCACAGCTAGTAATAAATAAAATGGAGTGATTTTTCACAAACTTCGGAAATGTCTTTGTATAAAAATCAAATTAAATTTAATGAGGTTTTTATATATAATTTATTTGCCATTATATAAAAATATGACGTAGAAATGGTAAACAAGCTGTAGGACCACCTGATGATGAAAGGTATATTAAGGTTTCTTAAGGGTCGACGTCCCGCACGTGACACCCCTGGTGTTTCAGCCGTCCGGCTATACCTACGGTAACCGTTTACCGTCAATTTGTCACCTATGAAGTATAAAAACAAGCATAAGATCAATGACTGACTCATAAAATAATAAACAGCTTAGAATAAAAAAATATTATGCGCCCAGCGGAAGTTCAAAAAAACTTCTTCACTTCAATCACGTATGAGCAGTTGGCGCGTGACCACGTCCGTCATTACGCGAGACAATCAAAAAACAAAATGGCGCCAATGAGGTCATATTTTAATAAGTTATTCCAGGTAGACGCGTGCATCGCGCACACGACTCTACCGATTAGGTAATCGATTATTTGTAAATAATAGTTTTCATGCCGGAGTTGATTTTATTTTTGAATGCGACACACGACACGTGTAGTTTTTTTGTACGATTGGAATAGCAAATAACTCGACTTATTTGATTAGGTGCCTGTACAAATAAATAGCCCTATGAATATCACAAAATACACTCTGGTACCCGTAACTCTAATATGATGCTATTTGTGACTAAGGTAAGCTAATATGCTAGAATGCAAAAATAAAGAATGGCAACCCTCAAATTATAACACTACGTTGCTTATAAACTGAACGTCTAAATATCCCTTTAGGTTTGTAGATGTTCGAAATACGAAATTGCCTTTTTACAATATTTTTATACAGCAAAAACATTTTGAGCTATTATTGGACCATCTGCCGTAACTGCAAGAACCCAAATCTTAAAAGGAACACAATTTAACACCATATGTGTCACGGATCGGGGCTGTAAAAAATAAAAATAGATTTGGCAAAATGACCCCGTCCCTCCCACGTGGCGGCGGTATTTGACCGCCATACTTTTAGGGTGTCAAAGACCATATGAATAAACATCCGACACTTAAATCAGTTTTGTTTCGGTTATTAGGTTTTACTGACTTTGTACAAAGTCAATAGGATGACTGTAGCAGGTGCTTGCCTCGCGTGCTGTCTGAGTCAGTATTTTACTAATATTACACGCGAAAGTTTCTGAGTATGGATGGATGTTCATTATTTTAAGCAAACCTTTCTGATTTTGATGAAATTTTAATATAGCTAATACCTCACGCAAGTGAAACCGCAAACACGCTAGTTTAGAGATATAGCACAGATATTTTATATATAAATTTTCATTTAATAATTGGTTATAATGTGACGAATTGATCAATGAAAATAGTTTATAGTCAGTCCATATATATATTTATAGTCGGTCCAAAGCCTTACTCGATAAAAGGCTATCCAAAACTAACTATATTATCATACTATGTATTCGTACCAGTAGTTCCTGAGATTAGAGCGATTAACCAAACAAAGAAAGAAACAAACTCTTGAGTTTTATATTAGTATAGATAGAAAAACCTTCTTTAATTTGTAAATCCTTTATATTAAAACTATTGAGGTTTTCTTTTATTGGATGACAATACTATTCCATATAGTGCACCCGCCTGCTCTAACGGTATATACTAGCGGTGGATGATAGGATGAGAATGAGGCCAGGTCTGTTAGCCCACCGTTGATTTCCATGGACCGCGTGGAGGTCGACCAAATATGAGGTCCAAGTATATTCAAAAGCATTTTTATATACCCACTTATAGCTAGAGAATAGTCCAAACGAACTTATCAGCTTTATAAATGAGCATAGATTAACAATAGGGGTAAAATAACAATTTCCTGTCCAATGCAACTATTTTAAATACACTTAACAATAATAATTTATTTGGTAACACAAATTAAACGTTAAGTAAGTGTAATTAAAAGAAACCATTATGTTCATCCCACTTTATTGTTGCACGTGAGTTTTTTAATGGGGTATATGGGGTGACTCGCTATTTATGGGAATGGTGATAAATTTTTTAAACAATAAAGGTTGTCCGGGTGTGGGAAAACTAAATACGTGGTAATTCCACGGGGCTGTATCGATGTGTACAGTTTATTGTCTTGTCTTACTCCATCTAACTTATGGTCTGGGATGTAGCTAAAATTTATATAAATATTATTATACAGAGGTAAAGTTTGTGTTTGGATGTTCGGAGATACCGATAGATACCACTTATACGTTTATGAAAATTCTTTATCATTCACGCAATTTTTTTTTTAGAGGAAGGTATAGGAATGGTGCTCCCGCCTGCGCTAACGGTTTACGCTGGCGGAGCATCAGTGGAGGATGATAGGATGAGCATGATGTCAGATCAATTAGCCCAACGTGACAAATTCACTGGGAATTTATGACGATGGTTTCCTGGGGGAACCGCGTGGAGGACGACCTTATATGGTACTTTGCAAGCAATCGCGCTATTGCCATTAGGAGCTATTGCCAGTTTGCACTTAACGTCAATAAATATTGTATTTCTTTCTAAGTATCTACCTATTGGGCTTACCTAAATTATGTATGTATTTTTAATTAAACGTAATTACTAAATAAGTTGATTATTAATGAGAGACTGTTAATTAAATTGCAAACAAAGCACAAATTAAGTAAGTCATATGAACAGTTATATAGTAAATTAGCTCTTATCTATACAAGGAGGCTTCTGCGCTTCAAGGAGGAACTTGAATGGCCTTGGCTAGAGCCAAGCGTGTAGACAGTTAGACACCCAAACGAGATATATTCTGAAACAGAGTCCAAAATACAATACAACGCTCTTACATTACAATGCTCTTATCAACGAGTTCGTTTACACAAACTATCACCTCTTATTTCTCCTCCTTCCAAATATCTTTTTGGGAAAACAGAAAACCTATGTCCATCTTTGTAATACAGTCTATTTTCATTAAAATTAGTTCAGCCGTTTAATCGTAAAAAGGAAATAGACAGCCAGAATGTTTCCAATATTATAAATATTAGTATGAATGGATGAAATAAATATGTATAAGTTATTATGAAAATATTTAGAGCTTGTCAAAATTATTAAGGGTGAAATTAGGTAATCAATTTTAATTTTCAGACGAAAATTTAATAAGTCTCCGAGTCATCTCGTCTCAAATTATAATGTCGTCACAATATCCAAATCACGTAATTAGC
This sequence comes from Achroia grisella, assembly GCF_030625045.1. Classification (NCBI taxonomy): domain Eukaryota; kingdom Metazoa; phylum Arthropoda; class Insecta; order Lepidoptera; family Pyralidae; genus Achroia; species Achroia grisella. Next base: position 1,898,264 of record NW_026712653.1, on the reverse strand, counting down.
TCTAAACAAAAGGCGCGGTTATTTTACGGTGTCGGAAAATAATTTACGAGCGCCCCAAAATAGTCCGCCTCACACAATGACTACGGCGAACGAAGGCTAATTTCGTACAAGTATTACAGCTTCCAAATTATTGTAACCGTCACTAAGGATCATTTGGGGAGAGTGCGTTAACTTTATACTAATTTCTTAGTTTTTTTAGATGTACGTAATCGTTTGCTATATTATCAGCATGTTTTAACGTGACACCCTATACTGGAGAAGGTTTTGGAGAGCCGCCTTAGGTGGTACGGTCACGTCATGCGTCAATTATCAGATTAAATGACAAGAACAGTACTTGACATGAGTGCCCAGTTCAGAAGACGCGGCAGATCCCTCCTCACATGGCTGTCAGATATCCATGGTGATTTGAGAAAGACTTAAGAAATGCCGAATTAACACCTCTGGCAACACAGGACAGAATGGGACTAAAGTCAGGCAAAAAAAGAAGGTGTAATGTATTGTGAGTTGGACTCTATTATTTACACTTAGTCTCTCACATGGACCGTTGTGTAGAGCTGAGACTATTAAAGTAGTCAGCCGCCTATTAAAGTTCTTCCCAGTAGCACAGAAGCCTCCTGGTCTCATCAGGCTACACGGAGCGACCTCACTTTTCCGAGGGTTCGTGCGCATTGCAAGCACTCCAGGATTACGTGAGCGGCCATTTCATCGGCTTCACAGCGATTCTATTAATATCTTCTTCTGAAATTAATATTAAAATAAATTAAACAAAAAACACGTTACCTTTGAAAATTACAATTTCAGTCAATTATTAATCATAAAAAGAACTCATTAGAAACTTCATCTAGCAACCATTATGTGCACACCTCTCATCTGTGACGCAATATTCATGCCACAAAGGACTGTCCCCAGCAAACTCCGGGAACAAAAGCATGGGTAACTCGGTCGGTACAAAGGGAAGGGTTGTTGATGCTCTGGAACAATACCGGGTAGTAATAACCCGTTTTTGTTGCGTATTCGTTAAAACATCTAAAGTACCACATACATACACTGTATTTTTAATTGAGAATTTCAGTAAAATACCTATATATGTAAACTAGCTACTACCTGCAACTTTGTCTGCTTTATTTTGAGATATAAAAACCTATGTAATTCATAGTAGAGACAGATTGTAAAAAGGTAACAAACAGACAAAGACACTTTAGCATTTCTGATATTAGTATGGATTCCTTAGAGTAGCTATTTTTTTTATTTTATTAACTTTGTGATGTATGTATTATTAGACTGCATGTTTTTATATGTCTTTTTAGTATATATTTGCTAAAAAATGTATTTTAGTATATTTTTTAGCCTTCTTTTCTTTGAGTTATGTAATATTATCTTACCTATGATTTGGGTCAAAATGGCCTAATATGAGAACTTGTCTAGAATTTATTTATTTAAAATATGTGCCCACAAGTTAAAGTAAGATTTTAACTACTTTTACTCAACTATTTTTTTCCACCATCTCTTTTAAAACAAAGCCCTACAGGGTGGCACTTAGGCGTGCGCTGCGGGCGGCAGCTGCGCGCGCACGTGGCCCCCGGAAGTTGGGACATGCAGCGAATCCTGCGCGCACCATTGTTTCGGATTCGCGCCCCAGTGGGCCCCGACCATTTAGACCTGGTGCACACTGTATATATATAAATATATATTCTTTTTTTTTGCTTTATTTATAAAAATAAGTACATTTATTATTATTCAATAACTGCAGAACAGTTTGTTGGCAAGATATACTACAGCTTCTCCAGATATCTCGACTTTGGTGGGACGTCCCGATTTTTAAATCGAAATTTATTGTCCCGCGCGGGACAGCCAGATTAGCGGATAACTCGAGCAATACATTATATAGTTTTTGCACTTAAAAATTTCCATAATCCCGACTTGGGAAAAAAACTGGTTACGCTGATATATATATATATTATAGTGGATGACGATGGAATGGTACAACCGGCTGAACTAACGGTTTACGCTGGTGGGGCATCAGTGTAGGACGATACATGAGGTCAGGTCAGTTAGCTCATTCTAACAAATTCACCAGGAATTCATCATGATGGTTTCCAGGGGGACCGCGTGGAGGTCAACATGGTACATTGCTAGCAATGGGTCTTTAGTTCATATTACCTACAATCCAACAATCCCCTTTCCCTCTTGCACCCTTTATTTAAACATTTAAATTTGAAAGAAAATACAATAAAGTAAATTAAAAAATGTAAGTGCTAATGCTAAAATAAGGTTTTTCAAGAAGGGTATATTAAGGTTTTTTAAGGATCGGCAACGCGCATGTGACACCCCTGGTTCCTCAGGCGTCCATAGGCTATGGTAACCGTTTACCATCAGATGGGCCGTATGCTATTTAGTCACGTAGGTGGTATAAAAAAAACGCAAAAGTACTTGTAGGTGTAGATATCTCTATCTATTTATATAATCTATATAAGTACTTATCATAAGAACGGTACTAAATAATAGCAGCTGTATGTTATCGTTTGCTTCTTTTTTAACCCATTCATTTATGGTTAGCGTAATATGTTTTTCCCCTCCATTCATGTTCGCAGTTATCTTGTTGTTCACTCTCTTTCTTGCCATAAAGAAAGTGGCCGAAAAAGAGATGGAGTCTCACCATTTCTTTTTCGGTATGCAAGATGTCACAGTCCATCCATTTCTTTTTCGGCCTTAATCTGCCCTTATAACTATGTCGCTGTATGTAGGAGTTGGCCTTCAGCCCCTCCATAAGTGCTTCCGCAGGTTTGGAGTGCTATCTGCACTCGCCCCCTAACGTCCGATGAAGTTGTAAAGGCCAGTTGCGGCCAACAGCATTAGAGTAGTGCGAAAACAAAATGTATGGAGGATATAATTTTGAAAAACCAATATTAAAGAGTCGCATGTGTGTTCTTTCATTTGAACTTACATTGAATTTGTACCAAGGTATGCGCCTTCTTGATCTATTATATTTTGCAAGGATTCCGACAAGGACCGAGCTGGGGGTTGGGGTGGCACCCTCGGCGTGTCACGTGCAGTTTTCTGTATTCATATGACGTAAATAATCCCAAGCATTTACATCCTAAGACGAGGAGCAATCCCATTTCAATAATATTACATTTTACCGCGGTGCCGCGATGGTTTAGTGGTTTATAAATTTGCTTTACTGTCTGGTGATAGAGGGTTCGATAATACAAGCTTGATTTCATGACAAACAATTGTATTCCTGATAATATATTATATGTTAGTAGGTAATTACTTACTTATTATTACTATAATTTTGGTGTTTTCTGTATATTTATTTATTTATTATAACTGACTAGCTATTCGCTCCGGCTTCGCACGGGTGTACATGTAATATATATAAAAACCTTACTCATGAATCACTCTATCTATTAAAAAAATCTGCTTCAAAATCCGTTGCGTAGCTTTAAAGATTTAAGCATATATAGGGACGGACAGACAGCGACAGCGACTTTGTTATATACTATGTATGATAAACATACTTAAACATATTTTTTATGCGTATAGAATAAATTCTGCTTAATGTGAGATTAAATGGCGCTTGAGAATTGTCGGGACTAAGTACAACTGATTGTTTTTTTTTATTTGTTTTCAGTTTTTTTTATACATGAATATTTGGATTTATATATTCTTCGGCTCCCAATGCGATTCGATACAGCCGAAGTTTAAAATAGAAGTTTAACTGTAGGACTACTGTATTGTTTTCATAATTACATATATATTATGTATAAAATATTACATAGACTTAATTTAGTTTAGAGTTTACTTTTATATTCACTATTCAATTGCAATCTATAACTACAGAACACGTAATCTACCTATTTACGTATTATCACCTACCTGTTATCTTGATTAGGTATTCAAAACCTGATAAATATATAAATACTTATTAAGTACTTCGTAATAAAAATATTTCTTATTAAAAATAAAACACATTATCCGGTTTAACAATGAAGTATATAAATAAATAAGTCAATATAATTATTTAAAGACTATTTAATAACATTTATTTATAGATATATATATATATGTAAATAATATATGATAGCTATTTATAAATAGTATAAGTATGTAATATTATATTATCTGTGGTATATATATATAATAGTAATAAATGCTAATACAGAACAGAATCAGGCGATATCATTTGCGCATAGGTCACTGCAAATAGCGAATAAATAAACAAAAGAAAATTCACTGAACCCTGCACATTTACACACACAGCACCGTCGCGACTAGGGTTGCCAACTTTTTTTGACAAAAAATAAACGTATAAACTGGTTTGGAGAGGAAAAGATATAGTATTAGGAAAAAAAAGTATTTTTCAAATTGTATGTTTTTATAGCTTTAAAAACTTTTTTTTTGTGTGTTTTTAACATTAGAGCTATGACAAATGTCACAACTCACAATTGACATCTATTTCGTTCAGTAATTATAAATCGTTTTAAACATTTCGTTCAGTAATTAGAAATCGGTAAGTACCCATAACGAGTATTTTGTTTTTCGCATCACAGTAAAGGTTGACAATAAAGTATTTTATTTGTTTGTAAAAGTTTAAAGTATGATTACTAAAATAAAGTAGGATACGCTATTATAAAGTATGGTTGGCAACCCTAACCGCGACTCCCTGCACCGTCCCCCACCATAACTTAGGCTTGCGTCGCCCTCGGTGATTGCCACAGAAATCTTGCGTTCTCACATTTGACCGCGGTCCGTGCCGGCGAGCGTACGTGTCGCTCCAACTTACCGGGTTCAGTGAACGAGTGTTTGTGCATATGGACAGTCGAGATGGTGAGGAGCTTATCGCAGTGGACGAAGACCCTCAGCTTCCCAGCGAGGTTGTCTCCCAACCGCACGTCTAAGGAGAGCGTGGTGAACGTCCAGCCAATATTCCCTGGAGTGTCCCCGACCCCGAGCGCTTCGTCGATCCCTCAGGGTTCGGAGAAAACAATATCACCGATTCCGATCACGGAGATCAGCCAAATTGTAAGTAGGGGGGCGCCTTTCGAGGGAATTTTGTGTAATGAGACAGAAAGGGAGTTGCAGTGAGTACCTACAACTGCACTTGTGTCCGTGTTTTGAATATGAAATGGTTGATTATTTTAGAAAACTCACACTTTATTGATTTGTTATTAACATTTTCTGTGGTGTGGTGTAACCCATTACGTTTTATAAAAGGATCAGTCATTATATATTCTATAGGACCGCTATATAGAAATTTAAAATATTGAGTAATAACTTAAAATATTGTGTATAAATCTAATGTCTTGTTTGAGAGTAATAATTAACACATTTTATTTTATAAATTTAATTAGCAAAATTTCTTATTAAATGCTATTGTAATAACGCCAAGTTGAAGTTCCTGTTTACGCAACATGCTGATTCCCTTACGAAAACGTACCAAACTTTCATGGATCTCTTGATAATTGGCTTGAAACCTTTTACTATTCGACTGCAAACACCGTCTTTGTTTACAAATAATGATCCACAGAGTTAACTGATTGTCTTATCCGAATAAGGGACGGAACAGTTATGGCCTCTTTCCCAGCTTATACGTGTTCAAAATTTGAACAAGATATTGTGACCATATTAACCATTCATTAAGTTCAACTTTATTACTGAAAGGAAATGGATTAAAAACGTGTCTGGTTTCCGTCGTATATGGTGACCAGCGGAACGGTCAATGGACTGTGAAGTATTATAGATCGAAGCGTCCGTATTGGTGATGTATACATTATAATGTTGCACGCAGGCCGTGGACACGCAAACGAGTATTGCGAGCGAGAAAGACGAATGTTATGGTAGGCGGGAGCCGGTGCGCCCGCGCAGATGAACCGTTATGTCCCCCTTGCACTCACCTTGCCAAGGCCGCGAGATGCGAGTTTTTGCAAAGCATGAAAGCATATGACTTTCACCTCTTGAGATGCCTTTCTAAACGCTGAAGTCTGTTTTTAGCGTCAGCATAGGTTTTTAAAAACAACAAGGTCCAAACAGGTAAAACTTTTACACTCACAATAATGAAATTCAAGGATTCAGTCAAGTCAAATTCTATATATAGTATATTCTTTTATACCTTTTTCTACGAATATAAAATAAGTTAATTAACGTTTACAAGTAATTTGTTATGTTGTATTTATGAGAATGTAGAAAAAGGTAGCTATAGAAGGTACCCATATTCTTCATTTATGGGCATAATGTGTTTATTATAATATATAACATCATTAATTTATATTATTTAAAATTTAATTACCTGATTAAAATATCTGTAATATGTATAATCAACAATCAGTTTTGTTTTCTCAAAATTATATGTTATCATATTTTTGATTGACAAGAAATACTTAAAGGAATGCATTATAAGCTATATTTTTGTGCAATTACAAAATCAAAACAAAAGAATTTATAATATTCATAATGTTTTTTATAATACATTCCATAATTATTTTATTGTTTATTTTCTAGAAATGTATATATTAAGTAATATTACTTTTTTCACCATGAAACCAGCTTGCAATAGGTAATAATTATTTTATATGTACAAGGTGAATTTTTTAAAGAAAACGATAATTTAATAAATCTAATTTATTTGTACATTTATACACTGCGCATATTAGAAATGAAATAACATTAATTGACTAGCAATTTCTGTATATACGTGTGTCTGGTTAATTTCTATAAATTTGTTTACATAATAATTCTTCCGCCAACTCCAATGACACATCTATACAAAAAATGAAATTTATCTAAATAAAACATGATATTTCACAAATTATAAACATGCATGTTATTAAAGTGACATTTAAGCACATCACTAATACACTTTAGTAATATACATAAATGACAATGATGGAACACAGTAAATTACTGTGACGAATACTCCTTCATTCGCGAGAGTCGGAAGAAAAAAGTTCTTATTGTCCCTTAAATACAAAATGTTAACGGCCACATGACCTCATCGTGTTGTAAATTAAAAAACTCGTAATAAAATAAAATTTCATCGTAAAGAAAGCCATCAATGTGTGTTCGGCCATTTTGAATTTATTGCGCGCGCGTCGGCGTATTTTGACGGATCCTAAATTTAAAAAGTCATTTGTCGTCGCACGTCATTTATTGGCGGTAAATAAGGCTGTATATGAATTCCTTCGTCCGCATTGGAATGTTATGGTGCACAGATTGCAAATGATTGCGGCATACATTGTCTCCGTTATTAGCTTACGGCGAAGATGCGTGTTTGCAATATTACAATGTTGCTTTGAATTTCAACCTTTTTAGTTAGCAACGTACATCATAAATGACATAAATGTACAATGTTATACTGGAAATTATATTTCAATTATTTTTATATACATATATCGTATATGTTATGAAAGGCTTGTAAAAATGTTTTAACTAAACCATTGAGTACAGTCAGTTAAAAAGTATAAGAATCAACTGTACAATAAATATTTTAGTATAAACAAAGTCTAAGACTTTTTTATATTAAGACATACCTAATATAAAATAAAACCTTTTGCTTGCTCAAAATATAAACATAAAATTAACAAATATATGTTTTATTCTATTTTATTGACTATTAAGTAACTATGAACACAAATGCTAATAAAATCAAAAATAAACAATGATGAAATTAATAAAAAATCTGCTAATATACTATATAATAAACGAGTATGAAAACACTATAGAATAATAGTAAATAACGAAGTATTTTACTGTACTAATACATTTTAAAAAGCGTAATTGTTAATTCTCGCACCCTATTGCTAGCCAGTTGACGCGCCTCCGAGGTACACCCATTTCCACAGACAGAGGCGTGTCATCTCCCTAATGGAGACAAACACAGTTTTTTAACAAGGGTAACCTGATGACATTACAAAAAAGATAATTGTAGTTAGTATGTAATTTAGGTAGGCCCAATGTGTATAGTGACGGCTCAGAAAAATGTGTCATCACTACATTTATCTAATCCACAAGATATCGTGAGAGGCGATAATTAAAAAAAAATACAGTGTAGGTAATATATACTAAGAGAAAACCTTGAAATACGCGGATAGAGGCGTAATACCTAACCCTTAATACATACGTCCTGTCGGATATGTGGAATACTTACGCAACTCATGTCTCTGTAATGTGCCACCTAAAATTCCATCTGATTACTTCCCTGGTGAATTATCTTGCTGATATCTTCACGACAAGGCATTTAATGTAATATTTACTGCGGTTTTTACAATGTATTTCCAACATGTGGTCCTTCGACTAAAAAAAAAGTTCAATGTCAAACATGGTAATAATATGTTATCTACGTTTTAGATCGATTGATATTTATAATGTTAGGGCAAAAGTTAATTTTAATTCTTCATCATTATAAAATTAATAGACAATCTATAACATCTATTTTAATTAACTAGTAAGTTGAAATTATTTACACTGCTACATAAAGGGCAAAAAACACATTGGAAAGCATGGCCGCGATGCCGCCATATTAATTAGGTATTTTATTGTGCCTGTGGCGGAACGAGCATCTGCGTGTCAAATTCCTTGGTGCCATGTGCAGCCTACTGGTGAGAAGCGAACCATGCACATGTTTAAAAAAAAAGTTATGTGGATTTAAAAACGATGGCCGTACAACATGCGTTGTTGATTTAAGCTTTTTCATTGGCTCGTGAAGATGCGTTAGATTTGTGAGTTTTTGTCCTTTGCCTGTGGAAGTTATGTTTTGTTATTTGTTTAGGAGAAAATTCACTCTGTTTGCTCGACAATATTATGAGTTTACAGTTTGCCAAATTCATAATTATACCTTTATGAAGTTTTCATTCGGTGATAATTTTCAATCATATTTAAAGTAAAGAATAGCATCAATAAAATCTAAATTCTAAACCTACCTACCCAAACAGCATTAGCACGTAATCACAACATATAATATCTTTTCTTTACATAGTATAAAATGAATAGGCTTCCGCTGTCTGTTCGCATATATCTATTAAACTACGCAACGGATTTTAATGCAGTTTTCAGCAAGAGATAGAGTGATTCAAGACGAAGGTTTATATGTATAATACAGACGTGTTTTAGTATAGTACAAGACGAGAAATTAAAATATTTGTATATGTATGCATCACTGGGAACCTGAGACGTGTCGTGCAATTCCAGTTATATAAAAAACCAATAGATAAATATTACGTTGAAATCTTCTTACAAATTTTTATTGCCTACGAAATTCCTTTGTATATATGATACAACCGTCTATTAGCTATGCGTAACAGTGGCCCCAAATTGGTCAGTTCACTATAGAAATGATGAGGGTGAGTTTTTATGGCGTCAGCTGTTGGGCGAATGTTACGGAACTCAATGCCTGTATCCTGATACAATAGACATATCATTATTATATACGTATAAGGGATTTTCAATTGATACCATTTTTATTTCAACAACTATGTTCAAAATAATTTGACTTCGGTACGACTATTATGGTATCTGTGGTACTACTTAGCGAACGTCGTTTTATTTTCCATTAATTATACTTTTTTTACATGAATATTACTCTTTATATTTTCAACAAAAGGGTTAATATTTTTTATATTTATTAAATATGTTAACCCTTTTTAACTCAATATTTTTAGGGCTACTATTGTTTTTCTAGCAATTTTGCACAGCGCTTTATTTTTGCGGGTTTTATTCTTCCACGATACGACTTGTATTCATGAATGTAATTGTTTTTTATTAATTGCGGCTGTTTTTTACAATAGTATTTTTGTACTCGTAATTAGCATAATAGTTTCGTTATTTGCCAAGTTATTTAGTACCGATAGAGCAACATCTGCTTAGTTTAGGACTAGATGGCGTTGTGTGAATTGTTTATATTATAAGTTTTAGATACTATATATTTATTACAAAAGGAATTATCCCTAATTTAATAGAATTAAAGAAATTAATGAGTCAAATGAATCACTTATTTATTTTAACTTATACTTATTTATTGTCATAAATTTACAATATGTCACTGTAAATTTTAACTAAAATGAAATTGTGTATTCCTACATCTTATGGAGAAGAAGTTCACAGTATTATGAAATTCACCTACATGAAAGTATAGGTACTTATTCTGATTTGTATGTGGAGGGAATATAGAAAAGTTAGTAAACACTATCGGCCTTATTACAAAAAGATAAACCTGGTTTAGCACTAGTAATAAACCATTCACCAATGTATTCCTTATTACAAAATGAAGTTTATCTCTAAATCGTGATTCGTCTATGGTCTAAAAACATTTTTAACAGTTCAAATGCAAAAATACAAACTGAAAAATTATATTGTAAGTTGTAGTTTTTGGAAAAATATTTTAACTAAATTAAAAATATATTAACTAAAAATATTTAAAGCAAATTTTACGACAAAAAAATATATAAAAGACGTTATTTGTTATTTTTTCATCATTTATAGTCACCATTCGACGATCCAATGATCACAAAAATATCTTTAGTCCGGACTCCTACTTGTAATTTAAAACTGATTCTAGATGGCACATGTAAATGATATATTAATGAAATAGTTATAATGACGACATAGATATATAGAAATAAATATTATTATTATTATTATTATTATTAAAAATTTTGTACCTACATGAAATTTCTGTATGGAATACATAATGGATTTACTTATTCTGATTTGTATGTGGATTCGTAATAATGTTAGGTTTATTCCATATAGAAAAACCACGTTAGTAAACATTTTTTGTATAAGACCGTATATGTTTAGGGTATCATTTTACGAAATCATAGATAGTATTCGAAGGCCAAACATACTATGCTAGATAAGCAATAACCAATCGCGCCATCAACAAATAAATCTATATGTTTGTGTGCTGATGTACTGAATATCAACGGATACGATATCTGATACCAGATAGAATGAGTATCTTGAAGGAAGCGCAAAAAATACCGAATGCCACGTTTCCGGTATGGGGTTCAGTGTTGAGAATGTGAATCATTTAACAGTTAGATGTGAATGATCAATATGATATATAATAATTTATAAGGATGTTATCTATATATATATATAAATAAAATTGGAGTGTCTGTTTGTAATATTGAAGTGTATGTTACTACATGTATATAGTAAAAAACGGTTATTTCAATATTACAAACAGACGCTCCAATTTTATTTATATGTATACATTATATAGAGATATAGATGATATAAGGAACCTACAGATACAAAAATAAGACAAATTAATACTCTGTTTCATATGGAAGTTAATAAAGTGTCCATAAGATATAGACTGTAACAAATAACAGATTGTATTTATTCGGACAATAGAAAGTTCGAGAATAGTTTTCACTTATTGCCAGATATCATTCGTGTTCAGATATATTGCAAATTATAAATTGAATACCGTTTTATTTCAAACTAGGATTTGCTCGCGTCTTTACTCGCTTGATTAGCATTTGATTTATTAACCGGAATATAATGAAGCATATCTGTCTGCGCGACTCTATATTGCTAAAGTCCATTAGACTATTAGGTTTAAGTTTATTTATTATCAACAAGTAGTAAAACTCCAAAAAAATATATTTGTAAGAATTTTAAAGCAAAAGTTTATTTCAGAACTATTTATCCAAGTTGATGTTACAATTTACAGGGTAACAAACCCATAAAAATATTAAAAAAATATATGAATGCATGGTAACAGAACAATCTCCAACAATTCTGAGGTTATTTCATTAATTTTCTTATACAACCACCATATTACATATGGTTAAAGCATCATTAAAACCATAAAATTATACGAAATATTTCCAAGCACCTTTCGGCTGCATACTCAATCGATTTACATCCGCAAAGCGCCAAACACCACCTGCTAAGTCGCAGCTGTTCGTATACATTCAAAGCTTTTGTAAATGTATAAAATTTCAGAGATTTCCAATGCACGCGCACGCATTCAATAACAGCTGACGGGAAGATGAAACGCAGAAAAAATATCCCAAACGGGGGTGGATGCGAGTCGATTTTGATGTCAATCAGCTGATGTCTACTGCATCTGGTGTTTTTTGCTGCCCTCCTGTTATGATTGTAGAAGGGCCCTATTAGGGCAGATGTCGATTGGAATGTGCCGTTAATGTTTTCCACAAAACGCAATAAAAGATTCAAAGGACACTGAAGTATTTTGTTGAAAGCATTTAACGCTGAATTATTTATACTACAATGTTAAAAGGAGTTTTTTTGTATAACGTTTTCTGCGTGAGTAGTTTAATCTTGCCTATTTGAAACAGGTACTCTGACATAAGCCATAACACATTAGTCTTTCACGAATGGCCACTCAGTGATGCTCTTCAGGTAATTTGTCTGCTTACAAAGTGGCACAAAAATATGTTATATTAAAAAATATACCAGTTGTTCAGTAAATTAAAATAAAAAAAAAATACTGATGTACAAATAATATATAATAATAATATTTTAGGCCTCTCACAAAGTGACATCTAATCCCAAGTACACAACTAATATAAATATGTACATAGATACAGTTTTTATAAATAGAGACTATATATACACAGAAAACAAACAGACCGATAGACATATACTCATGAATACAAATGTTTGACCGTGCAAAGAATTGCATCCATGACCATCGGAAGTAAGGCTGTAGCGCTAAATCGCTAGACCACCGAGGCCGTCAATGTACATATATATGATTTAAACAGTTGTAATATACTGTACTATAATATACAGTTGTAACTACTGCACTTCATACATCATAGAGTTGTCATCTATTAATATTATAAAGACCTGTTTATAGATTTAAAGTTACAACACTATCAAATATTATCTTTTTTAAATTCAATTCCATTTTAAGTATCTCAAAGAGCAGTACTTTCATTTATTTTTAAAAGGTACAAACAAACACTGTTACCGCGGCGGCAACGTCTGTTTTTTGTCTGAAGCCCTCTGTTTATTGGTACATGTCCGTTGGGAGCCCTTGTTCCCTCCTTCATGTTCTTTGAAAGCGACCTTTGATATTGTAAATACAATGGACTAATTTTATAGAGTGCTTCTTACATCTAATACTCTATTTACATCGATACCATACATGAAGTTAATGAAAATAATATTATACTAAATTGCGCACAGGGAAACAATAGAAATAGATTATAGAAATAGAAATAATCTTTATTCAAATGAAGTTAATGTAAGCACTTTTGAATAGTAATACTTTTTTGATTCCACCACGCATTCAGTACGCAGACTCGTCACAAGAAGAATGAGCAAGAAGCTTGCGTGTTACTCTTTAGACAAATATTGTTCTAAGTAACATTAATAAGGAAATACCTATAACCAAAAGCAGTTTTATATGGAACATAAATTAATGAAGTAAATGTGTCTGTTGTATACAAATTTACCAAAGAAAAAATGGAATAAGGTCTTTGTTACTCTAACATTACTGCCAATAAAACGTAGATAATAATTTGTTAATCCCAAAGAGTTCGACGGATCACCATTTTTAAATCATCCATCAAATGAACCATAATTATAATGCAATAATGCATTTCCAACAACGTATCATTTTGAATCATCATCGTTGTGAATGATAGCTTACTTATAATCGATGAAAATGATGAATTTGACTTAATTATCAGGTAGTTAGTCGTAACCACTTGTCTACTTGAATATTTAACAATTGTTATCGCATAATGGACTATTGTGGCAAAGGTACATATCCGTATTGTTAAAGATGTAAAGGGATTGTACAGTGATTGTTACATGAAAGGGTAGTTAGAGTAGTTGAATGTTTGATTTATGATTTTATTAATTAGTTTCAATCTCACAGACCATGATGACTTAATCGAGTTACTTATAGTTAGATATGTCATTAATGACTTTAATGATATAATAATGATAGATGTTTACATAATAATTAATGAAAATAATCAACTAAAACTATATTTAGTTCAAGTTAGAACAAAAAAAGAAGAGGGTGGAGCAGGACTTTTCTGATGAGGGCTAAAATCTCTTAAAATTTTCACATTAAATAACTTATAATTAAAGCTTATTAATTATCCTTACAAAAACGGAAGCGGTTAATAAATTTAATTGGTTATCAGATGGACAAGCCCACATTTGGGCGGTTGCATGTTCGAGAACACTTATGCATTTTACGATAGTACATTTCAAGTAATGAAGATTAGGGGCCAGGTATTCGTACAGTGGTCGGTGTCGTGAGGACTCCAATAAAAAAATAATTAGACGAGTGATACTTCAATTGAATTAAGCGGCGATGTTTTTGTTATAAACTGTAATTCGTCTAATGTGTCTAATTAGAACGTTGTGTTTCATTTATGATTCATACACACCACTATGTTGTGATTAAAAAACTACCTTATATCGTGAAAGATTCTTTTAAGTTTATACTTTGCAAACATAAAAATATTTCTCTATAATATTCGTTTAGATATACGCTCTTGAAAATGCGCTAATTTCCGCTTAGCGCTCATACATATTCTTTTATAATTTATCTATAGACTGAGAATGTCACTTTAGCGATTTCATGTTGAGTAAAGTTCCAATATCGATTTTTTTTTAATTTAAAACAATATTTAAGAAGTCTAATAGCAGGTAGCTATTTCTTTTGTTACTGGCAGATATTAATAAAACAATAGTATTAGAAGTTCTACATCCTCTATTATTCCTTTAATATCTTTGGTTATAAAAGATTTTTATCCAATTGCCTGGACTCTGCCTACATAATTAGCAACATCGAAACTAAATTGACCGGATGGATGCCATATTTAACTGATCCGAACAATTCGACCGCACTTGATTTCCGGCGTCCTTCGATCAACCGGGTTCCACTGTAATCTTTATCCACGCTCCTTAAGTACCAAATTTCTACTTCGCCAAGCAAAAATGTGTTGTCACTACATACTTAGGTATCAGAGTTTTTGTTCACATCATCGTGGGAGAATTACTTGAACCGTAACGTTTGCTTGAAGTTATTTCTTTGTAAAATCTTATTCAATGTTGTTAAATTGAAGAGACGCGTGTGGCATTCCTCATGTCATTAAATGTTCATAACTTGGCATCTTAGAGACTATTAGATTACGACAGTAAATGTAATTTTGTTAATTTCACGGTCAAGTTGTTGGCTAAATATGTCTATTCTAACGTTTGTTATTTTTTCTTTTTGGAATTACAACGTCAAGGCTCAATTGGACATGTTTTCTTCATTTTAGCTGCCTTTAGCTCTACATAAAACTGTCCTTTTTATAGGACACATTTTGATGGATTTTAAAAATGACAGATAGTAATAATGTCTCAGTGCATATAAATATTGAATTATTTATGCAATTCTTTAATATATTCAAATTTTATACATTTTAATGAGTTTGTAGGTATGTTATGGTTATAAACGGTATAGTTTTTAAAGGATTTATCACAAAATTTGGCATATAAATGCAATATAGAATTTAGGATGCGTCCTTCACATAAGTTACTTTTTATAAACGGCAAACGCAGACTCTACTATACAATTGAGAAATAAAATGATAATTATTTGCATAAAAGTGTGTCAAATATATATAATGATTAATAAATGTGGTCCTTTGTATGTAAAAGGTATGAGTACTGTAAATAAATACGTCCTGTACAGGTGTAACAATGAACTTATGACAAATCTCGGTTAATAATTTGCATTAGTCACAAACTAAACGTAACTTTGTAGGAGAGTCGAAATGTAAAGCGGTTACGTTTAGTCATCGTTCTGTAATGCGTACGCGCATAGCAATTTAATTTGTTGGTCTTCTGGACTCTATGGCACAGTATTTGGGTAAAACTTCAGTAAGCAGTTTGATAAAATTCTTAGCAGACGATATTAAAACAGTGCTCTCACGACCTTAGATGATATGAAATTCTTTGTCAACTGTTTGCGTTTTAGTAAAAGTAAGACAAATTATGTTATGGCGCTAAAGAATTTTAATACCGAAATATTGAGACAGTTGCCACAGATAATTGGTTGTCAGTAGTGGTATAAATATAGTAACAAAACAACATTATACTGTCGTATTTATAAAATTCAAAACAAGTATTTAGATAATTATGTCCGCCATTTTTACACGTTCTCTCACTTTACGCCCACAAAAAGCTGTCGTACCTACTCGCAGTGCTATTGTGTTCAACAACCATTGAGTATGCCCTTGACTTCCATGCAAGCTGAATTAAATTACCGCCCGAGGATACCAATCGCCTAATTTTTCGCAAATACCTGACAAACCCAAATAAGCGTCCCGGATAAATATCCTTTTTATTGTTTCACCGTTCCCACGACCGTTCACGCGAGCGCGACTCCATTTTCTTTTATTTTTTTTAAAACGCGTCCGCGCCTCCGGCGTAAAGAGGCAAAGAAATAAAAATCATGCTTTCATTTGATAGTCGTTTGATTGCTGGTTGTATAGATCGTGCTACACTATCATTAGTGCATATTAACTGTGGTTCTACCGATGCGTAAGCACTTTTTGACGTGTGTAAGTAGCGTGATTTATTATTGTGTTTAGTCTGAGTACATCTCCAAATGTTCGGGTCCATATGGCGTACTAGTTGAGATGCAATTAAGTGGTAGATAATAATGGCGTTCTATCTTGTTCTATTTTTAAATTAAAGTGGCCATTATTATTTTATTTGTATAAGTTAATTTGTTTATCTGGTCGATAGCTTGAACCTTTTTGAATCTGAACTGCGCTATCTAGATGTTATTAACATTTCTAGGCATTTAGTTTTGTTGCTAGCGGCAAGACTCAATTTTGCAAGCCTACTTTTAAGACCGGTTTGGCCGATCGTTCGAGTCGCGTCTATATGCCAATGTGCAATGTCGTTGTAACACTTATGGCAACCGTAAATAAAGATCTTTATTTAATTTCTGTCTTTTGCAATTTGGTAATATTTAGGTTTGGCAAAAATTAGTTTGTTTTTGTACTTCGTTCTCATAAGATCTGAATTGAGGTGCAGCAAATTGAAAATATGAATAACGTTAAGCTTTATCATAAGGTTATTAACTTTCTTTAACCATATTAATAATGAGTATCTTTAGACATATATCGGGATATGTTCCATCGTCTGTTACCATCTAAATAATTTCATTTTATAATTGAAAACTATTTAATTGCAATGGAATAAACAATAACGTATCGAATTGATATTACCCCGATGCTCTTTTGTTTTGTAAAATAAAAGAAAACAAGAACCTTCATCACAAAAGATCGCCGGTCGTGTAGAAACATGTCAGGACAGGTATTCTCCAGTTCTCATTCACGGACCCCGACGATACCATTTATGGAAAAAATGGACATACTTGCCTGCCTACTAATTCGAACCTTTGAATAAAGATTAATATTTTTTTATTAGGATTTACCATAAACAGTGTTACCACATTTTGATGGGTATCTCTATCTTTGTGCTCTACCGCTTATGAACTTGTAGGTATGTAAATTTTGTGCTTAATAAGGGATATGGAATATCAATTTGTGTATTTTGATCGTAGATTCTACACTATTATAGAATTGTGACATTTCTAGAATCATTCGATTTGTTAACTCTCTACTTGAATTATTTAAGACTTACCCGCAACTTTGTACGCTCCACGCGTTTTACTTTTTTATGATAGAATAAATAAAATTTAAAAAACTGAAATTAGTTTAAGTTACTCCTTATAATATTAGCTATCGGCGAGTACAAGTCCCGTTAAAATCGGTCCAGCCTTTTCAGAGATTGGCAAGACCAGCAAATTTTATTGAAATAATTTTTGATGTGCATATTTATTAATTAGAAATTACAAACAGATACCAAGTTTTTATTTACTTTTATAGATTCAACTTGTGGTAACTCAAATATTTTTACTTGCATGTTGAAATGTGGATTCCGTCATAACATCTGTACTTATAGTGAGTTAAAAACGAGAATGAATAAAGTAACCTGTTGATTAGTGGCCTTATATAGAAGAGCAGGTGGTATCGTGTGGTGACCGCGTAGGCGCCTAGGCGCACGGGTGCGCCATTACCTCACATAAACAATGTTGGCTAAAGTTTTAGTTTTAGTTGACACTGCTTATTCGAGTGGCGTGACGTGCAGTATCATACCTCTTACATCGTTACAATCATGACGTACGTAGGATTCTTATACGAGGTTCTTCAGGTACGTGTAATTTATTTCTTTATTTGCTCGACCAATAAGACAATCAATATCTTTAATTATTATTACTTCATGTGTGAAGTGTATAGTGTTAACTTAATTACTGTTTTCCACTATCAAATTGAAATTCGACCATAATTAATTTCAATTATAAGTTTGAACATTATTAAGGTACAACCTTAATAATGTTGTTTTCAAAGACTATACTTATGCGTGTGTCAAATGTATGGTATTGATTAATTCATTTGATTATTTTATTGATTACATATATTTTTGGGTATAGTTTTTAAATAATATTGGCATTCTGCATTCTTAGATCTTTCTCGATAGAAACGATAAGTGCTTGAAATTTGATATTTCGTCCGCGCAATTTTCGTAAAAAGGTGTACGTAAGTGTATTTTTGTAATTTTAATTGTAATTGGACGTAATTATTTCTATAATTATTTTGACTAATTCATTTATACTAATGTATTTCCTTAAATAGATTTGTTTTTGTTATCTTTGTCTTAGAGTTATCTTTGGACTGTATGTAGGTTCTCAATCTTATTTCTTTCGCAGTTCATTTGTTTTCTTTGATAGTAATATACCTTTATGTCTTCTAATATTGACTAGAAAATTAAACACAGTCTTTACAAATTGGTTTTGAAATAAGAATAACATTTTTTTAAATTTATTTTATTAGGTGTTAGGAAATTAAACATTTTGACAACATTTTTCTAAAATATATTGAAATTAGCATTCATTACGTCCATCATTGGACATGTGATTTTCTTTGTCCAAGTATGTGTTCCATAAAAACTTTTATCTCGTTTCTATCGATTTATCTCGTTCCTATCACCCCAAATTTCGAATCGGAGGGTTGAATTGTTAGGGGAATATTTATCTTCTAACCCTACAAATACAACTTTTGCCGATGACTTGCACTGCGTATATATTATATATGTCTACACTTACCCCTACAAGTGTCCAATTAGTTTTAAGGCAGCGTTAAAATTTGTTCTCGGAACGTGCTTGTCGCAATTAAACATCGTGTGAACACTCGAATATGTTGTAATGGTCTACTGGAAAGATCTATGTTAAGAAATTTTATGTTTACGGCAATGCTTAAGATAAAAAGGAAATGGGTAAGTTAACCAAAGCAGATGAAAAGTCCCAACTAGACATTGCCTAACAAATCTGAAAATAAAGTAATGATTGTTCTTAAAATAATCCTTTATATACGTACCCCACCTTATAAATGTAATAAATTAGGTCTATTTGATATGTAACTGAACTCGATCTACATCCTAACGTTTAATACTATTTTTCATTGTCATAATGAAAGATCTATAAACCTAAATATATATATATATAGCATGATTGCATATAAATAAATATTTTTAGAGGTTGTTAGTAATGTGTTCTATTATAAAAATACCAAAATATCAGGTCGATCTCCATGCAGTCATGTCCATTCCCATGGTGAGCAAATTGATCCTATCATCCTTCACTGGTGCCTCGCCAATGCAACCAAAATATTATAATCCACGAAAATAATCTACTAATCCACAAGAAATAACCTTTACAAACTAAATTGTTCATTTAATGTAGAAATGGGTGCTGATCTAAAATATATTAAATTACGTGTTCAGACCAGACAATAAGTCATAGAGTTTAGTCCATCATTATGAATGCAGATTTCTTAGAACCTCACTAACACGACATGTAACCACACCGACCTGCATAATGTACATCATGCGTAATTAGTTTCGTATGTCCTTATATATAGGTATTTTCTTAATTCCCTTTTATAAAGTTATTTGTTGGCCTGCGTAACTTCGTCTGCATTACACTTATTTGACATTTAACGTTATACTTCACCCAATTTCCATAATATTTTTTTTAAATTATAGCCTATGTGTTATTCTAATCTATAAGCTATATATACTGTAAAGTTTTCTCAAAATCCGTTCAGTAAGTAGTTTTTGCGTGAAAGAGTAACAAACATCAACAATATAAGATTTTCCTAATTCCCTTTACAAAATTATTTTCTTAATTCTGTTAAAATATTATGTGATTGAAGAGTGTTTGTTGTTATGTATTTAGAGCTCGTATGAATTGATACTAAGGTTTTAATTTATGATAAAGTAATATATTCTAAAGTTTCAGAATGGGTTTTCTTAATTCAATTTTATATGTTACGTTACTGTAAACCATCTCTAAAAATTAATCGAGTGTATTTAATTAGCTGATTGATGTTACATTACTGTAATTAGTGTTATAAGGTTTAATTACATCATTATCAATATGTGTTCAATCATCAATTGATTGAAGAAGGTCCTTCATATTTACCTACCTGAAGTAGGACCGCTCCTAATTAGTTCTTCACCATTCGACCTTCTCCATATCTCGTCCCTAAATTCCCTTCGAATTCTACTTTATTAAAGTTCACAAAACCAGTATTCTTGGGGGCCTGCTCTTGATTCTAAACTCAATATCGATTTCAGTCCAATTCAGTTTGTCCTGTTCTTATGAAACTCAATCAAAAGTAAATTTATTATAATATTGATTCTTGTTGTTCTCCTTTCTTTCTTCTAATGTTGAATAGTTTTTTCAGTTATACGTTAATTAATTAAATTATATTTAAGTATGTATATTATTTGCTTAAAATTTGATGTGCTTGTTTAATTATCATCAACCTTGATATTAAGTAATTTAGAAATTAATTGTTCTTTTTAAGAATATAGCTCAAATGTCGTAATAAGAATAAAATACTGTTCTTCTATGATTTGTATTTTGATTAATTCTTCTATTTAATGAGCTAAGTGAAGTAATAATTACAGCAAGCTGTGCCAATCATCCAGACCATACTTGTATAAATTGTAGTAATTCCACGGTGTGCACGCGCAAGTTTCCAAACGAAACACCTTTACGAATAACTTGAATATATCGCAGGTGTTTTGATTTAGTATCTTGTTTTATTTCTAAGCTTTATTTTTTCGTCATAGCTACAGTAACTTTTCTATTTAAATTGTTAGGTACAGCGTGTTACGGATGTCACATGTGCTGCTGTTCAGGATCTATCTTAATCTTATATCTAACTAGCTGTAGTCGCGACTTCGTCCGCGTGCAATTTAACTTTATTTTTATAAAATAAAAGTAGCCTAATTTACTCCTTATTACATCAGCTACCTGCCAATAAAAGACCCGTAAAAATCGGTCTAGCCATTTCAGAGATTAGCCGGAAAAAACAGATAGACAGACAAAAATTGTAAAAAATGTTATTTTGGTGTAGGTATATACCGTATTTATATTCATATGCATGTAGTAAAAAATGGTTATTTAAATATTAGAAACAGTAACTCCAATTTTATTTATATGTATAGATAACATGTGTAAAAGTGGTCTTATAATAATTTTCGTTATTAATTCAGAATTTAAGTGCCACGCTCTTGACAGTCTATTTGAGTTTCTAGTTATATAAAAATGTCATACAATATAATAACAATTAAGTATTACATTGCAGCTTAATTGGTTAACAAATGAACTCTTCCTAACTTGCCCTTATCTGAGTTCCCACAAGTTTATCTCAGCTAACCAATCGCAATGTTCTGTTACATAACTTTATTGTTCACGTTGCGACGCCACTGTGGGTTGCTGCGGCCGTAAGTTACGAGATGAGATAAAGAAAAAAAAAAACAATGTTACTACTTACTCGTGTAGCTAAGGATCTGTTTGATCTTGATCATTTGATTAAAGAAACAAGTGTTTGTAAACATTATAATATAGCTTAACTGTGATCCTAAGCGTGGTATTTGAAAAACTAAGGGTTAACTTAACTATTTGTTTTTAATAGAAGAAATAATGTTACGGCAAGATTGCCATAATACTGTGTAAGTAATATAAAATCTATTATTTGTTCTTGGTATACTGTATCACAAACTTCCTTTGTTATATATTGTTATAGGTATACTGCATATAAATTATCTTTTAAACACTAATTTATAGACGATGTTTTTTATTATATATCTATATATAAAATCTATTATTTGCTCTTGGTCAAGAGGATCAACCTATTACGCCGAACCCAAATTAATAGGATAAGGAAGAAGCAGATGATAATATGAAGAGAATCATATATATTACAAATTATTTAATAAAAAACGCAAATAACCAAAATAAATAAATATTATACAATCTTATTAATATTATAAACGCAAAATTTTCTGAGTATGGATGGATGTTTGTTACTCTTTCACGCAAAAACTACTGAACAGATTTTGATGAAACTTTACAGTAATATAGCTTATACATCAGAATCACATATAGGCTATAAATTTCGTGAGATCGCGGGCACAGATAGTTATAATATTAAGACACCAGTGAAGGAAATTAATTCTATTCTTGAATTAAAACAATCATTTGAATTGGATTACTCACCGTTGCGAATTTGCTATGTATTGGGTTAATTTCTGCTATGGTCTCCAAGGGGAAGGGATTGCTAGTTGTTAGTAGGGGAAGCAGTACCCATTACCATAGATAAGATAATGCCCATTACTGACATTCCCCTCATGATATCATATCTGGTTCACCATTTGAAATACATTTTATAACTCGAGAACTGAAAGCATTTTTATTGCAACTCGAAACTACGAATAGATTTTATAGAAATCTACAAACAGTAGGTATAAAATATCTTATGTGGCAATAATCATAAAAGCTTTGTTGATGGTAATCGTCGCTTGCATAGTTGCGCGTGCGCATCCTGCGATAAGATATCATTTCCGTCGATAACAGACTGCGATATCCGGTCAATTATAGGCTGTAATATCTGGAATTATTTGCAACTTATTGTAACATACTGACCTGTGTTTGGTGAGCTCTCATTCATTGCATCTGTTGTATATGGCACGGGTCTGGTTATACTGGTTAACTTATAGTTGATACTGTGCAGAAAATAGTGCTATAGTGTGTAATGCTGAATCCATGATTTAACTGAAGTTCAAATAGTAAATAAACTTGCTTTAAAAAAAATGTAATTCAATTTAGTTACTTGCCAGTTGTTCTCAATTGGATCTATATACTGAACTGGACGGTAGGGAAAGAAATATAATATAAAAAAATGTATGTTCATAAGCGGCTAAAATGTATTACATGAATAAATTATTTTTGAATTTGAATTTGAATAAAAATTTTACTTATATTGTTTTTCTTTTATAAAAATTATTCGTTCACACAGAACTAAGGCACAGAAATTAAATTACAATACAAAAAGAGAATTTAAAATCTTTTTTTTAAATTTTTTACGTAAAAGAAAAGAAGCGTAGGTTTATTTAAATATGCATTGGGGAATTTCTTACGCCCATGTGCGTCACATTTTCGCTCTGATTGAATTCTCTTTACTTACTGTTGAATATATTTTTATCCATATACGGACAGTCAGACAGTCTGTCCATTTCTATGAATCATGTTGTGACAGCGTTGATAAGCGGTTCTGTCAATGATTTATGCATCACCAGTTATTCATGCCTGCTATTGTTTATTACAGTATAACTTAATTGTAATTAAAATAGACTTGTTACTGTGTTCATATACATACACCAGGTATATTAAGCTGATGTATATGTGTATAATATATATTGATATATATTTATTATTTTTCTAAAATAAAAGCTCTATTATTACATCATTATACAAGTCACTTCGTCCGCCATTTCAGAGATTACAAAAATTGTAAAAAATTGTAAAAAATGTTGTTTTGGTATATGTTCCGTATTTATGTTCATATGCATGTAGTAAAAAATGATTATTTCAATATTACAAACAGACACTCCAATTTTATTTATATGTATAGATTGCATCAAAAAATAAACGCAAAATAAAAATTACTTTGTTCATATAGGTCCACTACATACTCAATTTGAAGTAATTTCGAGCTAAGAAGAATTGACTTGAAACTCAGCTCTTATTCTTTTGAAATGAGCTTGTATGTGATTAGAAAAATATAAATTTATTTGTAAATTTAATTAGGGAGAATGTAGGATATGATATTGCATTTTTGTCAAAAATAAATAATCTAATCAGTGGCCGTAGCAATCATTAGATATAGAAAATAATCAATTTACATGAACTAATACAAAAGACAGTATTATCACAATGCAGTCTCTTCCAGACGACCTTTGAGAAGGTAAAGATAAGAAATGAAATAAAGATAAGACATTGCAATTAATAAATATATACACAAGGTATAAAATCGTTTGTCCTAACTTCAAACACTATTAAGTAGAGACAGCTGGATATGGGAAAACAAATCAGTCTTCAGAAGCATGAGCTATTCACAACTGTCCTGAACCAGGCGTCGTTTCACTCTACAATAGAATGAACACAAAAACCCAGTCCAAGCTTCAAATTAACAGCGTACATGATTTGTTCAAGATTCCCGCCATTTCTCTATGGTAGATCTTTTCATAAACAAATGAAACCGATTTTCATCCCTAATTTATTACCTATGGGGTTATTCAGAGTATCTGAAATGAGTTATTTCAACCGTAACGGTGGCATTAAGTCTTTTAACACCTTCTCTTACGAGCTTGTTAAAACTATACCGCGCTTTTCAACGTGCCATAACAACGTCATCGGCGCCATTTTGTTAGTGTTGTCCCTTTCCAATGTTATATGTTAGAGGAGGTGGTGTATAGTGATGTCGAAGTAAAAGTTCAAAATGGTTATAAAGTTGTCTATTCACGTGATGTCTACTTATAGTGCAGTCATTATACAAATTTAGTATATGGTTGCTGTTCTTTACGTTACCATAAGATGTTTGAAGTGGTTACATCAAAAATATATTTATATATCTATAGAAACATGTATTTTCTGTACTAATGTTATGAAGAGAAAAGATTTATTGGTAACTGGCCGTGCCCTCGGTTTTATCTGCCTGAAATTTATACCCTATGTATTTTTGAAATGTATAAGCTATATTACTGTAAAGTATCATCAAAATCCATTCAGCATTTTTTGTGTGAAAGAGTAACAAACATCCATTCATACTGACAAACTATCGCGATTATAATATAAGTAAGATATATATAAATAATACTAAATCCTACACCAACACTAGGTCTTATATCAGCATGCAATATGGGTTTGACTTTATTTGCAAAAAACAAAGTTTACTGTAATTAATATACCCTATGTGGAGCCGGGGCGGATCGTTAGTTTTAAATATGAGTGATCCCTTTCTATTGAGTAAGCCAGTGGTTCGGGGAGCTTGTCTAATTGTTTCCCTGAACATTCCTAAATCTTTGTGTTCGGATGGGTTCGAAAAAAAATATAAAAAAAATTGTTTTCCAATTCTCTTGATACTTTAAAAATGTAATATGTTCACGAATTTTAAAAAGTACTGTTTTACATTGTAATTGAGTTTATTTTCTTATTCATTTATTGAAAAAATATTCCAATAGATTTATTTACTATTTTACAAAAATAAAATAAAAAAAGAAAATTATTTATGGTTTATGGAACTGAACTACTACCCACAATAAAAGTGGAAATTGTTTAATTATTTAAATTGGAATTATTAATTATTTAAATGGAAATTAACATATATTAAATCGATATTCGTACTAATTTATTACAAAAAAACCTTAGACATTACAGAATCCGTTTAATATCATTCATATCTTTATTTCGTTGTAAATAAACATTATTTTACGTCATACTGTTAACAGATAAAATGTCATTTAATCATAGTATTTGTTGTTTATATATTTGATACAATAATAGGTACGTAAAATATTTCAAGTAAAAAAAAACTGTTATTATATCGTTTGCCGTGACTGTGTATCAAAACACAACCATAAAGATGTGTTCCAAATTTAAATTGTTAAGACTCTATAAGAATTTAAATTTGGAACACATATTTTTATTACTAAGGATTTTTGGAAAGTGTCACACGAATTATATATAAATACATGTTTATAAATACTAATAGTTTGCAATCTATTTATAATCTACACCAAATAAATATTTCTTTTTTTATTGACAATCGAAAGACGAGTAAATTCATAAAACTAAACGTGGGCTAATAATTTAGAGTACTGTAATATCATATTTGTTGCGAAAACATCTATTACATAGCCATACCGCCATAACAATTATGCAGGCAATAACCGGAGATTCGTTCTGTTAATTTTTAAGCTATATTTTTTTTATGTTCGCATTATATGTTATCATTATAAAATATTTATAAATAAATTATGATTTATTAAATATGATTTGAATAGATATAATGAATTACGTGTTTAAACTGTTGTATGCATTGTATTTTATTTTTAAACTCATATTTACAAAATGGTAGATTATTATTTTTAATTTTTAAATTTAGAACATTCATTGCCGCCAATTTTTGAAACCAATTAACCTATTTGATGTTTTGAAGTGCTCTAATAGTAGATATTAGATTGGAGTTCTGACTTTATATTGATTTCTTCCTGATTGATTAAATAAAACCTAATCGATTATTAAGTGTTATCAGAGTATGTAAAAGACATTGCTCATTGATAACAAATTGATCTCTAGTATACAATTTCGCCATCCGGCACAAATTATTATGTGCCAGTGTTGCCAGGCAGAGGGATCGCAATGCGCCCGCAATAGTGGCTTCCGGCCATCGATCAATCTGCGCGAGCGCACTCACCCTTTATCCATTATCCAATTTAGTTAAACGGTTAGTGACTTGGTAATCTTATTGAAAGGTCACGCCAGATTAATGTACAAAGCACTTGTTAGATATTGTCCAATAGAAAGATCTAGATTTTTGATGTAGATATTTTCAACTACAATATATATATCCGCAGACTATGGGTGTACTAGTACATTATGTACTCTATGTACATTTTCCCCCGACGTAATTATCATAATCCTAATATAAAGTGAAGTCGCTTCATTCTGTTCTTTTGTATCTTTTAAACTACGCAACGGATTTTAGTGCAGTTTTTAGGAATATATAGAGATTTAAGAGGATTTTTTATACGTATGATATATACATATTATAGTACAGAAAAACCGAAATAAACTTAACGTGGGTGAATCCGCGGAACCAGCTAGTATTATATAAAAGGAAACTGAAAGGATTCCTTTAGTTTGTTATCAGTATCTCTACCACCAGAAAGACAGTCAGAACTATAAATTGATACAACGTTTTTGGTATCTATTAAATTCGTATTCACTACCTTTGGATTTTAAGTTGGCGCAGTAAATCACTAGGCCATAGCGCTTTCTCGGTAAGACTATGTTAATATTATATTGTATTGTTCAATACGAGAAAAGTAGGGGCGCGTTGCTAGTATATATTATATAGCTTGGTTACATAATATGAACTAATCACAGCTCGTATGTAATGTCGGCCATTTTGTCGGTATGTTATAATGAAAATTTAATTTCTTCGTTACACATATTGCGACACGTCGGTAAAGACACCGACAGTTTCCGGCTGATGGCCGACAGATTTATTACTCTCATTGTATTGATAACGGTTTTATTTATGATAAGTCCTGCCGATAAATGTTTTGTAATAGCCTCGTTTGTTATCTGAACATTACTGAAATTCCATTCTGACCATCTGGACGAGTGGTCTTCCGCCGTTTTACAAGGAACTTATTTTCAAAGTTTTTTCATAAATGAGCGTTGTGATTTTCATAAATATTGTCACTGACTTTTTAAATTTGGAATTGATATTTTTCTTTTTTGGCTCCGGCGGTAACTGCTTTTATATTTGGATGATTATGTTATTTAATATACCTTGTGATTGTAAACAGCCAGTACTTTGGAGCGAACTTTGTAATTGATTATTTTTTCTCATTTGCTATCTTATCAGCTTAGGGTATCGTATTTTTTTTTATTCTGTGACATCTGAAAATATTATAATAGTTTTCAATTTGACAGTAATACTGTTCTAATTTAAAATGGGTTAGTTATGGTAAAGGAAAGAAAGGAAGGGATACAAATGGGATACTAGAATATTAATTAGAATTTATTAGGACATTTTATATGTATATATTTTTACCAATATTTCCATATAATTTTGCCTAATTTTCTAGTTCATTATAAAAATAGTCTTTCGTATTAAAATTGAAATATACAGATATTATGATGGCGGAATTGGCACGCAGATTGACAGTAAGTACGTGCCTAACAACGGCCAGGAACAAGGTATTCGCATAACTAACATGGTACCTACTTTAGTTACAGTTTGAACGGATGTTTGCAATTTACATATAAATACATGCATTATTTTGAAACATAACTGAATAAGATATAAATTCATATTTCACAGAGATATTTAGAGTGGAGCGAGATTAATTTACTATTACTTTATGAAATCACATTACACATTAGACATAAAAAATAAAGATTTTTTTTTCCGATATTCGTCCATCTCCATTTTAATGATGGAACAGGCAAAGATCCTTAGATCGTACAGCCTAGTCTACGAACACATAATAAAGAGATCAAAATAATATAAAGATTTATAAAAGGAATGACGGACAAGCTGCCAGTAACATATTGTTATAGGTTGAGAACAACACAGTAATTTGTTTTTTATTTCTTATATTACAAGAGACGAAATAGAAGCAACAATTAAATCCAGTAGTTAGTAACTTGACACTCTCACAGTGATGACAACCAACCTAATTGATATCACGTTTCATATACTGTAGGTATTCGGTTCAGAACGAAGTGTTCTATTTTCAAATACCCTTTCATTACGAGCTGAAAAGAAAAATAATACAAAATTTCTTTATTATTTTAATTCTTGAGCATTGTTATTTTGTGCCAGTTTGTTTTAAGAATTGAAAGCGGTGAAACTTAAAAAAGGAACATTTCTAAATTTTGTTTCCGGCCAGTAATTTTGTATTTGGAATAATACAATTAATCATTTTTCTTTTTTTTTATATAGCTAGTTATTTTGTATTTGGAATAATAAAACGACGGGACGTTAATTTATGTCAGTATCGATTCCAAGCACAGTGTAGCGTCATACAGACTGACGTTGCGTAAACAAAAACAAAAGGTGCATTAGTGTAGTGATTAATCGACAGAACGTTAGTTCATTCAAGCAATCTCAGCGGGTCAACTATTTATGAATGGAGATAACAACAGGATATTAAATCGCCCACATGTCATTAGTTAAAAATTAGAGGACGGTTTCCAATTGACATGTGTCCTTCCTTCGCTTATCTATGCATCTATACATATAAATAAAATTGGAGTGTCTGTTTGTAATATTGAAATAACCGTTTTTTACTACATGGATATGAATATAAATACGGTACATACATATACTACACCAAAATAACGTTTTTTTTACAATTTTTGTCTGTCTGTTTGTTCCGGCTAACCTCAGAAATGGCAGGACCGATTTTGACGGGACTTTTTTTGGCAGGTAGCTAATGTAATAATGAGTAACTTAGGCTACTTTTACTTTAGAAATATAAAGTTAAATTCCACGCGGATGAAGTGGCGAGAACAGCTAGTAACGTGTATAATTGTAAGAAAAATCCACGACGTGGAGCAAGTAAGAAAAAAAATTAAACGCAAAATGGACATAGACATAATTCTATGGATAGCAAAAGCGTAACATAAACAAATATATACAATAACAATAACAGCTAGATAGGTTATAATGTTGACCCACTGGAGAAAACCATTTATTCTCAACCGACTTTCAAACACAACACAATGAATTTTCTCTTTGTGTTACTCTATTTGTGATGGATTAAGATACAAATAAAGAGAAGAGAAGAGTAAGAGTCTAATTCAGTTCGTGTCATTGTTATTTAGGTTAGTTAGTAGTTGAGATAGAGAATACACTTTATTATATTCTTATAGCGAGAAGTCACGTGCAGAAACTAGTGAATAATATATTTATACTAGCTGTTACCCGTAACTTCGTCCTCGTGGAATTTAACTTGTTTTATTATAATAAATACATTTTTAAAATAAAGTAGTACTTGTTATAAAATATCTACGAGTGAGTGTCTCGTCAAAATCGGTCCAACCGTTTCTGAGATTAACAAGAACAGACAGACAGACATAATCTTTTTAAAGTAATTTTATGATGCAAGTACCGTATACTTTCATATGCATTTAGTGAAAACCTGTTAATTTAAAATCACAAACAGACTTACTTCAATTTTTTTTATTTGTATAGATCATGTTTGAGTAATAAATCTTGAGGAATATTCTAATGTACAGTTAACTATTATAATTAACAATAGTAATCGGCATTACATATTCCACGGTACGGTTCCGTCGCCGGGCATCGAACCCGCTTCCGTTCGCCGCGGTGGCCACCACACCATTAGATTATGATCGCTTCTTATTGTTTATAATGTGCTGCGGTTACTTCAAAACTGTTACGACACGCAATTCTCTGAAGCAATTAGCTGATCAGATAATGGAATTATGGTGGAGGATGGGCTGCTTATGATAATGTTTTTTTTTACATTTTTTATGGCTACGGTTGCCAACTTTTTTTGACAGAAAAGAAAACATGTAAACTAAACTGATTTGCATAAGAAAAAAAAAATTTCAATTTTTTTTGCATTAAACACGTATTTTTGTGCGCTAGTAACACTAGAGCTGTAACAAATATCGCAACTCACAATTGACATCGAACATTTCGTTCAGTAATTATAAATCGTTAAGTACCCATAATGAGTGTTTCGTTTTACGCGTCACAGTAAAGGTTGAAAATAAAGTATTTTTGCATATTTCATTTGTTTGTAAAAGTTTAAAGTATGATTATCAAAATAAAGTAGGATAAGTTATTATAAAGTAGGTCGCACATGTGCTACAAACATCTGACAATAGCCCAAACAACCCAATAAAAAAAAAATATAAAGTATGGTTGGCAACCCTAATTATGGCAAAACAATACATATACAGCTAATAACAATTGTTAATCGGAAAGAACAAACAGCGCTGAATATTTAAAACTTTATGCTGGAATAAAAAACGATACTTCGATATTATAATACAGGCGATAAACAGTAAAATTCAAATTTGGAACGTGGCTAAAAAAGTTAAAGAACTCATGAACGCAAATATACCTTCGTGAAGGAGGACTACTGGCAGAGGGGAATGGTGTATCGGCGCTACCGTGGCATACTGCCGTCGTCAGTACCGTGACCATAGAGACAATTTTATATTAGTACTAGCTGTCCCGGCAAACGTTGTTTTGCCTTAAAATAAAAAAAAAATTACCCATAACATTTAGGGAGATGAAAAATAGATGTTGGCCGATTCTCAGACCTACTCAATACGCTCAGAAAATTTCATGAGAATCGGTCAAGCCGTTTCGGAGGAGTATGGGAACGAAAACTGTGACACGAGAATTTTATATATAAGATTGTAATATTAATTCATACGTATGTTAGTCTATATAGTATTTATGACATGGGCCAATAGTAGCCTGCAATAAATAAATAATGAAAATTAAAATAAACATATTTTTATCCCAGAACAATCCGTACATAGCCATCTAGTCCCAATATAGGCAGAGCTTATGTTAAGCTACTAGTAAACTTATATAAATACTTAAATTGATATTTATTTGTAAATACATACATATACTATATGTACATAGAAAACACTCAGTCCAATACAAACAATAATACTCGTTTATTTTTAAAATGTTCAATATCTTGATTTTATGTTAATTAGTCACCGTGTGACAGATCTGAAGCGTCGCTTTAGTTTGGTAATATATACATATAAATAAAATTGGACTGTCTGTTTGTAATATTGAAATAACAGTTTTGAACTACATGCATATGAATATAAATACGGAATATATAACCAACATATTTTTTTTACAATTTTTGTCTGTCTGTTTGTTCCGGCTAATCTCTGAAATGGCTGGACCGATTTTGACGGGACTTTTTTTGGCAGGTATCTGATGTAATAAGGAGTAACTTAGGCTACTTTTATTTAAAAAAAATCTTATATTTTAGAAAAATAAAGTTAAATTACACGCGGACTAAGTCGCGGGAACAGCTAGTATTTAATATTTATCTTATATTAAATTAATTCTTAAAATTACACATTAAGAAATTTGATTAAAATATTTTTGTATCCACAACTTTTACTACGAGTTTACTACAACGATACTTGAAAGTAATCCCAAATATATTTTTAGGGCATTGTTTACATTCCCACGTCAGCGCGTGTCGATAGCTTGCCATAGACAAAATTATCTTTTCTGTTTCATCATCTCGTGATATAATAATTTCAACCTTATTTTCTATGTGATAGTTCTCAACTCGCGTGATTAGTAGTTTAGAGACATTGTCGACAGCCGAACGCCGTCACTTGTCAATCAACTCGCGGCATTCTATGTGGAGAACAGAAACCGTAAAATCGTTAACTAAGAACCATATTATGGTCTATTTGTATTGCTCTGATAGGAAATACACGATTTCAGAACGCACTCATTGCCTCCCACCATATTCTAAATTTAAACAATTGACGCGGCCATTTAATTAAATTATAAAGCGCAGAAAGCGCTACATTGCGCTGTACTTACTGTTTTTAAAGCATAAGTATAATTTTTAAAGCATTAAAAATTTAAAGCAAGAGATGTTTTCCGTTAATGGCGTTTATTTGAGTGAACACGGAATTATACAGAAAAATAAATCAGATAGGCGTATTTTGGGACCACGATTGATATGACCGTTATGAACATTATACAATAAAAGGTAAACACGTTCAAATGGAATAAATTAGAATATACAAGTTATCTTTTAAACGGAAATGTTGTTAAAAATATGAATTTATGCAGAGAAGTATGTGCTATTTCTTTTGTCAGTCTATTTCCAAATTCAAAATGGCGTTCATAGAACATGTAGTTACTATATAAGTTTTTAAATGTCCTAACATTATTTGAATTTGTATTCCATTTTCAAATTCATACTGTCATTCGAAAATAATTTTCATTTAAACATGCATATTCAATGAGGAAATTTTAATCCCTAACAAACCAGATGCATTAATAAACTTGTACAGTTAGTAAATATTAAAATAACCTAAATATTAAACTCATGTGTTACCTACTCATTGTTGGGCGATTGGTTAGCGATTTTTTAAATTTTTTTAGTTACTTTATTTACCCCTTACTGACTTCTACAGAATGACAACTCGCGCCTTTTTAATACTATATTCGTTTAGTACACATGAAATTTGCGTTTTTAGTTAAGTGTGTACGTGTGTGTTTTACGAGGCGTGATTACACGAGTACAAAATACACGTTTAGTACAGAATACAATTTCCCGCCTTTTTCATATTATGTACATTTTGTTCACATGAGTTTTTTTAATATTACGAGGTTTGTTAGTAGTAAATACACGATAATACCGCGTAAGGAATAACACTATCTAATTACGAGGTATATTACTATACTTGACTGCCCACAACGCGCGTTGCATCACGACACCTACGCAGACAGACAAACGTACAGCCTTCTTGGTCTTCTTGTAGATGTGTTAGACCTCGAATGTCAAATATCGAACCTTGTACCAATACTAAATATGGATAAATAACCTAATGTCGATTGAAACTTTATAGTCCTTGTATAAACAATTAAATATATAAATATTTATTTTAAATTAATCAATGTAGCGGCCTCGGTGGTCTACAGGCTTAGCACATGGTCGCGGGTTCGAAGTTTTTTTTTAATGGATGTTACCCCCGCTAATGTTTATGCTGGCAACAGTGGAGGATGATAAGATGAACATGAGGTCATGTCAGTTAGCCAATCATGACAAATTTGACATTTGAAACCAGGAATTTGTCACGATGGTATCCAGGGGGACCGCGTGGAGGTCAACCTCACATGGTACATTGCTAGCAATGTGATCATCAATCCACATTACACGACTAACAATTCCATTTCGAAGCGAAATACAGACTCTTATGATATTTCCATCCAAATACATCTTGGAGCTGTTATCTTTAGAGCTTATTCAAGAGGCATGAAATGTTTGTATAAACTGGCATAGTGGGGCGATAGTTCTCATACAAAACGTTAATCCAGTAGTCCAATACTTACATCGATTGTATAATTACCGTCTGTTGACGGCCTCGGTGGCCTAGCGGTTTAGCATACCGCCTTACTTCCGACGGTCGCGGGTTCTATTCCTCGCACGGCACAAACATTTTATTCATGAGTATGATTGCTTGTATCGGTCTGGGTATTTTCTATATATAATATAATATAATTCACAAAAACAACATTGTATGTTGTATTTATATGTTATGTTAACGAATATGTATAATATAGAATTAGATACACTATTGTATTGGGTTTAGGCTATATATAAGTAAATAAATATGTATGTAGATAAAAATCTATATATTTGTATCAGTTATCCAGTATCCATAACACAAGCTATAGCTGCTGTGTGAATTGTCCTGAGATTGTTATTATAGATTAATTAAATGGTAGCCGTAAGTTGTGTCATGTGGGCGTAGAATTCACAAAACTAGTAATTTCAAGAATTCGTTACAGGTTCTTTCGCGGAATTATTATCGAAATTTGCCGCCCACATTATCTTTGCACTTTAAATTAATTAATTATAACTAATGCACGCTCATTAATTCCATTTTGATCCTATTCAGTCGTGGGTGTAAGGTCTGCTACTTATCACGGATTACTTGTTTACTTTGATTGCATTTCGTAAGTATTTTTATCGGCCATTTACATACCATCGCTGATTAATTGCCTCAAATCGAATGTTTGTATTCTCCTTATACAGATAATGTGGATATAAAATAGTATATTAATGATCTTCGCTATATTTCTGATGTTATCTTAGACATATCTGGTGGCATGGCCAGCATCAACTTCGAGCCAGTGATGTCTTACAAATGGTATAACATTCTCAGTTTCTATCCTTTGGCTTTGGGAAAGTGTTAATTCCAAAACGATGCAAGAACCATGCATCTACAGAGAGCTGTCACGTTCTAATTCTGATGCGTTTTCTATACGAGTTCTATAAATGCGCGATGCGGGAGAGTTCAACACATCGCGGTCCATCTTTTTAGAATACGACACAAATAACATTCTATATTTGTAAATTTATACACCACCAACTACGAGAGCATCTATCCATGATGTGATCTCTTCACGATTTTCAATTTTACCACTCGGATTTAGGATTGATACTCCCGTATCGTCGGCACTAGTGGGCACTTTGTTTCACTTGAGCAGAATGGAGATCCTAA
Source organism: Achroia grisella (assembly GCF_030625045.1). NCBI lineage: Eukaryota > Metazoa > Arthropoda > Insecta > Lepidoptera > Pyralidae > Achroia > Achroia grisella. Next base: position 1,862,788 of record NW_026712653.1, on the reverse strand, counting down.
GGTGGTACGGTTATGCAGCAGCCATGCCGATGACCACATGCATCAATGTTTGTAAATAGAACGGTGAGGATTACGAGGAACTTTTGATCTTTTAGACCAACCAACTGTGTCACATCCATCGCTTGTTTGACTCGAAGAACTAACGCGACGTAAACAAGAACTTTACGATGTACGATAAACGACAAGTGTCAACGTCTCGGCGCATTATGTAAACGGATTCGCTGAGTAGGTGGTGCGCGTGTGTTGACTGGGGACATCTCTACATCTAACAGGATGCCTCACATCTTTAGTTAACATTGTTTACAAACAAAAAGTTGTATATTGTTATTTTTAAAGTAGTAAGTCTTTAATTTGTGTCCACTGTGAGACTATAGGATGAAAAGATGATGCAACGACGCGAAAGAACTCGTTCGAAAGAATGTAACATGTGTATTTGCTCATTCCATTATAACCAGCTGGTTTTGGAAGAGAAAAATCACGCTTATCTCGGCACAAACACTAGGGAACAGTGGTCCACAGCTCGAGCCATCTGTTCGTTGCACCCATAAAAGATAACGAAAACGTATAAATGGGAACGTTCATTTAGTATCAGGCCCTTCTAGTGAACACTCCTGCGTACCGTTGGATTTATTACGCGCGAAAAACAAGCCGCCATTTTGCATATTTCCGATGTGTTCCATATTCGAACGCACGGTGCGTAGCCCTCGCCCGTTATATATTCTGTTTTTGAGATGTGGTTTATTTTTGATCGCGTTGTCCTATTTAATCCGTTGTACTGGTGTGGCCAGCGCCTCAATCAGTCTCAGCGGCAACAGTTCCTTTGACGTCGTGTTTCACGTTTCTAAACGTACAAAATGATTAAATATATAATATCTAAATTAAAGAAAAAAGTGATAGAGGTATTTTTTTAATCGTGAATTTTTTCATTTTCAAGAGTGAAGTTTTAAAGTGCGTTTTCTTTGTTGCAGATATATCCAGATCCTGAGTCTGAGAAAGCGTCTGTGGTGTACTGCATCCACCATAAAGATGGGTGTACATGGTCGGACGAGCTACGCAAACTGGGGGTGAGAAATATTTTGTGTATATCGTATTGAAATATTTGCGTAGATAAGTAAAGTGGATCAAATAGCGACACGGACGTGTTACGAGTAATGTATTACATATTTCTTTATCTCTCATGTTCAAGTAGGCGTATGGCATGACACGGAAGACTTTTGTCGGTTTCCGTCATCATATTTGTTTAGTGACTTGATGTTAATTTGTCACTACTATGTGACTTTAATCATAAAAATTTATTATGACTTGAAAGTGTTTGTACACTTTCTGTAGATGCATTTGGAATGTTCGTAATTACTGGTTTTGAAATAGGTTTCCCTGTACTTGTTTAAACTAATAAAATCAAGTCCGCAGTGTCCAAATCTAATGCATCATCGTTGGAGAGGACACGCCCACATTAGTTTGCAATTATTGGACATTTGGTTTTAGTACTGTTAGATTTTCGCGCTCTGATTTTTTTACTATCCAATCTGTTATATACTACATATTTATTTTGAACTAGTTATGCAGGCACCTTCGTTAGCATGGAATTACGACGAATTTCCAACCTTTTCCAAACTTTGAATGTCATATTTAATTACCTTTAATAATTACGATATTTCCATACAACCTTTCATCTCCACTTTCAACCCTTTTTTCGCATTAATAAGTAGCATATATCTTTTCTCAGGGTGTAGACTATCTATGTACCCAATTTCATTTAAATCAGTTCAGCAGTTTTGGCATGAAACCTCGACAGAGTTACTTTCCTATTTATAATATTACTAAGGATTTTCGTCAATAAGTTTAACTTGGTATGAATGTTTATGAACCCTTTGGGAAAACTAATAAAAAATCGTATATGCACAGGCGCATCTCAACACATGCAAGCATGATGCTGTGCAGTGCTCGGCGCAGTGCGGTGCGATGATACCTCGCGTGCTGATGCAGGATCATCTCCGGTACACGTGTCCACGCCGCCGAGCCAACTGCGAGCATTGTCACAAAGAGTTTTCAGAGAGTGCGCTCGAGGTAAGAAATCACTTGTAAATAATCTAAACTGAAGGGAATACATTTGGTTGATTATTTTGATAAAAAAAAAACAGGTCAGTTTACCCATTCTAATATACCAGATACTAACTACAATGGTTTCCGGGGAATCTGTATTAAAAATGGATTCTATAATTCTCGTTACTAATAAATATGCATCCTAATTTAAAGGGTTTTTCTGACCCTATCTATTGGGTATTCCTAAGTCGATAAGATACAACAACTGAACTCTATACTATAAGTATTGTTTTATTTATTCCTAAAAATGTTCATTCTCATTCCAGGAACATCAAGGCAACTGCGGGTATGAGCCAATATACTGCGAAAACAAATGCGGAGCCAAAGTTCAGCGTAGACATACACAACAACACATCCAACAGCACTGCAGTAAGCGGCTCGTACCTTGCAGACACTGTGGTCAGAGATACACACAGGTAAGAACATAGCTTCGAAAATTAGGCGCATTTTTTGTATACAAAAACGAGGTGTTTGGGGAAGGAAAGGAAGGGGGAAGATGTTGGGGTTTCTTAGATGATACATCTATGCTATATATTGTAGGTTTGAGATAAACCAGTGAAATTCTGGTATACATGTGTTGTCCGCCGGAATGGAAACGCATGAGTATCACAGGCGTCACTTGATTACGTGTCCGTAGTGCTGTTTATGTATATAGACAACTTACAATTTACCATCTTGTTTGCAACTGTCAGCTTGTTCATTCCATTTACATAAAAAAAATGTATTTCATAAAACTTAACAATATTATAAAGCCAGTAATACCGCAAAATTGCATTAAAAACCCGTTTAAAATCCAATTCGTTTAAGTATTATGATTTAATTATACTATAAAACAATTAATACAAAGAAATAATATTAAAAACCCACTCATCAAAAGGGTTTTAAACCTATATCGTATCAATAGTGTAACCCTATAACACCCAATAAATATGTGTCGCTGTACACTAATCAACCGGAACCCTATAATATAGTAATGTGGATTGATAAACACATTGTTACCAATGTACCATGTCAGGTCGACCTCCACGCGGTTCTCCCTAGAAACAGTCGTGTTAAATTCCCGGTGATTTTGTTACGATGGGCTAACTGACCTGACCTCATGCTCATCTCATCATCCTCCACTGGTGCGCAAGCGTAAACCGTTACCGCAGGCAGCATTCCATTATCAACCCTCAAAAAGAAACCCAATAAATATGTGTGTGTGTTTGTGTCAGGACACTGTGTACTGTCGTGTTAAATTCCCGGTGAATTTATCACAATATCTAACTGACCTGACCTCATGCTCATCTCATCATCCTCCACTGGTGCACCAGCGTAAACCGTTACAGCAGGCAGCATTCCATTATCAACCCTCAAAAAGAAACCCAATAAATATGTGTGTGTGTTTGTGTCAGGACACTGTGTACCGTCGTGTTAAATTCCTGGTGAATTTATCACAATATCTAACTGACCTGACCTCATGCTCATCTCATCATCCTCCACTGGTGCGCAAGCGTAAACCGTTAGCGCAGGCAGCATTCCATTATCGACCCTCAAAAGAAACCCAATAAATATGTGTGTGTGTTGTGTCAGGACACTGTGAACCGTCGTGTTAAATTACCGGTGAATTTATCACAATATCTAACTGACCTGACCTCATGCTCATCTCATCATCCTCCACTGGTGCACCAGCGTAACCCGTTAGCGCAGGCGGGTGCATTCTATTATCAATCCCAATAAATATGTGCGTGTGTTTGTGTCAGGACACTGTGTACAGTCGTGTTAAATTCCCGGTGAATTTATCACAATATCTAACTGACCTGACCTCATGCTCATCTCATCATCCTCCACTAGTGCGCCAGCGTAAACCGTTACCGCAGGCAGCATTCCATTATCAACCCTCAAAAAGAAACCCAATAAATATGTGTGTGTGTTTGTGTCAGGACACTGTGTCGGCGCACGGCGCGGTGTGTGCCCGCGCGCCGGTGCCGTGCCCGCAGCGGTGCGCGGCCACGTGCGTGCCGCGGGACGCGCTCGACGCGCACCTGCGCGACCACTGCGCGGCCGCGGGCGCAGTCTGCGCCTTCCGGGACGCAGGCTGCAGGTTTAAGGTAACCATTCACGTATAGCTTGTGTGGTGTGGAATCTGTTCAAGTGATCACATACTTATAGCGTTTGCACTGAATCTCATGAAGTTATTCTATATATATTAAAAAACATACCAGAACAATGAACCTAAAACAAATATCTTAAAAATGTAATATAATAACGAATTTTGGTAAAATATATCGAACAGTAAAATGACATATTTATAGCATTTGTAGAATCTCTTGAAGTTACTCTATATATATTGTCAATTCAGTGTTATCTAGTCCCAAGATAAGCAGTACTATGAAATCTCTTTTTTGTATTATTCATAGTCTAGTCTCAAGATTAGCAGATCGTGTTATATGCGTACCAGACAACTGATAAAAATACTTTTATTTTTTTTATTAATCCATACATAATATATGTATATAGTAAAAAAACTGTATCACCTTACATATTTCCCCCTTCCTATGTAAAAAGGGAATACGTACACAATTATAAAAAAACCATTGTTACAATAAGATACAGAGTTAATAATGGGCAGCCTTATCGCTAAATAGCAATTTTTCTATGATAATGTTCTATTATTTTATTAATAAAAACAATTCTATGAGAGAGCAGAAGCAGACAGAATAACCTATTGCCATAACATAAAGAGACCTAAAACCAAGGAATTTGAAAAGAAACTACTAAAAAACAATATTTTTAATTTAAAAATAGTTAGATAATATGATACTCAATTAATTTAACAAAATAATTAAATTTTTCAGGGCACAAGACAAGCTCTAGAAAGGCACACAGAAGAGAGCTGCCAACAGCACCTCGCTCTAGTCTCAACGTTAGCCTCCCGTCAGGCGCGGCAACTGGAGTCCCTCAGGGCTGCCGTCGCTCGCCTCTCAGTCAACTGCTCAGGAGTACTCGTATGGAGGATCACGGAATGGGCAGCTAAAATGGCGGAGGCGAAATGCAAAGATGGCGTTGAACTGGTGTCCCCAATTTTTTATACAAGTCAATACGGATATAAGTTACAGGTGAGTTCTTCTAATTATAATACTAGCTGTACCTGCGGTTTCACTCGCGTGAAATTTATAGCCTACATGTTATACTGATGTATAAGCTATATTACTGCAAAGTTTCATCAAAATCCGTTCAGTAGTTTTTGCGTGAAAGAGTAACAAACATCCATCCTTTCTCACAAATTTTCGCGTTTATAATTAACTAGCTACTCGCCCCGGCTTCGCCCGGGTGTACATGTATTATACATATAAACCTTCCTCTTGAATCACTCTATCTATTAAAAAACGCTTCAAAATCCGTTGCATAGTTTTAAAGATTTAAGCATACATAGGAACGGAGAGACAGCGACAGCGACTTTGTTTTATACTATGTAATGATAATAATGCGATACTTGATACAATACTCAGTTTATTTTTAAATAAAGCACAGTCCATGTCATTCTCGCTTTAAATCTACTAGCATATGAATTAGTCACTCCAAAAACAGTCAACTGTTTAATATACAGAATTTTTCATAGATGATTTCGTTATTATAGTTAAACATACCGACATTCCGTTTCTGATCCTTTACCGTAAATAACTTAACTTAACCGTCTAAATATCCGTGTTGTTGCTAGCCTTTGTTTGTAAACAAAGCGGTGTTGCCTCGTTTTATTGCATTGGTGAATAACATCTGATGACTAAGTAACTGCACGCACTGTTACAACTCGACCGAATTAGAAGCTTACTCACATAGCAACGAGATGCTGATACAGATCTGTACTATATATAATTTTACAGCTCATATCTTGCACAATTTTACGTATTAAGTTTAATGGAATGGTTTTTTTTCGGACTACTCTAATGCTGTTGGCCGCAGCTGGCCTTTACAGCTTCACTGGACGTTAGGGGGCGAGTGCAGATGGCATTCCAAACCCGCGGAAGGACTTATGGAGAGGCTGAAGGCCAACTCCTGCCTGACGGATACGAATGGAATGGTGCACCTGGGGCACCAGTGGGGGATGATAGGATGAAAACATGGTTAGGTTAGCCTGTCGTGATAAATTCACCAGAAATATATGATGGTCTCCAGGGAGAACCGTGTGAAGGTCAACCTAATATAGTATATTGCTAGCAATGTGGTCATCAGTTTAACAACAGTTAACAATCGTTGTATGTAGTATTTAACATTATCTCTAAAGTAACGTAAACTCTAAATAAGAAAATATTTTATTTTTGTTAAGACTAAATATATTAATTTTAATTTTAAAATAGTTAAAAAATACGTGCGGTAGAACCGCAAGAACCCAGAGTCACAATTCCAAATAAAATAAATACGAAACAACTATGTTGGAAGCCGATGACTCTGTACTTATTTTAGTATTGTTAAAGAAATGAATGCAGAAATATATTAAAAAAAAACTGATCGACCAGGAAATAAACAAAAGATAACAAACACTAGAATGTTGAAAGTATGCTTATCGGATTTTCGGAGACTTATCATAATAGTCGTTAAAGAATAACTTATCGGTAGCACGGTATATTAGCTCACGTCTGTCAGATATTAGTCAGGCAAAAACATAGGGTCATAAGTAAATAAAAAAATGTAGAAGAACCTAATTGACTTAGTATTTCATTGAAGCGAATTAATTCACTGTTACGTGGTTTATTAGTTAGTCCTGCTCACTTAAATGTCCAGACGGGCGGTGGCGTGGTGGGACGGGACATTGGGGTCCCTAAAATATGGTTGAGCGTATTGATGGCTGGCTCGACCGTTATACTGAACGGGTGCTGTTTGTAGGGACTGGTCTGCTCTAATAGCTATGACAGATTTATTGTTACTCAAGTGACTATATATATGTCAACTTTGTTATTTAGTACTTTGTATTCACGCAAGTCTTAAAAATGTAATTCTGAACAACAATTATTTTAAAGAGCAACACGCACGTTTTATTTTATTGTTCTTGTGATGAGACTGTGTTCCGAAAGAGTGGTAGAATAAAAAAATATAACTATTCAAAAGTGTTTATATTAAGTTTATTTGAATAAAGATTATTTCTATATCTAAGCAAGGCATTATTATTAGTAAGTTAGGCTTTAGAGTAATAATATCTTTCTTATTCTTTTAAGAATAGCAATTGTATTGTTTAGTTTCTCAGATTGACTCATACAACATCTATAGATGAACATTGTGGCCTTATAGGCGTTGTTAGATCACCACAAGTATAATCAGCAGCAATAATAGCATATATTTCATTTGTTGCAGGCATCACTATTCCTCAATGGTAATGGAGCGGGTGAAGCAACACACATGTCAGTATACATCAAGATCCTTCCAGGGGAATACGATGCAATCCTACGCTGGCCATTCGCTCACTCCGTAGCGTTCACACTCTTCGATCAGAGCTCCAACCCAGACAGAGCGTGCAATATCGTCGAAAGCTTCGTCCCAGATCCCACGTGGAAGAATTTCCAAAGACCCTCAAAAGAACCGGACACTCTAGGCTTTGGGTTCCCAAGGTTTGTCTCCCACGAAATGCTCAAGAAGAGGAATTTTGTCAAGGACGATGTCATGTTCTTGAGAGTTAAGGTTGATCCGAGCAAAATAGTGGCGGTATAGGTATTGCTAGTTACACCAATGAAGATACGGTCAACACAGATATTGAGTTGAATGGATGACCTCAACATATTGAATTGTAACAAGACTTAATAGTTTAGTGTTTAGTGACTCTCTTTACATAGCGAAGTTTATTGAATTTCAATTTCATAGTTTCAAATAGGTGCTGCCAATTCTTTAGCAAATAAGATACATATCGTTTAATATAATATCCAGAGATTGCTTTAAACAAATTTAAATATAAAATTTGTCTTTTAGATCCATCGGCCTCTCACTTTTCTTTTTCCAACCGTTTTAATGCTGTTGGTTTCAGCTTATCTTTTACAGCACAGCTACTTCTAGAAAAAAATCATCAGAGGCATTTCTTTAATATGAAGCAATATGTCTGTAGATTTTGCTTTTTTTAATTAAAAAAAAAATATATATAAAATCGTTTTATAACGTAATTAATTGTAGAAATTCTCCAATATGCAATATGTTTAAGGTTATCTCTTGAACCCACAATCTGTGCTTAAGTATCTATATTTCTGTCTGTGCAACGCACAATTGTGCAAGTCATTTGTTATTTAGTATTAAGTAATTTAAAAGTCATAGTTTTAAATGTACAGAACGGGTGAGTCCGTTTTTTTATGTAAAAACTTGTATATAGTTAGTTTTAGAGGCATTACATGCATTGTTATCCTTTCACCGAAGATCTCTTGTGTTCATTGCCGTAAACAGAACGTAACAACCTGGGCATTGTCTCAAAGGACAATTACGGGGTCAGTTGTAAAGGGTATATAAGGGTTAATTCTAAAGAATTCAATACTGCTCATGAAACTAATCAACTGTTAAAGAAGCAATGTGTAAATTTAAGATGATTTTTTTAGACTTTTTCGTCCTTTTGAATCCTTCATAGTATTCCTCAATTTTGTATGAAAATTTCGAAATTTATTTTCATATTTCTTTGTTTCTTGTTTGACTCAGTTTCATTAGTGGTTTCCGACTTGATACGCTTTATGACTGACCATAGAGTAACATCAGTGGATTCCTTATCTATGACTATCCCGTGCCATATTTTAATTTCTATTCAGTATTATTGTAAAATACACACATTTTTATAGGGTACTGCAAAAATTGTGTGTAAAATGACTTCATGGTTACATGTTCATCGCGTTTTTGGCTGCCTCGTGTGTGTTTTATCGAAGGCTTTTTGAAAAATGCTATGGACGCGCTTTATCATCCATATTAACTTTATTTTTCTATTTTTTTTTAATAAATTTTTGTCTTTGAGACATGTTTGGCATTGTTATATCGGCAGATCTTTGTATATATTATAACGTATTTATGTAAATGAAAATTAAAATGTGTTAACTATAATATTGTTTACTGTAAATAGACGGTCTGTCCATAAACGTTGTAAATATCGAAAGTATATTTTTAAAATATTTTTTCTTAATGTGTGTAAGCTGGAGTTAGACCAAAGTGTTTGATTGCTTTGCTCGTGGTGAATTGTACATACTTACAGCAAAGCGGATCACCATATATGTATGGCACGGCTAAAGCTGTACAAATACATATATTGTTAGATTTATATATATATAATTTCAATTTGGTCTTGTGTGTGTCGTTATATTGTACATAATTAACCGAATCCTGATTTACTAAGATATTAATTATTATGTTTAATAATATTAAAATCTGAATTCTAGTTTCGTAGAATTAGCATTTATTATTGAATTGATCTTGATATACTAGTGTGTAACTGTTTCTCTTCTAAAATGACTAAATATTAACTTTAAGGCTCTGAACAATTATGGTTAATTATTTTTAATATCAAATCTCAAAAGTAATATTACATTCCATAAAAAAATTAATATAAGTCTGGCTCCTACTGTGTTAGTGAACATAAGAGCGGCAAGAAAATAAAAAGAAACTTGACTCTACACTAAAAACTAAAACCCATTATCAAAATATCAAACATGTGATTATAAGCATATTCAGAAGAAGTTAGTAGTTTAAAAAACATCGTAAATATCATATAAATGATTCTGTATTTTTATTAGATTAGAGTGGAAAGGCCAAAAATAACATATTCCATACTAAGATCCTCCTGCATTTGGCCGATGAAGCCTATGTTTGACCAGAAAACTACTCTTAGACTACAAAGCAAGCTGCTTGGCTCCTGAAATAGGTGAGATAAATCTATCGACGTAGATCATCCTAATTCTATCTCGGTAATAATACCAATCCTTGATATTGTATATATTATAGTACTTACATATTTTTGCATAATGCCCTATTTTAAAAAATACGGCTGAAGTTATTTTTCTTTATATTCCACCTTTTTTATACTGATATAATGATATCTTTGCTAATATACAGCATTCCGTACTGTCTTTATCACAATGTCTATCCATTGAATACAATGTAACATGTTTTCGATTAATTTTGGGTTCCATTAATTTATTACTGAATATTATTAGTATTGCTTCTAATAAACGATTTAGCTCATATTTTATATTCACTGGTTTCGTCCGTTTCAATATTTTTAATATTTCTTTAGGCAAAACCGTTTCTACCTACACTTATAATATAAATGGTGAATTAATGCGATGATGATGATCAATTTTGTTTGTGTATTTGTCACATTGAAATATTTAGCTGATAGATATTTTTCGTTAAACCAAAGTTTAAGTGCAAACCAAGTTTTAAAATTAGTTCACTTTTATTTTTTTTTATACAACTTAGGTGGCAAACAAGCCTACGGCCCATCTGAAACTTCTTGAGAAATATATTTAACTAATTGCTGCTTTTATGTTAACTAAAACAATATTTATGTTACTTGTAGATAATTATATGACATCAGGATCTAAGTTTTAGGGACCTTATTACTATAGCAAAAGACTAACTATAGTTAAGCTAGATTTAACAATAATTAAGTTGGTCTCTATGTTATATTTAAGTAGACAGAGGAATTAATTATAAGTTTTTAAGGTGAAAATATACATTTTCCTATATAAATATGTTTTTTAATGATATACCTTAAATTTTTTCTAACTAAACATTAAAACCCGATCACTGAAAAATCACATAAAAAGTAAAAATCACGAATTAGAGCAAATTCTTTGTAATATAATATTTTTTATAAAGAATTTTCTCTAAACTCTAATATTTATGAACTTGTTAGCCGAGATCGTATGTTTTCTCATATAGATAATATCGCGGTTTCACCTGAATGAAATTTATAGCCTATATATGTGTCATTTTGAGGTATAAGCTACTATACTACTGTAGTTTAATTGAAATCCGTTCGATAGTTTTTGCGTGAAAAAGTAACAAACTCACAAACTTTTGATGTAATTATTTTATTAGTGTAAGTGTAGATGGCATGCAACGATCGGCAGGCGACCAAAACTGATATTGTGGCGATAGATCGGGCACTCTCGAGGGTGTGTTTGGTGGACATCACCATACCGCATGACGAGAACCTCGTGAAAGCCGAAACAGAGAAGAAGAGAAAATATCTCCACCTGACTCACGAGGTGACCGAAATATGGGGGGTGATGTCCACCGAAATCATTCCAATCGTTATGTCGGTGAATGGTCTTATCCCAACCAGTCTGGAGTAACATCTCAGACGGTTGGGATTCCGAGGCGGCTCACTCCCGGGAAAGATGCAGAAAGCGGTGCTCTTAGAATCTGCCTGCATTGTACGCCGGTTTCTCTCCCTGGGGCCCTGAACCCCGGCCGACTGTGCTTCTGCCGGGGGTATGTTGCCGTCTCCTTTCTTTAAGAGGGGAGATGAGATTTTTTTTGTAAAAGCTAGTTATACAGAAATACTAATTTCACAAAATTTATAGCTGATATTTCGAATACTCTGTCAAGATAACACTCACCAATTAATTTCGATGATTTAGAGATCAATTACGTATTCCGATAGTATTTAATTAGTGTTTGCACTGCTCTAAATACCATTTCTACAAACGGACTAATTGAAGTACTATTTATACATATTGTTGACTGACAGCCCCGGTGGTCTAGTGGTTTAGCATACCGCTTTACTTCCGATGGTCGCGGGTTCGATTCCTCGCGCGATACAAACATTTGTATTCATGAGTATGATTGTTTGTATCGGTCTGGGTGTTTTCTATTTATAATATGAATTATTGAAAAAAACATGCATCTATATATTTATATCAGTTGGCTAGTACCCATAACACAAGCTCTGCTTAGCTTGGGACTAGATGGCGTTGTGTGAATTGTCCTGAGATATTATTATTATTATTGTTACAAAGGGAAAATCTTTATTTTGTTCTGTTGCATATAAAATTTATTACTGTAATGTGTCATTTTAAAGATTAGTATAAAAACACTGGCTGACACAGCAAACGTTGTTTTGTCATACATATTAAAGTATTAATATCGCTATAAAAAACTGGGGTTTATAATAAAACGCTATTAAAGTGGTATGGTATGTTATTTATATCTATAGTATGGTATTTATCAATACTAAATTATAATTAATATAAAAATAAAAGTAAAAAAATCAATAAAATTAATTATTATAAAAATAAAGGAAAATAAATTACAAATACTCGTAGATGGTAACTGATTCTCAGACCTACCCGATACGCACACATAATTTTATAAATATCCGAAATAACATTATGATACAAGAATTTTATATATTAGATTAAAAATATATAAATCTTATTCGAAATGGTTTCCATATACAGTCCTTTAACGTTGAGGCCAGTTATCAATAGAAGCACGCACTCCATGGGAAAAAGTCTTCACTGCCAATATTATTGCTTTAGAGACTCCAAATTATCAAGGCGTTTAAAACATGCCATATTCTCTAAAACGAACTTACTTTTTGTAATGCAATGCAAAAATTTTAGATACAGGTATAAAGTATAATCTAATTTTATTCTAGAAAAGGCAAGGTCGCACTACAATGCACCGGACTGCGCTAAACGCTGGCGGGGCACCAGTGGAGGATAAGATGAGCATGAGGTCAGGTCAGTAGGCCCATCGTGATAAATTCACCGCGTGGAGTCCACATTACTTACAATAATCATCAGTCCACATTCCTTACCCCTTTCATCATCCATAAAACAAAACCTAAAGTTTTGTTTTATGGATGATAATGCAATTTACGCTGGTGGGGCACCAGTGGAAGATGATAAGATGAGCAAGAATTTATAACGATGGTTTCCAGGGGGAACCGCGTGGAGGTCAATCTGACATGGTACATTGCTAGCAATAAGATCATCAGTCCACATTACTAACAACAACCCTTTCCCTCCCCTTTCATCATCCATAAAACAAAACCTAAAGTTTTGTTTTATGGATGATAATGCAATTTACGCTGGTGGGGCACCAGTGGAAGATGATAAGATGAGCATGAGGTCAGGTCAGTTAGTCCATTGTGAAAAATTCACCAAGAATTTATCACGATGGTTTCCAGGGGGAACCGCGTGGAGGTCAACCTGACGTTGTATATTGCTAGCAATAATATTTTATTTTCGGGTAAGAAATCACGAATTTGACGAAAATTAAATACACATGATATTTTCCTACACACGGCAAAAATCACGACTTAACATAAGGGGTTAGAGCCCCTTATGATATTTCGTGACATTTCCCGAAGCCCCTTCTTCTGAGTCCAACATAATTGAACCCCTTCGCTAACCTAGCAGTGAAATCGCTACAATACATGTTCCACTTTAAATGTGGGTTAATATCTGAATATCAATCACAGAACAACAATAAATACGCGAGTGTAAATTAATAATTATCATCAATCATTATTTTATCGTTATATTTATGAGTATTGTCAACAGCGCCCTCTTTGGAATGACCTCAGAATTAAGTGAATTCTGCTGGTATCTCTATAATTATGAGGCTAACCCAGTAATAGACGGAACGAAATACATATATATATATATAATAATATTCTTACTCTTTATTATTGTATAAGCAGACCCATCCACGCGTTGCAGTGGCTAAGGTTCTTGAATAAAATAATATTGCGACTATAAATTGAGATGTAAGCTATCCTATCTTTCAAGTTGGATCAATTTGCACACAATGTGCAAATCCAAATTGCAATCGGTTCAGTAGTTTAGGAGTCCATTGTGGACAAACAACGTGACACTTCATTTTTATATATAGACGGCCTCTGTGGTCTAGCGGTTTAATTCCGGAGGTCGTGGGTTCTATTACTCTCACAGTACTAATTTTGTATTCAAGAATAATAATTCTATTTAGCTTGTGACTAGATGGTGCTGTGTGAATTGTCCAATTATTATTTAAATACATTATTGTATGTAACTGCAATGGTAAACAGTCAGCACAAACAGACAGTTATAATATTAGTAAAGTCCAGTAGAAATAAAATCAACTTTTAAATATAAACAATATATATTACATAAATTAACATCTTATATTTACATATTTTGTGAACTGCCAGACTGACTGAATGTGGAGCTGTTGAGATTCGCTGGTGCTGGTTTCTTGGCCATCTGTAAGTAGAAACATAGGATATTGTGACAACTGACTGTAAGGGCAGAAACCTGAGGTATCAAGTTCTCTGGCTATATATATTTTCTGGAATAGAAACAAATTATTTTTGGATAGAGTGATTTCCTTCCTTTCTTTCTAACAGATCACTTCATGGTACGTAACAATCGCCCATATATATAATAATAATAATAATTTGATTTATTTATTTATATATGAACAGAAGATATTGGACATCACATTGTTATGTGGTCATCATGATATCCCTCATCTATTCCTAAATCATCTAAATACAATCGCGTTATCTTCTACGGTCTTGAGGAAATGACCCGTACATAAAATAGCTTGTAATATAGGGTAGGGTTGACAGTGCGATGAACCAATCAAGTTAATGCAACATTAGGCTATCCACTCCAAGAGTGTACCAGAATGGAGTAAGACAACTGTTGTACGACATACAAGATCTGCTTCTTACTCCACTATTACATAGTGTCTGTACATATGACAGCCTCAGTGGTCTAGCAGTTTAGCACATCGCCTTACTTCTGATGGCCGCAGGTTTGTTTCCTCGCACAGTACAAACATTTGTATTCAGGTGTATGATAGTTTTGTATGTACAATGTATGTATTTACAAAAAAGAATCTATGTATTTATATCAGTTGTCTAGTACCTATAACACAGCCCCGCTTAGTTTAGGACTAGATGGCGCTATGTGATTTTTCAAGGGTTATTATTATTACATATATGTATACATATCTGTAATTTTTATTATTGTATTCTTTCTTTATTTTATTTTTTTTTGTCATATATTACTAGTATTAATATTATATAAACACTAAATTATTATATAGGTACACTCAGATCGCCATACCAATGTAACATTATCTGTCAAACCTGCTTTGATTTCCACGATACAGGCATAGCCTAGTATAGTGGTCATAGTTACAATGTTACTTAAGTTAAGTTTTATGAAATAAATGTTTTTCTATTCTACATAATAACTACAATGTTTCTGTCAAGAGTGAATCAAATAAGAAGCATTTGTCTACTATATACTCATATATATACACAGGTGCAGACCTGTGTTATCTTAGGACTAGATAGCACTAGGTCACCATATGTGAGAACCTGGGTTATTATTATTACATAAAAACCACAACCTTCCAATCAAGAAGTCAGAAGTGTATTGAATAAGAAGAAGCATGTTATATGAACAGCTCACCGTTTGTATTCTAAGAAGATCATCCATAGCAGCTGGTAGTAGTGGCTTCACCGAGTTGATCTCCATCATGGTCAGGTGGTCGAGCCTACCATAACTGCCTCCAGACTTCATGAGTGCATCCATAGAGGTCCGAAGTTTAGACATGCGAATGTCCCATATGTCTTTGATGATTGTTTTTATTTCCCCTGAGTTTGGTATGTCATCGCCAGCAGCTCCGAGGATCAATTTGGCTTCCACCATGTAGTGTGCATTTGGCATCTTTGTGAAAAATCTGTGAAGATTTAAATTCACAAAGTATTACTAACTTTTTTTTTTAATTATATTTTATGTGTTCTTTTTGTCATACTTTAACTAATTGTCTTATCTATATCCATAGTTCGCAGCTGCATTGCATTATATAATAAAGTTGATATATGCAACTTCATCTGCATCACACTTAACATATTTTTTTTCTTTTTTATTTATTTTAAGAAGATTAATGGTGTAATTTTACATGTTACTTGTCATATCAAATTGTCCTATGCCAATATATCATTATATATAATGATATATTTACATATATTTTTAAACATAATTTAAAAATATATGTAAATTGGGTGAAATATATGTATGCCTATGTGTTATTCTGATTACTATATTATTGAACTAAGCTATATTATTGAAAAGTTTCATGAAAACCCGTTCTGTAGTTTTATTGAAAGAGTAACAAACATACATCCATACTAACTTTCACCAACTATTTGATGTTAATTGACAATAAATTCGTTTTCTTTATTTATTACTCTGCTCTTTTACTGTCACATTGCTAAAATGTAATAGTTTTAAAGCTTTGATAGCATGTGACACAGACATCTTTGTAGTCTTACACTAATAAATAAAGACTGCAAAGACAATGTTGACTTCTTTTAGCACATTGTTATTTTAGTGCATATGACAATTTCTTTGATAGTTCTGAACCAATGTTTTTTTTAAATAAGTCTGTTTATATTGTTATTTACAATATTACTAATATTAACGGCAGAAAGAGGTTCCATAGGGATGATGAGTTGTATGATGTTGGCTATAAATAGAAAGACCTACCTGCTACGTTTCTCTTCCTCCTTAAGATTCTCTAAAGCGTCAATTTCCATCCAATCCGGTGGTACAATTCGACATTTTTGCTTCTGTTTTAACATTATAGCCAGCCATAGAGGAACATTCAAAGGTAAACCTGCACGAAACGGTCCAAACTCTCCACAAATCAAATAGATTTTGTCGTAAGAAAAGTTTGGTATAATACTAATGATTCTATTTTCACCGATGAATTCTATTTCGTACGGATCCATTTGCAATATGTTTTGTGTAATGATTTAATACAATAATTGCAAAGTATAATAATATAATATCAAAACGTTTATTCAATTGTTTTCGTTTGGTTGTTTTGTTTGACAAAGTGACAGTCAAAGTGTCAAAATTACCCGCGCTTTTTGTGTTCTGTCAAAACTCTTGTCTCTACAAGTGTCTGCGTTTCGATTCCCGAGTTTCCACAATTGGTGGTTTACAGTTTATAATCGATGTAGTATTAAATTTTAAAACTTGGTTACAGTTCACCTAATAATTAGTAATATAATTTTACAGTATCGAACAGATTGTGTAAATAAATTAAACAGAGAATTATTTTTTTATTAAAAGTCCGAAATATGGACAGCGCCATCTATACAAATTACCGTACATTAATAAGTTAAAAAAGCTATTCAGTTTAGCATACTCCGGAATTTAATTATGTTACATATTATTATGGACAATAAATCATAGATGGCACTGAAACACTAACCGCTAAGTAGATGACAGGTCAAGACGACGAAAAAAAAACTTTAGTTAGTTTTTTTACATTCTAAATCTTTGTTATCCATAATAATGTCATAATAAATAAGTTTTTACACTTAAAGTATTTGTTAATAAAGCAAAAGAGGAGCAAATGAACGATAAAATGGGCACGATCGATCCAAATCGCTTTGGCAAAGTGCAAACTCCTAATTACTAGCAGTAAATAAGGGTGGCCGGTTGACAACGTCTCAGACGGTTAATATTTATGGGCAGCTCCGTGCCTCGACGGGGTTCGGACTCCATTGCCCCCCTCTAGCATCTGTCAATTTGTAGCATTGTAGTTATTATAGTTATATGTAATGGAAATGTCTCTAAACTTATCTGATGTGGAATTTAGACATAACTATGTAATATACATATGTTTATTATATAGTTAGGAGGTATAATATACATTTTGTTTATGTAATTAGATTGGCAAACAAACTGGCAGCCCACTTTACAGTATCAACATCACTTGATCATATCACACACGCTATTGTCATGATATGTCGTCATTCCCGAGGAGTAAGATATCATGTTTCTTTTCCTATAATTAAACATATATCTAGTTTAGGAAATTGTAGAATTAAATAATATTTTTAGGGGTTTCCCATGAACAAAGATAAAAAGTATTCTACGTGGTTATTTAGTGTAGGGCTAATATAACCGTGTTAGCAAATATCATCCAAAAGTGTTCAGCCATCTAACTACTAAACATTCAATTTTAATGGTCAAATTAATTTTTATTAGTTGGATATTATATGTATTAAGAATCCAATTCCTCATCTCACCCTTCAACCGAAACACAGATTACTTTACAGCATGACGGCTCAAATTAGTGGGACAGAGCATAGAATTTGTAAAAAGTAATTTCAAACAAATTACTTTTTACACAAATTTCTGTTTACAAAATCTACACTAAGTTGAGTCATATTTGTATTAGTAAGTACAAATATATCTTAAAAAGAACGCGAGTTTCAGGGAAATAAGTACCTATCTACTAGAAACTTAACCTCTGGCATGCGGCAAATAAATAACAGAATCTGTCTGCACGAACGAAAAACACATTGTCTCTTCACAGACATCTTTCTTCTTAAATCTGCATACAAATTCGTGAGATCGCGCACAAATTCACCCAGTCATTTAAAAGCCATTCCGTTGCTTGCGAAAATACTGTTTTTTTGCCTATAAATATATCTCGGGGCGACGTTTGGTGACGTACAGTGACATCTAGCGTCTAGTGGCAACGATTGTATAATTAGTCATCCATTGTACGATAGATGGCGGTACGTGTCTTTCAAATGCTAGTTTCGAACTTTAAATTTTGGGTAGTTGTTACAAAATGTAAATTTTCTTGAATTTCTTATAGTTTATAAACATTCTTTATAGCGTATATAACGTGTAATAATTATTTTAATTTGTTACTATTAGTTCATATCGCGATATTGTAATTACACTTCAATTTGTTTAGTTAGGTAGATACTAATATATGAAAAAAATTAAATAAAAAAGTTTATTTCTTTACAAAAAACAATTGTATTACAATATTACAGTGTTGGGATGACCTAGTAAGCATATGAATGTCTGTGTCAGATACCTACATCCCGCTCTTCCATATACATTACAATGTGTTTTTTTTAAGATTTGTTTAAGACATTAGATACTAAATATTACTAAAGTAAAGCTACTTATTAAAAGCCAAGTATAAAGAAATTATAATATATAGAATTTACATATGTTTGTATTATAATAGATATTACTTGAAAATTCTGAAATTACATATATCTGCGATCTTCTCAGAATTTTCTGCATTAATATATAACGATTACACTAGTAAAATATATATATTTTTATAAGACTTCCAACATATTCTATCTAACTATAGTCATATATATCTCTTTTTTCATTAATATCTATTACAATATTAATGAAAAAAGAGATGATTTATTCTTTCTTATAGAAATCTTATTAATATTATAAACGCGATAGTTTGTGAGTATCAATGGATGTTTGTTACTCTTTCACGCAAAAACTACTGAACGGATATTGATAAAACTTCACAGTAATATAGCTTATGTATCAGAATAATACATTAGCAATAATTTAAAAAGATATTATGCATATTGGGCGAAATATAACGATAAATGTCAGGTAGGTGTGATGCAGATGAAGTTGCGCAGGTCGGCTAGCAGGTATATAATAAAATACAAGATTCATATGAAGGAACGTTCACAAGGACTCAAGGATGATAAGTATATCAATTAGTAAGTAGCGGTAGTACTAGCGGCTTTTGTACTGATTGCCGCATGCATCCTCATGTAAAGTGCGAATACTGTAACTACCATATAGTAATTTTTGTAGCTGTGACGTGGTCGAGTGGAATTAGTAGTCATGCTCACAAATATGACCAGACATGTGGCGTGGTGGGCCGGGTCATTGGGTTCCCTAAAATATGATGTGATCGAGTGCAGTGATGGCTGGCTCATCCGTCATACTCGTGAACGAGTGTTGCTTGTAGGGATTGGTCTGCTCTTACCACTACGACTGATTTAATCTTATTGCATATTTATATTTGATCCAAAAAATTAGTGCTGGTTGATAGTTTGTATTCACACGTTTCGACTTGTACATGTAAACTTACAAGGATTATTTAAAAGAGCAATGCACAAGTTTCTTGCTCGTTCTTCTTGTGATGAGACAGCTTTCCAAACGAGTGGTAGATAAAAAACAAATTGTTATGACTATTCAAAAGTGCTTAAATTAAGTTTATTTGAATAAATGATTTTCTATTCTATTCTAAATTAAATAATAGTTTAATCCACAAATGTTTTTACTTCTTAAACGAATTTTTAAGTACTCAATAATGTGATAATATATGTATTTATGATTTATCTGACGAGAAATGCTTTGAATAATGAAATAATTTTTAAGTAATTCTAAATTTAGCATGCGTAAAGAGGCAAAACACAATGGGACATTACATTTCAGAATCACAACTCATATAGACATAAATTTATCGCAAAACAAATTTGATTTCAATCTTCTTTAATATAAAAATTACGTGTCACTTTGTTTGTCCGCGATGGACTCCCTAAATATATACGATTGCAATTTGTATTGCACACTGTGTGCAATTTGATCCAACTTGAAAGATAGGATAGCTTACATCTCAATTTATAATCGCAATATTATTTCGTTACAAATTATTTGTCTCTTATTAGCCACAGCAACGCGTGGCCGGGTCTGCTAGTATTACTATACATATTATTTAAATGTATTTATATATAATAATTTCAGTTAGTGCAGCATCTTCATGAGTGTTTGTCTCCTTATTCGGTGTTACATTAAGTATTAATCTCTATCTAGTTGGTTGTTAAGTGAAATATTATAATTACAGTTGGCCTCTGCTCGATGCACAAAAGTTTCTACTGCTATCTGAACTTTATGAGGTTGTAAACATTTGGTTCGCACTTCGGGAATATAAAACGTGTTATTTTTAAGACAAATATTATATTTGTTAAAATAAAAATAATAATAATATCTAGTCAAAGAGTGTATGTATAAAATAAATAAATAAATAACTCTGGAAAATTTACAGAACAAATGGGTACTAGACAGCTAATAGATATAATTAGATATGTGTTTTTGTATATACATTTTTTTTTGTATATATATACATAGAAAACACACTGACCGATACAAACAATCATACATACAAATACAAATGTTTGTACTTAGCGAGGAATCGAAAACGCGACCATCGGAAGTAAAGCAGTGTGCTGCACTGCTAGACCACTGAGAGTGTTAGTAAATACGTGAAATATATTGTATATGAATGATTTATCTCCTTCAACTGAAAGAGCCTAAAAAGCATGCTGCTTGGTGGATACAATAGCTGAGACTGATGTACCAAAGCAGATTTTTTTACAAAGTAAAACATTATGAAGTAATGTTATTATTAACTAGCTACTCGCTCTGGCTTCGCACGGGTTTACATGTATTATACATATAAACCTTCCCCTTGAATCACTATATCTATTAATAAAAACCGCTTCAAAATCCGTTGCATAGTTTTGAAGATTTAAGCAAGCATAGGGAAGGACAGACAGCGACAGCGACTTTGTTTTATACTATATAAAGATAATATTAGCTACATGCAATAAAACCTTAAGTTGATAACTCCTGAATGATATCGCCTGTAACGAAATGCGCTTAAAACCAACCTCAAATTATCGGCGAGGTGCGATCTTTGTAACTTGCGCCTACCGAGAGCAATTAGACTTTTTGCCATAGATAATAACTTATGTACCCAACTGCAGCTTAATGATATGGAATAAAACTTTCTGAAAGCGTCCACTAACTTAGGCTTTCACGGTTTCTTAACTTAATTGCCTTGAAATAGAAATAAAAATAATCTATTTAAAGATTCATTTTTATTATTTTTGATACGATGTTGTTGGTCGAGACGATGTATATTACAGATGATTTTTTTTTTAAGCTTTTTAATTTTAGGTCCTTAGTTGTACAATTAGGTTATGTAAATACTAGTAATAAATTTAAATTAATATATTATAATAATATATAAACAAAACGCATATTATAATAATATATAATTGAAATAAATAAAATTCATCTGCCACTTTCCACAATAGCATCCTATCCTAATGACCTTCTACCCTTAAGTCCTGTACACTCGCTGGTTGGTCGTCCACTTACAGTGCTAGTTTATCAGGACAGGAGAACCGATTCAATAATTTACAGATGATAATAAACTGACAATATGTACATAGAAATAATGATCTTATATACTAAATGACAATAGGAAAATGTAAGGTGGGGTGACACAGTTTAGACACAGCAGTGCTTAGTAGACAATATTGAATTTGTCTTACTAGACATTATTAAATGCAATTATTATTTTGATGTATCTAGGTGACTGTGTCCCATAATTTTCAATAGTCAAACCGAAATGGTCCATACATCATATGTATGAACGTATGAGCTTTGTTGAATTTCTTTTTTCTATAGAGTAGGACTGACAAACAAACTTACGACCCCCCCTTGTATCACCAACAGGAATGGCCGTTAACTCTACTAATTTAGAGGATACATATAGTAATAATAATCTCAGGACAATTCACACAGCGCCATTTAACTTAACTTAGGTCAAGTTAAGCTAGCTAAAGCTTGTGTTATGGGTATTAAATAACTGATACAAATACATAAATATATATTTTTTTCGTTAATACATACATAATATACACAGTAAACACTCAGATTGATACAAGCAATTATACTCATGAAAACAAATGTTTGTGCATTGCGAGGATCCAAACCCGCGACCGTGTCGGGTATACCAATTGTATGTGAAGTCTGTTCAACCATGAACCATAATTTTATTTGACTGCCTCGGTGGTCTAGCGGTATGGCACACCGCCTTGCTTCCGATGGTCGCGGATTCGATTCCTCGCAATGTAAAAACATTTGTATTCATGAGTATGACTGTTTGTATCGGTCTGGGTGTTTACTGTGTATATGTATTTACGAAATCTAGTACCCATAAAACAAGGTTTAGCTAGCTTAACTTCGGTCTAGATGGCATTGCGTGAATTTTC
Organism: Achroia grisella; assembly: GCF_030625045.1. Lineage (NCBI taxonomy): Eukaryota > Metazoa > Arthropoda > Insecta > Lepidoptera > Pyralidae > Achroia > Achroia grisella. The sequence goes on along the minus strand of NW_026712653.1, from coordinate 1,839,816 downwards.
TTGGGATTAGTATAATTATTTTCACTATTATCGCATTTTCTCACTTGACGACTTCGGTGGTCTAGCGCGTCTAGCACACCGCTTTACGTCCGATGGTCGCGGGTTCGATTCCTCGCACGGCACAAACATTTGTATTCACGAGTATGATTGTTTGTATCGGTTTGGGTGTTTTCTATGTATAATATGTATGTATTTACAAAAAAAAACTATGTATTTGTATCAGTTGTCTAGTACCCATAGCACAAGCTTTAGCTAGCTTAACTTGGTTCTAGATGGCGCTGTGTGAATTGTCCTGAGATTATTATTATTATTCCTATTATTATTATTTCTCAGCTTTTGCTGTTTTTTTACACTTTGTGGCGTATACCACACTTATTATTAGTAATTATTTGTTCTTTAAATTATGGAATAGTCAACAAAAAATGTATCTGTGTATTTACCAGTTGTCCGGTGTCACACATAAGCTTTGCTTAGCTTGGGACTAGATGGCGCAGTGTGAATTGTCCCGAGACATTATTATATGAGTTAAATTCCATAGACTACTAATTCAGAGAACACATAATAAAACGAAGTTTCACGGTTGAACCCACTTCACATAATGTTAGAAGTGGCAAAAATTAATCGACTCACGACTAGGTGGATTCCGATGAATAATCGCTGCCGGGACCGAACTCCGAACATTTGATTTGGTCGGTTTAATTCGAATGGCTAATTTTATAAGTTAATGGGCAATTTGGTAAGTTACAGCGACGTGGTTAAGTTCGTTGTTTGATTCAATGCCGCAAGAGTTCGAGTTCGCTGCTCATATTTTATGTGTGTGTTTTGTCATTAACTTCGATTGTCATTACGAATTATAATAAAAATGTTGATTATACAAGAATATACATTTTCTATGTTGACAATAAATAATTGTTATATTTTAATAAAAATAATCTCATAACAATTCACACAGCGCCATCTAGACTCAAGTTAAGCTAACTAAAGATTGTGTTATAGGTACTAGATCATCATCTCTAGGCCGGAAGACGTCCACTGCTGGACATAGGTCTCCCCCAAAGTACTCCATGACGATCAGTCCTGCGCTGCTCGGGGTACTAGATAACTGGTACAAATACATAGACATATTTTTTTTCATAAATACATACATATTATACATAATAAAAATCATGCTCATGAATACAAATGTTTGTGCCGTGCGTGGATTCAAACCAACGACCATCGGTTGCAAGGCGGTGTGCTAAACACCTAGACCACCGAGGCCGCCAGATATACAGTTGTTTTTACAACATATTTGTTACTCAGTATTTTGCTGTTCAGTTTAATTAACTTTATCATATACAGGGTGTATGAACAAATTTACGATTATAAAAATTAAATTAAATTCTCGACGATTTATTTTATTAAAGTTGTTCAGTTTAATGTATTAATACCTCGATGTATGATAAAATGTATCAAGTTTGAAATGAGAGATAGTCGTTGTATGAAATTATATACAGGATGACAGTTTCGTACTGTTAGTTATTTCTACAACGATTCAATTCAATAACCTCAAATAATTTAACTCATATTCAAACCTAGAAATGTTCATGGTTGGTCCAAGTGTCAAGATATTATGATGCTTATTTTTAGAGCAACACAAGTTATATCTTTCTCTGCACCACTCATGGTTGCCTGGTAGATAACGCCGCATGGTGTTAAGTCCGCCATATGTACACATTGTTTTTGTGCATTAAAGTTAAACAAATAAAAATAAAATAAATAAATATCTCATTGAATTTAAATATAACATAAAAATATAGAACTTATATTATTTTAATTTAATTTTATAGTTAAATTAAAAATAAAATGACATTTCTAAAATAATAGTAGCCTTAACATCATCATCATCATCGCAACATCGCAGTCCGGAAACCGTTCACTGCTGGACATAGGCCTCCCCAAAGATCTCCACGCCTTAACAGCAGCTATCAGCGAATTAAAGTCCAGTCAAAATCGTTTCAGCCGTTTCAGAGATTAGCAAGAACAAAGAGTCCACAGATGTAAGTACTTTATTAATATTTCATATGCATTTAGTGAAACGCTGTTAATTTGAAAGTATAAACAGACACTTCAATTTTATTTAATTTTATGGATTATCCACTAAATAAAATAAACAGTAACCATTACATAAATAGATAATCAAAAATGCACAATATAGTTTGAATCTTGTCCCATTTCCCCACCGGTTCAGTTACATACTAGTGTATATAAGTAGCAAACTGCATAAATAGCTACAGGTTCCATATACATGTTTTACCTATTAAATAATTCTATAATATATTTCAGATTAAATTTAATGAAACATTTAGATTTTAACAATATTTTCTTCTTTAAATCATTCAATTGTATTGAAATTTTAATTATTTGTGATATTTTGAATAAAACAAGTTTTTCATATAGTATGGATTTATTGCGTAGCGATTTCTATGTTAATTGTCTCATGCCTAATCCTTGTTCATGTGTATTTACTCGTACTTAGAACTTCATTTATTTAAAACAGCAACACGAGAGTTTTTTGGTCATCTTCTAGTGATGAGTCTGCGTTCCGAATAAGTTAAAATATAAAAAAATGTGACTACTCAAAAGTGCTTATATTAAGATTATTTATATAAAGATTATGTCTATTTGTATTAAACTCAATAATTTCACATCTTTTCGTTGCTACAACTATATAACAACAGTTCATCTCTCGCCCCCCTTTCCTTGCACCAACCCCCAAAACACGTCACACGTCCAAATCATCCTATCACGGGGTCGTGACGGACACCCGTCCCTTCATACGTGACCGGGGCACGGAACCTAACGCCTACGATAAATCGCCAACATCGTTCCAAATACCCACCATACCCTGACCCCCAGATAACCTCCCTATCACTCCTGAAACACCATTACTTGTATGAACAAAGAGAGACGAGGTATATCTCGTTAAAATTGTCCATAGTACGGCTGTGTCATTATTGAACGTTGTTATTGCTATTATAAATAAGGATTTCATGCTATTGTGGTGATATTAAAATGTTTTGTTTGTTTCTTGTTGTCGTAGAGCGCTACGGCGTAGCGCTACGACGTAGCACTACCTGTATATAATACAGACGTGTTCGATAAATCATATTGATAGATTTGGGGGCTTATTATGTAAGGTAGATGCTATTGATTCTTATATTAAACATTTTCCCGATTATTTATATCGCCAATATTTGAGTTGCTGATAAATACCGTACTGTTAGCAACTGCAACCGTCAAATTTATCATTCATAATCGACTAATATTCATTTGAATATTTTTATACATAATACATTTAGAAAACTATATAATAGTAGTTTAACTCTAACAAATTAGTGTTTTTAATTAATTTAAAAATGTAAAGTTACAACAATTATTTAAAAGAGTAACACGCAAGTTTCTGTATCGTTCTTCTGGTGATCAGAAAGATTTCCGAATGAGCGGTAGATTAGAAAAAAATTAGTGTGACTTTTCAAAAGTGCTGAAAATTTGAATAAATAATTTTCTTTCTTTTCTAATCTATTCTAAATAAAAATAAATGAATTCGCTGAAAATAGAGTATTGAAACAAATTTTTTGTAAAATATTTAGTGTAAAGATTTGACTTTGTGACAAGTCAAATCCTTACACAAAATATTTTACAAAAAATTTGTTTATTTTATAGTAATAATAATCGAAGTAAAACAATCGATTTACTTTTTGGTCTGTCTGTGTACGTGATTGATTTTAATAAAAAAATATTTACCGAGTCAAATTGAAATTGAAATTCAAAAATCATTCAATAATTTTTTCCCTACCGTCCAGTTCAGTATATAGATCCAACTGAGAAAACTGGCAAGAAACTCAATTGAATTACTATTGCCATGCACGCTCGCCATTCAAGTAATCGATTAGTGAGTAATAGGCTTTGCTTAGTAATGATTTAACAGATATTTTGAATTTATTTAAGGGTAATTCCAGTATATCCATTGGTATCTTATTGTAATTTTTTATACCTATTCCCCTAAAAGACCTATCGATATTTTCTAAACTGAAGCCATTACAAGTTACTACTGAAATAAAAAAAAACTGTACGTCATTTTAATTCCTTTACACTGTATGTCTGTATAGTCCCGGGATCTCCTAAAACGTCTTTTAATGTTGAATACATTTATTCCGGGATACAGAGACATCTATACCTGACACGGCAGCTTTCCGGGACATAACAAAGCGTGGCTAATTAAACTTAACGCAGAGGTGGCGGATTTGTGTTCATACATAGATCTATAATGTCTAGATATAGCAGGAATATTTCATTTGATTTGATTATCTAAATATATATAACACAAAGGTGACTGACGTAGTGATCTATCAACACACAGCCCAAACCACTGGACGGATCAGGCTGAAATTTGGCATGCAGGTAGATGTTATGACGTAGGCATCCGCTAAGATAGGATTTTGATTAATTTTACCCCCAAAGGGATAAAATAGGGGATGAAAGTTTATATGAAACTTTGTAAATTTTAAACCGATCGGGCTGAGACTTTGCATGCATAAAGCTACTATGACGTAGGCATCTCCTAAGAAAGGATTTTGATAAATTCCACCCCTAAGGGGAAAAATTAACGCGAGTGAAGCCGCGGGCAAAAGCTAGTAAAAATTAATTCTTTACGTAACTCCACTCCAAAGGCTTTTCGAGTCATTACTACATCAACAACTCCACAAAATCTTAGTAGACTTCCCTGTTGTGTGGACATATTTCTTTTGGAATAATTACATTTTAAATCTCCTTTTTTTCACTTGATGACTAGAGGCCTGTGTAAAGCCACCTAATTATAGTAATGGTGTTTACACGCATTTATTTCGCTCTCTGTAACGGTGTGAGTATTTTGCAACATTTTGGAAAATACATTATCTTACTAGAGTTTATAAGTATGGATGGATGTTTGTTACTCTTTCACGCAAAAACTACTTAATGTATTTTGATAAAACTTTACAGTAATATAGCTTATATATTAGAATATCATATAGACTATAGTTTAAAAACATATTATGTATATTAGGTGAAATTTAATGATAAATGTCAAGTCAGATGTAGTTGCGGTCAGCTAGGAACTCATAATTATTACTAATTTAAATAAATGTAAATTGTGTACCTGTATAATTTGTAAAATTAAATTTTGTAACATTTTGGGAGATACATAATACTTCGTAATTTTAATGTAAATAAATGTGAATTAGATTTCACTACATTTTTTTTACAACTAAAATGTTATATGTATATATAGATAGATAGAATAGAGCATTATACAATGATAAAAGATAGGTAGAATTAAATAGTATATACAATATTATATTATTATTATTATATGGATGGATAGAGGGATGGACGGATGTGGTTGGTTGGTACTCCTTCACGCGAAAACTACTTAATAGATTTTATCGAAACTTTACAGTAATATAGCTTATACATCAGAATACATAGGCTATAAATATCACGTGATTAAAATGAAAAAAAAAATATCAGTTGTTTAGCACTTATGACACAACCTCATCTTAGTTTAGGACTAGATAGAATTGTCCAGGGAAATTGTATTATATTACTAGTTGTGCTCGCGATTTCATTCATATAAATCTATAACATAAAGATAATATTTTATACATATATGTGTAACATATTCAATATATTGAATATCCCTTACTTATATAACTGATGCCATATCCCGTAAGTAATCGTAATATAGTAGTGTACATTAAACAATGTTTCAAAAGCCCCTAACGATCCAAACAAAAACCGACTGTTCGACATCCTCCGTCAACTGGAGACGGGGGCGTCTCGGCCAAAAGGGGGGAACGCTCGCAAAACTATAAATCGTCCTTTAATTACCCCCGGGCAGCGTCACATCATGGATCTAGACAGTTTTATGACGATTTACTGCACATTTCGACGCGGGGACTGGCCCGCTTAGGGATTCCAACGTTCCATTCCTCTCTGACCCCCCTCACCTCTCTCTGTGCCCTCAATTCGGCGGAGAAAGGGGTACCGAGGGGTTACGGAAGGGGCCCGCTTATATTGGTCGGTATACGTCACCTTTTACATTGCTGGGGGGGTTTTAAGGCCTCCAGTTCTTTATGGTAATGAAATCTGAGCAGGGTGACGCGTCGAGGTGATGCTTCTGAGAGTTTTTGTTGTGCCCCCCTTATTTATTGTACATTTGGGGGTGGGTGTACGGAAGTTTTGTTGGACGTGTCTCGACGTGTTCAATGTTCAGTTTTGATTATATTTGAGTATGTGCGGAATTGGCTTTATTGCCTATTCCGGGATCGATGGGTGTTATCATGTTATAGGAAACTACATCGTAAAAAGTATAGCAAAGTTTGGTAGTTTATATGATTAGTATTTTTTTTTTCAATTTATTTGTTGTACCTATTTGTTCTGTACTGTATCGTATTGAAGGTTATTAATATTATACCTATATATACCTATATACCTACCTATGTATATAATACATTTTATAATACTATATAACTATAATATTCGAGTTACATACTTAATAACATAACGAGTGCTGCTTGTAGGGACTGGTCTGCTCTTATCACTACGACTGATTTAATCTTATTGTGTTTTTATATTTGAGCCTAAATAAATTAGTGCTGGTTGGTAGTTTGTATTCACACGTTTCGACTTGTAAACTGTGAACTTACAAGGATTGTTTAAAAGAGCAACACACAAGTTTCTTGCTTATTCTTCTTGTGATGAGATAGCTTTCCGAATAAGCGGAAGATTAAAAAAAAAATTTGTAATTCAAAAGTACTGAAATTAAGTTTATTTGAATAAATGATTTTCTATTCTATTCTATTGATAATACAGCGTCATTTAGCTCTAACTAAACAAAGCAAGCTTCTAAAGTACGTAGCATATACCTATATTTATCTAGAATAGCAACGGCATAAGATTACGCTAACTATGAGATCTTATAGATATGAAGCTCAATAACAGACAGACAGAAATTAATTTCGACCATTGTTAATTTGGTTTCCTTTTGCTTACATTTATTTAGCACTAGCTACGCCCGCGGTTTCACCTGCTTCAAAATTTATAGCGTATGTGTTATTGATGATGTATAAACTATATTACTGTAACGTTTAAATAAAATTCATTTGGTAGTTTTTGCGTGAAAGAGTAACAAACATCCATACATCCATCCACACTCAGAAACTTCCAAGTTTATATTGTTAGCAAAATTTCTGCCTAATTTACAAAGATTTCACTTAATACAAATATATTTAATATTTGTATTAAGTGAAATCTTTTTAAATATCAAAAATTATCTTTTTGTTGACTGTTGATCGAATATAACTCTATATTATAATTCCTTTACAATCGTTTAGGTACTAAACATTAAAACCATAACGTATTACCTTTGCCTATATAAAATAAAGAAAAAAAAGTACAATTCGAATAATTTGATATTCCATATTCAAAATCCACTCACAATCATAACCGTTTAACTGCCAATTGTATTTGTCGATACAGTTCGATTCAAACGAGAGTTTATAAGCAATAAACGCGCAAACAGACGTTTCGGTGTAACATAAAATCAAATCAACAGTTATCCCGAGCGCCTACATCACAATCAGGTTTAATCGCGTATGTGACAAGTTGGCTCGTTCCAGTCCACGACCAGTCATGTGTGAGCTGTGGTATTATATCAGCAACACCCTTCCAACCCTTTGTGGTCTTATGAGGGGGGAGGTGAGGCAGTTCTATGTTGTCTGGTGGGTGGGTAACACGCGCAGCGCTAGCTCTCTCCCGATATCGTCTTGACTGACAGACAAGTATGCATTCAAATGGGTTACTTGACTCCGCTCCCCTCAGAATAAACATCTCGCCCGGTTTTGGATTCTCCGCCAATTTGGTACAGAATTTGTTGTGGAATTTCCAAATGCTTTTTGAGGGTTGAATTGCATTTAATTTGCACTAAACAACGCTCGCGTTTGATGGAATTGGCTACGAAGTGGAAACGAAACGTTTGTTTTGAATAAAACGTCGGAATGCGTTTTGTTTGTTAAGTAATATTTGGACGGTCACGTATTTGAGACACGATAAATTATATTTATTGTCTATTACCTTATTTTGAATTGATATTATGTGCCTTAATATTATATATAAAATTCTCGTGTCACAGTTTTCGTTCCCATACTCCTCAGAAACGGCTTGACCGATTCTCATGAAATTTTGTGAGCGTATTGAGTAGGTCTGAGAATCAGCCAACAATTATTTTTCATCCCCCTAAATATTAGGGGTAGTCCAACCCCAATTTTTTTTTTATTTTAAGGCAAAACAACGTTTGCCGGGACAGCTAGAATTTTATAGATTTATAATAATAGTAATAATTACAAAAAGCCGTCATTCTCAACACATGCTGTATTGTAAGAAAATTTCTTTCTTCTTCGTCATATAACTCATCCACGCTTGGCTAAGGCCCGCGTGTTTGAACTTGAACTTATTACCCCCGTATAAAGAGAATATATAAAACATATATATATATATATATATATATATATATATATATATATATATATATATATATAAAATATCCCCTTGGGCACTTTGTGGCTCAGACGTGCCGTATAGGTAGTTTTTTGTTGATCCTTTTTCACTTGTTGATCCGGAGGCCTTTTGTTGATCTAATGCCAGCTGACCATATATAAATGTTGATCCGTTTTGAGCCACAACTGTCACGACGAGTAATAATAATAATTAAGCGATTTATACACGATTTTATACAAATCCACCTTTTTGGCATACGAGCAGTTCTTGATCCAATTCAAACGGGCCAATCAGGGTGCAGCATTTGCCAAGGGCTTCCTCATTGGCACGTTTGGGCTACTACATTATGGCTACAGTAACTTAATAATGTCTAGCTAGTATTTCAAGAATAATAGTCTATCTAATCTAAATATTTATAGAAATCAGTCTGGAGTAACGTGACTCCAGATCAAACCTCAATACTTATTATTTTTTGGACGGGAATCTTTTCTTTTGTAACAAAGTTACTGAGCGAATAAAGAGAAGACGCAACGGCGGATCCAGGGGGGAGCGTCATGGAGGTCATGGGAGTCATGGGGGCGTCATGACTCTCCCCCCCATAGCCCAGGACTTAGGTAGACCACTAATTGAACTAAAAAATAATGAAACAGCAAATTTTTTTGCACGATCGGAGTGTTGGTGCAGTAGTATTAATTATAATTAAACATTGTTACTTAAAACATAACAGTTAAAGTACTATAACACTAAAAGCAAAATAGGTATTTTCAAAATACTTTTTCAAAATAAATTACCCTTTGAGTTTTTGTCCAAACCTCAGATATTTTATTTATTTTAGGTATATCAATCATTACATAGTATAGTATAAAACAAAGTCGCTGTCGCATCTAACAAGTACATAAATAAAGAAACAAGACTTTTTGGCTCTGAATATATTTCAAAAATCAATTACTTGTGTTAATCAATTTATATACTCGTTCTTATTTCATAGTACTTGTTTTGATCCGAATATATACAGATACCGTAACGGTCTATTAATTATGAATTTATTATACCTAACCTAGATATTTTATTTTGACGAAACTCCGTGTAGTAGTAGTATCCGATAAGGGTATGCGAACCCTAAGTATTATTTCAAAATGACCAGTAATTTCGAAGAAATAAGCCTTTGAATTTCAAATCAACTTACCAAACGGACGCTCAAGGTTCGATTCCCGCTACCGATTTTTTTTTGTTATTTTTTTTTTGTCTTTATTCTAATTTTAAATTAACTATTTTAATAATTAAATGAATTTAATCGAACAAAACGTTGTTAAGTATTCAATTAATTTTAATTTACATTACCTATTGTACTTTCTAAATTGTAAAGCAGCTAACAATTATAGTAAGATCTTATAAATAACTAACACAACAAGTAAAACATTTTAAATGTATTTTCTTTATTATTACAAATATTTTTTATGCATAATATAATAGTTAATATCTAATAAATACATAATGATCTGATAATCAAATTATAAGTACAGTCTCAAATTGAAAGTAAGAAAAACAGAAAATATAGAGAGAACTATAGGGATATAACAGAAAGATGTGAAAAATGGAGAAGGACAGTAAAAAAGTTACAAATTTAAATAATGTTGCCGCAATTTCTGTTTAAATGAATTTATTACATTATTATATATATTAGGCATACGACTAGCCTTATGACTGTTACTTTTTTTTTAATCTATACATCTATACATGTAAATAAAATTGGAGTGTCTGTTTGTAATATTGAAATAACCGTTTTTACTACTTGCATATGAATATAAATCCGGTACATACACCAAAATAACATATTTTACAAGTTTTGTCTGTCTGTCTGTCTGTTTGTTCCGGCTAATCTCTGAAATAGCTGGACCGATTTTGACGGGACTTTTTTTGGCAAGTAGCTGATGTAATAAGGAGTAACTTACGCTACTGTTATTTTAGAAAAATAAAATAAAATTTCACGCGGACGAAGTCGCTGGGGCCAGCTAGTCTATAGATATACCGAGATTTAATATTTAAGTTGCTATTATGTTGTTGACAAAATTTTACTGTAATGTTACTATTACGTTATCCTACACAATTTGTATTATTTTGGATGAATAAATAAATAAATAAATAATAATCTATACATCTATACATACAAATAAAATTGGAGTGTCTGTTTGTAATATTGAAATAACCGTTTTTTACTACATGCATATGAATATATATAAGGTACATATACCAAAATAACAATTTTTATAATTTTAGTCTGTCTGTCTGTCGGTCTGTTTGTTCCGGCTAATCTCTGAAATGGCTGGACCGATTTTGACGGTACTTCTTTTTGGCAGGTAGCTGATTTATAAGGAGTAACTTAGGTTACTTTTATTTTAGAAAAATAAAGTTTAATTCCACGCGGACGAAGTCGCGGGAACAGCTTGTTTTTAATAAAAACATCTTTTTTGTGGTACTTGAGAATGTTGAAGCCTGTTGTTTGTAATATTGAAATAACCGTTTTTTACTACTTGCATATGAATATAAATACGGTACATAATACACCAAAATAACATATTTTACAATTTTTGTCCGTCTGTCTGTTTGTTCCGGCTAATCTCTGAAATGGCTGGACCGATTTTGACGGGACTTTTTTTGGCAGGTAGCTGATGTAATAAGGCTACTACCTAGTAACTTAGGCTACTTTTATTTTAGAAAAATAAAGTTAAAAACCACGTGGACGAAGTCGCGGGAACAGCTAGTGTATAATATATTAGAGATACCTACGTGTTTTTTTATTGATGACTAGCTGTACACGGGATTTCGTCCGTGTGGAATTTAACTTTATTTTTCTAAAATATAAGAAGTTAAATTCCACGCGGACGAAGTCGCGTGTACAGCTAGTTGTCGGTAGTCTAGCGATTTAGCTAGCACACTGCTTTGATTCCTGCTTGGTGGTCGAGGGTTCGATTCCTCGCACGCTGCAAACATTTGTATTCATGAGTATGATTGTTTGTAACGGTCTGGGTGTTTTCTATGTATAGATAATATATATGTATTTACGAAAAAAATCTTTGTATTTATATCAGTTGTCTAGTACCCATAACATAATCTTCAGCTAGCTTAACTTGGGTCTAGATGAAGCTGTGTGAATTGTCCTGAGATTACTATTATTATTAATTGGTACTGATATAAATACAAAGATTTTTTTCGTAAATACATATATATTATCTATACATAGAAAACACCCAGACCGTTACAAACAATTTAATAATAAGTTAATAGTTTAATAAGTACGTACGTAATATTATCACATGGTAACAGCACGTATTATGGCAAAAATAAACATCGGCTGATTTGAAAAGATTTATTATAGTAATAATAGTAATCTCAGGACAATTCACACAGCTTCATCTAGACCCAAGTTAAGCTAGCTGAAGATTATGTTATGGGTACTGATATAAATACAAAGATTTTTTTTCGTAAATACATATATATTATCTATACATAGAAAACACCCAGACCGTTACAAACAATCATACTCATGAATACAAATGTTTGCAGCGTGCGAGGAATCGAACCCTCGACCACCAAGCAGGAATCAAAGCAGTGTGCTAGCTAAATCGCTAGACTACCGACAACTAGCTGTACACCCGACTTCGTCCGCGTGGAATTTAACTTCTTATATTTTAGAAAAATAAAGTTAAATTCAACACGGACGAAATCCCGTGTACAGCTAGTCATCAATAAAAAAACACGTAGGTATCTCTAATATATTATACACTAGCTGTTCCCGCGACTTCGTCCACGTGGTTTTTAACTTTATTTTTCTAAAATAAAAGTAGCCTAAGTTACTCCTTATTACATCAGCTACCTGCCAAAAAAAGTCCCGTCAAAATCGGTCCAGCCATTTCAGAGATTAGCCGGAACAAACAGACAGACAGACAAAAATTGTAAAATATGTTATTTTGGTGTATGTACCGTATTTATATTCATATGCAAGTAGTAAAAAACGGTTATTTCAATATTACAAACAACAGGCTTCAACATTCTCAAGTACCATAAAAAAGATGTTTTTATTAAAAACAAGGTGTTCCCGCGACTTCGTCCGCGTGGAATTTAACTTTATTTTTCTAAAATAAAAGTAACCTAAGTTACTCCTTATAAATCAGCTACCTGCCAAAAAAAGTACCGTCAAAATCGGTCCAGCCATTTCAGAGATTAGCCGGAACAAACAGACAGACAGACAGACAGACTAAAATTATAAAAATAGTTATTTTGGTATATGTACCTTATATATATTCATATGCATGTAGTAAAAAACGGTTTTTTCAATATTACAAACAGACACTCCAATTTTTATTAAATGTATAGATGTATAGATTATTATTTATTTATTTATTTATTTATTCATCCAAAATAATACAAATTGTGTAGGATAACGTAATAGTAACATTACAGTAAAATTTTGTCAATAACATAATAGCAACTTAAACATTAAATCTCGGTATATCTATAGACTAGCTGGCCCCAGCGACTTCGTCCGCGTGAAATTTTATTTTATTTTTCTAAAATAACAGTAGCGTAAGTTACTCCTTATTACATCAGCTACTTGCCAAAAAAAGTCCCGTCAAAATCGGTCCAGCTATTTCAGAGATTAGCCGGAACAAACAGACAGACAGACAGACTGTACTATGCTATACTATGTATTGATTGATATACCTAAAATAAATATAATATCTGAGGTTTGAACAAAAACTCAAAGGGTAATTTATTTTGAAAAAGTATTTTGAAAATACCTATTTTGCTTTTAGTGTTATAGTACTTTAACTGTTATGTTTTAAGTAACAATGTTTAATTATAATTAATACTACTGCACCAACACTCCGATCGTGCAAAAAAATTTGCTGTTTCATTATTTTTTAGTTCAATTAGTGGTCTACCTAAGTTCTGGTTCTACTAAATGTATCAAATTTACTCTCCCCAATGTAAGGCCGGTAGATTCAAAAATCGTATTGGACAATAAATCTATTAATTTTGTTGACGATACTGTATTTCTAGGTATCACATTAGATTCCAAGTTGCAATGGGGTGCTCATATTACTAAATTGGCGAGTCGACTTAGTTCTGCCGCTTACGCGGTAAGAAGAATTAGACAATTAACAGACGTGGCAACGGCTAAACTTGTCTATTTTAGCTATTTCCATAGCATTATGTCGTATGGTATTTTGTTATGGGGCAAAGCAGCTGATATAAATACAATATTTACTTTACAAAAGAGGGCCATTCGCTCCATTTATGGTATGGGTTCCAGGGAGTCATTGCGAGAGTGTTTTAAGGAATCAAATATCCTCACCGTTGCTTCTCAATACATTTATGAAAATATCATCTATGCCAGAAGGAATATAGACAGTTTCAAAAGAGTTAGTGATTGCACTAATAAAAGCTTACGTAACAATAACAAACTGATTTTACCTAAATGTCGTTTGGCTAAAGTTAGTAATTAGTTTTATGGCAATTGCGTAAGGTTTTACAATAAAATACCAGAGTCTGTTATAAATCTGCCAGAAAAAAGATTTAAATGTCAAATAAAACAGTTCCTTTGCAAAAAAGCTTACTATAAAATTGAAGAATTCGTTAACGATAATAATGTTTTTATAGAAAAACTTTAAATCTATAGCACTGACAATATTATCTGATTACATTAATAATGAGTGCGTAGCGACTTCTATGTTGATTATCGCATGCCTCTTACTTGTTATACTGTAATTATTTATATAAAAAAAAACATCTATTAAAAAGAGCAACACACAAGTTTCTTGCTCATTCTTCTTGTGATGAATCTGCATTCCGAATGAGTGGTAGAATCAAAATATGACTATTCAAAAGTGCATGTAATGAGTTTATTTGAATAAAGATTATTTCTATTTCTATTTCTATTTCTATTTCTGGGCTAAGGGGGGGAGAGTCATGACGCCCCCATGACTCCCATGACCTCCATGACGCTCCCCCCTGGATCCGCCGTTGCGTCTTCTCTTTATTCGCTCAGTAACGTTGTTACAAAAGGAAAAATTCCCGTCCAAAAAATAACAAGTATTGAGTTTTGATCTGGAGTCACGTTACTCCAGACTGATTTCAATAAATATTTAGATTAGATAGACTATTATTCTTGAAATACTAGCTAGACATTATTAAGTTACTGTAGCCATAATGTAGTAGCCCAAACGTGCCAATGAGGAAGCCCTTGGCAAATGCTGCACCCTGATTGGCCCGTTTGAATTGGATCAAGAACTGCTCGTATGCCAAAAAGGTGGATTTGTATAAAATCGTGTATAAATCGCTTAATTATTATTATTACTCGTCGTGACAGTTGTGGCTCAAAACGGATCAACATTTATATATGGTCATCTGGCATTAGATCAACAAAAGGCCTCCGGATCAACAAGTGAAAAAGGATCAACAAAAAACTACCTATACGGCACGTCTGAGCCACAAAGTGCCCAAGGGGATATTTATATATATATATATATATATATATATATATATATGTTGAAATTTATTTAAAAATAATAAGATCTCTGGACAATTAAGACAGTGCCATCTAGTCCCAAGCCAAACAAGTCTTGCGAATGGTATTACGCATGGAATCGAGAATATATTACCTGACTGTATATTTTCTATATGTATTATGTACTAGCTGTGCCCGCGATTTCACCTGCGTTAAGTCAATATAAAATATAGCCTATGTATTAGTCTGATGCATAAGCTATACTAGTAGTTTTTGCGAAAAAGAGTAACAAACATCCATACATAAAGTAAATAATACATTATTTATATTATTAACCGGGTCTTTATACAAATAATTTTATGGCAAATAAAGGTGTATAACTCTTTCAACTAAGTTCGTCAACTAAGTCAAATGGTGACCACGGCTAGTGCAATGTAGACTAAAGGTCGAGAGAGGTAAATACCTTTATTTGCCATAAAATTGTTCATGTTAAGACCCGGTTAATAATATAAATAATGTATAAATAGTACTGGGTGTATGTAGCGACGTACGTAATATGGATATCGTTGTAACAATATACGAGTTCTGACTTGGCTAAAATTTTAGTCGAGTCAGTTGCTATTTTCATAGCTATTTTCTTCCACTAGAATCGAATGGCGGTACTTAACACAGCAGGCGGCTATCTTAACTACAATATCAGATGTATATTATAGAAAGAAAAAATAACGTATCAACCATTAATGTATAAAAATAAATAAAATTGATGCGTCTGTTTGTAATTTCAAATTAACAGCTATTGTTACGGAAGGTAGGATGGACTGTATTAAGGCTGGTTAAAAATGAGACACGTTCCTAGGTGAGGTAAAATAGGTGTAATCAGCTCGCTAGCAAAATTATAAAGACCATATGGCATAAGAAAACAAATGGTATATAAAAACAGAACGTCAAAATATAAAATTCAAATATATATAAAAAACAGAAAAACTATCAAAAAGGTTGCCATCTGCAACAGCTATTAACTAAATTAATGTGAATGTAAAAAAAATTATGAATGTTTTTGCTAATCTCTGAAACGGCCGAACCAATTTTGACAGGACTTTCACTCGCAGATAGCGAATGTAATACAGAGTAACTTAGGCTACATTTATTTTAGATTTTTTTAAATTATTCCACGCGGACGAACTCGCAGGTAATGGCTAGTATTGTATAAGAACAATTTTTATGAAAGCATTATTTTTGAGAAAGCAAATAGTAGGTAATATTGGTACTGATAGATGACTCTGTTTGTCTTTTAACGTTTTATTTGTGTAATCTATAATCTATATATATATAACTCAAAGGTGACTGACATAGTGATCTATCAACGCACAGCCCAAACCACTGGACGGATCGAGCTGAAATTTGGCATGCAGGTAGATGTTATGACGTAGGCATCCGCTAAGAAAGGATTTAGATTAATTCTACCCCCAAGGGGATAAAATAGGGGATGAAAGTTTGTATGAAACATTCAATTTTAAACCGATCGGGCTGAGACTTTGCATGCATAAATCTACTATGACGTAGGCATCCCCTAAGAAAGGATTATGATAAATTCCACCCCTAAGAGGAAATATTAATGCGACCGAAGCCGCGGGCATATATATAATAGCCCTGCAGCAAGGATAGCAAATACGCCTCTGATTCGACTCCTGCGTGGTCATTTTAAAGGACTATAATGTCAAGCCTATAAATTTGTTTCACTGTCTTATTACACTTTCTCTCTTTCATCAGGTCAGGAGGTATTCACTCTCACCTTTCATCAGGTCAGCAGGTCAGACTGAGAAAACTTATGTGAATTGTCTTAAATTACGAAAAACCATGATGTAATGCGCTATTACTATATTGTCTTTAAATTCTATCTCTATTCTTACGAGTTTTAGGGAAGTTCTCTAATGCTACTTAGAGACCGACCCCTCTGTCTCAAAATTCATCTCCAAAAAGTAGGAAGCTGTGATGCACATTATGTTAATCAGAGAAATCCATGGGTAATATACCTACCCATAAGTGTAATGGCTCTAATGCATAAACCGTGGTTTATTGCATTGCGCGGGGGTAATGGTGTCATTACACTTCAGTTGGGGGTAGGGGATGCTAATTTGATTTAAAGAAACCAAGCGTCTTGTGTATTGACTCAAAAACGGCGACAGGTTATGGGCCCGTGAGGAATTGGGTGCAAGTAATTTGTTACAACTGCAGGTAATGTTTTTAGAAATTATTTTATATTTCAGTTAAAAGTTTATTATATATATATTAGGGATAATTATGTAAATATAATAATTTCAATTTATGTATCTAAATATATATAACTCAAAGGTGACTGACGTAGTGATCTATCAACGCACAGCCCAAACCACTGAACGTATCGGGCTAAAATTTGGCATGCAGGTAGATGTTATGACGCAGGCATCCGCTATGAAAGGATTTTGTTTAATTCTACCCCCAAAGGGATAAAATAGGGGATGAAACTTTGTCAATTTTGAACCGATCGGATCAGATTGAAACTTTGAACACTAAAGAGTCCTAAGTAACTCAATATTATAAATTAATTAATAACTTCAAAAAATGTTGGGGCACTTGATACGACACTACGAACTCATATATATATATATATTTATTGATATATATATATATATATAAATAAAATTGGAGTGTCTGTCTGTCTGTTTGTTCCGGCAAATCTCTGAAATGGCAGGACTGATTTTGACGGGACATTTATTGGCAGGTAGTTGATGTAATAAGGAGTAACTTTTATTTTAGGAAAATTCTTTTTGGTAACTTAAAAAAACAAAGTTAAATTCCAGCGGTCGAAGTCGCGGGTACAGCTAGTGAATAATATTTTCAAAGGAAAAATAGAAGGAAAGAGAGGAAGGGGAAGACAGTAGTAGCAACACAGCTATATTAAGCAGATCAAGGGAAAAGTTGGAGTCGGGTCCTATCAAGAACTAAAGACGTTGATGGACAATTGCAAGAGCTCCACCGACAAGAGAATAAATTATGAATGAAGAAATGCAGTATTTCAATAAATTATAGAAATAAGATAAATCCAGAATTCGTTTTTTATTGCATTAGGATAGATGGCGTAACTGTCGTTTCAGTCGTCGTCCTCCACCACCTCCCGATCGTAAAACTTCACGACAATTAGTACAATAACCCTTGTTTTAAGCAGAATCGCGCTTTTAGCGTTAATATTAACGAAATTAAGTGCATACGCGTCGACCATAGCCGTACGGAGCAATTATATGTATAAATAAATTCATTTTACAACCGACAGATGGCGGGAATGCGGCAGCCATCTTTGCGCGCCATATTCATAGGTGATCTAATTAGGGCACAATGCTTATACTGTTTATTTTTGCTTAATATTAAGTGCGATGATAAATATTATGATATTGCATACATGGAGTTTGGGTATCTTTGGATAACAAGAATTGTTATTGTGTTTAAAATTGTCTTTATTTGTTTTTAAGTTTGCGTAGACGACGCGCTTGTTCCTGAAATTGTAACCATGTAATTGTTAGAAGTATTCTAAATGTAAGCTAAGTAACTTATTGACTGTAGTTTAAAAGCGAATTTTATGGTTACTAAAAGTGCTAATTATTTATTTTAATTTCTAAATTTAAAAAATAGTAATAATATTCACAGACAAATGTAAATACTAATTACATGATTCCATCCAAAATAAAACAAACGTACTCTGTGATTAGCAGAGTATTTGAGCAAACCTGAATCGAAGTAAAGGTCCCCCTATCTAAACAATTAGAAGAAGACAAACAAATTCGAAAATCGAAAAAGGAAATAACAATCCGTGCAATAAGTAAAACCCTACACATTAGGCCCCTAATTTCCAATTAGCAAGCAGGTAGCGTAAAAAGACGCCATTACTGAGACAACGATTCCAGTTTCCCGCCAAAAGGTCGGCGGCCATCTTGTCCGGTCACGTGGCGTTCGGAAACGCGCGCGTGCGAATTATTGTCTTTGGTTGCATATGTGATGTTGTTTATTGAATTAATTTCGGTCATCTCGCTCCTCTTCGGTTTTCTGTTCTGTTTATTGTTTATGGTCTGTAATACCAGTGGTCTTTTAGGGACACTGACCTAAATTCATTTGCTTACTTTATTGTAGTCGACTTTCTGTTATAAAAGAGTATAAATAAACTAGACTAATTATATATTTTTTTATATCCAAATGGTTTTTGTCAATTTTATTTCTAAATTATGCGTTGAATTTAGGATTGATTGATAAATGAAGTTATTGTTTTAAGTTCGCGATATTTTTATTTAATGTTTAGACTGCCGTAATGTCTAGTATTAATATGTAATATGTTATCTGTGGCATTAACTATCGGCTGCCCGTATTTATGCGTTTTTAGATTTTTCTCGACTTACTAGACCTTTCTCATAAATTAAGATAAAGATCTAGTGTTGCCAAATTTATACATATATTTTAATTATATAGAACATCTCTATCATATATAATAATATAGAACAACATGTATGCATATGTTATTCTAATGTATAAGTTATATTACTATAAAGTTTCATAATTTGTTCTGTAGTTTTGGCCTAAAAGAATAGAATACAATAAAAAATTGTTTATTTTAATAAACTTAAATTTAAGCACCTTTATATAGTCATATCTATTTTTTTTACTTAATCTAGCGTTCTGCTTTTTTAAATAATTTACAACAATTATTGCAACAAGCAAAACGAAATTAAAAATTTTTAAGTTACAAAGTCTGAATACAAACTGAAAGTGCTATAATCATCTATCTACACAAAATATTGACTTTTTTATATTAGTAGAATTATTGGCATTTAATAGAACGACGGTAGTGATGTAACGGTTTATAACGATCTTTAAATACATTTTTTTAAATTAAATACGCAAAATAACTGTATCTACTCTGTACATAGAATAAAAAAAGTATGAATATATTTTTGACATAAATAATACTCGGCTTGTTTTTTTTTTATTTCGTCCACACCCAGTGCGGGCTACGGTACAGCGGTTAAAGAGTTTAATCGCCATACAGCTCCGCAGTCACGCCACAAAATACTAATTCTCCTTTACGAAACGTATCAAACTTTTCTAATTACTGTAAATGTGATGCTCCCTTTGGCTATTGCAATTTTGTCAAAGTATTATGTTGTCTGGCCCGCTGGTAATATTCACGGTGTTTTTTTGTTCCAGTTCCTGAACCGGAAAACGTTTTGTATACGTTGCCATATACAAAATAGACAAGGCTATTTTGTGTATGGCAACTTCATTTCGCAAATTTAAAACTAGATTTTATATCAAGATTATGTGTCATGATATTATAGCTTACCTAAGTAGTAATAAATGTGAAAATAAATTTATGTATTTGTCTCGCTTTGAATTAAAGCAAAGCGGTTTTGCACTTTGCTTCCGTTGGTCGCGGGTTCGATTCCGTGTACGGTATAAATATATATATTCATGAGTATGATAGTTTGTATTGTTCTGGGTGTAACCCGATATATGTGTATGTGTAAACCGATATACCAAGGCTGTTATATATTGTTTTGGATGAATAAATTTTATTGGGATTTTCCCTTCCATATCTTATTTAAGTATAAGTGTAAGTATCTTATAGTACAAGCAGCTTGTGACTGAAATCTTAATTTTATCTAATTCTTAATTTTGTTTATGTAATATTATGTTATCTGTGATTTTATCTTAACCCATTACTTCCCAAGCATCGATGTAATAGGATTGAGGTCTTAATACATTAAAAAAAAGTTATAATAGGTGTTAAAATGACGTAAATATGTATTACTATCAAAACAAATATTTTAAAATACAAACTTCATTAGTAGCTATAGTATAAATTTGTTTTTGTAAAATATATAGTAGTTTGAATAGTTTGATTTGCCATAGTTTGTTGAAAAAAAAATTTATGTAGTGTCTTAAAAATAGAACAGTGGGAACGAATTGGTTAATGTTAATAATAGTATAACAGCGAAAGTTTGTAAGTATGGATGTTTATTACTCTTTCACGAAAAAACTACTGAACGGATTTTGATGTAACTTTACAGTAATATAGCTTATACATCAGAATAAAACATAGACTATAATTTAAAAAGATAGTATATAAATTTGGCGAAATCTATATATATATATATATAACTCAAAGGTGACTGACGTAGTGATCTATCAACGCACAGCCCAAACCACTGGACGGATCGGCCTGAAATTTGGCATGCAGGTAGATGTTATGACATAGGCATCCGCTAAGAAAGGATTTTGATTAATTCTACCCCCAAGGGGATAAAATAGGGGATGAAAGTTCGTATGAAATTTAACGCGAGATATATGATAAATATCAAGTAAGTGTGATGCAGACGAAGTTGCGTGGGTCAGCTAGTAGGATATATATATATATATATATATTATGTACTACGCAAAACTATTTTGTACAGACCACCTCAATAAAATATATATAACAATAAATTACATAGTTACACCAGTATATATAATAAATACGTAATCAAGATTGTCACTTTACGAGTGTACCCCTACACCCGACCAGACCCGAACTCCCGACCCGTTAAAGTTCGTAGTTGGTTAATAGTAGTTTCTGCTTTAGCGTCAAAATTCGTGTTTTATTCTTTGTACAACGTTAGAAGTTAATAGCGCGACCCTCGTCGGGCCTACTACTAAACGACAATTTATTTTGAATATTGCTGAGCTTGATAATATACAGGGTGATTCAAGTTAGACTTTAATTTTATGAGCGTGTTAATGTAACTTTTAATGACTGATGTTCCTAATCGTATCGTATTTTTATATTTTATTTTTAGTTTGAAGTGAAACCACGGTCGCTGAAGGTAAAGGCATATATGTTTTTAATTGACAATAAAAAAGGAACAACGTATAAAATATATAAAATGTATTTATAGAAACATATAATTATCATATAAAAAGGTGCGTTATGCACAGTAATTGTAAATACATATTAATAGATATATTATTAATATTATAAAGGAGAAAGTTTGTGAGTATAGATGTTTATTACTTTTTCACGCAAAAACTACTAAACCGATTTTGATGAAACTTTGCAGTAATATAGCTTATACATCAGAATTATAGGCTATAAATTTCAAGCGGGTGAAACCGCGGGCACAGCTAGTATAAATAAGCTAAAGTATCTATATTCGCCTCTTGATTACCTTTTGATGTCTAAAGGAACTATCAGAAGATATACGCTATTTTATAATATTAATAAAATGAACGAAATCGCGGGTAAATCTTGTTATTATTATAGGTACTATGATTATTTGTACAGGTATGTTTTTTTATGGATGATAATGGAATGGTGCTCCCGCCTGCGCTAACGGTTTACGCTGACGGGGCACCAGTGGAAGACGATAAGATGAACATGAGGTCAGGTCAGTTAGCACATCTTTTATATGTATAATATGTATGTATATACAAATAAAATGCCTATGTATCAATTATCCACATGAGATAAGTTCTGCTTAGTTTGCGACTAGATGGCGTTGTGTTAATTGTCCTGAAATATTATTATTTTTATTAGTTGTCCTATATCGCCAGAATATATTCTGAAGAGAAATATTTATACAAGATAATTTTAAGACTAGCGATTTTATTATAATTTATTGTATTATATATATCATAATCATAATATTTAATTTGTTAAATAAATATTATGATATATGATAGAATTATAAATTTAATTCAAAAATGCACACCCTGTGTAGCGACATGAGCACATAAAATTAAATTTATATGACAAACTATTGTTTAAAATTCAAATCGTACGTGTGAAATCTTGTCCGGGCTTAATTGTATTGACCAAGCGTACCCGAATTAGTGGGGGGCGCAGGGGGTGCAGGGGGTGCAGGGGGTGCAGGGGGGCGTCCACTTTCTGTTCGTGTGAGGAAACACAATAATACAGTGATATAGAGCGCCTCCTCCGACCCTTCTAATGGCTTTAATAAAGGTACGAATTTATGTCACTTTGTATTTATGATTTTATTTCAATATATTTAATTAAAATTTTAGTGATGCGGCGACTGGTCGGGCGGCCATGATGCCTCTGTTTGCGTTGAGGAGGCGCGCAATTGTTGTTACTTTTTATTGTCTCTGCTGTTATGTTTATGGAATTTTAATGGGGTTTAGTTATGTTTTGGTGTTAGGGAGTTGTCTGTTTATTGTGTTTTGTTCATTAAGAATTATTTTCAGAGAAAATTATCTGCACTTAAAAATAATACACCCTGTACAGTTCATACAGCGCCATCTAGTCCCAAACGAAGTTGTGTTACCAGACAACTGATATAAATACAAAACTATTGAGAGAGAAAATTATTAGAGTTGAAAATAAAACAACCTGTATAATTCACACAGCGCCATCTAGTACTAAGCTAAATTGTGTTATGGGTACCAGACAACTGGTATGAATATATAGATATTTTTTTTGTAAATACATACATAACACACAGACCGATACAAACAATCATACTCATGAATAGAATGGTTTGTACCGTGCAAGAAATCGAACCGGTGGCACATCCTGGTGTGCTAAACCGCTACAACATCGAAGCAAGAAGAATTTTTTTTAATATTTATTATACTTATAAAAGAGAGTCCCTCGCCGCGCCTCGTTGCAAATGTTTGTACCGTGCGAAGAATCGAATCCGGGACCATCGGATGTGCTAAACCGCTAGAACACCGAGGCCGTCAATAAATATTTATATATATACGTGTATTTATTTTAATGTTTTTATACATGTAGGTACAACAAAATCCCTCTCGGAGCCTGTCTGTATCGTCCCAATGATCTCAATAACTACTCAACGGTTTTACATGCATATTTCTGAGGTATTTTTTATTTTATGGATGATAATGGAATGGTGCACACGCTTGCGCTAACGGTTTACGCTGGCGGGGCACCAGTGGGGGATGATAAGATGAGCATGAGGTCAGGTCAGTTAGCCCATCGTAACAAATTCACCAGGAATTTAACTCGATGGTTTCCAGGGGGAACCACGTGGAGGTCAACCTGACGTAGTACATTGCTAGCAATGGGGTCATCAGTCCACATCTAACAATCCCCATCCCCCTATTTCTGAGGTAGCCTTAGTGCAATTCGTTAAGGTTTTGTGTAAATCAACTTAATTCGTTAATATTAATTAAGGTTTTGTGTAAATCAATAGATAGATAGATAGATAGATAAAAATTTTATTCACGTTAAAGACACACACACAAAAGGCACTGTAATAATAAGAACAAAAATAAAGCAGATATACACATTACATTAGTGAAGTCAAACAAATATACAGATAAAATAAAATGCGATTATATTAACGTATGTGTGTGCAAGTTTTCACACCTAGATATTGAATTAACAATCATAAATATTAATATATTAAAAAAAAAAACATAATAAAACAAACATATAGGCATAAAATATATAGTTATTATCAATTCATATAATAAAATAAATATGAAAAACAAAAGAAAAATAGAATTATTGCATAAGAGTGTGAAGTGTTTAATAGGAGTAGAATATAATAGAATAGAATAGAAAAGCATTTATTCAAATAAACTTAATTTAAGCACTTTTGAATAGTCAACATTTTTTAAATCTACCGCTTATTCGGAAAACTATCTCATTACAATAAGAATAAGCAAGAAACTTGTGTGTTGCTCTTTTAAACAATCCTTGTAAGTTCACATTTTACAAGTCGAAAAAAGTCGGGGCGGCTCGTTAGTGCATGGGACTACAAATTTCCATTGTAAACTGTAAACGCAGAGGAGCGGGAAGCGACTTGATAATGTGTATGGGACATCGATTACGTAACAGGTGGCGGGAACTGCCTGAGTTACGGTTATATTTATGCTCGTGTGTCCGCCCGTAACTCAAGAACTGCTGTTTCGGTACACTATCGTAGTTTATGGAGTTTTCTGATGGTGGAATTTTGAATTTTTTGTATTAACCCAAATTTATATTGGTCTATTTGATAAAATGAGTGAATTTTTTAATTATTCAAAATTATTATATTTTTTTTTATAATAACTTACGAAGTTTATGAACGTATAGAATATTACAGTTTTAAAATGAGTGTTTTTTAACTTTTAGTTCCGTAGCATATAATGTTATAGTTTTAAAAATGTATTTATTTCTTTGTATAAGCGTATTATTTTTTTATTTTATCTCTAGTGTTTTTTTTTTATTATTTATTTAAAAATCTGAGCTACACTTTGTTGATGATTTTTTTTTTTTTTATTTATATATGTATAGGTATATATATATATATACATATTTTTAATTATATATTTTATGAAGTTTTTTTTTTATAATCAATGGCAGTTTTTTATAACTATGAAAGTTCTGTTGGCTGTAATTATGGAATTTTCACAATATGTACATAAACGTATGACTAAATTAAAATTTGATATTAGATTAATTAAGTTTTCACACCTAGATATTGAATTAACAATCCTAATTTACACAAAGCTAGTAGGTTTAATAGTAAGTTAGTATGTCTAATACAACTTTACATATAATACTTTTTGGTAACTACATATATTATATTATATATCTACATAACACACAGTGTGTGAATACATCCGTTTGTTTACGGAGGACAAGTCCTGTAGGACAGGATGTTGTCCCGTTAACAACGTCATACGCTGTTATCCTAGTCCGCAATTAGTACGGTCAGCAGGAAAATTAAAATTTTATTAGGATTATGAAAATATGGTTTGTCATACCAAAATGAAGTTTAATTTATTTAATTCAATGTATATATATGATACAAACTGTGTAATGGAATCCTGGAATCATTATACAGGATGTATTTTAATAATAGCAATACCTAGCTGTGCCCGCGGACTCATTCGCGTTAAATTTCAATGAAAAATATAGTCTATATGTTATTCTGATGCATAAGCTATATTACAGTAAAAAATCATCAAAATCTGTTTAGTAGTTTTTGCGTGAAAGAGTAACAAACATCCATACTTACAAACTTTTGCATTTATAATATTAATAAGATAAAGATGTGTATTTAGCATATTTTTATGGATACAGAGTTAGACTTTGCATAAAGTCGTCTTCTCAAAGTTTATCAAACAGATTGCTTTGTAAGATATTTTTTATGAAGGGTATATTAAGGTTTCTTAAGGGTCGGCACAGTGCACGTGACAACCCTAGAGTTTCTGGCGTCCGTAGGCTTTTGTAACCATTTACTGTCACATGGACCGTATGTTTGTTTGTCACCATCGTAGTATAAAAGAAATGTATATCGGTTGAAGAATGAGATAAATGGAATTATAGGATATGGAGGCATGACATCAGCAGGGCACCAGTGGAGGATGATAGGATGAGCATGATGTCAGGTCAGATATAATATTGTGACGAAGTTTTCAGGAATTAACAATGATGGGTTTCTTGGTTGTTGGATGTCCATGGATGTCGACCCAATAGGGTACATTGGTAGGAATAGGCCCACTATTATTGTTTATATACCTCCTCTTCGTGTACCATATGGCATACCATTTTTTTCTGGACAATTAACACAGCGCCATCTAGTCTCGACTTAAGCACAACTTAGGTTATATGTATTAGACAACTGATATAAATACGTATCTATCTATATTTATGAACATGTAATTGTATGTGATTAGTACCAATTAAATAAACGATATATCTATCTATCTATATCCATACACACAAAATATATTGATACAAATAATCATACTCAAAAATATAAATATTTCTACTGTGCGAGGAATCGAACCCGAAGCGAACTTCGGAATTAAGGTCGCGTGCTAAACTGCTAGACCACTGAAGTCCCAGTTACCTATTACTACAATCCCCTCCACCAAAAGTGTACAATTAATATATAAACTTTCGCTTGACATCAAATTAAGTAAACTGACACCCGTATAACATACGAACATAATTAAATCTCCGCAACCGAAAAAAAATTCAATTAACATATTCATGTGAACCGCTATACAAATAAATTAGTGGATTCGAAATTGTATACCAGCGTGTAACGGAACGCAATAAACAATCAGCGCGATGTCGGTAACGCGGCGCCACCGCCGTCCCTTCAGTTCAACCAGATCAAACACATTTTCAATTCTCATCAAAAAAGTAAAGCGTTATGACGTCCCTAATAAAAACTGCCGGCAATATTCGCTGTATTCGCAGCAATATCGTAATGAACACCCTGTATACACGGCGGCCATTTAATCTCGCACCTGTATCACGCTGTATATCGTAGGCCACAAGTCATAAGCGAGTAACTTTTAAGAGATCAGATGCACACTGTCTAACAGCGCTAAACATCAATTTCTGTTTTTTTTTTCAGTGTATCATTAGGTTGTAGACCTATCAAATAGTCAACATTTTTGAACGACTGTTTACAGATACAAACAGTCGTCCAAAATTGTGTGGAATTTGTTTTTATAGCATAGGACACAAACGATCTTGCGACTCACCTGATGGTAAGTGATTACTGCCGCCCATGAGCACCCGAAACACCAGGAAAATTGCAAATGCATTGCCGGGCATTTAAGAAGGAATAAGTTCTTTTCTTGAAGGTTTTAATATACAGAGACATATTGCATTCTTCAAGTAAGAAAATAAACTACTTAGGTATAAATTTCATAGGTGAGTTGTGTATTTATAAAATGCCATATATCATTTCTGACTTAAAATAACCCTAAAAATAACACCAAATTAGATTACAAAATTTATTTTATTATAATTTTTAGGCAATGACATTTATACAAACAAATATTCTTTGTGGAGGTACCTCTCTCCTTGAGCAGTGAGCTTGTGTTATGTGTACTAGACAACTGATATAAAAACATAGATATGTTTTTGTAAACACATAATTTAAACAGAAATCACTTAAACAGATACAAACAATCATATCATTCTCACACAGTGCAAACATTTGTATTCATGAGCAATACAAATGTTTGAAATGAGAAACTGAACTCGCGACCATTGGAAGTAAAGCGGTGTGCTAATCTGCTAAACCACCAAGCCTGTCGAACAATAATCACATTGCAATTACTGGAATTAATAATATATTAAGTATTGTGCTCTATAAGCTGTGATATTATAGAATAAACTTGTGTAGCGAGGTTTCGCCCGCTACCTCTTGTAACTTGCGGCACGCCGCTATCGGGTAGGTCGCTAAACGGTCGACAGTTAGCTTGTCCTAAACAAATACGGCGGGCCATCTGCGTAAGGGAGTTTGGCCGCATTAAAACATTGTTTAGCCTTCCAACATGTGTCATTAGGCCGATTCGCTGACTCTCTAATGTCCGTTGTTTTTTCTTGATTACGATTATTGCGTTCACAGATTAAGTTTGGAAAATTTAGTGGTTTTAGCATTGAGATAGAAAGAGAGGGAGAATATTGAAGTTGTTTAAAAATGTATTATATTAGGGAACTCCTACGGTCTCGATGGTCTAGCGGATGCTTTGGTGGTATAGCACGCCGCCTTACCTCCAATGGTTGCAGATTCTATTACTCGCACGGTACAAATATTTGTATTCATGAGTATGATTGTTTGTATACAGGACGGAAGTGGATTGTTAGTAATATGCCACGGCAAGTTGACCTCGCGGTTTCCACTGGAAACCATCATGACAAATACTTGGAGAAATTGTGAAGATGGCCTTATCGCATATCACATAATATTACAGCCTAATTGACCTGACTTCATGCTCATCTTATCATATTTCAGTGGTGCCCCGCCAGCATAAACTGTTAGCGCAGGCGGGAGCAACATTCCATCATCGTCCAATTAAAAAAAATAGTCGTATTGTGTGACTATCGGAATGTAAGACAGTACGCTATCTTGTTAGATAAGCAAAGGCGTAATGTATTTAAATATAAATGAAACACAGAAATAGAAATAATATATTGAATATATATTATTTCATTTTATCAATTAATAAAATTATTATTATTTATTTATTTTTATTTAAATAACTTTAATGCACGTCATACATAAGTAAAGAGTACATATGGCGGACTTAACACCTAATGGCATTTTCTAACAGTCAACCATGAGTTGTGCAAAGATAAGTTGTTGTCGGTGCAAATAATATTATAATATTTTATAGAATATACATAAATAAATATATACATATGTACATACATAAATAATCATTTTTGAATAGTCATATCTTTTTGATTCTACCACTCATTCGGAAATAAGACTCATCACATGAAAATGTGCAAAAACATGCGTGTTGCTGTTTGAAATGAAAGTTGTTTAGCATTATATATTTAACATTTCTTAGGAATACTAACAGTCAAATAGCAAAATGGAGAAAATAAATAAATAGTTACTTAAGTATATAGTAAATCCGTGATAGTTATCAGAGATCAGAGTAGTCCAGATCCTACAAACAGCATCCTTTCACGATTATAACGAAACATAATTGCATAAATTTTTTTTTGACAACTCTTATACTGTTGGCCGCAGTTGGTCTTTACAGCTTCACCGGACAATTGAGGTCGAGTGCAAACAGCACTCCTAACCCGCGGAAGGACTTATGGAGCGGCTGAAGGCAATATATAACTCTCGCCTGACGGATACGACTTTAGTCTGAGGGCACCGCTAGGGGTTCGAACCTCGTCTCAGGCCGGCGTAATTTCGATCCCCGTTTGAATCGGGCGGGGTATCGATCGGGGTACACAAACTTTGTAAAATATTTTATATAGTGAACGCGAGTATATTATCTATGTTCAGAAAGTTTTCGTTATCTGTGCTCTGCAACTTTCCCGCCAATCACAATCGACGGACATCAATGTCTGCGGTGGTCGAATTAAAAGTTCGTCAGTTTGCCTCGAGCGGTCGAAGACGCCGGTCTCCTCGCGTCGCCTCAACGAGTTGATTGCACTAATTGAAGTTTTGAATGTCATATAAAACTGAATCTATTTTATGCTGGACTGTTTTTATTATATAAATTACCTTGTCTATTAATCTTCTTTATATAATATAAAATACAATTATCATATTTTTTTGATTGAGTCGAATTTTTATTCTATTTTTACCTTTATTGTAATCTGTTTTTAATTTTTTCTATTACTTTTATTCTAAATGACTGACTATAGTCTGTTTAGGGTTTTTAAGTAACTGGCCTCCAGCAAGGTGGACCGACGATCTGGTCATCGCAGGCATTGGATGATATGATGATGATTGAGATGATAATGATGATGGAATGGCTAATGAGCTGATCGTTCATGTCATAGTAAGTTTCAGATGGCAAGATACCGCTGCCTGATTACATTATACAAACAATAATCCTGGACTATCCATACAACGCCATCTAGCCAAGCTAAGCAGAGCTTGCATTTTGTGTACTAGACAACTGATATTTTTAAATACATATTTAATATATATAGATGTTAGGGAAAATACTCTCTGCTACCAAAATGTTAGGGAAAATACTATGTATATATATAGGGAAAAATATTTGGAAACGTCTGTCTCGTACCTGTATGATTCTGCGGATTTCTTGGGCTTCAGGGTCTCGAAGATATCTTCGCTAGCTTTCCAGTTTCACAGTAGGTTTAACACAGTTCTAATTTATTTTAATTCACAACAAATGCGCGCGCGCGTCAAGGTCGCTGTACGGTCAGTTCAGTACTGGGTAAGGGAGGGGAAGAAAGAAGCGCGGGAACACAAACTAACGGACTCTAATATAATAATCTGTGCTTACGATGGTACAGGGTAGATTTTGAACAATAGATAACACCCAGACAACAACATATTCATAGATATATAGTTTGCAACGTGCGAGGAATCGAACCCACGACCATCGAAAATAAGGTGGGGTGCTAAACCATTGACCTCTTTAAATGTCATTAACAGTTTGTGCAACATATCATCGTATAAGGCCTGCAGTATATCTCGTGTCTTGCCACTCGTCAAACGTCATTAACATTACTACCGACAGTACGTCATCATGTGATGCCTGTAATATATCTCATGTGTTGCCACTTGTCAAACGTCATTAACACTACCATGGACAATACGTCATCATGTGATGCCTATAATATATCTCGTGTGTTGCCACTCGTCAAACGTCATTAACATTATTACGGACAATACGTCATCATGTGATGCCTGTAATATACCTCGTGTGTTGCCACTCGTCAAACGTCATTAACACTACTACGGACAATACGTCATCATGTGATGCCTGTAATATATCTCACGTGTTGCCACTCGTCAAACGTCATTAACGTTACTACGGACAATACGTCATCATGTGATGCCTGTAATATATCTCATGTGTTGCCACTCGTCAAACGTCATTAACATTACTACCGACAGGACGTCATCATGTGATGCCTGTAATATATCTCATGTGTTGCCACTCGTCAAACGTCATTAACATTACTACCGACAGTACGTCATCATGTGATGCCTGTAATATATCTCATGTGTTGCCACTTGTCAAACGTCATTAACATTACTACGGACAATACGTCATCATGTGATGCCTGTAATATATCTCATGTGTTGCCACTTGTCCAACGTCATTAACACTACTATAGACAATACGTCATCATGTGATGCCTGTAATATACCTCGTGTGTTGCCACAGAGGAAATACCTCAGATAATTATGAATAAATCTTTTAAGATTAATTAAAAATATGCATATTTCTGAACTTCAACTCGACTGATAGAGATTATGTCGCTGTACAGTCAACTTCATAAAAATGTGTTTTTATAACTGAACGGCAAATAAGGTGATGGAGCTATCGTAGATATAAATAGTATGGAAGTCTTTTGAGCTCTTTTCGTTGCTATTTCTGAGGACTACAATGTTTTTCTTACAATACTTTGTAATTTACTGGTATAACTCAGTGTTTAAACTGAAAATCAGCTTAGAAAGTTAGCAGTTTTGTTGCAACTAGGTGATTTAGATCTGAACAAGTTCATCTATTGTAAATCGGATTAATCCGATGGTCGCGGGTTTGATTCCTCGTGCAGTGCAAAAATTTGTATTGATGAGTATGATATGTAAATCGCCCAGACCAATTCGAAGAGTATTGGTCTGAGCGTTTTCTATGTATGTATTTCCAAAAAGAATGTATTTATATCTATTGTCTAGTACCTAGCACTATGTTATAGCTGTAACAGTACAGTCACCTGGTGTATATTTTATACAAAGACTTGGGTGCCTACTATATATCTTCTTTATATTCGGTGTTATTATTTTTTTTGTACCTGTGTTGTATTTTGTTAATTGACCAATATGTGTTTTTTTATCTTTATATTACTGTACATTTAATTAGAAAATAAAAGTTTTATCTCTCTATATATATATTTGTCGCTGACTGTACCCCATTCTGAGGTTTTACTCTCTGACGACTCGGCTAAGTTATAATTTGATGAGGTCAGATTCTTTTAACTTTGGCAGGTATTAAATTAGCTACTTGGCGCCCAAACTGGGACAATACTATATGTCATACTTGATTTTTTCACAATCACTACTAATATAATGTATATATTGGCGTGCAGATAGATTTTAATCGAGAACACGAATATAAGCTATCTTTCTCGATAATCGCGAGATAGAGTTAGTACTGTATTCATGAGTTTTCTATGTGTATTATGTATTTATTAAAAAAAAAAGTATATATGTATGTATATCAGTTGTCTGTAACGCTCTACTTAGTATGAAACTGGATTATGGTGGTGAATTGCCCTGAGATATATATGTATATATATTATCGTACCATGATGATGAACGAATGACATAACCTACCATTTATCTCAAAAAAAGCAGGCAAGTCGCGGGTAACTGTTAGTTGAACATTGCACCCTTCAGTGCAATAAATCTAAACTTCAACTTTATTATCTGCACTGAAATAAAACAGCTGTAATATCATATACATAGGTAACACGTACAAGTACTCCATAAAAGAGAGAGACACAGCCCCTGAGAAATCTCGGCGGCACCAAGGCATCACGTTGCACGTTTAAGCAGGTAATTGGAGAAAACGCTTGGATTAATTGAACAAAATAGCATTTTTTAATGTTTTAATTTATTAAATTCTCTTTTATATATTATCTAAACACTTAAAAACAGAATAACCATTTCGAAAATGAAAAGTATATTTATTTATACATATATACGGAATATATTAATTTGAATATGGAATTATAATTTACAAATAAAATAAAGTTCTATTTTTAAATTTTAAAGGTAACTTTTTATTTAAATAAATAGTACATATTTAATTTGAAAATGGAATTTAAATTTATAATATAAGTAAATTAAAATTCTATTTTCAAATTTAAAAGGTAACTATTTAATTGTTTTAATTAAATAGTACATATTTAATTTGAAAATGGAAATTAAATTTAAGAACAGTCAACATCTATCAACATTAATTAAAAGTAAAGTAGAATTTTATTATCAAATTTAACAGATAATTATTTAATTAAAAAAAAGGTTTGGATGATGATGTTAACAATACTTTTCTAATATAAAGCTAGAGTTACATAGTAATATTTTTTTGCGCTCTTAAATCTACTATAATAGTATAAAGTTGAGAGTTTTTTTTGTTTATTTGGTTGAATGATCTAATGACAGGGATTATATTAGAATTGATAAATTATTATCGATATATCTTTTGGACAAGCTTTAATGATAAAGTCGTTTAATGAAAAGTGGAATATAAAGTGTTACAAAATGTGTAATGCTTTAGTACGTCTAAGAAAATAATCTAATTTATTTGAATTCTGTGTCTTAAAAAAATCTGTGACATATATATCTATGGAATATATTATAAAAATAGAGTTATATAATATATATTATAGGGCCACAGTTTTTCTTTTCGCCGTGATTGCCTACAATGCTTCCTATTTCTACCAAAAGGCTTAGCTGGTAAAGAAGAACCATATGGCATTTAGCTCGCCTTTTGTACACTTTTTATTATACAATTAAGAATAAAAAAAGTAATTAGTATAGAAATAACCTTTATTCAAATAAAATTAATACACTTTTGAGTAGTCAATTTTTTCTTCCACCACTCATTCCAATCGCAAACTCATAACAGAAGAATCATTAAGAAACTCGTATTGGTCTTTTAATAAAATTATTTTTAATTCCACCACTCATATGGAACACAGACGAATCACAAGAATGAATAAGAAATTTGCGTGTTGTCCTTTTAAAAAATATGTTCTAGATTAATACACATTAACAAGGATTAGGCATGTGAAAATTTTATAATAATCTATTAATCTAATACAGACAAAAATACCAATCCGTAGGTTGTATCAGATGTTTTTTAACCCTCTCCTGTTGTATAGAAAAAAAATGTTTTAAGTAATAAAATCTTTTTTTTTTTTTTTTTTTTAGTTCTTAGTTGTACAATTAGGTTATGTAAATACTAGTTATATAATAATATGTAATAAATAATTGTTTTTATTATTCATGTAATTTATTATAAGTTTTTATGATGCAAATATTTTATTCAACTAATAAAATCTTGCACGTAGGGATCCTAATTTACCTTTTCAGTAAACAGACAACTAAACCGGACCATATCACACTAGATTGTATGTTTGTATGTGTACGGCGGACAGCATAACGGACTTTATATTGTTTAATCTGTGCCAACAAGTTTATACATGTGCAGCCATAAAACGAGCGACTTTTTAACCTCAGAAGAAAAGAGCAAAAGAATTTCTTTTTGCACAATTTTTGAGCAGATTTATATAGGACTAAAATACGGCTTCGCTCGCGTTAATTTATCGCCTTAGGGGTGGAATTTATTAAAACCCTTTTTAGGGGATGCCTACGTTATAGTAGCTTTATGCATGCAAAGTCTCAGCCCGATCGGTTTAAAATTGACAAAGTTTCATATAAACTTTCATCCCCTATTTTATCCCTTTGGGGGTATAATTAATTAAAATCCTTTCTTAGCGGATGCCTACGTCATAACATCTACCTGCATGCCAAATTTCAGCCCGATCCGTCCAGTGGTTTGGGCTGTGCGTTGATAGATCACTACGTCAGTCACCTTTGAGTTATATATATATATATTTAGATTAGTAATTTTTTTTTTAAATATATGTGTGAATTTGTATGTATTATAGTGCGCTTAAATATTAGTTCTTACAACATACCAGTTACCCCGGCTTCGCACGGGTGCACATGTATTATACATATAAACCTTCCTCTTGAATCACTCTATATACTACTAAATACTGCATTAAAATCCGTTGCTCAGTTTAAAAGATCTAAGCAAACAGACAGAGGAAGCGACTTCATTTTATACTATGTAAAGATGAAAGAAACATATTATATTATATAGAAACTATGTTGCTATACTTGTTATCATATTAAAAAAAAAGCTTGAACTACTATTCCATTTACTCTCAAAATATGTACTGTCTCACAAATATAGCACTAACGATATTATAAATTTATCGATCCTGCGTTCAATTCAAACGGAGATTAAATTTACGACGCCCTTAGCCGAGGTTCGAACCCCTTATCTTTGTCATCAGACTAAAGTCGTATCCGTCAGGCGAGAGTTGGCCTTCAATCGCTTTATAAGTCCTTCCTTTGGTTTGGAGTGCCTTCTGCACTCGCCCCCTATCGTCCGGTGAAGCTGAAGGCCTTTCGGACTACTCTAATACTGTTGGCCTACCTGCGGCCAACAGTATTAGAGTAGTCCGAAAAAAATGTATTGTAATGAGTTTGGGTAACTTGCAGCGTAGTTTTCGTGGCCGCACAATATTAAAGAAACCCCGCCCCGTGTCGGCTCCATCAAACGGTAGGGGCGCCCTGGAGAAATCAGCCGTCGATATGTGCGCAGGATAATTAGCGAGCTCCTACCGAGCAAACACGGGTTATAACATTATATTATATGCTAGTTACCACCAGTATTATATTAGCGTTTATATAAAAAAAACTGTGAATATTTAGGATGGCTGTGGTAGTGTAGCGGTTTAGGACATCGCCTAGCTTCCAATGGTCGCTAATTCGATTTTCGATACAAATATGTGTATTAATGAGTTTGAGTGTCTGTATAGGTACACGGTCTATACATAAAAAGACACCCACCCATGTTTTTTTATGTACCATGTATGTAAACAAAATTTATCACAGCGTAAGTTACATCATAACATAAATTAAGACAATGCCTATGATTGATTAAATCCAATAAAAGGTATTGATATTAATAATAAACAGTTAACCACAGCAACTCACGTTTTATAATAGTTAGTCTGTACTAACTCTTATAAAACGTGAGTTGCTCTAAGAATTGGGATTATGTCATTGCCGGTAATTGTTTTAAAAAAAAAATAATAGCGATGGAATATATAACCTCCTCATTTTTTGTAGCCATGAAGAGCTTAGACATTAAAAAAAAATAGGCGTGAGAAACCTACAGAATAAATGTATGCAAGCGATTCAAATATGCCTTCAAAATACTGGTTACACTGTTTTTTAAAAAAAAGTTGCCATAAGTGACGCAATCCTGGCCAATAATAAAGACTAAACAAATCTGACATACACGATAGGAGTAACGAAAATCGAACGTGGAAATTCGAAAATTTGAATTTGAAAAAAGAACACTCCGTCAAAGTGGCAGTTACAGTTAGTGTAAAGGCGTGTTCTGATTGGTCCATGCAGATACTCTAGACGGAGGGTGCATTTGCACAAAGGTACAGAAATATGTGGCCGGTGCTAAACATTAACGATTATAGCCGCCAAGTCACGTCTAATTGCAAGTATGGATGCGTTTATGTAAGAGGTGCCACGTTCAGGAAGCGAGAAGTGTATTTTTGTATTGTATGGTCCCCTCCGATCGATTCCCCGTCCAATTCAAACGGGGATCGAAAGTTGAGGTTCGTACCTCTAGCGGTGCTCTCAGACTAAAGTCGTATTCGCCACGTTCAGGAAGCGAGGAGTGTATTTTTGTATTGTATTGTCCCCTCCGATCGATTCCCCGTCCAATTCAAACGGGGATCGAAAGTTGAGGTTCGTATCTCTAGCGGTGACGAAGCGGTGACTCTACTATGACGAAGGCAACCCCTAAGAAAGGATTTTGATAAATTCCACCCCTAAGGGGATAAATAAACGCGAGCGAAGCCGCGGGTAAAAGCTAGTCTCTTATATGGACCGTTATGGGTATTGAGCGACTCGTCGCTGAAAAAATGACCTAATTCAGGGTTCTCGGTTCAAAATTGAACAAAAAAAAATTAGACAAACACACAGAAACACAATCATACTCACAAGTACAAATATTCGTATCCTGCGAGGAATTGAACCCGCGACCATAGCTAGTAAAGCGGTGTGCTGTATAGTTAGACGAAATTTAAAGTTTTTAAACGTGTACATTGTTGCATAAACCGGTCCTAGCTAATTGTAAGCGCACGTTATCGCGAGACAAACGCGTTGGCTCTGCAACGCATAACCATTACCAGTTTTTGGTTTCGAGAAATTAGCGCCTTTTTGCATTGTCTCGTCCCATACGGCAAGCGATTGGTTGCTATAGTATTGCGTCGTCTCTTGTAGTTCTTTTTAAACCTACCAGCTATGTTGCAACGCCTTTCTTTGTTTGGATAGCCTATTCTGCTGCTCTTGTTTTCGAAGTAAGCCCTCTATGTAATGTTATTAAAAGAGTAAGTAATATAAAAAATACTTTCGAATACATCCAGTCAAAGAGTTAGTAGTAAAGTAGTGACAGATATTTAGCGTGTTTTACGTTTTCTTAGGTATGGACGTTTTTATACAGTTGTTTGTTTGTTTGTTTAGCATTTTTGATATGTTAACTTTATTGCTAGCTAACTTTGGAATGATATTTCACATTTATTTTGATGTAATTTCTTACTATAATAATAATATTAATTCTGGACAATTCACACAATACAATGTAACCAGAGTTTATGTTATGGGTGGACAAGTGATATAAATACTTAAATAGTTTTAATAATAATTATAACTCTATAATAATAATAATCTCAGGACAATTCACACAGTGCCATCTAGTCCCAAGTTAAGCTAGCTAAAGATTGTGTTATAGGTACTAGATAACTGATACAAATACATAGATAATTTTTTTTTCGTAAATATACATATTATACATAGAAAACACCCAGACCGATACAAACAATCACACTTATGAATACAAATGTTTGTGCAGTGCGAGGAATCGAACCCGCGACCATCGGACGTAAAGCGATGTGCTAAACCACTAGACCACGGAGGTCGTCAAACAGATGCTGCAACAAATCGACAAACTATTAAAATCTTGGATCATCATCGAAGTATTCAATTAGATATGGTGATTCAGTATTTTTTCAAATGCAGTCTATACCTCCGAGTACAGTACGGAACCCTTAAGGAACCCCTTTCTTGCTACCCTCAAATTACGATTGCATAAATAAATTTCCAATAAAATAACTCATTAATTTGGGGGCTGGTACAATGATTCGGGTATTTTACTTTAATTGGTTTTGTTTTATTTTTCGATACTTTTAAAACATTGTGTTATATACTTATCTATACATCTATATATATAAATAAAATTGGAGTGTATGTTTGTGATATTGAAATAACCGTTTTTTATTACATGTATATGAATATAAATATGGTACATACCCCAAAATAACATTTTTTATAATTTTTGTCTGTCTGTCTGTTTGTTCCGGCTATTCTCTGAAATGGCTGGACCGATTTTGACGGGACTTTTTTGGCAGGTAGCTGATGTAAGAAGAAGTAACATAGGCTACTTCTATTTAAAAAAATAAAGTTATATTCCACGCGGACAGAGTCGTGGTTGCAGCTAGTATATAATAAAGTGAAAATATGAGGTACCTATATTTAAGTGCATTTTTATTATATTTCTGAATTGGAATTAAAAATGGAAATATTGTATATTTTGTATGTTTGTTTATTTGTATAAAAATATAGAAATAATCTTTATCAAAATCAAAATATATTTAATATAAACATTTGAATAGTCGTTGAATACTCTTATCCACGGATCCCAAAGGGGTACTAAGATTAGGATAGTTAAATAAATTAAACTAAGAAAATCTTTCCACATTGGTTATTTTATGTGCTTTAGTAATAATTATCAAAAGACTATATGTATTCAAAAACAAATCTTAATAGCGAGATGTAGAAAAATGTATAAATCTAAACAACGCCATCTAGTGGCACACTTAGGAACTAAAACAAACAAATGTTATTTCGTTCGATTGTAGTCGTATTTTTTTATTTTACCACTGATTCGGAACAGAAACTCAGTACAAGATCACTCATGGCCTTCACAGAATCAGTGTCAGGAGAGTAAGCTGTTACAGCGTATGCTGAGTGTGGCCCAATTATTTTATTCCCAATTTGTGTATGTAGCATTACTATAATTTTAGAAATAGAACTAGAAATAATCTTTATTCAAATAAACTTAATATAAACATTTATGAACGAATAATATTTTTTTTTCTACCGCTCTTTTGGAAAGAAGACATGTCACTGACGAACGAGACAGAAGCTTGCGTCTTGCTTTTATAAATAAACTAGCTGTCCCGGCAAACGTTGTTTTGCCTTAAAATAAAAAAAAATTAGGGGTGGACTACCCCTAACATTTAGGGGGATGAAAAATAGATGTTGACCGATTCTCAGACCTACTCAATACGCTCACAAAATTTCATGAGAATCGGTCAAGCCGTTTCGGAGGAGTATGGAAATGAAAAATGTGACACGAGAATTTTATATATAAGATAATCTTCAGATTTTATGTGAATACATATTTATATATGTTATTGGCTGACAATAAAATTAGAAACACTAGGGGTGTCGAGCCCGTTGCCAATCCTTAAGAAACCTTAATATACCCTTCTTGAAAACCCCCATACTGTAGTCTCAAGAGAGAACCTTAGCATTTAGTTTATTCCACAATCTAGCTGTAACTATCACCTATGCAAGCATACTAAGGATCAATATGTGATTGCTACAGATTATGCAGTAACTAACAGTGCTATAAATGACGTAGTGGAGTAACTTGAAGCAGTCATGCTCTCTTTTATATTTTTTATTATTTCATTGAATTAGTGCTAATCGGTGGTTTATATTCACACACTTAAACTTAAATTGTAAGTAAGAATAAATTATTTAAAAGAGCAACACACACGTTTCTTGCTTGTTCTTCTTGTGATGAGACAGCATTCCGAATGAGCGGTAGATTAAAAAAAAAAATGTTATGACTATTCAAAAGTGCTTCAATGTAAGTTTATTTGAATAAATGATTTTCTATTCTATTCTATTCTATTCTTAAAGTTCAAACTTGTGGCGGCGGCGGCGTGGTGGTCCGAAGTCCATGTGTTCTAATATGGTTGAGTACAATGATGACCGGCTCATCCGTCATACTCGGGTGCTGCTGGTGGGGTCTGTTCTGTTCGGGTTACGAACATTGGTTACACTATTTACTTTTGACAAAATTGGTATAACATATGCTGGTGGTCACTATATTCTCCCAAAGTGAATTTAAAAATGATCTGTACTATTGTAAACATGTACAATTTGAAAAGAATATGAGCTGAGTTTCTTGTCAGTTCTTCTCATCTCGAAATCACTCTGAACTCTGAACTGACGGTAGATTTGACCTATCATAAGAGTCTGTAATAGACATTCATGAATAAAGATATTTTGATTTGATTTGATTTGAAGTGTAACCAGATGTACACATAAAACAATTCAAACCTAGTTTAGGTCTATGAACCTACTTTTCTAGTTATCAGATATTTCATCCGTCCTGTATTAGGAATGTGTTAAAGACATTTAAGAAACAGCGCGGGCAGGTATTAGGTCGGGTATCACTCTGTTTAATTAACATTCCGGCGCACCTCGGCGTCACGACGGCAGAATTAAACCGATAACACTTCGGCACTTATTGACAGCGGGCTCGCGGTCTGATAACGCTGCTGATCCAGTATTTTAAAACACCCTGTTTATTTTATGGATGATAATGGATTGCTGATCTAGTATTTTATAACACCCTGTTTATTTTATGGATGATAATGGATTGCTGATCTAGTATTTTATAACACCCTGTATATTTTATGGATGATAATGGATTGCTGATCTAGTATTTTAAAACACCCTGTTTATTTTATGGATGATAATGGATTGCTGATCTAGTATTTTATAACACTCTGTTTTTATGGATGATAAAATGAGCATGAAGTCAGGTCAGTTAGCCCAATGTGACAAATTCTCCAAGTATTTGTCATGATGGGTATTTTATAACACCCTGTTTTTTTATGGATGATAATGGAATGCACTGTTTATGCTGACGGGGAACGAGTGGAAGATGATAAATTGAGTATGAAGTCAGGTCAGTTAGCCCAATGTGACAAATTCTACAAGTATTTGTCATGATGGGTATTTTATAACACCCTGTTTTTTTATGGATGATAATGGAATGCACTGTTTATGCTGACGGGGAATGAGTGGAAGATGATAAAATGAGCATGAAGTCAGGTCAGTTAGCCCAATGTGACAAATTCTCCAAGTATTTGTCATGATGGGTATTTTATAACACCCTTTTTTTTTATGGATGATATTGGAATGCACTGTTTATGCTGACGGGGAACGAGTGGAAGAT
Source organism: Achroia grisella (assembly GCF_030625045.1). Taxonomy (NCBI): domain Eukaryota; kingdom Metazoa; phylum Arthropoda; class Insecta; order Lepidoptera; family Pyralidae; genus Achroia; species Achroia grisella. The sequence continues at coordinate 1,798,025 of NW_026712653.1, read as the reverse complement.
GATCATGTCATGAAGTCAGGTCAGTTAGCCTAATCTGACAAATTCTACAAGTATTTGTCATGATGGGTATTTTATAACACCCTGTTTTTTTATGGATGATAATGGAATGCACTGTTTATGCTGACGGGGAACGAGTGGAAGATGATTAATTGAGCATGAAGTCAGGTCAGTTAGCCTAATAGACAAATTCTCCAAGTATTTGTCATGATGGGTATTTTATAACACCCTGTTTTTTTATGGATGATAATGGAATGCACTGTTTATGCTGACGGGGAACGAGTGGAAGATGATAAATTGAGCATGAAGTCAGGTCAGTTAGCAATGTGACAAATTCTCCAAGTATTTGTCATGATGGGTATTTTATAACACCCTTTTTTTTTATGGATGATATTGGAATGCACTGTTTATGCTGACGGGGAACGAGTGGAAGATGATATAATAATTCACTACAAATTCTCCAAGTATTTGTCATGATATTTTATAACACCCTGTTTTTTTATACTACGATTGTGGCAATCAAGTTGTTCATCGCATCATCAAGTAAGGCAATCGAAAACATGTTCTATCCTGATAGTCCAAGATACATATTCAAATGCAATTCGTTTATTGTAACATATGTTCTTATATTTCTCTAAAGCTAAAGTACTTTGACTTTTAAGACGGTACCTTCATCACCAGTTGTGATTTTTTAATTTATATTATTTTATTTTCTCTATTTTATTATATTTAGGCCAATTACTATCCAGTAATAAAATTAAGAGAATTTAGAACCTACACAAAAAACTTGGTTAAATAAATCTTAAGAAGAGGCATAATAATAATAATAATTTTATATTAATTGTAACTTATATATATAAAACTAGCTGAGCTCGCGGTTTCACCTGCATGAAATTTATAACCTATATGTTATTCTGATGTGTAAGCTATATTACAGTAAAGTTTCATCAAAGTTCGTGCAGTAGTTTTTACGTGAAAGACTAACAAACAGCCATCCAGTCATCCACACTTACAAACTTGCGAGTTTATAATATTAGTAAGATATCTTTGTTTTTTAACATTTCAGTTATTTTAGATATTTTTTTTCTTTAGGTATTTAAGATCTGCTTCTCTACCAGACCGCGAGCCATCTCTCCAGAGACGAGAGTTCGACAGCGGCCGTTATCCAACCGACATGCTGGCATCCCGTTTGATACTCTGCGCACGAACAATTAATGTGCACTCTATTTTTTAAATTTTAAAACATATTATTTAATATACTAATTTCCATTTTATTGTATTTTATTAGGCATATTGATACTAGAAGTAAAAGTCAAATCCATCACATTTATAATAAGTAACAGTTGATATTTAACGTGCAACTGATCGGAACGAGAGTAAATTATATTTACTGCTGTATATCTGTATTTTTATGGATGATAATGGAATGCACTGTTTATGCTGACGGGGAACGAGTGGAAGATGAAAATTGATCTCCATCATATTTTAATAGTTATAGTACCACATTGACTCTGTCAAGTATCTTGGACTTTCACCATAGATCGTTTTTTTATACTACGATGGAAGAAACACATAAAGGCAAAAAACGAGATGATACAAATATAAAATTCAATTCGTTTAAATCTGGTTCTTATATTTCCTACTTTGACTTTTAAGACGATCATCTCTTGTGATTTTTTAATTTATATTATTTTATTTTCATTTTATTATATTTAGGCTTACTATCCATATAAAATTAAGAGTTGCACTCAAAAAAACTTGGTTAAATAAATCTGGACATAATAATTCAGTTATTATATTAATTGTGCCTTATATATATGAATATCGAAATTTATCCAATAGATGTCAAAACTGCAAAGTTTCATCAAAGTTCATCTTACGTGAAAGACTCCATGGTTCATCACCAACTCTGAGAGTTCATAATATTAGTAAGATATCTTTGTTTTTTAACATTTCAGTTATTTTAGATATTTTTTTTCTTTAGGTATTTAAGATCTGCTTCTCTTCACCCAAACGCGAATCTAGCTCCAGAGACTTCTAGCTAATATCCAACCGACATGCTGGCAAAGATCAAATATCCTTGAGCTGGATGAACAATTAATGTGCACTCTATTTTTTAAACAAATTATTTAATGTACTAATTTCCATTTTATTGTATTTTATTAGGCATATTGATACTAGAAGAAAAAGTCAAATCCATCACATTTATAATAAGTAACAGTTGATATTTAACGTGCAACTGATCGGAACGAGAATAAATTATATTTACTGCTGTATATCTGTAATCCACTGAATATCTCCATCATATTTTAATAGTTTCAACGATATAAATATAGAATATATAAAGACTGAGTAAAATATTTACTGAAATACCAAATAAAATCAAATCATCAGAGGCATTTTATTAAAGAAATAAATAAATAACCCTGGACAACTAAAACAGCGCTAGTCCCACGATGAGCAGAGCTTGTGTTATGTGTACTAGACAATTGATAAAATACTTTTTTTTTGTAAATATATACATAATATACATAGAAAACACCCAGACTGATACAAAGAGTCATACTCATGATGTAAAGTGGTGTGCTAAACTGCTAGACTACCGAGGCCGTCGAATAATGGAATACTACATCCGCTTACGCGCTGGCGGAGCACCAGTGGAGGTTGATAATATGAGCAAGAAGTAACTGACCTCAGTTAGCCCATCTTGGCAGATGGCAATTTACCATGTTGGTTTCCAGGGGGAACAGTGTGGAGGTCAACCTGACATGGGGCTTTGCTAGCAATGGGGTTATTAGTCCACATTACTAACCGACTAATTTTGAAGGAACTATCACTCGCAGATAGCTAATATTATAAGGAGTAACTTAGGCCGCTTCTTTTTTTTTTTTAATAATTTATTTTATGAAGAAGTCGAAGCCAGTCATACGGTGCACTTTTATATTGAGTCTTATACTCAATATAAGGGTGCACCGTTTTCGATCGCGTCTACTATAGCCCTTGTCTATATTAATGTGGCTAATTTGTAAGGGCACACTCACCTCATTTGTTGAGGGCTGTAGTCAGTACATCGCGGCCCCACGCGATCTAGTGTTGTTGATAATAAACCCGTAATCCCGCGGAATTGACATCAGCAAGTAACAAAATAGGGGAATATCCCGGTGTTTTTTTTTGAGACTTCAAAAACTCTCTTAAATAATCTATATCTAAGTATCGTCTTTTTTATAGCATAAGGTACAAACGAACTTGCGGCTTGGCTGAAGGTAAGTGATTACCTCCGCTCATGAGGACCCGCAGCACCAGAGAATTTGATTTCATTTTCATTCATTTCATTTTCAATTATTATTTTTTTTTTTACTCCGGACAATTCACACAGTGCCATCTAATCCCAAGATAAGCAGAGCTTGAGTTACAAAATTATGCTTCATTATTAAGTAGGTAATTATTAACTGTAGTAATTTGAAATAATTGCATCTAAAAACCATGTACATATTATATTTATTCTGAGACAGTATATAAAATTGCATGTACAAAGACGAGAGATATACAATCCTGTAAAACTTTTATATTCGTTTACGCGAAAATTCTTCGTCTGAATTTGTAAAATCCCACGGGATTTTACGTGTATACATAAGACTGGACATCACTAAATACGTTTACTTGTTAATCGGCAACACTAATTCGCGTTTAATTAAAGAACGAGTGCTTTAGAAATGGTAGGCAATGGGCTCCGGCTTGGGGTAGAGGGGTACAGGGTTCATGGAAATTGACGGCAATCGGTGAAAAGAAAACAGTATTTGAAAACTTCGATGGTGTAGCGGTTTAATATACTGCCTTACTTTCTAATAGTCCCGGGTTCGATTTCAGCACAGTATACAAATTTGTATTTTTTCATATAAGTGTTAGTATATTTATTTTCTGTTTATATCAGGTTTAAATTATAATGAATGTAAGCTTCAACCAAACAACGCTTGTCCACTAATAATACTATTAAATTAATTATAAGAGAATATATATATATATATATATATACAATAATACATAGCTACCACATTCCACTATTATTTGTAAGAACGTGTTGATGGATACGGTAATAAAAAAGCTAATATACATACACTAAAATAACATTTTTTACACTTTTTGTCTGTCTGTCTATCTGTCTGTACCGGATAATCTCTTAAATGGCTGGACCGATTTTTACGAGACTTTTATTAGTAGGTAGCTGATATAATAAGGAGTAACTTAGGCTACTTTTATTTTAGAAAAATTCTTTTTTTTTTAAATTAAGTAAAATTCCACGGGAATTAAGTATTCTTTTATTTTAGAAAACTAAAGTTAAATTGCATGGGAACGAAGTCGCTGGTACAGTAACACATAAAAATATACACAGCTTTACAAAATGAGTCCAATATTCGTTTAATTTGTTTACAATCGCGCTCATCTCTAAGTTATCAAGTGGCTATTGTGTAGATCCTTGATAGGTAAAATTTGGAAACGTAATCTTAGTGAGAGAAAACTCATTTATCCACCTCAATACAGCGTCTCCGATACGATCTAAATGCCATCTGAGATATCATATTATAAGGCCCAAATGTCTGCAACACAGATGTAGAGTTTGTGAAGAAGACTGAAAGCCTATATTATTAACTGGCTGTACCCGCGACTTTGTCTGCGTGAAATTTAGCTTTATAAACGTAGCCTAAATTACTCCTTATTACATCAGCTGCCAAAAAAAGTCCCATCAAAATCGGTCCAGCCATTTTAGAGATTAGCCGGAACAGACAAACAGACAATATTTTTATTCGTGAGTATAATTGTTGGTATAACAATTATACTCACGAATAAAAATATTATAATATATAATATTCTGGTATAAATCTGGCTGAATAAGATTCAAATCATGACATAGTATAAAATTATGTATATATAAAAATATGCTTAAATCTTTAAAACTACGCGACGGATTACGAAGCGGTTTTTTTTAATAGATAGAGTAATTCTTTAGAACGGTTTATATATATAGTACGTGTACACCCGGGCGAAGCCGGGGCGAGTAGCTAGTGTTGTATAAAACACTGCCTTTGTAAAAAGCTAATTATGAATTGGAAGTGTTCTTTAATATAATATATCATAAGAGTCTGTAATAGACCTACACGAATAAAGATATTTTGATTTGTTTTGAGTTATTTCTGAAGGATACAACATCTGTGTGTGCTCTATTTTATAAGGTATTGAATAGTCCCAGTTAATCCAGCTCGATATGAGACCCCAACAAAGAGATCTCTGATACAGTACGACGCGACTGACACAGTTATTGGGTCTTAGAATCACGAATATATAGATATGGCATCTTTGTTTTATTGAGTTAGATCAGCCACCAAAAAAAAAAAAACCCGTGATGATGGAGCGCTTTCTTCAGAGCGCACTAACCCACTCTGGGTTACAAAAAAATCTAACGGGGCCTGTACACTAGAGTTACCAACCATCCTGTTTTCCCAGGACATGTATATTATAATAATAATAATATCAGGACAATTCACACAGCGCCATCTAGACCCTAAGTTAAGCTAGCTAAAGCTTGTGTTATGGGTACTAGATAACTGATACAAATAATTTTTTTTCGTAAAAATATACGTATAACATATAGAAAACACCCAGACCGATACAAACAATCATTCATATACAGATGTCTGTGCCGTGCGAGGAAACGAACCTGCGGCTATCGGAAATAAGGCTATGTGCTAAACCGCTAAGCAACCGAAGCCGTCACACATACTAGTATATACATATAAAGATATTGTTGTAAATATGATACTGGCCATCGTAGACTGTATTTATTGTACATTTTTATAGAATACTAGCTACTTGCCCCGGCTTCGCACGAACTACATGTATTTTATATATAAATCTTCCTCTTGAATCACTCTATCTATTAAAAAAACCGCTTCAAAATCCGTTGCGTAGTATTAAAGATCTAAGCATACATAGGGACAGACAGACAGCGACAGCGACTTTGTTTTATACTATGTAATGATGTCACTTTTATATCATAAGAATTTTTCTTAATCATTTTAATATATTTTAATAATTAAAATGATTAAGACTTAATTTACTGCTGAACTCTCTTTTTTTCAAAAGGTTATGGGTTAAAACCGTAAAAATATTGTTAAAAATATATTTGTGATATTTGAAAATGTATGATTCTTCAAGTTGGATAATTACAATGAAAACCATCTCCACCACCAACCAACTGAAAGGTACCATTAATTATTGAGATTGGGCATTTTCAAATAATAATGTTAAATTCAAAATCTACTGATATTTGAGAACTCTCTTATTTCCAAAAGATATTTTGTAAATGAGACAAAAATAAAAAAAAATATTTATTCTGCTGTATCCTCTACCTGTCCACCTGTAACGAATGTCATATTTTTTATCACTATCTTTACAGTCCAGTTAAATTACTTAATCTTTTTGTGTTAGTTTAGAACTTTTTTATGTTATGTTAAAGGGAACGCTACAAATGAATACTCCATGAAGAAATTGTACAAAACATAGATGTTTCATTTGAGAAATAGAGGTAGACAGAAAATAAGATGGGAAGATGATATTAGGAAAGCAGTCGGTTCAATATGGACTCGTAAAGGAAATGACAGGACAGAATGGAAATTTAGAGGAGGTCATATGTCGTAAGACAAGCTGTACCGTTTATAGATAACAACCGTCTTAGTACCAAGGCGCGCAATCGCGCGACTGCGCGATTTATCTAAAAGTGCCAGATGAGCGGTAGCGACTCACGCGTCAGTGTGTTTTTGAGTTCCGAAATTAAAACATTTTTACAAAAAGCGACGCACGCGTCAGTGTGTTTTGGAGTTCCGAAATTAAAACATTTTTACAAAAAGCGACGCACGCGTCAGTGTGTTTTGGAGTTCCGAAATTAAAACATTTTTACAAAAAGCGACGCACGCGTCAGTGTGTTTTTGAGTTCCGAAAACATTTTTACAGAAAGCGACGCACGCGTCAGTGTGTTTGGAGTTCCGGAATTAAAACATTTTTACAAAAAGCGACGCACGCGTCAGTGTGTTTTGGAGTTCCGAAATTAAAACATTTTTACAGAAAGCGACGCACGCGTCAGTGTGTTTTGGAGTTCCGAAATTAAAACATTTTTACAAAAAGCGACGCACGCGTCAGTGTGTTTTGGAGTTCCGAAATTAAAACATTTTTACAGAAAGCGACGCACGCGTCAGTGTGTTTTGGAGTTCCGAAATTAAAACATTTTTACAGAAAGCGACGCACGCGTCAGTGTGTTTTGGAGTTCCGAAATTAAAACATTTTTACAGAAAGCGACGCACGCGTCAGTGTGTTTTGGAGTTCCGAAATTAAAACATTTTTACAAAAAGCGACGCACGCGTCAGTGTGTTTTGGAGTTCCGAAATTAAAACATTTTTACAGAAAGCGACGCACGCGTCAGTGCGTTTTGGAGTTCCGAAATTAAAACATTTTTACAAAAAGCGACGCACGCGTCAGTGTGTTTTGGAGTTCCGAAATTAAAACATTTTTACAAAAAGCGACGCACGCGTCAGTGTGTTTTGGAGTTCCGAAATTAAAACATTTTTACAAAAAGCGACGCACGCGTCAGTGTGTTTTGGAGTTCCGGTCGCTATTTTGGAAATTAAAACATATTTACAAAAGTTACACATTATTTTCTCTTACTACAAAATTTCACAAAAAAGAGGGTAATTATTCTTGGCATTTTTCACATATATTGCGAAAAAATGTATGGCACTATGACGGATAATATTAATCATATATAAAAATACTCATATATAAACTTACCTCTATATTATAATTATTTTGTTGTTATTTTCATATTTAATGTACATATTAATTTATGTAATTATTCTTTCTGTGAGAGGAACAATAAAGTGTTTTTCATTCATTCATTCATTCAAAAATATTAGTATAGCAATAGATTTCTTTTTTTTTAATTATTACAATTTATAAAATTAACTACATTAATAATTACATTAATACATATTAATACACATTATACAAAATAAAAAAAAAACCTAAAAGTTAATTGCAATAAAGTCTTTTTATTTTTTTATTATTTATTTATTTTATTAATACAACATCCATTATTCGGTGGAGCCTATATTCGTAGATCCATGACCGCCGTTCCTTACATCCCATTAACTCTGCGAGTTTTAGGAACAAATTCGATTCGATGTGGAAACTTCTTGAACAATACGAAACACCTTGTTTGTTAATATCGAGAAGGGAGCCTTTATCGAGATATTCGAATACAGATAGATTGCGCGCCATTGATTAGACGAAAGGATTATGTGTATTTAGATTGAATTTGAAAGTCCTCTATTCGAGTCAAATACTATCTGTATCTGTTGGGACTCGATATCTCTCGATTAATCTAAACAAAGTATATTATATTATACAAATTTTGACAATATCTAAAATGTAAAATTAAGTATATATTTTTTTAGGACATCACTACTAAAAGACAAAATTTTTAATTTCACAAATCATTAATCATAATTTTGTATAACATTATATATTTCAATAGTATTTTTAACGACCTATTAAATCTTGTAATCATCATATGTAATAAATAAAGTAAATCTCTATTAAAAATGGAATAAGTAGAAAAAACTAACATTCAGTAAGACTAGAAAAATAATATTAATCTATTCTCAATTTAACCACAGACTAACAATAAACAGAAGAGTATATATATGCGTTTTTTTAATTGAACGTATTTGTATGCATAGTTTCATTCGATCTCTATATAAGCTATAAATATGCGAAATTTCGTACTTTTCCGTCCGTGGAAATTTTGTAAAAAGGGGTATAAAGTTTTTGTTTCACATATTAATATATAGATTTAGAAAATGTGTATGTGATGAGTATACTAATATATATAAATAAAAAAAAAGAGTTGTAAGCCTTCACAACTCGTTCTATTATCAATAGTACCTGCATAGAATCAGCATCGGAGCAATATCAAATCAAACGACTTCACTCCACCGATCCGAGATCCGAGTGAACCCCAACTTGAGTTATTTGCCCAAGTTATCGGGCAACCGTTTATCACCAAAGTGTCACATTTAATAATAATTAATGATAATTGCCTTGTAGCTTACAAAGGCGATCGGCCGATTCTCGTAAGTTATTTCAGTTTAACTTAACAGTTGGAATTTGAGTAGAGAACTGTATCTTGTGTAGTTTGGCGGTGAAGTTTGGAGTACGGAGCTGTGGAGTCGACTGTGTCTAAGGAAATATAACATAGTTTACATTTTTGTTTCTTTACTATTGTAAAATTAATTATTAGAAAAGAAAAAGTAATTTACAACATATAAAAACAAAATCTTACACAGAAATAATAATAAGTGATGGATTGGGCGTACGACGTAGACTTCTATTACAGTTGCTAAAAAACGATCAGTTTATTTCTTTATTTAAAACTTATTTACACATATTATAAAACAAAGTCCTCCTGTTAGTAGTCGCTACTATTTGTATATAATTATGGACGAAGTTTCAGGTCTATAACATAATGCCATATTCTCAGTGCTGAGGCGAAGCGGGTCGCTAGTAAAAAATTAAAACAAATACTTTAAATGCTGTATGTTCTACTCTAGGATACAAAAACATGACACCTAGTCTCCTGTACATTAACATAATAATTCACACAGCGCCATCTAGTCTCAAATAGAACTTGTATTATTAATACTAGACTAGACAACTTATATAATACTTAAACACATTTTTTCGTAAATACATATATACTAAACATAGAAAACACCCAGACGCATATTCATACTCAAGAATACAAATATTAATTAAATAAAATTTCAAGTTTAAGTTGTACTTAATAAATGAAAAATAAAAACTAGACCTCTCCATGCCACCTCTGTCCCTTCATAGTATTCTTAATCACTTAGCATTGGTAAATGGCCACGCGACACGGTAAACAATATGAAAACTTTAACTTCATCTATAATTCACGGCTCACCCGACAACTTGCTGCTCTGTGCTCCTACGCAAACGTTGCATTGTTATACTAAAGACCAATTTCGAATGTGACACACAATTGGAATTACCTATTGTGCCCGCCTTGATATGAGTTTGCTTATGTTGGATTCTCTATTTATGTTGTAACAGTTACATTCTATAATCGAACTGGTATATTTGACTATAGATTTGACGTACCAAAAGAGTCTGTAATAGACCTATATGAATAAAACTATTTTGAATTTTATGTTCTAATCACTATGATTGATTTACTCTTATTTTGTTAGACAACTAGTACGTTGTGTATTTAATGTTTTGACTCTAATCAATTAGCTATTTGGTAGTTAATTTCACACATTTAAATGTAAAGTTACAATATTTGCTTCAATAAGAGCAACACGCAAGTTTCCTGCTCATTCTTCTTGTAATAAATCTTTTCGAATGAGTGCTAGATTAAAATTGTATGACTATTCAAAAGTGCTTATATTAAGTTTATTTTAAATAAGGAATTTTCTATTCTATTCTAAAAATTATGTTATACTTTTTAATATGTTTTTTTTATTCTGGACTGTAAGTTGTAAGCAAAAAAGTTGATATTGAAATCACGCACAGAGGATGTTACAAGATAACGTGATAACATGATTCCGAAGGACTGCGATGTCATACCTCTTATCCTGTAATATCACAGTCTTATCCCACCTTCAACCGTTACACTTTTTACGAAGCAAGCTGCTTGGTAGCTGAAACAGGTACTTTCATACTCGTAAAAGGGTTGCTGTTTGTGGAGACTGGTCTGTATGGATTAAGGGCACTGATTAAATTTCCTTTTAACAAAAATGCAATAACATATGCATACTACATTCTCCCTAATTTAATTTATAAATGAATTTGTATTTTGGTAATTATGTCATTCATTTGAAAAGAATTGGAGCTGAGTTTCTTATCAATTCTAATTCAAATTGAAATATTTATTTTGTAATTAGTCCATCACAGGCACTTTTACAAGTCAATATAAAACAGAAATAAATTATATCTTTACAATTTTTGAGAAGAAAGTTGGTTACGCCATTTCATCATCATCATCGCAGCCCGGAAGTTGTTCACTGCTGGACATAGGTCACTCCCAAAGATCTCCACGACGATCGGTTCTGCGCTGCTCGCATCCAATGCCTTCCAGCGATCTTGACCAGATCGTCGGTCCACCTTGCTGGAGGCCTTCCCACGGTGCGTCTTCCGGTCCGTGGTCGCCACTCGAGGACTTTACGAACCCATCGGCCATCTATCCGGTTACGCCATTTATAACATTTTTATTGTTATATTTGCAGTCAAGTTTTGTAATTTAGCGGTCTGTCGCGTCACTACGAGTGCAATTGAGCATCTATTCACTTCGAAAAAGTAGAAACTGTCTGATTTGTGCAATCAACTCTGATCAAAGTTAGTCTCGAATTTGGACAATGTTTTTGTGTTTGTGCTTTATATCATTGTGACCTGTGCGCAACCAATTAGAGGTGGTCTCCAGGAGTACGAGCCCAATATATTGCAGGTAACAAGCCTTGGATGTCTTAATCAGTCAGCGAATTAACATCATATTTCTGAACCAGCGACCGCGCCCTACCGCATGGCGGTGAAACCTTATTTTCTATATTTTTGCAATTTCTCACCAAATTTAAAAGTTCTTTCTTAACATAATCAGTGATGTTGAACACATTATGCGCAACATTAACGTTAAGTTTTAAATATAATATTATATTTCATTACATTACATTACATACATTTATTGGTATACTATTTAGTACATTCTGTGTTTCTTCTTAGTTCTCGTCACTATTCCATGCGGCCAAAGTCACGGGCACAGCTAGTGTACGTGTAAATAAAAATAAAGCAAATATAAGTTCAGTATACAAACTTCTAATTCTGGTATTGCCGGCTGACAACCAAGCTGTGACTTATAGCCACTAACGTTTGTCATATAAATTTATTTCCACATATTTCCCTGTTATTAATATCATTCGTATATTACATGGGAGCCATTTTGTTATATTCATTGTGACTAACGTTCCGTTGTATGCATCAATTGTTTTGTAGTTAACAAAGAATAAATCTATCAGAAAAAAGAAAAATCAGAATGCACTCACTTCTGTAGGTCTATTACAGATGCCGTTAAGGGTTACGGAAGATTGCTTGCGCATTCCCGTAACTCTGACAAGGGAAGCAAAACCTTGGGGTTTTTAGCAGGTAAGAGTCCGGCAGTATCCGTCTACTTCCTCCGGGGCGGTCTGGTCTCCATGAGGTTTTTCCCTAAGTTAAAAAAAAACAAGCTCTATTACAGATAGTCATATATTTTTCAGTAGTTTATTTCAATGCCGCAGGAGATCGAGTTCGTTGTTTTTTTATGTATTATCTTTAACTTAAAATGTTATTAAATATATAAAAGTTAATTATAATTAATTAAATTGTCAGCCTCGGTAGTCAAGCGGTTTAGCATACTGCCTTACTTCCATTGGTCGCGGGTTTGATACCTCGCACGGTGGAAATATTTGTACTCATGAGTATCTGGTTTTTTCTATGTATATTATTATTATATTTATATATTTACAAAAGAATTATATGTTATAGAGATTATATCAGTTGTTTAGTTAGTTTTAGTTCATAACGTAAGTTTTGCTAAACTTGAGAGTAGATGGCGTTGTGTGAAGTGTCCTGACATATTAAAATATATGTATATAGTTAAACACTCTATGCTGATCCTAAGCCACATTGCATTGGGTTGACTGGAAGAGATGACTTTTAGAGATAACTCCTTCTTTTTTAACATTATTTATTGAACTTACCTAAATAATGTGTTTAAGTGCAATAAACACTGTAATATATTTACTATACATGTGTAAAATAAGAGAGAACTATTAAAAATTTAACAATTAAGAACTTTTATTTTATTGATGTTGGTTGACTTAACAGGCTATTCTGTCCAAATAGAAACAAATTGCTACATTTTGCAAGTCCTTACGAAGAAACGAAATGTATTTAATCTCAAATATATTGTTTCCGGAAGGTATATAAATACACGCTTCCCACTAAGTGGGTTACTGAGAGGAGAACATAAATAAATAATTGCAGTCAATCTTGCGACGGATGTGCCAGCATAGATCATTGTGGACACGGCGGGGAAATGGGACAACGTTCACATAGTGTTGTGATCTACAGAAGAAAGAAAAAAAATAGAAAGAAAAAATATTTATGATCATACACATGATCTGTTCAAGTAATGACTGCTGATTATTTTATTTAGTGCTTGATAATCTATACAGATAAATTAAATTTAATTTTCTGTTTGTAATTTCTCTGTTTTTTATTATTTTAAAATAATTGCAGTCAATCTTGGCGGCATAGATCTATGTGGACACGGCGGGGAAATGGGACAACGTTCACATAGTGTTGTGATCTACAGAAGAAAGAAGGAAAGAAAGAAAAAAATAGAAAGAATAAATATTTATGATCATACACATGATCTGTTCAAGTAATGACTGCTGATTATTTTATTTAAAAAGTGTCATTCAAAAGAATACTAATTTAAAACAAGAACTTTGTAATCTTCACACCACAAATGTTGAGATTACGTCTGAATGTGAATCACTTCGTGCCATTGTGGAGTCATTCAAACAGTGTAGTGATACACATCAAGAGGCATTGGATCGTATCACAGACTTAGAAATTGAACTGTATAAGGCGAACAATATAATTAATCATTATGAAGCGAGTAGACAATATTCCCTAAGAAATAAAACAAATAACCTCTACGATGAATTATTAGCAAGTAATTATGAGTTACACACCATCAGGGACAGTCTACAAAATAATTTAAATAAAAATAACGACAGGAACAAAATATGTTTAAGTAAAAATAAAATAAAGAAATATATTAAAATCAGTAAAAAAATTAATCAACATTAAGAAGTATCATCGTAATGTGCTAAAAATTAAATCTGACAATCGAAGTTTATATGAGCAAATTGATATATATAGAAATAATATGCAGTTATATGATGCTGAATAGGTAAATGCAAACGAATTGCTGAAATATTAAATATCAAAAAAGCAAATAGCAGAACATATATTGGCTGCAAATAAACTCGTTGATATGTGTACATGTAGTGAAACAAGTCACTTGTAAATAACGACTACACTTGTAGTAAGTTACCTTTACCTTCTAATTGTAAGTCGGTTCCACTTTCTCCAATTATAACAGAGAATAAAATTTTAACTTTACGAAATTCTGAAGTATCCCAAGATAGTGTTATAGTATTTTCACTTACTTAAACTACAAATTAAACCAAAAAGTGTTGTAAATAAAATTTTAGAAATGTCACCATAAATACAACAATTATAATATTAGAAATAGAGTACACAAAAAACAAATAAATAAATCCTTTGAAATACTTTTAAGGAAAAAATATAATATTTTGTGCAAAGAAAAATAATTATATTCATAAATTGAACAATTTAATATATAATATGACATATTACAATAATGATGTTATCAGTTTTTTTGATATTAATAAATTTATAAAAGGTTTATATTTAAATAAGAATATATGTCATATGCCTAGGAAATATAGAAATATATTAATAGATTTACTGACTTTTAGAATTAATTCTGTTTGTTAGCAAAAATATAATAATTATAATTTATTGAAATTAATAGTTATAAATGACTTGCAAATATTAATTATCTGTTTATTGGACAAAAGATGTGTTTCATTATGTAGATATGAATAATTTAATTATAATCATGATAAAAAGATTAAAAAGCTTATTTTATTATGTTTGTTACTAATTATTATTGTATTAGATTCTAATGAACTGGATGCAATGAAGCACAGACAATTTAATTTATTGTTTATTTTATTTGTTTTGTTTATTGTTTTTGTTATATAAGATTAGGCTAAGATTTGTTTCTGGATGTGTAATATTTATTATGTTATCTAAGTAGTTGTGTATTGTTACACTATCTTTTATATACAATATATATTGATTATAATTAGACTTGTCATGGGTGTCTGTTACGGACCTACATGAATGAACATTTTATGAATTTAATAAACTGGATTAAAAAAAAAAGTAATTCAATTGAGTTTCTTGCCAGTTCTTCTCAATTGGATCTATATACCGAACTGGACGGTAGGGAAAAAAATCTAATGTAAAAACTTGACGTTCATAAGCGGCTGAAATGTCCTACATGAATAAATGATATTTGAATTTGAATTTGAATTTGAATATACAGATAGATTAAATTTAAGTGTCTGCTTGTAATTTCTTTTTTTTTTATTATTATAAAATAATTGCAGTCAATCTTGGCGGCATAGATCTTTGTGGACACGGCGGGGAAATAAGACAACGTTCACATAGTGTTGTGATCTACAGAAGAAAGAAGGAAAGGAAGAAAAAAAATAGAAAGAATAAATATTTATGATCATACACATGATCTGTTCAAGTAATGACTGCTGATTATTTTATTTAGTGCTTGATATCTATACAGATAAATTAAATTTAAGTGTCTGTTGGTAATTTTTTTTTTTATTATTTTAAAATAATTGCAGTCAATCTTGGCGGCATAGATCTCTGTGGACACGGCAGGGAAATGGAAACGTTCACAGTGTTGTGATCTACAGAAGACAGAAGGAAAGAAAGAAAAAATATTTATGATAATACACATGATCTGATCAAGTAATGACTGCTGATTATTTTTTTAGTGTCTTGATAATTTGTATATTTAATCTAATAAAATTGAAGTGTCTGTTTGTATTTTAAAATTAATGCTGTTCACGCGTTTTATGAATATGAAAGTATATGCGGTATATATATTTAAAAAATGGTTGAAAAAAAAAATATTTTGCTGTTTAAGTTATCGAGAGTTATGTAATTGTAAGAGGGATGAATTAAAAAAAAAGAAACTTCAAGTAGAAGTAGATCCAAGTAAATCCGAATGATGATTCGGTGCAGATATCGAGTAATGTATACATAATAATATATATAAAAAAACACCCAGACCAATACAACCAATCACACTCATTAATACAAATTGTATTGAGCGAGGAATCGAACCCGCGACCATCGAAAGTAAAACGGCATGTTAAACCGCTACACCACCGAGGCCGTCTAATTACCGGTGATAACTATAAAATTGTCATTTTACAGTCGTAACCTGTCCTACTATTAGAGAGAGTACCTCACAGTGGAGCCATTACTAAACAAGCGGGGTCTCTCCGCGGTCACTTTATGGAACCCGACTTAATTCTAAAGACTAAGCTTACAGCGAAAAGGCTTATCTATCAGCCATTTATTCCGACATAATCATAATAAATAACAACGGGCAAGTATTCGTACATTAAACAGAGGAAGCGTCACTTGCCCTGAGTTATATCGTCTACCCGTGTTTGGGCGAGCAGGGCATTAGCATTAATTTAAAATATTATTTATTGTTTGAAACGTTATTGTTTGGGAAGTAAGAAGATTCTAGATCTCTGGAGGAGATAATATTCAGTTCGTAATGTCATTATTATTATTGCCTTATTAGCTTTTATTAAATTGATGTTCATTGTAATAATTTATAACAATATTGCCAACATGTGCGATCCGTGCTTAGGTCACATTATCGTATTATTTCTTGTTACCTTTATATATATATAAATTAATGTATTGTCCATAGTACATATACATATAAATCTAAATATATATAACTCAAAGGTGACTGATATAGTGATCTACGCACAGCCCAAACCACTGGACGGATCGGGCTGAAATTTGGCATGCAGGTAGATGTTACGCCGTAGGCATCCGCTAAGATGAAGATTTTGATTAATTCTACCCCTTAAGAGATAAAATAGGGGATGAAAGTTTATATGAAAATTTGTCAATTTTAAACCGATCGGGCTGAGACTTTGCATGCATAAAGCTACTATAACTTAGGCGTCCCCTTAGGAAGGATTTTGATAAATTCCACCCCAAAGGGGATAAATTAATGCAAGCGAAGCTGCAGGCAAAAACTAGTGTAACTATAATTATCATTGGACCAGAAGGAATTTTTAATTCCCGCTATAACACATTGTCCCAGTCGGATATATATACAAAAACATACATAAAAAAACCTGTTATAAAACACATGAATTTTGAATACTAAGAAACGTGGAATGACAATATGCATAGAAATAATAGCAAGCTCGTATATTATACGGGGCTTTATTACAATAAATGAAATATATATGTATATATATATATATATGAAATGAAAATTCTTTATTGTGTACATTCATAGAATACAAACAAACATTTATATACACTATTAATATATAAATATGTATAAACATACAACATTGAGAAAGTAAAAAGGGAACTATGGGCGGCCTTATCGCTGAAGAGCGAATTGTAATTTTTTTTAAAAATAGTTTAATTTCGAAAACAATGGATATTCTATTTATGATTGCGCTCTCCTGTTTTCTTACTCCATTTTAGTAAATAACTGGTGATATAAATTAATCACATGTAGGTTAATTTATATCATCATATATTTATGTAATACTGACTACCTGCCCTGGCTTTTACAAGTGTACATATCACTCATAAAAACCTTCCTCTTCAATCACTCTATCTATAGCTAGAATTAGCATTCAAATCTGGTTAGCATTTTTTAAAAGATCTTAGTGAAAAGACAGCAGGAGCGATTCTTTTTACAGTATGTAAAGATTAAATCATAAAATAAGTCTGTCTGATTTTTTTTTGTTTGTAATTAAAACAAAATAATTTTATCCTATTGTTACAAAAAATTACTTAAAACGCTTGGTTAATATAATAAACCATAAGGGTTTTTTTCTATTCGGTTCTTTGGGCTGTTGTCAGTTGCATGGACCTGTAGCACTGCGACCTACATAGATCTATTGTGCTCGCCCTTTTCAAAGTTCGCTGCCTAGACCCGTCAGGGTAAGCATCGAAGGATATTCTTAGGAACATGCATAACAATAAGGGTAGTATTTTATTTAAATAACTGCACTTATGTAAAACTGGGGCGGGTACTAAATATAATGAACAAGCAACCAGCCCCGTATTTGCATGGGTATTTCAATTAATTTGCACAAAACGTTAACGACTTATGCGCGTAAACCTTTTCCAAAAAACAGTCTGTTGATATCTGTTGGTAACTGCAAGAAAATCTGTTCATTTATTTATTAAAACTTCAATGCACAAATACATAAATACACGGCGGAGTTAACACCTTGAGGGATTTTCTTTTGTTTGGTTGCTTTCAAAATTATCGTGAACATATGTATATATGTGAGGCCTGACGGAAACTTTGTGACATTATCTCAAGTTAGTATAGTTTAAATTAAATTTAAATTGTTTTAAATGTGTCCTAAATTATTAATTTTGTGGTAAATAAAGATAACTCAACAGATAACTCTCTTGACGTTTCGACCAGGTTATCTCCAGAAAATATCCAGATCAATACAAATGATCTTATAAACTTTATTAATGAATACAATCGAACTCGCGACCATCGGAAGTACGGGGTTGTGCTCTAAACCGCTATACCATCGTACAGTCAATTTTTATTATTGTTGTTTGATATATAGTCAATCCTCCAGTATAGCAACCTATGAAATATACGCTAGGATACTACGAAGAACTCTGCAGTCGTACAACGGGCGTAACATTTTGACATACTGATAATAGTATTAATTATGTATATAGACGATGGTGGACATTTACCATCAGGCAGGCCGTCAGCTTATTTGCCATCCCAACTATAAAAAAAGGAGTTTCTTAGATTAGATTAGATTTCAAACAAACAAACTTTTCACTCTATTGTATCACACGATTAATATTTAATTGCATTAAATATAAAATAGATATTTTGGAAAATCAACTTAAAAATAAAAACATATTAAAGTCCATTTCCCAAATTTTGTAATTGTAAAGTTCGATATTAAGGATTTGATATACTACATTCTATTATATTTACATGATATTAATTGTATAAAAATATTTACTTTGGAAAATCAACTTAAAAGTAAAAACATATTAGAGTCCATTTCCCAAATTTAACAATTTCGGAGTTCTGTATTAAGGGTGCGATACATTAGTTCATCTGAATACTTGAGTGCACACTCGGTTTCACGGATCCGTTGTCAGCTGTAGTGTTGCCGCCATGATGATCTCGTTAAGGGTAAGATGACACCAAATGACCGTAATTATACCCAGTTAAGGGGGAGTAATCGCGTCGGAGGCCGCTGTTTTTGGCGAATTTACAAGCGGCTCGCGTTCCATTGTTTATTAAAGTTTTTTTATTGTTATTATCATTGCCGGAGGGTCTAATTGCTGTTTCGTATTGGGAGTGCCTTGTTATGGGCTTTGAGACGTTTTGATTGTTGCCTCCGTGAGATATTCGCTTTATGTACTTTAACATCTTTCCTATTGCTTTTTGGAGATGTGCTTTTTTGTTAATTTACTTTTTAAGTGACTTAAAACAGCATATACTTTTAATTCTTTTATAATTTTGATTCTTTTAGTAATAAATGGTGCTTATTTCTCTGGTTATACTTCATCAAGTTGTTTATTTTTTAGTTGGTTTGTAATCTTTTGGAACATAAAAACTCTACTCACTTTCAAATTGATTTATGTCCTGTATTTTTAATACGTTAAACTTGAATAGTAACAACTTGCATAAATAGGTATACATTTTTATATATATTGAGTAACAATTAAGTCTAAAAGCAGTTAGTTCGTAATTCAACTTTTCTTTCCAGTTTATTCCAATAATACTATCTTCTCAAGCTGTTAGTAATAAAAGTTAAAATCAAAATACTTATCTACATCAAGTTTCTAGTACTATATTCAAATCCTACATTAGCTGCCATTTCTGCTGCCAGTGAAATAGAAATAGAAATAAACTTTATTCAAATAAACTTACTGTAAATAAGCACTTTTGAATTCTCCATTTCTTTTATTCTACCACTCATTCGGAACACAGACTCGTCACAAGAAGAATTAGCAAGAAACTTGTGTGTTGCTCGCAACTTCTTTGCTGCAGTGATATTCTATTTCAGATCAAACACTCTTCTATTTCTAAAATATTAAGTAAATATATATATATAGGTAAATGTATGGGCTTACTTTAAAAACATTTGTATATTAACTATCAAACTGAACGAGTACAAAGCAGATACGATCTTAATGAGGACCGGTAAGGTACAATATTATGGTGGTGTTATCACAAAAACAAAGGCCATAATTATTTAGTGGTACCGGCGCGGTGTATTTTAAAACTACCCTCCATTCGGCCCATCAAAGTCCGATAACGCCGGCCAACTATGAGAAGGCTTGTTTATTGAGAGGATGTCAGTAGGGTCGCCGTGTTCATATTTGTATACTCACAAATAGAGAAATATTTTAATAATACTAGCTGTCCGGAAAACGTTGTTTTGCCATGTAATTTAATAACGCTATAAAAAAATAAGGGTTGGTGATCGAAGGGTAAAAATTTAGGGTTGTATGTATTTTTAATGACACATAATAAAAAAAAATTTTGAGCAAAAAATAAAAAAAATATTGTTAGAAGTGGACAACCCTTATCACTTAGGGGTATGAAAAATAGATAGTAGCCGATTATCAGACCTACTGAATATGCATATAAAACTTCATAAAATCGGTCAAACCGTTTCAGAGGAGTATGGTAATTAACATTGTGACACGAGAATTTTATATATAAGATATATCTAGACAATTCACGCAGTGCCATCTAGTCCCAAGCTGTGAAGAGCTTGTGTTATGGGTATTAGACAAATGATATAAATAGACAGATCCTGTAGTTTGTAAATAGATACTATAATATACATAGAAAACAATCAGACAAAATACAGACAATTATATTTATGAATATAAATGGTTGTACCGTGCAAGGAAACGAACCCGCGACCATCGGAAGAAAGACGTTAAATCATCGAAGCCGACAATTTAATTAATTTTATCATATACACACACATAACACACACATAAATATATAAATTTATAAATATTTTAAGATAAAAATACACTAATATTAATAATAAATACGAAAATAACTTTATCTGTCTGTTGCGTTTTTACGCCAAAACTACTGAATCCAATTTAAATATTTGGTACACAGATAGTCTAGACCCTGAGAACTTGAAAGATAGGGTACTTTTTGATGCGAAAAAAGGGTTGTAAGGGGTTTAAAGGGGTGATGAAAATTTGTACGGAAGTATCGTGTTATGGTTATTAGATAACTAATAGATATACTTATTGTGTAAATAACTTTTAATTTTTTTTTTATTACCTATCTAAATTATTTTTTGGGTTTCTGTTTCCAAACATATCAACCCCATTATATCAAACGTAATTATAACAAACTTAAGAATACTAAACAGAGAATGTTATAAATACTTAATAAAAAAATAGATACTGACTGAGAGAGATCTATTTATCAATCTTAAGTCCACGGTGTAAATACATATAGGCGTTTCTTACACATAGATATTTAGTATGTAAATAGATACTATTTACATACTAAATATCTATGTGTAAAAAATGCATCTATGTGTAATTTTTGTATTAGTCTAGTACCTGTAACATAAGTTCTGCTTAGTTTGGGACTAGATGGCGCTGTGTGAATTGTCCTGTAATGTTAATATTATAATATCTATTTCTTGTGACTTCGCCTGCTGTTTTGGGGATTAAAAATGTGTGTCCTATTAAAAAAATCTTTTCGTCAAATTCATTAACGGCCATTCCATGGGTTTGTCCCGAAAACATAACAAACAGATGAACAGACATATTTTCCAATTTATAATTTTATATATATACTAGCTACTCGCCCCGGCTTCATCCGGGTGTACATGTATTATTATATATATAAACCTTTCTCGTGAATCACTCTATCTATTAAAAACACCACTTCAAAATCCGTTGCGTAGTTTTAAAGATTTAAGCATATATAGGGATGGACAGATAGCAAGAGAGACTTTGTTTTATACTATTTTTTTTCGGACTATTCTAATGCTGTTGGCCGCAGCTGGCCTTTACAGCTTCATCGGACGATAGGGGGCGAGTGCAGATGAGAGCGAAAGCGACTTTGTTTTATACTATGTATATAATAATTATAAATAAAACAAAAATTTTGTAGTAAATTCGAGATCGCTCTGTATGAACATACTATAAGGCCATATATCCGCCGATAAGGCCTTTTGTATCTCAAAATAAATAAAATAGCTTAAATATGTCCGGCAGGGGTCGCAAATAGCGGGCTGTGTGTAAAACAGCCGTTTCGGTGGTATGCCTAAATTACACATACAGACATACAGATACGTGTACGGGGAAAGGATCAGTTTGAAACTTTATGCGAGTTTTTATGAAACAAAAACACCGTTTTGTTTCTATTGAGTAACTTAGTGGTATAGTGGTTTAATAGACTGCCTCGCAATTTGATGGTTCCGGGTTCGGTCTCCGTACAATACAAATCCTTACAATCACGACGTATTGGTATTGTAAACATTAAATTTTTATTTTTTATCTAGTTTGATAAAAACAAAATACACCCAAAATTACTGAGAGAAAGATGCTGGAATTTGGAGGTTTTCTTTATGACTCTCGCATCGGTGAAGCAGTTTTTAAAATTATCAGAGTATCTAAATAGAGCCGAGCAAGTTAACCATTGGAAAATAGATAATTAAATTTATATATATATAAAATTGACAAAAAATGTAATTTTTATTAGACATATCAGAAATGAAGTTTTAAATAAATTAAGAATACTATCTTGTCCAGTATCAGATTAAACATGTACTTCGTTCATCTTATATTGATGCGTCAAGCTCGGTCTTTTCCTAATATTACACTATAAATATTTATTTATGCGGAAATAAAGAAATAAATATAAACCTATTAAGTAATGTTTATAAATATTTATAACTTTAACTTTACACAATTGATTATTTAAATTCCATTCTTCTTATTACAAATATTTTATTACAAACGTAAGGTTTTTCTTCCAATATTCTTCTGTTTGATACAAATATCATTAAATAGTATAAATCAAAGTCGCTATCACTGTCTGTCCGTCCATATGTATGCTTATAATTTTAAAACTACGCTACGGATTTTGAAGCAGTTTTTTTTATAGATAGAGTGATTCAAGAGGAAGGTTTATATATATAATACATGTACACTCTGGCAAAGCCGGGGCGAGTAGCTAGTTTTATTTTAAAACTTTAGTTTTTGCGCACGTCATATGAAAATGTATGAATCACAACATTGGTCTGCAGTCAAACATGTTACTTACCAATATACAATTCAACTTGAAACTTCAATCAAAGTTTGTACACTTCTATCAAAGTCTCAGAGGACAGTTTGTGGCACTCTTTCGATTCCGCGGCCCATAACATAAACATGGGGTATACTATTAAAAGTTGGTCTCGTTCCGTAAGCCAAAATATTATTCGGACCACCTTCCACCTTCCCTCTATCTACTTTGTATCTGCTAGGGCTGCCAACTCTATAATATTTACATTTTTATACTCTTTCATAACATATTGTGTTGAGCTCACGGATTTTGCGCTTAAAGTTTTCAAATAGTGTCCATGTTTTATACTTTATCTGATGTACCTTAAGGTTTATTTTTAAATTTCTAACTGCAATACTTTCCGTTTAACTTTTATATAGTAAATAGTCAGTAAGAAAATGTTCGAGTATAATGGCATGCTTGATTTTATGCAAAGTAATTTTATTTTATTTTTGTACTGAAAGGAAAGAAACTACATCTAGTAAGTTGGTTAAAATATATGTAATGGTTAGAGTACATGAATATTACATTTTTTTTTATACCACGGTGGTGCAATCAAACCAACAGTCTTACATAGACTGTTGGTTTGATTTTCACATATATTTGTTTGTCACATTTATAACTAAACAGCTAATTCGATCTTAATATAATTTAATACGAAACGTAGATTGTCAATAGGACGAGCATAGGGAATCTTTTGTGTACATTTTATCTTTCACATAAATTCTCTGCATCACTCAATAAATTGGTAAAAGAATGCCGCTAATGGTTAAATCATATTCTCATCATAGTAGTTAAGGTGTTCATTTCTGTGTACAATATTTAAAAAATATTAATGCAATACTCGACTTTCATAAACTAAAACAACTACAGGGTTAAATTATTTATGAAATTTGAATTTAATCATCATCATTGCTTTGCCTTTATTCCATTAAAGAAAAAACAAAGAAAAAATGATTTGTTGCAGTATACATATGGTAAAAACAATAAAGAATTTAATTCATTCTAAATTTAAAAATAAATTTATTAATAATTACATTATTCTTGATTATTTTCAAATTTAGAACAAATCAATTTTACATATTAGCTTATTATTTATTCAAATATTATTCTTTCTTAACTAATTTCGAATTTAGAACGATTTTATTTATTTCATTTGGAATTTAGAACGATTCTAATAATTTGATTTCGTTAACCCGTGCAACAGCCCTGTGGGGTCAGATAGAGTCCGGCGGAGTCCCGGGGCTGTCTCATAAACATGCCCCTTGTATCAGCGCGTAATCTGGCGGATTTGTCGATCAGGCCCGCTATCCACTGGCCAGATTTGTACCGGGCTTTGCCGGCGATAGCACACATACATTTTGCTTTCCTTGCCCACTGTTTATAGGTCTGCGCGGCCAGGTGGAGAGGATGGGGGCCATTAGTTTATTATAGGTATTTGACGGGTTACTTTTATACAGGACGGTTAGATATATGCCGTATTTTGATAGAGTGTTGTTATTTCTTTTTTTTAAATAATGATATTTTTTAACGAATGAACTGTAGTAATAATTAACATGTATATAGAGTAGTAATACTTCAGTATCAGCAGATAATGTGGGATATATTGCATTCAGAAACATTTAAATCAATTCTAAGCATTCTTGCACAAAAATCTTTTTTACCAGCTAGTGGACAATTTTTTATTTTGCACCTGTTTCATACGGAGTATTTTATTTATATTTCAGTTACTAATAATAGTCAGTTTTATTTGTACAAGATTTGGATATATGACATATATGATGTTATTGAAAATATGATCCTTACAAAATCTGCATATCTTACAAATCTTTATATATTACAAGTACTCACCACTACCGTTTGATTGTTTAAATTATTACTAGCTACTCGCCCCGGCTTCGCACGGGTGTACATATATATAAACCTTCCTCTTGAATCACTCTATCTATTAAAAAAACCGCTTCAAAATCCGTTGCGTAGTTTTAAACATTTAAGCAGACATAGGGATGGACAGACAGCAACAGTGACTTTATTTTATACTAAGTACTGATTATGTTTGATTTTCTAAATGTTAATTCGTTTGTTTGTCTAAATGTCCTCAGGTACATAAAATATTAATTTTCCATAAACTATTCCATTAAACGCCATAAATTGAATAAAAACATTTTGCTTTCTGTTATATATGTGGGTAGATTATGTGATTGAGGGATGGCTGCGTCCACTCTTTATTGGAATATTAAATCAGTATGTAGCCAACCTCGCTGTTTGCTTGTCGCGTACCTACCTCTCTAGAAACACAACACTTCTTTCACTGATACCAGCTATTCATGCAGTTTTCGTCTAAATAATATTCCAAAGGATTCGTATATCATTGGGAAGCTTATTAAAGCTAAATATGAAGCTTATTAAATACTTTTATCGCCAAAGAAATTAGATTTATTTGTTACGTAGACAATTTTATTATGGGTACTTCAATTTCGTATTTATAGACGCAGATATCAATATGACTCGATAACTTTCCATTTTCCATCGGGCGGGTCGTATGACGTAAAATAAGATGACAATAGCGCATAGTTACCGCAGACAATCAGTTTTCAGAGACAAAACTGAAGTGACAACGTCAATCTGATTACTAACGCTCGGCTGGTTGACCGTAAGGAACTGGAAATTTAATATTACGCTGATTAATATTCATGTAGAGACGATGTTCAGGGGGCCATGGTTTGTGTGAATAATTTGTATTCATATCAATACAGCTTCACGACTGAAAGATATGTGGGGTAGGCAGAGATATGGCTTTCTTGCTCATTCTTCTTGTGTGAATCTGCATTCGTTGGTGAACTATTCAAAAGTGCTTGTAATGAGTTTATTTGAATAAAGATTATTTCTATTTCTATTTCTACATTACTGTTTTACGCTACAATATGGAAATGATCTGCATCCCTGGTGCGGAGAGTACGTGCTAGTACCAACAGCATCCTGATCATGATTGCGGGCAGGCTGGACTGTGCGTATGTTAATCACTGCTGTGCTATTTCCAATGGAACGGTACAGCGGTGATTTTTATATTTCGTCGATTAAATAGAAAAATGACATTTTTCAAAATTAGAAGCTAGAATTGCCTCCTTTTATATCAATAAGTTAATTAAATTAACCACGCCGTCTTAATCATTATCAAAATACTTTTAAAATGATATCTAACATTTCTGTGTAAATTTAAAACTTTAAAGGAAAAAATAATTTAATTAAATTATAAAAAAAAAATGCTTGTCATGTAAAAAATGTACATTTTGAATACAGTTATTTTTCTATTTAATTAACGATTTGTGTTGTGAGTGCTTTTTAGTTTATAATTTAATTTAATATTAATTATTTGTATTTTATTGTTGTGTGTGTAATTTTTGTCTGCACGTAACATTAATTATAAGAAATCTGTAATACTAACAAAATGGGCAAGTAAGTGTGATAGTAAATAAATAATTCTTTTTATTTACTTTTTTTTATACTACGATGGTGGTATTCAACCATACGGCCCATCTAATAAACGGTTATCGTAACCTATGGACCCCTGACACCAAGCTAGGGCGAGCTACCAACTCTTAAGAAACCTTAATATACCCCTCTTGAACCCCCATGAAACCCCATGCTGTAGTCTCTAAAGAAAAACTCTCCCGGTAGATCATTCCACAATCTAGGTGAAAGTGAGTGGAAGCTCCTCTAAAACCGTAGTTTAGCTCACCATTTTACTTCCTATGGTCGCAGATTCTATTCCTCGCACAGTGCTAACAATTCTATTCGTTCGTGTTATTATAATTATTTGTATCGGTTTGGGTATTTTCTACATAAACTATAATAATAATAATAATAATAATAATTTTTATTTTGCATCCAATATTTACAATTTAAATTGTTCCCATCAAAGAAACTTGTATATATACAATTCACAATGTTTGGAATTATGTATATACTATGTATGTATCTATACAATATTATCCCATAAAAAATAATATATTCCTTGATTGTTGACTTCAACGACAAAAGAAGTGAGATCTAAATGGGTGCCAAGTTCAATGGTCTGTCCTGAAATGTATTTACAACAATATAAAATATAATTTCTTCTTATAACTTAGGATAATATACTGTAGCCTAAGGTCTGACTTGACTAGTTACTTCTCATATACCAATTATTACTTTTGATATCTAGTTACTACTAATAATAAAATAGGAACCGACAAGTAACATGTTTAGAACTTGCCAAGGCTACAGTTTATTTCGTATATGAAAGTAACTTTGTCTGTCTGACGGTCTGTCTGTCTCACTTTCACGCCGAAACCACTGAACCAATTTAAATGAAATTTGGTACACAGATAGTCTAGACCCTGACTGGTTTAATGCAAAACAAGGGTTGCAAGAGGCTGAAAGGTTATATGGAAGTATCGTCATTTTACGCGCACGAAATCGCGGGCGTAGCTAGTCTATTATAAATAAATAAATAAATAATTAATAAGTAAATAAATCTTACTAATATTATAAACTGCTGTTACTCTTTCACGCAAAAACTACTGAACAGATTTTGATATAACCTTACAATAATGTAGTTTATACATCAGAATAACACATCATTATCGTCTGCTTCTTCCTTATCCCATTTATTTGTAGTCGTCGTAATATGTTTTTCTCTTCCATTCATCTCTGTTCACAGTCATCTCGTTATTTACTTCCTTTCTTACCATATTTCACACAGTCCATCCATCTCTTTTTCGGCCTTCCTCTGTTCTTATAACCATCCACATTCATATGTAACACCTTCCTTAAAATATTATCTTCATTCCTACGCATCAGAATAATAATAATAATAATATCTTCATTCCTAAAGCTTGTGTTATGGGTACATCAAATACATAGATATTTTTTTTTTCGTAAATACATACATATTATACATAGAAAACACCCAGACCGATACAAACAATCATACTCATGAATACAAATGTTTGTGCCGTGCGAGGAATCGAACCCGCGACCATCGGTAGTAAGGCGGTGTGCTAAACCGCTAGACCACCGAGGCCGTCAATAGACATAGAATACAAAACATAGAATGACACATAAGCTATAATTTTAATGCAGATGAAACCGCGAGCACAGCTTGTAAATAAATAAAATAAATAACGAGTTCAAAGATATGTTTTGTATGTTGGATATCGTTGAATGTACATAGTTGTCGTAAATTGGCCGTCTCAATTTACGGTACAGTGTATTGGCACGGTCCCCACCCCATCGATAGGCCGCCGTCTTGAGATATGGGCCTGGCATTTGTTCCCGGCTGAACGCTGAGTTAGAGAGATGAGAATCAATTACGTTTTACAAGAAAAATGGTTTAATTTGTTGAAGCTAAAGACTAGATACTAATTGGACTATAAAGTGTGCGAATTAATCAATGGGAAGGGAGCGTGTCATTGAATGATTGAAAACACGTTGAGACGATTAGCTGTGAAACGGAACGAACGAACAGACATACGAACAGGCGTATGGGTATTGATTTGTTGCAGAGAAGAAAGACGAAATAGAATAGAATAGATAATAATTTATTCAAATAAACTTACATTGAAGCACTTTTCAATAGTTAGAACACATTTTTATTTATCAATCTACCGCTCGTTCGGAAGGCTGTCTCATCACAAGAAGAATGAGCAAGAAACTTGTGTGTTGCTCTTTTAGATATTTTTTGTAAAAAATAGATGGAATATAATGTTAATGTTATAACTATATATTTATTTGACGTCCTCGGTCGTCCAGCAGTTTAGAACAACGCCTTACTTCCGATGGTGACAGGTTCGATTCTTCGCACGGCACAAACATTTGTATTCATGAGTATGATTGTTTGTATCGGTTTAGGTGTTTTCTATGAATAATATGTATGTATATGTAATAATATGTATGTACGAAAAAATATATGAATTTGTATCAGTTATTTAGTATCTATAACACAAACTTTAGCTAGCTTAACTTGGGTCTAGATGGCGCTGTGTGAATTGTCCTGAGATTATTATTATTATGATTTATTATATATTTTCGGTTTAGTCCATTTATTGAAATAGTTTTAATCGAGAAGAAAAAAATGAATATAAGTAATGTAAACAATTTTTTTAATATTTATTTCGTACAAGCTCTCTTCATCTCTCTTCTTCATTTATCCTTGAAAATCTCTGCAATGGCTATACAAACTATCATGTTAGAAAGAGACGGCGAATCATCAGCATTTGAGCACTAATCATAGCCGTCGTCAAATCCACCCCGACACGGGGATTAGAGCGTATTTACTGCAAATTAACCCACAATTGATGGGCAATTTATCGTCTAATGTTCCTCTACTACCATTATATTAAATCAAGACGGGCTGAATACCTGAACAAAGACCCGTTGATTTAAGAGAACGTTTGGTTATGGGTTTACATGGTCTGATGGCCATTTGAAGGCGACGTCTCAGCCTAGATCCAGTATTAATTTGTTTTTAAGATTCACTGGCTGACCCGTGCGATTTGGTTTCCATCAAAATGTTCCTGTTTTTGAAACATTTTTCATTGCACATCTGCTACTATTGGTCGTAGAGTTATATAACATTTCTCGATAAATGGATTGTTTCCGCCTTTTATTGAGAAGAGGCTCTTGACAAGACTCGGACTCAAACTCGCAGATTCCAGGGTGGTTTTTTAATTTACTTGATAGTGGTTTACAATGGTTGCGTATGATAATTATAGATAGATAGATAGATAAAAATTATTCACGTTAAAGGCACACACACACGAGGCACTGTAATAATAAGAACAAAAATAAAACAGATATACACATTACATTAGTGAAGTCAAACAAAATACAATACACAACAAATATACAGATAAAATAAAATGCAATACAGTTAACAAAAAAAAAACGGTATGAGTAACGTAGTGTGTGTGCATAGCCCATACGTAAAAAGGCAGCACCTCAGTGTATTGTTTGCAGCATACAAGCCGCAAACCACTGATATTCAGGCACTGCCCAGAGACATACGCATGTAACAAGACCACAGCTTG
Source organism: Achroia grisella (assembly GCF_030625045.1). Lineage (NCBI taxonomy): Eukaryota > Metazoa > Arthropoda > Insecta > Lepidoptera > Pyralidae > Achroia > Achroia grisella. The sequence goes on along the minus strand of NW_026712653.1, from coordinate 1,767,581 downwards.
TAATCAGCCCTATTACACTACCATAAATAATAGTATATTAAAAAAAAACTATAATAAAACAAGAAATATATATAACATATAGGCATAAAATATATAGAAAATTATTATCAATTCATATAATAAAATAAATATGAAAAACAAAAGAGAAAATAAAATTATTGCATAAGAGTGTTAATAGGAGTGTTGAGTATGCGTATAATGCGTATAATCGTTGACAGATTTTGAATATTGAACTATAACCGTCGTAATTTTGTCTCTGGCCCGTTGAAACCCGACGATGCAGTGTTGCTATATAAAAAATAATATTTGAGCCACATATAGTACCTACAACCGCGCCTGAACATGGATTATTAAACGCTAAATGAATTTACGAAATCAGTAGTACCGTAGAATACTCAGATAATTCAAATTTATAAATATTACTAATATAGTATACCCTTTATATTATTAGTATAGATATATAGTATAATATGTAACATACTAGTTATGAGTATGTTATTATATTCGACGTGAATTTAAAAAGAAAAAATATACAAATATACAATGCTATTAGGTATGGCATGGCAAGTCTTTGAGAAGGGTAACAAAAATGGAGAAACTACTATCCATCCAAGTCTATACAGAATACAAAAAAATAAGTGAAATAGTGATTAAAATGCCTTACTAATTGTAAGAAAATAAGTCGCCTAATTTATACAATAGCTTAAATGTATCACATATATATAAGTTTAAATTAAGAACATATTGCATATATATTTATTAAAAATACGTGAAGTAAAAATTTTGTAACCCTTTTTACAGAAATTTAGCATATTTATAGTTTTTTTAGAGATGGAGTGCAGAATCCTAATATTTTTTTACAATTGCACATAAAAAATACATTAATACATACGCATGTTATCTTTGACCATCGGTATATTAATAATGTTCAAACTTATAATTAAAATTAATTATGATCGAATTTAGACCATTTGGCGACCACTAGTTATGATAAAAATACATTACACTCTGTACAGTTACGACAATTACAAACTAACATATTTCTATAACCGGTTAAATTAAAACCGAAATACCGTATGCACGCCCGCCACATGCACAAAGACAATAATTCCAATAGTAAACCCGCGCTTCAGATCTCACCTGACTAACTGCCTCTAACCGCCTCTAACCGCCTCGCGCCGGCATAATCCGCCCGGAACCGGTGCAATCCGGTTCACAAAGTTTGTTCTGTCATGCTTGCTTTGCGGTTCACGCGCTTTTCCACTTACCGCGTTGATTTCAAACAATTTGATAATGGATTTCAGTTATTGTTGAGGTGGGGTTGTTTGTCGTTGGTTAATTAATAATAATAATAAACATACATAGTTTTTTTTGTATTCGTTTTTTAAATAGTTTACTACTATTACTGCAAATTACTAAATATTATTTGTATATAGCTAAAAGGATCGATTTTGTACAGCAAATGCGACACTACGGCACCATATTCGAATGAAACGTTTTATTTTCTTATTTTATATATAAAATTCTCGAGAATTGATTTCGGTGATTTTTTTTATATAAAAAAATACGTAATAAAAATAAAAAAAAAACCTAATTTTTTAAAGCCGAACCATAAAATAATTAATTCTTCTAATACTAACCTCAAATTTTTAATAGAGATATTATTTTTTATGACAAAACAATGTTTGCAAAACTAATTTACTTATATTCAACGTATATGAATACATAAAAATAAAAAATATAAAGCTGCATATAGTCCTTTTTTTACTTTTTAGTATTTTTTTTATTTTCCAATGGCAAATACACTATAGAGTATTGTGTAGTACCAATAAACAAACTAGAGCTATCTATATTGAGCTAAATAGCAGTAGAAAAGAAAGCGGACGACAATTACCCTATACCCTTTTAGCAAAATGTCACTAACGATAGCTACAGAATTGCAAATGACTGTAGTGACCACTGGAACAGATTGAATAGAGCGGACAGTTGTGGTGTTGCGTCTTATCGCTATTTTGATTTAATTTAATATATTTCTATTTGATTTTAATTGTTTCTGGAAATATTATGAGTAATTTAATTTAAGACTGTAATTGACTATTTTTCCTTGATATATATTGACTTCATGCTTGATATCACGTATAATAGTTCTTTTTTTCAGAGATGATAATTAACGACTGCTCTATTGGTATTCGCTATCGGGGCACCAGACAAGGATGGTAGAATGAACATGAAGACAGGTTAGTTTGCCCATCATCGCGGCATCGATGGTTTCCAGGGTAGATCGCGTTTAGGTCGACCTGCTATGGCTATTGCTTTCAATGGGGTATTATCCTCATACCTAACAACATACCGCCCGACGTAGCAAATACATGCGTGAAGCTTCATGTGCCCCGATCTGTTACATGTCTATTATATTCATATTATACACATGTCTATTGTCTTCTTTATTGTATGGGGGCAATATGTTTGCGGTCAGAATTTTACGGATACCTAACATCATGGTTTTTAATGTAATTTTTAAAACTTATATAATCATTATTGTCTTAAATTTTTACTTATAATTAAGATGTTTAAGTGTTTACATATTTCAATTATTACATAAATCAATATTTAGAGAAGCACGTCAGTAAATTTTTGTAGTCTTCTTCTTTATGTATACCCCAACAATATTTCTGAAAAAGCTCCTCTACACGATACATCTCGGTGGTGACAGCAGTAAAGTAGAGGCGTTTAATGCAGCGTGTTATGCTTTGGACCATTGCATTGGTATCTTTGTGGGCGACGCCTTAGTGTATTGGTGGTTATTGTCAGATTTACTGTTATTTGTTTGAAAAAAATGTCACCGATACAGGAAAGGTCTTGCAAATAGCGAGTACTAGAATTGTTATTTTGTTATTGTTAAATTGTAATGTGTACTTAGTTTGTTAAAAAAAAATATTGTTCAATTTACTTAGATTGTTAGCAGAGAACAGTTTTGAACTTAAGTGCTATTGTCGTTGAATATTTATTGTATTAATTTACCGATAATTTTATCCTATCGTCTTTCACTAGTGTTTCACCACTGTTACATTGTTTTATGTTATCTCTATTACACATATATTTCGTCGCCATCCATTAAAAAAATATCTATATTTTATTTTGGAATCCTCAAATCTATGTATATATATTTTTTTATTTATAACTCTAGCGATAGCGATCTCTTTCAGACAACGTTTGGGTAGAGACGAAAAGATAGAGGTTGGTGGTGTATGATGGGATGAATAAACATTAATAATAATAGTAATGTGTCATATACATATATATAGATAATTTAAACATATACATACATTATAAATAACATACATATAAAATAAATATACAGTAATATAATATAAAATTAAAGAAATGTCTATATGTAACTATGCAATATGTAATTATGAATGATACATGTAGTAGAAAGGAAGAGTAGCATTATTTATGTATTCAAAAGTTCCGATATTCATAAAACTGAACCTTAAGAAATATTTATAATAATATAGATAGAATAACGATAAGAAAGAATCCTTTAATAGACAAACAAGGTATACTAAAATTTAATACAGACAAATGAAGCGAACTAGTTTAAACCGCTTTACAGCTACCATAAACCGGTTTAGAGCAGTTTGATCCGGTGTACGCCGGTACGCAAACTTTGCTTTGTCACTTACCCCGGTATACCTTTGCTACTGCAAAACGTTATGCTGCATGAAATAATTAAGGCGATTCGAATTTGACTTTAAATACACGAGAGAAGCTTATGTTATTAGATTGATATCGTAAATTAAAAGAATGAAATGGCCTACAATAAAAAATATATATTATCTAATAAATTCGTGCTAGTTAGTAGTTTGTCGTGTACAAACTACTAACTAGCATGAATTCGAATGAAAAATGTAAAGTTACAATATTATTTAAAAGAGCAATAGCAAGTTTCTTGCTATTGGTAGATTAAAAGAATGATAACTATGACCATTCAAAAGTGCTTAAATTAAGTTTATTTGAATAAATTATTTTCTATTAGTAACGTTTCTATTAATAAGGTTTTACAGCAAACTCCCAGAGTTTCAAGACTCAAATTGCCAGAAAAAAAATTAAATGTGTTATATAATATTTTCTTTGTAAAAAAGCTTATTATGAAATTGAAGAATTTTTAAATGATAATAATGTTTTTGTAGAAAATATCTAACTTAAAATTCATAGCGCTGACAATGTTATCTGATTGAACAGAGATTAAGTGCGTAGCGGTTTCTATGTTAATTGTCGCATGCTTAATCCTTGTTGTTAATTAAATATAAGTAAATCAATATTTATTTAAAAGAGCTACACACAAGTTTCTTGCTCATTCTTCTCGTGATGAGTCTGCAGTCCGAATGAGCGGTAGAATAAAAAAACTTGACTATTCAAAAGTGCATAAATTAAGTTTATTTGTATAAAGATTATTTCTATTTCTATTCTATTCCATTATATTCTATTCTATACCAATGCATCATTCTTATAAATATACACACATCTACCTAATCTGACGCCATTATTGTTTATTTTTATACATTTTCTTGTTTACATATAAAAAAAAACTATAAAATCATGAATAATAACTAGATGTTAGTCTATAATACGGTTATTAGGAATCGCCGCTCTATATGGGAGGTACTTAATATTTAATATTTGTTTAGAATTACAACAATCAAATTGAGCACAGAGTGTGGAATTGGTTCTCTAGGGTCGGGAAAAAGAGCGTTGGAAAAAATCTTCTGATATCTACTACTAACTACGCCCGCGGTTTCACACGCATGAAATTTGTACCTATAATACCCTATGTATTATTCTGATTTATGAACTATATTATTGAAAAGTTTCATTAAAATCACACGTTCATTCATCCACACTAATAAACTTCCGCATTTATAATATTAGTAATAAAGATGAACATATTCTTGATAACTCATACACTTTAGAATAGTGATTCTATTCATATTGACATATATTGAGTGTCTGTATATAAGTATAGAATAACATATATAATATATGAACCTCGAAAAAATCCACAAGTATCATTACCCTGTCACGTGGTAACATAATAAAAAACCACTTACGTACACAGAACCATTAAATCGAATCGCAACCCAATAGTTAAGTACAAGAAAGGTGACCATTAATCATTTCATTGTGAACTGGGGTGACATCGAGTCAGGCTGTATTGTGGATTTGTTGACAGGGATCACGTCCGCGCGACAGCTGGCCCTATTCTGATCATTCCGCAATCAACACGCTCCAAAACGTTTGTGTATTTTTCATGGTTCAAATATAAAACGTATAAAAAGTTTTGTTTGGTATGTCGCTTTATTTATTTAGGATTTTAATGTTCGCTATAGAATAATAGCAAGATTCTTGCTCATTCTTCTTGTGATGAGTCTGCGTTTCGAATGAGTGGTAGAATAAAAAAATATGACTATTCAAAAGTGATATTAAGTTTATTTGAATTAAGAATATTTCTATTTTTAGTACATAGGTATAGTGAATTATGCATTAAGAGATTTACATAATGCCATATGTGATATTATTAAAATCTTTGTATCCATATAGGACCATACCATATGACCATTGGTCATAGGTAAATTGAAGTCTTGTTTATTAATTTTATTTATTTTTAAAGACGTTCCTTTGTTATTTTATTTTCTGATTAAGAAAAGAAAATGTATAAAAATATTATTATTTTTATATTTAGAAATATATATATATAATAAATAAAATATAATAATAAATATATTTATTATTATATTTAGAAATATAAGTAAATCAAACTTAAAATATTAATAAAAACCTAATTACTAATAATATTTTGAGCAACACGCCTGAAATACCTTTATCTTATTTATCGCAATTAACATTATAAGAAATCCAGAATACGGACGCTGGGATCTCACTTCGTGTAGTGAACAATCGTAAATGAATGGACGCGAGACAAAAGGCCGGCTCCTTTGTGCTAATGAAGAATGGTCACCCTAACTCTGTTGTGTTAGTGTGTTAGGCGTTAGATTAATTTGGGACTAAGCCCGTCAAAGTAGCTGAATTGTAAATCTGTTATTTAGGTCTAAGTATGATGGATTACGTGAGACGCGTGACCACATTTTATAATTATAATTCAGTGGTCAGTTTTTTTTTTATGGATGATAATGGATTGGTGCACCCGCCTGCGCTAACGGTTTACGCTGGCGGGGCACCAGTGGAGGATGATAAGATGAACATGAGGTCAGATTAGTTAGCCCATCGTGACAACCTCACCACGAATTTATCACGATGGTTTCCAGGGGGAACCGCGTGGAGGTCAACCTGATATGGTACATTGCTAGTAATGGGGTCATGAGTCCACATTACTAACAATCTCCTTTCCCCCCGGAAGGGGATTGTTAGTAATATACAATGTTAGATTGACCTCCACGCGGTTCCTCATGGCAACCATGATGATTTCTGGTGAATTTTTTACGATGGGCTAACTTATCTGACCTCGTGTTCATCTTACTATGGTATGACATACGCAGACAGGTGCACTATGGGACACAGTCACCTAGGTACATCAAAATAATAATTGCATTTAATAATGCCTAGTAAGACAAATTCAATATTGTCTACTAAGCACTGCTGTGTCTAAACTGTGTCACCCCACCTTACATTTTCCTATTTTTATTTAGTATATAAGATCATTATTTCTATGTACATATTGTCAGTTTATCATCATCTGTAATATACATCGTCTCGACCAACAACATCCTATTATTATCCCGCAACATGCACTATTCCATTATCAACCATTAAAAGCTAATTTATAAACCGACCGGGGAAAAGTGATTGTTAATAAAGGTTGATGACCCCATTGCCAGCAATGTACCATACCAGGTTGACCTCCACGCGGTTCTCCCTCGTAATCATGATGATATATTCTTTGTGAATTTGTCACAATGGGCTAACTGAACTGACCTCATGTTCGTCTTATCATCCTCCACTGGTGCCCCCCCAGCGTAAACTATTAGTGAAGGTGGGTGCATCATTCCATTATCATCCTTTAAATAGAAATTATGAACGTCTAAAATAGAATAGAAAATCATTTATTCAAATAAACTTAATTTAAGCACTTTTGAATAGTCATAACAATGTTTTTTTTTAATCTGCCGCTCATTCGGAATGCTGTCTCATCACAAGAAGAACGAGCAAGAATCTTGTGTGTTGCTCTTTTAAATAATCCTTGTAAGTTCACAAGTCTATGGTGGGAAGACGTACCATTACTAGAGGCGTCTTGTTAACTGAACTTGGACGAGGTTATTTTGATTAATTCACTACAATGGACAAACTGATCTGACTTGATGTTCATCCTATGATTTTCCATTGATGTCTTGCCAGCATATAGTGGAAGGGCAGACTGGTTCATTATTCTATGTATATTCGTCCATTTAAAAAAAATCAAGCGATTTTATGACGAGAAAATTGTCAATATCACATGAATCCTCCCGTCCCAGACGCCTTTTCGGGACCACTCGAGGAATCTGAAGTTTCCTAGCCGTAGCATTCACTTTTTAATTAAATTTTTTTGAACAGAACAATTCATACAGCCCATCTAGATCCAAGTTAAACTATAAAGCTTGTGTTATGGGTGCAAGATAACTGATACAAATACATAGATATTTTTTTCATGTACATACATAATACATAGAAAACACTCTACATAGTACATACAAACAATCATAATCATAATAATAATAATCATAATAATCTCAGGACAATTCACACAGCGCCATCTAGACCCAAGTTAAGCTAGCTAAAGCTTGTGTTATGGGTACTAGACAACTGATACAAGTACATATTTTTTTTTGTAAATACATACATATTAAACATAGAAAACACCCAGACCGATACAAACAATCATACTCGTGAATACAAATGGTTGTGCCGAGCAAGGAATCGAACCCGCAACCATCGGAAATTAGGCTGTGCGCTAAACCGCTAGAAGTAAGGCGCTGGAGCATCGAGGCCGTCAATGTACCTGTTGACTGTTATTTGAGTAGTTTCGTCATGTGTAAATTATAATGCTTAAAATTGACAATATTCTGCTGTTCATATGTAATGGCTACATATGTTAAACAAGAACTAAAGATATAAAATACTACATTTTATAAAAAAAAACATTTTGTACTCATTATTCAATATAAAAAAAATATTAAAACTAAAATAAATACAAATAGAATTCACTTGTCACATCTAAAAGATCAAATAAGCCACGAATTGTTGACATTAAAATTACTGGACCTTTAAAAACAAGTCCAAGCCCGGGAGTAACAAACGGCGACTTATCCCGTCATAGCACGTCAACGTGTTAAAACGTCATCAAACGTCACGTCAGGATTACGGCGAGCCCGTGTCCCGGGACCGACGTGCCTAATGGACACTGTTTTATCTCTCAATAAACCCATCCTGTATGTTGAAGATATGTGCGGACTGACACATCCTGTATATGTTTCTTGTTTACTTTCAAAATGGTGTTCTAATAATATTATATAAAATTCTCGTGTCACAGTATTTGTAACAAACCTTCGATGCGGCTAGACCGATGCTTATGAAATGTTGTGTGTAAATACGGTCTGAAAATAGGACAAACTTTTCTTCTTCTTCATAGATCGAAGTGATAAGAATGGTCAACTACAAAAAATATTTTTATATTATTAGTATTTTTTTTTATATAAAACGGCATTAAAAACTAAACACAACCATAAATTTTGCCTTTGCCTACTTTTTAATAGTATTATTGTATATTATAATATTTTTTTTAACTCTGAATTTGAGGAAAATTCCTTTAAGTAAACTAAAATACGTTTATAATAATTATTTACTGGACAAGTGTTTTTATGATATTTGAAAATTTAAATTTGATGATTCTTGACATTCTTGTATTGTATAATTACTATTATTAATATATAATAATCAAGTTGCATTAAGACAATAATTTATAATTATGAAAGATATTATTTTTTAATTCTAACATATTTCAAATTTTCATGCATCATTTCAAATTGGGTCAAATAAACAGTTGCTAATAATAAACCTGGACGTCATCTAACTATTTTCTGCAAATAAATTAATTTCATATAAGAAAACAATGTTTGACGGTCAGTTAGTTAGTAATTAATCCGGCTCGAAGAACCAATAATATGGCTGGAAACTGTAAAATATATTTTCTGGTAAAATAAATAAATATATTTTATAAAGAGGTCTGTCTGTCTGTCTGATTATAACCCCGCAAACGTTGTTCTGCCATAAAAATAACGCTATTAGCTTCTATTTTTAAGTCAACATTATAAAAAAAAATATTTTGTTCAAATAATAAGTAAAAAATGTTAAGGATTTTAACTTTTATCACTTAGGAGTATGAAAAATAGATAGTAGCCGATTCTCAGACCTACTGTATGTGCATATAAAATTTCATAAAAAACGGTCAAGCAGAGGAGTACAGTCATAATATCACTAGTATTATGACACGACACTTTTATATGTAAGATAACAATGTTTGTTATACATAAAATTGTTGTGTTAAAATAAGAAAATATTATAAAGAGGTCTGTCTGTCTGATTATAAATGTTTTCACATTGATTTGTCAAGATGTTTAAATGTTTAATACGTAATAAAACGGATTTGTATGGAATTCGGCACAGTATTCACTCGAACATGCCTCGCCGCATTACGTTATTACCCGTAATAACCCGTTCGCGCTCGATGAAAAGTATCGCTGTAATTAGCTACGTCCCGGCGGGACGGGTCGCAACGACCAGCGCCATAAACATGTCCCAGTTAATTCTGTCCCAGGTGCGCCGTACGTCTGCCAACATGACGCGTTTAGATAACCGCTGAATTTTGATAATGCTAACGGGTTAATGATTTGTTTGCGGGTTCACGATTATTTTTAATTATCATGTATGGAAATTAATTTCTTAAAAGCGCTTTTGCGAGTAATATATGTATTTACTAGCTGTGACTGCGGTTTCATCAGGGTTAAATTTCGATAAAAAATATAGCCTATATGTTATTCTGATACACAAGCTACATTACTGTAATGGTTCATCAAAATCTGTTTAGTAATTTTTGCGTCAAAAAATAAACATCCCTACTTACAAACTTTCGCATTTATAATATATAATAATAATAATAATATAATAATAATCTCAGGACAACTCACACAGGACCAACTAGTCCCAAGTTAACCTAAATAAAGCTTGTGTTATGGGTGCTAGATAACTGATACAAATATACATAGATACAATTTTTTTTGTAAATAAATACATAATATACATAGAAAACTATCATACTCATGAATACAAATATTTGTACCGTGCGAGGAATCGAACCCGCGACCATCGGATAGTAACGTGGTGTGCTAAACCACTCCACCGAAATCGAATTTATCCACTTAGGGGTGGAATTTATCAAACTCCTAGTAGCTTTATGCATGCAAAGTCTCAGCCCAATCGGTTTAAAAATGACAAACTTTCATATAAACTTTCATCCCCTATTTTATCTCCTTGGGGGTAGAATTAATCAAAATCCTTTCTTAGCGAATGTCTACGTCATAACATCTACCTGCATGCCAAATTTCAGCCCGATCCGTCCAGTGGTTTGGGCTGTGCGTTGATAGATCACTATGTCAGTCACCTTTGAGTTTGAGATATTTAAATTAAGATGCTCACAAATTTTTACGTTTCACATCTCTTTTGCATATTTTATAGTCATTCTACTATAAGATAGACTTCCACCGACTAGCGCATTTTTTTTATGGATGATTATGACCCGCTCAACTTCGTCTGTATCATATTTGATTTTATCATTTTATCATTATATAATGTCTTCTTAAATTAAAGCTTACGTGTTACTCTGTAAATATGTTATTGTACATTTAAAATTAGTGCTAGTTGGTAGTTTGTATTCACACATTTCGACTTAAAAATGTAAAGTCAAAACGATTATATTTAAAACAGCAACGCGCAAGTTTCTTGCTCGTTCTTCTTGTGATGAGACAGCTTTCCGAATGAGCGGTAGATCATAAGAAGGATAAGTGTGACTATTCAGAAGTGTTTATATTTATTTGAATAAAGGATTTTCTATTCTCTTCTATATTAAGTTTCATCAAAATCAGTTTAGTAGTTTTCGCATGAAAGAGTAACAAACACCCATCCATACTCACAAACTTTTGCGTTTATAAATATTATGTTATCTGTGATATTAGGAAGATAAATATATATATATATATATATATATATTTATTCATGTGGTTAGGATCTCCTTTCAATACAGCGGTTGAAAAGTGAAACACAACAGTTTGTTACACTTTTACTGGAGTCGACGGCATGCAACGCAATTATACTTAGTATGAAAGTACTACCAACCACAGACGATCAGTCACTCAAAGTTGGTTTAATTCTGATTAAAAATTTTTAATTCGCTCGTGATATATTGTATATGTACTATAAACGTATTTGTTGCGGTTTCCTTACTTGTAGGCTATAGGCCTATAGGCCTTTTATATTTAACATAGATAAATATATTCAAATATGCAATATTTCAAATTCAAATTCAAAATATCTTTATTCCTGTAGGGCTATTACAGACTCTTATGATATGTCAAATCTACCGTCAGTTCGGAATGATATCGAGATGAGAAGAACTGACAAGAAACTCAGCTCGTATTTTTTTCAAATAAATAGTGGAACATGTTTATGATAAATACAGTTATTAAAATTCAAATTTGGGAGAATAGAGTGACCAGCATATGCTATCGCAAAGAACAACAAATTTAATCAGTGTTCACAACCTGAACAGACCAGTCCCCACAAGCAGCACCCGTTCACGAGTATGACGTATGAGCCAGCCATCATTGTACTCAACCATATTTGAGGGAGCACATCGACCCGGCCCACCACGCCGCCACAAGTTTGAACTTTATAGCGAGCATGACTGTTTCAGGTTACTCCACTACGTCAATTATATTATTTACAGCATAGGCTGTACCGATCACAGTTTTCACCCATTACAATATTAAATTTACATTATTTAATTTACAATATGTCATTACAAAATTTATAATAAGTTTCTTTAATGTTATTACATTATCCATGTCAATGGGAAAAATTATATGCCTCATAACAAAAGTTAAAATTGTAATTAAGTCCACACATTGTAGTCATTTAAGTAGACGTTTATTTTATAATAAGCTTTAGAGCAATAATATAAATAATATAAATAGTTATGAAAAATAGAATCTTTGATTTTATTTAGTTTTAATGCGAAAGTATAATAATATTCCCAGTTTCTCAATGAATATGAACATTGACAGGTTATTTATCGGCGTGACCTCACATATTGAGTCACGGACAACTAACAGAGGCATCAAATCATCAGCACTTACCTCGCTGGAAGGTAACCCGACAAATTGAGGTGACACTCAATCTCCCAGCGTCCCTATGTGTGCGCCCGCCCACAAATTAATCCGGTTAACGTTGGTTAACGGGCCATCACCTGAAGGCGACCCCCCCCCCCTCACTCTCCGCCCACCATTTCTCACGATGTTGACATATGACCACTGGATGTGATACTTATATCTTATTAATATTATGCGAAAGTTTCAGTATGGACAGATGTTTGTTATTCTTTCACGCAAAAACTACAGAACGGATTTTGATTAAACTTTACAGTGATATACGTTATACAGAATAGCATATGGGCTACAAGTATCATCAAGGTGAAACCGCAGACAGCAGCTAGTATTAAATAATATGAAATCAAAATATATTTAAAGGTTAGGTCTCGTATAAAATTCTTACACTTAATCTTTTTCCTTTTTTAATTATTTAGTGATAATTATTATCAATTAGATTAAAAAAATAGTAAATTCATCTTCGGACATAGCTAAAAATCGGTGTTTTTCTCTACAGTATGCTATGAGTAATTTTTTATTGCTGTAGTGCAGGTTTATCCATATTGTATTGTATTGGTCTAAATATTCTGTAATGTAATTAAGTCTGTATGTGAGTACAGAAATACAAATATAACTTATATATCTATTATATAAAATACTCTCATATTAAAGGTACTTATGATAAGTGAAATTTACTGTTAGTTCAGAATACAATCCGAATCGTGAACGACTGACAAGATTTTGATAGAAAATATTAGAAGATATTGAATCCTTCAAGAAAAGGGGCTTATTACCTCTTAAAAGGCCAATAACATTTCAATTCCCCTGTTGTTGCGCGTGCTCATGGGCAGCGGTCTCTTACCAGGTGACCCGCAAGCTCGTTTGTCCCCTATACTATGAAAACAAGTTTAAGGTCAATATAGTAACAGCACACGTATATGCTATTAGAGAAAAAAGAGGCAAATATTCTCCGTTGCTTCTCAAATATATTCAAATATCCTAATAAACAACCGACTTCAAAATCCGCGTAATTTTTAATACTAGATTTAATCAAACTTGCTGTTTATCGTTTAGAAACGTAATATTTTTATGGTTTATAAAAATTTACTAATATACTATATCCCTTAAATAAATTCAAAACATCTGTTAAATCATATTTACTGAGCAATGCCTATTACTTGAATGACGAGAGTGCATGGCAATAGTTTTCATGTTCAGGATTTTCATTTAATGTTTAGACACCTATATAACCTATATTGTAAATAAACTAGATTAAAAAAGCGCGCGTTTTAATTTGAACTATAAACCGAACTCGGTAGGGAAAAAAATATAATGTAAAAACTTGACGTTCATAAGCGGCTTGTCCATGAATAAATGATTTTTGAATTTGAATTTGAATTAAAATTATTATCACTAAATAAACTAAAACACTAAATAATTCATTGAATAGACAAAGGACATCCTACGTAAATTCAAAGGTTGCAATGCAATTGGGTTACAATGAAATAAATAAAAACTAGTAAACCGCCCAGGTTTACGTGGTTCAAGTATATGACGGAGGTTGTATTACACATATAACCTTCCGGAACAATTTCTTGAAACGATGCTCAAAATGATATCAGTATCCGTTGGTTTAAGAGATGCCGGTAGAACAAACATATGAAAGCCAAAACTTTATATATTTATTTATTTATCCTTTATTGCACTATCTAAAGTATTGTACAATTGGCGAAATGCCATAATGTGTTTCGTAAAAACAGAAAGCGGTTGAAGGGCAGTAATGGGGAAACGCATACTATTAATACTTAATAAATAGTATAAAAATATTTACCTACTTAGTAAATATATTTATACTATTTACTACCAGCGCCGAGAATCGTTCGGGTGTATATGTATTATAAATATAAACCTTCCTCTTGAATAACTCTATCTATTAAAAAAAACGCTTCAAAATCCGTTGCGTAGTTTTAAAGATTTAAGCATACATAGGGATGGACAGACAGCGACAGCGACTTTGTATTATACTATGTAATAATGATAAAGACTTTGTCATTTCCAGATGACTTATATCCTAGGCCACCCATCAATATATGCTGACAACAGGAAAGGAACACGGTGGGAATTAGACAAGACTGTTTGTGTTACGGCGACCGTATGTTATTGGGACAGACCTGCGATATTTTGTCTTCCTGGAGATGAGAATTGCCAACCTTAAAAAAAATGCCTCGTATGAAGACAAAACGTTTAGCAGACGGACTTGGTGGTCTAGCGGTTTAGTACATTGCCTTACGTCCGATGGTAGCGGGTTCTATTCCTCACACAGTAAAAACACCACTCCGATTGATCCCCCATCTAATTCAAACGGGGATCGAATTCGGGCTCAGCCGAAGTTCGAACCCCTAGCGGTGCCCTCAGATTGAAGTCGTATTCGTCAGGCCTGCGGTGTTTTGTCTTATTGGGCATGAGAATTACCAACCTTAAAAAAATGCCTCGTATGAAGAAAAAAAGTTTAGAAGATGGACTTGGTGGTCCAGCGGTTTAGTACATCGCCTTACGTCCGATGGTAGCGGGCTCTATTCCTCACACAGTAAAAACACCACTCCGATTGGTCCCCCATCTAATTCAAACGATCGAATTAGGCCTCAGCTGGGTGGTCCAGATCGAAGTTCAGGCGTGAGTTCTTCACGGCAACCGTGTGTTATTGGGACAGACCTGCCTTCCTGGAGATGAGAATCCGATGCCTCGTATGAAGACAAAACGTTTAGAAGACGGACTTGGTGGTCTAGCGGAATAGAATATTCTATTCTATTCTACTTCCGATGATAGCGGGCTCTATTCCTCACACAGTAGAATAGAATAGAATATTCTATTCTATTCTACTTCCGATGATAGCGGGCTATATTCCTCACACAGTAGAATAGAATAGAATATTCTATTCTATTCTACTTCCGATGATAGCTGGCTCTATTCCTCACACAGTAAAAATACCACTCCGATTGATCCCCCATCTAATTCAAACGGGGATCGAATTAGGCCTCAGCCGAAGTTCGAACCCCTAGCGGTGGTGCCCTCAGATCGAAGTCGTATTCGTCAGGCGTGAGTTCTTCACGGCAACCGTGTGTTATTGGGACAGACCTGCGATATTTTGTCTTCCTGGAGATGAGAATTGCCAACCTTAAAAAAATGCCTCGTATGAAGACAAAACGTTTAGAAGACGGACTTGGTGGTCTAGCGGTTTAGTACATCGCTTTACTTCCGATGGTAGCGGGCTCTATTCCTCACACAGTAAAAACACCATATAGATCCCCCATCTAATTCAAACGATCGAATTCGGCCTAGAAGATTCGTATTAGTCAGGCGTGAGTTGTTCACGGCGATCGTATGTTATCAGGACAGACCTGCGGTGTTTTGTCTTATTGGGGATGAGAATTGCCAACCTTAAAAAAGCCTCGTATGAAGACAAAAC
Source organism: Achroia grisella (assembly GCF_030625045.1). Classification (NCBI taxonomy): domain Eukaryota; kingdom Metazoa; phylum Arthropoda; class Insecta; order Lepidoptera; family Pyralidae; genus Achroia; species Achroia grisella. The sequence continues at coordinate 1,751,645 of NW_026712653.1, read as the reverse complement.
GTTTAGAATATAACTTGGTTCTATTTAGTACTATTTACTTCCGATGGTAGCGGACTCTATTCCTCGTGTAGCGGTTTAGGATAGCTCCTTACCTGTGTCTGATGTATGATCGCGTTTGTAAAAGAGTAACAAACATCCATACTTACAAACTTTCGCGTTTATAATATTACTAGCTACTCGCCCTGGCTTCGCACGGGTGTACATGTATTATATATATAAACCTTCCTCCAGAATCACTCTATCTATTTAAAAAAACCGCTTTAAAATTCGTTGCGTAGTTTTAAAGATTTAAGCCTACGTAGGGACGGACAGACAACGACAGCGACTTTATTTTATACTATGTACTGATTATGTGTGATTTTCTAAATGTTAATTTGTATGTTTGTCTTAATGTCCTCAGGTACATAAAATATTAATTTTTAATTTTAATTTTTCATAAACTATTCCATTAAACTCCATAAATTGAATAAAACATTTTGCTTTCTTTTAGTTTCAAAGATATTAGCATACATAGGGACGGACAGATAGCAAGAGCGACTTTGTTTTATACTATTTTTTTTTGGACTACTCTAATGCTGTTGGCCGTAACTTCACCAGACGATAGGGGGCGAGTGCAGATGGCACTCCAAACCCGCGGAAGTACTTATGGAGCGACTGAAGGCCAACTCCCGTCTGACGGATACGACTTTAGTCTGAGGGCACCACTAGGGGTTCGAACCTCGGCTCAGGCCGTCGTAACATCGGTCCCCGTTTGAATTGGACGGGGGATCGATCTGAGGGGATTTATGCTATGTAATGATTAAGATGTATGATTGGCACTATGGCCATAAGACATAAAAGGTGAGATTACTAGTAATAATATTTAATTTTTAATTTAATTTATTCCATTGACCGATTTAATATCCATTAGCTTATATTAGTAATGTATTGTACTTACACATAGTTAGAGAACTATCGAATATCTATTGGGAGCCACACACTATCTCATGTTTAAATTTATTAACTAACTTGGGCAGTTTGTATCGTGCATGTGCAAGTTTGCCGCTATACCACATAAATTGATAAGCTTGCATGCTACACACTGATTTACTGTTCCTATTGATTACTGGCTGTTACCCCCGACTTTGTCTGCACAAACTTCTATCCCCTAATTCAACTACGGATTAATAATAATAATAAACTTGTCACCTTGTATATACTGCCAATTACAGGAGGCTGTAATTCTAAATACATAAAATATAATATTATATATAAAGACATAAAAATAACATATATATGTATATATAAACATAAACTATTTCATATATAAATAATGTAAACATGTCATCTATATAAATATATATAATAAACACCTAGAGAAACACATCTAGCCGTACGAAAATTTCTGCTGTATCAAATCGCAGCTGAAGTCAATATGTTAATAAAAAAGAATAATGTCAGATAAAACAAATAAAATAAAAAAAATATACATGCCGCGTAGTTAGAAAATTTCTTCAAACAGATCAGGCCGATGTCCAAATATATTCACGTAAAAATATAACATTGTTATGTACATAACTTAGGTCCGTACGTAGCAAAAATTCCGATGAAAACTGAGAAGAATTATAATAATAATACAGCACACACTGTACTTATTTGGTGTCGGACCGTAAGTGTCAAAAATATGACCAAAGCTGAGAAAATAAGACAACTATTGGTCAAAATATTCTGCTACCAGATTAGATCGCCAGATCAAATATATCGATAATATATCGATCTATCGCTTATATATATAATATATAAGCGATATATCGAATTGAGGTAAGTGTCAAAAATATGACCAATGCTGAGAAAATAAGACAACAGTGAAAATGATAATAATAAATTAAACATATTAGAAATACTTAGTTAGTATGACCCGTAACTCTATGTATTTAAAAAAACCGCTTAAAAATATGTTAGTTAGTTTTAAAGATATAAGCATACTTAGGGACGGACAGACAGCGATAGCGACTTTGTTTTATACTAATATATGTAATGATATATATGACTGTCTCGGTGGTATATGTAACAACCTTTGCTTCTGATAGTCGCAGGTTCGATTCTTCGCACAGTCTAACATTTGCATTCATGAGTTTGATTGTTTGTATCACTCTAGATGTTTTCTATTATGTATGTATTTGCAAAATAATGTAACTATGCATTTATATCAGTTGTCAACACAAGCTCTGCTTAAAATGAGACTAGATGGCGTTGTGTGAATTGTCCTGGGAAAAAAATCTTTACAACATATATCATACTGCAAAGTGACTTTACTTTATACATATAAAAGACAAACAGACGAGTGTGTAAAACGGTGCGCCGTCGGTGTAAGTAAAAATTAATGATGACAAACGCTAGAGACAGGGATGCCAACCGTACGAGGATATTCGTAGAAAAATGATATTTTTTATCTTTGGTACTGGGACATTTTCACCTCTGTACAAGATTTTACCAGTTTTGATGGACGTAATGGTCAAAATATACTACCAGATTAGATCGCCAGATCAAATATATCGATAATATATCGATCTATCGCTTATATATATAATATATAGAATTGAGGTAAAGTACAATATAATATCACATTTTTATGTTTTAGTTGATGTTAGGCTGAGTGTTTTAAGTTTGGCTTGTACGAGTTTTTGACCTACGAAAATGGGTCAAAATGCTATAATGTACTAGATTAGATCGCCAATTTGATATATTGAATGAGAATTTTTGAGATTTTTTAGGTTTTTGTTTGAGGCTGAGTGTTTTAACTTTGGCTTGTACGAGTTTTTGACCTACGAAAATTGGTAATAATGCTATGATGTATAAGGTTAGATCGCTAAATTGAAATAACTAAATTAACTTGTACGAGATTTTATCACAGTTTTTATTTTTTAGTATGAGCCTGAGTGTTTTAAGTTTGGCTTGTACGAGTTTTTGACCTACGAAAATCGATCAATATACTATGCGATATATGAGGTTAGAGAGAAATGAGAATTTTGCCAATTGAGTGAGATTTTAGCAGATTTTTTATTTTTTAGTACAAGGTTGAGTGTTTAAGATTGCTTTGTACGAGGTTTTGACCTTAGAGAGTCAAATTGCGTGCAAAATTCTCATTTTGGCTCTCTAACATACTAACTAACTACTAACGAGGCTGAGTGTTTAAGATTGCTTTGTACGAGTTTTTGACCTTAGAGATAAAGTATGAGAAAATTAAATTAAATTGAGGTAAAGTATGAGATTTTAGCAGATTTTTTATTTTTCAGTACGTGGCTGAATGTTTCAAGTTTGACAACCCTGGACCGCGGCCTGTTCTCACGTGAACATGTCGCCAGGTGTACCGCCATGTAGCTGTATGAATTTTAAGCCACTCGTATGATTTACAAGACTTTTTTATGGGTTTAAGTGAGATGCTGAAAATAATGATAATAATAACAATTTTATATTATTTAGCGGTTAGTTGGACTATTAGTATATTTTTAGTTAGACATAAGTGTAATGGGATAGAAATTACACAATATGAAGTAATGTGTATACAGGTAAAATTGGTATAATTTTTTTTTTTGGGATAAATCTAATGCTGTTTGCTGTAGCTGGTATTTACAGCTTCACCAGACGATAGGGGGCGAGTGCAGATAGCACTCCAAACCTTACGGAGCGGCTGAAGTCCAACTCCTGCCTGGCGGTAGGCGCTAGTGTAAAATGGTAAAGTTCGCGGGATCGAACCTCGGCTCAGGCCGTCGTAATTTCGATCCCCTTTAGAATTGGATGGGGGATCAATCGGAGGGGGAAATATTAACAAACTGCTACTACTTATACATTGTTTCAAAATGAAAACATCGCGTGTTGAAGGAATTGAAAAACGTCATTCAGTGACAATTCATAATAATAATATTGTATCTTTACGACTGAAAGGCCAAATGGGGTAGTCTAAGCACTGTCAAGTGACGATTTCGTGGTAAACGCAATACTTAACATGGCCATCTACATTTCAATATATTTGAACCCAACGTGGCAAGAGAACAAGCCTACCACCGTCTCTAGTTTAATTTGTTACCTGTGTTTCCATCGTTAGAGAGTCAGTTAAATCTTGACAAAGTAAATATTGTAAACGCAAAAGTGTTTTGGTATTGGTCAGATTCGAAGTCACGACTTTTCCTGCTGAAACCATTAGGCTAGTATATTCTTAACGTACGGTATCAGTCAATATAAATCTGCGGTCACGTGAGTGCGTTATATGCACCGGGTGCATATTACGCACTATATCTATATATATCACCCGGGTAAGATCCATGGCATGGTATCGAATATGGCACTTACGCAGTTACTGGACCATTGATAAATGGCTTTACATAGATTAAAGTTTAGGTATATAGATGTAGATACCGGGGGATACCCAGGCTAACAGCATGATGTACTGGATTGACTGATAGAGGAGAAGTCCTCGGAACCTGTATGAATAGAAATAAAGTAAGAATTGTATGTAAGAATTCAAGCTAAATACTTAAGTATATTGCCTTCTCCTTAAGAGATTTGCCTCATCTGAAAATGAATACGTTTAGGTATATATGTCAAATGATTTTATAGAACTAAATAATGTTTGAGAAAATTTAAAAAGTTGGAAAAAAATACAAAAAAATCTTTATTGAAATAAACTTAAATTTAAAACTTTTGATATATTATTATTTATTCATGTAGGATATTTTACCGGATAAGGTAGTCAAGTTGTTTCTGATAACGCTTTTTTCCTAATATTACTTTACTATTTTTATTATTATTTAAAATAACATTATTTACTTATAAGCAAGTCATATAGAATAAATAAAAATATCATAGTCACTGTTTAAAAAAATTGTAAGTAAGTAAAATCTTTTTATTTTTGTTAATTTAGAGACCTTGTCCATTTTCCGCGCCAAAAATAGATAAAGACACAATCCTATCGTACCTTAACCTCAAAAATAAAAATATTACACAAATTTGAGTAGCAAATATTAGTCGTAACTTGTCTTTTTGAATAAGTGTTTAAAGTAAAATAGCGATTATAAACTTTATAAACAAACATTATCTACATCTCAATGCACGCTTGTTACTGTGTGATAATAAATAACTCCATACTTGCAAGCACGCAACGCGGATGGCGTTGCTATCGAAAAATTGTAATTGATTTTTTCACGGGTGATGCGTCAAGCGCGGACGCAAATGGCTTACGTCGGCCATATTGAATTAGTGCGTGGACGACGACGTCCTGCCGACGCGGGAGGCGTTGAGTCGCCACCAACCAAAATTATTTTATATTTTCTTGTACTATAAATAAATACAATTAGTTTTACGGTGATAAAACACCTTAAAATTGATTGCACTAATTGTTATGAAATAGGTTCAAATTATAAATTACCTTTTTGAATATCTTGTGTATATACAGTTGATACTTAGTATATTATGATGACATAAATATAAAATAGATACTATAATATGAAATGTAATATCAGACATTTTTCATATTGTTTTAAAACAATATGAAAATACGAGAAATGATATTATCTGTTCAATTTGCTAGCAAAAAAAATAATGGCGATCCCTGTTGAAGTGTGCGACAAGCATATACTGAATTAAATAATAAAGCTTATATTAATAACTTAGGTAAAAGTTAAATTAATATAACTTTATAAAAATATTCTCATAATTGAAGCAAATAAAAGTATAAATTCAATGAATTTACATTTATAAACTTTATTACTTTTAATATTCAATATACTTTCTTGTGCACACTGCATACTTGCTGATTAATATAAGAACTACTTTTGGTTTGAAAAAAGTTTGTGACATTATATTTATTTAGGGCATACCCTCTATAGCACTTTTGTCCCGCAACGAAATTCACTCATGAAATTAATTAAAAAACACTTCACGCCGGTGATTCTGCCAAATTGACGGAGAGCGGCCTGTGACTTTACTAATGGACCGACACTGTTGCTTAATTTTTGCCCTAACTGCATTACTTAAGTTTCGTTAATTATAAAAAACGCGACGCCTGCTAAAAATAAGGTCACAAACGTCTAAGACAAAGACAAATCCGTTATATCACATTCAATTATTAACTCAAGAAACAATTCAAATTAAAAAAAAAAATATTAATAATTTTGGACAATTCACACAGCGCCATCTAGTCACAAGCTTAGCTTATATTATGGGTACTATACAACTGATATAAATACTTACGTATAGTTTTTGTTAATACATACAAACACCCTGACCGATATAAACAATCATACTCATGAGTTCAAATGTTTGTACGGTGCGGGGAATCGCACCTGCGACCATCGGAAGTAAGGCAGTGTGATAAGCCGCTAGACTATCTAGACCAATATAAACTATCATACTGTTAAATATAAATGTCGAATCGAACATGCGACCGTTGGAAATAAGGCTGTCTGCTAAACAGCTAGACCACCGGCCATCATATAAGGCAGTTTAAGTAGCTTTATACATATACTAGCTACTCACCCCAGCTTCGCACGGGTGTATATGTATTATATAAACCTTCCTCTTAAATCACTTTGTCTATTAAAAGAAACCGCTTCAAAATCCGTTGCGTAGTTTTAAAGATTTAAGCATACATAGGGACAGACAGACAGCGACAGCGACTTTGTTTTATACTATGCAATGATAATGAAGCGTCATACTTGGAGGATTAAAAAATATAAAAATATGTGTTGTTCATTATTAATAATTTGTTATGTTATTGCCTTTATGATGCCACTTTTTCTCTTTACTGCCGCCTTTTGTGCCGCCTCCTAATACTCTGTTATTTTTGAGTCTTGTTATTTCTATGGTGAGTATATAGTACTTTTACACATGCATATGAATATAAATACGGTACATACACCAAAATAACATTTTTTACAATTTTTGTCTGTTTGTTTCGGCTAATCTTTGAAATGGCTGAATAAATCTTAAAAATAGAAGTTCGCCGGAAGTCCCTTCACCTTCCTTCAGAAGGTTATGAATGAGAAAATAATAATAATAATAAAAAAGGAGTTCGTCGCGAGGCCAAATCTTCACCCCTCTAGAAGGTATGTACGACCTGTGTTATATAATAAAATATAAGATAAAAAAGATCAGTTGTAATCAATCAATCTAGTGATTGTAGTCAGATGGTCTCAATCAATGTATGAAACTATTTAGACGGCCATATATATATATACGACCCGCTAAATAGTTTTAACTATGTTGTAGGATTAAAAAAAATGGGTTCCAATGGAATTTCTAACCATCATCCGCAAGGGGTATGTATGACCTGTATCATATCAGGAAATATAAGATAAAAAAAGATCAGTTGTAATCAATCAGTCTAGAGATAGTAATCACATGGACTCAATTAACAGAATCTGCTTTGGGATCCGCTGCGCCCGCGATATTCCGCACGCCCTCATAAATTGACAAACTGTCCAACTCACATGAGCAAGGAATAAGTTTGCGCTTCCGGTCAGTGCACGAAACAGCATTGAAACACACGGTCCCGAAGTTGTAGCGGTTCTGCTGAGGTTTTTTTTTTATTTTATCATGAACAGACACACGTCACTTTAGATTTATTAAAAAGAATGATTATTACAATACTATATATATAAGATTGTAAAAAAAATGCTTAAGTTAAATTCTTGCAATTTTAATTACAACCGTAATAATGAGAAAATTGCAAAGATATTATTAAATTCAATTTAATTTATTTCATTTTTAAATTTTACATAGATTAACATTTACATTTGTATATAGATTTACATTTACATGTTTACAATATAATACAATTTTTATATATTTCTATTGTCTGTACTCCCCAAACTAGTAGTATCTTGGGGGCTGGGAGCGCGGATACCAAAAATATGCAGTATATCACTTCAATTGACTATTTTACAATTATATATACATGTAATAAATACCAGAACGTGTTTCCCACATTATATTTATTTATTTACCTATATTTGGAAAACCTAGGTCATTTACAGGCATAATTATAAATATAAACAAAATAGGGAAGTCACTTATAAGACACTATTAAGCATGTCTTACATGTCTTAAAATCTATTAAAAATAGATACTGAAATATTTAATGATAAGTGTTGTGATCCATAAAGTAAACACCGCTTCACATCCTATGTGGTTGTAGCCCACTCATGCATAAACAAAATCTCTCCTTTGGAAAGTTTACATACACTCTTTCCCGAGGAGATAAAAACCATGGCTCCTAAGAATATCCTTCAATTCTTGTCCCTGACGGGTCTGGGTAACGAACTTTGAAAAGGGCGAGCACAATAGATCTATGTAGGTCACAGTGCTACAGGTGTTACACATATGACAATAGCCTAAACAACCCAATAAAAAATAAAAAAATCCATTAAGTGCTGAAATCTATAAAAAAATAAAATCATATTTAAAAAGTAATATAAATCAACTAAAATGTTAATAATCAAAATTGATTACTTTAAAAAAATTATTCCTTATCGTGTTGTATAGAAGGTATTCCATTAGATTGAGATTGCTATTTGCTCTCCACATACCTAAAGTTTTGCCTAAAGTTTGATGAACCTGATGACAAATACATACCAAAAATATGCCGAGAAATCATCCAAGCTAATATAAATAATCAAACATACTCATGACTAAAAAGGTTTCTACAGTACCGAGGATCGAAACCCTGACCAGCAAAAAGTAAAGCGGTGCTCTAAACCAATAGACCACCATGGCTTTTAAATTAAGCAAAATGCCTGTGAAAATCTCTCGTTTCTATACTGTAAACAATCTATCTATATATATAACTCAAAGGTGACTGACATAATGATCTATCAATGCACAGCCCAAACCACTGAACGGATCGGACTAAAATTGTCATGCAGGTAGATGTTATGACGTAGGCATCCGCTAAGAAAGGATTTTGATCAATTCTACCCGCAAGGGGATAAAATAGGGGGTGAAAATTGGTATGAAACTTTGTCAATTTTAAACCGATCGGGCTGAGACTTTGCATGCATAAATGACGTAGGCATCTCCTAAGAAAGGATTTTGATAAATTCCATCCCTAAAGGATAAATTAACGCGAGCGAAGCTGCGGGCAAGAGCTAGTAAAATATATTTTTTTTAGTTTGCTAGCGTGTTTAATGCGCGTATATAGTTCCAATGTTTAGACGTATATCTTATTAGCAAGGTCCGCAGGCACAGAACGTGATTTAGCATCCAACTTGGCCGGTGTCCTGCTGCTAGTAGTCATACGGAACCAACCGTTGTTTGGTTAATGAACCATGAATTCCTATTTGTTGTGAACTGTCCAGGTAATTAACTTGTACGTTATTGTCGGTAATATCATATAATTTTGCCACTGATTTCAAAACTATTGTCAAAATTCTAAATTTAAAAATGACTAGTGGTCGAAACTATGTTCGAAATTCGACTATAATTATTTGACGTTCAGTGACTATAGACAAATGTTATTAAAAATAAACAGTATTCAACTTGAGCACAGACCAGTGATCGAAATTCGACCTTAACTATTTGACATTCAGAGAGATTATATACAAAAATATTAAAAACAGACAATATTATTCTATACTTAATTTGAGCACAGACTATCTATTGCCGACAGATCTTTATAACATATTCTTATTTTGAATCATATTTTTTTATATACACATTTTGTTTCTTAATTTATGTTAATTCTATACTTTTGTGTCAAATATACTCACACTGTCAGACGTTGCCGGTATTTTTAACAATACATTTTGTTGTTGTTATTAATAGGTATATATGCTATCAGCCGCCAAGCAGCTTGTTTTTAAGCTATTGTTGAAGGGTAAGATGTGGTACAGTAACTATAAATGAGGAGTTATTCTTCAGAGAAGAGATCTCACTGGTACAAACAACAATAATTTGATGAAGAAAATTTCAGTCCAAATCTATTTCTTCGTTGGAGAAGAAAAGAGTTACGGAAGTTGAGAAAAATATAGTGACTCACTAGTTACTGCCTTTCATTTAAGGAAAAACATTGGTTCCTGAAAAATAAACTTCTGAAGAACAGAATTAGACTAAGAAAGAGATCTTAATTTGTTGTATTATATATAAGTACATAAACTCAGTATAAATAATAAAAAAAGTAAAAATTTTATAAAAAAAAATAATTTATTACAAATACTATTTACAAAATCACTTATGCTAAAATAAATACAATAATTAAAAATTACAATAATTAAATTAGTAACTACCTACAATTAAACATTCAAACTATAATACTATTAGAGATCGTGCAATCAATTTGTCCAAACGCTTCATCTATGAACGAATCCAAGCCGTCTTTATTCTCTTCTACTTTTTCAGAAACAATAGTATCATCAAACGATAGGCCATCGTACGATATACTACGTTCAACAAATGAAGGAATAACTCTCTTTCTCTTGCCCGGCTTCTCTTTGCAACGAATTGTGCTTGTTGTGCAACAAAATATCTCCGCAGATTTGAAGATCTCATCAATCTCTTCGCATATATTCTCAACTGACGCCGCTGATAGGACTTGACCACCGACGTAGTAAAACTGCTTAGCAGGTTGATCGCTCGGATCGAATTGCTCTAAATCTTCAATGAAATCTGCATAATCCAGTGAGGGTATTTTCGTTGGCTTTCTGTTTACTTTCTTCGTCTTTTTGATCTTGAAAAGATGTGATGAATTAAACGTAGTCCTTTTCAAATCCAATGTATCGCATAGAGGTTTGGACGTTGATGGCATGAAGTCCTCTTCTGTGTCTAGATCCACAGGTTTTCCCCATTGTTCTTCGAGACGCCTCCACTGCTCGTTTGTAGCAAGTATCTCGTCTATGTCAAGAAGATAAGACGCCATTTTGTTTTCAAAGCCTTCTGATAGCGTGTCAACGTCACTGCAGTGTTTATATATTTGACGGGGTCTGGAATTGTGACGCCGCTTATATAGTCTCTAAGGGCAGGCAATTAGTTAATTGACGTTGCGGCTCAATATACGTGTTATTATATTTTCTTTCTTGTATCTATTGTTTAAAGTATATTGTTATAATTTAACATTTAACTTGACATTATACTTGTTTTGTTTAAAATTATTGTATATTCTTATTATTATCGTCGCATATAAAAAAAAATTAAGTAATAATTATTTATAAAGCGAAATGCAATGCAGAGGAATATTGTTATATAAAATAGAAAATTTGGGCGTTAGTCTTTTTTTTATTACCATTTATATGTTAAATTAGTCAAAATATTATTATTATATATATAATGTGTTGTGAGCTACCAACAGGACAATATGACCAATTTCCTTCTGGTTGAGATTTTAAAAGGCGATAAATTTTAATTTTTTTTTATTGTTACAGTAATTATTACGTTGTATATATTTATTTTTTCGCTTGACTTACACCACCAAACCACATGCATGAAATCACGAGCATGAACAGTTGTCAATAGATGCATAGTTAATTACTTATTCTAGGAATGACCAACAGTCCTAGCACTAATTGTTATGTTTATTTCAAAACTGCAAAATAAAATAATAACAAATTAACTATCACGAGACTTTCCACAATAGGCATTAATAGCTGTGATAAACTTGGTACAAACAATGACAATAAAATAATAACAACGCCGCCCGGGCATCGGTCATTAGTTAATGACTTTGCCCAAATAGTATTAATTCGCATAATGCCTTTATTGACATTGGCTATTGTTTTCTTTTAACAATAGCAGCATGTTGCGAACGTTTGAATACTATAAAACTGCTGTTATCATATGACCTGTTATCAGTCGTACTGTAACTTTGACGACATAAACACCTAATTTGTACACAAGCTAAAACAAAATGGCTTTTATTCTGGATACAGAGGAAGTACTCTCTAGAAGCGAATATTGGAAAAGGCTTGAAGAAGAATGGGGTCAGCCTGTAGACCTAGATACAGAAGACGATTTATCGACTACAGATTCTAGTATTTTGAATTTCGGAATCACGCAATTTGATTCATCGACCAGATTCCAGAAATCAATAAATGAACCTGCTGACGACTTCAATGAGTTTATAGAAGATTTGGAAGACAACTCCATGCAGTTGGATTATGATAACTGCTGTAACGCTTCGTCGATGACGTTTGAAGAGATATGTAACAGAATTGACGTCATGTGCAACGAGATCGATGATATGTTCGAGTCTTTGGGGATATTTCCGAGTTCTGGCAGTACGTCTCAGCATGAATCGATATCAAGTCATTCAGAAAATGGCGGAGATGTCATCGGAAGTTTCTCTAACGATGGAATATCAGAAGAGGCATCCAGTACTGAGTCTCTGATTGAAGAATCGCCATCAGTAACGGAGCTGGTCAAGAAGTTCAGTTCCGCATTGAACAGTCCGGCAATCAGATGCGAGCGACGGAGACGAAGAGAGTTTGGCCAGTTGATGGATCTTTGGAAACATCGAGAATCCCATTAGTTATTAGATGTAGTAGTTATTGTAAATAGATGTAAAGCTGTACAGTTATATTATATAATAAATATTTTATATTTTTAAATATACTGGTTTTATTCAATATACTATAATATCTATATATATTGTGATACATCATATAGATATAATGTATGTTAGTGTTTTTTTGATATTCATCGGATACAAAATTATAATTAAATATTATTTAGTTCAGGAAAATCTGAATAAAAAGGCTGTTTTTGATTTTGACACAGCACGAGCAATCGATAGATCTTATAATATAGCACGCCAGTAGATGCATCGATATTTAAAAGATTATTCGTGGCTATTATTTTCTGTAGCTTTATAGAATTAAAACATGGAATTACCTAATCATTACATAGTATAAAACAAAGTCGCTGTCGCTGTCTGTCCGTCTCTATGTAGGCTTAAATCTTTAAAACTACGCAACGGATTTTGACGCGGTTTTATTAAATAGATAAAGTGATTCTAGAGGAAGGTATATAATACATGTACACCCGTGCGAAGTCGGGGCGAGTAGCTAGTGTTATAATGAAATACTCTATTGTGATTACTTTTTACAATTCTTACACGTTTAGATACTGGTAAATACAGATTGCATCATTCTGTATATACAAATCTACTGTACCTTAATCTTATTTATCGCATTTGCAAAGCATCCGTGGCAATTAAACGCATCCAGCGCTTGCCATGTATCACGGACAGTAATCCGGGGGACAGGATCATAATAACAAAAAACAATAAAAATAACGAATTACCCCGTGAACTGAGCTCGAATCGGGGCTGAGGAGAAGAACATGAAATGGCGTGGAGACGGTATGTGCTTCTAATATTCTAAAGCTGATAATTTTATTTATTTATTTAAACACGCTACATTCACAAATTACTAATACGAATTATAAAAAAAATAAAGTGTTAGATATATCGAGGTAGAATATATTATATAACATCACGCTACGATTAATCGTACGATTAATCGTATCCAATTAATTGGAGCGGAGTAATAATGAATATGTATAGTATAAAAAGGTGAAAAACTGACGCAGATGGATTTGTGGAGAGCAAGTCAATCAATAAAGTTGGTAGAAGATGAAAACTTTATGGTGATTTATAAATTACTGTTCGAAATTTTAAACCTTAGTATTGTGTATGGAAAATGTACTTTACATGTGCCTGGAAATATTTTTATAGTTACAATAGATTTAGAAAAACTTACTTGTTCCTGACACCACGGTAAGCTCCGTGATTGTTACCGTGGGTTGATAACTGTGTTTGTTATATTTGAAATCTCTCACAAAAAGTTTAAATTTAGTCTCTCACTAAATCTATCACTTCTTTCTATCACCCAATTACATGATTTTTAAATGTAATATTGTTTTACAGAATGACGGTGATACTTTTGAGCAACAACACTGTTCTCAGTTATGACAATGCATGATACTCCGAGCGAAGTCTTTAAGTAATGATGTATATTTTCCATCAGTACTATATAAAACGCAAACCATTAAAAAAGTTAAATTTTGTATTTCAATTTTTATCTAATTGCAATTTAAAGTAATCATTTGCGACTCCATATAAGTTTGTGTTCGGAATCCACATTCTGTTTGTGCTCATTCTTAATATGGGGCAAAACAGTTGGAAGAACAACAGTTTTTGTTGTATATTTTATGTCGTGTGACGCCATAACTCAGTCGTGTGACACGCCGCCCTGAGCCGCTGTGGAGTACAGTTAGACTACTCCACTGTTATTTATATTGGGCAGTTATTTTTATTTATATACTTGTTTTATTGGTTTATTGCGTTACGGGCTGTTGGTTGCGCTTTTGGTTTTAGTTAAGTGGCTTTAGTTGTTATAGATCATGTAATAAGTTTGTCCTCGATGGTAGATATGATTTGTATTCGTTAGGTAATTCTGTTACAGCAAATATGTAATAAAAAGGAAAGATATGGGTTGTTTTATTAAAAAAAAACAAAGCTCACAATGAAAAAATTCACTAAACAAATTTAAATGCAAATTTGTTAATTGCAGAGAAATGCGAGATTCGAATCATATATAGATTTTTTATTGTGTATAGGAGATGTTAAGTATCTTATAAAATTAGTTATGAATATCAATAATATCTCAGGACAAATTAAACAGCGCCATCTAGTGCCACGCAAAGTAAAGCTTGTGTTATGGGTACTAGACAGCCGATATAAATACTAATAAACGTTTTTTATAAATAAATAAATAAATAACCCTGGACAATTAACACAGCGCCATCTAGTCCTACGGTAACAGAGCTTGTGTTATGGGTATCGGTATCGGTTGTCTAGTACCCATAATGCATTATGTATGTATTTATATAAATATGCACTTAGACATTTTTTTGTATATACATATATAATAGAGATATAAGAAATATATAAGAAGAGTATGTTCAGATATGACGAACGATAGAGAGCAGTGGAAGAGAATACTGCGCCGACCACAAATAATGGGATAAAGGCAAGGCAATGATGATGATGATATATAATATACATAGAAAACACCCAGATCAATAAAAAAATCATACTCATGAATACAAATGTTTATTCGGTGCGAGTTTTATGAGTACTAGACAACTGATATAAATACATAAATACATATAAATATTTTTTTGTAAATACGTATATAATATACATAGAAAACACCCAGACCACTACAAACAAACATACTAATGAATATTTATACTATATGAAGAATCGAACCTGCAACCATGCGAAGCAAGGTGGTATACTAAACCGCTTAATATATAAAGAAAACACCTAGAGCAATACAAAAAATCATAGTCATGAATATTTGTACTATATGAAGAATCGAACCTGCGACCATGCGAAGTAAGGCGGTATGCTAAACCACTAGATCACTGCGGCCGTGATACACACAATAGGTGCATCCACAAATGTATTAACATTACAATCGTCCGCCGTGCACAAAGCGTTGACACGGAAATGTAATGGGGTAATTATTTAACCGGTAATTAATTTACGATAATGTTCCGATAAAGGTTTTCGGATATTAACGATATAATGCGTTGTGTATGGACAGTACAGCGTTGTGTGTAACATTTCCAACTGACGCCGGTGGTCTGCCGGTTAACACGTCTTTCTTGGTCGCGGGTTCTATTCGCGGAAGATACAAACATTGTTATTCATGAATTTTCTTCTTTTTAGTCTAATACTATTATAATATTAAAAATAAATATAGATGTATGTGTTATTGAGGAAGTCAGATACTTTCTAGTAATGCGACAGATATTCAGTATTATAGTATAGCTTTATGTACGACTAGCTACCCACCCCGGCTTCGCACGCGTGTACATGAATCTATACATAAATAAAATAGAGTGTCTGTTTGTAATATTGAAATAACCGTTTTTTACTACATGCATATGAATATAAATACGGTATATACACCAAAATATCATTTTTTTACAATTTTTGTCTGTCTGTCTGTTTGTTCCGGCTAATCTCTGAAATGGCTGGACCGATTTTGACGGAACTTATACTTATACTTAACGGAAAAAATAAAGGAGTAAATTAGGCTACTTTTATTTTAGAAAAATAAAGTCAAATTCCACGTGGACGAAGTAAGCAGTAGGAAGACGCGGGCGTGTACAGCGAGTTATACATATAAACATTCCTCTTGAATCACTCTATCTATTAAAAAAAACCGTTCAAAATCCGCTGCGTAGTTTTAAAGGTTTAAGCATAAATATAGACAGACAGCGATAGCGACTTTGTTTTATATTATGTAATGATATATGTAGTTTATATATAATAATAATATAATAATTCACTCATATATAATAATGATAATGATATCTATGCTTCTTAAACTACATGAAATATATCAATTATACATATTTTAATAAACATTAAAATATCTATATTAATAATTCCGTAAAGAGGTACGGTAGACTCGAACGAAACCTTATATGAATAACAAAACATAAAAAAATATTGATTTCGAGTCGACAACATATATCCGCAAAATTCGGATTATAGAGTATTTCGTTAAATTCTAATGACACTGACAAACAAACCGCAGTCGCCATCTTTTCATTTCACTAGCTAACAACCAATCAACACATCGCGTGAGTTCTGACTACATAAAACCACAGATAACATAATGTAAAACGAAACGTCTTGCCGAAACCAAACAGTGAAGCCTAACAAAATTAATTTTTTTTTCAGTCGTTAACGTTTCGCGAAAAGACTTTGGCACTTTTTATATTTATAAAACGACAATGAAATAAGCTATATGCATCTATGCCGTGCTTACGTTTAATATGAAGCCTTCATGAAGGAGGACTACTGGCCGAAGGGGGTGGTCTATCGGCGCTACCGTGGCAGATTGCCGTCGTCAGTGCCGTGACCATAGAGACAATTTTATTTACATATTTTATTATTATTTCTTATGTATGTTAGTCTATAAGGTATTTATAATATGGGCCATGTAGCCTGAATTGAATAATAATAATAATAATGTCTCAGGACAATTGACACAGCGCCATCTAGTTCCAAGCTAAGCAGAGCTTGTGTTATGGGTACTAGACAACTGATATAAATACATGGATACATTTTTTTTTGGAAATAAATACATATTATACATAGAAAACACCCAGACCGATACAAACAATAATACTCATGAATACAAATGTTTGTACCGTGCGAGGAATCGAACCCACGACCATCGGATAGTAAAGCGGTATGCTAAACCACTAGACCACCGAGGCTGTCAAATAAATAAATAAATATTCCTTGAGAACCGATGACTACAGAAATATCTACCTACATTTCACCAGAGCGAAGATGTGTTTTCATCTAGTGTGGGTATAATTAAACAAAACTAATGGCAGTTATAAAACATCAACTAAAACAAGGTGCAATCATAACAATGACAGAATATCGTTACGGCACGGGATCGGTACGCATGAAATTACCATTACTGCAATCGTAAAGCCGTCATCGAGCGCGATAGACCGCGTGATTCCGCTGCATCGCTGCGCTTAGGACAATTTATAACGCAGCATAGTTTAGCGGACGGGTTATAGTTGCTGTTAAGTGTTATGAGCCACTTCGAATTGTGTTATTCATAGTGAAGGGACTTAGTAGTAATTAATGTATTTATATTTTAAAATCTAAATATATATCACTGAAAGGTGACTGACTGACATAGTGATCTATCAACGCACAGCCCAAACCACTGGACGGATCGGGCTGAAATTTCGCATGCAGGTAGATGTTATGACGTAGGCATCCGCTAAGAAAGGATTTTGATTAATTCTAACCCCAAGGGGATGAAATAGGGGATGAAAGTTTGTATGAAACTTTGTCAATTTTAAACCGATCGGGCTGAGACTTTGCATGCATAAAGCTACTATGACGTAGGCATACCCTAAGAAAGGATTTTGATAAATTACACCCCTAAGGCGTTAAATTAACGCGAGCGAAGACGCTGGCAAAGCTAGTAATGCATAAAAGTATATTATATTTATTTATTTACTCTTTATTGCATCAAACGTATGTTACAAAGAACATAAATGCATAATAAGTAATAAGGCTCAAAAGGTGGTCTTATCGCGTAAGCAATCTCTTCATATTAAGCAATCCTTCTATCATTATAGTGATACAATAAAATTCGAAACAATAGTTATTATTAAGAATAAATAAATATAATAAAATAACAGTGAATCAATAAAGTTGGTAGAAGATGAAAACTTTATGGTGATTTATAAATTACTGTTCGAAATATTAAAACTTAGTATTGTGTATGGAAAATGTACTTTACATATACCTGGAAATATTTTTATAGCTACAATAGATTAAGAAAAACTTACTTGTTCCTGACACCACGGTAAGCTCCGTGATTGTTACTGTGGGTTGACAACTCTGTTGTTATATTTGATTTTGAAATTTCTCACAAAAAGTTTTAATTTAGTTGAAATCTATCACTTATTTCTATCACCCAATTACATGATTTTTAAATGTAATATTGTTTTACAGAATGACGGTGATACTTTTGAGCAGCAACACTGTTCTCAGTTATGACAATGCATGATACTCCGAGCTAAGTCTTTAAGTAATGATGTATATTTTCCATCAGTACTATATAAAACGCAAACCATTAAAAAAGTTAAATTTTGTATTTCAATTTTCATCTAATTGCAATTTAAAGTAATCATTTGCGACTCCATATAAGCCTGTGTTCGGAATCCACATTCTGTTTGTGCTCATTCTTAATATGGGGCAAAACAGTTGGAAGAACAACAGTTTTTGTTGTATATTTTATGTCGTGTGACGCCATAACTCAGTCGTGTGACACGCCGCCCTGAGCCGCTGTGGAGTACAGTTAGACTACTCCACTGTTATTTATATTGGGCAGTTATTTTTATTTATATACTTGTTTTATTGGTTTATTGCGTTACGGGCTGTTGGTTGCGCTTTTGGTTTTAGTTAAGTGGCTTTAGTTGTTATAGATCATGTAATAAGTTTGTCCTCGATGGTAGATATGATTTGTATTCGTTAGGTAATTCTGTTACAGCAAATATGGAATAAAAAGGAAAGATATGGGTTGTTTAAAAAAAAAAAAAACAAAGCTCACAATGAAAAAATTCACTAAACAAATTTAAATGCATATTTGTTGCAGGGAAATGCGAGATTCGAATACTATATAGATTTTATATTGTGTATAGGAGATGTTAAGTATCTTATAAAACTAGTTATGAATATCAATAATATCTCAGGACAAATCAAACAGCGCCATCTAGTGCCACGCAAAGTAAAGCTTGTGTTATGGGTACTAGACAGCCGATATAAATACTAATAAACGTTTTCTAAAAAAAACATGTATAAATAAATAAATAACCCTGGACAATTAACACGGTAACAGAGCTTGTGTTATGGGTTGTCTAGTACCCATAATGCATTATGTATGTATTTATATAAATATGCACTTACATAGTTATTTGTATATACATATATAATATACATAGAAAACACCCAGATCAATAAAAAAATCATACTCATGAATACAAATGTTTATTCAGTGCTAGTTTTATGAGTACTAGACAACCGATATAAATATTGTTTTGTAAATACGTACATAATACACATAGAAAACACCCAGACCACTACAAACAAACATACTAATGAATATTTGTACTATATGAAGAATCGAACCTGCGACCATGCGAAGCAAGGTGGTATGCTAAACCGATTAATATATAAAGAAAACACCTAGAGCAATACAAAAAATCATAGTCATGAATATTTGTACTATATGAAGAATCGAACCTGCGACCATGCGCAGTAAGGCGGTATGCTAAACCACTAGATCACTGCGGCCGTGATACACACAATAGGTGCATCCACAAATGTATTAACATTACAATCGTCCGCCGTGCACAAAGCGTTGACACGGAAATGTAATGGGGTAATTATTTAACCGGTAATTAATTTACGATAATGTTCCGATAAAGGTTTTCGGATATTAACGATATAATGCGTTGTGTATGGACAGTACAGCGTTGTGTGTCACATTTCCAACTGACGCCGGTGGTCTGCCGGTACACGTCTTTCTTGGTCGCGGGTTCTATTCGCGGAAGATACAAACATTGTTATTCATGAATCTTCTTCTTTTTAGTCTAATACTATTATAATATTAAAAATTAATATAGATGTATGTGTTATTGAGGAAGTCAGAAATTTTCTAGTAATGCGACAGATATTCAGTATTATAGTTTAGCTTTATGTACGACTAGCTACCCAACCCGGCTTCGCACGCGTGTACATGAATCTATACATAAATAAAATAGAGTGTCTTTTTGTAATATTGAAATAACCGTTTTTTACTACATGCATATGAATATAAATACGGTACATACACCAAAATATCATTTTTTTACAATTTTTGTCTGTCTGTCTGTTTGTTCCGGCTAATCTCTGAAATGGCTGGACCGATTTTGACGGAACTTATACTTATACTTAACGGAAAAAATAAAGGAGTAAATTAGGCTACTTTTATTTTAGAAAAATAAAGTCAAATTCCACGTGGACGAAGTAAGCAGTAGGAAGACGCGGGCGTGTACAGCGAGTTATACATATAAACATTCCTCTTGAATCACTCTATCTATTAAAAAAAAACCCCTTCAAAATCCCCTGCGTAGTTTTAAAGGTTTAAGCATAAATATGGACAGACAGCGACAGCGCCTTTGTTTTATAGTATGTAATGATATATGTAGTTTATATATAATAATATAATAATTCACTCATATATAATAATGATAATGATATCTATGCTTCTTAAACTACATGAAATATATCAATTATACATATTTTAATAAACATTAAAATATCTATATTAATAATTTCGTTAAGGGGTACGGTAGCCTCGATCGAAACCTTATATGAATAACAAAACATAAAAAAATATTGATTTCATATATCAAAATCCTTGGCAAAATTCGGATTATAGAGTATTTCGTTAAATTCTAATGACACTGACAAACAAACCGCAGTCGCCATCTTTTCATTTCACTAGCTAACAACCAATCAACACATCGCGTGAGTTCTGACTACATAAAACCACAGATAACATAATGTAAAACGAAACGTCTTGCCGAAACCAAACAGTGAAGCCTAACAAAATTAATTTTTTTTTCAGTCGTTAACGTTTCGCGAAAAGACTTTGGCACTTTTTATATTTATAAAACGACAATGAAATAAGCTATATGCATCTATGCCGTGCTTACGTTTAATATGAAGCCTTCATGAAGGAGGACTACTGGCCAAAGGGGGTGGTCTATCGGCGCTACCGTGGCAGATTGCCGTCGTCAGTGCCGTGACCATAGAGACAATTTTATTTACATATTTTATTATTATTTCTTATGTATGTTAGTCTATAAGGTATTTATAATATGGGCCATGTAGCCTGAATTAAATAATAATAATAATAATAATAATGTCTCAGGACAATTGACACAGCGCCATCTAGTTCCAAGCTAAGCAGAGCTTGTGTTATGGGTACTAGACAACTGATATAAATACATGGATACATTTTTTTTTGTAAATATACACACATAGAAAACACCCAGACCGATACAAACAATCATACTCATGAATACAAATGTTTGTACCGTGCGAGGAATCGAACCCACGACCATCGGATAGTAAAGCGGTGTGCTAAACCACTAGACCATCGAGGCTGTCAAATAAATAAATAAATATTCCTTGAGAACCGATGACTACAGAAAAATCTACCTACATTTCATCAGAGCGAAGATGTGTTTTCATCTAGTGTGGGTATAATTAAACAAAACTAATGGCAGTTACAAAACATCAACTAAAACAAGGTGCAATCATAACAATGACAGAATATCGTTACGGCACGGGATCGGTCCGCGTGAAATTACCATTACTGCAATCGTAAAGCCGTCATCGAGCGTGATAGACCGCGTGATTCGGCTGCATCGCTGCGCTTAGGACAATTTATAACGCAGCATAGTTTAGCGGACGGGTTATAGTTACTGTTAAGTGTTATGAGCCACTTCGAATTGTGTTATTCATAGTTAATGTATTTATATTTTAAAATCTAAATATATATAACTGAAAGGTGACTGACTGACATAGTGATCTATCAACGCACAGCCCAAACCACTGGACGGATCGGGCTGAAATTTCGCATGCAGGTAGATGTTATGACGTAGCCATCCGCTAAGAAAGGATTTTGATTAATTTTACCCCCAAGGGGATGAAATAGGGGATGAAAGTTTGTATGAAACTTTGTCAATTTTAAACCGATCGGGCTGAGACTTTGCATGCATAAAGCTACTATGACGTAGGCATACCCTAAGAAAGGATTTTGATAAATTCCACCCCTAAGGCGATAAATTAACGCGAGCGAAGACGCTGGCAAAGGTAAAATGGCAATAATGTATAAATGTATATTATATTTATTTACTTTTTATTGCACCAAACGTATATTACAAAGAACATAAATACATAATAAGTAATAAGGCACAAAAGGTGGTCTTATCGCGTAAGCAATCTCTTCATATTAAGCAATCCTTCTATCATTATAGTGATACAACAAAATTCGAAACAATAGTTATTATTAAGAATAAATAAATATAATAAAATAACAGTGATTACCCTGGATAATTCACGTTATCTAGTTCCAAGCTAAGCAGAGCTTGTGTTATGGGTACTAAACAACCATACATTTTATTTTATAAATACATATATAATACACATAGAAAACACCCAGACCGATATAGACAATCATATTAATGAATACAAAATTTGTGCCGTACGTGAATCGAACCCGCGACCATCAGTCATCAGATTTAAGTAATTACAATTTACACTATGTAATAATTAAACACAATATAAAGTGTTCAGAATAAATTAAATTAAATTACAGTATAGAATATATGTATTAGGTACATAAAGTAACAGAATGACGTCATTACCCCAACCATAGCACGGCAGCCATTCTAAAATACGACCGTAAAATTAGCGAGCGTCCCAATATCTGTTATTTATTGTCGCAGCACTCAATAATATCGCGCGAACCGTGATAATGACTGCACTAAATATGATTTAGAGATAATCAGGCAAAGCCCGCTATTTGTAATGTGAGCTAACGGGTCGCACCCTTATTTAGTCTACGTGTTTATACTTATTTATATAATAATTGTGTAAAAGTAACAAAACCTTCATGGATGTTATCTTATTTAGTCGACGTCTTTATACTTATTTATATAATAATTGTGTAAAATTAACAAAACTTTCATGAATGTTATCTTATTTAGTCTACGTGTTTATACTTGTTTATATAATAATTGTGTAAAATTAACAAAACCTTCATGGATGTTATCTTATTTAGTCTACGTGTTTATACTTGTTTATATAATAATTGTGTAAAATTAACAAAACCTTCATGGATGTTATCTTATTTAGTCTACGTGTTTATACTTATTTATATAATAATTGTGTAAAATTAACTAAACTTTCATGAATGTTATCTTATTTAGTCTACGTGTTTATACTTGTTTATATAATAATTGTGTAAAATTAACAAAACCTTCATGGATGTTATCTTATTTAGTCTACGTGTTTATACTTGTTTATATAATAATTGTGTAAAATTAACAAAACCTTCATGGATGTTATCTTATTTAGTCTACGTGTTTATACTTATTTATATAATAATTGTGTAAAATTAACTAAACTTTCATGGCTATTATCTTATTTAGTCTACGTGTTTGTACTTATTTATATAATAAATGTGTAAAATTAACAAAACCTTCATGGATGTTATCTTATTTAGTCTACGTGTTTATACTTCTTTATATAATAATTGTGTAAAATTTATTAACAATTAAAAGCTTCATGGATGTTATTCTACATGGCTTCGGTGGTATAGTGGTTCAGTACGCCGGTTTAGTACTGATGGTCGTGGGTTTGTATCCTGGCACGGTACAAACATTTGTATTCATAAGTATGATTTTTTGTATTGTTTTCTGTGTATAATATGTATGTATTTACAAAAATATATATAGTGTAATATACCTTTATGGATGTTATTATATACGACCTCGGTGGTCTAGCGGTCTAGCACGCCGCTTTACGACCGATGGTCGCGGGTTCGATTCCTCGCACGGCACAAACATTTGTATTCATGAGTAAGATTGTTTGTATCGGTCTGGGTGTTTTCCATGTATAATATGTATGTATTTACAAAAAAAAAACTATGTATTTGTATCAGCTATCTAGTACCCATAACACAAGCTTTAGCTAGCTAGCAAGCTTAACTTGAGTCTAGATGGCGCTGTGTGAATTGTTCTGAGATTATTATTATTGTTCTATATGAGTATTTATCATATCAGTTGTCTAAATATCTTGAAACTAACTAACGCCGTGTGGATTATTCTTCTTTTATTAATATTATTAAATCCAAATGAAATAATAAATAATTTGCACTGAATTGATACAAAAGACATCAACGAGCGCGGTTTGAACTCGATGTATAATATAAAATACCTAACTTTGTAAATACTAGTACATACATAAAATACATAGGAAACATAACCAATACTAATGTTTGTACCATGCGAGGAATCAAACCCGCGAAGGACTATAAAACTACTACAATAAATAAAGAAAATACTATTATTAGATACACATACGTTTATTTTATTGATACTTTAAAACTAATAAGTGATTGAGAGCACTGTAGAGAAGAGAGAAGTATGTTCTAAAACCTAACAGGATACATCTATACATATAAATAAAATCGGAGAGTCGGTTTGTCACCCCGGCTTCGCACGCGTGTACATGTCTGTACATATGTAAATAAAATAGAGCCTCTGTTTGTAATATTGAAATAACAGTTTTTTACTATATCCATATGAATATAAATACAGTACATATACCAAAAATACATTTTTTACAATTTTAGTCTGTCTGTTTATTCCGGCTCATCTCTGAAATGGCTGGATCGATTTTTACGGGACTTTATTTGGCAGGTAGCTGATGTAATAGGGAGTAACTTAGGCTACTTTTATTTTAGAAAAATGAAGTTCAATTCCACACGGACGAAGTCGCGGGAACAGTTTGTCCTAAATATATTAGAACTTAAAGGAACTGAACATGTTAGAGATTCGACAGAATACTGTAGTATCAAAAAATAATAGAATTGAACTACATACGAGGTATAACGTAACAGTAAATCAACTAAAATTGTCTAATTCCATTCAGCGGACATCTTCCGTATGCACAATTGGTGCTAGTACTAAATCCAGTACACAATGTTCCACTCGCAGCCTGCGCCCAAGTAATAGCTACTCAGATATTGCCAATACACGGTCGGCAGATTTAAGATGGCCGACGTAGACTTGCCTTGTTTTAATTGGTCAGTTTGGTGACTAATTATATAGAGATGTTAATACCTCAACGAGGTTTTAAAGTTTTTTATGCTTCGTTGTTCTTGTGATGAGGCTACGTTCCGATTGAGTGGTAGATTTAAAAAATATGACTTTACAAAAGTGATTATATATATTCTTTGAAGAGATAATTTCTATTCTATTCTATATTACTTTATGAACGACATGTTATATATGCTTACGCTAGCGGTATATGCTGGCGGGCTACTAATTATGCTGATCATATAGTCAGGTACGCTGGCCCATTGCGTCGTGGCGAATTCACCAGAAATAAACTATAGGGTTTTCTAGAAGGAGACCGAGTAGGTCGATCTGACATTTCTAACGATGAAGCTACTAGTCACCATTACTAATAATACCTTTTTTCCTATTTTTAAGTATGTGTTGGTTTATAATAATTATTTTGACGACCTATTCTAGTGATCTAGCACACCGCTTTACGACCGATGGTCACGGGTTCGATTCCTCGCACGGCACAAACATTTGTATACATGAGTATGATTGTTTGTATCGGTCTGGGTGTTTTCTATGTATAATATGTATGTATTCACAAAAATAATCTATGTATATGTATCAATTATCAAGATAACACAAGCTTTAGCTAGCTTAACTTGGGTCTAGATGGCGCTGTGTGAATTGTCCAGAGATTATTATTATATTATATATTAATTATGATTAATTTTATAATTCTACTATAATTAATAATTTGAAGTGCATCTATCTGTCTGTAGGTCTCCTTGCAAAGCAAGTACGGAAGAACACCAACAGACTGCATATATATATAGATAACGAACACTACTGTCTATTAGATTACAGGAAAAGGATCACAAATTTAGAATGTAGGCTACCAACTTCCTTACAATCACAACAGTCATATGATACAATACATTTACTGACAAGTATATTTTTAAAATGGGGATCAAACTAAGTGACAAAATCAACTGGGACATCAGACAGAGAACAAAAGTAACAAATGTACTCTCTAGAATACACCATTTAAAATGGAGATGGACTGGGTATATACTGGTGAAAGAAATGGAGCAAGCAAGTGACTCTCTGGTATCCTAGAGACGGGTCCAGAAGACAGGGTCGCCAAAGAACACGCCAGATGATATCAACCTGACTCTGGGATCGTTCTGGAACAGGGTTGCGGAAGACAGAGCTCAGTGTAGAGAGCTGGAGGAGGCCTATGACAAAAGGTACACCGAGTTGCGTGATATTTTGTAAACATCAAAATATATCCCAACTTTCGGAAAAAAGGGCTATATTATTATTATATTTTTAAAACGTCAAATAATACGTTTACTAATTATTGATCTGAAAAGTTGTTACATTTAATTTTTATATGTTCGTCATTTTATATTAATTCGTCCATTACTTTCACTCCGTCTGTTATCCACACGTCAACTAAACTACTCTGGTCATACCCTATTGAACATTTTCATTTGAAATATTTGGAAGATAAAATATAACGGCATCTATTGTACGAGACAGTAATAAAAGCACTACACTTTTAGCTCGAATAGCTGAAAATATAGTTTTCTCAAGTAGAAGGGCAATTCGCTATTTAAAAAATTACTAATGAATCAACTATGGTAATAACAGCTCTGTATAGATTGCTGGCAGTAGCAACAAACCGCACGGCTCAAGTTACGGCGCGCTGCGTGTGGACAACGTCCGTATTGCAGCACAGTTTATTGCACAGTCACATCGCACAATTGCACAGACACACCCGCCACACTCGTGTGAAGTTTCCGCACCTATGAATTTTTGCATAAAACATTCATTCATACAGGGCTATGAGAGTTGTTATTACCCGTGACTTTGTTTACTATTAGTTAGATAAAAGATAGATTGTACGTACTACGAGGACATACAGCGTCCTCGTAATACGTACAATCTATCTTTACGTCAAATTTCATTAAAATCTGTTCAACTGTTTAATATATAACGGATATGTTATCCATAGATATCTAAAGATATACTGGAATTACCTTTAAATAAATTCAAAACATCTGTTATATCATACTTGCTGAGCAAAGCCTCACTCATTACTCACTAAACGATTACTTGGATGACGAGTGTGCATGGCAATAGTTATTCATGCACGGGATTTTCATTTAATGTTAGACATAGACACCTATATAAATATACATTGTAAATAAACTGGATTTAAAAAAAAGTAATTCAATTGAATTCCTCAATTGGATCTATATACTAAACTGGACGGTAGGGAAAAATTAAAATTATAATGTAAAAAAATTTGACTGAACGTCAAATTTTTTTACATTATAATTTTAATAAATAAGAGGCTAAAATGTCCTACATGAATAAATGATTTTTGAATTTTGAATAACATTATTAACAAGAGATATGTTACAGTCACTGGTAGTACGGTATAAACATTTGTATTCATGAGTATGATTGTTTGTATTGATCTGGATGCTTTCTATGTATATTACGTATGTATTTAATTTTATGTATAAGTACATATAATACAAGCTCTGCTTAGACGCTGAATTACCCTCGAGTTATTATTATTATACTACTGCTCGCCAAGAAAACTCCTAGAAAACACCTAGACCGATACAAACAAACTTACTCATGAATACAAATATTTGCGCCGAACTGGGAATCAAACCCTAAACTGTGCTAAACTGCTAGACCACCGAAGCCGTCGATTAATATATAGCTTACTAACTACTCGCCCCGGCTTCGCACAGTTATACATGTATTATATACATAAACCTTCCTCTTGAATCACTCTATCTATTAAAAACCGCTTCAAAATCCGTTGCGTAGTTTTAAAGATTTAAGCATACATAGGGACGGACAGACAGCGTCAGCGACTTTGTTTTATATGTACTATGTAGTGATTAAATCTATGCTAGGATGTTATATCAATAACATTATTAAAAAGCGATATGTTACAGTCATTAGTCGCAACGGTACGCCGAATTAAAACTGCATCGGGTCCCGTATAAACGATAATTGTGTGTAATTAGAACGGACGCGGTTGTACGGCTGTAACGCTAAAATGAATTTTATTATCGCAAACGGCGAGAAAATTATTTTTGTATTACCGTTTTTATGGCTTTGTATTGAGTTGAAAAGAAACTGATTTTAACTAAAGTACGATTATTAATTCCAGTCAGTAAAATGACAAGTGCAACTGTCATTGATACAAAAAAGGGTGACTCGCTACAATAGTGATGTGCGGAAATCAATAGACTTAGACATTTAGTCATGCTTTATTTTATTAGGTATCGAAGACTTTTTTTTTAATTTTTAAATATTTAATACATATCGTATTAAACAATACGATTTTAGAAATATGGACCTTACTAGCATATTAAAATTTCTCACTACAACATTATTACAAAAGCTGAGAAAAAATGTAAAAAGAGATTCAGAGGAATTGATACTAGAATTTTTATTTGTATAAAGGCAATTTGATATTGAATAAAAAAATGTAATCTCGACTAACTTTTAATTGTAAAAACTTGATTCTACCACATAACTATTTATTTGGGACTAATAACCTGCAACACTGGAAATGTCATTTTACTGACTGGAATCAATAATCTTACTTTACAATATTATGGCAATAAAGTCTTTTTAATACCTATTATTCCATCATATATATGACAAATTTGAATTGATAACTAATATTAAAAATGCGAAAGTAACTCTATCTGCGTGTCGCGCTACGACGCCACAACTACTGAAACGGTTGAAACGAAATTTGGTACACAGATAGGCGAGATCCTGAGAAAGAGTGTTTTTATCGAGATTTTTGATTTCATGGCTGTTGATTAAATATAAATGAATATGACATTCAAAGTTTGTAAAAATGTTACCGTTAAGGGTGTAAAATAAAATAGGGGATGAAAATATGCACGGAAATATTTTATTTTTGAAGATAGAACCATGAAACTTTTTTAATTTGTCTTTTATGGATTACATTACTTACTGTTATGGTTACTACATAACTGATACAAATACATAGATTTTTTTTCATACATTCTCGTCAATACAGACATAGAGAATTGAATTGAAATATTTGTTATTAACAGAGTTGCTTATTTATAATATTTATTTACAATGTTAATGACTCATCTTTACCCTCAGAGAACTTTGTAGTAAGTCATCTGCGTGGGTACTGTTACGGAGTGGATCTAAGGATAGTTTTTAAAAAAACAATCTAAATATATATAACTCAAAGGTGAGTGACATAGTGATCTATCAACGCACAGCCTAAACCACTGGACGGATCGGGCTGAAGTTTGGCATGCAGCTAGATGTTATGACGTAGGCATCCACTAAGAAAGGATATTGGTTAATTCTATCCCCAAGGGGATAAAATAGGGGATGAAAGTTTGTATGAAACTTTGTCAATTTTAGACCGATCGGGCTGAGACTTTGCATTCATAAAGCTACTATGACGTAAGCATCCCCTAAGAAAGGATTTTGATTTTCCCCTAAGAGAGGAAATTCCACCCCTAAGAGGATAAAATAGGGGATGAAAGTTTGTACAAATCTTCTTGGATTTTCGATTGATTGAACTGAAATTAAAGATTGGAGCTACTATGATGAAGACGTTCGCTTAAATAGGATTTTGATAAATTCAACCCCCATGGGGATAAAATAAGGCATTATGCAGGATGTAAATGTATTACTCTGAACCTATCAGTACCTAATGGAACAAATCAATTAATAAGAACAAAATAATTTTTAGATCTTTAGAAATTCTTTTATTTTAGAAAAATAAAGTTAAATTCCACGCGGACGAAGTCGCGGGAACAGCTAATTATGTATATTTTAAGAGGAAAAGCGCATCTTAGGTGAAGATCAATAACAGACTGCTCATTTCAGTCGTTGTCTCATAGCCGAAAACCGCGAGGAATACGAAAGGAATGTATTAAAAGGGTATTGTATTTGTATATTATATTGTATATGTAGCGCGGTGGTATCCTCATCACTGTAGCGTTATATATGTTGTGATGAGGTCACGCTACATAATATATTATTTATTGTAGTACATAGGTAGTGAGTGTACCAGTATTATGATTGTACTAGTTATTAAACATTATTAAGTTTATTGGTAGTGTGCTATATGGTTTATTAATAACGCATCCAGTCGACGCGCAGTCAGGACGTAGACTGATTTTACACTTAACTTAAATCTATGTTAGTGGAGGCGTTAACTAAGGGAAGTGTTGTCAGAAATACTACAAGTGTAGGCACAAATATATTGATGTGGAAAGCTAACACGGCTATTTCGGACCCGTAAGTATCGTGATTGTGAAACTGTAAAGTACCTCAGTTTCTTCAAAAGTGTTTTGTAGGACACTTGACTTTATACAAAGTCTACCATTCATAATTCAGAACACGCTCTTGTTGGTAAAAGTTGGTGCCACCACTTTCCACGATCATCCTATTTAAATGTTGATATGAAACAACTCCAATTTTGACTTTAATTTGCTTGATGTAGTTTTCCATTAGTCATCCACTACCAGTATTTCCTTCGATATTTCTAAAATAATAAATTTCATAACTACATTGTGCCATATATTTAAACCTTCTAGAAATATTATTGTCAATAATAATTATCTTTCTTAATTATATTTTCTACCGTATTTACAAAAATAAAATTTAAGTGTCTGTGTATAATTTATAATTAACAGCTTTTCATTTAGTAAGCATCTGAAAATATATACGGTACTTGCATAAAAAAATGCATGTATATCTGTATGTTCTTGTTAATCTCTGGAACGGCTGGACTGTTTTGTTGGGACTCTCACTGTCAGATATCTAATGTTATAAGAATTAGAAATAGAAATAATCTCTATTAAAAACTCATATAAGAACTTTTGAATAATCATTTTTCTATTCTACCACTCATTCGGAACGCAGATTCATCTCAAGAAGAATGACCAAAAACTTGTGTATTGCTCTTTTGAATAAATGTTAAAGGATAAGAATAGAATAGAAAATCATTTATTCAAATAAACTTACATTGAAGCACTTTTGAATAGTCATTACATTTTTTAATCTACCGCTCGTTCGGAAAGCTGTCTCATCACAAGAAGAACGAGCAAGAAACTTGCGTGTTGCTCTTTTAAATAATTTTATTATTACTTTACATTTTTAAGTTTAAGTGTGTGAATACAAACCACCAATTAGCACAAATTCAATGAAATACTCAAAAAAAAATATATTGAATATATAACCAACTGGTTAAACAATTAATAAGAGGAAATCAGTCATAGTGATTAGAGCAGACCAGTCCCTACAAGCAGCACCCGTTCACGAGTATGACGGATGAGCCAGCCATCACTGCGCTCGACCATATTTTAGGGAGCCCAATGACCCGGCCCACCACGCCGCCACAAGTCTGGACATTTTAGTGAGCATGACTACTCAAAACACTAGACCACGTCAAAGTAAGGAGTAACTTATGGTACTTTTATATTAGAATATTCATTTATTTTAAATCCACGCGTAAGAAGTCGCGGGTAAAACTAGTTGTTGTATAAAAGCAATCAGACCTCGAAATCAAATACAATGTTGAACATTTTAAACCGAGTGGCAATGAGTTGAAACAATTTAACCGTATTTATGCCGCTATTATTATGCTGCCAGTGAATAGTGTTGGCTGTAATTATCGTAAAATGTTACATGTTTATGTATTTTTAATTCCGTCGTATATTCTGCGATGGTGACGATAAAGCGCCAATACGGGACATTCGGATATCGGTTACAATAAACTCACTTTAATACATTGATACTGTGTAATGGTTCTTATAATATATTTTTTTTAAATACTTATTATTTTTCCCTAATAATTCGATAATACCTATACATACAGGCCAATGTTTTTAGAGTAGTTTCTATACCTATATTTTTATTATTGATTTGAGCCGTGAAATCTTACCCTTCTGGAATGGTAACGTATAGGTGGTATCACTGGAGTTAGATGTGAATGTAATGTAAGTAGTGCTATTCATGTATACATATAGGCAAGAGTTACCGCTTACCATGAGGTAGGCCGTAAGCTTGTTGTCATTTAAATATATATAACTCAAATGAGACTGACATAGTGATCTATTAACGCCCAGCCCAAACCACTACACGGATCGGGCTGAAATTTGGCATGTAGGTAGATGTTATGACGTAGGCATCCGCTAAGAAAGGATGTTGATTAATTCTACCCCCAAAGGGATAAAATAGTGGATGAAAGTTTATATGAAACTTTGTCAATTTTAAAACGATAGGGCTGAGACTTTGCATGCATAAAACTACTATGACGTAGTCATCCCCTAAGAAGGGATTTTGATAAATTCCACCCCTAAAGGGACAATTTAACGCGAGCGAAGCCGCGAGCAAAAGCTATTTCTAAAAATAATAATCTCAGGACAATTCACACAGCGCCATCTACACCCAAGGTATGGGAACTAAAGGTTGTATTATGGGTACTAGATAACTGATACATCGATATATTTTTTTCGTAAACAAATAAATAAATATTACATATATTATATATAGAAAACACCCAGACCGTTACACATAATCGTATTCATGAATACAAATATTACCACCGTGCGAGAAATCGAACCCGCGACCATCGGAAGTAAAGCGGTATGCTAAACCGCTAGACCACCGAGCCAGTCAAAGAGTTATTATATAGTTATAATAGCTACTCGCCCCGGCTTCGCCCGGGTGTATATATATTATACAAGCTAAGCTTCCTCTTGAATCTAGAATAAATATAGAAATAGAAATAATCTTTATTCAAATAAACTTATATATATATATAAGCTATATATGTTAGTTATATAGCTATAAGCACTTTTGAA
The DNA here is from genome assembly GCF_030625045.1 of Achroia grisella. Taxonomy (NCBI): domain Eukaryota; kingdom Metazoa; phylum Arthropoda; class Insecta; order Lepidoptera; family Pyralidae; genus Achroia; species Achroia grisella. The sequence continues at coordinate 1,718,307 of NW_026712653.1, read as the reverse complement.
TAGTCGAGTTTTTTTTCTACGGCTTATTCGGAATGCAGGTTCATCACAAGAAGAATAAGCAAGAAACTTGTGCATTGCTCTTTTAAATAAATATTGATTTACTTATATTTAATTAACAACAAGGATTAGGCATGCGACAATCCACTTAGAAACCGCTACGCACTTAATCATCTATCTATTTAAAAAAACCCGCTTCAAAATCCGTTCCATAGTTTTAAAGATTTAAGCATATATAGGGACAGACAGACAGCGATAGTGACTTGTTCATTTTATAGCTTTATATTACTTTTCATGTAAAAAAATAATTCAATTTATATATTGGAATATAACGCGGATGAAACCGCCCGCCGGCACATATACATAATTTTATGTAAAAAAAAATCAAAAGAGCATACCTCCAATTGGATGTAGGCATTAAACTCATAGCCTGTATCTGCAGTTATATTTAAACTAAACCAATACTAAACCGTAACCGATCGAACGGCTGTAATAAACAGAGTATAACGACGGTCATTCTATCGGATGGCCGCTGTGGCCACTAGATACCGTCAATCCGCTATGTCCATCACCCGGCGCTGTCGTAAAGTAGGGTTAAACATGCGGATTTGGATGGTCCGCCGCGCCGTGCTGGTTAGTTTCGGGCAGTAGTAAAAATTGGTTGGTAGGTATATGGGATCTGACAGAAATCGTTCGTTCGTTCTTGTGATAAGACAGCTTTCCGAATGAACGGTAGATTAAAAATGTGATGACTATTCACAAGTGCTTCGATGTAAGTTTATATGAATAAATGATTTTCTATTCTATTCTATATATCTTCAGAGTTATATCATTATGAGAACGGGAAATAAAATATATTTTTTATTGAACTTTCTATAAATGCAATTTTTTTAATAAGAGAAAGAATAAATTAAAATAAGAAATTATTATTACTCTTATGGTATGGATGGACACTAGGGTCCTTGTACCCTACAAGGAATCGAACCCGTGACTATGACAAACATTTTCATTAGTATGACTGTTTGTACTGATCTGGGTGATTTCTAAGTTTATTAATATATATATATATTCATTTACAAAACAAATGTATTTACTTATATCTATCAGTCTTAGTACCCATAACACAAACTGTGCTTAGCTTGGGACTAGATGGCGCTATGTAAATTGTCCTTGGTTGTTGTAATAATAATAACACTACTAGAGAAGTGATATACATATTGTTTAAATATACATTCATATATGATATACGTAGGAATTGCCTACATGCAAAATGAAAAAATATAATTTCAATGAACGAGGTAACTTCTCTTCTTCTTTGTCGGTTCCTCTGAGACCTACCTAAGACGAGGGTCGTGACCACCAGGAATGCTTCTTCCAACCAATACTCTCCAGCCATTTCTATCTTGTGCTAAATGGACCGCCGATTGTATATTTTGTTTGACTGCTTCTCGTACAGGATCAGTCCAACGTGCAGGTGCCCTACCTCTGCCCCTTCTACCGTCCGTGGCCTAACATTATAATTTTTTCCAAATTATCTGGTTGGTTTTCGGCGGGCCACGTGGCCGAAAAAAGTTAGCAGACGCTGGAAGCACACAGTAGAGAGACGGGTTCTGATACCCAGTTGTTCCAAAACAGATGCATTAGTGCGGCGCTCCGTCCATGATATTCCTAACATTTTGCGCCAACACCACATCTCGAAAGCATCTATTTTGGATTTTACGTGTGATTTCCAGGTCCATGTCTCAGAAGCATACAAAAATATGGAGAAGATTAGAGTCCGTATTAGCCTAATCTTGGTGTTTCGAAATATGTTTCTGTTTTTCCATATCTTCTCTAGTTGTTTTACCGCTGTTTTAATTTCTCTATACACCATCTAAACCGTGGGGGTTGAGGTGGTGAATAGAGAAGTTACCTCGAGTACGGCACGGCGAAACGCCATATCTCACATTTAAGTCATTTTCATTCGTTCTTCGCCGCAAAACGCAGTTATTCACAATACAAATAGCATACCGACCGTAAAATTTAATTCACCATCTTTATAACAATGAGAAAACGACAAATTTGTATAACTAGCCACGAAGAATGCGAGGAGTTTGATACTACGTTCAAATCAAGTTGCAACACATTAAGTATAAGAGCTTAGCTTGCTCCGCGAGATGATATAAGAATAATACAGTGGATACGACTATAAGAAAATATTAAATTTTATTTTTTAGAAAGCTTACAATATAACTTCAAAAATTCATTATTCATGTAGGACATTTTAGCTATTTATGAATATCAAATTTTTTGTTAAAATTATTTTGTTTCCCTATCGTCCAGTTCAGTATACAGATTCAACTGAGAACTGGCAGGAAAGACAATTGAATTAATTTTTTTTTAAATACCAGTATTATATAATAACTTTATACTAACTCAATTAAATTTTTTTATTTTTAAATGCAATTTTATATATAATATTTTTTATTATGGTTGAATCTCGACCTCTGGGCGTAGTCACCCAGAAAAAAATACAAAAAGATCTTTGAATTAGCAATAGTAATTAAAGAAACGAGTATATCTATAATTTCGCACTCCTGCGTACGAAATTTTACACTCTCGGTTTGTATAGAGAAGGAGTGCAGAATTTCGCCCTTTTCAAAGTTCGCTACCTAGATCAGAAGGATATTCTTAGGAGCGATGGTTTTTATCTCCTAAAGAAAGGGAAAGAGTGTAAATTTTCCAAAGGAGATATTTCTTTTTTTTAGTTGATAACTTTTTTTTTGTAAAGGTACGTCCACACTATCCCAATGCGGCGGCACCACAGCACGGGAAACCAACAAATTCTCGGCTCATTTGTTTTTTATTCATCCACCGGCAGTGTAATCGAAAGTATAAATTCGCTTTAACTGCGCTCGCAGGCCTCGCCGGCCGATAACACAGCCCTTGTTAACTGGTAATAAGAAAAATACACTTAAATTATACTTAAGTCAGACGGTGGCTTATGAAATATCAAAGTTGAAACTGAGGACTAGTGGCGGCGCGGCGGGCGTGTCGCTTACGTGGATTCTTTTATTGGTTGTACTCAAGGTGTAAAACGAAATCTTTATATAATATATATATAAATTCGAAAAGGATTAACTGTGTGTATGTTTCTACATCAATGAGCCATAGTTTAGAAGTCATTAATTTGAAAACTGTAATTGAATTTACTTTGGGTACATTTGAAAAATATATATTTTTACTCTCTTTTTAATTAGACCCCAAATGGAATCTCAACATCATCTAATAGCTCGAATAATGTTTTCTTTTAAGTTATGGATATAAATAAAATTTTTGTTTTGCTCTTAAAATCTTGAATATTTATCGTTGTCAAAGATATTTCAGTAAAAGAGTCACAATATACCTAATATAACTAGCACAGTTTTAAGGAATCATCAAAAATTCATCACGTCAATTTGAATTTATATTACATAAATATTGACGACCTCGGTGGTCTAGCTGTCTGGCATGTAAAGGCGTAAAGCAGTGGCTTTACGTCCGATGGTCGCGGGTTCGATTCCTCGCACGGCACAAACATTTGTATTCATGAGTACGATTGTTTGTATCGGTCTGGGTATTTTATAATATGTATGTATTTACGGAAAAAAATATCTATGTATAGCGGCGGGTCTAGTCGCATAACACAAGTTTTAGCTTTTATTGGTTGATGGCAAGGTGTGAAACGAGATTATTATAAATATTATATATTTGTTAATCACTATATTAAATATATGTATACAGTCTTTGTTGCACTTGTAAATTAATATGATTTGACAAATTAATACGGTTGTATCTTTATTATTTTGATAATGAACTTGTAGTTTCTATTCACATATTTCTACTTAAAACTGTAAAGTTACAACTAATGTTTTCTTTTAAGTTATGGATATAAATAAAATTTTTGTTTTCTTCTTGTGAAATCTTGAATGAATTTCGAATTTCAAAGATATTTCAGATTAAAAAAAATGTGATGACTATTCAAAAGTGCTTCAATGTAAGTTTATTTGAATAAACATGCCAACTTTTTTAAAATTTATAATATGTATATATATTTATAATAGAAATAGAAATAGAAATAGAAATAATCTTTATTCAAATAAACTCATTACAAGCACTTTTGAATAGTCATATTTTGATTCTACCACTCATTCTACTAATCATTGAATGCAGATTCATCACAAGAAGAACGAGCAAGAAACTTGTGTGTTGCTCTTTTTAATAGATGTTTTTTTTTATATAAATAATTACAGTGTAACAAATAAGAGGCATGCGATAATCAACATAGTCCTGAGACTCATTATTATAAATCATTATATATATTGTCAATCACTATATTTATATGTATAGTCTTTGTTGCACAGTAACATTATTATGTTAACGAATTAATCAATTTTATAGTTATTATTTTGATAATGAATTAGTGTAACTTTGTTTCTATTTAAATATTTTTTAAAACTGTAAATTTATAACAGACTTGTATTTTATTGTAAACCTTACGCAATTTCTAAAACGTTCTTCTTGTGATGAGACATGAATTTGCGTAAAATCAGTTTGTTATTGTTACGATTAAAAAAAATTAGTGCAATCACTAACTCAAAAACTGTCTATATTTATTTGAATAAACATGATATTTTTAAATATATTGAAATTTATAATATGTATATATATATATAATAGAAGAAAGTTGGAGTAAGTAAACGGCTATAACAGTCATTCAATACCTCCACAGTATACTAAGAAAGGCCTCTTAAGCCCGGGCAAAGTTAAAAAATAATTAATGCTTTCGTAAATATTCATACCTTGAGAGGAGTTAGAGTTAACCCTCCAGATTTGAAAACATACGACGTTGTATTGCGCGCGCGTCCTTCGCTGTTATATGTAGACCTGCTTATTCAAATTAATATAAAATTTAGCCTATACCACCCGTATAGGCTAACTTTTATGTATATACCTAAAATAAAATCAAATAGATACATTGGTATGTAATATAATGTATTTAAATAAAAAATAATGACAGTGAAGTATCTGCCTTTTTCCTGAATTCGAGATAGCCGTAGTGTTGTGCAATTTAACATACTGCCTTTCTTGGCCGCGGATTCTATTCCTCGTTCCGTTAATTTTTTTTATTTTAGTTATTTGTACCTTTGAATTTATGAAATTGTTTGTATTGGTCTGGGTGTTTCCCGTATATATTATGTATGTATTTATAAAAAATGTATTTAAGTGTATTTCTATCAGTCGTCTAGTACTTAGCTACACGAGATCTGATTAGCTTGGGGAGAGATGGTTTGTTTGTTGATGAATTGTCCAGGAATATTATTATTATTATTATTATTATTATTGAAAGTATGAATTTTATGTACAGTAGTGACAACTTAAGTAAATATTTTTTTAATTTTGATTTTTAGTAATCATCGTAATCGGCACGAATGCGAACCCGTGTATCCCCAAATGAAGGGTTGGTCGAAACCCCTCCGATTTAATTTAAGTCCAGGCGCCGTTATCGCCAGCGCCCATTGTTTTTCTTTCTTGAAATTTTACGGTCAATTTGACGTGATTCGCGTTTTTTTACGATTAATTTGAATTTAATTAGTTCCCAGCATTGTCGGGATCCGTTTCGACGGCGCTCGTTCAACATTCGATCTTGTATTTTTCATAAAGTTAATTAATGAACGTTTAATATTTGAATTGCGAGATTTTAGATCCGGTGATTAAATTGCAGTATTAACTGTTTTAAAATGGATTTTTTTATATTTTACTAATTTAAAATAGTTATTTGATAAAATTTGATAAAAGCTCTAGGACTATTTTAAAATATAGAGATGTAAAATGTTATATATAACTAGGAGACTTCTTGGGTATTATACATACATATACAATTATTACAGTTTATTATTAAATATTATAGTGGTAGTTTTCCCTGACACTAGGACTATTTTGCAATGAAAAATAGCAATTAAACATCAATATTTTAATGATGATATAGTTTATAAATAGTATAATTTCATACTCATATCTTCATCGCAGTTAATTACCGGTTATTTCCGATTTTTATTCCGGTTATTAATTATAGTAATAACTTATAATTTATTTGTTACATTTTAACGTTTAAACGGCTGAACAGATTTTAATGAGATAGATCGTACCGTGACTGATATAGACTATCTTAAATTTCAAAAAATAATCCCGAAGGGGTGAAATAGGGGATGAATGTTTGTGCACACTTTTATGTACTTTACGCGTCCAATCAAACAAAGGCCTCACTAAACACGCTCTATTCAAAGATAAACTGCGTACATAACTCAATATAAAGCTAAGTACCCACAAGCACCCTAAATCCTGACACAGTGCAAGTGTGGAAAAAATCTCCTTCTATATATATCCTTAGATATTGGCGTATGTTGACATATTTACGATCTTTCCGACTATTAAGTGGTGATTTACTGTAGGCATATCGGGATGGATACGTTTTTATCGTCTGCCATATATCCAGTGGGCTCCTGGCTCTATTATGTGCGCCATTGTGACTCGGTTAGGAGATTTCCAGTTGTATATAAGATTTGTTGTAAATGAATGCGTAAGTTTTTTTCTTTTTGTATTAATAGCGAGGTTTAGGTGTATGAATTGGCGGTTTATTGCTGTTGTGTTTGGTTATTTAAAAATTGTGTTCCTCCGATTATTTTTTTTATTGACTTGTTATTTCTGTGGATTATGTGAGAGATTTTCGAGAGTTGTGGGGCACAAGATGGCGGCCTATGAACAGTGATTCGGACACAAGAAAGTCATACAAGCAGCTCGCGAACGGAACGGATGAATTATGCGCCTAATATGTATGTGTCTAATATAATTTCATATTTTGACATTATTAGACAAATATATATATATATATAGATATCTATCTATATATATATAATATAGAATACTATTTTTTATGAAAAATTAGGAAAGTGAATAATATTATGGTGTACCTACACTAAATTTAAAAATATATCAGTCTGTATGATTTATGTATATGTTTTTAATAACAATGAGTTAATCTTTTACAATATTTCACAAACTATTCTAACCTGACAAAGGTTAGAATAGTTTGTGAAAATTTACCATACTTACACCATATTCAAAAAGATAACAAAACAACCATTCGATTTTGCTTTTATTTACTTACTTTTATTGATAATAATAGAAATAGAAAACTAAAATTAGAACCTAAAACAAAATGAATTCGGAATTTCAAAATGAAGTAATTTGAAGTCAATATATTTAAAATTAAAACATTTCGAATTACAAAATTCAATATTAAGAAATTTCGAATTACGAATTTTTTTTATTTATACTACGATGGTGGCAATCAAGCATATGGCCCATCTGATGGTAAATGGTACTGTAGCCTATGGACGCCTGAAACACCAGGGGTATCACGTGCGCGTTGCCGATCCTTAAGAAACCTTAATATACCCTTCTTGAAAACCCCATGATGTAGTCTCGTGGGAAGCCCTCGGCAGGATGTTCATTCCACAATCTAAGTGTAAGTTAAATTTAAAATTAAGGAAATTCGAATTATGAAATTCTTCAGACGCCATTTTATTTCATCGTAGATACGCTCTCACTTCTCATACGACACGTTGATCTTCCAAACGGCCGGAGAGCAACCTTCTGGGGCAAGTACAAGTTAATTCTTAACATTAATCTATGGATATTTACTGTTTACCTTTGACGAGGTAATCATGGGCATTGTTTTAATACTGACGCCCGCAGAGGGAGATCTATACGTAGATGTAGTATTACTAGATGAGATTTTATATTTTTTTGATGAATCTTATTAATATTATAAAAGTGAAAGTTTGTGATTATTGGTGGATGGATAACATATCCTTATCCTTACTTCCTTACTAATATTATAAATGCGAAAGTAACTCTGTCTGTCTGTCTGCCTTGCTTTCACGCCAAAACCACTGATCCTATTGAAAATAAATTTAGTACACAGATAGTTTAGATCCTGAGAAAGGACATAGGCTATTTTTTAATGCGTTAAAAGGGTTGTAAGGGGTTAAAAGGGGAGTTGAAAGTTTGTATGCAAGTGTTGTTATTTTTAAAGCTAGAAGCTTGAAACTTATTCTTTAGGCGGTTGATTAAATATAAATAAATATGTCATTAAAAGATTGTAAAAATGTTACACTTAAGGGGGTAAAATAAAATAGGGGATTAAAATTTGTATGGAAAATCATTTATGAAGTGAGGACGATGAATTTTTTCATTATTTGGTCAAGGTCTCTATAACACGAGGACGAAGTCGCAGGCACAGCTAGTAGGCTATAATTTAAAAATATAATGATAAATGTCAAGTAAGTGTGATGCAGATATAGACGAAGTTGCGCGAGTCATATATTAAACACGAAGATTGGTGAGTATGGATGGATGTTTGTTACTCTTTCACGCAAAAACTACTCAACGGATTTTGATGAAACTTTACAGTAATGTACTTTAGACATTAGAATAACATATAGGCTATAAACTTCACGTGGGTGAAAGAGTAACAGTCCCTAACTCGTACCTATTGCTGACAGCTGCTGAGCAGCTTGCTTTGTAAACTACAATTCGATTGATGGATACGATTAGACGGTGAAATAAGAGGCATGATATCTTAATAATGAATCATAAGTATTTATATCTGTTGTCTAGTACCCAAGCTCTGTTTAGCTTGGGACGTGATGGCGCTGTGGGAATTTTCCAAAAATAAAATATTTATAATGCTGTTCATTTGTATCGTTCGACGGTTACCATTTACCATCAGGTAAGTCGTTGCAGTTTTTGTCATTCTAATTACAAATAAAAATCTGAATAATCCGTTATTGTCTCACTTCTAGATGCTGTCTCTAAATAAGAAGACGATATTAATTTATTACTATGATATTGAGGCGACTTCATATAGAAGAACTCGATGAGATATGGCAGTCAAATGGTAGTGTCCGATGCACTATACAGTAGTCTTTATAATAGCAATGTATATGCATAGAGAGGCCAGCCTCCCGTCATCTATTTGAGCAATTAGGTTTATTACCAATATTGTGCACCAAATAAGTGATTTCTGCAGCTCATAAAAAATTGATAAAATGCATATATTCTATTTTGAAGAAACAGAGCATATTAATGCTCTTTTCCTTAAATGGAAGTAATCAATATAGTTTTCGTTCAAAATTAAAATATCTTTATTCATGTAGGTCTATTACAGACTCTTATTAGGTATATGTCAAATCTACCTTCAGTTCAGAGTGCTTTCGAGCTAAGAAGAACTGAAAAGAAACTCAGCTCTTCATTCAGGAATATAAATAAATCAAAATCAAAAATATTTTTTTTTATGTAGGACATTATAGACTCCTATAAACGTAAATTTTTTATATTAATATTTTCAGTGTCCAGTTTAGTATACACATTTAAATAAGAAGAACTGCTAAGAAACTTAACTGAATTTCTTTTTTTTTTTTAATGCCATAGACAATAAAGATTCAGTTGAGAAGAAATGGGAAAAATCTCAACTGAATTAATTTTTTTGTAAATGCCATAGACAATAAAGATTCTCAAACTCAACTGAATTTCTTTTATTTTTAAAGTTATAGTAGTGAACTATCGGATCTAGATGTGTAGATATCCTGGATAGTAATCTAAGGTATAACAATATCGGTCGGTTACAACGCTCCGTAAGGACGCGTAGCCTGTAATGGTTAATGCCTTAATCTTGAGACGTGGACGCTGATAGAAAGGTTTGTATGGATTTATAGGTCCGAAAATGGAAAATAATATTCATATAAGAATATTATTTTCCGTTTTCGGACCTATCATACATTGTGATTCTTAAGTATTAATGTTTTATTTGACGAATTCTATTCTATAAGTAAAATTAGGAAATCAACACACAACACGGTTTCTTTTAAAGTTTTATTTTTTCTATTAAAACAAATAACACGGCGTAAGATTCCATGATTTTTCCAAATTTTAAAAAATAATGATCGCGACAAATTAAAAAAGCATTCCATTCTTTTTTTATTGTAATGGTGTAAGTTCTAAGTTAGTCTTACTAACAAAACGGGTAGACAGATTTGTGTCGAAATGATAACAAACGGACAGACTTTCAAATTTATAATGTTACCACCAACTTGCTTAGACTGCAAAGGACAGTTCCTCAATTGCAGTTTCTACTAGTTAGCTACTTTTCCCATTTAAATGTATAAGAAAGCAAAGAATATATTTTTATCGAATTTGATGTTACTGATAATTTTGAATATGGTAGTAGATACAATAACGGTAGGAATTCATAACTAATAAAGAAGGTCGTAAATCTTCTAATAGCCATGGTCAGGATTCGGTATTAAATATTAGTAATTTCACACATGCTAATGGTAGTAATAAACAAAATAATACAAATCCATCCGCACTATAATATAATGATAGCGGAATAAAATAAAACAATACAAATACATCCGCACCGTAATATGCTAACGATAGCGGAATAAAATAAAACAATACAACTCCATCCGCACCATAATATGCTAATGATAGCGGAATAAAATAAAACAATACAACTCCATCCGCACCGTAATATGCTAACGATAGCGAAATAAAATAAAACAATACAACTCCATCCGCACCATAATATGCTAACGATAGCGAAATAAAATAAAACAATACAACTCCATCCGCACCATAATATGCTAACGATAGCGGAATAAAATAAAACAATACAACTCCATCCGCACCATATATGCTAACGATAGCGGAAATAAACAAAATAACACAAATCCATTAAGTAAGCAAAGAATATCCTCACAAATCCAACATCCGTGGCCGTATCACCTTGAAGGTGTCTCCCCAGGCTATAACTCTTAACGGCGAGGGCTCCGTCGACGCGTTGAGGAATTATTATTATGCGAATAAATACTCCAAATGTCACGACTAAATGTCTCCCCTCTGCCCGTATAATCCGGGGGGTGACGGGTGGGGGGACCAGACAAATGCCGTTCGATTCAGCGGAATGTTCGGGTAATAGTTTTAAAGTGGAGACACTTTCGTCGCGTTATGGAGTAAAAGTTTGACGGTAGTGTTTAGTTTTTTCAGGCCTTTAATGGATGAATATGGGATGTATGGGATGGAGTATCAGTGGTGGATGATAGGATGAAGTCATAACTCTGTCAGGTTGACATCCCCCTTGGAAACCATTATAATCTATTTCTGGTGAATTTGTCACGATGGCGTAATCTTATCATCTTCTACTGGTGCCCTACCACTGACAGCTGGAAAATAAGTTGAAAAACTTTTTCCATTGTATTTTCAATATGGGAACTTGATATTTAATTGATATTTTGTTACCAAATCTGATCTGAGATTTTAGCAATAAATTACTATATTAATCTTTAGCTTAAAAACAATTTGGAATCCACTTATTTATTGTGTTTCTAAGTTGTAATATGTGTAGGTATTTAACTGTATGCTAAATTTGCAATATTTTATGGAAGTTTGGTTATATCTTTAATGAGCATTGAATTGTACCTATTACTTTTAAATTTAGATGGCAATTTATATGTTTTTATATATGCCACACTGGATTCAAATATAATCGCCCAAATGCGAACGGATCGTAAGTTGGCAATGCCTTATGACCACCTCAGTTGAGATATCAGTCTTTAAGATAAATTATCAAAAATTTTAAAAAAAAAGCCTTCAACAGTCTAGAAGTAATCTTGAACTCTTTATCATCACCATATCACTCGACCCCCATACATCATACTCCCAAACGCTGACTCCACTGAAACTTGCCGGGAACTTTTCAGGCGGACACCTTAAGGCCATTAAGGCCTTAATGACTGCCTGTAAATTGGCCATAACTCAGGCCAGGCCGTAAATAACGCGTGATAAGGGCCGCTGACTCGTCGCAAATGTCCAAACGTGTCTATCTTAGTTTAGCATGCGAGTGGATTTATGGGTGCCCATTTATTTAGTGTGTGAACTTACCAGTCTTAGTAAATTAAACTTGTTTTCGATAGACAACTGTTGGGGTGGGGGTGAATGTTTTACCGACTTCATAAAAGTGAAATTTTAATAACAGGATTCCTTGTATTTTATATTTTTATTATCAATTTCGCGACTTCGTCCGCGTGGAATATAAGCTTAGTTTTCTAAAATAAAAGTAGCCTAAGTTACTCCTTATTACATCAGCTACCTGCCAAAAAAGTCCCGTCAAAATCGGTCCAGCCATATCAGAGATTAGCCGGAACAAACAGACAGACATATAAATATTATAAAAAATGTTATTTTGGTGTATGTACCGTATTTATACTCATATGCATGTAGTAAAAAACAGTTATTTCAATATTACAAACAGACTCTCCAATTTTATTTATATGTAAAGATATCGTAGTATCTCTATCTTATCAGAGCTTCATAATTTTCTATTGTAATCATTTTATTATTAAAAATCCACTATATTATGTTTACATAGTACGTACATATACACAATAATGAAACGATAACAGAGTTAATTTGTTGACACAAAAAATAACTTACAAAAATTTGAGAAAATGAGCAAAATCCATTAAAGACAACGCTAAGTTATTTAAAAATACATATAGAATGAACAAACCTTCCCTTTTTCTGTCAGTCGACAAAACATAGCTTCAGGAGACCTTAGATTCTTTCAGGAGAGCTACTGCACTTAAAGATCTCAAAATATAACATAGAATAGAAAATCATTTATTGAAACTTATATTGAAGCACTTTTGAATAGTCATAACATTTTTTTTTTAATCTACCGCTCATTCGGAATGCTGTCTCAGCACAAGAAGAACAAATAAGAAACTTGTGTGTTGCTCTTTTAAATAATTTATTCTTACTTACAATTTAAGTTTAAGTGTGTGAATAGTCATAACATTTTTTTTTCAATCTATCGCTCATTAGGAAAGCTGTCTCATCACAAGAAGAATGAGTATATTTAATGAGATTATATAATACAAGTATTATAAATAGTATTATTTTCCCATTTCCCCATTACTGCCCTTCAACCACTTTCTGTTTTTACCCCATGGTTAGCTGGTAGAGAATGCCATATGGCATTACGCTCGCCAATTGTACATTATTTTAAATAGTGCAATAAAGGATAAAATAATAAATAAAAGTGAGCAAGAAACTTGCATGTTGTTCTTTTAAATTATATATATATAAAATAAAAATAAAAAATTAGGGGTGGATTACCATTAACATTTAGGGGGATGAAAAATAGATGTTGGCCGATTCTCAGACCTACTCAATACGCTCACAAAATTTCATGAGTATCGGTCAAGCCGTTTCGGAGGAGTATGGGAACGAAAACACGAGAATTTTATATATAAGATAATAATAATAATCTCAGGACAATTAGACCCAAGTTAAGCTAATTAAAGCTTGTATTATGGGTACTAGATAACTGATACATATACATAGATATTTTTTTTTTGTAAATACATACATATTATACATAGAAAACACCCAGACCGACACAAACAATCACACTCATGAATACAAATGTTTGTGCCGTGGAATCGAACCCGCCGAATCGACCGCTAGACCACCGAGGTCGTCAATATGATATATATATATATATATTGATAAATATCAAACCTTACCTTGTATGTTGGGCCCAAAGCTATCAACATATCAAAGAATCTTCCACGTAGTTCTGTCTGAAAATGGATTGAGGAGAACTTGGTTAATTCCTGAAGAAATTACCACAATCGATTAAATAACTTTATTTTGTTATTACTCTGTCTTTTTTTACTGATTCCCCACCACATGCCATTATGCGGATCTCTATTCTAATATCATTACATACAGTATAATATAACCTCATTTTCTTTACATAGTATAAAACAAAGTCGCTGTCACTGTGTGACATACATAGTGATGTATGCTTAAATCTTTAAAATTACGCAACGGATTTTGAAGCGGTTTTTTGTAATAGATAGACTGATTCAAGAGGAAGCTTTATATATATAATACATGTACACCAGCGGGCGAGTAGCTAGTATACTATAAAATGATGTTGCTTTCGCTGTCTGTTCGCTTAGATCATCTAAACTACGGAACGTATTTTAATACAAGTTATTAGCAATAGATAGAGTGATTCAAGAGGAAGTTTTATATGTATAATACATGTACACCCATGCCAATCTAAAATTAATTTCCAATCACTAGTGTAAGAATTCAAACATGCCTATTTGAAAATATTTTTATAAAGAAGAACAATTTCATAACTATTTTGTGTCTAAGGGTTAAACTCAAAAATACTTAAAAGATATTAAAAATGTATAATTTGATTATTTGTTAGCGTATGACAGCGAGTAATATTGGATGTACATATACATATATATAATTTTGTAAAATAATCGTGTTCTCTAATATAATAGCGCCTGTGTAAAACCGCAGCAGGTGGTTAGTGTAATATATTCAATACTAGCTGTGCATGCGGTTTCATCCGCATGAAATTTATAGCCTATGTGTCATTCTGATGTATAATCTATATCAAAATCCGTTACTTAGTTTGTGCGTAACAGAGTAACATCCACCCATCCAACTATATATACTCACATTTCGCGTTTATAATATTAGTTTAACTTTATCGAAAAGAATACAGACGAGGCAGCTCGAATTAAGCTAATTAGCATACTCCACTCGCCGCTAGATGTCGCTACAGACACATCGATACCGCCCAAATCCCGAAGCGCATAGACAAAGGCACAAACAAACAATTATGGCACCCGCCCTTCCTGCCGAAATTAGCAATTACTTAGCTGAAATCTTCTCGGCCGCGCCATTATCTCGCGTCGGTCGTAACTCGGCTGCTAACTGTTATTGCCATCATTCCGCGCTTGATTTAAACAAGACGTTACGCTACAGTCTCTGGCTCATCAAATACAAAGAAGTGGGAAACGTTGTAATTATCATTTTGATGCGGCACATTTTATGATAATTTTTATCAAATCTAATCAAAATATCTTTATTCTTATATGTCTATTACACTTATGATACGTCAAGTCTACCATCAGTTTGCTTTCAGCTAGATGTAATTCAAATGATATAACATAAAGCAAGCACTCTTAAAGTGCTGTTATGAACAGCATGCCGCGCTTGATTTAAACAAGACGTTACGCTACAGTCTCTGGCTAATCAAATACAATGAAGTGGGAAATATAATTATAATTTTGATGCGGCACATTTTATGATAATTTTTATCAAATCTAATCAAAATATCTTTATTCTTGTATGTCTATTACACTTATGATACGTCAAACAATCAGTTGCTTTCACGATAATTCAAATGATATAACTAAAGCAAGTTAGTCTTAAAGTGCTGTTATGAACAGCATGCCGCGCTTGATTTAAACAAGACGTTCACAGTCTCTGGCTAATCAAATACAATGAAGTGGGAAATATAATTATAATTTTGATGCGGCACATTTTATGATAATTTTTATCAAATCTAATCAAAATATCTTTATTCTTGTAGGCCAAAAAAGACTCATACGATACGTCAAAATTAGTTCAATTTAAATCAAACATAGTTATTAAGGTGCCGTTATTAACAAATGCTCGTTTGATTTAAATTATAATTTTGATGCAGCAATTTTATGATAATTTTTATCAAATTATATAACTTGTCTTTGTATGTACAACATCTTTTTATAATTATTAGTATAGGAAAAAACAAAATTAAGATATGAATGTGTTAAATATTGCTAAAATAATCTTATTAACATCATGATCATTTTGATTTAAACAATCAACAAATAAGTAGGGAAAAATTGTTATAAATTTTCTTTTGAGAGGAGAGGCACATTTTACGATAATGTTTATCAAATTAAAATATCTTATTCATATAGTCGTTAAATATCACAAGAGTCTGTGATAGTAGTAGACCTATTATTACAGACTCTTATGATATTTGAAAGGTACCGTGTCAGTTCGGAGTGCTTTCCAGCTAAGAAGAATTCAAATTATGTAACTTATCTTTATATATACAACTGATTTTTTTATAGTTTTTAGTATAGGCGTACACAAATATAAAGTAGGTGTTAAAAATAGCTATTAAAATGATGTTATTAACATCATGCTGATTTTGATTTAAACAAACAACAAATAAGTAGGGAAAAATAATTATAAATTTGCTGAGGCACATTTTACGATAATATTTATCAAATCAAAATATCTTATTCATATAGTTGTTAAATATCATAAGAGTCTGTAATAGAATATAGTAGTACAGACTCTTAAGATATTTCAAATCAACCGAATACTAAAACTGACGCGTCAGTTCGGAGTGCTTTCGAGTCAGGAAGAATTCAAATTAAGTAACTTATTTTTATAACAAACTGATCGTTTTATAGTTTTTAGAATAGGCTTAATAATAGCTATTAAAATGATGTTATTAACATATGCTAATTTGATTTAGACAAGATATTACGCTACAGTCTCTGGCTCATCAAATACAAAGAAGTTTCCTACTTCCCTGTTTGTTTATAATTATAATGCGGCACATTTAATATCAATAAAATTTATCAAATCAAAATATTTTTATTGATAATATAGTCCTGTCCATTCTTGTCACATCACATATCCGTTTCAAAATTATTTTTATAATGAAAGAGTATCATGAGTTTTTATAATTTGTCGCAAAAAATAACTTTATTACTAATATCTAAGATGCAAAGTTGAATGCGGCAATTCTTATTTTTATTGTCATACTTTTAATATATTTTAAATATATATATAATTCACTTTTTTTTCCATTTAACTCTCTTTAGTTCTGTGACTGTCAGACTATTTGGTATATATTTAAGTTTATTGCATATATATGTATGTATTTATGTGTATATAGGTATCATATTTGTATATATTTATGTTATATATCATTGTATCTCTTAAGTATATATATATATATATTGTATATATATTTTTGTTCTGTTTATATTTTGTTGCATTTTGTTTATGATTATAATTTTGCACCGCCAACAATTATTCTCTGCATCATCTATGGTTGGCTGGTAGAAAATGCTGCATGGTGTTAAGTCCGCCAAATGTACTGTACTATATATTATATTGTGTGCATTAAAGTTAAATAAATAAATAAATATATATATTGTTCTGTATACAGAGTTCCAGCGACTTTGTAATACTGGAATATTATATTTAAAATCTAAAATTCAACGTATTAATACAGATATCAAAATATCACCTTCAATCAAAATGTCTGGTATGACTGAAGGCAATATTTCGATATCTTTTCTATGTTAAATTTTAGTTTTTAAGTAAATCTCGGTGATAAATTACCAGTCCATCTAAATGACCAGTTCTAACGTAGGAATCTAACGATCTAACGACGGCTTATTTTTTATTGTTAATTTTGAACACCCAAGCAAAAATTATTAGGAGAACAGTATATTATAATAGACTTATATTAGCATTGAATTAACTCGAATATTTTGTGCTTGTATTCTTGTTTTTGTTTGTTTACTTACAAATAAGTCTAAGTTCATTTGCAAAAGAGGGATTTTTGCTTTAAGTGAGGATAGCGGGATAGATATAGACAATCCAAAGTGTTCCCGTATTGATTATTTAGCATTTACCACAGCTATGCCAATAGATGTCGTAAATGAACGTTTTAAACATATTAATTGTATAAAAGCAATAAATCGGCCAGAACAATAAGTGCGCTATGATTTGTAACAAAACGACCACAGCGGTCGACAATGGAATTCATTACAGTGGGCGTCGCGTCGCTGCAAATGATAAGCTCATTTGTGAACGAAACTGGAATGAATCAAACGAGCATTAAAGCATTGTCATACGGGAGAATTATTGTGACGCCTCTCGTTAGCGGTACACTTCGACGCTGCCGGCGCGCGGCGGGTTGGCACACACAATCTGTGGATACGACAGTCATAAAAATTTTGCGAGGAGTTGTGTCCCACAAAAATTTCAGGTGACATGTGGCGGGGAAAACCTGCAAAGTTGATAGTTGAGTTAAGGCGAATTAATTAAACAAACAAACTTACTTTGGCATTTGGAATATTATAATTCTTTATTAGAAATATCAGGAAAATGTAGATTTTATAAGTTCATACTTAGGCAAAGCTATGTTAGTTCATTGTGATACATTGCAGAGGGCTAAAGTACTAGAAAGCGTAGCCTTATAAAATAGTCTGACCTAATTTATTACATATCTTTTTAGGCCATAACTATATAGAACAGCTGACAGGGTGGAAAATAAACTTAAAAGAAGTCATAGCTCAAAACACTAACCTAATTTTTACAAGATCTTAATTGCACAATATTCCCATTGTGCCAGAAACCGACATCGAAAGACGTCATTTATAACCGATAAACCGACATAATAGTGTACATACCTGAGACAATTATTGTATAAATTTATAGTCAATACTGCTCCACGGATCCCGTAGCCAGCAAATTTTGCATTATCGCCCACCAGTATGACAGTCCAATGATATATACTCGATCGTATTATAAAAGCAATAAATAAATAAATTTTGGGAAATTTAGAACAGCACCGATTTTATTATGCCGATAATATAATGAACGGTGCTTTGTCGCCGCCATTTTGGTTTGACAAGCCCTTTGTGTTTTCATTATCGAGATTTATAGTGGTGTGCCAAATGATTTGAATATTATCCCGAAATTTATTTTACCTGTGGAAGCAAATTATGTAATTCACAAACGTTATTAATTTCACCACATACGCGAATGTATCTCCATAGTTTTCATTTTGAATATATAATCTACATATTTTGCAACAAACAAAAGTTGATTGATTTTTCTAAATTTGATAAAACATATTTAAACATTTAAGTTTGCGTACTATATTTTGCGTGGTATGTTTTCGTGCTATATTTAGCAATATATGTTGTATGTAGAATATGTTGTAAGTGTACCTATATAAGATGCGGTTTTAGTAGCGAAATAATAATTTGTCTCTCAATAAAAATATATGATTATATTTTTATATTTTCTTTATTAATATTTAGAATATAATGAATATTAATTTAAAATATAGAGTTGATTGAAATTATTAATGCTAGCCACGGTGAGCTAGAATTCTCTGTCAGTCCAGCTTTTTACTTGGTTAATAATTATTTCAAGAAATAAATAAAATGTTATGAAATTATCCAAATTTAGTGAATTTTTTTTAATGACACATCAATTATTATTTAAACTAGTTGTGACAGTAATTTCACTCGCGTGAAATTTATAGCTGATGTATAAGCTATATTATTATAAATTTAAATTAAAATTAAAATCTATTCAGTAGTTCTTGCGTGAAAGAGTAACAAACATTCATCCATCCACACTCCCAAGCTTCTACATTTATAATACTAGCAAGATGGGATAAATAAAATTGTATACCTTTATCATTTGTCTAGTCTTTATAGTATAAGCTACTTAGTATAGCACTAACAAGTGCTGTGTGTGTGTGTTGTGTGGAATGATTTATTAATTATAATGGTCGAAGTCATCACTAGTAAAACCCGATTTTAATCAGTTTTATCTAGTTTTTGTGGTAAATGACATCGCGGCAACGTCCGGATGTGCATTGTTTTGACATCTGTGGCATATACGCGATATACATATATAAGTATATACGGTGCTTTAGTATTATTGAATGTGGATGGATGGATCCATCCAGGATAAATGTTTGTTAGTCTTAACAAACATTCATACGTCTATTCACACTCACAAACTTCTACGTTTATAACATTAGCAAGATGTGTTAAACAAAATTGTAGATCTCTATCATTCACAGTCTAGTGTTTATGAACACTAGACTGTGAAGAGCTTGTAGAGAAGTAAGTAGAGCCTGTACTATGGTACAGGCTCTACTTACTTCTCTACAAGCACTAACAAGTGTTGTGTGTGTGGAATTATTTATTAATTATAATGATCGAAGTCATCACTAGTGAAATCCGGTTTTAATCGGTTTTATCTAGTTTTTGTGGTAAATGACATCGCGGCAACGTCCGGATGCGCATTGTTTTGACGTCTGTGGCGTGCACACGCGCTCACGAATAAATATAAACTCATTTTTGTAATAATGAATCGCATTTAATGTGCGACTGTGTTTGATTGCGGTAATGGACATTCGTTTGTAGTGTCCGCATGTAATTAATAATTACGTTTCTATTTTTAGTTACAGTATTTGTTCATAATAATAAAATGCCTAGACCAGTGTTTTCCAATTAGTGGTACACGTACCCCTAGGGTACGTAAAGTTGCATCAAGGGGTATGTACGGCTATCAGTATAAACATACACACACACTCACAAACTTTCATATATATAATAATTGTGTGATTGGTACAATAAGAGGTACGCGAGGTTTGAGATCTTATTTGAAGTGGTATGCAGCAAAAACAATCTGGGAACCACTGGCCTAGACAATTCACACAACGCCATCTAGTTTCTAGCTAAGCAGAGCTTGTTAAGGTTACTAGAAATCTGCAGATTTTGTCAAACTGAATAGGAAATGCCACCACGCATCCTATGTGGTTGTAGCCCACTCATGCATAAACGAAATATCTCCTTTGGAAAGTTTACACTCTTTCCTGAGGAGATAAAACCATCGCTCCTAAGAATATCCTTTAATTCTTGTCCCTGACGAGTCTAAGTAGCGAACTCTGAAAAGGACGAGCACAATAGATCTATGTAAGTCACAGTGCTACAGGTCCATGCACGTGACAATAGCCCAAACAACCCAATAACAAAAAATACTAGATAGTTGATAAAAATTATATGGAACGTGAATAAAATATTTTTATTATATGTTTTGAAAATTTACTTACTGATTAATTAATAATTTCTTAAGGAGGGAGGGGGTGCTCTTTTATGGAAAGCCTAAGGTGAGGAATGTCCGTAAAAAGGTTGGGAAACATTATGTAACTTATTGCATTCTCTCAGTCCTTATTTGGAAAGTGCAGAGATACTACATTGATAGTACTATCCTATTATCTACCGCTCATTTGGAAAGCAGACTGAACAAGAAGATCGAGCAAGAGACTTGCGTATTGCTCTTTCAAATAAATATTTTTCAGAAATATATTTTCAATAAAGTGTCATTTCTATTAAATAGTAAATAATACTAATTACGTAATATCCATTCTCAGAGTTGACAACTTAACATCAACTTATAGGATTAATTAACAGACGTTAGACGGAACGAATCGAACGCTAAGTCGGTAAATATCAACTTATAGATTTAATTAACAGACGCTAGACGGATCGAATCGAATGCTAAGTCGGTAAATATCAACTTATAGATTTAATTAACAGACGCTAGACGGATCGAATCGAATGCTAAGTCGGTAAACATAAACTTATAGATTTAATTAACAGACGCTAGACGGATCGAATCGAATGCTAAGTCGGTAAACATCAACTTATAGATTTAATTAACAGACGCTAGACGGATCGAATCGAATGCTAAGTCGGTAAACATCAACTTATAGATTTAATTAACAGACGCTAGACGGATCGAATCGAATGCTAAGTCGGTAAACATCAACTTATAGATTTAATTAACAGACGCTAGACGGATCAAATTGAATGCTAAGTCGGTAAACATCAACTTATAGATTTAATTAACAGACGCTAGACGGATCGAATCGAATGCTAAGTCGGTAAACATCAACTTATAGATTTAATTAACAGACGCTAGACGGATCGAATCGAATGCTAAGTCGGGTCTTGTGTAAATGCTTTAAAAATGATATAACCCCGTATTCAATATGCAAACACAGCTCACCGTGGTCATCATTCACCACCTTTCGTTTAGACAAACGAAGAGATTGAGAGAGCACGGAATCAGTGCCCTTTATTTATTTGGATGTAAACTTATGCGATTAATAGATATGACAAGTTATTTTTTTAACCTCCTTTATAATGTAATTCTGAACCACATTTATTTAAAAGCGCTTCACGCAAGTTTCTTGCTCGTTCTTCGTGTGATGAGTCTGCGTTCCGAATGAGTGGTAGAATAAAAATATAGGACTTAAAAAATATAGAAATTAAATTGAAAGATTATTTTTATTTCTATTTCGAATGGTAGCATGGTGGACTCCTTTTCTAATTCCTTCCCCTTTATAAAAGGCTGGCAACTCATCTGTCCTTGGTGAGTATGAGGTGAGTGTTTACTGCAGCCTATAAATACCCATGAGCTGCTGTAATGTCACATCATTTGATGGGCTATATAAGTACTACAATTTACAATCATAAGTAGAAATACAAATAACATTTATTCAAATATACTTAATATAAACACTTGTCAATAATCATATTTTTTAGATTCTAGTACTCATTCGGAACGCAGACTCATCGCAAGAAGAATTGAAGAGCAAGAAATTTACGTGTTACTCTTTTAAATCAATTTTGTTTTAAAACATTAACAAGTAGGAGGCATACGATAATTAACATAGAAACCGCTACGCACTCAATCAGACAATATCGTCAGCACTATTGATTTGAATTTTTTTTACAAAAACATTATTATCGTTAGTAATAATCAAAATTGTAGTAAAAATAAAATAATCCTTGAAATAAATTAAATTGTATTACCAATTGAAGCGTCTGTTCTAGACGTTTCCAATGCACATATCGTAGCAGCAGGCGATGATCGATTCATTCTACCGATGACGAACTGCTCGAGCGATCTCATGCAAACGTAAACACTGCCACAACTGTACCCGTGGGTGACCATGCTACAGTCAAATGTAGGACATTCCTGACAAAAATAAAAACATCGATAAAGTGTTATTTTTATACTTTCTTCTTTAATATACATTATTTATATTATTAAACGAGTCTTAACACGAATAATTTTGGGTCGAAACGTTGTGAGAGGTGACCTTTATTTGCCATAATATTATTCGTGTTAAGACCCGGTTAATAATATAAATAATCAATGAAGTGTTTTCATATTTTAATGTCTTTTTAGTTAATATTATGCTTTAGTAGATATTAAATTAATTAAAAACAAGAACAAATAATTTCTTCAAATAAAACAATTGTTAAACTTGACTTAAAAATGATTAGTGTTTAGTGATATGCGTGATGATATGCATGAAAAAATACAATAATACCTAGAACAATGACTTATTATTTAATACTGTACACTTACATATAAAAATTTCAATAATTCTAAAGATGACAATATATTTGTACTTAAAACTATTTGCTCAATATGTATTTATTTAAAAAAAATTATCTTAATAACTCTTATTTGTATATATGTATATAATGTTCGTTCTCATTATATATCTAATCTTCTTATAGAATCAATCCTTGAACTTGAATTGAATGAAATAACTTTGTACAAAGTCATAAATCATATATACCACTGCTTCACTTCGGTCTACAGTTGCTTGAGCTTGTTTTGGAAACTCATAATCAATGTAACAGTATATCAATTAAATTACAGGGTACATCACTATACTGTAACATTCAGGTATGGCAACACTTGAGAAATGGAGGCTACGTGTATTTATTTTTTATCAAATTGGGTATTACTTTGTGGAAGTCTATTTTATTACATAAAAGATTTATAGTGTTTTGTCTAATTCCGCTAGCATTAGCATGTGTGAGACTATAAATATTCAGTGTGGAATCCTGACCACCGCTGTTGGTGGTCAAATTCTGATGACCTATATTGCGAAGCATTACGACCTTCTCTATTGGTGGTCAAATTCTGAAGACCTATATTGCGATATATTTAAGTGTATATAGTGACATCCATCACATATAACACATTGTTTCCCATTCCAGTAAAATATAAACATTTCATAGGACAAAAACAGGACTGTTCTCTGATTTGCGTTAATGTGGTCACCTTACCTGCGCGGACGCACGTTTCTTGATTTAAACGCTACAACAAAATATGTACTGTTTTACGCAGAACCAACGATGGATTTATATGCGCTAACGGTCTGAATCATGGCGTTGTTGCCATATAGCTTTTTACGAGGTAAATATTTATACTAATGGTAGATGCGGGCGTGATGGTTATCGGGATCGTTATTGTAACGTGAGTCAGCTATGAATGTAACGGCCGTGTTGAATTATGCAATCTGTACATAAATACTTAAGTTATTTTGGGTTTTGTCTATGGAAGTTTGGTTATGGGCAGGTTTATTTTGTGTTCTATTTTTTAATGTGCTAAAGGAGCATGATTGGCCACTTTAGATGTTAGAATAAGTAATCGACATATGTTCCATTCTTAAAATAAAAGTTCTAAATTAAAATTAATTAATTCAAATTATGTTTGATAAGTATATGGTAGATTTGATGATTATGAAAGTGGCACCGATGTCAGAGAGGTTAAAGAGTAATCGTCTATCGTGGTATGGGCATGTAATGCGTAGGAATGAAGATCATATCCTAAGGACGGTGTTACATATGAATGTAAATGGTTATATGGGTAGAGGAAGACCGAAAAAGAGATGGATGGACTGTGTGAAAGATGATATGGTGAGAAAGGGAGTAAATAACGGAATGACTGCGAACAGAGATGAATGGAAGAGAAAACATATTACGCCGACCCCAAATAAATGGGATAAGGAAGAAGCAGATGATGATGAAGTATATGGAAGATTTGGTTACATAGAATACGCTATCAGCATATGTTCGATTCTTAAATTTAAATGTTCTAAATTTAAATTAAATCCAAAAGGTATGTTTAATTAATCTGACGTAAATCTAGTTATATACTATTTTATTTTGTGTTCTATTTTTAAATGTGCTAAGGGATCGCTCATTGGCCACCTGTTAGAATACGTAATCAGCATATATTCGACTATTAAATTGAAATGTTCGAAATTTAAATTAAATCCTTTAAATACGTTTTATGTTTTATTTATGTTTATTAGTCTATCCACAGATAACACAATGTTACATATGTATCGTGCTTTTGGTTACATACTGTTTAATTTTCTGTTCGATATTCAAATGTGCTAGAAAACTTAAGTATTGGAATTTACTTATGTACGTAAATTATTAAGTTATTTTTGATACGCGTATTATTGTATTTGTGTTATTAATGTATTTGTGTTCGATTTTCAAAAATACTAAAAGACCAGTGATCGGTTATCTTAACTGTTGGAAATACTGATGGTTCTCCTGATGAAAATTGTACGTCTGTTAACAAACTTTTATAGGCAGTAATATGGTTTATTGAAGATTTCAATATCGTATTTATGCGGAAAAACTTATAAAAATACAAATTAACAGTGATATAGCTGATCTCTTCAATTCACTGTTACCACAAGAAGTCTCCGTGGGTACCTCTATTGTCTATTTAAATATTAAGAAACACCCAGACCAATACAAACATAGATTTATGTATTTAAAAAATGTAAGTATTTCTAACATTTGTTTATTAACCATAACAATGGGTACTAGATAATCGATGCAAATACATAGATTTGTTTTTTTTCGTAAACACATACATTATACATAGAAAACACCCAGACCTATACAAACAATCATACACATGAATACAAATATTTGTGCCATGCGAGGAATCGAACCCGCGACCAACGAAAGTGAGGCAGTGTGCTAAACCGCAAGACCACCGACGGCTTCCGGCCGTCCTACCAAAACTATTACTGTATCATTATTATATATTTTATAAGCTAGACTTTCGCTAGTATAAATATAATTATTCTGCATCCTACCAACGTTATGTTATAACAATGCACTCGTTAATGCATTTAGGCGCGCTCGCCAAAAACTAAGCTCTAAAAAGGTGCAAATCTCCCTGTTTGCACGCCAAATTTAATATCTGTTTAGGGTAGTTGCAGGCTGCTCGGCGCGGGGTGGCCACACGGGCGCCGTAAACAGGGACACACTTGCAGTTTTTGCGTCGCGAACTTGTGGTCACTGCATAATTAAGGAGAATATTTATTGCTTGTAATTTTTCGGTGTTAATTTGTTTTTGTGTTTGTATACGATAGAAATTCGAGGATGTATCTCGCCGTGGTAATGACTGTATAGAGCGTCTCGGGAAAAGAGGGAGGCACCAGGCTACGTGGTAGATCACCATGAAATGGACAGAACAGATCAAGGCCGCAACTAAGTGCTCAGTTTACGAATGTACCCGGAAAGCTGCAGGCCACGAACCAAAAACCTCACTCATCGTGATTCAAAATGTTGACCACAACCACTCTGACAAAAGTGTACCGACTAAGAAAAAGAAGAATACGATAGTAATAGAAATAATCTTTATTCAAATAAACTTTATATTTTTTTTAATGTTCTATCACTCATTCGGAATGCAGATTCATAAGAAGAAAGGTATATTCTCAGAAATGGGATAACCAATTATTTTTTCTATACTAATATTATAAAGAGTCAACGTTTGTGAGTTTGTATGTTTAGAGCAATCTTCGGAACTAATGATCCGATTTTGAAAATTCTTTTAGATAAATAGATAGTATCTATCTAAGTGCAAATTACTCCTTTATCTAGATAGATTTCAGCAAATATTGGACATGATAATAAGTTTTAGTGTTGGATTTATCGAGGACTAGCTACTCGCCCCGGCTTCGCATGGGTGTAGATGTGTTATATACATAAACCTTCCTTTTGAATTACTCTATCTGTTAAAAAAAATCGCTTCAAAATACATTGTGTAGTTTTAAAGATTTAAGCATACATAGGGACGGACAGACAGCGAAAGCGACTTCGTCTCGTACTATGTAATGATAATAAAGAACATATAAGATGCTATATCAATACAATGAAAAATTAAAACTGATGCAAAAATAGAGAAAATGCGCGGTTCAAGTATAAAATTAATAAATAGAAATAAAACAACAAAGAAATTTTAAGTAGCTATTGTAACAAATAGGAATTCAAGAATAAATCTAATACATAGAAAAAAAAATTGAAAAAAAAAATATTTACAATAAAAATAAAGAGAATGTGTAGTAACTTCTCCTTAACTACGTAGCAGGTATTTAGTGCAATATTTATGGCAGTCAGTTAAGAGGCTGAGTTAACTCCGATCTGAGCGGATATTAAACTATTTCGTGCATTCTGTTCTCCTTACATTATATAATAGAATCTGACAGTATGCTAAACAGGTTCCGTATGAAAACATATTAAAAGTACATTATAAATTTATTTTTTTATCCTGGTGAATATGGTTTGAAAGTTGCGCCAGTTGCTAAGTAACAGATTGAGCTGGTACGGGCCTGTTATGTGGAGGAACGAGGACCATGTCTTAAGGAAAGTGTATATGAACGTGGATGGATGGAATGGGAGAGGATGCCCTAAAAAAGATGGATGGATTGTGTGAAAGATGATATGAATAAAAGAAGAGAATGCTCAGATATGACGACCGATAGAGATTAGTGGAAGAGAATGACATACTGCGCCGACCACAAATAATGGGATAAAGGCAACGCAATATTGTACTGGTCAATACACAACAAGAGCTCAAACTAAGAAGACACTCCAATTTTATTTATATGTATAGATTAGTTTATTATATTAGTGTGTCTGTGTGTAATTATATACATATGTATGTGTGTATATGTATGCTAATTTAATTTCATCTACGCTATTTTGTAATTATTATACGAATACAATATTTAGCACATCGCTTTACTATCCCATGGTCACGGGTTCGATTCCTCGCACGGCACAAATATTTGTGTTCATGAGTATGATACAAACAGTATCAGTCTGGGTGTTTACTATGTATAATATTTATGTGTTTACGAAAAAAAACATATCTCTGAATTTGCATCGATTATCTAGTACCTATTGTTATGGTTAACAAACAAATGTTAGAAATACTTACATTTTTTAAAAACATAAATCTATGTTTTGTATTGGTGAACACCTAGTGTTCTTAATATTTAAATAGACAATAGAGTTACCCACGGATACAACTTCTAGTAATAGTGAATTTAAGAGATCAACCATATCAAAGTTAATTTGCATTCTTATAAGTTTTCAAAAAAAAATGCGTCTAGTACCCACAACACAAGCTCTGCTTAGCTTAGGTCTATATGACGTTGTGTGAATTGTCCTGAGATATTATTATTATTATTTTTATCAGTTATCTAGTGCCCATAACACAAGTACTACCTACCTTACCTTGGACCTAGATGGCGCTGTGTCAGTTGTCTTGAGATTATTATTCTTATCGGATGAGATAAGATAGTGACATTACTGGATAGGAGGCATGACATTTCAATCCTTTGCAATAGCAACAATTAGATAGATAAAAAATTTATTCACGTTAAAGACACACACACAAGGCACTGTAATATTAAGAACAAAAATAAAAACAGATGTACAATTACATTAGTCAAATCAAACAAAATACAATACATAACAGAATAGAATAGAATAGAAAATAATTTATTCAAATAAACTTACATTGAAGCATCTTTGAATAGTCATTACATTTTTTTAATCTACGGCTCGTTCGGAAAGCTGTCTCATCACAAGAAGAACAAGCAAGAAACTTGCGTGTTGCTCTTTTAAATAATTTTATTATTACTTTACATTTTTAAGTTTAAGTGTGTGAATACAAAGCACCAATTAGCACAAATTCAATTAAATACTCAAATAGAAAAAATATTGAACCAACTGGTTAAACAATTAATAAGAGGAAATCAGTCATAGTGATTAGAGCAGACAAGTCCCTACAAGCAGCACCCGTTCACGAGTATGACGGATGAGCCAGCCATCACTGCGCTCGACCATATTTTAGGGAGCCCAATGACCCGGCCCACCACGCCGCCACAAGTCTGGACATTTTAGTGAGCATGACTAACATAACAAATATACAGATAAAATAAAATGCAATACAGTTAATAAAAAAGAAAAAAAATGGTATGAGTAATGTAGTGTGTGTGCATAGCCCATACGCAAAAAGGACCTCAGTGTATTGTTTGCAGCATCCAAGCAGCAAACCACTAATTACTAGATAAGGCTGATCTTAGCCCTCTGAAATAGCAACGCTTGAGTGTCATGATGACGTGATTACGTGATGCCACATGATGACGTGATTACATGATGTGTTGCCACTATAACGAACTACCTAATGGCAAGTGACAACATAGACTACAGTAAGTTAACGAAATCATTTCGCAGTCTAATCTTATAAATAAGATTGATTTTTTTTTATAAATTTGCTGCGATGTCCTCGACAATTAAGTTCCGATTTTGATGATCCTTTTTTGTAATTAACTAGCTACCCACCCTGACTTCGCGCGGGTGTACATGTATTATACATATAAACCTTCCTCTTGAATCACTCTTTCTATTAAGGAAAACCGCTACAAAATCCGTTGCGTAGTTTTAAATATTTAAGCATACATAGGGACGGACAGACAGCGACAGCGACTTTGTTTTATACTATGTAATGATAAGGTTAACTTAATAACAATTTTGGTTAAGATTGAAATCAAATGTTAAAGACGTTTACACTTTATATATTTGTGTATCCTAGATCTTATTTAATATATTTTTTTTGTGTTTAAATTATATGTATCTGTATGTAGTAAAAAACCAGCATCTTAGTTTTTTTTTATGAGTAATGGGGGCTGCCTGAAAACCAGCGCTGTATAGGTGCATCTCACTAAGGTTGTGCTTATATCAGCAACAGCTGAGGCAGCTCCTATTGCCAACTTCCATGTTATTATTTATTTCTTATTTTGTGTCTTATTGTAAATTGTATTATTTGAGTTATGTTGGCAATAAATCAATTATCTATCTTATCTATCTATCTTATCGATCTATCTTATCTATCTATCTTATCTATCTATCTTATCTATCTATCTTATCTATCTATCTTATCTATCTATCTTATCTATCTATCTTATCTATCTATCTTATCTATCTATCTTATCTATCTATCTTATCTATCTATCTTATCTATCTATCTTATCTATCTATCTTAGAGTACCGACTACCTCCCCTACGATATCAGGCGCGAAGATATATTTTTAAGACAGAGGCTTCATTTTGAAAACTCTAACTCGGTTGGCAGCCGCACTGCATTTAGATAGGAATTTTAAGTGTAACAATACCCTTATATATAAGGCTGCGCACACACTGTCGCACGGCGCATTGTCGCACTGATGTACGCGACCGAGCCACCCGTAAAGATTGCCACCTGGCTTTACTAAACAGTACGGAAAGATTGCACCGACAGCAAAACAAATTGTTTTTATATCTTACTAATATTATATACGTAAAAGTTTGTGAGTAGGGATGTATGTTTGTTTAATCTTTCACGCAAAAACTATTGAACGGATTTTGATAAAACTTTTCAGTAATATAGCTTATACATCGGAGTAATACGTGGAGTATAATTTAAGAAGATATTTCGTAAATTGGGAGAAATAGTGTGTGCGTGTGATGCAGACGAAGTTGCATGGGGCAGCTAGTATATATATAAAATTCTCATGTCACAATGTTACAAAATCGTTTAAGCCGTTTCGAGAAGGCAACTAGCTATATTTCGCTGAAACTTTACCGATTTTGATGAAATTTTATTATATGTACAGTCGGTCTCAGAATAGGTTGAAATATTTTTTATACTTCAAAATGTGGGTGGTCCATGCTAAAATAGTTTTTTTTATTTTTATGTTTAAATCGTTATTTTATACGTACACTCCTAAATTTTCACAGCATCAGTCCTAAGTTTTAATAATGATATTAATGTATATGGCAACACAACGTTTGCAATGTTTCTATATTGAAACTTTACAATCGAAAATTAAGAAAGACGAACCACATGAGCACTTTTTTTCACGAGTTATTACTTATGAAAACCCACCAGGTAAAGGAAAACCAGTACTGTAAGTCTATTTTTTTTTTAATTTTAATTTGGTACTTTTTCCGCTGACGGTAATTCTAACCTGCAGCGCCCAGTATCGGAGATATCAAAAAGCTTACGTCGAGTTAGAACACTCGATTAAGCCTTGTTTGCATCGCTGCGGCTGCATGAATTTGCTGACCATACACACTGGCGAAGTTAAGCTACTTTATTGTAATTAAAAATTTAACTACCTTGCCTTATATACATATGTACTTATTAGAGTACTTGTGTATTTATTTTACTCCATTTAGCAAAGAGAAATATATATACTAGTGTACCTACAAATTTCATCTTTATTGAGCAAAGCATATTAAGATAGGAAGGTAAGAAAGAAAATATATCTTGTATACGATACAATTACTCAATACACGTAAAATAAACAAAGGATTATTAATTGTGATATAGAAAACGCTCAAAATATGCAGCGACATAATATATATATATATATATATATATATATATATATATATATATATATATATATATATATATATATATATAAGGTATATATATATATAACTACATATAAACGATTACTTAAATAACAGAACGTGCATGTCAATAGTTGTCCATGCACGGGATTTTCATTTAATGTTAGACATAGACACCTATATATGTAAACAAAGTAAATAAACTGTCTTTAAAAAATAACAGTTGTGTTTCTTTCCAGTACTTCCCAATTGTATCTGTATACTGAACTGGACGGTAGAGAATAAAATATTAATATAAAAACAGAACACCTATAATCAGCTAAAATGTCCTACATGATTAAATAATTTTTGATTTGATTTAATAATAATAATAGTAAAAGATTTAGGAGGATTCTTAGTAATGTGTTAAGAATCTCCTCCCCTGTAATGGACCTATTGCTAGGAATATACCACGTCAAGTTGACCTCCACGCGGTTCAACTATACCGAAACCATTGTTATAAACCCCGGGTGAATTTGCCACGAAAATTTTAGTGACCATAACTCAAAATACTCGACCACTTCATATCTCATATCTACTTAGACTTACTTAGAAATATTACATACCCATTTCTAAGTAAGTCTAAGTAGATACTTGTACTACAACTACGTACTTATAATATAGTGTTTCTTTTTTATTTTAAACTTATAAATAACATTTTATGCATACAAATTCTATTTATTTAAAGCAAACATGTCAAGTACAAGGTACGAACTTTGCAGAAGATGGTCTATACTATTTTAGGGTTCAGTAATCATGTTTAAAGAACCTTAAATAAACTGAAGTAATCTGTCTATATGCTCTGGAAATTAATTCGGATCTATCGACAACGCAATCCAATATTATATACATTTACTAGCTACTCGGCCCGGCTTCGCACGGGTGTACATGTATTACATATATAAACCTTCCTCTTGAATCACTCTATATATAAAAGAAAACCGCTTCAAAATCCATTGCGTAGTTTTAAAGATTTAAGCATACATAGCGACGGACAGACAGCGACAGCCACTTTGTTTTATACAGTGTAATGATTTATTTCCATACCTCGTATTAGATGAAAAGATAACTGACATTGTAACTAATCGCTTTATTTAGTTTAATCTTCATTATGTTTCAAATAATAATATTAATATCTCAAAACAATCCACACAGCATGAACTTGAGCTTAGCTTGGCTAAGCAGAGTTTGTGTTATGAGTATTCATAAATACATAGATATATATTTTTTTGTAAATACATTTATACATAGAAACACCCAAACCTAACTATACATGCATACAATGGATTATACCGTACGAGAATCGAATCATCGACCATCGAAAGTAAGACGGTGTGCTAAACCGCTAGATCACTGAGGCCGTCAAATGAAACAGAGAACATTTCAATTTAGTAATAAAAAAACTTATCAAAAACGCTTTGACAAGTTTGAGTACGGATATATCACGGTGCATTTTATTTTCAGTAAAATTAAACAACACTGGGCAGAATGTTCCGCTATATATAAACTTTATTCTTCTAGTATTATACTACTCCAAACCTGTACTATAAATTATAGAATTAGATTGATAGAAAAACATAATTACATTAAAAAATGTAAAATTTTGAATTAATAAATATTAATTCCAAATTTTCCTATGCCAATACAAAGATATACTCATAAAAACAATTGTTTGTAACTTGAGACGATCGAACATTAAAGCTGTGTAAACACCCTAAAGTAAATTTTATTACATGACCATAATAAATATTCATTTATTCTGCATTCCATGGTGTTACTGTAATGGTTGACATAATATTATTATAAGAGCACTATGTACCCTAATGGGCGCAGCAAGCTACAATGAGATACAATGGCGTTCATTCATTCATAATTTAAGAGCTGTGCTCTTGTCGGTGGAGCTCCCGCCATCTTCCACGATCTTCTATCAGTCCCTTTAGCTGTTGATACGACACGACTCCAACTTTTTCTTTAACTTGCCTAATATAGCTGTGTCTTGGTCTTTCCCTTCCTCTCTTTCCATCTATTTTTCCTTCTATAATGTTGTTAATTAGTTCGTCGTATCGTATCAAGTGCCCCAACATTTTTCCCTGCCTATTCTCAATAATATCTATGATCTGTCTCTTTTCTTTAATCCTCTCAAGCACTTCTTGTGGCGTTAACAGAATTTAATTATTAATCTGATCGATTTGTATACATTATTATTGTATACAGACTTCATAATTTATATGTCAAATATTCGATGACATTATTCAAATTCAAATTCAAATTCAAAATATCTTTATTCATGTAGGTCTATTACAGACTCTTATGATATGTCAAATCTACCGTCAGTTCGGAATGAATCGAGATGAGAAGAACTGACAAGAAACTCAGCTCATTATAATAATATTTCGTAACACACACGGAACTCTTAACATTCCAAACACCTCTCTACTGCGTTTGTATTAAAAAAATCAACACAAACTCTTTCTTTGACGGGCACCGGCCACTCGTTACGTCGCGCACACAAAGCCGATGCGATTACATAGAAAAACGCGAGAAACGCTTAAAAGAGGGGGGGTGACCCGGCCGGGTGGGGCGAGGGGGTGGAAATGCAAATATGAAATATGAAAATGAAGATGGCATGTAATAAAAGTGATATACTGGGCTCCGTAGAGCCATTCCGACGCGGGGTACTCGCTCTCTCGTCAGTTTTATACTGGGCCGTCCATCATTTTGTGACAGTGTTCATGGTTGCCTCCTTGGAGTGAAGTGTTGCCATCTTTGTGGTTTTACCACTGGAACTGAATTTAATATATAAAATATTTAATAGAATATATAATAGAAATATTTATAAGAATAAACTCAACAAAGAGAGGGTTTTGTTTGTTTGTTTTGTTGGGTGACGATTTGCTTCTGTACGGGATGTATTTTCTTTGTATATCAATGCGCAAGTTTTTTACGATAAAAGTATGTTTGTTACTCTTTCACACGCAAACTACTAAACCAATTCGAAATATTTTTTACACAGGTATGTCATATTCTGTGGTGGAGCGAGGATAATGTCTTAAAATGAGTATTTATTTTGAACATGGATGGATAGAAGCAGATCCGTTTCATCCATCCATGAGAAATAACGACAGAAAAAGATGTGTGGATTGTGTGTAAGACGATATGTATAAAAGGAGAGTGAACTCAGATATAATGACCAATAGAGATCAATGGAACAAGACAGCATACTACGGCAACTAAAAAATAATATGAAGTAAGGCAATGATGATGCAGTATAGCAAACTCTAATTTATTAAATTAGGACTCTGATTTTATAGTGATAGAATAGTTTCTAACACGTAGCTTACGAATAGAATAGTTTTACACGAATTCATTTTAATAACATTTATTTATTGGTAAATACTAATTAAAAAAAGTATCTATAACTTACATATTAGAAATTGTCTGTAATTAATTTACCGTTAGTGATAATAATACGATTTTAAGATATATATTAACGTTGTATGTCTATGTGATGAATCTAAAACAATATCTTAATAATATTGTAAACGCGAAAGTTTGTATGTATGGATGTTTGTTACTCTTTCACGCAAAAACTACTGA
Source organism: Achroia grisella (assembly GCF_030625045.1). Classification (NCBI taxonomy): domain Eukaryota; kingdom Metazoa; phylum Arthropoda; class Insecta; order Lepidoptera; family Pyralidae; genus Achroia; species Achroia grisella. Next base: position 1,683,301 of record NW_026712653.1, on the reverse strand, counting down.
ACACAGCTTATGCATCAGAATTATACATAGGCTATATTTTATATTCAAATTTAATGCAAGTGAAACTAGTTAAATATAAAATAAATTATGCACCATCACAATTTAGCAGTTGCATTAATAAACATTTTTTTTGTTTATTTTTATCACGGTCCAACTACAGGCCTTGCTCAATCTATGTTGGCAACACTGACACTGAAGTAGGGGTGGAGGGGCCGTTTGGACCCCCGGTCCGTCAGATTTATTATTTCAATGTTGACGGGGGATGTTTTATATTTGGGCCCTGGTGTCTGATGCTTTTGAGTGCTGACGGATTGTTGAGGTTGCTGTCTTCAAGACGGTAGCCCTTATTGTTAGTGGATAACGGTTTATGCTTGAATTAACCTTCGTCGGATATTTGTGGATATAATTTTAACCGCCTTCTAGAAAAGTTGTTATTTTTATTTATTTAGTTTTTATTGTTAATAATAATCTTATTGACTGATTTAATCTTATTGCATGATTATATTTGACCCAAAAAATTAGTGCTTGTTAGTAGTTTGTATTCACACGTTTCGACTTGTAAATGTAAACTTACAAAGATTATTTAAAAGAGCAACACACAAGTTTCTTGCTCGTTCTTCTTGTGATGAGACAGCTTTCCGAACGAGTTGTAGATAAAAAACAAATTGTTATGACTATTCAAAAGTGCTTAAATTAAGTTTATTTGAATAAATGATTTTCTATTCTATTCTATTCTATTCTATTCTATTCTATTGTATACAGTGCATTGACAATATTGGATGGCGTATTAAAAATGAATACAAATTTATATGTTTTATTTTTGTATGATTTTAAGATTACTTTAGTCTATATGTTCACCAATAACAACATATTATTTGAAAATTTAAACGTAATGTCAGCTTAAACAACGTAGTCGCGTCGTATTTCTCGTAAAGCCAGGTGTTAGGTGAAAGCTAAAAGTACAAACAGATAATCAGTTTTCACTCTCGTTTTCACACCCGTCGCTATTTACTTTTTATTTATATTATATAGTATATAAAATTCTCGTGTCACAATGTTAGTTACCATACTCCTCCGAAACGGCTTGACCGATTTTGAAAATTTATATACATGTTCAGTATGATTGACAATCGGCTACTATATATTCTTCATATTCCTAAATGATAAGGGTTGTCCGACCTAACATTTTTTTTTATTTTTGTATAAATTGGCGTTAATAAATATATACAACAATAAATTTTCACCCTTCTCTAACCTCTATTATTCTATATATAGGTTATACATACATACCGATTTTAATTTATAATGAAAAACAACGTTTGCGGGCCTGCTAGATAGATGAACAGCTAGATTTATATATATGCTAAAAACCTATGCTATAATAACCACATTTAGGGCAAAATTCTGAAAATAATATATGTATGTACGATATTATATGTATAGTCTAAAACATATGGTATACGATTAATTTGTTAAAACTCAATTGAAGTTCGCAACATATTATGCAATTCATTTTACAGTATTAATTTGACAACCCTTGTGATATATACCAAGCTATCAATTATCAAAGTGGGAGTCGGTACCAGTAGATCTTGCATAGGTGGCGAGTAATAATTCCTCACCATTCGTACACGGGAACAATACCGAAATTAATTAGTGCCCGCCCCAAGCGTTGGCCGTGTTAGAAATGGGCAAAAACTTGGTCAAATCATTATTAAAAATAATATTCAAAATAAATAAAAACAGTGGTTTTTAAATAAAGAATTAAATTAAGAAGAATTATTGTAAATACATTTTAAAAAAAGTTGACAAAACGTCAACAGTCAGTTGCTTAATATTGTCTATTGATTAAGCGATTGACTACTTTTTATCAATTGAGTCCGATTGACTAATCGATTAATATTACAGTTAAACAATTAATGATCGGACTCAATCAATTTATTTAAGAATTCAACTAAAAAGGATTATTGTAAATCTTTTTTTTATTGAAGTAATTTGCTGCAATAATTATAGATTTGCAAAAAGTCAATAGTCAGTTGCTTAATCTATTGATTAAGCCATTGACTATTGAGTATTTGTCAATTGAGTCCGAATGACTAATTGATTAAATATATTATAGTTAATCAATTAATCATCGGACTTAATTAATTTATTTAAGAATTTAACTAAAAAGGATGTGTAAATCGTGCACCGCCATACTATCTCTGATCAACGCTACTGTTGACTGGTAGAGAACGCCATCAGGCATTAAGTCTACCATGTATACAATTTTGTGTGCAAAAGAATAAATAAATTAAATAAATAAATAATATTAATTATGAGCTGGCTATTTTTAATAACTGTCTAAAAGCTTAAAAATAGTTTTTCCTATTAGATTTAATTTGGGTTGTTATCGCCGTATACCAACATTTAATTAACGAGTGTCTAATTCCATTTTATTTATCACAATGCATCTAACAGTTCGATAAACATCTGGATATCGATAAAGCACTTGAATTTACTAACTCTGTTTCTTTTATGATTAATAATTATTCAATAACCACCTGCTTATTTTCAAAGCACTCTTCGCTCACCATAAAAGCACGACCCTATTTCTGAGTTTCTGTCCCTGTTCTCTCTGACTTGCCGTAGATATGTACAGCCAACAAAATTATAAAAGGGTAAATAAAACAGAAAGCTTACACAAGTCATAAATTTGATTTATAGAGATTAAAAAAGGCGCTTTAGAAACGGCTCGAACGAAAATTTTCGGTGGGACGAATCGGGAGACGGGCGCACGGTTTGAAGGGAATTCAGCAAAAAAGTCATGGCGTTTAACTAATTTTTTTATCGCAATCAATTTTTGTTACAAAAATCATTAAAGACATGATATGATATGTTGGTTTATATTGTCATGTCCTTGTACATATATATTTAGTTTCGTAGTTTTGGATTGAAATATGTTTTTACAGTTTTGGTATATTACTTGAAACCAATAAACAAAAAAATCTATCTAAATTATTACCCATTATAAAAATAGAGGAAAATTCTTACTTTTGAATATTATTTTTTATATCTATTTATTTATTAATTTATGTAAATTTATGCACTCTTAAATATTTGTAAAATAGAAATCTTGTTTTCATAAAATAAATTACCTATCCTATATCTATATCCTATTTTATGACTAACCAATATGTCATAAAATAGGATACACACTAATATTATCAAGAAACTTTAATTTTAACACTTTTTGTATATAACAATTTTTTTTATTGCAAGATTATTTAATTAAATTAGTGCCAATCTGTAGTTTGTATTCACACACTTAAACTTAAATTGTAAAGTAAGAATTAAATTATTTAAAAGAGCAACACACATGTTTTTGTTCGTTTTTCTTGTGATGAGACAGTTTCCGAATGAGCGGTAGATTAAAAAAAATGTGATGACTATTCAAAAGTGCTTCAATGTAAGTTTATTTGAATAAATGACTTTCTATTTTTTTATTTTAATATTTACAAAATATTTAATTAAATGAAATAATATATTTGCAGAATACAATGCTTATAGGTACAATATTAATATAATGTCCAGTGTATTCAGCTTGCATACAGACGTGCAAATTTACAATGAAACTACTATAGTAGTAGTGAATATAAGAATTTTATCTAATTTTAAATAATGGAAAATATTTTTTATTCTCATTTCATTATCAAATTCAAATTCAATTCAAAATATCTTATATTCATGTCGGTCTATTACAGACTCTTATAATATGTCAAATCTACCGTCAGTTCGGAATGATTTCGAGATCATCATCATTATCATTACATAGTTTAAACAAAGTCCTTGTCGCTGTCTGTCCCTATATACGCTTAAATCTTTAAAACTACGCAACGGATTCTGAAGCGGCTTTTTTAAATAGATAGAGTAATTCAAGAGGAAGATTTATATATATAATACATGTACACCCGTGCGAAGCTGGGCCGAGTAGCCAGTAACTGTATATAATATTGGATTGCGTTGTCGATAGATCCCAATTAATTTCCAGAGTATATAGACAGAACGTTTGTTGTGCTTTAAACATGATTACAACCCTGTATAGCGCATATTCTGCAAAGGGGCTAGTTTTGTATATAATAGAAAAGAACGTTTGTTGTGCTATCTGTACACATGTCAGCGCACTGTCGATGTTCCCGAGCGTCAGAGGGGGTGTCGTAAGAAAATTTACAGGCCCCGCCGTATTTCACCTCGCTTTTTCTGTTAATCTACCCTCTTAATGCGCCGCTTTGTTTACCTGCTGACCCTCCAGTGACGCGGTTTGATAGTCCATTGTTCTATTGCTGTTTCAATACCGGATAGTGGGGGCACTAATTTATTAGTTTCGTTTCCATCCACTTTGGAACGTTTGGGAAATATTCTAAACCTGTATTTTATTTTTAATTAATTAATTTAGTATTTTTTTTTAATTCACTTTTTAAGGAGTCGTAACGTGGGTATCTGTGCCTACCTGTTTTAGCAAGCTGTTTGCTTTGTAAGCTGTCCTGAAGAGTAGTTGATTGAAGGTTGTTATATCATACGTTTAACACACCGCCTTAAAGACGGTCGCGGGTTCGATTCCTCGCATGGCACAAACATTTGTATTCATAAAAATTATTGTCTGCATCGGTCTGGGTGTTAACTTGAGTCTAGATGGCGCTGTGTGAATTGTTCTGAGAACACAAAAATTGAAATTTTTATGAGAATAAAAATTTCCGGACATACCTACAAGTGTTACGTATTATTATTGTTATTATATTATTATTTAACAAACTATTAATAGTAGATAGATAGAAAAATCTTTTATTTGCACTTTTATCTCTCTTAATCTTAATCTTTTTTTGCTCGTATAATAATAATAAATAAATAAATATAAAGTAAAACATTAAATATATAACTAAGCACCTACAAAATTGAATATTACTTAAAATGTATATAGGTACATACACTTTTTCATTGATGTCTTTGAATTGAACAACCCAAAAACACATTTTTTCATACATATAGTATTTTTAGAGCGACAACTCAACAACATTTTTTTTATTTCAAACAACGACAACTACAAAACAAATGATTATTGTTATATTGTTATTTAACAAACTTTCACATTGTTTTACAATAGGAATAACATCTTCAACGCAACATTCGGGACGTGATGTAATAATACGAACTATTATGACGGCGGGCAGAGTTTCCCCAAAAGGGAGACGTATATTTTCCGCACGATGGACCGCGGATCTAACAGGCTGAAGGGACGGCAATCTTCAACGTCTGTCAAAGACATATGGATACAGTTTGATAACGGTCCTGATAGCGTCGTGGATGAGTATCTCTTTTCATGGGTTCAGATCTCCGTTGGAAAATTTGGCAGTAACAGTTATTAATAGTAAATAGGTAGATAAGTCATTTGTTTGCATTTTTAGGTTCGTACAATTAATAAAAATAAGAAAAACTTTTATTTCTGAAACTTATAATATTAATAAATAAAAATAAACATTAAATAGATAACTTAGAGGCAACAAAATTAAATATTATTTAAAATGTATATACATAAACTAGTGTTTTCATTGCTATGTTTGAATGAAACAAGAAAAATACATTTTTGTTTATTTCCGTGCATATAGTATTTATATTGTATTAAATTACAACCCAACTATTTTTTTAATTTAACTGTTAAATATTTTATACAGGTGTATGCTTTATGAAATATACGATGTACAACTATTGTATAAAGGAGGCAGTCTGTCTATATGTGTAATATTTGCCAATTAAAAAAATATATTTTGATATAACAACCTTACATTTATTAACTAGCTGTGCCCACTTTTTATCCGCATAAAATTGATAGTATTGTTTTTCTGGGGTTTTAGCGTTACGAATTTTGATGAAACTTTCCTATAGTGTAAGCTATACTAGGAAAGTTTCATCAAATTCGTTTCTTAACTTTTGCATGAAAGAGTAACAAATACATCCATCTATCTATCCATCCATACTCAAAAACTTTCGCGTTTATAACATTAATAAGATAACAACAGTTTATTAATTTTGTATTATTGCATTTTAAATAAAACACCTCATTATTCTGAGTAAACTATAAAAAGCGCTGATTAATATTATCTTCTGATATAAAAAAAATCAAGAGTAGTTATTACCAATTTAAAAAAAAACCTAAATAAAAGAACAAATACCTTAATGTCGTTTAAATATAAAATTGTTGTAAAAATAATGTTTAAAAAGACTCATTGTCTGTGTAACGCTAAAAAAATATGTTACTGTACTCTTAGGTGTATCGTCATTGCCTTATATTTATCCCATTATTTGTGGTCGATGCAGTATATCATTCTCTTCCACTGCTCTCTATCGGTCGTCATATCTGAGCATACTCTTCTTTTATTCATATCATCTTTCACACAATCCATCCATCTTTTCTTAGGGCCCCTCCCTTTACATCCACCCACATTTATATTATACACTTTGTTTATTTATTTGTATTGATTTTTTATACTTATATAAAGAAGAATTAAATAAAAAAATATAAAATTCACAATAAAAATTACGACATATACCTTTAGTTACCATTATTCTAACTAGATGGCAGCACATGCAGGAAAAGTCGAGTTGCGTATTCTTATTACATGCATTTGTTTAGACTGTATACCCTGATTTTGCTTCCATTATCTCGAATGATATGATATGATTATGTATTTAAGTATAATGTGCAGTAATTTAATAAAGTCATTATATTTACCGTCTTTCACTGGAATTCCACTTTATTCAGAAGTGTTTTTAAGGGTAAATGCTGCAAAATTCAAATTCAAATTCAAAATTTAAATTCAATAATCATATATTTATGTAGGACATTTTAGCCGCTTATGAACGTCAAATTTTAACATTCTAATTTAATTTTTCCCTACCGTCCAGTTCGGTATATAGATCCAATTGAGAAGAACTGGCAAGAAACTCAATATAATTTTTTTTAAAGCCAGTTTATATACAATGTATATTTATATAGGTGTCTATGTCTAACATTAAATGAAAATTCAGTGCATGAACAACTATTGCCATGCATGCTCGTCATTCACATAATCGTTTAGTGAGTAATAGGCTTTGCTCAGTATATATGATCTAAAGATTTGCAGCATATCGCCTTACACTTAGTATAGTAAGTTTAATATTAATTATATTATATACCTTACTAGCAACTCGCCCCGGCTTCAGATGGGTGTACATGTATTATATATATAATCCTTCATCTTGAATTAGTCTATCTATTAAAAAAAACCGCTTCAAAATCCATTGCGTAGTTTTAAAGATTTCAGCATACATAGAGACGGATAGACAGCGACCGAGACTTTGTTTTATACTATGTAATGATGTAATGATTAAAACTTAAAATTTAATTAAATTCTAAATATAAAAACTTTAAACATAAGTTTATATCCCGACATACTACTTTTTTATCTGGTCTCTGTACGAAAGATATAAGAATTATTATTATTTCCCGAGTAACAGCACAATATGTAACGTGGTCCAGCCAGCTAGATTTACCACTACCTTAACTCCGATGGTCGCGGGTTCGATTTCTCGCACTGTATATTCTTAAGTATAATTGTATTAGACTAGGTATTTTCCATGTATATTTTTATAATAAAATATATTTAAGCACATCTATCAGTTGTCTATCAATAACACAGTGCTTAGCTTAACACTAGATCGCACTGTAAAAACCGTCCTGGATTATTATTATTATTAATTATATGACGCACAAGAGGTAACTGAGTTTTGACAAAAAATAAATACGTAATGTAAAAATATGTAAATACGTATATATGTACAATATATGAAACCATTTGAAACCATATGCTTGCAAATTACCACCAATAGAGAAAAGTTGGCCAATAGCGCGGGCCGAAGTTATGAGCTTAGCTTACTTTTCGATTTGGCAAGCGGAGTCGCAATATCGAATCTTGTTACGTACGGGACAGGCAACATTATGTTTGTTTCCATTCGACTTACAATATGTCCTGATATTGTTGTTGGTATTGAAATACTTAATATTTAGTTCAGTCATCCGTCATACTCGTGAACGAGTGCTGCTTGTAAGGTCTAGAGGACTAGTCTGCTCTTATCACTACGACTGATTTAGTCTTATTGTGTATTTTTATTTGACCACAATAAATTAGCGCTAGTTGATGGTTTGTATTCACACGTTTCGACTTGTAAATGTTATTTAAAAGTGCAACACACAAATTTCTTGCTCGTTCTTCTTGTCATGAGAGAGCTTTCCAAATGAGCTGTAGATAAAAAAAAATATAAATAAATTAAGTTTATTTGAATAAAGGATTTTCTATTCTATTATTTTATTTATTTTATTTATTTATTAAAACTTTAATGCACAAATACATAAATAAAGGTCATAACACCTTCTCCCAGATTATTATTCATATTCTAGTTGTAACAAGTTTACATGATTGTTATCACGCGAAGTAATTTTTTTAAATGGTTGATAATGGAATAAGCGGGTGCTTGTGCTAACGGTTTACGCTAACTCTCTTGCTCATCTTGTTATCCTCGACTGGTGGGGCACCAGTGGAGGCCGCTTGCCTTAACTGTTTACGTGAGATCTCTTGCGACATGCTCATCTTATTATTCTTCACTGGTGCCTATTAACCTCCACTGGTGGGGCACTATAATAAGATGAACAGGTCAGGACATCCATAGTGATTAAATAAATCAGAAATTAACCACGATAGTTTCCAGGAGAAACCACTTCTCCTATACACACAGACAATGTTACTGATAGAACAAAGATTAAGTGTGTAGCGGTTTCTATGTTGATTGTCACATGCCAAATCCTTGTTACTGTACATTTACTTAGAACTACATTTATTAAAAAGACAACAGTTTCTTGCTTATTCTTTATGTGATGAATCTGCATTCCGAATGAGTGGTAGAATAAAAATGTAACTATTCAAAAGTGCTTATATTAAATTTGTTAGAATAAAGATTATTTCTATTTTTATTTATTTGATTTTCCGTTTTAGTCTGCGACCATTTTGGCTCACTTTCATCAGTGTTTTTGCTAAGCGATTGCGATTTTTGTATAGTTTCTTTGTGTAATTTTGTTGGTTTCAAACCTTCTTGTTTTATAATGTTAACCTTCAGATCTTTAGATCTTCAGATGCAGCTGTTCATTTGTGACATACCAAGGTGCGTTGGATACTATTCCAAGTAATGAAATGAACTTCCGTCCGTTTCATTACTAATTAAAATAACATCTAATTCTATAAACAAATACTATAAAATAATTACTAGCAGACCCGGCCACGCGTTGTTGTAGCTAAGGTTCTTGAATAAAATAATATTGCGGCTATAAATTGAGGTGTAAGCTATCTATATCTTTCAAGTTGGATTCAATTACACACTATGTGCAAATCAACTTTGCAATCGGTTCAGTAGTTTATACATAGTCCATCGCGGACAAACAACGTGACAGATATTTTTTATGTATAAAGATAGTTAAATATTCCAGTTTCCCTTCCTCCACCATCAGTTTAGAATCTAGACTAAAACCGGGTAATTTCAATGAAAATGTTAATGAATGGTAATAATAAAAAGTCCGGATACTGTAGCCCGGACGCAGCCGGATCAACTGCAATCCGAGCGATAGAATTTTACGAGGCCAGCGGTCGGTAAGCAGTGCCCGTAAATAGTAGAATCATGATGTAGAGTGCAACTAGAATAGAATAGAATAGAATAGAAATAATCTTTACTCTAATAAACTTAATATAAGCACTTCTGAATAGTCACATTTACTTTACTCTACCATTGTTTCGGAATGCACACATCAAAAACAATCAGTATTAAGGTGACGCCTATACTGGAGCATATTTTGAAGAGTCTCCTAAGGTGGTACGGTCATGTCATGCGGCGACCGTCAGACTAGAGATGTGTCAACTCAAGTTAACTGGAGTTGTGCTGAATTCAGGTTTATTCGAGTTGAATTCTGAAAAATGGCGGGTTTTAAGAGGAAATCCCTTATTTGGAACATTCTCGAATCGCTAGTGAATGGACGTGTAAAATGTAAGAAATGCTCGTATTAATTTTAAATATGTAAGAAATACGAGGTCGTTATTGAATAACTAGCTATTCCCGCGGCTTCGTCCGCGAGGAATTTAACTTTATTTTTCTAAAATAAAAGTAGCCTAAGTTACTCCTTATTACATCAGCTACCTGCCAAAAAAAGTCCCATCAAAATCGGTCCAGCCAATTCAGAGATTAGCCAGAACAGACAGACAGACAAAAATTATAAAAAATATTACTTTGGTGTATGTACCGTATTTATATCCATATGCAAGTAGTAAAAAACGGTTATTTCAATATTACAAACAGACACTCCAATTTTATTTATATGTACAGATTACCACATCTAGTTGTTTGCACAGCATCCGTTGCCTTGCACATTAATGCCACACAACTGTACCTAACTATTACATAGTGAGTTGTGGATTTGTTTTGCTGTCCCGATTGCTGAAAATATGAAAATTAGTTTCAAGTTTCCCTGAAGAAGCAAACGCTGATGTATTTTTATTGCCAAACTAGACGGTTGCTTTAAAATCATTAGTATCCGAACGAAAATAGGTATTAAATAAGAAACAGAAACCGAAATTCGGTTTTATAAAACTTTTTAAGTATTCTATGTTATATGGTATTATATATTTTTAAGCTTGTATTAAAGTTAAATATATGTTATAGCTGTTGCTAGTAAGAACATTGCTGATGAGGAGCACAGCCTTGTACTTTGTGCCCATACATCGAAAATGACGAGGCAGCGCTCCACATCTTCGTTGCTCCACCGCGCTAAGCAACTGCTGACTAGACACCGTATTGCAGTGTTTCCGCAGCTCATTGTCCGAAGATAATTATAGTTGTACTAGCTGTCCCGGCAAACGTTGTTTTGCCTTTAAATCATAAAAAAAAAATTAGGGGTAGACTACCCCTAACGTTTAGGGGGATGAAAAATAGATGTTGGCCGATTCTCAGACCTACTCAATACGCTCACAAAATTTCATGAAAATCGGTCAAGCCGTTGCGGAGGAGTATGGGAACGAAAACTGACACGAGAATTTTATATATAAGATTTTAATTTGTAATATTTTATTTTTAACTAGCTGTACCCGAGACTTCATCCGCGTGGTTTTTAACTTTATTTTTCTAAAATAAAAGTAGCCTAAGTTACTCCTTATTATATCAGCTGCCTGCCAAAAGAAGTCCCGTCAAAATCGGCCCAGCCATTTCAAAGATTAGCTGGAACAAACAGACCGAAAGACAGACAGACAAAAATTATAAAAAATGTTATTTTGGTATATGAACCGTATATATATTCAAATGCATGTATGGTACGGTCATTTCAATATTACAAATAGAGATTCCAAATTTATTTATATGTATAGATGAATATTCGTATCTTACTGAGCCACAGAATAATAAGTGTCCACAGAAAATTAACATCATATATAAAATATTTGTATACAGTAATGAAAGACCTATCTATATGTCAAAAAAAAAATATATTTTTAAAGAATTTTGTAAGGATTAAACATCATATGTTTAATTCTTACAGATAAATTTTTTTTATACAAGTAGTGGTATACTAATTAATATTTTTTCATCATATATAAAATATTTGTAAACAATAATGAAAGATACTAACCTACCTATATGTTAGTATTGAGGCGGTCGAGTCCCGGTGCCCCGACAGATGAACAGATTTCAAATATTAAAGTATATTGAATGACGAGCGGTGGGTGACGCGAGACGGACAAAGGTGGAAGATTGCTCTCACCACCCTTTAAGGGGAAGGTTATTAACATTTTTTTTATTTATAATATTTTCACGTAAATTATAACTATATTGTTGGGGCTCCCTCGGTTCTGTAGCGCATCAGAGATGTTTGCAGCAGCGCGGGTAGATGGATTTGAAGCCATAATGCGTAAAAGAGCTGCATCACTGATGTCTAGAATTCATGGGAGCTCAAACAGCATCCTAAAAACTGTTGCGAATATACCTGATTGTCCGCTCCAGAGGCACTGGATAACGTTGCATTGTGGACCCAGTGCTTCTGGACGTGGACACAGATATATGAATTAAATATATCTACGTATATGTATATTATAAGTTACTAACATAGTTTTATAAGTTTTTACTAACATAATATGGATGTAATCCGAATTAAAATTAAATAAATAAATAACATTTTTATGTACTTGTCTTAGGCCCGTACATACCAAAATTACTGGCGACGGCCGAGAAAAAAAATAAAAAATAAATTTATTTTTGTTCTAATCATATTGGATTGCAATTCTGAGAAAATATTCCGAGGATGTCAATATTTTTATACTCGCGGCCAATGCGGTTTTCTTATTACTGAAAGACTTTTTATTTTTCAAAGATAATCTTATATATAAAATTCTCGTGTCACAGTTTTCGTTCCCATACTCCTCCGAAACGGCTTGATCGATTCTCATGAAATTTTGTGAGCGTATTGAGTAGGTCTGAGAATCGATCAACATCTATTTTTCATCCCCCAAAATGTTAGGGGTAGTCCACCCCTAATTTTTTTTTTATTTTAAGGCAAAACAACGTTTGGCGGGACAGCTAGTGTATTATAAATATATTAACATATACTATCCCATTCTAAGACACTGGGTGGGACAGGTGGGACAGTAAATTAAAAGTTACATTTTTACTTAGTTTCTATTTTTATTTTATATTTTATTACTAACATAGTATAAGTTATGTTATTAAGCTGTTACTAACGAAATGGATCATGCTATCTGAAGATAAAAAAAATAAATATTATTTACAAAGAATTTTGTAAGGATTAAACATCATATGTTTAATCCTTAACACATTAATATGTTTAATCCTTACAAATTAAAAAAAATTTTTTTGAAGTAGAAGTGGTATACTAAATAATATTTTTTCAGTTTATTAATTCTATCAAAAAATATTTTTAATCCTAAGAAAATTATTTCAGATAAACGGGAGTGGTACTTAGTTTACCTTTTGGTTTATAGAATGTACTAAATACTTAGAATACTCTTTTACGTGGTAATGATGTTAGAATACAAAATGATTTACGGAAGATATGTATTCTTACGAGTATAAAGCTATACAAATAAATAAAATTCAATTTACAGCTTTTCTTCAATAAATACATAAGAAAGTACATACTTATACTTACATTATAAAGTTAATAAAAAAAATTGTAACTCTGTCTGTTTGCTTGTGTGTCTTGCTAATCTTTGAAATAGCTAAACCGATTTTGATAGAACTTTCACTCACAGATAGCTAATATTATAAGGAGTATCTAAGTTATTTTAAAAATTAAAATAATTTTCGTACATGCTGTAAATTAATGATAGTGTATAAAAATGAATAGTTACATAGTACACATATAAAAATTAAAATTTCATGCGAGCGAAGTCACAACCAGTCTGATAATAAATTTCACCTGAGATAAATATTCCATTTACAAAGATAAGTTTATTACGATTGAAATTTCAAGACGGGGGAAAGGTAATAGGACGTTTTATTAGAGACTGTTTCAATTGTAACCAGTAATGGAAAGATGTGTTTCCCCTTAAATGCGGATGCAGCGGATTTCAAGACGGGGGAGAGGTAAAGGGGTCAAACGTCATCGATCGACTGTACCGTCCACTCGACCCTACACCACTACATACTCGAGTTTTATTAGAGACTGTACCTCTAGTATGATCAATTGTAACCAGTAATGGAAAGATGTGTTTCCCCTTAAATGCGGATGCAGCGGATTTCAAGACGGGGGAGAGGTAAAGGGGTCAAACGTCATCGATCGACTGTACCGTCCACTCGACCCTACACCACTACATACTCGAGTTTTATTAGAGACTGTGCCTCTAGTATGATCAATTGTAACTAGTAATGGAAAGATGTGTTTCCCCTTAAATGCGGATGCAGCGGATTTCAAGACGGGGGAAAGGTAAAGGGGTCAAACGTCATCGATCGACTGTACCGTCCACTCGACCCTACACCACTACATACTCGAGTTTTATTAGAGACTGTGACTCTAGTATGATCAATTGTAACTAGTAATGGAAAGATGTGTTTCCCCTTAAATGCGGATGCAGCGGATTTCAAGACGGGGGAAAGGTAAAGGGGTCAAACGTCATCGATCGACTGTACCGTCCACTCGACCCTACATCACTACATACTCGAGTTTTATAAGAGACTGTGCCTCTAGTATGATCAATTGTAACCAGTAATGGAAAGATGTGTTTCCCCTTAAATGCGTATGCAGCGGATTTCAAGACGGGGGAAAGGTAAAGGGGTCAAACGTCATCGATCGACTGTACCGTCCACTCGACCCTACACCACTACATACTCGAGTTTTATTAGAGACTGTACCTCTAGTATGATCAATTGTAACCAGTAATGGAAAGATGTGTTTCCCCTTAAATGCGGATGCAGCGGATTTCAAGAAGGGGGAAAGGTAAAGGGGTCAAACGTCATCGATCGACTGTACCGTCCACTCGACCCTACACCACTACATACTCGAGTTTTATTAGAGACTGTGCCTCTAGTATGATCAATTGTAACTAGTAATGGAAGATGTGTTTCCCCTTAAATGCGGATGCAGCGGATTTCAAGACGGGGGAAAGGTAAAGGGGTCAAACGTCATCGATCGACTGTACCGTCCACTCGACCCTACACCACTACATACTCGAGTTTTATTAGAGACTGTGCCTCTAGTATGATCAATTGTAACTAGTAATGGAAAGATGTGTTTCCCCTTAAATGCGGATGCAGCGGATTTCAAGACGGGGGAAAGGTAAAGGGGTCAAACGTCATCGATCGACTGTACCGTCCATACCCTACATCACTACATACTCGAGTTTTATAAGAGACTGTGCCTCTAGTATGATCAATTGTAACCAGTAATGGAAAGATGTGTTTCCCCTTCAATGCGTATCGTCATCGATCGACTGTACCGTCCACTCGACCCTACACCACTACATTTTATTAGAGACTGTACCTCTATAACCAGTCATGCGGATGCAATAAGAAGGGGAAAGGATCAAACGTCATCGATCGACTGTTTCGACCCTATACATACTCGAGTTTTATTAGAGACTGTGTATGATCAATTGTAACTAGTAATGGAAGATGTGTTTCCCCTTAAATGCGGATGCAGCGGATTTCATGATATATATACCCTACACCACTATATACTCAAGTTTTATAGGAGACTGTGACTCTACTATGATCTATTAAATCTCAAATAAGGGTAACTTTAATAATTTGGAATAGACATAATGACGGTCTCGGTAACCTAGCGGTTTTACACACCACAATATATTCGAAGGTCGCGGGTTCAATTCCTCGAACGGTACATTTATAGTCATGAATATGATTGTTTCTATCGGTCTGTGTATTTTGAATGTACGTTATATATGTATATATACATAAAAAATGTCCCTAAGTATTTATGTCAGTTCCCATAACATAAGCAATGATTAGCTTAAGTCAAGATGGCGCTGTGTAAATTAGCCTCGAGGTATTATTATTATTATTAAAAAAAAACTACATGTAACCTCTCAATAATTATTATTTTAAAATGAAATAATAACTATATTATAAAAAAAATATGCCTCTTTATTTCCAATGAATATAATGCCTGGGAACAAAATTTGACTGGACCTTTTTTGAAATATTGCATAAGGCCTTTTTAACTGCATTCTAGTAACATAGATTCAAGACTGTTCCTAGATGGAGTTGTCAAACTCAACACATGACGTACTTACATTTCCCCACATTTGATTGAACCTAACATGTACTAGAACTTACCGTAATTTTTCGGATAAATTTAATATATTAACGGTTTTTTATAGGATAGTGAGACAAACGCTTGCGGCTCAAATGATGATTTTTTTATTGGATTGTTTGGGTTATTGTTAGGTGCTTAGACATGTAGCTCTGCGACCTACATAGATCTACTGTGCTCGTCCTTTTTCAGGGACAATAATTGAAGGATATTCTTAGGAGCGATGGTTTATCTCCTCAGGATAGAGTGTGAAACTTTCCAAAGGAGACATTACTTTTATGCATGAGTGGGCTACAACAACATAGGATGTGTGTGACTGTGACCACCTGGTGGTAAATGAACCGCCGCCCATGAGTATCCCAACACAGATGGAATTGCAAGTGTGTTTACTTTTAAGAAGGAATAATATTTTTTCTTGAATATATCAATATCGTTTCGGAAATACCATTGCTAATTAATTATGTTGTTTTTTCTTTTTATGTTTGATGTACATATTAATTTATGTAATTATTCTTTCTGTGAGAAGAACAATAAAGTGTTTTCATTTCATTTCATTTCATTGCTGGAAAGTGATTCTACATTGTGTATTCCAATGAAGTACCCATAACACAAGCTTTAGTTAGCTTAACTTGGGTCTAGATGGCGCTGTGTGAATTGTTCTGAGATTATTATTATTATTATTATTCCAATCACAGAGAGTATAAAAATAATACAAAAGTTTTTTGATGTCTGTCATAATCGAATTCACTACCTATAAGTCGGAGTAATAAACCGCGGCTATCACGACCTACGCTCTTACAACGCTCTCTTTGGAGTGCATGCACGGTATTTGCAATATATTTTAGTAATTTCAAAGGAGATTGCCAGGCGCATTCCCTGATGGCTGCGCGTGCAGGGATGAGTCAAAGCGACGGCAGATAACTTAACACCTTACTTAAGCGGTAATGGATGTTTAATAGTGGTCACTTTGAGAGGACACACGTCGCTCACAGTAGCACATTCGAGAGACGGCGTGTTTCCATTGTTCCCTTATATTAATATATTAATACGTGAAGCAAAAACTTTATACACCTTACGAAAACCACGCGGACGGAGCCGTACGAAATTCTGCACACTTACGGCCTTATTACAAAAAGATAAACCTGGTTTAGCACTAGTAATAAACCATTCACCAATGTATTCCTTATTACAAAATGAAGTTTATCTCTAAATCGTGATTCGTCTATGGTCTAAAGTTAGACCTGCGATGCCCCTAGTTTAACAGTGGTCTAAATGCAAAAAGTCAAACTCCATTTTAAAAATTGTATTTTAAGTTGTTGATTTAACTGTAGTACTAAGTAGTCCTCTGTTAGATCTGGATTCGTAATAATGTTAGGTTTATTCCAAGTATTAACTTTAAGAATGGTTTAAACCTCGACCATTTAGACCACGTTTCGTCCGAGTTTTAACAGATTTTTTGTAATAAGACCGTTATAGTTTATGTAGAGAAGAATAGAAGAGGCGCAGAATGCAAATATTTTTTAGAAACTAATATGTATATACTGCATATAATTGATGAAGTGACACGGATTGACTTTTCTTTTTATCTTTATTATTTTTTTTTCTTTTGATACTGTTATTGTAATTGATTTTGGTTTTTGTGAGCATTGAATATTGTAATTCATTTTATATATGTATATTTATATTTGTGTATCCTAGATCTTATTTAATACATTTTTTTTTGTTTAATTTATATGTATCTGTATATAGTAAAAAACCCGCATGTTGATTTTTTTAATGAGTAATAGGGGCTAATAGGGATAAGGGACTAATAGGGGCTGCCTGAACACCAGCGCTGCAATAGGTGCACCTCATTGAGTTTGTGCTTATATCAGCAACAGCTGAGGCAGCTCCTATTGCCAATGTTATTATTTATTTATTATTTTGTGTCTTATTGTAAACTGTATTATTTGTGTTATGTTAGCAATAAATCAATTATCTATCATATAAAATACATTATTATTATTATTATTAAATAAATAAAAAACATTAAACACTATTAATTAAATTATACGACTGATAATCAAACGTGAATGTCAATATTGTAATTGTTAAATCAGTTAGGTTTGTTAGTTATGCAGTTATCGAAGTATCTATACATATAAATAAAAACGGAGTGTCTGTTTGTAATATTGAAATGACAGTTTTTTACTACATGCATATATAAGTATGGTACATATACCAAAATAACATTTTATAAAAATTTTGTCTGTCTGTCTGTTTGTTCCGGTTAATCTCTGAAATGGTTGGACCGACTTTGACGCGACTTTTTTGACAGGTAGCTGATGTAATAAGGAGTAACTTAAGCTACTTTTATTTTAGAAAAATCAAGTTAAATTCCACGCGAACGAAGTCGCAGGTACAGCTAGTAATAAATGTTATATATAGTATGTGTTGTAAGTCTTTATCAATTGAACCCTAATAATGTTCAATCATATAATGTAAATTAATTATGGTCGTATTTCGACCATTTCCCGTTCACTAGTCTATATTAATATTAATATTTGGGGGATTGGACTGTTCTCTGATGGGGAAAATAGATATGTATGAGAGAGATAGAAAGCTAGCGAGAAAATCAAAAGGGTAATAGGCTAAACAATAATAGGCTATAAGTATAGCAATACGATGTTGAAATTGATTAGTATCTTTATTACAGTTTTGGGCAACCATACGTACCCGAAATACTACCGGTCTTATTACAAAAAATCTGTTAAAACTCGGACGAAACGTGGTCTAAATGGTCGTGGTTTCAACCATTCCTAAAGTCAATACTTGGAATAAGCCTAACATTATTACGAATCCAGATCTAACAGAGGACTACTTAGTACTACAGTTAAATCGTTCATTATGTATTCCATACAGAAATCAGTCACTCATGTCTGTTAGCGTACAATTACGTTCCGTTTTACCAGAAAACTGAAACGATCAAAAATAATATTACTTAAAATAAAAATGTATGGACTAAAAATAAATTTATTTCTATTTATCTATGTCTTCATTATAACTATTTCATTAATATATAATATTTGTTAATGTATAATACTATTAGGCTGAAAATCAGTTTTAAATTACAAGTAGGAGACCTATACGGAGAAAAGGAACGGCGGGATATTTTTATTGGATCGATTCGAATGACTATTTCAAAGTCAAATGAGTGAAAAAATAACAAATAACGTCTTTTATATATTTTTATTATCGTAAAATTAGCTTTAAATTTATTTAGTTAATATATTTTTAATTTAGTTAAAATATTTTTCGAAAAACAACAATTACAATATAAATTTTAAAATGGAGTTTGACATTTTGCATTTAGACCACTGTTAAACTAGGGGCATCGCAGGTCTAACTTTAGACCATAGACGAATCACGATTTAGAGATAAACTTCATTTTGTAATAAGGAATACATTGATGAATGGTTTATTACTAGTGCTAAACCAGGTTTATCTTTTTGTAATAAGGCCGTAGGAGAATTACTGACAGCAGGACAGATCCGTCTGAATTAACCATTTCCCGTGCCGTCAATAACCTTGGAAACATTTCCTCGACCACCTCTATAAAGGCGTGACCACACGAACTGTCTTACCACACCTCTCTTTGTAAAGGTCCCCTCAATACAGAGCTTGCATATTTCAACTAGCTGCGGCCACAGCCAGCTCCGTAAACGCTATCTTCGCATCTTAAACAGAAATTTCACGTGGCATATGTTAAAAAAATTAAGCCAAATTCAACCTTAAAACTTTGTTACTAAAGTTGAGGTTTTAAATGCGAACAGTAAATGTATGTTTGGAGAATTGAAAGCACTAGCCATTAGTCGCGCTTGAAATATTAGTATTTCGGTATATCTGGATGTGTGCATTCATGGGGACAGCTATCACACCTGAGGTATTTGGATGTTTGGTCTTCTTAGAGTTTTGCAATTTGAAGTGCTTGTTCTGTAAAATCCATTCAGACTGTACCTAAGTCTAAGTCTGATTTGTTTTTATGTAATCTAATATGTATTCTTGGACTATTCTACGAGCCATCTAGCCCCAAGTTGAGTAGAGTATGTGTTACGGGTTCTAAACAACTGATATATCAATCACTAGCTGTACCCGCGACTTCGTCCTCGTAAAATAGTGACCTTGACCAAATAATGAAAAAAATATTTAATGACCTAACCCAATAAAAGCCAAATGAAAAAGTTTCATCGTTTCATCTTCAAAAATGACGACACTTCTATACATAACTCTTTCAACCCCTTATAACTTTATAAAAATGGTAGCAATATTAGTAGTAACAAGATGACCAGACTAAGAAACTGGGACCAGATTAAAAAAAAATGCTGTAGGAACCAGCTACATACATAAATGACACCAGTGACTTTTTTTTTGGACTACTCTAATGCTGTTGGTCGCAGCTGGCCTTTACAGCTTCACCGAACGATAGAGGGCGAGTGCAGATGGCACTCCAAACCCGCGGAAGGACTTATGGAGCGGCTGAAGACCAACTCCCGCCTGACGGATACGACTTTAGTCTGAGGGCACCGCTAGGGGTCCGAACCTCGGCTCAGGCCGTCGTAATATCGATCCCCGTTTGAATTGGACGGGGGATCGATCGGACGGGGCACCACTGACGTACCACCAATTATGTGATACCTATGCATTACCACTCCTAATGACATGTAATGCTTACGTACTTTATAATTTTTTTTAATATCTCACCATTATATAGAAACACAGCTTACAAATTAAACTGCTTGGCGGCCTAAAAAGTGAGTTATAGGTATCCTATGCCTTATCATGCAGACGAGGTTGTACGAAGTCCATACTCGTATGTAAAATTTCCAGTCGATCCAAGACCAGAATCCTTGTAAACAACGTCAAAATATCGGGAACTCATAAAAACATAACCACGGCTAATATTCCGCTCTACAAAGTACGGTACATACAGTAACCAAAGTTTTGCAGCTGAAAATAATTAGTATCTTTCATTTCACATCCGCAACCAAAACACCGCGGACCATTGTTCTTGGGGGCGTATGAAAAATAATTGGTCGCAAAACTATTGTTCTTGCCTGTAAACTTGATGAGTTCGTACCAACTACTCAGATGGTAAACATGACATGCGTTTCTGCGAGATAGTCATTTTATTTCGCAGTTCATCTGTAAAGAAAGTCAGACAAAATACACTGCAAATATTTGTAATTTCGTTCACTTTGGAACAAACTGTACAATAATTGTATATAAATATTTATTTTACATGTATAAGTAAATTAAATCAATTCAAAATATTAAACCAGTAATTTACAACGATGGTTGAGCTGAGTACATTGCTGGTAACGGCGATAATAGCAATTCCTTTCTACCCGCAGGAATACAGTGGTGAAATGTTAAGGTTGGTGTGTTAGTAGCAAATGAAATAAAATGGATTTTGGAGCAAAATTTTAAACTAAAAGTCAATTTAAAAAATAATAAGTAAAACAAACGTCTTTTAGAATTGTTATATTAAAGAGGAAAGATTGTGTTTTTAGTTGCAATGAACACATTTTAATATATTCTTTCATATATAGAAAGACATAACATCAGGGAGTTACATGGATTTAATTTAATTTGTGAGAAAGTAAGAAAATTGGCTTCAATACGTCTTTCAACAAATATGTACGAAATTTAAAAATTCATATATAAATTTAGACGATTATACATTCTGAGAGAATATACAAAAAATTGTATATTTATATTACCTGTGCTCATATTTTAATAGAAAACCAAACAAACAAGTGTCACACCCTGTGCCCTGCTAGTTACAGACAGCAGACACTGGTTTCGCCAGGCGAAAAAATTAAAATAAACAAAAGCAACAGTCGCCCCATACCCTGGAGCGGGTCGTAATAAAGCTTTTGTCCCAAGATTAGTTTCAAGAAAGGCTTTAATATGAGCGTTTGTGTGACTGCTAAATTAGGAGTATACGCTCTTGTTTTTGTGACTGTTCTGTTGAAACGATGATCAGTAGCTGTGTAACAAAAGATGTTACATTGGTCGCAGTCTTGAGCAAGTCATATTGAATAAAAACAAAATCTACTTTTTAAGAAACATAAGATAGGCAAAGAAACTGGTGGCTCCAGCTACCAGCTAAATGGTACTATAATTGAAAACAGATTTGAAATTAAACGCACTAACAATTGTTGATGACACAAAATATTTGTCAGGGCATAGAGAAAAGTGTCAATTATATTTATACATTCAACACACCAGCAATATTTATAACTAGCTTTTGCCCACGCCAGATTTATGCATGCAAAGTCTCAGCCCGATTGGTTTAAAATTGACAAAGTTTCATACAAACTTTCATCCCCTATTTTATACCATTGGGGGTAGAATTAATCAAAATCCTTTCATAGCGGATGCTTACGTTATAACATCTAACTGCATGCCAAATTTCAGCCCGATCCGTCCAGTGATTTGGGCCGTGCGTTGACAGATCACTATGTCAGTCGCCTTTGAATTATATATATATAGGTAGATATAAGGTAATAAAATCTGACAAAAGCTGATCGCAAATAGACAAGAAAAAGAAAAGAAAGTGCACCAGAAATTTTCTAATATTGCGTGCAAACTTTGCTATCTGTATTGTAAAAAGTATAAATATATAAGCTACAAGATCCTAAGTGCCCAAACTACAATTCGGAATACAGTAAACGAAAATGCACCCCGAAATGAACCCGCGAATACGGAGTCAAAAAAAAAGGAAAACTCTAAAGACGGCAGGATAACTGTAACACATTTTCGTCGCGGGGTCTAACATTTCCAAGTGAACTGTCCCATAAATCTGGGGCACCCTGATTGATACATGGCGGTGGGTTGACGCCCATTCAGTAATTTAGTGCCTCTCCCCGCCCATCGCGCTGATACTCAGACTTTTGTTTTGCATTAATTCCTTTTGGATTCCTCCATCGAGTCGGCAAATTCGTATTTAAGAGTGCTGCTTGCTCGTTTGAGGGATGGGGCGTCGCTGGTAAAGTTTCCGTTCTTTTAGGCTTATATATACGTTTGTGGAAATTATTGTATTTATAATTGCTAAATATATATTTAAGATTTATTCTTATTTATTCGTAGGAATGGTTTCATTCTCATTTCTCGAAGTATTGAGACAGCCCGAACAAAATTTGTACTATTAAATTACTGCTGACTTGATGAAAACATTAATAGAAATATAGAAATGTAAATCGTATTTATTCAAATAAACTTAATATAATAATTAAGTGTAAATTGTTAAAAAAAAAAATTTAATCGTCAGATTTATATACATAGTAAGTACATAGTAAGTATTTCTCTGTATATTTTTATACGTGTTACTTTTATATTATATTTTGGCTTATATATTTTTTTGACATGTCTCATTTATATTAGTTCACCACCAACAATCTTTCTCTGCACCACTCATGGTTGCCTGGTACATAATATCGCAAGGTCTGTCACATGCATACTTTATTTCTGTGCATTGAAGTTAAATAAAATAAATTATCTATAAAAAAACTTTTGCTTAATTTATATATATGAGTTATTTTTTATATTTTATATATATTTTGTCTTATATATTTCTTTGACCGTAGGGTCTCACTACCGACCCTACCGTCAAACGACCCTACCGGTAGGACGGTAGAGAAAAAAATTATAATGTAAAAACTTGACGTTCATAAGCGGCTAAAATATCCTACATGAATATATCATTTTTTAATTTTGAATTGTGAATTTTGACCTGTACTATTTATATTACGGAGTGCACGGCCAACAATCTTTCTCTGCACACTCATGGTTGCCTGGTACATAATATCGCAAGGAGTTAAATCCGTCACATGTACACTCTATTTCTGTGCATCGAAGTCTCTCGCTTAATTTATGTTATTTTTTATAGTTTATATATATTTTGACTTATATATTTTTTTGACCGGTATCATTTATTAGTGCACCGCCAACAATATTTCTCTGCACCACTCATGGTTGCCTGGTAGATAATATCGCAAGGTCCGTCACATGCATACTTTATTACTGTGCATTGAAGTTAAATAAAATAAATTATCAGTAGGAATACTCTCGCTTAATTTATGTTATTTTTTATAGTTTATATATATTTTGGCTTATATATTTCTTTGACGTATTATTTATACTCGTGCACCGCCAACAATCTTTCTCTGCACCACTTATGGTTGCCTGGTACATAATATCGCAAGGTCCGTCACATGCATACTTTATTTCTGTGCATTGAAGTTAAATAAAATAAATTATCAATAGGAAAACTATCGCTTAACACAAATAGCATCGTTTACAAGCGAAATTACCGTTCGCACGCGTCCTTTGTCGAACGACATGGTTATGGCGTTTTGACGTAAATGGGAAAAATGCTTGCGGACACAACGCTAATTTCCTTTGCAGTCTGCTCGTCCCGTGACGTCACTCTGCCGTGACACTGCTTTCATGTTTCACTGTGTGTTCCCGTCACACATGTATTGTTAACGTGATGATATTTGTACAAACTCCTCACAGTCAAGCGTGACATTTAACTTTTTTTTATTAAGTATTTTTACGGCTCTGGAAATTTCCTTTGAGTCAAACAATTACATTGTAATACAAGTCAGCTATTAATTACTAGATATTATTACAGCGTCCTCATAGTATTGAGGATGAATTCATATAAAAATGGACAACTTGTGTTAAAATGTTTTATAAAAAAAAGCATATTACCGTCAATTAATCACATGATTTTCTTTTCACATGTAATTCAAAGGATTAAGAATTTTCATAGTAAGATGATTTAAACTATAACTTGATTATAAATAGATTAATTCATATAAGACATTCATTTGATGGTCACGGTGGTCTAGCGGTTTAGCACACCGTCTTACTTCCGATGGTCGCAGGTTCGATTTCTCGTAAAGTGTAAATATTTGTATTCATGAGTATGATTGTTTGTACCGGTCTGGGTGTTTTCTATGTATTTTAGAAAAAACCCGTCGGAAGCAAAACGGTGTGGTAAACGGTAAGCTAGCAAGACTGGTTATGACTCTATGTCTCCCTCCTCCAATACCCCGTCCAAAACAAACTAAGATCGAAATTACCACAGCTCAGTCGAGGTTCGAACCCCTGGCGGTGCCCTCAGACTAAAGTCGTATCCGTTAGGAGTTGGCCTTCAGCCGCTCCATAAGTCCTTCCGCGGGTTTGGAGTGCCATCTGCACTCGCCCCCTGTCGTCCGGTGAAGCTGCAAAGGCCAGCTGCGGCCAACAGCATTAGAGTAGACCGAAAGATTTAAAGATTTAAAGACAAATTTGCTGTCCCCAAGTATCGTTTAGAAAAAGTTAATAGGTCTTTTATGGGAATAGGTATAAAAATTTACAATAAGATACCAAAGGATATGTTGGAATTACCCTTAAATAAATTCAAAACATTTGTTAAATCATATTTACTGAGGAGAAGGGTAGTACGTAGGGAAAAAAATAAAATTATAATGTAAAAATTAGACGTTCATAAGCGGCTAAAATGTCTCATATATATATATATATATATATATATATATATATATATATTAAAAAAATATATGCCTCTGGCTTATAAAAAGGTATATTATCGTAAATTGAATTATATTTATAGTCATAAACACGCTCGATATGATAGTACATCATGCAATAGTTTACGCAGTTCATCAAATGCATTCCCGTGAATGAACCATTATATATATACAGCCAGTGTTGTATAGTTCGCTAAAGAAATAGTTCAAATGAGCGGTTCCAAATACGAACTAAGGAAACGAGCTTTTTTTATATACTTGAAATGTTTAAATCGCTGACGGCCTACGTTTCATCACATCATAAGGGGTAACCGTTTTTATATAAGATTGTTATACAAACTTAATAGACGCGCGTTATATTACTCATGGATTGCAATTCTGGAGAACTAAGATGTCATACTTCTTATCTGTCTTTGTATTCATGGGTATGAGTATTTGTGTTGGTCTGAGTTTTTTTTATACACATACATTATGTATATATTTAAGAAATAAAGGTATCTAGTATTTTATTTATTATCTAGTAGACGTACTACCTCGAATAAGGAGTGAATTAAAAGAACGAACTAGTTTGCAAATGAACTGAGAACTAAACTGAGCGATCGCAATACCGAACTATTATGTCCAAGACTAGTGGCCGCTCTATTCTGATTGGCAATAACTCCTGCCCAAGTAATTACCTGGAAGTGTAAAACAGGCATCAAATAAATTCAGTACAACACTAACACACTCGTATCGTGTAAACATGACACGTGGGTGTACGGAAACTTTTTACAACCGACTTCAGAAAAAGGATGAGGTTCCTAATTTGGCTAATTTTTATTTGTATATGTTGATAACTCTGATTGTTTGAATAGATTTTGATAATTTTTTTTTCGAAGGGCACGTCTTTTTGCCATAAAATTTGACTAATAATCAATCCAATCAAAATATATTTATTAATATAGGTCTATTATAGACTCTTTTGAAATATCAAATTTACTATCATTTCTGAGCACCTTCGCGCTAAAAAGAACTGACAAGAAACTCAACTCGCATACTTTTCAAGTGAGTTTGTACATGATTACAAAAATATAGATTTCCTTTTAAATAATTTAGTGAATTAGAAGTAACTCGAACAGACCAGTGCTGCTAGACAAGCAACACCCGTTCACGAGTATGACGGACGGGCTCATGCATCATTGCGCACAACCATATTATTATTGTAATAGTGCAACCGCCTGCTCTGATGGTATACGCTGGCGAGGCCCATCAAGTCCATCGCGGAAAATTCACTAGGAATTTACCACGATCGTTTCTAGAAGGACTTATTAAAGACATATTTGTATCCTACATTCCTACATTATTAGCAACCCCTATTTAGAAAATACTCATAGGTTGAGACCTATGAGTATTTTCTAAAGCATGCTAAAGGAATGGGGTACCAGCCTACCAGCTAACGGTTTACGCTGCGAGGCACCTGTAGAGGATGGTACTAGTATCGCCCATCCTACCAAAATTACCAGGAATTTATCACGGTAGTTTCCATGGCAACCGTTTGGAGAACTGACGAGTATTGATAAATACGTTTTATCAATGCGAACGTTTATAAATCTGTAGCCAGGCTTTCCATCACGGCACCCGATTAGAGCCGATAAGGCGAGGTGCAGATAAGCCGTTTCATTACAGACGCGTCCCGCAAAATGAATGGCGACACAAATCTCGCGCTCTGAGTTATTTGTTGCTCTGTGCATGTCACTGATCTGTTTGCTCCCTAATCTGTAACCTAAAAACATTAACTTATGTTTAATACATTGTTTTGTTTTAACATCATAATAATAATCTCAGGACAATTTACACAGCGCCATCTAGACCCAAGTTAAGTTAGCTAAAGCTTGTGTTATGGGTACTAGATGACTATTAATACAATTAAATATTTATTTTATTAAATAAATACATATTATATATAGAAAACACCCAGACCGACACAATCATACTAATGAATACAAATGTTTGTGCCGTGCGAGGAATCGAACCCGCGACTATCGGTCGTAAATCGGTGTGCTAGAACTTTAGACCAACGAGGTCATAAAAAAATAATATATTAAGTTTATTTGAATAAAGATTCTCTCCCTCTTCTCCGCTGATATAAACATTGTATCATCGGAGAATTGAACCTGCCAATATCGAAAGCAATAAGGTGTGCTAAACTATAGACTAACAGGGCCACCTGGTCTTTTCCTTATCCATTCCAAATACTATATAAAAATTCGTGACGTTAGGTTAAGCTATTATTGTTTCTTATTATTATTGACGACCTCGGTGGTCTAGCGGTCTAGTCTACCGCTTTACGACCGATGGTCGCGGGTTCGATTCCTCGCACGGCACAAACATTTGTATTCATGAGTATGATTGTGTCGGTCTGGGTGTTTTCTATATATAATATGTATTTATTTAATAAAATAAATATTTAATTGTATTAATAGTCATCTAGTACCCATAACACAAGCATACACACCCATAACATTCATGAGTATGATTGTTTGTATCGGTCTGGGTATTTTCTATGTATAATATGTATGTATTTACGAAAAAAAAAATATATCTATGTATTTGTATCAGTTGTCTAGGACCCATAACACAAGCTTTAGCTAGCTTAACTTGGGTCTAGATGGCGCTGTGTGAATTGTCCTGAGATTATTATTATTATTATTATTATTATTATATTTAATTAAGAAATCTCAATCGTCTCGTTTATTGTTGTCATTACACACGTTGTGGACGCTTTCAAATTGATGTACGACAATGAGTTTCCCACGGTATAATACGTAGGTATGTAACTGTACAAACAATGGCGTAATTAGTATTTTCACTGAGTATTTAAACCGGATATTATATGGTTAACTGGCCTTTGCCCGCGGCTTTGTTCGCGTTAATTTATCCCCTCAGGGGTGGAATTTATCAAAATCCTTTCTTAGGGGATGCCTATGTCAAAGTAGCTTTATGCATACAAAGTCTAAGCCCGATCGGTTTAAAATTTAAAAGTTTCATATCAACTTTCATCCCCTATCTTATCCCTTTGGGGGTAGAATTAATCAAAATCCTTTCTTAGAGGATGCTTACGTCATAACATCTACCTGCATGCTAAATTTCAGCCCGATCCGTTCAGTGGTTTGGGCTGTGCGTTGATAGATCACTACGTTAGTCACCTTTGAGTTATATATATTTAAATGGAGGCAAAAGTATGGTTCTTATACTGTTTTATTGAATTTGATATAATCTATGGGTGTATCTCTAAGTTTCAAGTCGAAGATTTGGATAACGTAATGTATTTTTCAGTATAGGACGCAGGTTAATTTACCGCCGGCTATAGATTTAATATTGTGTGTTATCAGCTATCATAGAACAGTCAATCTATACATATAAATAAAATTGGAGTGTGTGTTTGTAATATTGAAATAGCCTTAGCTTGACCAAATAATGAAAAAATTTTTAGTAATTTAACCCATCAAAGACCACACGGAAACGATTTATTAAAACCTATATCTGGAGTATAGCCTTGTATGCGTGTGAGACGTGGACATTAAATCAAAAGGAAAGAGACAAACTGGAGGCTTCTGAAATGTGGTATTGGAGGAGGATGGAAAGAATTAGCTGGAAAGATAAAGTAAGAAACGAAGAAGTACTACACAGGGTAAAAGAAAAAAGGCACAATAGAAAATAGACGAGGAAAAATGTTAGGACACTTGATACGGCACGATGATTTCATGAAAATTATTATTGAGGGGAAAATAGAAGGAAAGAGGGGGAGGGGAAGCCAAGGAATAGCTACATCAAACAAATTGAGGACAAAATGGGAGTCATGTCGTATCAAGAATTAAAGAGCATGATGGAAGATCGCGGAAAGTGGCAAAAGCTCCACTGACAAGAGCGTAGCTCTTAAATTATGAATGAATGAATGGACCCAATAAAAAAGTTTCATCAGTCTAGCTTCAAAAATGAAAATTTCCATACAGATTTCTATACAACTTAATCAACAGCCTAAAAATAAGTTTCAAGTTTTTAGCTTTGAAACTGACGATACTTCAATACAATCTTTCATCTCTCTTTCAATCCCTTACAAGCCAATTTTTTGTTTTATAGATATATCGATTTGATATCATTTAAGACTGAAATAGACTGCCGTTTTTCGTAGAGCCGCGATAAAAATTCAAAGGGTGTCCACGGCAATGGAATTAAAACTAGTTAGCCAGCAGGGGGCAGCTGGCAACTCATAATTGAAAAGGCCTAAAACTTACTTATTCATCTCACGGGCCCCGTGAACTTTGCCAAGACTCACTTACTGTCTGATTTTTAATTGCCCGATATGGGTGCTGGGTAAGAATTCAACATTTTTATTTACTCATCTTAAGGATCATAAAACGAATGGACTGTATATGTGAGAGGAAAAAACAATGGACAAAAAAATATAAAAATAGTCCAGTCAGCTCGTGACCACGTCTAGTGCAACTTAGTCAAAACGTCAAGTGAGGTAAATAGTTTTATTTGACATAAAACTGGTGGTGTTAAGACCCGACTATTGATTCTATTCTATTCTACGTATATATAGTTTGTTATTATTATATTCTACAAGTTATTCTATAAGAATGAATCAGAATGGTATCGGCTTGACCGATTTTTATGAAATTTTATATGCATATTCAGTAGGTCTGAGAATCGACTACTATCTATTTTTCATACCCCTAAGTGATAAGAGTTGTCCACCCCTAACATTATAAATTTTTTGGGCATTATTTTTATTTATGTTTTATTAAAAAATACATACAACCCTAAATTTTCACCCTTCTATCACCAACCCCTATTTTTTTATAGCGTTATTAATATATATGGTAAAACAACGTTTGCCGGAACAGCTACAAAGTTATAAATAAAGGGGTTTTATTCTACTCTATATATATATATATATACTTTGTTATTATTATATTCTACAAGTTATTCTATAAGAATGAATCAGAGTGGTATCTTACTCGCAACAATTGTGTAAAGTGCAGACATTGCAGAACTCAGCCCGAGTTAATTTAGTGACCGATAATTAAAGCAAACCGACCCACCAAGTTGCTGAGAAGGATTTTTGTGTAACAAGACCTGGGGTGAGGCATTTATGGATGTGAAGCTTTGGACTCGGTGGACATAAATTTATTGAATATAATATAAATTCTCGTGTCACAATGTTAGTTACCATACTCCTCTGAAACGATTTGACCGATTTTTATGACATTTCCTATGCATATTCAGTAGGTCTGAGAATCGACTACTATCTATTTTTCATACTCCTAAGTGATAAAGGCTGTCCACCCTGTATGGTATAAAATATGGTAGGTCACGGTGATGGCAAAAACAAAGACTTTTAAAACAATTGGATTTATTTTCGACACATAAATTTTATAAGGTTAATTAGAGATAAGACGTGTGGTGTCGATCGCATCTAGGTACAGACTGCATGGCGTCCGTTGCGCCGGTAATAAGTTTTTTTTTAAAAACTTCTACGACACCGCACGCAGAGACAATAACATAGACAAACATCATTTTAATTATTTTGTTTTTTTTTTAAGGCATAGAACGCGTCGCTTAAACATGCCAAAAAAAAAATTTTTTTTTTATTATGTTTCATTAAAAAATATATACAACCCTAATATTTCAGTCTTCTATTAAGGATTTTTGTGTAACAAGACCTGGGGTGAGGCATTTATGGATGTGAAGCTTTGGACTCGGTGGACATAAATTTATTGAATATAATATAAATTCTCGTGTCACAATGTTAGTTACCATACTCCTCTGAAACGGTTTGACCGATTTTTATGACATTTCCTATGCATATTCAGTAGGTCTGAGAATCGACTACTATCTATTTTTCATACCCCAAAGTGACAAAGGCTGTCCACTCCAAACAAAAAAAAATTTTTTTTTATTTTTTTTTATTATGTTTCATTAAAAAATACATACAACCCTAAATTTTCAGTCTTCTATTAAGGATTTTTGTGTAACAAGACCTGGGGTGAGGCATTTATGGATGTGAAGCTTTGGAGTCAGTGAACATAATTTTATTGGATATATATATCGACGGACTCAATGCTTTAGCGGTTGGCACACTGTTGGTCGCGTGTTCGATTGATCGGTACAATTTTTTTTATTAATGGCTATGATTTGTTGTATCGGTTCAGGTGTATATATATAAAATATCCTTGGTAAATTCATACAACCATTTACCTTGCCGTAACACAGTTATCTATTTACCACGGGAGGTAATGATTTTTAACTGTATACCCTCAGAAATATTTGTTTAGTTTTATATAGTTTATACAATGTTTTTTTGTGGAAATAAATAGTATTATTATACAACGCCGTCTAGTCCCAAGCTAAACGAAGCTTGCGTTAAGGATCCTAGACAACTCACAACAAGAACACTTTTTGTATATACATACATAATATACATTTAAAACACCCAGACCGATACAAACAATTATCCAAATTTTTATTCCGTACGAGGAATCGAACCCGCGACTATCGGAAGTAAAGCGGTGTGCTCAATCGCTAGACCACCGAATCCGTCAAATAAAAATAACAAATACAATTTCTTCAATGAACTGTCATAAAATCCATAAAACACTATAACAAACAATGCATGCACAATACACAGGAAATAGAATTCGTTTTTAAAACCACTTCCCAATGTACAAAATAGTTATTCACTACTGTCCATCATAATAAAAGGCGGCGGAAAAAAAGGTATTTATAAATTCAGTGGATTTATCACTCGATGCAAATCCACTACGATTGACGCAGCAGTGCAAACAAAAAAAAGAAACGGGACTCTTGTGTTACCGCTCTATTAAAGTCTCTACACACGCTACGATTTGACGTCCGATCGTTACGATCAGATTTACTCTTAGCCTACTCTTTAAAGAATAAAATAGAATTTAATAACCCGTATATATATAATATAATAATAATGACAAAAAAATTCAAACAACGATTTACACACATTACAACACAGAATCAATTTGGACCATTTTATTAAATTAAATCAAAATTTATTAATATCCATGCAGAACAGTTTAGCCCGTTACAAACATGGGCTATTTTATTAAATCAAGTTAAATCAAAAATTATTTATGAATAAATAATTTGATTTGATTTGACATCCGCGGTGTTAACAATAATGTTGTCACAGACATTATTATGTGACATTTGTGGTACCCTGATGTGTCACGATATTCCGGTACTCTCATATGACAAGCCTCCGTACCATGTAATGACGTAGCAAAATCGTGTCGTCGCTACCCACTTTAAAACAATCAAAATAGGCCTTGTCAAATTGACTTTGAATCGAGATACTGGAATGACAGTATCAAATAAGGTGCAATTATATGGTCAATTTTTAAACCAACCGTGACAGGAGACCTATTTCTAATTTGATTTAATTTGATATCCGTGGTGTTAACAATAATATTGCTTTAGACGTTACTATGTGACATTTGTGGTACCCTAATGTGTCACGATATTCTGGTACTCTAATGTGACAAGCCTCCGTACCATGTAACGACGTAGCAAAATCGTGTCGTCGCTACCCACTTTAAAACGATCAAAATAGGCCTTGTCAATTTTATTGACTTTGAATCGAGATACCGGAATGACAGTATCAAATACGTTGCAATTTTATGGAGGATTTTTAAAACGCCCGTGACAGGAGGGCAATGTATTGCGTTCGTGGATGGACGATACATTTTAGGAGTTATAAATATGATGTTATTAGAGACTAGTGCCTGTATAGGTAGAATTGGTTACTTATTAAGTCAATAGAATCATCAGAATTAATTACTATTGTGTATTATGTTAGTTTTAGTGTATAGTATTATATACGCGGAAGTTTGTGAGTGTGGATGAATGGGTGGATGTTTGTTAGTCTTTCCCGCAAAAACTACGGAATGAATTTTAATGAACTTTACAATAATATAGCTTATACATCAAACTAACACATAGGCTTTATATATATGAAAAGAGTCATTTACGAAATGGCTACACTCTTTCAACAGAGTCTATGACTACGACCTCGGTGGTCTAGCGGTCTAGCACACCGCTTTACGTCCGATGGTCGCGGGTCGCAATTCCTCGCATGGCACACACTTTTGTATTCATAAGTATGATTGTTTGTATCGGTCTGGGTGTTTTATATGTATAATATGTATGTATTTACTAAAAAAAATTATCTATGTATTTGTATCAGTTGTCTAGGACCCATAACACAAGCTTTAGCTAGCTTAACTTGGGTCTAGATGGCGCTGTGTGAATTGTCTGAGATTATTATTATTATGTGTGTATTATTAATATTATATGTAAATAAGTGTAATTATTGTATACTAACTGATCGCGGACCTAGACTTTGTCTGCGTCATGCTTAGTCAACTTATATTATATCTTTTTAAATTATAGCCTATGTATTATTATGATGTATTACTGTAAAGTTTATCAAAATCCGTTCAGTAGTTTTTGCGTGAAAGATTAACAAATATCCATCCATACTCACAAACTTTCACGATGGGCTATCTGACCTGAGCTCATGTTCATCTTATCATCCTTAACTGGTGCCCCGCCAGCGTAAACCGTTAGCGCAGGCAGGCCATTCCATTATCATCCATAAGAAAAATAATGTACACAATTATTTATATTGTTCTGTATAGACAGCCGAATTATAAAAAGAAACTCATTGCAGATTATAATGAGACTAAGGCACGTGACTGTTGTCACATGTCATTGTCACAAGCACCCGCCCGCAGGTACCGCTGCGATACGAGCGGGACCAAATATCACCTCGAGGGTTGCATATCGCGGTCACATCAATGGCGTCTTTGAACTGAATGAGATGACTGTAGTGCCACTGCGAAAACTGTGGACAAGGTAACTAGTCAATATTTGGCTAGGGACAAATAAACCGTTAAAAGTACCATGTGCATTATTTGAAAAAGGAATTGTATATCCAATTTTTTGAAAATAGAATCATTATTGTTATATCGCGGTCACTTAGTCAATTCTTGGCTAATAATAAATAAACCGTTAAAACTCGTGTACATTATTTGAAAAAGGGATTATTCATCCAGATTTTTGAAAATAGAATCATTTTTGTTGTATATGCAGTCACCTAATAAATTTTTGGCTAGCAACAAAAAAATTGTTAAAAACACTATTGCATTATTTGAATACAATCCTTCAAATCTTTTTTAAAAATAGAATCATGATTGTTGTATCTTGATCACATTAATGGCGATTTTGAACTGAAGAGATAACTGCACTGTGAAAACTGCCGGCAACGTAATTAACAATATTTGGCTAGTAATAAACCTCCAAAAACTCGTATTCATTATTTGAAAAAGGACCTATACATAATTTTTTTTTTAAATAGTATAAAAAATTTATGCTACAATATGTCTATTTACAACAATACAGTTTTAAATTCGTATTCAAATGATATTAAAATATTTTGGTGATTTAGAGTGGAAAAATCTATAGTCTCATAATTAGGACATGTTGACCGTTGTCCGACCGATCGGGAGACCGTTGCACTACTCCTATGATAAGATGACTTCCTATAGGCAAAATATTAACATCGGTTAGGTAGTCTTTGACATTCTTCATTACAAACTAACACAAAAAAAAACTCAATTATTTCATAAGTATAATATTAAAAGCATAAATAAAAAATATAACTAAATCACAGATAAGACACATAAACAAAAAAATATATAGTAGGCAATCTTTAAAAATAATAATTAATTAATACTGGCAAGTTATAAAAAAAGATTACGAAAAACAACATAATATTTTTAAAACAAAACAAATTCCGAATTGGGAATCCAGTAATAATATCTCACGAGGCAAATTTAAAAATGGAACGAGAAAATGAAAACATAAATCCGATCTCATTAATTTAATAACAATTCCAGTGGTCTAACCTCGGCCACGAATCCAACAAATGACGATTAGAATTTATGTTAAAGACAATACACATAATGGAGGCAAACAAAAGAAACTGTATCCGAACAAAGCGCACAATACAAAGTAAAATAATAATTACCCGACCCACCTCGGGCTACGCGCAGATAAACCGGCATCCGTGGATAACCTTTGTAATATAAAGATTTACTTTTTTATTCAATTAGTCATTTAATACGAACGGAATACCATCTAGGTCTTTGAGTTGTGATACGGACGTTTCCTTTGATACGTTAAATGCAGTATGAAGTATTTTCAATTATATAATTTGTCTCTTATACATTTTCTATTCAGATAAAAATGTTTCTAGAGTTCGCGTGGAATGTTCTCGAATTTTCTATTCTTTAGGTTGAGGTTTTAACAGGACTTATTATATTATTTTTAATTATTATGAAGCAAATAGAAACAGGATAATGTTATGTGCTCCCAATATTTCGATACTGTTTTTTTTAATGGATTATATTGTAATGGTGCACCCGTCTGCGCTAGCGGTTTACGCTGGTAGAGCACCAGTGGAGGATGATAAGATGACCATGAGGTCAGGTCAGTTAGCTCATCATGACAAATTCTCCAGTTATTTATCCAGGGGGAACCACGAGGTATGACATGGTACATTCTTAGCAATGGAATCACAAGTCCACATTACTAACAATCCCCTCATTTCGATACTGGTACAAATGTCCAGCTAAAAAGTCTACTAGAGGTGGCGGTGGACGTAAACAGTTTAACGATTCTGTAAGCATCACTACATTTATATTCATTATAACAATTGTATTCTCTAAAACTCGATAGCGACTGCAATGTTACATGCTCAAGAGCGGAATGGAGGTAAAATAGGCAATAGTAATTTTTATAGAAATATAGGCAATCTCGATATCCCTGTAGGAACTTTATATTTGATAAGTGGATACGATGCCTTGAGTGAAGAGTTGAGTGAAATGATCTTTAATTATAGATATATTAACAAAATACCAATACACATCACTATTTTGAAATGCTTTCAATAGTACACATTTTAAAAATGTGATATTTAGGAGAGACTATTGTAGTTTTGATATCTATAATAATAATATTTCAGGACAATTCACACAGCGCCATCTAGTCCCAAGCTAAGCAGAGCTTATGTTATGGGTACTAGACAACTGATATAAATACATGGATACATTTTTTTTGTAAATAAATACATATTATACATAGAAAACACCCAGACTGTATACAAACAATCATACTCACCCACGACCATCGGATAGTAAAGCGGTGTCCTAAACCACTAGACCGCCGAGGCTGTCAAACATACAATATGTCAAATATATGTGGATACGATATAATGCATTAGTCTTAAAATCCAATCAAATAGTTCAATATAGTGTTTATGAAACTCAAAATCTTGTCTAATCATAGAGAAAATGGAAAAATAAAAATGTTTCAAAACCTTCATATATTTGCGCGGTTACGTGATCAATGTAGTAAGAAAATTTTAGGAAGAAAAGTACAAATTTCCACCTGGTTTTTTGCTGAAACCGTTCAGATCCATGAGCCTTTTTTTGTGCTGATGAGTACACCTTTTGTGGTTATACCTTTCTCCTTAGTATACCCATGAAAGAGAAAATAGAAAAATATTAAATATATTTCAAAACCTTCATATATTTACGCGGTCCTGTGATCAATTTAGTAATAGAATAGAATAGAAAGAATAGAAAATAATTTTTCAAATAAACTTACATTGAAGCACTTTTGAATAGTCATTACATTTTTTTAATCTACCGCTCATTCGGAAAGCTGTCTCATCACAAGAAGAACGAGCAAGAAACTTGCGTGTTGCTCTTTTAAATAATTTTATTGTTACTTTATATTTTTAAGTTTAAGTGTGTGAATAAAAACCACCAATTAGCACTAATTCAGTTCATAAGAAAAGTTGAGGACGAAATATTTAAATTTTCACCTTGTTACTTGCTTAAAACCATTCAATTTCATAAGTACTGTTGAGTATACCTTCCTTTCTACCTGGTATACCTTTGCTGTCTAACCCTGTACATATAATAGTTGCTATTGCCATAAGCTTGTTTACCATTCCAGTAAAATTAATTACCCGTATTGTAGCACGCATAGTTAGAATTAAAATATTATTTTTGCCCAACATAATATCTTGTATTAATTAATATTAGAATTAAAGGTAAATTAAGGGCCAAAAACCTTATCCGTGTAAGGTTAAAGCACAAATGATTGTACTGACATCTCATTAGCTTAGCGGGAGCGGTACGCCCGAGGCACTATCGCGTGTGGTGCAAGGTATAAGCGTTGAGTTGAGTTGAGTTTCAAAAGACCATATGATCGTTTGAACTGTTTTAATTCAAACGACGAGAGAGGTAAATAACTTTATTTGCCATAAAATTATTGGTGCTAAGATACGAGTACGGTTAATAATATAAATAATGTTATAATTCACTTGCTGAGTACACGTTTTATGTATTCATTAGTTTAAACATCATTTTCATACCGTCAATGATTTATTTCGTAATATTTTATTTACTTTTTTGTTGTCTAAATATTGATAGGAATGTAAATATAAGATAATTAATGAACGGGTCATTTTAAGAATGTATTTCTATCATTTCAATTAAATTGTCTAATTCTAATTACAAATAATTTCATAAACCAGTGTTTTTTTAGATTTTAGTGAACAAATACTAATACTGAATTTAAATGAGAATGCAAATAATGACCTTATATTTTGTTTTCAATCATATATATTGTACATCTTATTTAAGATTAATTAATAATTAAATATATTAACTAACATATTCGAGGCTTTTTATCAACGATTAATGAAATAAGCAATTTATTAATTAAATAACCATAACTCCATTATGCAGCACATATTCGACGTTTGTAGTAATTGTCTATTTTATATATGCTTAAAGTAAACTTACGATTAATTATAAAAACCTATTTATGTGCTAACTACATATGTACCAATCTCTGCTGGCGAGAATACACGCACCCTCTCGATATAAATACCTTCATATGTACCATACCCGCTCTCGCTCCAAGGATACCCGCTTCCTCTCGTTACTTGGACCACATAGTAACGTAGAGTACACCACATATCTGTATTTTTGCCCGATCAAAGGAACATTGCGGATGACGTGCTTTTGAACCAGTAATCAAATTAGCAATGCTTCCTTTTTGGAAGAAAAATGTGTCTATCAGTGGGGGCTTATTGACTTGCTGTATCAGTTCTGATTACGGCGCAATTAATTTTTAACCTTAATCTCAATGATATATAGTTCACTTTCATAGTCTTGCTTATAATTAACAGTTTAACAGTATTATATTAATGATGCTACTATATTTTATATATGTTGATGCAATGAACTGCGAAAACAGTATGCGCTGGAGAAATATCAGCGAAGAATTCAAGAGAAGAAGGTCAGACCTAAGATGGTATACTAACGAATTTGACACCATATTGTTGTGGCAATAGAGTCTATAGTCTCCATTACTAACAAACCATTTTTATGATATTTACAAATGAATAATATGTATAATTGAATGAGTTCTCTTTATTAATGATAATGGAATGGTGCACTTACTTTCGCTAACGGCTCATCTGATCTGACCTCATGTTCAAATTCAAGAATAGAATAGAAAATCATTTATTCAAATAAAATTACATTGAATCACTTTTGAATAGTCATTACATTTTTTTAATCTACCGCTCGTTCGGAAAGCTGTCTCATCACAAGAAGAACGACCAGAAACTTGCGTGTTGCTCTTTTAAATAATTTTATTATTACTTTACATTTTTAAATTTAAGTGTGTGAATACAAACCACCAATTAGCACTAATTCAATTAAATACTCAAATAGAAAAAATATTGAATATATAACCAACTGGTTAAACAATTAATAAGAGGAAATCAGTCATAGTGATTAGAGCAGACCAGTCCCTACAAGCAGCACCCGTTCACAAGTATGACGGATGAGCCGGCCATCACTGCGCTCGATTTCTCAAAAATCATTCCAATTAAAAATCGTTTATTTATTTAGTACATTTCATTTATTTATTTATTTATATAACTTCTATGCACAAAATACAAAGGTAAAAGTACTTATGGCGGACTTAACGCCTTATCGCATTTTCAACCAGTCATATATATACATATTATTTATTTATTTATTTATTAAATCTTTTCTTTATGCACAAATACACAAATATAGTTGCATATGGCGGATTTAACACTATGAGGTATTTTCTCCCAGTCAACCATTAGGCAAATAGAGATCTATGTGGACAGTGCATTAAAAATAATAATAATAATAAAAAAATAGATATACCATTTAAAATAACAATAAAAAAAAATTACAAAGATTATAGATATATACTAAAAGTAACATATAAACACATGCATATACATACACAAATACATATAACATATATTAATCTATAAATAAATATGAAATAAAATATATAAATCAAATATACCATATACATATCATATAACATAGTCTGACTATGACAAAATGAAAAACAGTGAGAGAACGTAAGCCGCTTATGAATGTAAAATTTTTTGTACTATATTTTTTCCCCACATGTTCATCTTATCATCCTCCACTGGTGTCTACACTATGAGTGTATACCAATAGCTCGAAAGGAGCACCCGTTAACTTCCGTTAAAAATATACGATGATCTCTTCAGCAATTGTCCATAGAGAGGTTATGTATATCTTGTTCCCTGTAGATGTAAATATACTATCACGGTTTATATTCCGGATAGTGTAGTTAGAGTCAATTTTATCAATAGTCAATGGTGAAAGCTACATTTGACATGCCCATTTTGCTGCGAATATTTCAATCATCTTCAATTTCAAGCAAGGGGAAATCTACTGCTGTCTATCAGATTAATTATTGATTTATTATAGCGGTATAATATAATATAATAAAGTGAAATTAAATGAAATTGTTTAATTGTTCATTTTGCGAGGAATGTGATGTGCGCAGAGGTTATAAAGTGGGTACATATGGTTTCATACAATCCGCCTTATATGAAGACATGCAAAATTTTATATTGGTTATGCTTCTGTAAATAATTACATAAGTATGTCTTTCGGATTGCGTATTACATTATTATATTGTAATATTTTAAAAATTATTATTGTTATATTATTATTTAGTCATTATATTAATATAATCCAATTCTTAACTCATTTTTCCATTAAAATTTTCAAATTCTTTTATTGTATAAAAATATTTAATAATATAATATAAGTATAATATCCCTAGACAATTCACACAGCGCCATCTAGTCTCAAGTTTAGCAGAGCTTGTGTTATGGGTATTAAACGATTGATACTTAGATACAGTTTATTTTATAAATACTTACATAATATACATAGAAAACACCCAGATCGATACAAACAATCGTCGTGGATCACCGTGCGAGGAATTGAACCCGCAACCATCGAAAGTAAAGCGGTGTGCTAAACTGCTAGACCACCGAGGCTGTGTTCCCTTTACCGGAAAGTCAGTCAGAATTAATTATATAACAATTGACACACAAAGTTTTTTATGACGGTCAGATTTGAACTCACTACCTTATGGATGTTGACTTACAAACTATTAGGCTACGACGCTATCAATAGGTTGTGATGAACATAAATATTTCTACGAGTTCTGAATTCATGGATATAATTAGGGTACTTTAGTTTTCCATCGCAGCCTATCACTGATATTACATGGGGCGAATGTACATGCACCTTATCATAATCCCTTGATCCCTAAATTTTGTAGGCTTGCTGATTTAATGACGTCACCCGACGCCCTCTATCGAATGTCAACTGACATCGTAACCGTCACCGAAAACCAAAACATCCCAATCACCACACATATACAAAGCATTTTGAATCTTAAATTGTGGATCAAAGAATTGAGTTTGGGTTGACGCTAATTTAGAGTTAGGGCAGCAATAGAACCAATTACACAATGCATAGGTTAGATATTTGAGTCACGAACCCATTTTATGACTAATTCCATAACTTTGTATGAGCATTTGGGATCAGGTACAGAAAGCGGTGTTTACAATGCCGTATCTCAGTTCGATCTCGTGTGGTGAAGCTGAAGGGATTTGATTTAACTGTACGATTATACGTTTGGTACAATCCTGTTTGGTTAATAGTGGGGACGTGAGGTTCGAGGGATTGGGTTCGTATTTTGTGCGATCTTAATCCCTAGGTAGACTGAATTCTTGAATGATTTTCGAATCTGCGAATCCTTCTCATCTCGAAATCATTCCGAACTGACGGAAGATTTGACATATCATAAGTCTGTAATGGATCTACATGAATAAAGATATTTTGAATTAGAATTTTAATTGGATTCGACAGCTGACGGTTGATCTGTATTTTTAGCAGGCTTTTTCTTTTATTTTTATGTATTAAGGAGCTAGGGATAATAATATAACTTTCAAATACATAGATATAATTTATCTATGTATTTAAAATTTATTATCGAGTAGTATTATTTCTATCATAACCATAAATAAAAATAGATTTAAATGTAATACAAAATAGTTCATTTACAAAATAGCTTACTATGAAATTGAAGAATTTGTTAACGACAATAATGTTTTTATAGAAAGACTTAAAATCCATGGCACTGACAATATTATCTGATGGTGTGATCAGATAATATTGTCAGTGCTATGGATTTCTATAAAAACATTGATTATCGCATGCCTCTTACTTGTTATACTGTAATTATTATATAAAAAAGTCATCTATTCAAAAGAGCAACAAACAAGTTTCTTGCTCATTCTTCTTGTGATGAATCTGCATTCCGAATGAGTGGTAGAATCAAAATATGAATATTCAAAAGCTTGTATTGCTTGTAATGAGTTTATTTGAATAAAGATTATTTCTACTTCTATTTCCATCTATAGCACATGTGTGCTGCAAAAAACGAAGGTAAAAAGAAGTAAATACGAGTCTAAATAAAAAATAAATATGCTAACGTTACACACAAATCCATTATAATGAATTTTGCTATAAAAATGGGCCAATGTTATTATAGGCTATTTTTATTGAAGGGATGAAATATGGGTTGAAAGTTAAAGGATGAAATGGGGGTTGAAATGAGTTCTCAAATAAATAATATAAAATTCATCGTAATCTAAAAATAGATCACTCTAATTATTAATACTACACAGACAAAGTAGCAGGCAGCATCTAGTCGTAAATAGTATTAAAATTAATGCACTACAGTGATGTAAAATTACAACTCCTTACATAAATATACAAGCCATTATAATTTGTACTCAAAGGCCCAGTTGTTCCAAAAGGATTGCGTCATCATTACGGCAGACGCATCACTATCTTTATTAACACTAAATTCCTGACCGCCATATAACTATAATCTTACTTTCACTGTTGAAACATCTGTACGCGGCACGGATGCTGAGAGGATGCTGGTG
This sequence comes from Achroia grisella, assembly GCF_030625045.1. Taxonomy (NCBI): domain Eukaryota; kingdom Metazoa; phylum Arthropoda; class Insecta; order Lepidoptera; family Pyralidae; genus Achroia; species Achroia grisella. The sequence continues at coordinate 1,640,349 of NW_026712653.1, read as the reverse complement.
TGACAGACGTCATTTAGGTGTGATTCGCTTGTTGAAAGGGATAGTACTTACGCCAATAGGAAATGCGCTAGCAACAATGGAAGATATATTAGAATGAGGATAAAACATCAATTAATACGTTCTGGTAAATTCACCAGAAATTCATCATGGTGGTTACCAGTAAAAGTAGCCAACCCAGTTGAACAAAAACTGTCAGAAATTTGACTATAAGGTTATCAATCCTTATTAATTTTTCGCCGATTCAAAATAAAGCCTATTAGTTGTATTTTTTGTATCCGCGATTTTTTGTAAACTAAAATCTAAAAATATGCATAGAGCATGTATGTAAATATTACATATTAAAAACATTATTTTGTTTGTTAAATAATATATCTAATAATAATAAATTAAATGGTATAAGACTTTATTATTATATAGACTATCATTAACCATCTAAAAAGAAAAAAAATAATATTTTATTTAAAGAATAGATTCTAAACATACTTAAATCTAATTTTACTCTTCTTTATTTTGTTACAACAAATAGTTATTGTATAATTATAAAATATATTTGTGATTATTAGTCATAAAATATTAAAATGCTATAAATAATATAAAGAATCCTCATAGTATTCAATTAGTAGTAAGTTTAAATATTTTTTATCGAAGTATATTACTGTATATTAATTAATAAACGGTATTTATCAACTCTATATTATATACGTCCGCAAAATGTAAAACTGCGCGGGCGTGCTTTATATCACAAGTGTATTATTTTTTAATTTCATTTCCGGTAAACGCTCAACTTTGACATTTATGTGTAATCTGGTGTAATCAATACTTTCAACAGAAAAGAAAGAAAAAGTTGAGTTCGGTTTATTAGATTATGTTACCTATTGTATGGTATTATGAACCATTTTTATAAAACCTTATCAAATTATAGGTACATCTGAAACTTGCTCAGAAATCGCTCTACGATAATGATAGTAATAATCCTGGACAATCTATACAGCGCCATCTAGTCCCAAGCAGACTTGTGCTGTGCATACTAGACAACTGATATATTAAAAATACTTAGATACTTCTTTTTGTAAACACATTCATAATCTTATATATAAAATTCTCGTGTCACAGTTTTCGTTCCCATACTCCTCCGAAACGGCTTGACCGATTCTCATGAAATTTTGTGAGCGTATTGAGTAGGTCTGAGAATCGGCCAACATCTATTTTTCATCCCCCTAAATGTTAGGGGAGGATGATGTCCACTCCTAAATTTATTTTTTATTTTAAGGCAAAACAACGTTTGCCGGGACAGTTAGTATATATATATATATATATAGTCTTTAATATTATTCGCCTATAGTCTTACTGATTATTAATTTAATTATGTTTTAATAAAACATCAAATATCACAGTCGACGGCCTCGGTGGTCTAGCGGTTACACACACCGTCTTACTTCCGATGGCCGCTGGTTCGATTCCTCGCACGGTATAAACATTTGTATTCACGAGTATGATTACTTGCATCAGTCTAAGTGTTTTATTACATATATTTACAAAAACATATTTATATTAGTTATCTAGTGCCCATAATACAAGCATTAGCTAATTTAACTTGGGTCTAGATGGCGCTGTGTGAATTGTCCTGAGATTATTATTATTATATGCCGTGTGAATTTCATTAGATAATACAATGACCTTTAGTTGACTTAAATGGACCATAAAACACCGTGTTACTTTTAATACTTTCTTCATACACTTTTTGTGGTGTACGATATCAAGATTGTTATTTTAATGACGTGTGACGTAACGTGACCATCGTGACATAAATGAACTGGAGGACTGGACGTCATACTTTCAGATGGTCGCGGGTACAATTCCTCTCATATTACACATTTGTATTTATAAGTATGATTGTTTGTATCAATCTGGGTTGATTTTACTATGTATATTATATATGTATTTACAAAAAAATATCTTAGTATTTATATCAATTGTCTAGTACCCATAACACAAGCTCTGCTTATCGTGGGACTAGATGATGTTGTGTGAATTATTCAGTTCAATTATTCACTTTATCATTATCCTTACTTTCTTACTGATATTATAAATGCGAAAGTAACTCTGTCTGTCTGTCTGTATCGCTTTCGCGCCAAAACTACTGCACCGATTTAAATAAAATTTGGTATACTGATAATCTAGACCTTGAGAAAGGACATAGGCTACTTTTTAATGCGAAGTAAGGGTTATAAGGGGTTGAAAGGGGAGTTGAAACGTTCTATGGAAGTATTATCATTTTTAAAGCTAGAAGCTTGAAACTTATTTTTTAAGCTTTTGACTATCAATATGACATTCAAAGTTTGTACGAATTTTACCCTAAAGGGGGTAAAATAAAATAGGGGATGAAATGGAAATTCCTCATTCGTCCTCTATTCGTTGCGAACGAAGGTACAGCTAGTTATTACTAAATGCTAAACATGCCCTCTATAAAGAAATAAATTTATACCCCTGGACAATTAACACAGCGCCATCTAGTCCCACGGTAAGCAGAGCTTGTGTTATGGATACTAGACAACAGATATAAATACTTAGATATTTTTTTTGCAAATACATACATAATATACATAGAAAATACCCAGACCGATACAAACAACCATACTCATGATTACAAATGTTTGCATCGTGCGGGAATCGAACCCGCGACCATTGGATCTAAACAGGTGTTCTAATCCGCTAGACCACCGAGGCCGTCGTGAATAATGCTTTTAACGATAATTTAGTTTTAATTTTCAATAATAATATAACTGTATGTTTAAACTAAATTGAATATCACATAACAAAATTAAATTACAATATGTCATCAACAAACGTAGTAATTAACGCGAAGTTTTAAATTAAACTAGCACAACTCGAATATATTATTAAAACATAATTAATTCAACACAATACAAATTCATTCAATTCTCAAATATATTATTAAAACATAATTAATTCAACACAATTCAAATATATTCAATTTACGCCAGTGTGTTCACGATGCATTATAAATTGACGAATTTTTGGTTTGAATTTTGTTGCAACAATGTTTTTTTTTTTGTATGTGATAATGAAATGGTGCACCCGCCTGCGCTAACGGATTACGCTGGCGGGGCACCAGTGGAGGATGATAAGATGAAGTTAGGTCAGTTAGCCCATCGTGATAATTTCCAGATGAATTTATCACGACGTTTCATCCTGCCTTTCAACCCCTTATAACGCTTACTTCGCGTTAAAAAGTAGTCTTTGTTCTTTCTCAGGATCTAGACTATCTGTATACCAAATTTTATTTAAATCGGTGCAGTAGTTTTGGCGCGAAAGCTATACAGACAGAGTTACTTTCGTATTTATAATAGCCCATCGCGATAAATTCATCTGGAATTTATCACGATGGTTTCCAGACGCGATCCCCGCGTGGAGGTCAACCTGACATGGTACATTGCTAGCAATGGGGTCGAGAGTCCACATTACTAACAACCCCCCCCCCCCCCCCCCCCAATGTATTTTAAAGTTACCCACTACCAATTTTTGTTTTATTTATTTAATACTCGCTACCTGTACCGGCTTCTTCTTCTTAGTCGGTACACTCTTGTCGTGGTCGTGGTCAACGTTTTGAATCACGATGAGTGAAGTTTTTGGTAATATATGAACGGTATGAAGTATAAATATAAAGAAGAATATATATAAACATTCCTCTTGAGTCGATCTATTTATTGCTAGAAACTGCATCAATATCTGTCGCGTACTTTAAAAGCGAACAGACAGTTTTCGGACTACTCTAATGCTGTTGGCTGTAAGTTCACCGGACGGTAAGGGGCGAGTGCAGATGACACTCCAAACCCGCGGAACGACTTATGGAGCGGCTGAAGGCCAACTCCAGTCTGACGGATACGACTTTAGTCTGAGGGCACCGCTAGGGGTTCGAACCTCAGCTCAGGCCGTCGTAATTTCGATCCCCGTTTGAATTGGACGGGGGATCGATCGGAGGAGGCGAACAGATAGTGGAAACGACTTCATTTTATACTATGTGAAGATGTTTTAGTCACAGCTTCTTTTCATAGCATAGGGTACAAACGAGTTTGCATCTCACATGATGGTAAGTGATTACCATCGCCCATGAGCACCCGCAACAAAGAAGGAAGCTTTTTTCTTGAAGGTATATCATAGCGATTCGGATCCTTACTGGAAAGTAATTTCACAATGTGAATGAGATATTAGCAGTTTTATTTACACAAAATCTTAAAAGTCGATTTAAAAAAGGAATCGGTAAGTTTCTGGCTCATTCTTCTTGTATTGAGACTGCTTAAGACTGCTTGTATTGAGATCGCTTGAAACTTATAGTCTATGTGTTATTCTGATGTATAAGCTATGGTACAGTACCATCAGTTTTTTGTAGAAAATATCTAACTTAAAATTCATAGCGCTGACAATGGTATCTGATTGAACAGAGATTAAGTGCATAGCGATTTCTATGTTGATGGTCGCATGCCTAATCCTTGTTGTTAATTAAATATAAGTAAATAAATATTTATTTAAAAGAGCAACACACAAGTTTCTGCCTATTCTTCTTGTGATGAGTCTACATTCCGAATAATCGGTAGAATAAAAAAACTTGACTATTCAAAAGTGCTTATATTAAGTTTATTTGAATAAAGATTACTTCTATTTCTATTTCATCAAAATCGATTCGGCAGTTTTTGCGTAAAACATCCATCTATAGTCACAAACTTACGTATTTATAATATTAGAAAGACTAAAAACTCGTCGTAACAAAAATTTATAGAAGAAAATTCTTGAAGAAATTAAATGAAGGTATTACGTAATTTAGTGTGTTAATCAAGCGGCTGGATTAAGCTCTCACAAGCGGCTAAGTTCTCTTGACCGCTGCTTATAGCCGCTTTACCATTTAGTAACATCATTAACTCTTTTATTGTTATGAGGAAATAATTTAAAATGTTCTAGAACACCAATGTACTTTCACAGCTATACGTAATTTCTAAGTGCCACATGTTTAGTCTTCATTTTGAAACATTGCTATATGTTCCGTTGGGAAACAAGCTGACATGTATTGATATATCGGCTGTCAAGTATGTATGTATGTTATATATTATATTTGATGTTTCCTAGTTTATATTACGGTTTATAACCGACTTCATAAAAGAGAAGATTATTAGAAATAGAAATAGAAATAATCTTTATTCAAATAAACTCATTACAAGCACTTTTGAATAGTCATATTTTGATTCTACCACTCATTCGGAATGCAGATTCATCACAAGAAGAATGAGCAAGAAACTTGTGTGTTGCTCTTTTTAATAGATGTTTTTTTATATAAATAATTACAGTGTAACAAGTAAGAGGCATGCGACAATCAACATAGAAATCGCTACGCACTCATTATTAGTGTAATCAGATAATATTGTCATATTATTTAAAAATTTTCTACAAAAACATTATTATCGTTAACGAATTCTTCAATTTTATAGTAAGCTTTTTTGCAAAGGAAGTGTTTTGTTTGACATTTAAATCTTTTTTCTGGCAGATAATTATATTAATTTCATTATAAAGTCCCCTCCGATCTATTCCGCGTTCAATTCAATTGGGGATCATTATTACGACGGCCTGAGCCGAGGTTCGAACCCCCAGCGGTGCCCTCAGACTAAAGTCGTATCCGTCAGGCGGGAGTTGGCCTTCAGCCGCTCCATAAGTCCTTCCGCGGGTTTGGAGTACATCTGCACTCGCCCCCTATCGTCTGGTGAAGTTGTAAAGGCCAGCTGCGGCCAACAGCATTAGAGTAGTCCGAAAAAAAAATTATAAAGTTTTGGCTGGACTTGTTGCTATAATCGGTTTTTTTTTTTAATAAAGGTAAATACAGTTAATAGGTTGTGCTTGGCCTTAATAAATAATTTCTTGTGCAATATAATCATAGATCTTGTCAATTTAAATAGTAATGTAATAAAAATAATCCAGGACAATTTCCAGAACGCCATCTAGTCTCAAGGTATTGCATACCTTATGTTATGGATACTAGACAATTTGTATGAATGTATAGATACATTTTTTTTTGTAAATATATACATAACTAGATGTGCCCGCGACTTCGTCCGCGTAAATTGTTGATACTTCCATATAAGCTTTCATCTCCTCTTTCAACCTCTTACAACCCTTTTTTTGGATTAAAAAGTAGCGTATATCCTTTCTCAGGTTCTAGACTACTTTTGTCCAAATTTCGTTTAAATCGTTTCAGTAGTTTTGGCGTGAAAGCGAGATAGACAGACAGACAGACAGAGTTACTTTCGCATTTATAATATTAATAAGGATTTACATAGAAAAGACTCAAACGGATACAAAGTCTTACTCATTAATATAAATGTTTGTATCATGCGAGGATCGAACCCGCGATCATTGGAAGTAAAGCAGTGTGCTAAATCGCTAGACCACCGAGACCGTCGCTATTTAATCTGATATCTGTAGTACAGATTGTTTCATTCTACCTTCAATTTATTTCAATATATGATAAAAAAACATACACTACATCCAGAAATAGATGAATATGTTTAGTTCATCAAATTATAATGTTTCGGTCGAAATGACACGTGTTTGAGAATAAAAAACGAAAATATTATTAGTGTTTTAACTAAGCAAAAGTAATAAAAAGTGGGCCAAGTCTGTACATTCGCTTTTAATATAAGGTGAACAAGTTCAAATTCTTTTTCTCCTTTAGTCATAAATAGTAAAAAATAAATTTCCCGTCGTTGGAGTATTACGTCAAATTTTTTTTAATAAAGAATGTGGGTTGTAGGTAATAGGTAGCTAGTAGAATAGCTAAGGTAATTATTCCAAAATTTTAAATTATTTTACACATAAATTTGATTTTATAATATATATTTTATTAATATACGCGCGAAACTGAAAACCACAAACCAGTTTTCATTTCATACGCCATTTCCTAATCCATAAAAAAACTATTACCAATTATATGTATATCAGTTGAAATAGAAATAATTTAGATTTTTTTTATTACAGTATGTTTTTATTAATAATATCTTTGTAAACATGTAATTAAATAAAGACTTGGCCCGATACACTACCTCTATAACATAGTGCATAACTTTAATATATTGGCAAATGCGCCATAGTGCCAAGCCATTACAAAATAAATAAAAAAAAAAACTTTAATATGATTAAACAATAGCCAACCTGCAGCCTTGGAGCTAACCAGAGTGTAAACATTATTTTTTTCTCTCAGCATCATTTCGACACGCCCTCGCTTTATCCTTTCGAATCAATTTATTTCGACATATTTGTATTAAGTTAATGTGCAAGTTATGATTGCATTGTGGAATAAATTTTATTCAAATATATTATACTAGTGACCTACCCCGGCTTCGCATGCATTATAAATCTTTGAATTTCTCGACTTGTTCTATACTATAACACTGATGTATTACACATATAATTTTTTTAGTTTTCTCCTATTTGCATATTACCAACCTGTTCGTATTTCAATCCGTTCCCCTCAGGTTGCTTTGAAAAGATTGCTTTTAGCTATAAGGCCGCCTTATTATAACGATACATGTGTCCTTTGTTATATTGTTTGTACTTCTTCTTTACTGTATGTTGCAAATAAATTATATTCTATGGATCTATCTATATAATTCTTCCGCTGGAAAAAAAAAAAAATATTATACTCGATTTTGTCCGCGGCTTCGCTCGCGTTAATTTATCCTCTTAGGGATGGAATTTATGAAAATCCTTTCTGAATGTCTACGTCATAGTAGCTTTATGCATGCAAAGTCTCAGCCCGATCAGCTTAAAATTGACAAAGTTTCATACAAACTTTCATCCCCTATTTTATCCCCTTGGGGGTAGAATTAATCAATATCCTTTCTTAGCGGATGCCTACATCATAACATCTACCTGCATGCCAAATTTCAGCCCGACCCGTTCAGTGGTTTGGGCTGCGCGTTGATAGTTCACTATGTCAGTCACCTTTGAGTTATATATATTTAGAAGATATTATACAATTTCCATAAGACATGATGCTCGTTCCCCTGCATAACATAATAATAACCTCGGAGAATTCACACAGCGCCATCTAGTTCCATGCTTAGCAATGCTTGTATTATGGGTACGAAACTATTGATATCATCATTGCCTTGCCTTTATCCCATTGTTTGGGGTCGGCGCAGTATGTCATTCTCCTCCACTGCTCTCTATCGGTCGTCATATCTGAACATACTCTTCTTTTATTCATATCATCTTTCACACAATCCATCTATCTTTTCTTAGGGCGTCCCCTCCCTTTACATCCATCCACATTCATATTATACACTTTCCATAAGACATGGTCCTCGTTCCTCCGCATAATATAAATACTTAAATTTATTTCTTTTGTAAATACATACATAATAAACATAGAAAACACCCAGAATGATGCAAAGAATCATACTCGTGAACGATAAGACCCTATTTTAACAGACATTATTGAATAGTTCGGTACATATATAAGAAATACGCAAGTACGCAGTATTAAGCACTTAAAACAAAGCACAATACAAAAAAGGAAATGTATGTATGAAAGTTTTTCATTTCACATAATGGTCGAATAATTTGTGATACAATCAAATCTGCGGTTCGGTCACGACATTTAAATCTATTTACTGATTTCTCTTTATCAACTCATAGTTTTATGACAACCATAAAACAGATTTCACAACATTGTAGACGCAAAATACTATTCGAAAATATGATTTAAACGTTATTTCTAGCTATTACAATGATTATTTACAAATCTATAATAGACGAGAGATTTATGTAATCGGTAATGACGGTGTCAATGATTGAGCGGTTAGTACCGCATTATTTCGAATGGTCGCAAGTTCGATTCCTCGAACGCTGCAAGCATTCATGATGATTGTTTGTATCGCACTGGATGTTTGCTATAAATATTATGTAGGTATTTACAAAAATGTATCTAAGTATTTTTGTCAGTTGTCTAGTATTTATAACACAAGCTCTGCTTAGCTTGACACTAGATGGCGCTTGGTAAATTGTCAGGGTAATAAATATTTGTTGATATTACTTATCAATTGAGACGTCAGTAATTTTTTTTCGGACTACTCCAATGTGACTGGCCACAGCTGGCCTTTACAGCTTTACCGGACGATAGGGGACGAGTGCAGATGGCACTCCAAACCCGCGGAAGGACTTATGGAGCGGCTGAAGGCCTACTCCCGCCTGACGGATCGGTTTTAGTCTGAGAGCACCGTAGGGAGTAGGGGGTTGTATTCTCAAAAACAATTGAAAATTGTAATTCTAAACAACATGTATTTAAAAGAGCAACACGCAAGTTTCTTGCACGTTCTTCTCGCGATAAGTCTGCGTTCCGAATAAGTGCTAGAATAAAAAATATGACTCTTCAAAAGTGGTTAGGTATATTAAGTTTATTTGATTAAAGATTATTTCTATTTGTATTAATATTTTTGGTAATTTATTTATATTTCTAACTGTCTCTCCGATCTGATAACAAACTAAACTAATCAGATACACAACGGTATGCTCGCCTCGATTTACCGATTAAATGTTGCAATCATTTCATCTATCATTGACTATGCCTTCATCTAATCTAGAATATCTCTGTAAATAGACTAAACTATCTCTATCTATAAAATTCATTAAACTAATGAAAATTTATTTATATTAAAACTTAATTGTACAACTATGAACCTAAAATTAAAAACCTTAAAAATATAATATAATAACTAAAATACGACTAAAAGACGAGGAAAAATGTTAGGACACTTGATACGGCACGATGATTTCATGAAAATTATTATTGAGGGGAAAATAGAAGGAAAGAGGGGGAGGGGAAGATGAAGGAATAACTACATCAAACAAATTGAGGACAAAATGGGAGTCGTGTCGTATCAAGAATTAAAGAGCATGATGGAAGATCGCAGAAAGTAGCAAGAGCTCCACCGACAAGAGCGTAGCTCTTAAATTATGAATGAATGAACTAAAATACATTATCCAAAGGAGTCTCTTTAATTTCATTTAAATCGGTTTAGTAGTTTTATTGTGAAAGTGAGACAGACAGACAATGTTACTTTCGCATTTATAATGTTAGTAAGAATTACTAAAAAAATCAGAACCTTCCTTTTACATTGATTGAGTAATGTTACATCATACGTCCATCTGGACCACTGCATCACCAGTTTTGGATGGAATTCCGATAGTTGTTTAACTGGAAGCGAGAGAGACAGACAGACAGACAGAGTTACTTTCGCATGTACAATATTAATAAGGATTACTAAAACTCACATTCCCACTCTTTAATGGGTAACTAGCCACCCACCCCGGATTTGCACGGGTGTACATGTATTATACATATAAACCTTCCTCTCGAATCACTCTATCTATTAAAAAAAATCGCAGCAAACTCCGTTGTGCAGTTTTAAAGATTTTTTTTTTTTATTTATTTAGGACTAACAAACAGTAATACAATATTAAATATACATACAATATGTGATGAGATGAAAGATAAATGTATCACCAACGACGTTAATCACAGTTTACTTAAGACAATAATTATATAATCATGCAAATTTGTCTAGAGTAGTGGTGAATTTTATACAAAGTTACAAATATCGACTCAAAATGCAACTTATCTATTAATATAAGAAAGCGTAAAATGAAATAAAATTTAAGCATACATAGAGACGGACAGACAGCGACAGCGATCTTGTTTTATACCATGTAACTAGGTCCTCGCCCTGGCTTCGCACGAATGTACATGTATTATACATATAAACATTCCTCTCGAATCACTTTACCTATTAAAAAAAACCGCTGCAAACTCCGTTGTGCAGTTTTAAAGATTTAATCATACATAGAGACGGACAGACAGCGACAGCGACTTTGTTTTATACTATGTAATGATGTTACACAATAAGTCCATCTGGACCACTGCATCACCAGTTTTAGATCGAATTCCGATGGTTGTCTAACTGGTAAGTCTACGTTATGTATTACCAAAGTATTCACGTGTCTGTTTGTTCATCATTTAATATGTATATACAAGGCTAACGTAACAAATCGATCAACTGTCAAAATATTATTAATCGATATAATAAATGATATACGTATTTCATAAATAAATCATTCTATATTGACCTCAGTGCGCGATTAATATTGTCTCTGTAACTATTTATACAAAAAAAACATCTATTAAAAAGAGCAACACGCAAGTTACTTTCATTCTTCTTGTGATGAATCTGCATTCCGAATGAGTGGTAGAGTCAATATATGACTATTCAAAAGTTCTTGTAATTATTTAAATAAAGATTATTTCTATTTCTATTTCTCTTTTTCATGGTCCCAGGTTTGATTCCCACATAATACAAATATATTTCTAGACAACTATTTGTATTTGTCTGGATGTTCATTGTTGCGAGTAAATAATACAATGTTGTTGGTTGAGGCGATGTATATTACAGATGATAATTGAGTGACAATATGTACATATATACTAATCTTGTCAGTTCTTCTTGGCTCAAAATAGAATACACAACGAACTGACGTAAATCTAAATATATATCACTCAAAGGTGACTGACGTAGTGATATATCAACGCACAGCCCAAACCACTGGACGGATCGGGCTGAAATTTGGCATGCAGGTAGATGTTATGGCGTAGACATCCGCTAAGAAAGGATTTTGATTAATTCTACCCCCAAGGGGATAAAATAGGGGATGAAAATTTGTATGAAACTTTGTCAATTTTAAACCGATCGGGCTGAGACTTTGCATGCTTAAACCTACTGTGACGTAGGCATTCCCTAAAAAAGGATTTTGATAAATTCCACCCCTAAGGGGATAAATTAACGCGAGCGAAACTACGGGCAAAAGCTAGGTTATTTATATAATAGAAATTAATACAAATATTTTAATTAGACTCGATTCAAATCTTTGACGTCCTCGGTGGTCTTGCACTTTAGCACACCGCTTTCATTCCTATGGTCCCGGAATCCATTTCCCGCAGGGTACAAACATATTCATGAGTATGATTGTTTGTATTGGTCTGGGTGTTTACTATGTATATTATGTATATATGTATACAAAAAAAATCTAAATTTAAAATTTGTCTATAGTTAATTTGGGACTAGATGGCGCTGTGTGAATTGTCCAAGCATATTTACTTCTATATGGCTCGATATGTAAAGTATTATTTTTGTAAATATTTTAAAAATATATCTAAATTTAAAATTTGTCTCTGGTTAGTTTGGGACTAGATGGCGCTGTTTTAATTGTCCATGCATATTTACTTCTATATGGCTCGATATGGAATCGATATGGATCCAAGGATCGACGATAAGGCTCGATATATAAAGATTTCTAATTGTAAATATCATATCTGTAATTATTTATCTGTGCGCATTACAGTGTCACTCCTATTGTAATCATATTTTCTGTGCAATCTGAAGTAAATATTAATAAATAATTACATCTCTTGTATAATCATGTAATGTGTCGGACATTACCATAAACAAGTTTTATACATTCTATAGAACTAGTTGATACACCATAAAACTACAAACCTACTAACATGCGGGTCAATGGCATAAAATATGTGATACATACTAAAAACACATGTCCGACGGACTGTGGTATGGCTCAAGTTAATAAGCGATCGCGATTTTAGAGTTTAAGATTAGTGAAATATCGGTATGATTTCGATTTATATAAAAGATGAATTCATATATATATATATATATATATCCGTAATAGTCGCGTGAAAATACTTTTAATATAAAAAGTGCACTCTTGACTACTTTCAGAGATATATTTTGTTACGCTAAAACATTCAATAAAAACATATTTAAAATCAATTTAATACAACCATTACTAGAGTTAATTATACGGTTATGCATTAATAAAATAATAATAATCCAGGACAAGTAACACATCGCCATGTTGTCCCAAACGAAGCAGAGCTTGTTTTATGCGTGATAGACAGCTGGTACTTAGATGTTTTTGGAAATACACACATAATATACATAGAAAACACACAGACAAATACAAATAATCATATTCAAGAATACAAATACTTGTACCGTACAAGAAATTACACCCACAATGAAGTAAACCACCAGACGCTGTCAGTTGACTCGTATTTTTTTTGATACTATAGATGTAGTATTAACCAATACGCCAATTATTCTCTATAACCATCTATTTTTAACCCACTTTAGGACATAAATCTGTCTTTATAAGGACATAATTTAAAATGGTCTGTAAAATATCTTATGTATATTTAGTATATTGCATTAGTATACTTGTTAGTTTATTATTATATAAAATAAAATTTATACACGGAAATATTATCACTGTAAAACTTTGTCAGAAATAATATTATCATTTACACAACTCGGAAGTTAGTAAAATTTTAAATCCGCTATTTCTCATGAACTGTGCCATACACAAATGGTCACTATTATAACATATATGATTATATAATTGTAAATGATCTACTTAAGTAGCTACGCCGACACATACAGACTGAATTGTGTAAAATGTCGTTTATCCGACTGCGCACGTAGTGTTATGTTAGTGCAGACGACTATTTTTTATTGTGAAATTAAACTTCGACTACGTTTGCGTTTCTAAACAAGATTGTAATTGTAATTTCTTTATATAAGTCCTACACTTATATGAAGAACTAGCTTTTACCCGCGGCTTCGCTCGCGTTAATTTATCTCCTTAGGGGTGGAATTTATCAATATTCTTAGGGGATGCCTACATCATAGTAGCTTTATGCATGCAAAGTCTCAACCCGATCGGTTTAAAATTGACAAACTTTCATCCCCTACTTTGTACCCCTTGGGGATAGAATTAATGAAAATCCTTTCTTAGCGGATGCCTACATCATAACATCTATCCGCATGCCAAATTTCAACCCGATCCGTCCAGTGGTTTGGGCTGTGCGTTGATAGATCACTATGTCAGTCAGTCACCTTTGAGTTATATATATTTAGATGCTTACAAATCATTTAAATCTTCTTCTACTAGTGCAGATAATACATTTATTTGCGCCCTCGGTGGTCTAGTGGTAAAGGACACGGCTTTTCTTCCGATGGTCGCGAGCTCGACTCCTCGCACGGTACAAACATTTGTATTCATGACTATGATTGTTTGTATCGGTCTGGGTGTTTCTATATATATATTATGTATGTTTTATATTTACGAAAAAATAATCTATAAAATAATATTTGTATCAATTATCTAGTGCCCATAATACAAGCTTTAGCTAGCTTAACTTGGTTCTAGATGGCGCTGTGTGAATTGTCAAAGATTATTTATTATTTATTTATTTTATTTATTTACTATATTTAACTTCAATGCACAAAAATGTGTACATATAACGACACAAAACGGGTTTAAATGAAATTTGGTACACAGATAGTCCATACCCTGTGAAAGAATATAAGCTACTTTTTAATGCGAAAGAAAGATTTTAAGAGATAGGGGAGATGAAAGGTTGTATGCGATGCGTATCGTCATTATTAAAGCTAGAATTAAAATTTTCTTTTTTGGTCAACGTCAGTACTCCACGCGGACATAGTCACGGACACAGCTAGTGATAGTATACTAATATAGTACTAAGTTTACAGATATATTTCTACAAATGTATGTACTGTGCGAGGAATTGAACCTGCGACCATCGGAACTAACTAATACGGTTTGCTAAACCGTTAGACAACCGAGGCCTTCAATATTAGGTGTATACCAACATTATCATATAATTATATAACATCCATAACCCTGTTCAAGATTATTTCCTATTAAAACTGTCCATCCATAAGTCTGTTTGCATAATATAACAAGATTTATATAGATTGAAATATTAACATGCAAATTCTTTATATAAATGTTGTTCTGTCTAATATGGGCTATATATAACGCATCTGGCACATTTGGTGAGAATTTTTCTATTCACATTGTGAATCGTTGGTTTCTTTTTATGTATGACTAGCTTTTGCAAGATTGTAATTGTAATTTCTTTATATAAGTCCTACATTTATATGAAGAACTAGCTTTTGCCCGCGGCTTTGCTCGCGTTAATTTATCTCCTTAGGGGTGGAATTTATCAATATTCTTAGGGGATGCCTACATCATAGTAGCTTTATGCATGCAAAGTCTCAACCCGATCGGTTTAAAATTGACAAACTTTCATCCCCTACTTTATACCCCTTGGGGATAGAATTAATGAAAATCCTTTCTTAGCGGATTCCTACATCATAACGTCTACCTGCATGCCAAATTTCAGCCCGATCCGTCCAGTGGTTTGGGCTGTGCGTTGATAGATCACTATGTCAGTCACCTTTGAGTTATATATATTTAGATAACGGAAAGGTGCTCCCGCCTTTGCTAACGGTTTACGCTGGTGGGGCACCAGTGGAGGAGAATACGATGAACATGAGGTAAGGTCAGGTAGCATCGTGACAAATTAAACAATAATTTACCACGATGGTTTCCAGGGGGAACCGCGTGGATGTCAACCTGACATGGTACATTGCTAGCAGTCAGTTCATCAGTTCACATTACTAACAATCCCCTTTCGCCCCTGAAACATATATATAGGTTATAAATAATAATAATAATAATGAACTCTTTATTCTGCATACAAGAAATACAATAAGAAAACAGTAAATAGAAAATTATTAACAAAAGGCGGCCTTATCACTAAACCAAATATTATCCTAATTAATATCTGTGGCTTACTATTGGACTAAACGTATCGATTTTATGCATTGTACATATAGTTTTTTTTTTATTCTTACATTTATTTAGGGACTTTTATCATAATATGATAATGCCAGTCCCATCGTATCTTATTACTAATCTTATCTTCTACTGCACAATGAAAATAAAAATTTTGCTGGCGATGATACAGGATCAGACAGTATACCGTGGTACATACCATTTTTTTTTTTTAACACGTCAGGAAAATCCATCATGGAGAACCATTCCCTTAGGGAAGAATGGATACTGCCGGACTCCTACCTGCTAAAAACCTGACGACTGTTCCTCCTCGACATAATCGCCGTGGCCATGGGATACGCAAGCATTCACCAAGACCACCGGCATGGTTCCCATCGAAGGGACCTCCATCTAGGCGTGCAGGGAACAGTGTCTGCACGCCACCTCCAGACCCTAAAACCTCCCCGGCGAGCTTCGGATTGCCCTAACAATCCTCCACCCTAGGGTCAATTTTGGAGTCGATGCATACCTGATTTTACTCAAGTGTACCGTGGTACATACCAACATCAAGCCGATTCAGTCCAAATTTTTTCAAAAACAATTCCCTTTTAACAGCGTCTCGGACACACTCCATTAATATGTGATGCAGATCTTCTATAGTATTGCATGTTTCGCAGTTGGGTAATTCGATTTATGCATTAAAAAGGCAAATGAATTTAATAGATAATGTCCGGAACGCAGCCTTAATGCTGTGACAATTAATTTCCTATTGATTGTACATATAGTTGGTCTCTAGATAAATAAATATATAATTTAATGAATGAAGACTGATTAATTACTACTATTTTTGTTTATAAAGTTGAAAAGGTGGATGCAAAGTTGTATGGAAGTGTTGTCATTTTTAAAGCTAGAAGCTTGAAACTTATTTTATAGACTGTTGATTAAATATGACTAAATATTAATAAATATAGACAAAATGTGTAAATATTTAATCTTAAAGCGTATAATTAGATAGGGGATGAAAGTTTGTATGGAAAGTCATTCATCGTCTATGCCACGCGGACGAAGTCGCAGGCACAGCTAATACAATAATAATAATAGTAATATTATTCATCTACAGGAACTATTCCTAAAACACTACATAAAACAATAGACGATCTGAAATTAAATAAACTAATCTACATTCCACTACAAAAGGCTGTTATCAAATGGTATATGTGCAATAGTCTATCGCTTTCTAAATGCCACAGAATAAACCATCAAGCAAAATAAAGTAACGAAAGATTTGGCATGTCCCGTCCCCGGTACTAGTCGCTTCCCTGTGAAAAACATATAATAATAGTAATATCTCAGGACAATTCACATAACGTCATCTAGACCCAAGCTAAGCAGAGCTTGTGTTATGGGTACTAAACGCATTTTTTTTGTAAATAAATACATATTATATGTAGTAAACACCCAGACCGATATAAACAATCGTACTCATGAATGAATACAAATGTTTGTACCATGCGAGGAATCGAACCCGCGACCATCGGATAGTAAAGCGGTATGCTAAACCACTAGACCACCGAGGCTGTCAAAGTCTAAGTGCAAGTCCGTCACTTTTGTATATGTTTTTATTGATGTTGTGAAAGTTTCAGGGTCGATTGTTGTTTGTATTTGTCTGGCTGTTTATGTTGTGTGTTGTTTCTATGTATATTACCTATGTATTGACAAAAAAACTTGTCTATATATTTATATCGGTTGTCTAGTACCCGTAACACAAGCTATGCTTAGCTTTGGACTAGATGGCTCTGTGTTAATTATCTTGGAATATTATAATTATTATTCATATCATAAGTATATATATAGATTTGGGAAGTCGTGGGCGGATAATCAGACTATATTCAATTTATATAAATTTACTTGCTCCACAGATCTTTTACAGAATTCGAATCATACCCCATCTTTTTTCATTCATTCGTCGACCAATCATATTTGTATCGTGCATCTCTTTTACTCATCACCTTTACTCTCATTACTATTTCTTTCACACGCCTTCCAGAAACATCCAATCTCACATAGACATAAAAAAAAAATTACGAGTAATATGATAGTGTAAAATATGACTGTAAGTTAAGTAACAGTGCTTACAGTCTGTACATATGTGTTTCCAGACAGACAGTATTTCCAGATCATTATCTAGATCTCAGATAAAGTGAGACAAGTAGTAACTAATGCATCTTCTAACTAACAGATAATATTACTTTGTTACGCTATTCAAATTAAGTAATTTAGTCTGTGGTTTGCAACATTGATTGCATTAAAAAATAAAGTGAAATTGATCATTTTTTATACCACGATTGTGGCTGTCAAGTATATCTGATCTTATTAATAATATAACGCGAAAGTTTGTGAGTATAATAATAACAATATAATAATAATAATCTCAGGACAATTCACACAGCGCCATCTAAACCCAAGTTAAGCTAGCTAAAGCTTGTGTTATGGGTACTAGATAACTGATACAAATATACAATTTTTTTTTCTTATAACATATATATTATACATAGAACACACCTAGACCGATACAGACAATTATACACATGAATACAAATGTTTGTACCGTGCGAGGAATCGAACCCGCAACCAACAGAAGTAAGGTCGTGAGATAAACCGCTAGACCACCAGGGCTGTCGGAGTATGGATGTATGTTTATTACTCTCACACAAAAACTACTCGACGGATTTTGATGAATCTTTACAGTAATATAGCTTATACATCAGAATAACATATGGGCTATAAATTTCATGCGGGTGAAGCCGTGAGCACAGCTAGTGATAAATAAACCCATAAGAAATCGATTACCATTTTTGATGAAACCTCGTAATGTAGTCTCTAGAGAAAACATCGGCAAATAGCACAATCCACAATCTAAGTGTACCTACGCGGGAGGAAGCTTCTCTGAAACCGCACTGTCCGAGACCACTTCGATTCCAACGTGTTTAGAAGAATATAGTGTATATAGAAAACACCCAGACCGATACAAACAATCATACTTATAAATACAAATGTTTGCACCGTGCGAGGAATCGAACCCGCGACCATCAGAAATAAACCGGTGTATTAAACCGCTAGACCATCGTGGTCGTTATTATTATTATTATATTACTATTGTAGCAGCATGCTTTCTACACGTGCCACCTTTAGTATTTGCAGCTTCCTAGAACTCTTATCACGTGTAACTTTCTATATAAGGCCGAAACATCTTCTCAGTAAAAACACTTCGATCCTGTCTGTCAGTCTCCCTCATTT
Organism: Achroia grisella; assembly: GCF_030625045.1. Classification (NCBI taxonomy): domain Eukaryota; kingdom Metazoa; phylum Arthropoda; class Insecta; order Lepidoptera; family Pyralidae; genus Achroia; species Achroia grisella. Next base: position 1,621,275 of record NW_026712653.1, on the reverse strand, counting down.
GAAGCTCCCAGGTTCTCGACGAAGTAGGTCATAGACCTAACCCTAAAGGGACGTGTAGTCACACCCCCTTAAAGTTGGCCTTCAGCCGGTACATAAGACACTCGTCCCCGATAATCCGGTGAACCTGTAAAGGCCAGCTGCGGCCAACAGCATTAGAGTAGTCCGAAAAAAAACCCCACTAGTAATTATTAATATCTACTATACAGCTATAAAACAATTGCCTATAAATTTATATCGTTACACAATGTCCATTCAATAACCACGATCATATACAATTGGGCCATAAAACGTCCATACACCGAGTCATAAGGTCTCAACGCGGAATCTATTAACCAATCGATCGACGCTCCATATATCTGGATTCAAACGGACACAGTATAGATGCTATCGCAGTTCACAGAGTAATATGTCGCAGAGACAACATCTATAGACGTGACGTCACTAGACATGCATCTGTAATGGAATATCAGTTGTGGCTTATATTTTCGTAATGTTGAGTTGTGTGTTTTAAGTAGTGTAAAACTATTATTTGACGACGACCTCGGTGGTCTAGTGGTTTAGCACACCGCTTTGCGTCCGATAGTCACGGGTTCGATTCCTCACACGGCATAAATATTTGTATTCATGAGTACGATTGTTTGTATCGGTCTAGGTGTTTTCTATGTATAATATAATATGTATGTATTTACGAAAAAAATCTATGTATTTGTATCACAAGTTTTGGTTAGCTTCACTGGGGCGCTAAAATGGCGGTGTGTGAATTGTCCTGAGATTATTATTATTATTATTATTTAATCTGTGGCTTTGGCCATTATAAAACCACAATATTAGTAATATAATAAAATATATAAAGTGATTCAATTGAGAAGAACTGGCAAGAAACTCAACTCAAAAGATTGTGAAACTTAGATTGAGTTGTCCAGAATACTGTAAGGATGTTGTCATCATCATCTCAGCCCAGAAGACGTCCACTGCTGAATAAAGCCCTCCCCCAAAGATCTCCACGACCATCGGTCCTGCGCTGCTCGCATCCAATGCCTTCCAGCAATCTTGACTAGATCGTCGGTCCGTCTTGCTGGAGGCCTTTCCACACTGCGTCTTCCAGTCCGTGGTCGCTCTCGAGGACTTTATTGCCCCAACGGCCATCTGTCCTACGAGCTATGTGCTGCCATTGTCATGATCCGGGCAGGGCCGCCCCTTTGTGCGAAGTGTGCGGCGGCGCACATAGGCACAAAGGCGATAGGGGCGCCGCGCCGCCATCCTATTTTTTTTTTAGTTGTAGCCAACAAAAATATCTCGAACTATTTCAGACCATATGCCACCTATTAAGGATATTTAGGAAATCAATGTTTTCTATTTTCAATTAATTAAACTCAATAGCATAAACTATAGCAAATAGCAACAACAACTTTTAGGATAAGTCGCACAGGCGCTGCATGGGGTCAGCTCGCCCCTGTCTCCGGGTAAGATCAGGCTACAAACGTTGGGAAAGTATACATTCGTAATTGTATTACTCTGTGCTCGACAGGCATCGCGACATTGCGCAAGAGTAATAAAAACAGTTTATTATATACGCTAACATACTCGTAATAAGATGAATTTACTGCCTTGTATGCACTAAATATACTTTTTGCATTGCAAAATCCGTACTGTTGGCTCACACATATAGATACACAGACAGCAACCGCAGCTTAATGTTTTATTAACTAATTATACATATGTGATGTGTTTTATAATCGCTAACATAACTTATATTAGTCATATCTTAATTATATTATAAATGCGAAAGTTTGTACGTTAGAATTTTGTTAGTCTTTCACGCAAAACTACTGAACGGATTTTGATTAAACATTACAGTAATATAAATATATTATTCTGATAATATCACATAGGCTACATTTTATATTGAAATTTATATATTGAGATTTAACGCGGGTAAAACCGCGGCAAAGCTAGTTAGTCATATATGACTTAATTTCAGGGTTCAGAGTAACTATTATTTCAATAGAATAGAATAGAATAGAATAGAATAGAAAATCATTTATTCAAACAAACTTAATTTAAGCACTTTTGAATAGTCATAACAATTTGTTTTTTATCTACCACTCGTTCGGAAAGCTGTCTCATCACAAGAAGAACGAGCAAGAAACTTGTGTGTTGCTCTTTTAAATAATCCTTGTAAGTTTACATTTACAAGTCGAAACGTGTGAATACAAACTACCAATAAGCACTAATTTTTGGGTCAAATATAAATATGCAATAAGATTAAATCAGTCGTAGTGATAAGAGCAGACCAGTCCCTACAAGCAGCACTCGTTTCACGAGTATGACGGATGAGCCAGCCATCACTGCGCTCGACCATATTTTAGGGAGCCCAATGACCCGGCCCACCACGCCGCCACATGTCTGGACATTTTAGTGAGCATGACTACTCATTCCACACGACCACGTCACAGCTACAAAAATTACTATATAGTAGTTACAGTATTCGCACTTTACATACGGATGCATGCGGCAATCAATATAAAAGCCGCAATCAAAATAAAAAATATAACCTCTAAAATATTCGGATGCATAAGTTACATTACTGTAAACTTTCATCAAAATCCGTTCAGTAGTTTTTGCGTGAAAGAGTAACAAACATCCATCCATACGTACAAACTTTCGCGTTTATAATAATTAGTAAGATATAGCAACACTGTCTGAATACGACAAGACAATTGAAAGATAGGAAATTGAGCCTTACCCACTGAGCTATAGGGTTTTATGCTGCTAGTGGTCAATATGTTCTCAATTACACAATGAATCTATATCATAGGGCAAGACGTAAAAGGCGTTGGGTAAGTGCCCTATACACTGGCACCCACTATTTCTCTTACATAATGTGCCTCAAACACCCAACAAGTCACTTAAATAAGCAGGGCCGTCTTTCACCTAGTACAGGCCCTGGGCACATTAAGATAGGGGGGCCCTATGACCATAGAAGTAGAAATAGAAATATTATTTATTCAAATAAACTTAATATAAACACTTTTGAATAGTCAAGTTTTTTGATTCGGCCGCTCATTCGGAATGCAGACTCATCACAAGAAGAATGAGCAAGAAACTAGTGTGTTGCTCTTTTAAATAAATATTGATTTAATTATATTTACATTAACAAGGATTAGGCATGCGATAATTAACGTAGAAACTGCTACGCAATTAATCTCTGTTCAACCAGATAACATTGTCAGCGCTATCAATTTTAAGTTAGATATTTTCTTATGACCATAGTAATAAAGCACTGTTTTGTTAGAATAGTCAGTCATTTTTTTACATGAGATGTATATAGGAATGCCCTATCTTCAAAACGAACCAGGCAAAAATAATTTTAAAAAATCGTTACGTTACGGGGTTCAAGTTATTGCTAGACATTTATAAAAAATATAAATAACACAAACGAACAAATTGACCATAGTCGGTAAGCATTTGTTAAGACTGATTTTCAGGCGAGAGTAGTGTAGCTATCGGTTATCGTTTGGTATGGAGTAGGGACTGGACTAAGGGGGCCCATTCCATCGCGGGGCTCTGGGCACGTGCCCAGTGTGTCCATTGGAAAAGACGGGCCTGTAAACAAGCAATCTCTAACTGTATATACGGAAATCAGATAAATTTACTACTTTACCTACAAGTGTATGATACTAGCTACTCCACGCACTTCGTCTGCATCACACTTATCATTATATTCCGCCCAATTTACCATAATATCTTTTTAAATATAGCCTATGCGTTATTCAGATGTATAAGCTATATTACTGTAAAGTTTCATCAAAATCCGTTCAGTAGTTTTTGAGTGAAAGAGTAACAAACATCCATACTCACAAACTCTCGCGTTTATAATATCTTCTAAATATATATAACTCAAAGGTGACTGACGTAGTGATCTATTAACGCACAGCCCAAACCACTGGACGGATCGGGCTCAAATTTGGCATGCAAGTAGATGTTATGACGTAGGCATCCGCTAAGAAAGGCTTTTGATTAATTCTATCCCCAAGGGGTATAAAATAGGGGATGAAAGTTTGTATGAAACTTTGTCAATTTTAAACCGATCGGGCTGAGACTTTGCATGCATAAAGCTACTATGACGTAGGCATCCCCTAAGAAAGGATTTTAATAAATTCCACCCCTAAGGTGATAAATTGACGCGAACGAAGCCGCGGGCAAAAACTAGTTAATTAATAAGATTAACACATGAAAAAAAACTTTCAACCCCTTTTTCCAAAAATGCGCAGAAGGACTTACTTCGGTGCGAACATGTTACTCATGAGTATGATTGTTTGTATCGATTTAGATATTTTCTTTTAATTCAATTCAAACGGTGATCGAAATTACGACAGCACATGAAGATCTCATGTCATTGGTACTAATCACGTATTTGGGTGAAGGTTTCCACAGTCAGGCAGGCCGAAAGACCGCCATTCCAGTTACATAAAAAAAAAGAAAAAAATGGTTACCTAAGAAGAAGTCTTGATATTTAAAAAAAAATCGATACAGTGACTATTAAAACTAGGTACCAATTTTACAGACATGTAAATAGAAGAAATAAAAGTGAACTGGGAGGTACTGATCGATTCATTGTTGCTCCATAGTTAAGCGTAGGGTTGTCAATTTAATTTACTTAAATATGTGTAATTATTAGAAATAACTGATACTGGTTTTTGTAACTACCCTTATCACCAAGAAGTATTAAAAAAATAACCTTCGATCTATTCTCAGACATACCAAAAATTAAAAAAAAATCGAAGAAGCCATTTCGGGGTGATCAAAAAATAAATACTGTAACACGACATTTTCATTTATTAGTTATATAGATTAGTAGGGATATATATGTATATATATATATATATATATATATACTCACTAATGCTTCTTATATGTAGGTGAAGCAAAAACTTTGTACCTACTTTTATGAAAATTGCTCCCCCTGAGTATGGTATTTCGCACACTATAGTTTGTACAGAAAAGAAGTACAGAATGCCAACAGTTTTTTAAATTATGGATAAGAAATTCATTAAATTAATAAAAAAAAACATTATAACCACCATATATAATATTTGACATACACACACGCAGTCATTCGCAATAGAACCTTTACCTGAACCTGTAGCACTGCGACCTACATAGATCTATTGTGCTCGCCCTTTTTCAAAGTTCGCTACCTAGACCCGTCAGGGACAAGAATTGAAGGATATTCTTAGGAACGATAGTTTTTATCTCCTCGGGAAAGAGTGTAAACTTTCCAAGATATTTCGTTTATGCATGAGTGGGCTACAACCACATAGGATGTGTAGTGGCGTTTCCTCTTCAGTTTGGCAGAATCTGCAGATTTTTGTCTCTGTAAAATCTGAAAATTATAATCTATATTATTTATGATCGAATTTCGAGCATTAGACAACTTATCTTTATTAATTAATTTTTTTGTAAATTCATCAGGAATTTATCGTGATAGTTTCCGTGGGACCCGCGTGGGGGTCAACCTGACTTGGTACATTCCTAGCAATGGAGTGACTAATTAATTCACATTACTAACAGTCTCCATCCCCCCTAAGATATGATGTTGGTAGCCCTGACATAACATTCAAATAACGCAGTTAGTGCAAAACTCTTGCATCACACGCTGTTGATCTCATTGTCTTATCATCAAAATATCTTCACGGCTCGACCCTCGAATAGAAGGCTGCAGTGATCAAAACGATAGTGCCACTTACTATGCCAGTCATTACTGTAATATATTACGATATTATTGTAAAACAATACTTATATGTGTTTGTAATTGTAACAATAAAAATCATCTTTATTTGTTTTAAATAATAATCTATTACAATTGCTGCTTATAATAAAACTAGCTGTTCCCGCGACTTCGTCCGCGTGGAATTTAACTTTATTTTTCTAAAATAAAAGTAGCCTAAAGAACTAAAAAATATTTTGTTCGTCTTAATTTATTCGTTCCATAAGGTACTATTTAGAGATAGATTCAAACTAATACATTTACATCCTGCATTATCCCTTATTTTATCCCCATGGGGATTGAATTTATCAAAATTCTATTTAAGCGAACGTTAGTAGCTCCAATGTTTAATTACAGTTCAATCAATCGAAAATCTAAGAAGATTTATACAAACTTTCATCCCCTATTTTATACCCTTAGGGGTGGAATTTATCAAAATTCTTTCTTAGCGGATGTCTACGTCATAACATCTACCTGCATGCCAAATTTCAGCTCGATCCGTTCAGTGGTTTGGACTGTGCGTTGATAGATCACTATGTCAGTCAGTCAGCTACTTTTGAGTTATATATATTTAGACTAAAATGTATTCTACCGGTACCAGGGAATAATTTAAATTTTAAATATTGGATGAAAAATAAAAATTATTATTATTAATCCAAACAAAACGGTCTATAATCAGAGGGGCAGTAAGTCCACCTTCTCTGCTATTCTATTATAGCCTTTATTAGTAAACTAATAAAATAAAAATTAAAAACGACCGATAATAGTTTATAGGTTGAAAACTGTCCTCTATCAACAAAGTAGACATAAAAAATTGATAACAACAAAATTATAACCTAGAAGTTATTCGTCATATTAATATTATAAATGCGAAAATTGTGAGTATGGATGGATGTTTGTTACTATTTCACGCAAAAACTACTGAACGGGTTTTAATGAAACTTTGCAGTAATATAGCTTATAGATTAGAAACATATAGGCTATAATTTAAATATATATTATATATATTGAGCGAAATATAATGAAGTAAGTGTGATGCAGATGAAGTTATACGGGTAAGCTTAATTATTCATATAAATTAATCAAAATTACTAGTAGTATTGGTTATTTTGTATCTTTATATAGTTTAAAAAAAAGTCATCGCTATTGTCTATTCGATTATAACTTTTAAATTACACTACGGATTTTAGTTTGGTTCAAGAGGAAGTGCATAATACACCTCAATTTTTTTCCTTAGTATAGAACGAACCGAGAAATTCAAATATTTGTAACGTGTCCGTGTGAATCCGGTATGGGTTATCAGTAACAAAGAAATCAGAATTAACGAAGAACTTCCTGCTTCTTAAAGTCGTTTAAGAAGTTGTAAAAAAATCATACATTTTTTTAATTGGCGAGCAAGTTAAACATATGAATTTCGCTCGATAAATAGATACGAGTACATATATAATATATACGTGTCATGCACGTAGTATAGAACAAACTGAGAAATAGAAATTTGTAATCATCAATGCGAATACGGGATGGAATCTGTGTATTGACCGTTTTGTTCTTTTTCAATTCTGATAAAAAAAATAATCAAAAAAAGTTAAAAGTTGTAAAAACATGATACCGAACTTCTTGCTTCTTAAAGTCGGTTAAGAAGATGTAAAAGTGTTGAACATGATTTTTTTTTAATTGACGAGCAAGTTAAACACTTCAACTTTGCTCGATAAATAGGTACATACGAAAAGGTTAGTTATGACACGCAATCGGTTCTCGTAATCACTTACAGTCACGCTACCAATACAAAATGATAAAAGACCAAAAAGTTTTGGATTTACATAATACATGTGATCGGTGAACGGATGCGCCGGCGCAGGTCAGATTTATCTGTTCGAGATTGGACACATGCCAGTTAGTGGGACGTTTCCATTGTAACACGTAAAACTTTTTGGCGAAATAGATATAAATAAGTATACGTTTTGTTTTGTCATTTGTCTCACATCCATACATATATATATTAATGCATGAATGTGTCTGTTTGTTATATTTTCATAAACCAAAGGCGGAACTAAATTTAATGAAATCTAAATATATATACATAACTCAAAGGTGACTGACATAGTGATCTATCAACGCACAACCCAAACCACTGGACGGATCGGGCTGAGATTTGGCATGAAGATAGATGTTAAGGCGTAGGTATACGCAAAGAAAGGATTTTAATTAATACTACCCCCAAGGAGATAAAATAGGGGATTTTATGAAACTTTGTCAATTTTAAACCAATCTAGCTTCATGCATAAAACTACAATGACGTAGGCATCCTAAGAAAGGATTTTGATAAATTCCACCCCTAAGAGGACAACTTAACGCGAGCGAAGCCGCGGGCAAAAGCTAGTTTAATAACAAGATGTATTGTATCAAGAGGATGGATAAGTTAATTTTTTATCTGTGTTTTTTAAAATGACGAATCAAATCAAATTTAAAATCATTTATTCATGTAGAACATTTTAGCGGCTTATAAGCGTCATTATCTGTGTATTAATATTTCTTCTCTATCGCCCAGTTCTGTATATAGATGTCGCGGACAACGAGAATGTATAATTTTTATAATGCAATATTGTTTAGTAGTAAGACAAACAAATGGTAACTATTTAAAAAAGCAACATGCATGCCGAATGGGCGGTAGAATAAAATTGCTATTATATGACTATTAAAAATTGCTTATTTGAATATATATTATGTTCATTTCTATTTGTAATGAATACTGTATAATTCACACCTTCGATCCAACCCCCATCCAATTCAAACGGGAATCAAAATTACGACTACCTGTGCCGAGTTTTGAACCCCTAGGGGTGATCAGATTAATGTCGTATCCGTTAGGCAGGAGTTGGCTTTCAGCCGTTCCATAAGTTCTTCCACAGGTTTAGACTACACTCGCCGTACGTTAGGTGAAGCTGTATAGACCAGCTGCGGCCAACAGCATTAGAATAATTTGAAAAAAAAAGCGTATACAATGGAAACAAACCGTAACGAGGCTCACTCGAATATCAACAGATCTCCTTTCTCTACTATGAGCGATGACTCCACGCCGTCAGGTGCAAACTCAATGAAAGTACGCTATGGGTGTGGCCTGACATCTAAGGTCGACCGTAGACGTTCAAACGATTTGATCTGCTTTTAGCGAAGTATTTTAAATTTGCCGTAGCTGTCCTTTGCAGCTTCGACTTGATCTGCTTATATCGAAGTATTTTAAGTTTGCCGTAACTTGCCTTTGTAGTTTTACAGAGACAAAAATCAGGGCGACTGCAGAATAGAATAGAATATCATTTATTCAAATAAACTTACATTGAAGCACTTTTGAATAGTCATAACATTTTTTTTTTTAATCTACCGCTCATTCGGAATGCTATCTCATCACAAGAAGAACAAGTAAGAAACTTGTGTGTTGCTCTTTTAAATAATTTAATCTTACTTACAATTTAAGTTTAAGTGTGTGAATACAAACCACCGATTAGCACTAATTCAATGAAATAATAAAATAGAAAAAAACATTCAATACACAACAACTGGTTAAACAATTAATAAGAGAAAATAAGTCATAATAAGTCAGAAGATACTTCAAAACCGCTAAAGTACTTATGGAGCGGCTAAACGTCACGTTCTTGTCGAACTATTCTAAGTTTGCCGTAGTTAGTAGCTTTATCAGAAGAAAATAGGGGCGACGGCAGAAGACACTCCAACCCCGCTGAAGGAATTATGGAGCGGTTGAACATCAACTGCCTGGTGGATACTAGTTTCATTTGAAGACCCCGCTATACTAGCATATTCTCTACTTACAGAATATTTTGTATCTACAAAAAAAAAATTGAAGTCTTATTTATGCTCAAATTTATTCGTGATAATAGAAATTTCATTAATTAAGTCACCTAATGCTGTATAATTTCTATTAATATGTCATTTAGAATGGTTTTAAAAAGAAATAACAAAAACAGTCATTAATTTCTTAGGTTTATAATTTAAAAAAAATCTTGATTTACTCATGCACTACTATTTATGTATTGTCATGAGGGCTGTTCTTTGTACATACACGCATACTCATCGTATATAATATAAAAGAATTGACACACTTTGTAAATAAATTAAATTAACATCATTGTTCTAAATGTTGAATTTTGGAAGACGATAAGGTTTTTAATCTTATTTTTAATCTTTTTAATCTTATAAGCGGTCAAGCTGAATGTATTAAAACATTACATGCGGCGAATGACGTCATGACGTAGATTTTTTTTACACTACTAAGGTGGCAAACCTTAGTAGTGTAAAAAAAATCTACCAGTATTTGAAGCATAGTTAACATACGTCATGACGTCATTCGCCGCATGTAATGTTTTAATACATTCAGCTTGACCGTGTGCGGGACCTCTTATCCATATTCGTTATTAATTTTGAAGAATAGATTGGTGGGTCTCTGCCGAGTGAAAGAGGTCGTAAGCAAAGTTGTCGGATTTAACATTGCAAAACCGCGTGTGGGTTTTTTATTTTAATTGCTCTGAACGAGTTCTTTACCGACTTCAAAAAAGAGGCTTAAAATTAGAACTCATATATAGTTTCTCTGTTCTTATACATGCAGATCTTAGTGCTAAATTAGAAAAGAACAGATACCATATTAGGCGTACAATTTTCTAAGTTTAAATTATTACGTATTTTGAATTTATGTTACATCATTTTATATTTGTTATAAATCGGCTTTACTATTGCTGCTATTCATTGCGTCTTAATACATCTTCTATTTTATATATATGTATGTATGTCACATATAGTGTATTGCGAAACTGTTCGAATTAATATATTCTTTTTAATTATATGATCATATATTGTTGTTTGTCCACATAATAATATAAATAAAAAGAATAGAATAGAATAGAATAGAATAGAAAATCATTTATTCAAATAAACTTACATTGAAGCACTTTTGAATAGTCATAACATTTACAAAATTAATTTGAGCCGAAATATCCAATAGAAAATAATTTAATTCTACACGCGATGTAACTACGTAAAATTAAGAAAACTTATAGAAATAGGCTTAATTTAATTAACCTTCAAATTGGTTGACAATAAATTAAGAAAATGTGGAAATAAACACTATAATCATCACTGAACGTACATGACAAAAGGCTCGAGTTGATGACACAAAACGCAGATTTTTCTAAATACAATGACGACCTCGTGTCATTGACCCGTTGACAATCATTTAGCGGAGTTGGCGGGTCATGGATGAACTTGCACTGCAGACTGTACATCACATAACAATACCCCAATGTCACATAGAATACCAGCGTAACTCCAGTGTCAAACATTCTTCAAACATTTGACCACTATTCGAAGATGTTTCAAGAGTGTTATATAACAAATATTTGCAGGTTTTTCAAAATTGAGGATGAAACGCCACTACACATGCTGTGTAGTTGTAGCCCACTCATGCATAAACGAAATATCTCCTTTGGAAAGTACACACTCTATCCTGAGGAGATAAAAACCATCGCTTCTAAGAATCCTTAAGTAGATGGTCTATCTCTAACAACTATTTGAAGATGTTTTAAAAGAATTATATTATATAACAATATTTTTAAAAATTAAAAAAGAAACGCCAGTAATCAAGCTATGTGGTTGTAGCTCACTCATGCTTAAACGAAATATCTCCTTTGGAAAGTGCACTCTATCCTGAGGAGATAAAAACCATCGCTCCTAAGAATATCCTTCAATTCTAGTTAAATTTGAAGGATATTCTTAGGAGTGATAACAAGGCTATCAGAGACTTTTGACGGGCCTTGTTAGTCTCGTGTTATCATCTAGTTATACTTGGGTATACCTATATCGATAATTTTTATTTAAAAATTAATTTGTATAATTGTAAATAATATTTGAAAATAATACGAGCTGAGTTTATTGTCAGTTCATCTCATCTCGAAAGAATTCCGAAGTGACGGTAAATTTGACATTTCATAAGAGTCTGTAATAGACTAACATGAATAAAGATATTTTGAACTTGATATAACAAGCTAAGATAAAGATAGTCAGACCAAAACACGACTACATATAGACGATGCAAAATGCAATCCTTTTCTTATATATAAACGCTCGGTAGACGCAGTTGCATAACGTCCGCTCGCATACCGGTTCAGTTCCCGTGAAGAGAATTGGTACATACAAATAATTGTACCGTTATACATATACGGACTGATTGATGTTAGTTAATATTAGATACTTTAATTGTTTTGAAATGCTGTAAAAAATCCTTCAATAAGCATAAATAGTTCGTAATTGTTTTATTTCGAAGTTTCGATATTCTGTTTTCTAATTGCAGTCAACCTGGTCATGACAACCGCTCTTGCATGAGTAGCATGACGGATATTACGTCATCATATGATGTCCATGGGACCACTCCTTGCATTACAGCGTTCATTTCAATCTGCACTCGCCCCAAACGCTCGGTGAAGCTGCAAAATCAGCAATAGAGTAGTTCGAAATATTCAGTAAATAAAATAACCTTTTAAGGAGAGAACTCGTGTCCAGCAGTGGAACTCTAATGAGTTGTTGCAACGACGGTTACAGCTATTTACATTGAATGTGTAATCTAAATATTTGTTATTATTCCTCTATATAGATACCGCCCACGTGCAACCAATAAAAGCACCATTCTAGCCTAATATAGGTTAAATATATCGCATATATATCTCAATGTAATACTGCAGTAACATATATAATAGATTTTTTGAAATTCGACTTTAAAGTTAAAACTTTAGGGTGGATTTCATAATATTTAGAATTTTTTAGTTAAGGCAGTGTTACATTAAGGGTGTAACATCGTAGAAGACTAAAACGGACACAGCTTGTGCATCGCTTTCATGACCTAGTTTTTTATAAGATCATCGTTACTTGCATCTAATTGACCGACTGTGAATAATGGTAGTATTGTAATATTATGCAATCACTTTGTAGATAATAAATATCATGATGATATGATCGTTTCATCGACTCCGAAAAGAAGGTTTTTGATTCCCCTTTTTTTGAGCGGTTTAACACACTGCTTTACTTCCGATGGTCGCGGGTTCGATTCCTCGCACGGCAGAAATGTTTGTATCCATGAGTATGATTGTTTGTATCGGTCTGGGTAGTTTCTACGTAATATTTCAGATATTTTTATAAGTTATCTAGTACCTATAACACAAGCTTTAGTTAGCTTAACTTGGGTCTAGATGGCGCTGTGTGAATTGTCCTGATATTATTATTATAAGCTATTTTAATGTTGATTAGTCGATTTATATAACGGTTATTTAATTAAATATATTTACATATTTGGCATTATGCTAATTTTGCTAATTATAAAAGATAATAAAGTTTATTTATTCATGTATTTATTTACATTTGTATATAAATATAGATAAAATACTTTAACAACAATATCTGCACTAAGCTCAAGGCTTGCACTGTTAAACTAACTTTAATGAAGTGGTTTAATACATTGTCTCTCTATTCGTCGATTGTAGGTTCTCTTCCCGCACAATACAAATGTTTATATTCATAAGTGTATTTGTATTTGTAAACTTAATAATTTTAATGACGGAAATATTGACAGCTCTCTTGAATCAAATGAGAAACTAACTTTTGATTTCTTTTATCCATTTCTTTCTATTTTTATTATTTGAAATAAAAGTAACAACACACTAGATAAAATGGTATTGTCTGTTTCAAAGTCAAAATACTCAAGTATTATTAATAATAAGGGAGAAAAAGAACGGACAAACATAATTTATATTGGTTTATTTAAACTTTATTCGTATGTGCTTCAAAATAAATTTATATCCTTGAAAAATTGACACAGCGCCATCTAGCCCCACGTAGACTTTGTATTATGGGTGTACCAGTGATTAGATTTTTGTGTGCTTAGATTTTTTTTTTATTACAATACTTAGGAGACACCTAGAAAAATACAAACAATCATACTAACAAATGTTTGTACGCTATGAGGAATCGAACTCGCGACCATCAGAAGTAAAGCAATGTGCTTTACCGCTAGACCACCGTGGCTATCATAATAGAGCTTTTTAATACAAATATAACTTTTAAATACATTACAACCATTCATAATAACAGATAAAGACAATTTGATGGATTTTTAATTTTTTTAACAGTCAATTGAAACGACTTCTTAATCTTCGATCTTTAGTACAAAAGATTCGGAACTAATGACAGCGGGTACAATAACTTTTGTCTTTTTTAATTTAGGAAACCTTGACACAGTTCTTTTTTTACTCTACGATGGTGGGAAAAGAAGCATACGGCCCATCTGATGGTAAACTGTTACCGTGACTTATGTACACCTGAAGCACCAGGGATATCGCATTGATGATCGTTAAGAAACCTTAATACAGGGTGTATCTGTTATGTATATATTTATGGAATGTAAAACTCCAAGCTCTAGTCTCTCGAGTGAAACTGGCAGGTAGTGTATTCCATATTTTATGAATGAAAAAAACATGTCACAAAATTGTCACTTTGAAATAAAAATGTAATAATTACTTCTTTCTATATCTACATCGAATTAAATTATTTATAATTTAATTAAATTGGAAAATTCGATAATTTCTTATCTGTATCTAATTTTATCAAAAAGGTTTCAGGCGACGCGACCATACCTGTTGTTTCAGGTGTCATCCATAGAGGGTAAAGGTTTACCATGAGAAAGGTGGTATTCTTGTTTACCATTGTTGTATAAAAAAAGCCTTCAAAAAGCCTTCAAAAAATTCAAACATTCAAAAGTTCTTCCAATTCGACGATGATGATTTTTGAACATTCTATATTATTTGCTGTCAAATACGAATGAGAATGGCATTGGAATAAAAATATCAATTATCTATGTATTTCCCAATTCTACCCACACTTTCAATTATAGGATTTACCATATTAAGGCATAGTTATCTACTATGACTTTACATAACTAATATATGTCTTAACAAACCATTAAGAGAGATCTGTCTCAATTTACAAAGAGTAATTTTCTATAATTATTGCACCGATAAAGAATCAAACGCGGAACCTAATTTACGCAAACAACCAAACCACTAGGTCAAAATACATAAATTCGTAACATTTTTAATATAACAATTAAATAAAATATCAAACCGTAAAATATTATGCAACCGAAAAAACGTAATTACTTAGCTGTTATTTAATTTACATAAATTATATTTCCAATAATCAATGCGATTACAATAATGAATTGTATAATTAATATGTAAGTTACACTGCAATTATAGCATTATACCACGGACCTTTTGCCCGAAATTAAAAAAAAAATGGTCATTTGTAACCCGTATTCGTCCTCGCCGAATCAGATGGTCCAAAGTAAAAGTAGAAGGCAGAATCCCCCCTATAAAAGGCCAGTGGCCATTCGGTACAGCATCACACAACCTCTGACTATCGTGCAGAAACAACCAATATGGCAAAGTGGACCATAGTAAGTTTCCCCAAAATTGGAGTGCAGTGTAGTGAAGTGTTAGACCGTGATATGTAGTTCGTGCGTTATGTGATACAGTGATATCCCGTTACGGATCACAACTGAAAATCTATCTTATTATTATGGGAATTAGAGTGATTATTCACTAACCATATGAGTTCTTAATATTAAAATTAAAGTTCGAAGAAAAATTAATTCTAAATTTAAATTAAAATAAAAATTTTCAAATTTAAATATTAGTTCTTAGTTTTTTAATTGGGCTTGTGTCAGATTAAACCAATTAGAACGTTACACAATATTTTGGACTTTATTACACGCAAATTGAAACACTTTTGTAATATGTAGACTATTATAATATGAAACAATGTTTTTAATACATGCTCTGTTTCCTCTGTTAATAAGAAATTTGAATTTATATGAATAGAATGGTGTAATTATAGTATTTTTGTTTGTTTCTAGGTTGCTCTGGCGCTCGTTGGCTGCGCAGTAGCCGAGCCACCAGTAGGATATAGCTATTCGGCTCCATCATCCCTAATCCTAGTCGGAGGTCACAGCGGCGGAGGCTACAGCAGCGGAGGCCACAGCAGCGGGGGATTAAGCAGCGGAGGTCACTACAGTCCCGTCCCAGTGGGACACCAGACCTCAGAGGGCTACCACATCGACCCCCATCTATTAGGCAAAATCAAGCACATTATCCTGAAGGATGAGATCCAAAACCAGGCTTACCAATCCTCATCATCTGGACATGGACACGGCATCTCGTCTCACTATGGTGCTCCAGCGCCAGTATACGGTGTCCCACACGACAGAATCGTAGGCATCGAACTTGATCACATCCAGCAAGGCATCCAAGTTGCCCAGTACCACCAGGCTGATGAGGGATACGCCGGCGGTTATGCTGGTGGATACTCAAGCGGCGGATACTCAAGCGGCGGATACTCCAGCGGCGGATACTCGGGTGGACACGGTTCCATCTCCTACTCCGCACCTTCCGTCACTTACACGACAATCGGAGTCCCATCAGGATCATACGGAGTGCCCTCACCGTCATCCTCATACGGCGCCCCGCATCATTAATCGGCCATCGAGCCGTAGTCACCTCATCTCATTAACTGTTATGAAACTCATGTGATCGCATCCTAGGTTAATGTATTATATTTGTTGTCTAATTTAAGTTTCTGTAAATAAACCTCCTTTTGTACAACGACTACTTAATTTCTTGTTCCGTCAGACGTCAGTCGGTTTAATGGGTGAAATTGTCGGATGCGGGTAATTGCATCACTTTCACATGTAAACTTGTCCAGTAATAAATGTTTTGGCAATGGAACAATTGTACCGCCTTACGAGGCACTCGAAAAACGCATTACCGTTTCTGAGAACGCAGCCGAACTGCCGAATCTTGATAATAGGGCATTGTGGAAAAGTACTCGATATTGAACGAAATCGAAAGTATATCAAGAACGAGCCACTTTATGATCGATGTATCAATAAGTGCAGTGAACGTAATGTCAATGACGTAATTATGAACCAAAGTCCGTGGCTTTCCTTAAGCTTCTAGAATTAGTTGTCGCTTTGTCTTCGCAGTGGTCACTTTTACTTTTACACTTATCCGGTAGCTCACACGGCATAGACAAACGAGACGGGTTTTGAGTGGCTCCAACTAGACACTGGTTTTTGGAGTACCAACCGGCTCTAATTCGTCCAAATAAGCGAAAATGTTGCTTCAAGCGACATCAAGGAATCTTGTACTTCGATTAACATGGATGATTTCATAATCTTTGGACGCGTGAAGATAATAAGACCAATCGTAAATGGTTGCGTCACAGAATGGTTGCTGTTTTAGCAAAATTAGTGATTTTCGCCCGCACTACAATCCGACTTACTGCATCATGCACTTTCTCCTGCAGCGTCGGTCCAAGTAGTCTGAATCTCAGATCGGGTTGCGTAACGCGTATGTTATGAGAAAAAGGCGGAATTGAATAGTGCCCTAATTTGCATTTTTGTAATTTGATGTCATATGGGAATTACTGATTGCCTTAAGTAAGTATTTATATACGTAATGTAAATGACTATTTACTTATTACATATTGTTTTTATTATTTTAAGAAAAAGTTCATTTAAATTAATGTTATACAACTACAATTTTGGAGAAATATTAATATGAAAGAAACTATAGGTGTGGATTTATATATTTATTATTTAATATCTGACTCTAGCTTATATACAGTTGAGTCTAATTTACTCCTACGAAATGTGAAATGGGAATTCCTACATAATATTGAAAAACAAATAGGTAAAGTTATATTGTATAAAAGCACATATGATATGGTTCGTAAAAATGAAGGTTTAATTCTTCTTTCTAATGAAAAAGGAATTCTTTTGGTTCAATACCTTAAAGTGATAAGTGATACAGTTAAACTATTAATAAATGATAATTTTATAATTATAATGAATTTTATGGTCTATATGTTATTCTAACGTATACCACATATAGCCATATATATATGTATATAGCCATATACCGTACCGTTACATCAAAATCTGTTCTGTAGTTTTGGCGTGAAATACTAACAAATATCCATTTATCCAGCTCACTATCCATACACACAAACTTTCGCATTTATGCTATTAGAAAGATTAGATTATTTCGAAAAATATAAAAACAAAATCTTTCATTTTTCAATTGTTCATATTAATAGTTTATTAGTTACTTAGGAAAAACAATAAGTCTTAAATACCACTATATTACAAACAATGATACCTTATTTGCATTTAAATCGATATATTTTTTAATAAATTTACTTAAATACATATTTATTATAAATAATTGCATATTTCTTTTTAGTATTAAAATTATTCATCATTTCATATTTTAAATTCATATAATTATAATGATTCTCTAATTTCACACTATTTGTATTCAAATCGGGTATTTTCTAATAATTTTGTATAAATTTAATAAATTTAGATTTTTGAAATTATTTCTTAAATTGCTATGATGTAAGATTTCAGAAGTATTTCTTTATATATGAGAATGTGTACGTAATAATGAGTAGCAGGGTCATGGCAATAATACTGGAATTTAAAAATATCTGTAATATGTATTTGGACATATTTTTTTTTATATACAATTTTCCACAGACATATTCGTCTGTGCCTTTTTTAATATACTTTAATATTATTATATTTATTTAATTTCCACTTTTGTACAACTCCAGCCGAGATGTTACAATTTGCCTAATAGTGGCACCGAGGCAGAGGACATATTACACGTGTACTCGATCGTTATCTTATTAAATACTAGCTGTTACCCACAACTTTTTCCGCACGATTTTTTTTTTATAATTATGAATAATAATTATAAAATAAAAGTAGCATAACTTACTCCTTATAACATTAGGTGTCTGAGAGTGGCAGTTCCGAATAAAAGCCGTCCAACCGTTTCAGTGCTTAGAATGAACAAACAGACAGACAATTATTTTTTTGTTTTTTATTGTGTAAGTACCGTATTTACTTCCATATGCATTTATTGAAAAGCTGTTAATTTAAAATTACAAGCAGACATTTCAATGTATTTCTATAGGGTTCATTTTTTTTTAATATTTTATTCTGTCATTTAAAAAACAACACAACATATACAAACTATATAAACTTTTATAAGATTTTTTTCCGGAATGTTAAAATGTAATGTTTAAATACATATATAGTGGTTATATGATCATCGTCACATACTCTGTAAACACGTGCAAAGCAAGGACACGTCTCTAGTGTTAGATAATACACATTTCTTTAGCATTCACATGAGATTAAACATACAGATAGATACGATGCGACCGACTCGAGATATAATGTAAATTTCTTACAGCTAACCCAATGGCTTTCTTGGTAGAATGTAGTAACACTGGTTTCAAGTAGATTGTATAATGATGTATCTCAATTACTGTCACTTGCCTTGGACGGTCACTGTAAATTCGGAGGCCAATATTGATAGGTGAAGGTGAACTGTCTTACAGTTACCAATTTCTGAAGGTACAGTTACGACAATGTTTACAAAGTTGAATCACATCTAAAAGTGCAGTCTGATTTATCAAACACAATTAAACAGAAACAGCATCCTAACAACTGTTACCTGATTGTCCGCTCCAGAGGCTCTGGATATCGTTGCATTGTGGACCCAGTGCTTCTGGACGTGGACACAGATATATTAATTAAATATATCTCTGTATCTGTATATTATATGTTACTAACATAGTCTTATAAGTTTTTACTAACACAATATGGATGTAATCCGAATTAAAATAAATTATGAGCGAATTTCAAATTAAACTTAAAAATAATCTTAAGACATGCTTATGTTTAAGAATTATAACTTTTAAAGAATACTATTTTGTCCTATATTTGCTGATTTAAATTGAAAATAGATCACAGACATAAAACTAATTTCTTCTTAATATTCATGATGTTTTTTATAAAGGGAATCTTCTATACTAACAATGAAAACTGTAATCACTAAACATACATTTTTATTTTGTAGCCTTTAATATACTTGTACTGAACTTCCAACCATTACATCACTTTAAAAACTATTATAATGTATTTAAGTAATAAATATGACAATATATATATTTTCTCTACAGTTCCCTTCTGATCTCTATAATATTATATCCTTTTTATTTTATGTCAATATATTTTGGCGCCAAGTTATTTTACCTTTTTAAAATGGACTACAAGCAACGGAACAAACCCAAACAGCTATAATAATGAGACAATATTGAAAGTGGTACATTTAACACATGAGGTTATTAAAAAAAACAAGAGGTGTTTATTTCTACGCGTTTTTTTATTAAGAATAATAATAATAATTAACCCGCCCCGGCTTCGAACGGATGCATTACAAAACTTTGAATTTCTCACACTCATATACACTCATATAAAAAAAGTCTAATCAACACATACTATTACAAATTATTAAATCATTTTTTACCAAGTAGGTAATAACTATGTTACCTTTTGTGATCTGAAGGATATACTGGCTGGTTGTAAAAAAAATCGTGTAACATTTGTTTTTTTTTTACACAAATTCAAAAGCGAATGCATTTGTTCGAATTTTATAGCGTCTTCTGTGCTTATTAAAATGTATTATTCTGTTATTAATTTTATAATTTAAACAATAATTTGAAAACAGTTTTGGATACATTTTTGGATTAGGCACCTTACTTTGTACTACGTACATACAGTACTTACTCGTAATTATTGTTAATTAAGATTATTAAAAAAAAATTGTTGTTTAATATCAAAATACGTATGTCAAAAGGTTTATCATTTTTTTACCTGTCCCATCTCTAGCAAGCTACATATATTATTGTAAAGTTTCATCCGTTCAGTAGTTTTTGCGTGAAAAGTAACAAACATCCATACTCACAAACTTTCGCGTTTATAACATTATTAAGATTAAGTTATCTTAATCTTAGTAATATTATAATAATAATAAATAACAATAATAATAATAACAAACGCGATTATTATCATTCTACTAGTACATATGTATTTAAAAAGTATATCTATATTTTTTTTAACTTGGCTTATCGCTTGACATCTACTTATACGGGAAATTAGATAATAAATTGTGTAAATAGAAAAGTATTTCTATAACTTTATATATATGGTTCTGTTTGTGTAGACGAATTACAGTTTTAGATTCGCCTAAAATGGATTGGCATATTGGTGTTACGTTCTTTCTTTTCTTGATTATTTTCTATCTTTTTATACTTTTAAGTTATGTGTTATTCAAATTTGAACAGCATTTTTAGTTGATTAGATCGTTTAATTTAAACAGATATTATTTAATAGTGCAGCGGTTATGCACTCCGTTTTACTTCCTTAAAAATTTATTTTTTATTAAGTGTTAAATTCTTGTCTATTATAAAGATTTATATACAAATTATCCTGATCATCTAGATAAATGACGTCCGCCACAGTTTTTCGGTTACGGTTTTCTAGAAACTTTTTGCCACGCACAACCACATTGTGGAATCACCTTCCAGCAATGGTATTTCCGAACTGATACGATATTGACACCTTCTAGAAAATAACTTATTCCTTCTTTAATGGCCGGAATCCAACTTGCAATTACCCTGGTGTGCAGATGCTAATGAGCAATGGTAATAACTTACCAACAGGTGATCCGCAAGCTCGTTTGTCCTCTATGCTATAAAATAGAGGTACGCCTGCATCCAACAAATTTTAATCACCGGAGAGTCATCATAAGTAACTAGATTCTCAAAGTTTTTGTTACGAAATTCTGTCAAAAAACTAAAGATTTTGGTAAGAAAAAGTACCTTTAGTTTATTGCCGGATCAAAATGTGAAGGAAGGAGATCAAGACAAGACGAGCAAAAAAAACTGCACCGGTATAGCCGTAAAATGTTGTAATGACTTATATTACATGTAAAACAATATAACATTTATAAAAAATATATAAAAATGTTTCCAACAGGTGATATAATCACCAAAAAAACGTTAAAATATATATAAATAAAATTGGAACGTCTGTTTGTAATTGAAGTAACCGTTTTTTACTACATGCATATGAATGTAAATACGGTACATATATCAAAATAACATTTTTTACAATTTTTGTCTCGTCTATTTGTTCCGGTTAATGTCTGAAATGGCTGGACGGATTTGACGGGACATTTTTTGGCAGGTAGCTGATGTAATAAGGAGTAACTTAGGCTACTTTTATTTTAGAAAAATAAAGTTAAATTCCACGCGGACGAAGTTGCGGGAACAGCTAGTATAACATAATAATATATATTAACATATTAACTGCTAATATACAATGTACAAATTCGGATGACTGGACCGAATGGAGATGACTTTCTCTCGCTGGCCTCAGTCTAGATTGACTCATTGAGTATTAATAATATTTTTTACATACGTATACATTTAGCCTTGCACCGTTTTTTTATTTAATTGCAATGACCAACAAACTGACGGATCACCTGATGGTAAATGGTGACCATCGCCTATATATGTGATAGCGTAATACTTTTATCACACAGCGCCATCTAGCCCCAAGCGAAACAGAACTTATGTTATGGGCTCTTGACTACTGAGTACTGAGATACATGTTTTTTGTAAATACATACATTTTATATATAGAAAACACTCAGACAGTTACAAACAATCATAGTCATGAATACAAATGTTTGTACCGTTTGAGGAATCGAACCTAGGATCATTAGAAGTAAGGCTGCATCCCCGTAAGCTATCATACTTTCCATCATGTGGTTCATCAATCTGTTTACCATTCCACTCGTATGAAAAAGACATTATTCTACATGCACGCTGAGAACTCACGTAATAAAAACTGCTTTCTTAAAGATCAAAGTAGTCCGCAATCCGCATCCTACATTAAGATCCTAGTTTACGATTATTTATTCTGTGGACAAATCCTAATAAAACTTTATCTGTGAGGTATCTCTGATATAGTGCATTTAATAATAATATATTCTTCTTTCAATGTTAAATAAGTTATAGTCGAATTTCGACCACTGGGCGACTGACTAGTCAATTTTAAAAAACCAAATTATCTGTGTAACACTACATATATAACATAATGTTATATGTGTCAACATTAAACTTTTATGTTGAGATACTTTTAGATACAGTTATTATTTATTAAAGTCTTAATACACAATTGCTAAATAAAGGTCTTTAAAGTGTTGGTTACCTGAATCTTTTGCCAGAGTTACGGAAATGCGAGAGCAATCTTCTGCAAATTCGACAGCTGTGGTCCGCCTATGTACACCCCTTCTAATTTTTTGAGGAATTTTCTCCATAACTTTCAACCATATGTCAAACAGAGATTCATGTGGGCAGTGCATTGTCAATATACATATAATACATAATCATTACATAGTATAAAACAAAGTCGCGGAGGAGGAATCGAACCCACGACCATCGGAGGTAATGCGGTCTATTATATATACCACAGAGGCAGTCATATATTTTATATAGTACAAAACAAAGTCGCTGTCGCTGTCGCTGTCTGTCCGTCCCTATATATGCTTAAATCTCTAAAACTACGCAATGGATTTTGAACCAGTTTTTTTAATAGATAGAGTGATTTCAGAGGAAGGTTTATATGTATAATACATCTACATCTAAGCGAAGCCGGGGCGAATAGCTAGTACTATTATATATATTCTATTTGTATTAATTTTATTACAGATGAATTTTATTTTTTATCAAAAATATATATCTATAGTGCATTTCTATATATATTTACATATATTTCGCAATATATCAATGTGATTTCATTAGAGAAAATTTATTTATTTATATGTTATGCAGTTATGCTAATATAACGTGATGTCATATGAATGAATTAATTTCGCTGTGTTTGTATGTTATATATATGTTGTTTGTGATTTGTTTTCATAATAATATTAACTTGTTTACACTCACTTTTAACTATCTAGTTTTATGACGTTTGAGATTAGATAAGAAAGTTGTTCTCAATTCAATGCACTTAATAATAATAATAAATCTTTTTTTTCGGACTACTCTAATGCTGTCGCAGCTGGCCTTTACAGCTTCACCAGGCGATAGGGGCGAGTGCAGATGGCACTCCAAACCAAAGCAAGGACTTATGGAGCGGCTGAAGGCCAAACCCCGCCTGACGAATAAGACTTTAGTCTGAGGGCACCGCCGGGGTTCGAACCTCGGCTCAGGCCGTTTGAATTGGACGGGGTATCGACCGGAGGGGTATAATAAATCAGGACAATTCACACAGCGCCATCTAGTCCCAAGCAATACATTTGTAGATTAGATTGTAGAATAGAATATAGTACTAGACATCTGATATAAATACACACATACATTTTTTTGTCAATACATACATAATATGCATAGAAAACACTCAGACCGATACAAAACATCCTACTTATAAAAACAATAAAATCTCAGGACAATAGCGCCATCTAGTCTCAAGGAAAGTAAAGATTGTAGTGTAGGTACTAGACAACTGATATAAAAACATAGACACATTTTTTCTATAAATATATACATAATATACACAGAAAACACCGAAACTGATACAAACAATACTCATTAATACAGTGAAAGGAACCCGCGACCGTCGATAATAAAGCGGTGAGCTTAACCGCTAGACCGCCGACACCGTCATATGTTTATAATAATATTTTCAGGGTTTCTTTATAAAATAAACTAAAATTTGTTTCTCTGTAAACAAAGAAATGTTTTATTTAATTTTAAAACACTACAATTATTTAACACTGAAATAATGAATCACACATATAACTCACCTGTAAACAAAGAAACGACATTTAAAGTTTATTACAATTATTATTCAACTATTACTGTCTTTTTATAATATGTTTTATATAACCTTATTCACGCACACTTGTTTTTGCACGATCCATTTTTATGTTATTTCTATTGACAGCTCCTTTTGACACTCCTTGCAATCAACAGATCGGAACGTGCCAAAATTTTAATTGTTGAAATATTTAATTATATTATTATAAAGAATTTCTTTATATGTTTATTTATTTATTTATACACCTATCATTACAGTCCTAGGCCCAATACTACAGTGTATCTAATACTATATCATAACATGTTCGACAATGTTTAAACAACAATACATTACAAATAGAGTTTCTAATAAGATCTCAAGCAAACTCCTTTAGTGGAACTGTTTTGTAAGATGATTATTACTGTTAGAGAAATTTGTATTCTCCTTATGGTACTATTGACTAATTTACTTAAATCTGTGTTTATATAACTAACAGCGGTGAATGATTGCACAATGAGGGCTCGAGATTGAGGTAAACGGTCACAACCAGTACCATCTTGCACACCCCGGTTATAGTTTCAAAATACATGTAAAACTTACAAGTACATAAATATATGAATATTACGAAGTGACAGCAATGTAGGTTGCGTGGATACCTGCTGAGTAACGGCTAAACATTTTGTTGACGGCCCCAGTGGCCTAGCGGTTAAGTACGCCTTACTTCAGGTGGTCGCGGGTTCGATTCTTCGCACGGTACAGACATTTTCATTTTATTCATGAGTATGATTGAATTAGTCTAAATGTTTTATGTGTATATTATGTATCTGCAATATATATATATATATATATATATTTGTATCAGTTGTCTAATACGTATAATACAAATCTCCTTAGCTTAGGACTAGATGGCGCTGCGTGAGTTTTCCTGGGATATTATTATTATTATTATTATTAATGAAGTAAAACTTCGTGCCATATTTATACCGCATATATCACGGGGAGTGTTCTGAGGAATTGTTTTTTACGGATTAATACCAGCCTGATCATCTGGATGAATGGCGATCCTCCACAGTGCGGTTGTCTAGAAACTTTTTGCCACGCACAATCACATTGAGGAATCACTAGTACAATGGTAATACAATGGTATATCCGAACCGATGCCATATTGAAACCTTCAAGAAAAGAGCTTATTCCTTTTTTAAAGGCCGACAACGTACTTGCAATTCTCCTGGTGTTGCGGGTGCTCATGGACGACGGTAATCACTTACCATCAGGTGAGCCGCATGCTCGTTTGTCCCCTGTGTTTTAAAAAAGCGATAATTGCGAGGAGTATAAAATTTCGCACACTTACAATGTGTGATATTTTGATTTTTTTTTCAATTTAATAATAATAACAACTGTGTGGCCTGAATTGTTAGGGTTTACTATTATTTCATATTCGTCAGTCCATGACTAATTTTCATAAAAAAAAACAAAGATTTTTCTTTCAGTATTAGTATCCAGAATATTTTATATCTGTATTTTTAATAAAATATTTTAACACTCCATTTATGCTATTAATTTCAAATGTGGAAAATTGGCAAGAAGATCAACTGGTGAGATCTCTGACAGCACCCACGCGACTTTCTACATCTACCTATGGTGATGTATCAGTATAACATAACAGCTTCTATTGAGTAAGGAGCCTATTGACCGTCACCAAATACGATATGGTGCTAAGTGTCACCATATCAAACAAACTGTAACTAAAACATAGCAAACTTAGAAATGTTTTCAACAAAAATCTGCACATTTTGCCAAACTGAAGAGGAAACGCCACTACACATCCTATGTGGTTGTAGCCCACTCATGCATAAACGAAATATCTCCTTTAGAAAGTGCACTCTATGCCGAGGAGATAAAAACAATAGCTTCTAAGAATATCCTTCATTTCTTCTCCCTGACGACTCTAGGTAGTAAATTTTGAAAAAGGGCGAACACAATAGATCTATATAGGTCGCAGTGCTACAGGTCTAAGCACCTGACAATAGCCGAAACCTCTCGATAAAAAAAGTGTCACGATTTTAGAACATCTAACATATATGATACTAGCTGTGCCCACGGTTTCACCTGCGTCAAAATTTATAGCCTATATATTAATCTAATGTATAAGCAATATTACATTAAACTTTCATCAAAATCCGTTCAATAGTTTTTTTTTTAATGGGACGCGCGGGTTTGATTGGAGAGAATTAAGAACCATGCAAATATTCTGCAGAATAATTATAATATTATAGTTAACTTTTTTTTTTATAACACAGGGGACAAACGAGCATGCGTCTCACCTGATGGTAAGTGATTACTGCCGCCCATGAGCACCCGCAACACCAGGGGAATTGCAAGCACGTTGTCGGCCTTTTAAAGGGGAATAAGCTCTTTTCTTGAAGGTTTCAATATCGTATCGGTTCGGAAATACCATTGCTGGAAGGTGATTCTACAATGTGGTTGTGCGAGGTAATTATATGAGTTAATTTTATTCAAATGAAAGCGTTCTGACCCAGTGGTTTCCAACCCTGAATTAGATCCTATAGGTTGTAATTCAGGACGTTAGAATTTTTCTGTCTGTTTGTTTGTGTGTTCCGATCTAAAAACGGCTTAACCGATTTTCACAAATATATTATAGTAAGCTTTATTAAACCTTGCAGTTTATATTATTTCAATTAGTTAACAAAAAATATATATTTAGTCCCTATGTATAAGTTACGTAACTTATTCTAGTATGTATATAAATATAATGATATAAAACACTCAAATCAATTACCTTTAATACGGATATTGATTGAAAAGTCAAGTTTCCAATAAAAAACCTACAAAATTTCTATAAAATCACCAATAAACTCTGAGAAACCAAATGGAGCCCATATATTATGTCAATACGTATATAACTTCTTTAATGCTAAGCGAAATGCTTTTGAATTGCTAATTACATTACGTCCATATTACGATGGACACCATTCACCGACACGTCCGATGCACTTCCTGTACTTACTAGCATTTACAACAAATGTAATAGACACGGCAAATATATTATTTTTATTGGATGATAATGGAATTATACACACGCCAGCGTTAACGGTTTTTGATGGCGTGGCACCAGTGGAGGATGATAGGATGAGCATAAGGTAAGGTCAGTTGGCCCATCGTGGCAATATCATCAGGGATTTATAACAGTGCGGAAACACGGGGGACCGCGTGGAGGTCAACCTGACTAATGGGGTCGTCTGTCTACATTACTAACAATCTCTTCCAAGTAACTCAATTCCTAATAGTTTGCCAGGGTTAGGTCGACTTTCACGCACCCCTCACCCCCCTCTGGTAACCATGGTGGCAAATTCCTGGTGAATTCGTCACGATGGGTTAACCGATCTAACTTTATTTTTATGCTATCCTCGTACACTGGTGACCCCTCGTGGGTCCGTATACCGTTAGCGCAGGCGTACGACTCATTCCATAACCATCCATTAAAAAAAATGTATGGATACTAAATCTTATAAGATAGTATCAATAACACATAATACTCAACACTTTATTACAATGTATAGAATCAGTAATAAATTCAACACCCGTTGCCATTGACAAACCACTTTATTGTGAAAGTATGTAAGTTCAATAATGAGGGTAAAGCTTTATAAGGCCAATTTAATTAATAATTTTATTGAGTCTGTCATTGATGCTTTTTATTTCAGTTAGGCTATGTGACCTCGGCCCGGAGCCTTTCCTCATCAGGTATTGATGGATAAACGAAAAGAAGTTTTGGTGATTATATTTGGTGAAATTACAGGATAAAAGGCAGAAGATATTTTAGTCTTCTGGAACGCAGGAGTAGTATCGTCTGATACGATCTTCGGTCTGTTACATTTCAGGATGAAATGTTTGAAAGATTCTTCCTACCCTAAGCAGATCTCAGATCTCGTTTAGAGTCCATTGTCCTACAAATATTATAGTATAATATTCTATGTAATATATGTTCTATGTTTAAATGTGTTTAGAAAATAATATAATAATTGAATAAATAAATGCTCATTCATTCATTTCATACGAGGACGAAGATAAACATTATTTTATCTTAAGAAATGCGGATCAAAACCTTACTAAATCTAATAGAAAATAATAAGAATATCGTATTAATTAATCTACAATATAATGTACCACACTCTACATATACCTATGTATTATACCATAATTATATTAAAAAATGTATTGATTTTCATAAACTTTTGCATTTATAATAATAGTAGGATATATATACATAATATAGGATGCCTTGTCTATTTTTATCTAACTCTACGCGGTAGACGATTAATCTTGCGCGCGCGCACCTATTCCGATGTCTGCGCAATATGTAATAAAAGATGAGCGGCGCGTTCTGATAGACACGTACTTGACCTAGCAACGTATTCATTATAGTATATATATATATATTTATTTATTTATTGGCATTAATAGAATACATAATATAACATTGTTTATTTTCAAGCAAACACGGTAAATAGTTATTTATATTTTTACATAGCACAATACATATACGTTAGAAACTGACATGCAAAAATTTTTTGCAAAATAAGTATCAAATAATTATTAATAACAAAAAATTATATGAAATTAAACTAAATAAAAAAAAACAAAATTGGTATAGATAAATCAAGTTTCATATTATTATATAATTTTAAAGATATAATAATACTAGCTGTACCCGCGATTCCGTCCGCAAGGAATTTAACTTTATTTTCTAAAACAAAAGTAGCCTAAGTTACTCCTTATTACATCAGCTACCTGCCAAAAAAAGTCCAGTCAAAATCGGTCCAGCCATTTCGGGGATTAGCCGGAACAAACAGACAGACAGACAGACAAAAATTGTAAAATTTTTTTTTTAATGTATGCATGTAGTAAAAAACGTTTATTTCAATATTACAAACAGACACTCCAATTTTATTTATATTTATAAATTATAGATTATAGATAAATACTTGTCTCTAAAATGTACAGTTTGAATACAAATAAATAAATCGCTATTTAGCGATAAGGCCGCCCATTGTTACCTCTTCATTATAATTATGATTTTTTTTTATATTTGATATACATATTAAATTATGTAATTATTATTTTCTTCCTGCGAGAGGAACAATAAAGAGTATTTAATTCATTCAAATAAACATCAACATTAATTCTATAAAAAAACTGTTGTAATCATCTCGAATTGTGCAGAACATCAGATTCGTAATGGTACTTTATTCGTCGCATAATGCTCGTTACACGGATTGCATGTCCGGTTACAAGATATGATTTATTTTATTTACTTTAAATTACTCTATTGTCGAGATAAAGTATTATTATCTATTATAAAAGATGAACTAACCATCTCATAGATGACTAGCTACGTTCGCGGTTTCACCACGTGAAATTTATAGCCTATGCATTATTCAGATGTATAAGCTTATTACTGTAAAGTTTCATCAAAATCCGTTCAGTAGCTTTTGCGTAAAAGAGTAACAAACATCCATACTCACGAACTTTCACGTTTATAATATTATTAAGAAAATG
This sequence comes from Achroia grisella, assembly GCF_030625045.1. Lineage (NCBI taxonomy): Eukaryota > Metazoa > Arthropoda > Insecta > Lepidoptera > Pyralidae > Achroia > Achroia grisella. The sequence goes on along the minus strand of NW_026712653.1, from coordinate 1,591,093 downwards.
TAATTGTTGTTTTGTGGAAAAAATGCCACTTGAAATTCATAGCACTCAAAATAAAACCTGATTGCAAAGAAATGAGTGCATATCGGTTTCTATATTGTTTGTCGTATGCCTAATTCTTGTTAATGTGTATTCACTAAGAACAACATTTATTTAAAAGAGCAACACGCAAGTTTCTTGCTTACTCTTCTTGTGATAAATCTGCGTTCTGACTGAGTGGTAGAAACAAAAAATATGCGTATTCTAAAGTGCTTATATTATGTTTATTTACTATACACTAGTTAACGTTTAAATAAAAAAAATAATTAATTAATTAACGCTGTACTTAATTATTATCTTTTATATAAAATTCTCGTGTCACAATGTTAGTTACCATACTCAGCCGAGGCGGTTTGAGCGATTTTTATGAAATTTTATATGCATATTCAGTAGGTCTGAGAACCGGCTACTATCCATTTTTCATACCCCTAAGTGATAAGGGTTGTTAACATATTTTCTTTTTTTATGTGACATTAAAAAATACATACAACCCTAAATTTTCACCATTCTATCACCCCTATTTTTTAATAGCGATTTTAATTTATATAGCAAAACAATGTTTGCGGGATCAACTAGTCTAATATATATAGAATTCTTGTGTCACAGTGTTTATAAAACTCTCTTAAACGGCTTGACCAATTCTTACGAAATATTGTACATTCAGTAGGTCTGAGTATAGGACGTAAATTCATGTAATATTGGACAAAACTGTGCTGTAACATATATACTCCATATTGGGAGTCGGTTAAAACAGTGATTTGCATTAAAATATAGTAATTTACATGCATCTAAGGATGAATATTGTGGTTTCCTTATTAGATACCGTTATGCAAGTATGGCGGTGGTGACTCGAGTTTAGCAGTTACATATCACGTACAGGTTTAAGCCATACCTACGCGATTTGAATTGTATCACAAATAGCAATAGAATATATTAATGACCCGGGTGGTCTAGTGGTGGCACACCGCTATTTCCGATGGTCACGGGTTCGATTCCGTACGGTACTAACAGTTGTATTCATTAGTATGCTTTTGTATCGAATGTTTTATATGTATGTATGTATTTACAAAAAATCTATGTATTTGTTTCAGTTGTTTAGTAATATAACAAAAGCTTGGCTTAAGTTGGCGCTGTGTGAATTGTCCAACAATTAATATTATTATATATTTGTTTTTTTTTTATGTAATCAAATTTAAGAACTAACGGTTAAAGTTCCCATCAGTTAGATGGGAAGTGATAAACAGCGCCATGGAAAAAAAGCAAATTCTGTTGATTTACTTGCCAAAAAATTTTTTTAGAAATAATACAATGAAGAAAGCAAATAGTTACTGTTTACTTTTTTTTTAATCTTATTCAAAACCTAAAAGTTAACGGCTAACCCTATCTTATTCAATATTATAAACGTGAAAGTTTGTGAGTATGGATGGATGTTTGTTACTCAGTCGCGCAAAAACTGAACGAATATTGATGAAATTTTACTGTAATATAACTTATACATCAGAATAACATGTGTGTTTCATGCAAGTGAAACCCCATGCACAACTAATATTAAATAAACCGAATGCGTTTCTTTGGAAATTTAATAATAGTAATCTCAGGACAATTCACGCAGCGCCATCTAGACCCAAGTTAAGCTAGCTAAAGCTTGTGTTATGGGTACTAGATAACTGATACAAATACATAGATATATTTTGTTTTCGTAAATACATATTATACATAGAAAACACCCAAACCGTTACAAACAATCATACTCATTAATACAAATGTTTATCCGCGCGAGGATTGAACCCGCGACCATCGAAAGTAAACCGGTGTTCTAAACCGCTAGACTACCGAAGCCGTCAAATTTAAATTCAAAACAACTAATGAAAAATTATAACAAATTGAATATGCTTCTATGGGAAATAAATTTAAATAAATTAATGCAAAAACGACTAATTACAACACACCATTGTGTATTAACACTGTTTAAAACTGTAAAAACAAACACAAAACGGTGAGATCCGATAAATCTAAAAGCTATTACCGGACTGCCAGCATGACCGGATACTGTTATGCAATCATTGAAAGTGAATGGTCACATATGGCGATGACTGTTAGAATTAGTGGCTTTACTTGCATTATGTGATTGTATACTTCACTTGAGATTTGTGTTACTTAATTAGCAACCACTATCCGAAATAGATTTTAAAATATAAAGAATTGTATGTAATTAAAAATAGAAAACTACATTAATTACTACATCAATACACACACACACACAAACACAATCACAATCTCTGTGCATTTTCTACCGCATTTATCACGGGGAGTGTTCTGAGGAATTGTTCGGATTAATACCAGCTGCTGAGTTTCAACACCGTACCACCCGCCAGAAATTGAAATACCATCCTGATCATCTGAATGAATGGCGGTCTTCCACAGTACGGTTTTCTAGAAACTTTTTGCCCCGCACAACCACATTGTGGAATCACCTTCCAGCAATGGTATTTCCGAACCGATACGATATTGAAACCTTCAAGAAAAGAGCTTATTCCTTTTTAAAAGGCCGACAACGTACTTGCAATTCCTCTGGTGTTGCGGGTGCTCATGGGCGGCGGTAATCACTTACCATCAGGTGAGCCGCATGCTCGTTTGTCCCCTGTGTTATAAAAAAAAAACACAAACACATACTTATTTAGTACACAAATCACATACTAAATTAAGTATAAGTAAAAATGAGTGTCCTTATTAGCCAACTAACTGCAAACCAGTTTGGGGATAGTTGTAAAAATAAATTGTATTAAAAAAAAACACGCGATCACGCATGCACACACACACATACACACAACATGCTCAATGCACTCCACATTTAAGCTTAAAACTAGATATATTACAAATTTATATGAAGGGGAGGCCTGGTGTAAGGAAATTCTGTCTAAGGAAAATCTGGAGCCACAGCCTACAGGCCGTGGCTTAGTTTGGGCTCCATATTTCCCACAAATTATATTTGTGAATAGAATAGAATAGAAAAAGGTAAAGACCTGAAAGAGTACATTCTGAAATTATTGTGTATTCTATTCTCTTTTTTTCCCACAAATTATATTTGTGAATAGAATAGAATAGAATAGAATAGAAAAAGGTAAAGACCCGAAAGAGTAAATTCTGAAATTATTGTGAGTAACAAGAAACATAATTAAAATTCTATTTTTTATTAAATGATTACTAACTGTCGTCTATATACAAGAAAAGTACCATGAACATCATGTTATCATGTGATAACCGTGACACAACTCATGCATTGATGCCATTCTAGAGGAATTCATGCTTTTTAACCTGCAATTTCACTGCCTTATTAGGCATAAACCCTGAACAATTTACACAGCGCCATCTAGACCGGTAAGCAGAGCTTGTGTTATGGGTACTAGACAACTGATATAAATACTTAGATACTTTTTTTGTAAATACATACATAATGTACATAGAAAACACCTATATATGAACAATCATAGTGATTAATACAATTTGCACCGTATGAGGAATCGAACCCGCGGCCATTGGAGATAAAGTGGTGTGACAAACCGCTAGACCGCTGGAGCCGTCCAATCGCATCCTAAAAATTAAACACTGGTTGCAAGCTGCTTGGCGGCTGATATAGGTGAGACTGATACACGCAGACTTTTTACAGTCTACCTTTGTATATATTTCTTCTATTATCTCTTATTGCGTACAATAATATCACGTTTTTTTTTATGCATGTTAATGGAATAGTGCACCCGCCTGCGCTAACGGTTTACGCTGGCGGGGCACCAGTGGAGTATAAGATGAGCATGAGTTCAGGTCAGTTAGCCCATCGTGAGAAATTCACCAAGAATTTATCAAGATGGTTTCCAGGGTAAACCGCGTGGAGGTCAATCTGACATGGTACATTAATGGCAATAAGATCATCAATTCACATTACTCCAAGTAATGGCAGGTTTATTCAACCATCACGGTTAACACACACTGTATAATATCTGTATAAAAAGTAAATGTAACTGGCAGCCTACAAACATGTGCATTGCCATGTCCGCAAAACATAATTTTGCCGTCGTCGCTAGCAAACCGGCTGCTTCAGTACAGCGGCGTGTGCCAAAAACGGCACTGAACATTGACCCTACGTGTGCTGCCACTGGCAACCGCGACGATGATGGCTTCGTCGTGGTACAAAAGAAGAGGCGCACAAACAGGGGCAATAGGAATCATTGTGGCACTGCACTCACTGGGCCCAACTTTCTGCTGCGTGCTGCTACACCGACCACGACAATGTACCTGTCCCGTCTACATTACGCCACTAAGGAGCAGGACATTGTCGATTATATTCGTACCAGGAGTGACATTGAGGGTAACGCAGCTGAAGTCGAGTCACAACGCGAGTTTCAAAGCGTTTGTGGCCCTGGTCCCCACCGACTTGCTGCCCACCTTCATGAAAGAGGACTACTGGCCGAAAGGTGTGGTATATCGGCGCTACCGTAGCAGATTGCCGTCTTCAGTGCCATGATCACACAGACAATATCATTGTATTAGTTTTTAAATATTATATTATATGTATGTTAGTCTAGAAGGTATTTATAATATGGGCCTAGTTGCCTGAAATAAATTAATAAATAAAAATAAATAAAAAAGAAAGTTGAAAAATAATAAAACTCAAAATTAACAGAGACATTAAAGCAACATTGCATGTTTATTTAATAAATATCCTCGATCAGGTTTAAACACACAGGTAAGTGGTGTAGTCGTGATTGCCGTAGGGTAAATGGATCATGTGTCAGTGGTAAGCGAAAGGTTAATACGACTGGTAGCACATACTGTTATGGTAAGTCATGTAAGAATATCTATCATCACTAAATGACATGATGACTGACGTTGAATCACTTTTAGTTTCTATTCTCTGTACCAATACATGAGTATATATAAGAATGAAAATAAAACGTTAGACTATAGATGAATATTATTTTATTTATAGCACTAGTTGTTCTGTTCTGCTGTGGAATAAACTTTTACATTTTATTTCTAAAATAAAAAAAATCTAAAATAAAAGTAGTCTAAGTTATTCTTCATTACATCAACTACCTGCCAAAAAAAGTCCCGTCAAAATCGGTCCAGCCATTTCAGAGATTAGCCGGAACAAACAGACCGACAGACAGACAGACAAAAATGATAAAAATGTTATTTTGGTATATGTACCGTATATATTTTATGTGCAATATTATTTTATTAATATTACTAGCTGTTCCCGCGACTTTTCGTCCGCGTGGAATTAATACTTACACATTATTTTTCTAAAATAAAAAAAAAATCTAAAATAAAAGTAGCCTAAGTTACTCCTCATTACAGCAGCTACCTGCCAAATAAAGTCCCGTCAAAATCGGTCCAGCCATTTCAGAGATTAGCCGGAACAAACAGACCGACACACAGACAGACAAAAATTATAAAAATGTTATTTTAGTATATGTACCGTATATATATATTCATATGCATGTAGTAAAAAACAGTTATTTCGATATTACAAACAGACACTCCAATTTTATTTATATGTGTAGTAACACATCCATGCATACTCACAAACTTGCGTATTTATAATTTTAGTAAGATTTTGTTTTATAACAAAAAGGTAACTTTAAAAAAGTCGTTGAATCATTAATACTAAACATACTGCTTCAAAAACAAGACAACATAAATAAGTAATACAGAGTAATCCCATCGAAATGACTTTGTATAAAGTCTATTATGAAATTATTATTAAAATATGTTACATCTTATGAATGTAGTTATAAAAAAACTTTACAGTTAAAATTTTGTCAAGAAAATATTAGTTAAATATCTCAGTAATCCAATTGTTATAAATATTAATTAAAATTGATATTTTTTTTTTTAATTTTTTATATCTTCACTAGATGGGAGATATTTTTAACAAACGTACAGACAATATCAATCATTACCATCCAATCACTCACTCAAACACCTGCCTCGAAGAAAGCATTATTAATATTGCCAGTTGCATAATTATATACTATGATATATTATAACTATTCATATTGCAGGCACATCATTAATTTCATGCTTCCAATAATAACCGTTCAAATTGTAATTAATTAGATATTAATAATCTGTACATATAAATAAAATTGGAGTGTCTGTTTGTAATATTGAAATAACTGTTTTTTACTACATGCATATGAATATAAATATGGTACATACACCAAAATAACATTTTTTACAATTTTTGTCTGTCTGTCTGTTTGTTCCGGCTAATCTCTGAAAGGGCTGGACCGATTTTGACGGGACTTTTTTTGGCAGGTAGCTGACGTAATAAGGAGTAACTTGGCTTAATTTATTTTAGAAAAATAAAGTTAAATTCCACGCGGACGAAGTCGCCGCTATAGGTAGTATAAAATAAAATAAGTTTTGTGGAAATTTCATGTTTTTAAATTTATTTATATGTATATATATATATAATATTTTTCTAATTTTTTGATGTAACAGTTACCATTCTAGGTAACTGTTGATGCAAAGGTACATCTGTCAGGTAATTACTATTATAGAATAGAAGCAAGATAAATTTGCCATGTGAATACACTTAGGCCCATTATTCGCGTCTAAGGTATCATACCTTACTGTTACCTTACCCTGTAATTTCACTGCCATATCTAAATAAAACATGTATACAAATAAATGATAATTCAGGATATTCAGTGCTATCCAGTCTCATGGTAAGCAGAGTTCGTGTTATGGGTACTTGACAACTGATATAAATAAATAGATACAGTTTTTTTTTGTAAATACAATCGAAACTTCGTCCGCGTGAAATTTAACTTTATTTTCCTAAGAATAAAAGATTTTTTCTGAAATTAAAGTAGCCTAAGTTACTCCTTATTGCCTTAAAATAAAATAAAATTTAAGAGTGGACTACCCCTAACATTTAAAGGGATGAAAAATAGATGTTGGCCGGTTCTCAGGCCTACTCAATACGCTCACAAAATTTCATGAGAATCTGTCAAGCCGTTTCGGAGGAGTATGGGAACGAAAACTGTGACACGAGAATTTTATATATAAGATTATAAGTAATCATAGTCAAGAATACAAATATTAGTACCGAACCCGTGACTATCGGAAGGCGGTGTGCTAAACCACTACACCATGAGGTTGTTAAGATGTCGCATAAGGTCTATAGAATATATGCGCCGCATATAAATCTGCCTAATCATTTGAATTACTTCGTCTCCAGCGACGCCCGAGCGAAGATATAGTTACGTGAGTGATGGGTATTAGAGATTTATTTGGGTTGCAGATTAAATTATTCACCCGATACTAGCTCCATACCCTGGTTCCGCATGAGTAAAGCAATAATCTAAACGAATGAGACTAAATCTTGCCTTTACAATAGTAGCATGTTAGGAAATAAAATATTTCTTTCAGATTCCTTGTTCTAGTAGTATATGTTTTATTTCTGTATAAACAATTTTTTTATCTATCTCTTTACTAGCTACTCCCCCCGACTTCGCACGGGTGTACATGTATTATATATATAAACTTTCCGCTTGAATCACTCTGTCTGTATTAAAAAAACCGCTTCAAAATCCGTTGCGTTGTTTTAAAGATTTAAGCATACATAGGGACGGACAGACAGCGACAGCGACTTTGTTTTATACTATGTAATGATGAGTACTGTGTACTTTTTTTTAAGTTAATAAACATTATAATAATAATAACAATAATCTCAGGACACAGCACCATCTAGACCCAAATTAAGCTAGCTAAAGCTTGTGTTATGGGTACTAGATAACTGATACATATACATAGATATTTTTTTTGTAAATAAATACATATTATACATAGAAAACACCCAGACCGATACAAACAATCACATTCATGAATACAAATATTTGTGCCGTGTGAGGAATCGAACCCGCGACCATCGGTCGTAAAACGGTGTGCTAGACCGCTAGACCACCGAGATCGTCGTCGTCGTATTATTTATTAAATACTCTATATTTAAATAGATTACAGATATGTTAAAAGATAAACTTAAAGATAAACTGACATTGTTTTTCAATACCTGATTATTACATAAAATTTTTCAGTAGTCCATACCACTCTTTAAACATTTTCAAGCGAAGATATGAGTGTCACTGCCCTAGTTATTTATTTCACCGACTTCTAAACCAAACAGGTTGTGAGTTCGAATTTAGCTATCCATAATAGTTAACCAAAAAGTTTTAAACAATCAGTTTATTAGTTAGTTAAAATTTTCATAGTATCTACTATGAAATTAAATTATTATTAAAATTTTCATAGTATCTACTATGAAAATTTTAACTAACTAATAAGCATTCTTTGAAATAAAAATAATCTTTATTCAAAAAACTCATTACAAGCACTTTTGAATAGTCATATTTTAATTCTACCACTCATTCGGAATGCAGATTCATCACAAGAAAAACGAGCAAGAAACTTGTGTGTTGCTCTTTTTAATAGATGTTTTTTTTTATATAAATAATTACAGTATAACAAGTAAGAGGCATGCGATAATCAACATAGAAATCGCTACGCACTCATTATTAGTGTAATTAGATAATATTGTCACTGCTATGGATTTAAAGTTTTTCTATAAACATTTTTCTTGAAACAGTGATGTCCAAACAAACACTAAACCCATAAAACATCATTACGTCAGACACAAAAACCATGACAGTCTCCATACCGTTCCGAGGAGACGCCATAAAAAAACCTCATCTACTAAAAGCATCCGGAAATGCAGGAAGCTAATTAGCAATAATATTTAAAACAAACAAACAGCCGAAACGTTAAGCGAAATTTATACCAAGACAATATTAGAAGAGAGAAATGAGCGGAGCGAATGCAATAACAATAAATAGCAATAAATAAAAGGATTCAGTTGTTGCTTGTATTGTATGATACTAATCCTGAAGGACAAGAAACTGTGGAGACGACCGCTTTTATATTTTATTTTAATATTTTGTAAGCTTTGTTCTGGATTGAAGTGTGATTTCTGGTCCCTCTTGTATTCTCTATAAATGTTAGATATATAGTATTTTTTTCTATATCACAATAAGTAACTAAATAAATATCATATTTACTTCGATAAAAACTTACTTAAGAAAGTTTGTATATTATCGTATATCTTATATATATAACCTTTTTGAATCTGCTTTAGTTTTTGTAGATTAATTTAGATAAAAACACATACACATAAATTTAGATACATACCCATATATAATTTAAAAAGCAGATTAATGTTTAAAATAAAGTAAATTAGCCTAAATAAATCTGGAAGTAACTAAATTACAATTTTTGTCATTAACAAAATCTAATTTAGTAGTCTAGTAAATTGTTGATTTTATAAAAGATGTATGTATATTTTATAAAAAAATGTTTTATTTATTGTTATTAAGACAATGTTGTTTATTATATCAATCAATTATTACTTAAAAAAGCATATTAATATTATTCAGCACTTATGCTGCTTAAATAAACGTTTAAACTAAAAGATAATTAATGTAGCACAAATCGACTCCACTCCAACAATTTCCACAGAACTAATCCAAGGCAATGCCGACTGTTACGGCGATTACTTTAATTGGCTCAATCTCCATTCAAAACCACCTCGCGGCCGGGGGAGGGGTGGGGGTCGCCAGATTTATAGCGAAAGGGTAAGGCTTCTGATCCCTGTTTATGAAGGAAGATACCGAAAAAAGCTCGAGCTAATGCGGTAATAGTTTCGCGTTTAGGAATTAGCATTTAAAATGGACTTTATTTGTTAAACTTATATATAAATACAAAGTAATTAATAATAATCTCAGGACAATTCACACAGCGCCATCTAGACCCAAGTTAAACTAGCTAAAGCTTGTGTTATGAGTACTAAATAACTGATACAAATATATAGATTTTTTTTCTAAATATATACATATTATACATAGAAAACAGATCGTGGAATTGAATTTAATTGAAAGATTTTTTCTAAAATAAAAATAGTCTAAATTACTCATTATTGCTACAGTCTCTCCAGCGGTGCCAAATTGACTATCGATATATCGAAGCGTTGAGATGTTTGTATGAAAACGCCACTATGTCAGTTCGCCTCCACGACCAGAATTCGAAGCCTATCCAACTGCAGCGAGGTGTCAGACAAGGCGATGTTATATCGCCAAAGCTGTTTACCGCTGCGTTGGAAGATATCTTCAAGCTTCTGGACTGGAGCGGGCTGGGCATCAACATTAACGGCGAGTACATCAATCACCTTCGATTTGCCGACGATATAGTGGTCATGGCTGAGACCCTGGAAGACCTTAGCAAAATGCTCGAAGACCTCAGTAGAGTCTCACAAGGAGTGGGTCTTAAAATGAACATGGACAAGACGAAAATTATGTCAAACGTCCATGTCGTACCTGCTTCCGTAAAAATCGGAGATTCTACACTCGAAATTGTCGATCACTACGTATACTTAGGGCAAACTATCCAACTAGGTAGATCCAATTTCGAGAAAGAGGTCAATCGTCTAATCCAACTCGGATGGGCAGCGTTCGGGAAGCTCCGATATATCTTTTCGTCCAAATTTCCGCAATGTCTCAAGACGAAGGTTTACGACCAATGTGTGTTGCCAGTGATGACTTACGGAACAGAGACGTGGTCGCTAACTATGAGCCCCATCAATAAGCTCAGAGTCACTCAGAGGGCAATGGAGAGGGCTATGGTTGGAGTTACTCTGCGTGATCGAATCACAAATGAGGAGATCCGCAGAAGAACCAGAGTGACCGACATAGCACGAAGAATTGCGAAACTGATGTGGCGATGGGCATGGCACATAGCTCGTAGGACAGATGGCCGTTGGGGCAGTAAAGTCCTCGAGTGGCGACCACGAACCGGAAGACTCAGCTTGGGAAGGCCTCCAGCAAGGTGGACCGACGATCTGGTCAAGCTCGCTGGAAGGCATTAGATACCAGCAGCGCAGGACCGATCGTCGTGGAGATCGTCTTCCGGGCTGCGATGATGATAATGATGATGACTCATTATTACACCAGCTACTTGCCAAAACAAGTCCCGTTAAAATCGGTCTAGCCATTTCAGAGATTAGCCGGAACAAACAGACCGACAGATAGACAGACAAAATTTGTAAAAAAATGTTAAATGGTGTATGTACCGTATTTATATTCATATGCATGTTACAAACAGACACTCCAATTAAATTGATATGTACAAATAGATATTTACTGAGCAAAGCCTATTTCTCACTAAACAATTACTTGAATGACGACCGTGCATGGCTATAGTTGTTCATGCACAGGATTTTCATTTAGACATATGGACACCTATATAAGGAAATAATGTAAATAAACTGGCTTTTAAAAAAAAATTACCTTACAGAATTTTTGACATCTCAATCTGAATTTCACAATCTTTTGATTTGAGTTTCTTGCCAGTTCTTCTCAACTGAATCTGTATATTGAACTGGATGGTAGGGACAAAATTATAATAAAAACATTTGATGTTCGTAAGCGGCTAAAATGTGATACATGAATAAGTTTTTTTTTATTTGATTTGATTTGATTAAAACAGTGAGCAATCTCTATAATAAAATTGACCGAAAATCAGCGGAACGTACGTGTAAACGTTACGCTCAAAGAATCAGCTGAGTCAGCCCCTTTTGGTCAGAGTATGCAGTGAGAGGTACTAGTGTTGCTATTTCATACGTAGCTTAATCAGGCTTAATTTTTTATAATTTTTGTTCAACAGTGTACGAACTCAAATGTACATGTTTATTTTGTTCTGGCAATAAATAAATATTTATTTATTTATTTATATTTATTTATTTATAAACTTTATTGCACCAATCGAATTAATACATAAGAATTATACAGAAAAGAGATATGGAAGTACAAAAGGCGGTCTTATCGCTAGAAGCAATCTCTTCCAGACAACCTTTAGGTAGAGAAAATATAACAAAAATATTATTATTATTATTGTCAGATTTTCTCAGCGTTTGCTGTTTACCACACTTAAGGGCCGAAACGAAGTAAGTGCAGTGTGTGTGTGTATGTATGTATTAATATTGTTTTTTATATATATTATATATCTCCCTTTGATGGGGGTTTAACTTGTTATTATTATTTTTTAAACTTAAGAAACATTCTCATCTCTCATTCTTAAGGAGATGGCAATTATTATTATTATTCGGACAGAATAAGCACTACTTTTGCAACTGTACTTTAAGATCTTGTCTGATCGTCATAGACGGCCAGTAAAAACTTACGACCTATCTTCCAGTGAAACTGCATAAAAACCTACGACGTCGGATATCTTCGCCCATTTTATAACCCATCCGTTTCATATTGATTTTTTTATATAGTGTAGAGGACAAACGAGCCCGCGGCTCACCTGATGGTAAGTGATTACCGCCGCCCATAAGCACCAGCTCACCAGGGGAATTGCAAGTGCGTTGCCGGCCTATTAAGAGGGAATAAGCTCTTTTCTTTAAGGTTTCAATATCGTGTCAGAAATACCATTGCTGGAAGGTGATTTCCACAAAAAAAGCACGGTGGAATATAGTACTATTCATCCAGATGATCAGGATAGTAATGAAATGAAATTTTATTGCATAAAATGTGGTACATTGGGTGTGGTATTTGAATCATTAATTTTTGTTCCGCACATTTTCATTTCTGACATGCAACAGACAATTGTCAATTGAAATATTGTCATTATGCATTGCTTATTATAATTTAATAATGATTATCATTTTCTAATTAAAAAATATGAATATTGTAGGAACAATGTCAACAAGGAACAATAATCTGTGAGCACCAGCACATGTTATTGCAATAAACAAAAAATCTAATCAGTGTTCGCAACCTAAACTGACCAGTCCCCACAAGCAGGACCCGTTCACGAGTATGACGGATGATCCAGGCATCATTGCACACCCGACACACCACGCCGCCACAAGTTTGAACTTTATCGCGAGCAGGACTGTTTCAAGTTACTCCACATCAATTAGTAATATAAAAGCCTTACCAGTACCCCAGAAAAATGGAAGATCTGCATAACTCAACTACATCAGATGATATACATAATCGATTCTAACACTGTCTGATAAATAAGTGGTTGAATTAAACAGAGCCACAAGACAAGTAACCGTCCCTCTCCGAGGGTTGTCCACTTCATCACCGCTAGAGTCGTGTTTTCATTAGTTAGCTTTAACGTATGACGCGACGAGGGGCTAAATCTTCATTTTTGACGTCCCATGGGTGATGTTCAGAGATAGCTGTACTGGAAGTGACTGTTTTTATCTAGTTACATATATGTTATACTGTATATATTGGTGTTAGAGTTTACATCAATATTGTAGAAAAAATACGATATTTTAAAAAGATATTAAAAGAAGGTAGTTTGTATTTAGTACTAATGAAGTACCTAATGTAAAGATTATTACAAATATTGTAAATAGCGCCATCTAGTGTTTATAGACCGACTACACTGACTTCGGTCTATAAATACGGAGGTCGGTAGTTGAATAATCCTCTTTCGTTGGGTGAGCTACGGCATTCAGTCGATGAGCGCAGGGCGTGCCGGTTGTGTTTTGGATACTAAAGTGAATTGTATTAGAAATGGGTTTATCTCGGTCTTAGTTGGGCCTGGGGGGAAGCTACAAGTAGTGGAGGTGAGTGTTAATGCATTCTAAAAGGGCCTTTTAAACCTACACCCGTGTCATAAGTCACGGGCGCTACTTGGGGTTTCTCTTGCCGTAGCAGGCTTCAAAGCCTAAGTCATCATCATAATTAGTGCTTCTTACATTTGTATAATAATCATTTCACATCATTACCTCTTTTCATGGTAACTGGCCGCAGGTCTATTACTGACTCTTATGATGTGTCAAATCTACCGCCAGTTCGAAATGATTTCGAGATGAGAAGAAATGACAAGAAACTCAGCTCGTATTCTTTTGAAATAAGTATGTTTGTTTGTTTGCAATACGTATTGTACAATAATATTATAAATAAAAGGACTTTTGAAAAAAATAAGTATTGTACATGTTTACAATATTGCAGATTCATTTTTAAATTCAAATTTGGGAAATAGAGTGACCACCAGAATATGCTATTGCAAAGGCAAAAAGTCTAATCAGTGTTCGTAACCCGAACAGGGTCTGTTCAGGTTACGAACACGAGTTCACGAGTTCACGAGTATGACTGATGAGCCAGCCATCATTGCACTCAACCATATTAGAGGGAGCACATTGACCCGGGACACCACGCCGCCACAAGTTTGAACTTTATAGCGGCCATCACTTTTCAAGTTCTTCAAGTTACTCCACTACGTCATTTATATATTTAATTTACAATATATCATTGCTAAATCTATACATATAAGGAAAATTGGAGTGTCTGTGTGTAAAATTGAAATAACCGTTTTTTACTACATGCATATGAATATAAATACCGTACATACACCACTATAACATTTTTTACAATTTTTGTCTGTCTGTCTATTTGTTTAGGGTAATCTCTGATTGTTTTGGCCTTTTATCGCTAATCTCTGAAAAAAAATATCTGGTCTGTTTGTTCCGGCTACTCTGATTTTGATTTTGACGGGACTTTTTTTAGCAGGTGGCTGATGAAATAAGGAGTAACTTAAGCTACCTTTATTTTAGAAAATAAAGTTAAAAGAAGTCACGGGTACAGCTAGTTTATAATAAGTTTATTTGATGTTTAATACATTGATGTCAATGGTAAAATTATAGAAATAGAAATAGAATTAAACTTTATTCAAATAAGCACTTTTGAATAGTCCATTTTTTTTATTCTTTTTTTTATTATACTATACCTCATAACATCTAATTCGATGTTTATTCTTAGTGTCACATCTAGTAATACAATTGAATCTGCGCATCTCGTACCGACCTCCGGCCGGGGACATCGCTAATGTTGATATATCGGCCGGAGTTCGGACGGACAGACGAATTTTGTACTCACACGTTAAATAATAAGACCTTTTGTTCCCCATCTACGTGTGTCTACATTTATAACAACTACATTCTCAATAAAGGTTGCCTACGACTACTCTGTTGTTGAACGTGATCCTTTATTTTATTTAACTGGAATGGCAAACAAGCTCACGGCCCGCCAGATGGTACTTGACAGGTTCAGTGGTCTAGCGGTTTAGCACAGCCTTGCTTTCGATGACCGCAGGTTTGATTCCTCGTATGGCACAAACATTTGTATTTATGAGTATGATTCTTTGTATCGATCTGGGTGTTTTAAATATTTATCTCTATGTATCTATATGTATTTATCTATATCAATTGTCCAATGCCCTTAACATAATCTTTGCTTAGATTGAGACTAGATGGCGCTATATGAATTGTCTAGGTTTTTTCTTAATTGACGACCTCGGTGGTCTACCGGTTAAGCACACCGCCTGCCGTCCAATGATCGCAGGTTTGATTCCTCGTATGGCACGAACATTTGTATTTATGAGTATGATCGTTTGTATTGGCCTGTGAGTTTTCTATGTATATTATGTAAGTATTAAAAAAAGAAATCTCAGTATTTGTATCAGTTGTCTAATACCCATAACACAAGCTCTGCTTAGCTTGAGACTAGATGACGCTGTGTGAATTGTTCTAGGATATTATTATTATTATTGTTATATATACTATACTATCAATGACAGAACTAGTTCCCATTACTAATCCACCCCCCTATCCTCCACGTGTATTAGTAATTACAGTGTTCGCGATACCCTCCAGTAGTCAATACAGTGTTCTCGATTAACTGCCTCCAGGAATAACTGTAAAATTTCTACGTGAACGGGTTTTGCGCGGAGGAAACCGAGGGAAATAGCTACTCATATAAATCAAAGGCGTCCAGCATCCGCGTCTGGGTATGATCAATATCGCTAGGTATGATGTAGTGATCAGACCAATATATCAGTCTGACTAAGTTGCTGCCCCTTGAAAATTATCGGAGCTTAATTCTTCTGCACAGATCGTATGTTACAATGCTCTATTTAATAATAAAAACAAACCCTCTACTTTGAAATCTACTTTGTACTTTGTAATCTACTATTGCAATTATATCAGAACTTCTATGCTTCTAACATAATCTTCTTTGACATAACACTTTAATATTGATGATTTAGCTTTATTAATTGAAATAAAGTATGAATACAAAAGAAATGAAATGTATACACCTCGGTGGTCTAGCGCACACCGCTTTACATCCGATGGTCGCGGGTTCGATTCCTCGCACAGCACAAACATTTGTATTCATGAGTATGGTTGTTTGTATCGGTCTGGGTGTTTACTATGTATAATATGTATGTATTTACGAAAATTATCGATGTACTTGTATCAGTTATCTAGTATCCGTAACACAAGCTTTAGCTAGCTTAACTTGGGATTAGATGGCGCTGTGTGAATTGTAAAAAAAAATGTCCTTTAATTTACACCCTGCGTTTTTTAAGTCGGTTAATAAAAATCGAAGTAGAGCAGCTTCCAGCACGCATCAAGTGCAAGTAGCCAATCTCGTTCATAGATAATTTATTTCGGAACGTCACGAGAGGTTTACTCTTATCTGGGTTAGATATTACTTCATGTTTGACGACCTCGGTGATGTAGTGGTTAAACAGACCGCCTCGCCTTCTGGTCGCAGGTTCGATCTCCACATAACCTTTCTTTTCTTACTTGTCTGGGTTAGGTATCACTTCATGTTTCCTCACCTTTTACTAGTCGCAAGTTCGATCTCCACATAAGACATACACCTTTCTTTTCTTATCTGGGTTAGGTATTACTTCATGTTTGATAACCTCGGTGATGTAGCGGTTAGACAGACCGCCTCGCCTTATACTCGTCGCAGGTTCGATCTCCACATAACACATACACCTTTCTTATCTGGGTTAGGTATTATTTTATGGTTGACGACCTCGGTGATGTAGCGGTTAAACAGACCGCCTCACCTTCTAATGGTCGCAGGTTCGATCTCCACATAACACATACACCTTTCTTATCTGGGTTAGGTATTATTGTATGGTTGACGACCTCGGTGATGTAGTGGTTAAACAGACCGCCTCGCCTTTTACTAGTCACAGGTTCGGTCTCCACATAATAATATATACGTATTTTAATAATAATAATAACCGTGCACAATCCGCACAGCGTCATCTCGTTCCAAACTAGCAGAACTTATGTTATGGATACAAGAGAACTGATACAAATACATAGATTTTTTGTAAATACATACATATTATACATAGAAAACACCCAGACCGGTACAAAAAATCATACTCATAGATATAAATGTTTGTGCCGCGTGAAAAATCGAACCCATGACTATCGGAAGTAAGGGGCAGTGCTAAACCACCAGACTGCCGAGGCCGTCGTTAATGCAGGACATTGTCGATTACATAAGGATCTAGAGTGACCTGATATTCAAGGTTGATGTTCAAAGCGAGTTTCAAAGCGTTCGTGGCCCGGGTCCCCACCAACATGCTGCCCACCTTCATGAAGGAGGACTGCTGGCCGAAGGGTGTGGTGTATCAGCGCTAACGTGGCAGACTGCCGTCGTCAGTGCCGTGACCATAGAGACAATTTGTGTTAGTATATATTATTAATTCATATGTATGTTAGTCTATAAGGTAATTATAATATGGGCCAATAATAGCCTAAAAGAAATCTTATATATAAAATTCTCGTGTCACAGTTTTCGTTCCCATACTCCTCCGAAACGGCTTGACCGATTCTCATGAAATTTTGTGAGCGTATTGAGTAGGTCTGAGAATCGACCAATTTTTCATCCCCCTAAATGTTAGGGGTAGTCCACCCCAAATTTTTATTTTTTAGACAAAATTTTTAGTTTCTATTTTTTTATGATACTACATACAAAAATACATACAATCCTAAATTTTCACCCTTCTATCATAAACCCCTATTTTTTTATAGCGTTATTAATTTATATGGCAAAACAACTAGTACAGCTAGTAATATATATAAATAAATAAACATCCAGAATAATGTTTCTCATACATTAGTAATATAATTATGACGAGCGTGCAATGCAATAGTTGTTCATGCACGGGATTTTCATTTAACGTTAGACATAGACACCTATATAAATATACATTGTAAATAAACTGGCTTTAAAAAAAAAGTAATTCAATTGAGTTTCTTGCCAGTCTTTTCAATTGGATCTATATACCGAACTGGACGGTACGGAGAAAATTATAATATAAAAAATTTTGACGTTCATAAGCGGCTAAAATGTCCTACATTTATAAATTTGAATTTGAATATGTATGTACTAATGAATAATAATATTTGTATTATAAATACATACATACTTTTTAGTTAGTACGCATACATACTATACAGAGAAAATATTCAGAGTGAAACAAACAATCGTACTAATGAATAAAAATATTTGTACTATGCGAGGAATCGAACCCGCGACCATCTGAAGTAAAGCTGTGTGCCAAACAGCTATTCCGTCAATATATATTTTATACCTGTATTAGTATATATTATTGGTTTAAAACCTATTAATGTGTTCAAATTGGGATCCTCAGAGAGACTGACGAAAGGGTCCCGTGGGATACCCCTAATCACTCACGAGCGCGGCTGCCCGTTGACGTACAGTCGACTACCGCGATGGGATTTCGTGTTCGATTCCCTTTGAATTGTGAAGTAAAATATAATTTTTAAGACTAACTACGGGGTAATGTCTAATCTATACATATAAATAAAATTGGAGAGTCTGTTTGTAATATTGAAATAACCGTTCTTTACAACATGCATATAAATATAAATACGATACATACACCAAAATAACATTTTACAATATTTTTGTCTGTCTGTCTGTTTGTTCCGGCTAATCTCTGAAATGGCTTGATCTATTTTGACGGGACTTTTATTGGCAGGTAACTGGTGTAGACTCCTAATAAGTAACGTAGGTTACATTTATTTTAGAAAAAATCTTTTATTTTAGAAAAATAAAGTTAAATTCCACGCGAAGTCGCGTGTACAGCTAGTGTCATATAATAATATTTCAGGATAATATTACACAGCGCCGTCTACTCCCAAGGTAAGCCGACCTTGTGTTATGGGTGCTAGAGAACTGATATAAATACATAGATATATTTTAATTTTGTATGTTTTGTTAATACATACATTAATATATTTCAGGACAAATCACACTGCGCCGTCTACTCCCAAGGTTGGGCAGGCATTGTGTTAAGGGTACTAGACAACTGATACAAATACATACATACTTTTTTGTTAGTACGCATACATACTATACAGAGAAAATATTCAGAGTGAAACAAACAATCGTATTCATTAATATAAATATTTATACCGTGCGAGGAATCGAACCCGCGACCATCGGACGTAAAGCGGTGTGCTAAACCGCAAATTTTTTTTTCGAGATCCTCTAATGTTATCAGCCGCAGCTGGACTTTACAGCTTCACCGGACGATAGGGGGCGAGTGCAGATGGCACTCCAAACCCGCGGAAGGACTTATGGAGCGGCTGAAGGCCAACTCCCGCCTGACGGATACGACTTTAGTCTGAGGGCACCGCTAGGGGTTCAAACCTCGGCTCAGGCCGTCGTAAATTAGATCCTCGTTTGAATTTAAGGAAGTAGTGTGACCGCTACACGATTAAGATGTAGGTATTCATAAGTGTTTCTTCTATATTTAGTTCTCTAAAAAAATTGGTGTTTCTTATAATAATTGCCGAGACTGTACGTTAGAGTCTGATAATTATGTAATTAAAAATATTAAACACATTTAGATACAACAGTCGGAAAAGCACGGATTTTTGTCAATGTGAAAAATCTATATAGATCTGTACATTGTTATAGTTTAGCTATTCGTCACTAGATGTCGCTACTCTATTAGCGCTTCCAACGGATGCAGAAATAATTTATAATGAGCAATACTAATCATTAATCATGATTTAATTATCTATAATTATAACGTTACCATGAAGTATGTATTTAATTATATTACCTCATTGTTTATAAACATATAAATAAATTTGAAACCTATATTAATTGAGAAAACATTGAATTAGGTACATATATGCATGTTATAGATAAAAAAGAACAATATTTCTAAAGCAAGTCGTTTATTTTGTAAACAATATTAATCAAACCCGTGTAGCTCACCTTCGATGCGCCCGCGCATTCCAAACACCAACTCCATCTATCAATCACCACTATACATTACACCTTTACGTGTTGCCCGCCATGTTTGACAGATGGCAGCACTTGCTGATAGATTTATCGACTCGACGATGTTTTTATATCGCCGCTTGATGCGTTTGTAATAACATAATGTTTTTCAGTCTTGAAAGTGTTAGATGCTCGAGTTGTATTATTTTCAGGTGAATGTTTACTAGTTACGATATTACATATAGGTTTATATATACAGGGTGTTGTGTTTTTTTTAATTGATTATAATGGAATATCCGACTCCGCTCCTCCGCTGACAGGGCACCAGTGGAGGATGATAAGACGAGCATGAGGTCAGGTCAGTTAGACTTTGTGATAAATTCACTTGGAATTTAATAGGATGGTTTCCAGGGCGAACCGCGTGGAGGTCAACCTGACATGGTACATTGCTAGCATTGGGGTTATTAGTCCACATTACTGACAGTCCTCTTCCCCCCTATATTGTAATTTATCACTGCTAATCATTATCAGATTCTATGAAATCATCTATACATATATGTAAGTAAAATTGGAGTGTCTGTTTGTAATATTGAAATAACCGCATATGCATATGAATATAAATACGGTATATCATTTTTTACAATTTTTGTCTGTCTGTCTGTCGGTCTGTTCCGGCTAATCTCTGAAATGGCTGGACCGATTTTGACGGGACTTTTATTGGCAGATAGGTAAGGTAATAAGGAGTAACTTAGGCTACTTTTATTTTGGAAAGAATAAAGTTAAATTCCACGCGGACGAAGTCGCGGGAACAGCTAGTTTTAAATAAAACAAACATACCGTTATAAACAAAACAAACACGCTTACTATTCTACTATAGTCAACTATCGATGTTGTGGTGATCGCAACAAGTCATACTAAAAACAATTATAGGTAAATTTATATTTCTGACTAACTTTTCGATGATGGAAACACCGATAATAAATTTATTAATCCGGGAGAAGACATCTCGGTTCCAGCCGCGTTGAATTCAAATATACTGACAGGTGTTTATGTCAGCTGCCTATAGTGTTCACTTATTTGTTATTTATGTCTTCTTGTATCTCCTGGTATGTAAGTTGTTATCGACATAATATCGGCTCGTTAGCCACAGCTCCACTTCTTTACTCCGCGGCGCTTGCGCAGGGAATCCGTCCCCTCTTGCGCACGGCAGCCCGTGTACGCTCGGCTCGAGACGATTGATAATAACTGCTAGTGTTTCCACATACACTACACTGGCCCTAACAGTAGTTACGGAGTACCGTATGAGATAAAGTAAAAAAAAAAATACTACACCGATTTTTTAATTCTTTAAATGTTTGAAGCGGATATTTTTTCAAAGTGACACAGGATATAATAGGTAATACATACAAAACTCACATTATGAACACCAAGGCGAATCCAGATCGGTGCACTAGTTAAAATCGTTTATTCAAATAAACTTACATTGAAGCACTTTTGAATAGTCATCACATTTTTTTTTTTAATCTACCGCTCATTCGGAAAGCTGTCTCATCACAAGAAGAACGAGCAAGAAACTTGTGTGTTGCTCTTTTAAATAATTTTATTCTTACCTTACAATTTAAGTATGTGAATACAAACTACCGATTAGCACTAATTAAATGAAATAATAAAATAGAAAAAACATTCAATACACAACAACTGGTTAAAGAATTAATAAGAGAAAGAATATACTTGAATTATAAGACAATGCACAAACGCATTAATAATTTGTTATATATATATATATATGTTTTTACCACTACTAACATTAGATTTAAGAATTTAAAACTAACATTATGGATAATAATCTGAATTAAGAATTAAATATATTATTAGTATTAACACACTTTCGGTCGGATAAAAAAAGGGTACCAATTAGGAAAAGAATATCACTTTGAAGAAGAATGTAAAAAAAGATGTCGCGTACAAGCAGCAACAAAACGCGATTCATAGGGAGCGTTCTGATTGGAGTACACACCCATCCAATTAAACGCAACCTAGCGAACAGACTTTAAAAAATCAACCGATAGATTCACACTCCACCAAAACTGTAATTTATAATAGTGTTTACCCATTAAATAAGAATATATGCAAATTCTATCATTTCTACAAACCGTAATCTGCTGAAGCCATCATTTAGTACCATCTATTCATTCGAGCCGCATCATCACCTACCAAAAGAATATGAATGAAAAATTATTATTTCTTTAATAAAGAATGTCAATTAAAAAAGGAACTCCGATAGACCGATCATAAACGATAGGCAAATTCACAATCACCTACGTGCTCCTACCATCAACAAAGACTCGCATTCTTGCCAACTTTCTAAACGTACCCTCGTCCAAATTGTTCTCGTATTAGATTTATCGGCGGCCGCGACGAAACATCGTAACAAAGGCAGTAGCTCATCTGTTGACAGGTTTATGATCCCAGCAGTTTTTGCTAACAGCCACCTCAACCGGCCCGCTTGAGTTATAGCGCAAGTTTTATTAATTAGTCGTTAGCGAGATATCGCATCGGTTCGACTGTCCTTCTCCTGTTTTTTGTATTTATATTTTTGGTAAATTATTACCTATAGTGTTTAATCTTCGATATTGTATTATACATTCATAAATTCGACTGTACGTAGCAATTTGGTATGAGTAGGTGAATATATGCGATATTATAACTAACGTGAACAGACGTCAGTTTAATGATGATGATGTACGTGATGATGACAGTATAACTAACGAGACCAGACGTCCCGTTTTGAACAGGACTATCCCATTTTCTAATTACAAATCCAGATGTCTCCGAAACGAACTCTGGGATGGAAAACTAGAAGTCAAAGAATAAATGGTTGATAATAGTTATAAATGAGAAATTGAGCTAGTCTGATACGGTTTCATGGCTTACGTAAACAATTTTTAATTCGCAATCATGTGTAGCCTTTAGATAAATAGACACATGATCTACGACCATTACAAGATTGGGATAACATAAAATCTATACCTCTACATGATGAAATTTTAATTTATATTTCTACAGACGATGATAGTAATCATTGTAAGTCAAAGAAATTAACAGCACCACGAAACTAAAATTTATTGACATTACTGATGATCGAGGTGATAATCGAACACCGTCTACTATAGGCAATGTCATTACTACAAGCATATTATTTGTTAAGATACAAGATAGGATTAAGGCGCAATTAAGACAAAATAGAGATATCTATATTTACGTAGACAACCATTGGGGAAACTTTTGTGTAAGTGATGCATTACGAACAAATATCACAGAGTATTCATTTACATTACAAGTAACATAATAATTATTAATTGAAATGAAATAAAATGAAATTAATATTTATTGCTTAATATATTTACGTAAGTCAATCGTTGGGGTAACAAAATGTATGTAGATGATAAATTAACATATTTATCATCCAATATTACAGATTATTAATTACAATAAACGTAAACATAACTATTAAGTTTAATTTCAAGCACAGATGCAGATGCGATAGGGTTATTTACTCTGTATATCTAACAATGCTCTCTCTGCCGAAATGTTAAAAATTATATAATCGATTCTAAATATCACCATTATGCTTCACCCCAATTCCTTTTTCCCATACAAAGAAGCACTAAACTGCTGCAAATCGAATCAACACTACATGTGTGATGTGTCACATGACGACAGTGGGCGTATGAGGGTGGGGGAGGCGACGATGGAGTTACATCTCGCGTATAAAACTAACATTTACTTGCAGCTTTACTTGTGTCATGAAGTTATCAAGGAAAAAATAATATAGGACATGTATACCAATATAAAACAAAAAGTTTTGTTAGCTACATAGCAAGCTGCTTAGCGACTCAAATAGGTGGGACAAACGAATGTAAAGACTTTTTAGACTGTCAAATTTATCTAATTTATACCTAAGTTGTTGGGCTGAAGTCATTTAAATTCTGCCTATCGTCTAGCTCTTCAAATATGAGCACAGCCTATAACTAGGTTATCAAAATTAATTCATGCCTATTATTATTAAACTATATGGAATCTTAAGTTTATTACAGTACCAGAATTGTTTATTCAAGGACACTGCTAAAGAATAAAGGCAGTGTAGGGTGTTAAAAGTGTTCCAAAAATATCAGCCATTTACGAATATCACCGGCAAATGTCAACCCTGAAACTATGTCACCGTAAATCAAAATTAACGCACCTCGATATTAAGAACACGACATAACACACGCCAACCCGCCTGTGCCGGGGAAAAACCACCCTCGCATCAAGCCCGAGGCGGTCGATCCGACCCATAAATAATAAATACTACCACGGTGCGTCTGCAGATAATGGTAATTTACGATTCGCTACCATTGGCGTCAAATCTTTGGCAGCGGGACGGTAGGATCGACGTTCGGGGGTTTTTCGGGGCGCTTCGGTCGTTTTCGCCCGTTTCTAGAGTTTAAGGGTTAAGTCGGGTGGCGTAGTAACTGGATGATTTTGATGCAAAGATCACAGAATCCGTTCTGCAACTGTTGTCATCTTCAAAACAAGGATAAGGTGTCAACTATGTTTGTATAATTGTGAATAGTCGCAATGGAAGAGTAGAAATGATGAATGACAAATGAGATGAACTTTATTAATCATATTTGAATGGGAAACAAGTTGATGATGATGATGATGATGTTCATACGCCACAGAGATCGCATCCTCGCTTGACCCAAGTTGTCATTCTCACTCATGCGTTGTCATTTTGGAGAACTAACATGTCATGTCTATATTTCCCGTAACTAATTTTAATGACTATTATTCTTAAATTATTCTTTAAAGAGCCTTTAGTAAATAGATACTTTACTGCAGGAAGACTTTGTAAAGGCGTATGTGAGATTTATGTGACGTTCTATTTCACTTGATTTTGCCATTAATAAATTTACTTACCAAACTGTGATCTGGTTTGAGGAGTGAGAGTAGATTGGAGTGATTATGGCAGTGACATCACAGGACATAAAGACGCATAACATGTTTGTGTTCAAATAACCAACGCATGGAAATAAAAAATTCTAATTCTATATTTTTTATTTGGGTGACAAAATTTTTAGTTAATTATATGAAATTGTTGTATCTTTCTTTTAAGTATAATTGAAACGGGATGAGGCAATGTAAAGTGCTTTATAGCATTCCGTTGATACTATTCATAGGTACCATACATACATACATACATAAAAGACATATTTAATTTTTGTTTTTTTTTTATTTTGTATATTGGACCGTAATTATACGACATCGGTGGTTTAGCGGTTTATCACACTGCTTTAGTTCCGATCGTCGTGAGTTCGATTCCTCGTACTAAGACACTATAAACATTTGTATTCATGAATATGATTGTTTATACCTTTTTTTTTTTGTATGTATATTGTGTACATCAGTTGTCTCTACTCTAAGGTCTGTTTAGCTTGGGCCTAAATGACGCTGTGTGAATTGTCCAGGGTTATTATTATTGTTACACTTAGGCTCAAATTACCAGCTAAACACAAACCACTTAATATGAAAAGTACTTAACACAAGCAATATCGAGTCGTAAACTTGTTCATAACTCATCGGCCGCGTCGATCTGTGCTAAAATACGAACAAACGCCATTGCCACCGCCGATCGAATAAATTACAAAGATATATTATTATTAAAATTTGGGCGAGAACTTTGGAGCATTAACTTCGGGATGGCAGACCGGGGGTGCACTGGGAGAGATGTGAGTTATGTTTAATTACCCTACAGTTTCGCCCCATACGTGCCGGTGTATGTAAGGGTTTGTAATGAACTGTGACCATAGATATTTAGTGATCTGCAACTGCAACAGTATATTGGATATCGTTATAGAGATGCGGCCTCTTTGATAGCACCTGACAGGCTTGCTGGCCGCTTATAAGATGTAACTAGTACAGACAAAACAATTGAGGAGACACGACATACGACAGATACAAAGACGTACGACAATATACGAATTTTACAAATTATATTTTATTATAAAACAAGCAGACAAAACAATTGAGGAGACACGAATACGACAGATACAAAGACGGACGACAATATACGAATTTTACAAATTATATTTTATTATAAAACAAGCAGACAAAACAATTGAGGAGACACGAATACGACAGATACAAAGACGGACGACAATATACGAATTTTACAAATTATATTTTATTATAAAACAAGCAGACAAAACAATTGAGGAGACACGAATACGACAGATACAAAGACGGACGACAATATACGAATTTTACAAATTATATTTTATTATAAAACAAGCAGACAAAACAATTAGGAGACACGAATACGACAGATACAAAGACGTACGACAATATACGAATTTTACAAATTATATTTTATTATAAAACAAGCAGACAAAACAATTGAGGAGACACGAATACGACAGATACAAAGACGGACGACAATATACGAATTTTACAAATTATATTTTATTATAAAACAAGCAGACAAAACAATTGAGGAGACACGAATACGACAGATACAAAGACGTACGACAATATACGAATTTTACAAATTATATTTTATTATAAAACAAGCAGACAAAACAATTGAGGAGACACGAATACGACAGATACAAAGACGGACGACAATATACGAATTTTACAAATTATATTTTATTATAAAACAAGCAGACAAAACAATTGAGGAGACACGAATACGACAGATACAAAGACGTACGACAATATACGAATTTTACAAATTATATTTTATTATAAAACAAGCAGACAAAACAATTGAGGAGACACGAATACGACAGATACAAAGACGGACGACAATATACGAATTTTACAAATTATATTTTATTATAAAACAAGCAGACAAAACAATTGAGGAGACACGAATACGACAGATACAAAGACGGACGACAATATACGAATTTTACAAATTATATTTTATTATAAAATAAGCTCTTTTCTTTAATTACCGACTACACGATAATGTTAAAGGTCGGCCGACCAGCATACAGTTCATATAGTTTAGTTATTTTGTGATGATTTTAAAGATATCGTTAGCTGTAATAAAGTGACGGTCTGTCGGTGTCTTATAGGACACACTTTGGCGAGTGCGCACAGGACCTCTATAATTTAATCTTGCCTTCCCATTTTTATCACCGAACTATAAGACGACTTTTTCCTTACATCGTGGAAATTTCACATATTAGCAACGAGCGATTAACATCGTCATTTTTAATACAGGTTTCGTGTCTCGGAGAAATATAACACCGGATTCTTCAAGTCTTTGGTGAATAGATTTTTTTTAGGTAAAGCATTACAAGGTTTGTACCATATCAGGTAGACCTCTACGTGGATCTCGCTGGACACCATTGTGATAAATTCACGTCACGATGGGCTAACTGCCCTAACTTCTTGCTCATCCTATCACCGTCAGCGCAGGCAGGATTTTATTATCATTCTTTAAATTAGTTAAATTTGTATTTTAAAAAGTATAATATTAGTAGTATATTTGTTTAATAATTATTGTAGAAATTTCTGCAATAATATGAAGTAACTTTAAAAATTATTTAGCTTGTTGTCCTCATATTCATTGTTGTGTGTTTAAGGTAACTTAATAAGGTATCCGCCATTTCTGTTTAATTTATATGTCTTGTTATTTATATGTTTTTATTGTAATTTAAATGACACAATAAAAGAAGACAGAAGGTGATAGAAGACTCCAGAAGAAAAAAGAAAATTCTATTAAATTCTTTTAATCAATTTAAAGATATACCCAGTGAAATGTGGGCAAGCTAAGTGTTGCGTTCACAAAATGAAGTCACTTCTGCTGTTTGTTCGCTTAGATCTTTTCAATTACCTACGGATTTTATTGCAGTCCTTAGTAATAAATAAAGTGATTCAATAGGAAGTTTTATGTATACATCGATGTGAAGCCAGGACGGGTAGTTAGTTTTATTATTCTGGCTGCACTCGTTGTACCAACATCCCAAGGCCTACGGGCCGCGGTTTGTGACATCTCCGAAAATTAACGAGTAACCGTTTGCAACGTGCGATCAGAAGCCGCGATAACGGCCCTTCCGCGATTCGGTGCGATTGCGATTGCGACAACGGAACCGCGCTTCCGCTGTAAATCACGGCGCGGCGTCTTAACGCGATCAATTACCAACGCAATCGGAATTATTTTAAAAGAGCAAATAAGCAGTAGCCAAGTGCTTCAAATTTGTATTTGAAATTGGAACCTAAAGGTATATTTTTAGGCCCGCCCTACAAAAATAAATGTTTTATTAGTGATGGGACATAGTTGGTCCAAAGTCCATTACTAACAATCTATGTATCATGTCTGATTAAGATCCTCGCGGTCCATTCTGGAAACTAATGTTGTTAATAAAGAAATACTATTCGAGTATACTCAAAATAAGACATAAGGTGATATTACTCACTGCAGTCATCATTTACCAAAGCAATCGGAACTATTTTAAAAGAGCAAATAAGCAGTAGCCAAGTGCTTCAAATTTGTATCTGTAATTGGATCCTATAGGTATTTTTCTTGGGCGGGAATGGTTTGTTAGTGATGGGAGGTAGTGGGTTCATTATCCATCCAATCCACCCAACTTCAAATGTATTGGGTCCATCTTTGGTCCTCTTACCATAACAGCTGAAAAACCTAAACTCGGAACGACTCAAGCGCATAAACGTTCTCTATTTTAAAACCCATTTTTAAAGTATTTGAGCAGTGAAAAGTTCCTTTATTTATATTATTCTATTCAACTCTGTTCTAGTATTATATTATCTGTGGTTCTAGTATAAAATTCCCATAGTACCTATCGGCCTCTTGTGACTGTCAAATTTTTTATCACTATCCCTACACTTCACTACTTCAGTTGAGAAGAACTGGCAAGAAACTTAAATATTTTCTTCTTTTTTTAACATGTTTCATTAATATTATTAAAAGTATATAGCATATAATATGTACATTTTATTTGCTCTTTTTGTTTTCGTTTGTTGTTTATATTGTATTTTTTACATTGCACTGAATAAAATATTTTTCTTTCTTTCTTTCTAGGTATACGTTAATACCCTATACTATATGGTGTGTGATTGAGTACCAAAAAACACAGATGTGGGGTCGGTAATAATAGTTTTGGAAATAAAATAAATCCTCAACAAATAATCAGTGTATTAATATATTAGAATATAAGAATTAACAAGAAAATGTATATATGGAACAGAGCTGCATAAGGCGAGTGACGGAGGACGTTAGAATATTTTATAGGTGAACTATGGAATGCGTCTGTCTTGTCTATAAGCGGCCAGTTGTCATGAAATGAGGTAATGATGTGAAATGATTGTTATACAATACAATATAACACGATCCAGACATAAAAATATCATTTGATAAAAGATCTCACTAACCATTCGATTAAAAAATTAGAAAAGTCAATTCAAAACATGAAATAGCGCCATCTAGTAGTATATTGCAATACTATAATGAAATATCGAATGTTTATGGTCACTGACCATAGCAACTGACCATTCACCTTTGGAACGCCATCTATACATATTCTCTAGAACTTGTAATTATCAAAACGATTCATTTAAGGAACTGAAGTCATAGATCGTTATTTATGTGTAATAAGTTTTTTTTCCATAAATATTTACTTTTATTATTACATAATTGATCATTAATTTTATTTAAATAAGAATGAAGAATTACCGGAATTGAATGATTTATACATACTTATAAATATTTAGAACAAAACTTGTTTTAAATAAATACTTTATTTATCAGTTATAAAACTAAATAATTGTTACTAAATACAAACAATGATTTTATAATTAATTTGTTTATTTATTGTAATATTTTGTTAAATTTTGTTCATATAGTCAATGACCATTTAAATAGTACCCTCTATGTTACAATAGCTGAAGTAAATTAATCTGACATCTATAAATCCAATAATAGCAAATTTCTTTTTGTTTGCAAACTAAATGTTTATTTCTATTGCTGTGAAATGAAAACTTTAATAAAGAACGCAACCAAATTCAAAATTCGAACACGAAATAAATATTTATTATCATCATTAAATGAAAACTTCAATAAAGAACGGAACCAAATTCAAAATTCGAACACGAAATAAAATTAAATGTTCATTATTATTATGAAACGAAAAATTTAATAAACAACGAAACTAAATTCAAAATTGGAACACGGCGATATTAAGCAGACTAATCAAAAACAGCGCAGGTGATTTATAACGTTATATTTGCCGCCCGCCGCTAGATGGCGTTGGCCGGCTAAGTGGCACCATTCTGGCTTGTACTTAGCGTTGTGACCGCGTTATTTATCGCGCCATTACTGCGCGGACCCTTAAATCATCACGTGACGTCGCCCTTGCTTGTACGTGAGTTAATGAATGGCGCGCTGCGGACGGTTTCGGCTAAAAACTTTTTTCTTTATGAAATTGTTCGGAGTACAGCACTTAACTGGGATATCTGTTAGACATATGCCCATAATACATATATATATATATATAGATATATTGGTAGATCTAACCCATTCATATATATAATATATGAATTTGAATTTCTTTATGAAATTGTTCGGAGTACAGCACTTAACTGGGATATCTGTTAGACATATGCCCATAATATATAGATATATTGGTAGATCTAACCCATTCATATATTATATATATATGAATGGGTTAGATCTACCAATTTAATATACTCGTATACGAAATAAATAAAATTGAAGTATCTGTTTTTAATTTCTATAATATTCGGCGCTGCTGGCGCTCGAGCCGCTCAACCACCGCGCCTTCTTCGCCCTCGACCTGCACCATGTGCTCTCCGCGTGTTTCTTAGATGGCTCTCCTCATAGTTATGCAGAGAAGCAGGATCTCCGTCACAGGATAGCAGTTCTACAACATACAATGCTGCAGGACATACCTGTTATCACCAGGTTTCTTGCGCAGTTCTTGCCTTTGTGGAATGAAAAGGATTACTTTCCAGAGATCATGGAGCTTGTAGAATGGGTCAGCGTAGACAGCCCAGCTCAGGTGTTGTCAATTGTGAATATCTTCTAATTTATAGCTTTCACTAAAATGTATACCTACGGCCCTTACATCAAAAATCTAATATTAAATTTTTTTGCCTGTCTGTCTTATCTGTCTTGATAATCTCTGAAACGGCTGAACCGATTTTGACGACGTAGCAGTAGCAAATAGCTAACGTTAGCTATACAGCTGAAAATGTCGTATTATGGAGTAACTTTGGCAAGTAGTCCAAGTTCCACCTAACTAACTTATTTTACAAAGTTTATTTGTTATAATTAAAAAAATATAAACTCATCGCGCACAAATTCCGGGTAACAGCTAGTAAATGATACATAACTTAAGTTTTTTTTTAAATATTGGAATTAACCTGAAGTTTACCTGATGGTAAGTTGTAGCCGTCGGTTACATATATGAACAGCACTACGGTATCACGTCATCATGGGTCTATGATACTACTCATGCGTGACCATACCGGAGAACTAAGGTGTTATGTCTTTTATCCTGTAATTTTCACTGCCTAATCTCAACAAAATACAGCATACAGTGCAAGCTGCTTGCCGGCTAAATTAGTTCCCCACTACTGCTTTTTACAAAGACTACCTTAATTTCTATGATAAATGTCTTACTAATATTACTTGTTTACTAGTCTGTTACTTTTTCAGGTAAAAACTACTAAACGGATTTTGATGAAACTTTATAGTAATACAACTTATCAAATCAAATCAGAATAAAACATAGGCTATAAATTTCACAGCACAGCTCATAATATTATAAACATTGATTACAACATCCATGCATCCATACACTTCTGAGTATGGATGTTTGTTACTCATACACACAAAACTACTGAATGGCTTTTAATGAAACTTTACAGTACTATAGATTATACATTAAAATAACACAGACTATAAATTTCTGACGCGTGAACCCGCGGGCACAGCTAGTAATATTATAAACGCGGAAGTTTCTGAGTATGGATGGATGTATGTTTGATACTCATACACGCAAAAACTACAAATTTTAATGAAAATTTACAGAAGTATATATATAACCCACATCAAGCGTGTGAAATCGTGGGTACATATATATATATATCTTTATATGTAGGTCTATTACAGACTCTTATGATATGTCAAATCTACCGCCAGTTCGGAATGATATCGAGATGAGAAGAACTGACAAGGAACTCGGCTCGTATTCTTATGAAATAAATGTTGTACATGTTTACAATAATACAGGTTCATTTTTAAATAATATTTTGAAATGAAAGTGTAGATTTGCACCTCAAAATAAAATCATCTAAGAACTCAACGATCTTTTTTTAAATAAAACTTCCGGTATTAATTTTTAATATTCAAAAATTTCTGAATTTTGAATTTTGAATTTGTTGAATTTTGAATTTAGAATATCTTTATTCATGTAGGTCTATTACAGACTCTTATGATATGTCAAATCTACCGTCAGTTCGGAATGATTTCGAGATGAGAAGAACTAAGAAGAAACTTAGCTCGTATTCTTTTCAAATAAATGTTATACATGTTTACAATAATACAGCTATATATATAACTATATATTATATATAACTCAAAGGTGACTGACATAGTGATCTATCAACGCACAGCCCAAACCACTGGACGGATCGGGCTGAAATTTGGCATGCAAGTAGATGTTATGACATAGGCATCCGCTAAGAAAGGATTTTGATTAATTCTACCCCCAAGGGGATAAAATAGGGGATGAAAGTTTGTATGAAACTGTCAATTTTAAACCGATCGGGCTGAGACTTTGCATGCATAAAGCTACTATGACGTAGGCATCCCCTAAGAAAAATTTTGATAAAATCCACCCCTAAGGGGATAAATTAACGCGAGCGAAGCCGCGGGCAAAAGCTAGTGTACATATACACGAGCGTTTTCTATGACGTTAGAAATAGTCATAAATTGTGACAAACACAAAAATATACCAACAAAACGCATACATTATAGACATTATCGCGTCTCTTAGCCCACAAAAGGTTGAAAAGTCGCATTTCGCACGTATCGCGTTATCGCCGGTCTGTTCAAACCCTTACGTTGAGGGAGAATTACGTTGCGGCGCGTGCTATAGGCGATTAGCGATTTTGTATGACGTATTTAGGAAAGTTTCGTCATGGATCATACATTCAAATTAACAGTTTCT
Organism: Achroia grisella; assembly: GCF_030625045.1. Taxonomy (NCBI): domain Eukaryota; kingdom Metazoa; phylum Arthropoda; class Insecta; order Lepidoptera; family Pyralidae; genus Achroia; species Achroia grisella. The sequence goes on along the minus strand of NW_026712653.1, from coordinate 1,557,585 downwards.
CACTAAATGCATATAAAAGTATACACAGTACTTAAATAATTTTTTTTTTGTATGTCTATCTGTCTGTTTGTTCTTACTAAACTCCGAAACGTCTACATCGATTTGTACTTTCACTCGCACATAGCTAATCATTACACAGTATAAAATAAAGTCGCTGTCGTTATCTGTCCGTCGCTATGTATGCTTAAATCTTTGAAAATACCAACGTATTTTGAAGCGTTTTTTTTAAATAGATAAGGTGATTATAGAGGAAGGTTTAAATGTATAATACGAGTAAACCCGGGTGAAGCCGGGGCAAATAGCTAGTATTATTATATACTTATAATACTTCCGATGGTCGCGGGTTCGAATCCTCGCACTGTGAAAACTTTTGTATTCATAAGTATGATTGTTTGTATCGATCTGGGTGTTTTCTATATATAGAAAGAAAGAAAGAAGAAAGAAAAACATTTATTGTCAACCATTATTACATATACACATTTGACAATTGTACACTTTACACATATATATATATATATATATATATATATTAAGTATGTTTGGGAAACTACTCTGCTACCAAAGTGTTAGGGAAAGTACTTTATATATGTATATATATATATATATATAGGGAAAAATTAGTGTGAGCGTCAGTCACGTGCCGTATAGGTAGTTTTTTGTTGATCCTTTTCGCTAGCTTGTTGATCACAGTTCTAATTTATTTTAATTCACAACACAATGCGCGCATATATAACAGTGTTGATCCGTTTTGAGCCACAACTGTCACGACGTAAAGGAGGGGATAATAATTAAGCGATTTATACTAACGGACTCTAATATAATAATCTGTGCTTACGATGTTACAGGGTAGATTTTGAACAATGTATATCAACTGTCTTATATTCATAATACAAGTCTCTGCTAGTCTACAATGGGATGGCGCTGTGTTAATTGTCCATGGTTATTTATTTATTCTTTACTAGCTGAGCCGCGCAACTTCGTCTGAATCACACTTATGTGACATTTATGTTGCCCAACATACATATTTCACCTAATTTCCACAATACCTTTCAAAATTATAGCCTATATGTTGTTCTGATGTATAACCTATATTACTGTAAAGTTTCATCAAAATCCGTTCAGTAGTTTTTGCGTGAAAGAGTAACAAATGCGAAAGTTTCTGATTATGGAGGTACCTACCATAATCACAAACTTTCGCGTTTATAATGTTAATAAGATATAAATAAATAAATTATTACAAAAAAATTCACAAGTCATTTGCAGCCAAGGCATCCCCGCTATCCGCTCCTGCCTCGAACCGGACAGTTGAGTCGCAGGGAGAATTATCAGGAGTCGTTCAAATGATTTATGTACACAATTATTGGGTTATTCAGGTACGATGTTTTGTTCGATCCGATCCCACGCCGATAGAACTTTGAGACAATGAGCTTTAATTTAATGGTGTTTTGAAGGTTTGACGCGGACGGCCGCGTGTGTTACGAGTGAACCCCTAGGTCAACAACTACCTTGGTACACAAACGAGGATTGTTCTTGGAAAGTATGTCCCAATACCAACAGTTGATGACTCAAAAGAACGGCATCCAAGAGGTACAAGAACAGGACGGCAGGTGGACAATCTCTCTAGATTTACTCGCGAACGCGAAATAGGTTAAAGTTGAGGGGATGGGGATTATTAGTTATTAGACCCCATTACTAGTACTATGTCTGTATGAACCATGAATATACCATGTCAGTACGCGGTTCCCTCTGGAATCCATCCTGGTGAATTTGTCACGACGGGCCAATTGACCTGACCTCATGTTCATCTTATCATTCTCCGCTGGTGCCCCGCCAGCGTTAGCGCAGGGTGCATCATTTCATTATAATCCATAAAAAAAACCCCTAGGTCCATACAACTACCCACTTGTTACAATCGGCATGGATACAGCGATTGTTCTTGGAAAGAATATCCCAATACCAACAGTTGATGACTGAAAAGAACGGCATCCAAGAGGTACAGAACACTGGAAGGCAGGTGGACGGTCACTCTAGATTTACTTGCGAACGCGAAATAGGTTAGGTTAGGTTAGGTTAACGGGCATTCTGAGGTGGATTTTGGTGGACTCACCGGGAGCGACAGTAACTTGTTTGCTGATGCTCCGAATATATACGCTAGCCTCCGTATTACCCGCCCGACTTAGGTTGGGCGTGCTACTTACGATCTGAAGTTATTACTACCCCCTCCTTTTCCCGTCCCCGTCGGACGAGGAGTATTTTATTTTTGGTCGAAACTCCGTCAGTAGTAGTACGCCGACACGGTGCGGTCGGCGGCGAGGTCGCGAACCCGTCTCGCGAGCAAGGTCGCGGGCATCTCGGCCCTCAAAATCGTCGACGCGCTCCACGCGCTCGACGCGCTCGATGCTGGTGGAGGACGATTTGTCCGGCTGCCTTGTGTCGAGCGAGGACGGGCTGGCGAAGGCGGCCGTGCAAAACGGCCGCACGTGGATGGACCGATTCCCGCCGGCGGGCGATTTTTTTTCCCCTTGTCGTCCGGGAACGGGGTTTTTTTTGGGCCGGTCTTTATTCGCCGAATTTTACAGGAAAAACGGGGGGACGACGGGGTTTTAAGGTAATTCCCCCAAATCGCAGCCTGTGGCCGTCTTCAATCGGAGGCCCAGAGAATGCTCGGGGCTGCCCTGGACACGGTGCACAGGTGCGGTTTCTAAATTTACACCGACCAGAGGCAGCTAACAATTATATCAGATCCGTGCTGATGATAACTAACACAACAAGCCAAAACATTTTAAATGCCGTCAAACGGCGAAAGTATGGATTACAAATATTTTTTAAGGAGAATAAATCCGAAACCAGCTCCAATCCAAATACAAATGCGGCAACTCGCGGCGAACTCGGGGTCGCAACCTCCTCTGGCTGCTTCCCGCGCGCCGCAGGGGTTCCGAGGGTAAGGGCACCTGGCCCGACCCCCGAACCGGACGAAGTCGGGGCCTTCAGAGGATATCATGAGGGCGACCGGGGAGCTAATTGATGCCCGTATCGGTGCCCAAATTGAGAAGGGCATCCGTGAAATCAAGGCTGCCCTGGGCATCAGCTCCCCGGCGTCAACAATCCGCCCTGAATACCGCCCGCCGCTACAAAGCGATGGGCGGTACGAGGTTTGGGCCCGCATCCCTGGCGCGGGGGGTCCGGGGTTTAGAGATGCCCCCCATCTGCGCGGGGCATTATATACTTCCCGCCGCTTGGGTGGTCAACCCGCTAGCCGGCAAACATCCGGAAGCGAACAGCCGGGGCCGTCGGGCGCAGGGCGCGCGCAAACGATGGCTGGAATACAGTGGTGAGACGGGGCGGCAAAAACCGCAGCGTCCCTGAGAGGCAGACCCAGAGTACCCAAAGTACTCAGAGGAGCTCTGGGGCTCCCTCTCAGGGGAAGAAGGGCAAACCGGCCCCGCCGTCACCATCCAAACTGCGCGCACCGCGCTCGGCGGCCGTAGTCGTTCGCTCTGCCCGGAAGCGGAGGCTGCGGGTATGACCTACTCGAAGGTCCTCAAGGAGGCGAAGGAGAAGATCGACCTGCCTCCTTGGGTTTGTCTGCGCTTCAAGACCGCGGCTACTGGGGCCCGGATCTTAGAGATCCCGGGGTCCCAGACGGGAACCAGGCTGACGCGCTCGCGTCAAGTTTCGGGACGTCTTCCCGGACGGTACGGTTCGCGTCGCCAGGCCCACCAAAACGGCCGAGATGAGGCTGATGGGCCTGGACGACAGTACCGACCGGGAAGAGGTGGCGGCCGCCGTGGCACAACACGGCGAGTGCACGGCGGACGCCGTCAATGTCGGAGAAATTCGGCGCGGCGCGTCGGGCCTGGGCACCTGCTGGGTGCGGGCCCCATTTTAAGAAAAATGACGACGGCAGGGCGGATTCGTGTCGGCTGGGTATCAGCCGCTGCGGAACTGTTGCGGCAGAAGCCGCTCCGGTGCTTCAGGTGCCTGGAGAGCGGGCACGTGGTGGCGTGGTGCTCGCACGAGGAGGACCGGAGTGGCTTGTGCTACCGGTGTGGGGTTCCCGGCCATAAAGCGGCCGGATGTTCGGCGACCCCACACTGCGTGGTTTGCGCAGCGGCGGGTCGCCCAGCCGACCACCGGGTGGGGGCCAAAAAGTGCCCCCAGTCCCGGTCCAAAAGACTGAGGGGATCCGCACTGTCGTCGGCCCGCGGCAATGGCCGCCGAAAGAGGCTGAGGTGATGGACACCGGTCAATAATGGCAGTCCATCGCCTCCTGCAGGTATCTGATGTAACTGCGCGCGCGCCCAAGATCTGCTTCGGCAGAGCGCGGCGCTGTGGGGAGTTGACCTTGCTGTGGTCGCCGAACCATATCGTGTCCCACGTAGTGACCATTGGTTCGGCGACCCCTCTGGCCTGGTGGCCATTGTCGGCGCGGGCAACCCCGCGACCCCGCTTTTTCAGCCGCCTATTCGGCGGAGCGGGGTACATAGGTGTGAGTTGGGGGGAAACCGTCGTTGTCGGGACATACTTCTCTCCGAACAGGACTCTCGCCGAGTTCGAGCAGTTCATGGACGGGCTGGGGGCCGCTCTGGAGCTATACTCGGCCCGTCCAATGATGGTGATGGGGGACTTCAATGCCAAATCCACGGCATGGGGCTCCCCCATCACCGACTCTCGAGGCAGGGTCCTGGAAGACTGGGCGGCCGCGGCCGGCCTGGTGGTGTTGAACCGAGGGTCGGCTTGCGTGAGACAGCGAGGGTCGCATGTCGACGTATCCCTCTGCACCAGCGATCGCACAGATTTGCGGAGCTGGCAGGTGTTGGATGAGGTGGAGACTTATCCGATCATCGGTATATCCGGATAGATGTTCTCCCCTCACCCGTATCCGCACCCCGGTCGCCAGGAGAATATATATGGGTGTTGAAACGTCTGAATAAAGACGTGCTGATGGATTTATCGTCCAGTTGGGTTCCCATACCGGAGGGGCCTGTGGAGGTCGACACAGAGGTGGGCTGGTTCGGCGAGGCTCTGTCGCACATCTGCGACGCGGCGATGTGTCGACCTCCTGGCGTCAGGTGTACTGGTGGTCGGAGGAGATAGCGGCGTTGAGAGAGGAGTAAACGCCGGTACAAAGGCACCGCCGACTCAGGCGGGGCCGCGACGCCGACGAGGAAGCACAGCTGTACGAGCAGTACAAAGAGAGGAATAAAGCTCTGCAGCTGTCCATCAGCAGGGCCAAGGAGACAGCCATTAAGAACTCCTGGAGACCCTGGACATTCCATGGGGGCGCCCTTATAGGTTCGTCAGGGGCAAATTACGCCCCTGGGCGCCCCCAGTGGCAGAGGGTCTCCAGCCGCAGCATTGGAGGGGGTGTTGGAGGAGCTGTTCCCGAGACAGCCTCCCTATATATATATATATATATGGATATAAACTTGCACACATCACCGTTGATCCAGCCACGATAAACTCCGGGGCAGAATGTCGCCCCGGGTCCGGATTCCACGGCCGCGTCTCTCTCTTTCTATCACTATCTCCGGCGCTTGTTTAACGCGTGTCTGGAGTCGGGACGGTTTCCCAATCAGTGGAAAGCGGGTAGATGGTCCTGCTCGCAAAGCGGAGCACCCTGGGTTCGGTGGTTCCCTCGGCGTTCCGCCCCAACGGGACGAGATCGCAAGCTCTTCGAGCGTTGTTGGCAAATGATTCGTCCATAGTCCCAGTAGGTCCCGATCTCGCGATATATATTTTTTCCAAGGGGCCTGCGATCGACGTGAATCCGTATCGGTAATTTTTTTAAATGCACAAAGATTTTTGTTGGCGGTCTCGTTGACATAAAGAACGCCTTAAAAATCATTTACTTGTGTGGCGATGAATTCGCGCGCCTATATATTCGGGACGTGATCGGGGCCTACCTCGATACTTGTTTTGATTTGAACGGCGTTGTAGTGCCGATATTATGAATTTCCATTATACGTAATCTAAAGATTTGTGGAACATCGAAATACGCGGGGCGCCCTTTTAACGGGTTATCTGTGTGTTACGCGGATGACACCTTGGTCACTGCCCGGGGCGGCACCACGGGATTATCAGATGATGCAAGCGTGGCGCTGGTCGTCGGCCGAATTAGACTTGGGCTCCAGGTGGCGCAGAGAATAGGTCCTGTGTTTTCATTAGGGCCTAGCGTCGCCACCTCGATGCCCAGCTGGTCGTCAGTGGCCAGAGGGTGGGGGTCAAGCCCTGTATTCGATAAATGGTAAATTAGAAGTAATGTTAGCTTCCGCGCTTACGTAAAATTCAACCACCGGCGCTTAATAATAATAATAATTAGTGAGAGAAAAGGTTCCCGCCGCCTATACTCGGCGTGGTGCGTCCATGATGGGGCCCCCATCTGGGTGGGGGCCCTAGGTAATATTGTGGCCTGCCTCAACAGGCCACACAGGGTCTGGCCATACGGGCCATAAAAGGCTACCGCACCATATCCGGGGAAGCGGCGGGTCTGCTGGCCTCCTCCGTGGGACTTGGTAGCGGAGCTCCACGCGTCAGTGTATCACTGGCGCGCGGAGCGATTCCATATACAACCCGCTGGCCAATTGGAGCGCGGAGGTCCGAATCCTCAGGATCAGGTGGAGAGAAAGGCTGGCCAGTCCATCGGCCGGCCTGAAACCGTCGAGGCTGTCCGTCCCATCCTCAAATATATAATAGGAGATTTTACCATGAACAGATACTGTCCGGGCACGGGTGCTTCGGGCGGTATCTGTGTCATGTGTAGGAAGGAGCCGACGACCGGCTGCCATAATAATAGGAGGTGTGGAGGACACGGCGCACACACGCTGGACATGTCCAGCGTTCAAGTGAGCGCCGTGTCCTCACACGATTATGTTATGGGTACGATCTCTCGCTGATATAAATGATCAAAGATTTTTTTCGTAAATACATATATATTATCTATAGGCGGAAAATACCCAGAGTCAGATCGTCCAAACAATCCCTCCGCCGCATGAATACCAGGCCTGCAGCGTGCGGGGAATCGAACCCTCGACCCCCACCCGGGGTGACTGCCTTGAGCAGTCCCCCAATCAAAGGCCCCGGAGGTGTGCGCGTGTAACACGCCTCCACAATGGAGTAGGGCGAAATAGGTCGCCCTAACCACAAAACGAGATGGGGCCTGCCCTACAACATCTACAGGGCGGGCCGTCGCCGTCGGAGCTGGGGTAGAATGCACGGACGAAATCCCCTGGCTCCGGCATAGGCGCTAAAAAAACACCGTGTGGTTCTTTATATTATACAAGTCCCACACACCACCTCGCCATCCCTCCGTCGGGGTGACGGTTTTTAAGATTTTTCCATTTTTCTAAAAAAAAAAAAAAAAGTAACGGGCATTGCTACAGTTACACGTGAGGTAGTTTTGTAGGTTTATTAATTATCAGTTTTCTTTGTTTCCTTTCTTTTTCTTTTATTAATTAGTTAGGTTAGTTAGGTTTGTATATATAGTCAAAATCGGTCCAGCCATTTCAGAGATTAAGAACAAACAGACAGACGGACAAAAATTGTAAAATATGTTATTTTGGTGTATGTACCGTATTTATATTCATATGCAAGTAGAAAAAAACGGTTATTTCAATATTACAAACAAGCAGTTTGTGGAGGCGCCAGTCTCAAGTACCACAAAAAAGATCGTTTTTGCCGGGTTAAAAAGTTGGCTGGTGGTAGCAGCCCCTTCCTTCCCGCCCCCGACGAGGAGTTCGTCCGCGTGGAATTAAACTTTATTTTTCTCCAATAAAAGTACGCCGCCAGTTGCGGTCGGCGAGATCGCGGCCCGTATAAATCGCGCTACTCGGCCAAAATCAGCGTCGTCGACGCGCTCAAAATCGCGCTCGACGCGCTCGATGCTGGTGGAGGACGAGATGTCCGGCTGCCTGGAACAAACGAGACAGACAGACAGACAAAACTTGTAAAATATGTTATTTTGGTGTATGTACCGTATTTATATTCATATGCAAGTAGTAAAAATCGGTTATTTCAATATTACAAACAGACACTCCAATTTTATTTACATGTATAGATGTACCCTCGATTAAAAAAAGTAACAGTCATAAGGCTAGTGGCCGTCTTCAGGGCCTAATATATATAATAATGTAATAAATGCATTTAAACAGAAAAGGCTGCTGGGAATATTATTTAAATTTGTAACTTTTTGTGAACTGTCCCCTCCAACAACATCTTTCTGTTATAGCGCCGGGATATAGTTCTCTCTATATTTTCTGTTTTTCTTCCACTTTCAATTTGCGGCGAGCAGACTGTACTTATAATTTGATTACCGGGTCATTATGTATTTATTTATACATTTATGGCCGGATATTTATGTATGTATATTGTTATTTTTTTATAGAAATGTATATTTTGCTTTGTATTTATATATCTTTTTTCCGGCTGACATTTCTTATTTATATTAGTGCACCGCCAATAATCTTTCGCTGCACCCCGGCGCAGGGTTGCCGGGTAAATAACGCGCGCGCAGATATTAAGTCCGCTTCCAGCGGCACATGTCAAATTTTTTTGTGCGGGAGCGGGGCGCGCAAACGATACGGTGGTGAATACGGGGCGGTAAAAAAATACAATCCCTTAATGAAAATGCGTATTGTCTAGTGCTTTGAGATGTATCAAAATAAGGTCAACAAAAAAGTCGCGTGATGGTAAGCGGCGGGAATGTCTATCTCTCAAGGATAACCAACAATAACCATTTTTTATCTTTTACATTTTACGGAAATTTTTTTTATCGTATGTTTCACTTAAAATCATGTAAACTATGCTATTATGTCATAATCTAAAGAAATAATAATATTTTATAGTGAAATATCCACTATAAAATAGTAATGTAAGTAGCAATGTCAATGTCGTTCGCGCGAATCAGCTGTTATAAGGTCAAAGGTCGGTGCTGGGTCTCCCGCGTATTTGATAAATAGTGCTTCTGCCTGGATGTCTGGCCAGGTTCGCAGAGAGGAAATGGCAGTATGCTACCGGTGTGGGGTTCACGTACAAGTCCTTAAGTGTTAAGTTTTTCAAATGTACAATAAAGAATAAATATTTTTAAGTACAGTACTTACGTACATTAATATAATACCTACTTTTTACTTGTATCTATTGTTATCAAAATTAAATTATAAGTTCTTAACTTGACCACGACTATGTGACCCTCTCTAGGCGCCAAAACGAGTGAAAAAATGAACAGCATACGACGACGACGCATACCTATAGAGTGGAGCAACTGCTTATTCAGTTTTATTCAACTATTTAGTCCCTCCACCGTTACAATGAATGGAGGCGGATATTACACTGTATGTAGCATAGCGAATATAAAATATCTAGATTAGGTATAATAAATTCATAATTGATAGACCGTTACGGTATCAGAGGGCCAAAAAGTCGGCCGGCCTTCTTTATTTATGTACTGTTAGATGCGACATCGACTTTGTTTTATACTACACTATGTAATGATTGATATACCTATGTAAAATAAATAAAATATCTGAGGTTATAAATTCAAAAGGTACTTTATTTTGAAAAAGGCGTGCTATTTTGAAAATACCTATTTTGCATTTAGTGATTTGAAATACAAAACACAAAACTATTTTTGGTTACGGAGAGTGACATTTCTCCGCCGAATTCACTGTCGATAGCGGGCCGGACGCGATGGAAAAAGATAACCGTTTATAAAAATATAATAAATAACACTAGACAATTAACACAGACTGATACTGAACTGATATAAATAGATATTTTTATTTTGTAAATACATATATAATATACATATAAAACACCCAGACCGATGAAAACAATCGATGACCGATGAGTACAAATGTTTGCACCGTGCGAGAAATCGAACCCGTGACCATCGGATGTAAGCGGTGTGACCCGGGTCCGAGGCAGTCGAAATATATAAATAATCTTATGTATTTAATTTATTCTAATTTGTTTGTGTGCGCGGGTGTGTGGTGTACGGAGCACCCCGCAGGTGGTGGTTCCTCCACCGTTGCTGGAGCTTGCATGTATGGAGCATTGCGAATATAAAATATCTAGATTAGTAAATTAATAAATTCATAATTGATAGACCGTTACGGTGCGCTCTATATATATTCGGATGAAAATAAGTATCGCAGTAAGGACGAGTATATAAAGTGATCAACATAATTAATTGATTTTTGAAATATATTCAGAGCCAAAAAGTCTTTGTGTATACCAAAAATTTAGCCGTTCGGAGCCAGTCATGCACGAATTATTAGTAAAAAAAGGTGACGAGTATATCGTACTATCGACGAATATATATGGAGGCACCCGTATTTGCCAGAATGGACGTTGCCATACCGCCTGAGATATACGCGAAGACCGAGGTCCTAGTTATTCAATGCAAAATGCCCAGTGGTCGTCATCGGCAAGTGTTTAGGTTGTGGTTGGAGATCAACAAAGTCCCTCGCCTCAAAGAGGTGTTTATATATATATATATATATATATATATATTATGTATGTTTGGGAAACTACTCTGGGTACCAAAGTGGAAAATTGGCCTGCCTCAACAGGACACAGGGTCATTTATATATATATAATAATATATATATATATATATAGGCGGGGTCTTAGTGTGAGCGTCAGTCGTCAGTGTATCACTGGCGCGCGGAGCTTCCATGGGGGAGGGTCACCCGAAGATATCGCGGAGGTAGCTTTCCAGTTTCACAGTAGGAAAGGCTCCACAGGCCGGCCTGAGGACACAGTTTCCAGTTCCTAATTTATGAATAATTCACAACGTACCGCATGCGCGCGCGTCATGGCCGCCTACAGTGGGCGGTATGAGTACTAGCGTAAAGGAGGGGCTGCCACGAATGCAAAGGCGCGGCGAACACACGCTGGAAATATGTCTAACGGACTCTAATATAATAATCTGTGCTTACGATGTTACAGGGTAGATTTTGAACAATGTATATCAACTGTCTTATATTCATAATACAAGTCTCGCGGAAGGATGGGCGGATGGCGCTGTGTTAATTGTCCATGGTTATTTATTTATTCTTCTACCCCCAGCTGAGCCGCGCAACTTCGGGAGGCAGTCTGAATCAAACCCCGGATGTGCGTGTATGTTGCCCAACATACATATTCGCCCTAACCACAAACAATACCTTTAAAAATTATAGCCGTATGTGTTGTTCTGATGTATAACCTATATTACTGTAAAGTTTCATCAAAATCCGTTCGGCGAGTAGTTTTTTCCACACGTGAAAAAAAAAAAAAAAAAAGGTTAACGAAATTTCAGGGACGTGATTATGCGAGGTACCTATCATAATCACAACAGCCGGGGCCGTCGCGTTTATAATGTTAATAAGATATAAATAAATAAATTATTACAAAAAAACGTCCCTGAGTCAGACCCAGAGTACTCAGAGTACTCAGAGGACCTCTGGGGCTCCTCGAACTCAGGGGAAGAAGGGAAAAGCCGGCCCCGCCGTCGCCATCAAAGTTGCGTGCCCCGCGATCGGCGGCAGTGGTGGTTACACTGTGCCCGGAGGCAGGCGGGAGACCTACTCAGGAGTCGTCCTCAAGGAGGCGAAGGAAAAATTATCGCCTCCTTGGGGATAGGTAGCCTGCGTTTTAAGACCCGATCCCACGCCGATCCTGGAGAAGACGGGTGACTTTGAGCACGCGCTCGCGTCGAATTTCCGGGATGTCTTTTGAAGGTTTCCGACGCGGACCACCGCGTGCCGAAATGAGGGTCATGGGCCTGGATGACGGTCAACGACCGGGAGGACCGCCGTGGCACAAACGGCGAGTGCACGGCGGACGCCGTCAACGTCGGGGAAATTCGGCGCGGCGCGTCGGGCCTGGGCACCTGCTGGGTGCGGGCCCCATTGGCCGCGGTCAAGAAGGTGACGACGGCAGGGCGGATCCGGATCGGCTGGGTCTCAGCCGCTGTGGAACTGCTGCGGCAGAAGCCACTCCGGTGCTTCCGGTGCCTCGAAAGCGGGCACGTGCTGGCCAGGTGCTCGCACGAGGAGGACCGGAGTGGCTTGTGCTACCGGTGTAGGGTTCCGGATGTTCGGCGGCCCCACACTGCGTGGTTTGCGCAGCGGCAGGTCGCCCAGCTGACCACCGGGTGGGGGCCAAAAAGTGCCCCCAGTCCCGCAACAAAAAGACGGGATCCGCACTGTCGTCGGCCCGGCAATGAATGTAGAGGCCATGGACACCGGTCAATAATGGCGGTCCATCGCCTCCTGCTGGAATCCACCACTGCGCGCGCGCCCAAGATCTGCTTCTGCAGAGCGCGGTGCAGTGGGGAGTTGACCTTGCAGTGGTCGCCGAACCATATCGTGTCCCACGAAGTGACCAATGGTTCGGCGACCCCACAGGCCTGGTGGCCATTGTCGGCGCGGGCAACCCCGCGACCCCCCTCGTCAGCCGCCTATTCGGCGGAGCGGGGTACATAGGTGTGAGTTGGGGGAAACCGTCGTTGTCGGGACATACTTCTCTCCGAACAGGACTCTCGCCGAGTTCGAGCAGTTCATGGACGGGCTGGGGGCCGCTGGAAAGAATATACTCAATACTCCAACATGGTGATGGGGACTTCAATGCCAAATCCACGGCATGGCTCCCCATCCAACTCTCGAGGGGTCCAGAACGGCCGCGGCCGGCCTGGTGGTGTTGAACCGAGGGTCGGCCGCCACGTGCGTGAGACAGCAGGGGGAGTCGCATGTCGACGTATCCCTCTGCAGTCCAGCGATCGCACAGAGTGTGCGGAGCTGGCAGGTGTTGGATGAGGTGGAGACGCTATCCGATCATCGTTACATTCGGATAGACGTTCTCCCCTCACCCGTAGCTCCGCACCCCGGTCGCCAGGAGAGGAATGTCCCACAACTCCCCAGATGGGTGTTGAAACGTCTGAATAAAGACGTGCTGATGGAGGCTTCCATCGTCCAGGCCTGGGTTCCCATACCGGAGGGGCCTGTGGAGGTCGACGCAGAGGTGGGCTGGTTCGGTGAGGCTCTGTCGCACATTTGCGACGCGGCGATGCCCCGAGCCGGCCCTCGACCTCCTAGGCGTCAGGTGTACTGGTGGTCGGAGGAGATAGCGGCGTTGAGGAGGAGTGCTCCGCCGCCCGCCGCCGGTACCCCCACGCCGACTCAGGCCCGCGACGGACGAGGAAGCACAGCTGTACGTGCAGATACTGTCCGGGCACCTGCTTTGGGCGGTATCTGTGTCATGTGGCGAAAAAAAAAAACGACCGGCTGCCACGAATGCGGAGGTGTAGAGGACACGGCGCAACACACGCTGGAAATATGTCCAGCGTTTGAGAGTGAGCGCCGAGCAGTACAAAGAGAGGAAGAAAGCTCTGCAGCTGTCCATCAGCAGGGCCAAGGAGACAGCCAGGGAAGAACTCCTGGAGACCCTGGACAGGGATCCATGGGGGCGTCCTTATAGGTTCGTCAGGGGCAAGTTACGCCCCTGGGCGCCCCCCGTGGCAGAGGGTCTCCAGCCGCAGCAGCTGGAGGGGGTGTTGGAGGAGCTGTTCCCGAGACAGCCTCCCTCACACCTCCTCCGATGATGCCGCGTGGCAATGGAGAAGCGGCGTCGCTGCTGCGTTCCTATTCACCGAATATTATGGATAAACTCCGGGGCAAGAATATATTAAGGGTCGGATGGTATCCACGGCCGCGTCCTGGCCTTGGCCCTAAACACCCTAGGGGACCGACTCCGGCGCTTGTTAAATGCGTGTCTGGAGTCGGGACGGTTTCCCAATCAGTGTAATGGGGGTAGAGTGGTCCTGCTCCGAAAAGCGGAGCACCCTGCAGGTCGGTGGTTCCCTCGGCGTTCCGCCACATATTGCTGTTGGACGAGATCGACAAAATCTTCGAGCAATAGCACTCGTCCAACACCTGTCTCAGTAGGTCCCTATCTCAGCCCGAAGCAGTTCGGGTTCCGAGAGGGGCGCTAACGATCGACGATCTGTGTGCGCTCCCTCTCGGAAGAGGCGACGTCAAGGGTATGTTGTTGGCGGTCTCGTTGGACATAAAGAACGCCTTCAACACCCTGCCCTTCATTGTTGTAGGCGCTGCAGTTATATCGCGCGCCTCCCTACATTCGGGACGTGATCGGGGCCTACCTAGAAGACATATTCTGTGCTTTGCACGGGGCGGAACGGCGTTGTAGTGTAAAATCATTGTTCCACATCGGTTCTGGGCCCGATCCTGTGGAACATCGGGTATGATTGAACCTGCGGGTTTAACGGGCACTGATTCGTGTGTTACGCGGATGACACCTTGGTCATACTACCTAATTTTCAAACATGCGTGGCGCTGGTCGTCGGTCGTATAAGAAGGCTTGGGCTCCAGGTGGCGCTGGAGAAGACCGAGTTATTTTCATGGGCCTCGGCGTGCGCCATTCCGAACTGCCCAGCTGGTCGTCAGTGGCCATATCATCAAGCCTGTATTCGATACTTGGGGCTTGACCTGGACAGGTTGGAGCTTCCGCGCTCACTTCCGAACCTGGTCCCTCGCCTTATGGCAGCCGCCGGCGCCCTCATGGCTGCTGCCAAATGTGAGGGGCGTAGAAGGTTCCCGCCGCCTATACCTCGGCGTGGTGCGGTCCACGATATGTACCCCCCATCTGGGTGGGGGCCCTTGGCAAAATGTGGCCTGCCTCAACATACACAGGGTCAAAAATACGGGCCATAAGAGGCTACCGCACCATAGTTTTAGCGGCGGGTCTGCTGGCGGGGTCTCCTCCGTGGGACTTGGTGGAATCCAATTCAGTCCAAAAGATTTCCATGGGGGAGGCACTCGCCCCTCTATCCCCCACTGGGGCCGGGGTGACTGCCTTGAGGGAGGCAGTCCCCCCAATCCAAATATAGGAGGTGAGCGCGTGTACCCACACGCCTCCACAATGGGTGGGCGTAGGTCGCCCTAACCACAAAACGAGATGGGGCCTGCCCTACAACATCTACAGGGCGGGCCGTCGCCGTCGGTGTGTTGATTTATATCCCCTGGCTCCGGCATAGGCGCTCGTAGGTACACCGTGTGGTTTTGGTGACTACAAGACCCACACACCACCTCGCCATCCCTCCGGCGGGGTGACGGTCTTTTGAAGATTTTTCCACACGTTAAAAAAAAAAAAAGGTTAACGGGATTATTAGTAATGTGAACTCATGACCCCATTAGGTACTAGCAATGTACTACTACTAAACCATCGTGATAAACCCAATGAATTTGTCACGATGGGCTAATTGATCTGACCTCGTGTTCATCTTATCACTCCACTGTTGCCCCGCCAACGTAAATCGTAGCATTATCATCCATAAAAAATAGTTAATGTATTATTAAAATATCATTAATGTATTATATATTAAGTCGAATCAATTGCGATTCCTAATTGTAATTAGAAGTAAATAAGTTAATAGAACTTTTTTTGTGTATCCGTCATACTCGTGACCGGATGCTGCTTGTGAGGACTGATCTGTTCGAATTACGAACACTAATTAGACTATTTGCCAAAATTGCAATAGCATATCCTGATAGTCACTCTATTCTCCCAAGTTTGAATTTAAAAATGAATCTGTATTATTGTAAACATGTACAACAATTATTTGAACTTGTGCAATAACATTGTTAGTTCATTGTTATATATAGCTTCTAATATATTCCGATACATATTTAGATCGATTGTATACGAGACTATTCAATACAATGATAAGGTAATAAATACTAAAATCATTTACATTTCTCAAACAGAACAAATAGGAAAATGTGTGTAGTAGATTTGTAAACTTACATACTACCTAATTTTCAAACTGGAATGCGAGCTGAATTTCTTGTCAGTTATTCTCATCTCGAATTCATTCCGAACTGACGGTAGAGTTGACATATCATAAGAGTCTGTAATAGACCTACATGAATAAAGATATTTTGAATTTGTCTTTTAAATAACCCATCATCGACCGTCAGAACGTAGTTCGTATGTCTCTGGCTAAGCAATTAACGATATGTACCAGTTTGGCAAATGTGTTTAACATACAACCAAAAATAGGACGAGACACCATAGTTTTATGGAGTTGAGTGCTACTGGAATGGTGTTGAATTAATTTCAAAAGATTTATTGCGGTATGATTATCTTAATGTTCTGCCAAAGTAATAGATATAGAGTTGAGAGCATGTGAGCAACGTGGTCTGGTGGTTTACTCACAGATTTACAGCCAGGAGGTCGTGAGTTTGTGTGTTGATTTATATTTCTGACTAAATTTCTAGTGAAGGAAACACCGATATCAAAACTGAAAACTAATCCAAAAGACAACAGATAGGTACATCACTAGCTGTGTAATTAGTGATTTCCGTAATGCTATTCACGTCTAAAATAAACAATTATTTCCATTAAATAGCCATTTAGTTTATTTGCCATTTCATGTAAGTAAAGTAAGTATATTAAAAGTGATGGATAAGTAATAGACAGGTCCCAAAACAGATATCAAAGCGATGCAGTCGATCGCGTGTGAAATACCAAACATTTCCCCACCAATCTGAATCTATCACTGTCCCGATTGCTTACCGCAACAAGCCTGCATAAATCCCACAAGTATAACACGATTTTGACATATCATTGATCTATCTCGACCGGGGATCACCTCAACACCTAGCTCCTCTCTCCCGCAGGATAGAACCAAAAACCATTCGAATTTAACATAACCTATCGCTGCTATATCGAACTGTTGATCATCCATTGCTGTTTTTAAAAGGAACGTATATAAGAATACAGTAATAAAAAAGGTAATGGATATGAAATGTGAATTACGATTGTTCTGTAGAAATTCTTGAACCGAAATTGTAGTTTCCAACACGTAAATGATGTAAGTCGCAGTAAAGACGCGTTGGACTTAAGACTTATGAGCTAAGGAGTTATGATTGATATTTGTATGTGTTGATGGGTGATTTGCATGATCAGGGGTTGATAAAAGGGTAGATAGTTTGAGAGACAGGTCCTATCAACCGTTGACAACTACATATTGTTTAGACGTTTTATTTGCTAGGTGTGATCTCTGTTTGGAGTGGCTTCTGTGAAATTGTCTTCGCTGATCGAACACATTATTCAGACACCTGAACATATGTGATGTTGAATGTTATCTATCGATTTGGTGTCAAAAATAGATACACTCTTTATCTTACTACCGCAAGTAGTTATTCTAAACTTTTACGTCGGAAACTGACAAGTTTTTAAGTTGATGTATTAATGATCAAAAATATATTTTTCATTGTCTCTCTTCCTTTGTCTAATGAAGTGAAGATGACTTGTCTCAATTAGTAATATTCAAGGTAATAATAACCTATGACAATTCACACAAGATCACCTAGTCCCAAGCTAAGTAGAGCGTAAATATTTTTTCTTGTAAGTGAACACATAATATACATTCTTAAGGGTCGGCAACGCGCACGTAACACCTCTGGTATATCAGGTGTCCATAGGCTGCGGTAACCATTTACAATCAGACGGGCCGTATGCTTTTTTCCCACTATTGTAGTATAAAAAAACATAAAAAATATAAACAATCAGATTCGTAAATTCAAATGTTCCTACCGACAAAGGATCGAACCTGCAACCATCGGAGGTAAGGCGGTACGCTAAACCGCTAGACCATAGACTCCGTCAGTAATATTAAGGCGTATGTAAAAAAAATAATAAGTAGACATTATATATATATAGATTTCCCCTGGAAACTATCATAGAAAGTGGCCATTTGCCATGATGCGCTACCTGACCTGACTTCATGCCATCCTCCTCCACTGATGCTCCGCCAGCGTATACCGTTAGTGAAGGTAGATGCAGTATACCATCATTTTGCATTTAAAACCCATCACGTCATCATGTGACGACCGTGATATCGTTCATGCATTCTTTCCAGACGATTAACATGCTATAATTTTAGAAATTTACATTTACCCTTAATATTTATATATCTTGATATATTGAAAATAAAATAAATATAATAATAATAATAATCTCAGGACAATTGACACAGCGCCATCTAGACCCAAGTTAAGCTAGCTGAAGCTTGTGTTATGGGTACTAGATAACTGATACATATGTATAACATAAAACAAGCACATAGATATGTTTTTTTTAATATATACATATTATACATAGAGTATTGACACCCAGACCGATACAAACAATCGTACTCATGAGTACGATTGTTTGTATCGGTCTGTATTCATGAATACAAAAGTTTGTGCCGTGCGAGGAATCGAACCCGAGACCATCGGTCGTAAAGCGGTGTGCTAACCGCTGGACCACCGAGGTCGTCATATATTCATGTACATATATTACATTTCTGAAGATTTCATGATGGGTTCATGAATGCATGATAAGATATTGAAATCTCATAAAAATAATGAATCCCATAATGAATTCACATAAAAACACGAATACACCTGTGCATAAATCATTGTATTTTGACTAATATAGGGTATGACTTCACCGTTTATAATTTATTCATACACATGTAGTAATATTTATTACCAATCAGATAAAAAAAAAATAGAGAAATTCAAATCAACAACGTTTGGCAGATGATGTTGAAAAAATCGAACGGCTAAACTATAAATATGACTGACTTATCAGATTGGGCGGGATTTAACGTTTTAATAAATAACCAGTTCGGATACGTTAGTAGTGTTTTTTTTAAATTAATATAATGCGAAATAAATCAATAAAAGAATTCCTTTCAGAACGCGCCACGGATGAATGATTTGTTGTAATGCGAGTGTGCGGTGCCCTCTGTGCTGTGAGAACACAACACGATTTGATACTTTATACATCTATACATATAAATCAAATTGGAGTGTCTGTTTGTAATAACCGTTTTTTACTACATACATATGAATATAAATACGGTACATACACTAAAATAATATTTTTTTAAATTTTTCTCTGCCTGTTTGTTCCGGCTAATCTCTAAAATGGCTGGACCGATTTTGACGGGATTTTTTTTGGCAGGTAGCTGACGTAATAAGGAGTAACTTATGCTATTTTTATTTTAGAAAAATAGAGTTAAATTCCACGCGGACGAAGTCGCGGGAACAGTTAGTATATAAATATAAATAGTAATTATATATTATAACTAGCAGACCCGCCACGCGTTGCTGTGGCTGAGGTTCTTGAATAAAATAATACTGAAACTAAAAAGTTGAGATGTACTTACTTAATAGATAGGATGGCTCTATCTATTAAGTTGGATCAAATTGCACATAATGTGCAAATCAAATTTGCAATCGGTTCAGTAGTTTAGGAGTCCATCGCGGACGAACAACGTGACAAGTAATTTTTATATATAAATACCTATTCAATAATAATAATTTTTAATTATTTTATATTTTGTAATGATAAATTATTAAATGTTAATAGTTTGTTTTATATACAATGCAATGTGTAAAATTGATTTAGTTTTTAATTTCATATTGAATTTTATAATAGCGGTAGTTAAAATGATATCCATGATTAAAATATGATTTGTAAAATTAGTAAAATCTTATTAATATTATGAACGCGAAAGTTTGTGAGTATGGATGTTTGTTAGTCCTTCATGCAAAAAGTACTGAACGGATTTTAATGATATTTTACAGTAATATAGCTTATGCGTCTGAATAACATATAGGCTATATTTTTACATATGCATTTACTATTAGAATAGGATAAACTTATGGTCTCTGTGAAAAATATAAATATATGTAAATGTTTTTTTTAAATATAAATCTACGTATATTTATATTGCACATTTTAAACTAAATTGGAACTCCAATTTTGCGCCGTAAATTGTGGTAACAGAAAATTAAAAAATATCTAAAAAAAAACATTAATAGTTATTTTAAATAGTAAAAAAGACTTCCTTTTTTAACATTATTTTTATTTAAAAAAATAACACACTACATCTATGATTAAAATGAGTTTACATGATGTTTTAGTGGTAAGTAATTACCACTATTTATTCACTTCACTGCACTTTCTTCATTTTTTAGATAGATAGATAGTATACACGTTGTCCTTTAATATATATTATATCTTATTCTATCTATCTATAGTTACAATAAGGCGGCCTTATTGCTGAAACCAATCTAATCTAATAATTTTTTTTTATTTCTAATTTGAGCGCGCTTGAGCGAAATCTCACCTGATGTTAAGTGATGATACGGCCTAAGTTACACGCAAGCTCAAATAGTGTCTATTCACTCTTAACATGAAAGACTCAAGGTTGTAAGAGGCAGGAAACAGACGCTGCGAGAGAGTTCCACTCTTTAGCTGCTCGCAGAAGGTAAGATGATGCAAATCGGTTGGTTCAAGTAGCAATTTTAAAAATTATTTTCAGTGTACCAAATAAACAATTTTCTTTCTTTCAGGGATGTCAACAGTGTACAGGTGGAGCCGCTCTCCACGTCTTGTTGTACGGTAGTCGCACAGTGCTGAGGGGACGAGGTTGTGGAGTTATATTTTTCAAATTGTAAACATCAAGTATCAAAACTGTTGTGTCGTGACATATAAACCGTAGTATTATATCAGTTGATATCGGCCGCAGTCGACTCTAGATGCTGTACCTCCTCCAATATACTGAAGCCATCAATTCTACCAACCTCAAGGTATACCTGCGAGCGTGACAGATGGACGGACAGCGATGCAATGGAACTAATTTGCAATTTTATTGCCAATCCGCATATTATTATTATTAATATTACATAGTATAAAATAAAGTCGCTGTCGCTGTCTGTCGCTATGTATGCTTAAAACAACGCAACGGATTTTGAAGCGGTTTTTTTTAATAGATAGAGTAATTTTAGAGGAAGGTGTTTATATATAATACAGGTACACACGGGCGAAGCCGGGCCGAGTAGCTAGTATAGTATAAAACAAAGTCGCTATCGCTGTCTGTCCGTTCCTATGTATGTTTAAATCTTTAAAACTACGCAACGAATTTTGAAGCAGTTTTTTTAGTAGATAGAGTGATTCAAGAGGAAGGTTTATATATATAATACATGTACACCCGTGCGAAGCCGGGGCGAGTAGCTCATATTATTATATAGGTACTTTCAATATGAATGCTAACTCACGGGAAGTTAGTTTTTAAAAACAAATTAATTGTGCATGTTTTTTACATAGATTACCCTTGTGGTCTAGCGGTTTAGCACACCGCTTTAATTCAGATGGTCGCGAGTTCGATACCTTGTACGGTACAAACATTATGGTATAGTATTTATGAGTATGATTGTATTGGTCTGGGTGTTTTCTATGTATATATTAAAATATTTATCTAATTCTACCACTCTACGCATGATTCTTTTTATTGCCGTTAGTGATGTCTATGTATATTATATTTAAAAATGTATCTTAGTATATCTATTACTTTTCTAGTATCTATACACAAGATTTGCTTAGACTGCCACTAGATGGCGCTGTGTGAATTGTCCAGGGATATTAATTTATTGATTATCAATAATAAATGCAAAATAAACTTTAGGACTTGTAAGTATAATAAGTAAAGCACGGGATCTTACCACGTTTTATTTTTGTTGAGTTCCGGATATTTCCGTGATTTACCAATTATACTTATAAATAATGATCGCGACGAACTTAAAACAGTATATAACTTTAGGACTGCCTGTTTTTTTTAATAATAACGAATTGTTGTGAATTTTATAGTTGAAACAGCAATTTTTCGGTGTAGAAAAAAACTGAATCTTAGGGAAGGATATATTCTGCTTTTTGTTCTGAAAACTTGTAGGGGTGAAATAGGGGATGAAAGTTTGAATAGGGAAACAGTAATTTCTAAAATTCATTCGAGATTTCATCGAGAAAATAAGATCAAGAAACATTCTTTTCAAACGAAATGTATACACTTTAGTTGTTTACTAGCTGTTGGCCGCGGCTTCGCTCGCGTTATTTTATCCCTTTAGGGGTGGAATAAATCAAAATCCTTTCTTAGGGGATGCCTACATCATAGTAGCTTTATGCATGCAAAGTCTCAGCCCGATCGGTTTAAAATTGACAAAGTTTCATATAAACTTTCATCCCCTATTTTATACCCTTGGGGGTAGAATTAATCAAAATCCTTTCTTAGCGGATGCCTGCGTCATAACATCTACCTGCATGTCAAATTTCAGGCCGATCCGTCTAGTGGTTTGGGCTGTGCGTTGATAGATCACTACGTCAGTCACCTTTGCAGCAGTAACGGCATTCTGAAAATACTGTGAAATAAATTTGACAGCCCAATACTTTATTTTTAAACCCAAATTGTTACGGGGGCTCTTAAATGATAATGTATAATTTTAGGTATACTAACATAGGCTAAGTACAATTGTTACTGACAAATTGGAAATTGGATCTCTGTTATCTGAATAAATAAATAATTATTATTACTATTAAATATAACTATTTCAGCCGTCAACCAGTTTGATTTGTAGGCTGTGTTTAGTTTTAATTGCTGAGATATGGCGGTGAAACTACAGGATAAGAGTTGTGATAAAAAATGACAAAAATTTCTACTAAATAGAAAACAAACATTAATATTATATATGTAAAAAAATAAAAAATAAAACATTCGTTGTGACAACAGCAGACCGATTCTTAGAACTAGCTCTCGTTCCCGAGTATGATGAATAATATGCATGCAATATAAATAACCTTATACATATAAGTGTGAGCAATAAATTAAAAATAATGAAATAATTTAATTGCTTTTTACAACAATGTATAACATAACATCTGCCAATCGTTTGTGGAGAATAAAAAATACTATAACCTGAGATCACATACAACAGTCAGCGGCTTGGGGCAAGCACCATGACGAATGGATGGGTGGTCATCCCCATCCTCTATAATTATTGGCCGTGTTCAATAATTATAGAATGACTTTTGTTATTAGGGTTCCGTACCATCAATAATTAAGAAAACGTCTACTAAACCTAAATAGGAAAAACTTTAAATTAATGATAGGTAGAATAACACGTTAAGACCGCATTGAAAAATCTTATTTCTCACATAGGGAGCGGCATTTTTTATTGTTAATTACGTTAATTAAATTAATTATTAATTAATTAATTATATTATTTTTTAAATATGTTTTTAGTATACAATAATTTGAGGTAGACATTATTTAACCCCTAGATTTATTTCAATTTAAGTGCCCACGGGGATATCACCCGGTCCCAACGTGTAAATTTACTTACGTTGCGGAGTGACCCACCAGTGGGCATGCTGTATTTAACATGTTAAACATTTGTATACAATAGGTGCTACAGACAGTCCTCTTTGTTGGGACTGCTTTGAAGCCGAAGAAATGGCCGCTCACGTAGTCCTGGAGTAATTGGAGTGGCCACACAACGTACATCAGTCCTCGGAACGGTTAGGTCGCTACGCGAAGCCTGTGAAGACACCAGGAAGCTTCTGCGCTTCTGGGAGGAGCTTGGCAGGCTACTTTAGTAGCACAACGGCCCAGATGAGAGGATAAATGAGGATAGAGTCCAACGTATTTTACTTTACGGCCTCGGTGATCCAGCGGTTTGGTGGACCGCCTTATTTCTAATGGTCGCGCGTTCGGTACCTCACACGGTACAAACATTTGCATTCATATGTATGGCGTGTAGGTATTTCCAAAAAAACTGTATATCTATGTATTTGTATCAGTTGTCTAATACCTAAACACAATCTCTGCTTACCTTGAAACTAGATGGCACATAGTAAAAACCATAACTATGTATTTAAATAATGTTTGGCAAGATTAGTATAAATAATAATTCTAAGAAGGCAGGTATATAGATAAATGAACACATAAAGATAAAGAAAATATTTGTACAGAACCCTCGGTATATTAGTCAATTCGCACATTACCTGTTCTGTTTTGCTATCCGATCGAATTCGATCGATAGCAAACAAATTAATCTAGTCCCAAGCTTATTATGGGTACTAGACAACTGATATAAATACAAACAATCATACGTATAAATACAAATGTTTGTGCCGTGTGGTGAATCGAATCCGCGACCACTGGAAGTAGAGCAGTGTGCTATGTCGGTTTGTAAATAGAACTAACTTTATAAGTTCGATCTGGTCAAGATAACTGGTAGGCATTAGATGCGAGCAGCACAGGACTGATTGTCGTGGAGATCTTTGGGGGAGGCTTTTGGTCAGCAGTGGATGTCTTCTGGTCTGAAATGATGATGATGATGAAGAGCCTCGCGCACCAAAACATAAGTTTCACTGAAAATCAGCGCTGGTTGTCGACATTGACTATGATTTTTAATCTGTGTATATAATATCATCTATACCAGGAAAAATATAGACAGTTTCAAAACAGTTAGTGATTGCACCAATAAAAGCTTACGTAAGAATAACAAACTGATTTTACCTAAATGTCGTTTGGCTAAAGTTAGTAATTCGTTTTATGGAAATTGCGTAAGGTTTTACAATAAAATACCAGAGTCTGTTATAAATCTGCCAGAAAAAAGATTTAAATGTCAAATAAAACAGTTCCTTTGCAAAAAAGCTTACTATAAAATTGAAGAATTCGTTAACGATAATAATGTTTTTATAGAAAAACTTTAAATCCATAGCACTGACAATATTATCTAATTACACTAATAATGAGTGCGTAGCGATTTCTATGTTGATTATCGCATGCCTCTTACTTGTTATACTGTAATAATTTATATAAAAAAAAACATCTATTCAAAAGTGCTTGTAAAGAGTTTATTTGAATAAAGATTATTTCTATTTCTATTTCTAATACATTGCTTGTGGTTGACACAACACAACGAGTCAATAAAATTCTATTCTATTCTTTTTGAAATATTTTACTAAATTTGATACACCCCCATCGATTGACCCCATAAAAACATGTCGCTCTCCCAACCGTACAATAGTCTATTTCTAAAACTCACCCGGAATGTTGCCGAATAGGAATTATATAAATCAGACCTAGGGAGGGCGATGTCAATTCAAGATGGAGGCACATCAAAATTCAAATAGTTACCGTAACAGAACGTCAAACCCAGCTGACGGCTGTATGTATACTTGCTGATGTAAATCTCTCTGTCACGAAGTATCTTTATATGGAAATAATCAGATAAATGTCGTTTTATTACTAAGTCTAAGCTGTACCCGCTACTTCGTCCGCCTGGAATTTAACAAAAAAATTAATTAGAGAATTTTTCTATAATGAAAGTAGGCGAAGTTAGTTATTACATCCGCTACCTGCCAATAAAAGTCCAGTCAAAATCGGTCCAGCCATTTCAGAGATTAGCCGGAACAAACAGACAGACAGATAGACAAAAATTGAAATAAATGTTATTTTGGTGTATGTAGCGTATTTATATTCATATGCATGTAGTAAAAAACGGTTATTTCAATATTACAGACACTACAATTTTATTTATATGTATATACTAACTGGGACGCGCAACATCGTCTGCATGCGTGATGCTTCTTAATTTTTATAATTATACTAGCTTTGTCCGCGGTTTCACCCCCATTAAATTTCAATAAAAAATATAGCCGGCGTGTTATTCTGATGCATAAGCTATTTTACTGTAAAGTTTCATCAAAATCCGTTCAGTGGTTTTCTGTGAAAGAGTAACAAACATCCATACTTACAAACTTTCGCATTTATAATATAAATAAAAAAAAAAATATTTTGCATTATTTTTTTTCATGCATAATAATAATAAGATGATATATAAAATAAATAATAATAATTAATAATATTAAAGTTTAAAGACGCGTGAAATGATTTGTGAATGTAAATAAACTACATGTGGTAAAGTAACGGATGAGGCAAAAACGCAAAATATTCAAATGGATTCTATTCCCTCTATGAGTAGGTTAAAAATTAACAACAAAATAGATGTAAACGCCTATATATCATCATAAAACGATAGATTTCGTGTTTCATGAGCATAACTCAGATAATATTAACATATGTTTATAACTATTACCAGTAATAAAATATAAAAGTTCATTAAATTTACCAATTAAAAGCGATGTTAGAAAAAAACACACGATCACAAAATATCGACGATTAGTTATTAGAAATCATAAGATAATTTTCATTTGATTGATTATTAGAAATATTTTTATACGATATCTCATTTGTTAATGTCTCGCCTACATAACTATATTTTATATGATAATCACCATTCATTTACAATATAATAATAACCTCTATTAAAATGCATATAAAGTTGAAAGTTCAAGTTATCTCAACATTTCTATTATAAAAAGTAATGCCTAGAGGATACTCAACCTACTACTAAAGTTTTGATCTACTGCCCATTAGGATCTTACTTTACATTGTAACTGAATTTATATCATCGTACAAAATTCTACTTTATCACTACAATTTAAAGTTTAAACTTATTCAAAACGATAATATTAATATTGAAAATGCAAGTGCGATTTGGGACAGATAAAAAGGAACTCTATTATCATAGTTCAATCGATCGGATTCGAATATCGAAACGCTTTGTGGAGCAAGTACAATAATTGACATGCGAATGTTGACTGTATGGTATATGGGTTGAAGTTTAAATTTGTTTGCGTGATGGGGATATGCAGAGGATAAAGCTGGGGTATATAATATCAATCACAAATCAATAGTGACGTGGTACAGCCCAGTACGAATGGTCGTTAATTGGTGGTTCCGCACATTATCATTAGACGTTTTGATCGTGCGCGCGCGCATCGGATTTATAACTGATGCTATCTCCGATGGCCAGATGAATCCGATTGTTTGTGTGATTGTTAATCGAAATGTTATAGAGGTTATAAATAAAGGTTGTTCTATAGTCTGTACTAACAATTAATTGTAAAGAATCTGTCTTTTTGTATCGTTCGCATGTGTTATAGTAGAGATGGCTCAGGTATCATGTAATCCTAATTTTACTACCCACAAACTACCAATTTAAAAGAAATTAGTAAAGAAAAACGGCAGGCAAGGAATGTTTGATTAACTGCAAATTTTAATAGCATTTTCTCAAGACAGACGAAAATACATTTTTACTTTATCTCTACCTACTTCGTTGCTATTAAAATTTATATCATTACATAGTATAAAACAAAGTCTCTGTCGCTGTCTGTCCGTTCCTATGTATGCTTATTATTATCTTTAAGACTACGCAACGGATTTTAAAGCGGTTTATTTAATAGATAGAGTGATTCAAGACGAAGGTTTATTTATGTAATACATACGCGGGTGTACCGTGTGAAACCGGGGCGAGTAACTAGTAGCAGATAAACAAAATATGCTTTCTTGTCATTCTAGTTATATGAAAATTATTTAAGACTATTGTAATATGAAATATATAAATCTATAGTCATTTTATAGAGATCATCATCATCTGCTTCTTCCTTATCCCATTTATTTGTGGTCAACGTAATATGTTTTTCTCTTCCATTCATCTCTATTCGTAGTCATCCCGTTATTTGCTCCCTTTCTCACCATATCATCTTTTACACAGTCCATTTATCTCTTTTTCGGTCTTCCTCTACCCTTATAACCATCCACATTCATATGTAACATCGTCCTTAGGATATGATCTTCATTCCTACGCATTACATGCCCATACCACGATAGACGATTACTCTTTAACCTCTCTGACATCGGTGCCATTTTCATACTTCCTCTGATGTATTCTTAAACTTTCTTTTAATTCATTCTTTTCAACATTCGCATTTCAGTTGCTTGCAGTCGTCTCTCATCCGTCGCCTTTATGGGCCAGCACTTCTTCACTTCACTTCACTTCAGTCTTGTGAATTTTGCCCTTAAGTTTAAGGGGAACTCGTGAGTCGTAACCTGCCGCCACTTCATCCAACCTGAGTAGATCCTGTGCTTTATGGTCATTTTATAGAGATATAGAGAGGATTTGGTTACGAGGAAATTAAACTTAGGAATCACTGGACCGGTTCAAGAAATTCTTTGAATGTTAGAAAGGTACATCCTACCATAGTAATATAGGCTTTATATGTTGATATACAAAACTCAAAGTTCGCCAAATATCTACAAAAGGACAGATACATTACAATTAAATATTAGTACAGACTATAGAACAGATGCTCTTTATTTATCACTTTACTAGCTACTAGCCCCGGCTTCACACGGATGTACATGTATCTTTACATTTACATCATCATCTCAGCCCGGAAAACGTCCACTGCTGGACATAGGCCTCCCCCAAAATATCTCCAGGACGATCGGTCCTGCGCTGCTCACATCCAATGTCTTTCAGCGATCTGGACCAGATCGTCGATCCACATTGCTGGAGGCCTTCCCACGCTGCATTTTCCGGTCCGTGGCGCCACTCGGGGACTTTATTGCCCCAACGGCCATGTATTATATATATAAACGTTTCTCTTGAATCTGTTGTTGAAATCTCTATCTATTAAAAAAAAACCGCTTCAAAATCCGTTTTAAAAAGCATACATTGGAACGGAAAGACAGCAACAGCGACTTTGTTTTATAAAATGTAGTGATAATGTTACTGATAACTACATGCTTTGTCAACCGACTTCAAAAAGAAGGAGGCGCGCAATTCTACTGATTTTTTTTAATATATACCACACTAGAAGTTACGAGATCAGTAAAAACAGTTAGGTAACTTGTTCTCAACAACTCAAGCGAGTAACAATTTTCTCTCTCATCACCATACAAAAGAATTATGAAGTTATGATTTTTGGAAGAACACTCAATAGGCAATAATTCATTGAACAATAGACTTTTTCCATATATCTTGAACGCAACGGTATAGAGAGTTGTTAACTGTATTTATGACGTCACTTTCCATTGGTGACGTAATAGGTTTTTTTATGTATGATAATGGAATGATGCACCCGCCTGCGCTAACGGTTTACGCTGCTGGCAGCAGTGGAGGCTGATAAGATGAGCATGAGGTTAGGTCAGTTAGCCCATCGTGATAAATTCATATAGATTTTAACACGATGGTTTCCAGGAGGAACCGCGTGGAGGTCAAACTGGCATGGTATATTGCAAGCAATGGGGTCGAGAGTCCACATTACTAACAATTCCCTTTTCTCACACGTGATAGGTGTTGAAGATACTATAAAATATATAGATAATAGTTTTTATTTGTATCTTAGTACACACATATAGGCTTAATTATAACATCACATGATAAGTGCCTACAATATAACAATTCAATGAGGGTAAACCTGCATGTGTGTGATACAGCAATACAAAACTGGTACATAGCTCAGTGTGGAGAATCACTCAAGCAGCAAAACACTGATTTTCAGCTATGTCCTCGAGGGTGAATAATGTACCTTGTATTTTTTTTATAAACTAAAATGAACTGAACGAAATGTGAAATAAATAAGTAATAAAGGAACTTGGAAAATAGGAATTACAGTTAGAGTACCAGAACTTTATAAATACCGAGATACTATACTTTAATTTGATATATATGAATACTATGAATAGGAATATAATAAATGTAAAAAAAATAGAACATTTAGATAGATATTTTAAATTGTATAAGTATTAAAGTATGGTCGTACTAAGGGGTAAGGGATGTTATATATGTGAGTAGATTAAGTGATTGAGGGATGGCTGCGAACACTCTTTATTGGAATATTAAATCAGTGTGTAGCCAACCTCGCTGTTTGCTTATCGCGTACCTACCTCTCTAGAAACACAATAGTATTGTGCTTTCTTTTTGGTACTACCCTAATGCTGTTTGCCGCAGTTGGCCTTTTCAGCTTCACTGGTCGTTAGGGGGCGGGTGCAGATGGCAATCCAAACCCGCGGAAGGACTCATGGAGCGGCTGAAGGCCAACTCCTGCCTGACGGATACGATTTTAGTCTGAGGGCACCACTAGGGGTTCGAACTTCGGCTCATGCCGTCGTAATATCGATCCCCGTTTGAATTGGACGGGGGATCGATGCGAGGTGTACAATAGTATTGTATGCGAATAAATAAACTGCCTAATAATACAAAGGTACAGCAATTTGGCCTGTCCACTCAGGAATTTGGAGACGAGATATTTTGTGATTATAATTCAATCTCCCAATGTTACTAACACAAACTGGTAACCTAGAACGTCCGACCATCGAAAGTTAGTAATTAAGACGACAATAAATAACATCAAGGCGGGATTGGTGTTAGGCGAGGTGCACACGAGCGAACATATCGCGCAAAGGGCCACATGACGCAAAACGGTTTAAGGAGGTGTGTGTACACGCTCCTTTAGGGTTAGGTATATGACCTACTTGTTGAGAATTTGGGAGCTTCAATGATAGACTCGACAGACAGAAAGGAAAGGATTCTAGGAAGTGGATGGTGGCACGTGTAGAAACAGTGTTGCTACAACGGTAAATTTTACAGGAGAGCTCATCAAAATTTTCACTGTGATATTTTTACTTTTTTTACGAATTTATAAGTGGTATGTCTATGTATTAGCTCTAGAGACATGGGTGTCTTTTTTTTTTAATTTAAAAATTATAACGATTTAGATACCATTTTTGGAAAAGAATATAGTTAGTTTTTTTGCGTTGTGGCACTTTGGCATTTTATCAGCGATATATAATTAGTTCGTTATATTTTTAAATAAGGAATGAAGATTTAAAAATGGAATACTAATCTACTAGAATACTAATCGGGTGTTGTAAATGAGTGTAACCGTTACATCAATTTTTTTTTTACTTAGGTGTGCACCGTTTGACTATTAGACGATAATTATTTGACATTTGGTGGACCTTGCATCTTGGTTACACTGCCTCAAGTGTTTACATTGTCTTTTTTTTTTAATTAAATGTAATTGTTTTTTTTCTAATAAAGTTAACTACTACAATCCTTGAAGTGTTTTGTGACAATCTTTCAAATTGAGAAAGTCACTCGGAAGAAAATGTTATAACAGTGCAAACTCATAAATTAGTTAAAAAACTTGTAAAAATAAATAAAAAACTTTTTTTTTATTATAAAAATATATTTTAAGATCCACAACTAATCTACAATTTTGAACAGAACTTACAAACAGAGAAAAAATCATTTTAATTGAATTAGTTATTTCTACATTAGAAAGAAAGACTGAGTTCGAGATGGATCGTTCACTAGTTTAAAAATTATAATAAATTAAACAGTTGAAAAACTAAATTATATTGAAACAATATTTTCTGGTTTAATTTATGTAGTTTAATTTGTCTGGTTTTCCTAAGGTTAAAATTTTATCTTCTAACGGTTAACAGTTTCGATTGTGACATACAATTATACAATAAAAGCCGGCAGTGTGCACGAGGCTTAAGCCATGAATCATGTCGGGCAGAGAGAATGACATGACGCTGGGAGCTGTTAATTGCAATAAACATAGGGATTTCGGTGAAACTTAAGATTTATGGGAAACTGCTATAATTTCTAGTGAAGACAGTGCACCTTTAAGAATCCAATAGATCTGTAATGTTACGCAAATTTGAATTTTAAGGGGAGAAAAATAACATAAAAATTTAATTGCATATCTTAAATATTCGTAATAATACAGTGCACCTTTACAAATCCAAACGTAGATTTGTTATGCTATGCTATTTTGAATTTTAAGGTCGAAAAAATAAAATAATAATTGACTTGTATATTTAGCTTAAATATCTCATATTAATACGGTGTACCTTTACAAATCCAAACGTAAATTTTTATGCTATGCTATTTTGAATTTTAAGGGCCAGAAAATAAAATAATAATTGACTTATATATTTAGCTTAAATATCTGATATTAATACAGTACACCTTTAAAAATCCAAACGTAAATTTTTATGCTATGCTATTTTGAATTTTAAGGTCGAAAAAATAAAATAAAAATTGACTTGTATATCTAGCCTAAATATCTGATATTAATACAGTGTACCTTTACAAATCCAAACGTAGATTTGTTATGCTACGCTATTTTGAATTTTAAGGGCCAGATATTAAAATAATAATTGACTTGCATATATAGTTTAAATATCTGTATTAATAAATAATAATAATAATAATCCTGGACAATTCACACTTGCATAATTGGCTAAAATATCATATTAATAATAAATCGTGATGGTCCGTGAATAGCTCTTTTCGTGGCTGTATAAACCGATACGAGAGCGGCATGGCCTACCAATAAATAATAACCACTAGATAAATCACACAGCGCCATCTAGTACCAAGGTAAGCAGAGCTTCAATTATAGGTACTAAACATCTGATACAAATATCTATAAACATTTGTTTTTATATGTAAATGTCTTTACATATAAAATAAAGTCGCTTCCGCTGTCTGTTCGTTTAGATCTTTTAAACTGCGTAACAATTTTAATGCAGTTATTAGCAATAGTTTGATTTGATTTTGATGAAAATGGAATGTTGCACCCGCCTGCGCTAACGGTTTACGCTGGCAGGGCACCAGTAGAGCATGATAAAATGAACATGAAGTCAGATCAGTTAGCCCATTGTGATAAATTCATCTAGATTTTATAACGATGGTCTCCAGGGGGAACCGCGTGGAGGTCGACCTGACATGGTACATTGCTAGTGATGAGGTCATGAGTCCACATTACTACCAATCCCCTTACCCCCTTTAGCAATAGATTGAGGGATTCAAAAGGAAGGTTTATATAGATAGATAGATACATTTTTATTCACCAATTACAGATACTAATATACATGAGGTACAGAAAAAATACATGAACTAAACAAAACTAATGTAGGTAACTTTATGTGCCGCAAAGGTATATAGGTAGATAACTCAGCATAAAGTTACAGATGAATCTGCAGCACTGATATTCTGTTGGATCCTGTACTTATAAATACTGCTACTTATTACTAAATATATATATATATATATATATCTATCTATATATGTTAAATAATACATGTACACCTGTGCGAAGCCGGGGCGGGTAGTTAGTTAACAATAAAAAAAATATTCGGCAATGAATTACAATATTCAACATTACACTTTTACTGTAACTTTTTGATGTTTTTTCAATATTAAAATTAAATAAATTTATAATTAAATATACAATTACAAATTACAAAAAATTATCACCGATTTTATTAAAATCGAAGCGAATAACACTAATTCCAAAATAAATATCATTTAAAATCCATGGTCGTTATAATTAACCCACATAGTGGTGAGTGGTCGAGTACTGATATCGATAATAACGCATATCGATTAACACTAAGATATCAGATCCGCACCACTTCAACGAGAATCCACTCGATTTTGTCGATAATAAAAAGTTTACGATTTTTAAATCGACCGACGATGTGTTTGAATCGATTCTATCGAACTTTTGACACGTCCATGTGACCCGGTTTGTGTGTGTGTCCACTGCACGTCTTAATGCGTTTTATTATTGTATAATAGCTTTCCGCCCGCGGCTTCGCTCGCGTGGACATAGGATATATTGGTTATCGTGCGTTTAAAGATCCGTTTTCAGTAGTGTTTGTTTTTGTTTCGGACTACTCTAATACTGTTGGCCGCAGCTGGCCTTTACAGCTTCACCGGACGATAAGGGGCGAGTGCAGATGACACTCCAAACCCGCGGAAGGACTTATGAGCGACTGAAGGCCAACTACCGCCTGACGGATATGACTTTAGTCTGAGGGCACTGTTGTATATGATTGGAATAATGTCGTAATAATCTCAGGACAATTCACACGGCGCCATCTAGCTAAAGTCTGTACTAAAGAACTAATCCAATAAAAGTAGTTAAACAGATAATATTTTCGTAAATAATTACATATTCATTCATAATTTAAGAGCTGTGCTCTTGTCGGTGGAGCTCCCGCCACCTTCCACGATCTTCTATCAGTCTTTTTAGCTGTTGATACACCACGACTCCAACTTTTTCTTTAACTTGCTTGATATAGCTGTGTCTCGGTCTTCCCCTTCCTCTCTTTCCATCTATTTTTCCTTCAATAATGTTATTAATCAGTTCGTCGTGTCGTATCAAGTGCCCCAACAATTTTCCCCGCCTATTCTCAATAATATCTATGATCTGTCTCTTTTCTTTAACCCGTTCAAGCACTTCTTCATTCCTTATTTATCTATATATATATAACTCGACTGACATAGTGATCTATCCGAAACTACTGGACAGATCGGGCTGAAATTTGGCATGCAGATAGATGTTATGAGAGATGAGAGATGTTATTAGGGAGAATATAGTGACCACCAGCATATATTATTTGTATATGTTTGTCTAACGGATATAATCTAACAGAACATATTCAAAACGTTCAACCGACTTTTTCATCGGTCGTAACAATGGACACGTGTCCATTGTCACCCGGACGCATCAAATAGCTTTGCAATTACTACTCAAAGTGATTATCGGACGTAAGACGTGAAAGGCTCAAGTTTTGTAATTTTTAATGATAACAAGAGAGAGGACTACCCGTTATAACCACTCATTACCCAAGTTATAGTTATTGCTTGAGCACATTACGTACATACGCGGATTTCAATAAACAAACACACTAGATGTGATAAGCGGAGAGCGTAGTTAATAGTTAATTTTATTTAGTTGAATAAAACCATGTGGTTATATGTGTTTATAACCTTTTTAAATTAAAAATATCTTTATTCATGTAGGTCTATTATGGACTCTTATGATATGTCAAATCTATCGTCAGTTCGGAATGATTTCGAGATGAGAAGAACTGACAAGAAACTCAGTCCGTATTCTTTTCAAATGAATGTTGTACATGTTTACAATAATACGAAATCATTTATTCTTAATTTAATTCGAATTTGGGAGAATGGAGTGACCACCAGCATATGCTATACCAATTTAGTCAAAAGCAAATAGTCTAATCAGTGTTCGTAACCCGAACAGACCAGTCCCCACAAGCAGGACCAGGTTCACGAGTATGACGGATGAGGCATAATATATTATTTTTTTATTTATAAAGGCATACATAATATAATAGAACACACCCAGTCAATGAAAAATATATTTTTTATAAGTATGTAGCAAATAAGCATATGGTATGTGTATATGTTGTGTATGTTGTATATGGTACATGATGGTAAACGGTTACCGTAGCCTATGGACGCCTCATACTCCAGGGGTAACACGTGCGCGTTGCCGACCCTGAAGAAATCTTAATACACCCTTCTTGAAAAACCCCATGCTGTAGTCTCTCGAGAAAACCTCGGCAGGTAGTTCATTCCACAATCTAAGTGTACGCGGGAGGAAGCTCCTCTAAACCGCACTGTCCGAGATCGCTTAGTTTCCAGCGTGTATGGATGTATCATATGTATGAATATAAATGTTTGTACCATGCAAGTAATCGAATTCACGACCATCGGTAGTAAAGTATGCTAAACCGCTAGAATATCGACGCCGTCAGACATAACATATCAGTATTGTGTAAAAAATTTAAAGTACCTTCATCAGTTTTATTACTACCATATAGTAATTTTAAGTAGCTATGACGTATCCGAGTGGAATGAGTAGTTATGCTCACTAAAATGTCCAGACATGTGGCGGCGTGGTGGGCCGGGTCATTGGGCTTCCTAAAATATGGTCGAGCGCAGTGATGACTGGCTCATCCGTCATACTCGTGAACGAGTGTTGCTTGTAGGGACTTGTCTGCTCTTATCACTGCGACTGATTTAATCTTATTGTGTATTTATATTGGACCCTAATAAAATAGTGTTAGTTGGTAGTTTGTATTCATACGTTTCGACTTGTAAATGTAAACTTACAAGGATTATTTAGAAGAGTAACACACAAGTTTCTTACTCGTTCTTCTTGTGATGAGACAGTTTTTCGAATGAGCGGTAGATTAAAAAAAAATATGACTATTCAAAAGTGCTTAAATTAAGTTTATTTGAATAAATGATTTTCTATTCTCTTCTATTCTATACTCAGCTGATTAGTCAGAAATCATCAGCTAATTTACGACCAAATCAGCCACTGCACTTACAATGTTTTTGGAATTTTTTTAAAGTGACAACATTTACGACCCTCCGACGTCTTGCCATAAAGTCGAGCATCGTAAATTGCAATTTAGGAATAATGTACCTACATACCCCTCGTGATCGAGTCGTGAACATATCGCTTGAATTTATTGTACAATAAAAATGTAATATCCGATAACTTCTTGATAAGTGCTTTTTGTTTTATATCCGCATCAGAGAGGCAAATTCTGAGTAGCAGGTTGGTTAATATGCGTCTTCGGTTTTTATGAACTTACCCATATGGTGTGACCAACGTTTTATTTTTATTGAATTCCCGATATTTCGGTAGTCTACCTTCACACGTCTAGACGCATGTGTCTGCCGATAAAATACAACACTAATATTTGTATCGAGGAACAGAACCCGCGACCATCGGAGGTAAGGTGGTGTGGTAAACCACTAGACCATCGAGGCCGTCAAACTGTTTAGTAATAACATAAATGCACTTGCAGCTACCGAAATCATTTAAATGATGATGTTAGTAATGTTGATTGATGATCTTATTGCCAACAATGTACCATGTTAGGTTGATCTTCACGCGGTTCCCCCTGGAAACCATCGTGATAAATTCTTAGTGAATCTGTCACGATAATAACTGATCTGACCTCATGGTCATCTTATCATCCTCCACTGGTGCCCCGCCAGCGTAAACGGGTGCATCATTCCATTGTCATCCACTAAATAAAATATTTCAGTGAACTTCCTCAATAGTTTAGTTGTTTTGTGATGACAAAACAACTAACTTATCGAGTGAGTTTCAATAGTAGTAACAAAACGAAGACGTGTGAAGGTAGACGAATATGTGTGCCCATAAAAGATTTATTTACCATCTACCCGCTGCTCTTCAGTTTACCAGTTATCATGGCGGTTGAAACACTGCCGAAATATCAGGAACTCGATAAAAATAAAACGTCGTAAGATATCCAGAATATGTGTCAATTATTTCATTGATGATTGGTGCATGATGTAGGCCTAAGAAAGTGATTATTAGATTGTTAAATCTACGAAAGTGACAGCACAGTGGCTCTTAATGAATTACAATAATTCAACAACCAAAATTAGGAATTAGGTTACTGGGTACATTCGTGATTTTTACTAATTGTATATAGAAATAATGTTGTGAGCAAAATGTAGAATTATTACAATTTATAAAATTTGTCTATTATTTTTTTATTCAAAATTCAAAAATCATTTATTCATGTAGGATTTTTAGCCTTATGAACGTCTCATTTTTATATTACAACTAGTTGTCCCGGCAAAGGTTGTTTTGCCTTAAAATAAAAAAAAAAAATTAGGGGTGGACTACCCCTAACATTTAGGGGGATGAAAAATAGATGTTGCCCGATTCTCAGACCTACTCAATACGCTCACAAAATTTCATGAGAATCGGTCATGCCGTTTCGGAGGAGTATGGGAACGAAAACTGTGACACGAGAATTTTTCATCCCCCTAAATGTTAGGGGTAGTCCAACCCGAATTTTTTTTTATGTTAAGGCAAAACAACCTTTGCCGGGACAGCTAGTTTCAATACATATACATATATAGAATTTTCTGATCTATTCTAGAAATTATAAATGATATATTTCTATAATTGTACAATATAATAGTCAAAAAGTGGACAGTGCATTGAATTATTTTTCAAAAATACTACGATTTAATTTGAATCAGGGTTATTTAATTTTTTTTTTAACTTAATGAACAGATACATTTTTTTTTAGAAAATCTTATCTCCCGAGGCATGTTTGTACAAACAGCCTGATCCGTGGATATAGGGCAACGATTTTGATGTGACAGACAACAGCCGGATTAGAATCTGTTATCTAGTTTTATGGCCGATGTGTGAGGTGCAGAATATGATCCATATCGTAAATCATAGGTCTTTTCTGATGTTACTCTTATCTCGCGCTGTGTCCTCATACGCATGATGTACAGGTGTCTGTCTGTCTACTTACACTAATCTCCTATATTAGCTTATAATAAATACCTTAGGAATATGCTTTTTATTTACAAAAAAACAATTATTTGAATGTTGACGACATCGGTGATTATCAGTTTTACTTTTGTATGGTCTCAAAAACATTGAGTTTTATGGTATTTTTCTACCTACATATACTATGTATAATTTTTTACATTTTTTTTTTAATTAAAATAATAATAATAACCCTGATCAATTAACACAGCGCCATCTAGTCCCAAGCTAAGCCGTGCTCGTGTTATGGGTACTAGACAATTGATATATTTATACTTTGATATTTTTTTTTTGTAAATACATACGTAATATAAATTTGTACGCATTTTAATGAAAATTACACGGACGGAGTAGTATGAAAATTCAATACTTATACTGAATAGAATGGGTGCTAAATGCAAATTATATTTTTTAATTATTCCTAAAAAAATACATTAAATCAATAAAAACTATTGCACATATTACCATGTGTTAGAAACACACATGCATAGACATCACACTATAACCTTTATATTCAAACTTATAACTTAAACAAGCTTTTGCTCGTTAATTAGGGGTGGAATTTATCAAAATCCGTCCTTAGAGGATGGCTACGTCATAGTAGCTTTATGCATGCAAAGTCTCAGCCCGATCGGTTTAAAATTGACAAAGTTTCATACAAAATTTCATCCCCTATTCTATCTCCTTGAGGATAGAATTATTCAAAATATTTTCTTAGCGGATGCCTACGTCAGAACATGCCAAATTTCAGCCCGATCCGTCCAGTGGTGTGGGCTGTGCGTTGATAGATCACTATGTCAGTCACCTTTGAGTTATATATATTTAGATTAAGTTAATTATTGTTAATGTAACTTAACTTAATTATTATTAATGTAATTTGTGTGTATGTACAATAACCAATAAAATAAACATATATAGATATGACAAAAGACTCTTAAATACATACGGATACAATTCGCTACTGTTTAAAACAGCGTTACAGAAATGTAATATTTATAACAATTTTATTACGATCCAAAATTGCATGTTAACTATTTATTTAAGGATTACTAAGGAATGTACGTAGACTTTATTGTAAATTACTTGTTAGCTATATAATAATAATATAGCAGATATAATGCAGTAATAAAATTACTCTTATAGTATATCCGTGACTGAGAATATTTAAATTTATATTACACTAGCAGTAGCCGCGACTTCGTCCGCGTGAAATTTAACTTTGTTTTTCTAAAATAAAAGTAGCCTAAGTTATTCTTTATTACACCAGCTACCTGCCAAAAAAAGTCCCATCAAAATCGGTCCAGCCCTTTCAGAGATTAACCGGAACAAACAGACAGACAGACGGACAGTTAAAAATGATAAAAAATGATATTTTGGTGTTTGTACCGGATTTATATTCATATGCATGTAATAAAAATGATTATTTCACTATTACAAGCAGACACTCCAATTTTATTTATATGTATACACTAGTCATCCGTTCCGGCTTCGCTCGGATGCATTACAAATCTTTGAATATCTTGGCTTGTTCTATACTATAACACACATGTATATACAATAGCTGTGCCCGCGATTTTACCCACGTGAAATTTATAAGCTATATTACTGTAAAGTTTCATCAAAATCCGTTTAGTGTTTACGTGATAGAGTAACTAAACATCCATCCATACTCACAAACTTTCGCATTTATAATATTAATGAGATCTAAACCTTCCTCATGAATCACTCTATCTATTGCTGACAACAGCATGAAAATCCGTTGCGTAATTTAGAAGATGTAAACGAACAGACAGCAGCGTCGATTATGTTTTATAATCGCCTGGGTGTACATGTATTTTACATATAAACCTTCCTCAGGAATCACTCTATCTATAAAAAAAAACCGCTTCAAAATCCGTCGTGTAGTTTTAAAGATTTAAGCATACATAGAGACGGACAGACAGCGACAGCGACTTTACTTTATACTGTGTAATGATAAAGATTAAACGTCATACGTAACCTTCCACATTTGTATTAATTCCGTATAGTTATAATTAACTGTATAAACAATAATTACTTTAAAATATTGTATTAAATTTTGTATAAGTGTATTTTAACTTATTGAGAATATTTTTTTACACAAAAGGATATTGCTATTGAGTTTACAGACTCTATTTGGTGAGAAACTAATTAAAAATACTTAATAAAAACCCTGGACAATTCAAACAGCGCTATCCAGTCCCAAGCTAAGATCAGAGCTGGGAATCTAATATCCGGGAATAGGTATTATTATAAAAAAAAAAATTAAAATCAGCCTGTGTTATCGCGGTTAAATGCCGGTGTTGGAGAGGTTAAAGAGTAATCATCTATTGTGGTATGGGCATATAATGCGTAGGTATGAAAATCATATCCTAAGGAAGGTGTTACATATGAATGTGGATGGTTATAAGGGTAGAGGAAGACCGAAAAAGAGATGGATGGACTGTGTGAAAGATGATATGGTGAGAAAGGAAGTAAATAACGAGATGACTGCGAACAGAGATGAATGGAAGAGAAAAACATATTACGACGACCACAAATAAATGGGATAAGGAAGAAGCAGATGATGATCAGCTTGTGTTATGGACACTAGACAACTGATATGACATACATACATTTTTTATAAATAAATACTGTATACAATACACATAGAAAATACCCACATCAATACAAACAGTCATACGCATGGATAGTAATGTTTGCACCGTGCGAGGAATCGAACTCGCGACCATGGGGAGTAAAGTGATAAAGTATTAAACCGCTATACCCCCGAGCCCGTCGAATAATGAATATTGGATATTCTAGTGACCATAAACATTATTTTTTCAGATATTTTTATTTAAAAACAAAACTACTGACTCAACTTAATTAATAGTTTTTTTTATAAAACCATTCTCCAAACATATACTTTCAAATAGAGTATATTTTCAAATGAATACTAAAAATAAACGTGACTGTTTGTCTGTCTGTTTGTTTGATACCATTTCAAGACCCCTCCGATCGATCCCCCGTCCAATTCAAACGGGGATCGAAATTACGACGGCCTGAGCCGAGGTTCGAACCCCTAGTGGTGCCCTCAGACTAAAGTCGTATCCGTCAGGCAGGAGTTGGCCTTCAGCCGCTCCATAAGTCCTTCCGCGGGTTTGGAGTGCCATCTGCACTCGCCCCCTAACGTCCGGTGAAGCTGTAAAGGCCAGCTGCGGCCAACAGCATTAAAGTAGTCCGAAAAAAAAAACCATTTCAAGACAAAACGGCTGAACCAATTTTAATCAATAGTATCGTGAAGACACTTACTACTGAATCACGACTTTTTTGAGGCTAATGATAGCCTATGTCAATTACAAAGCCTATCTTTGTCTCAAAAAAGCAGAGGAAGTAGCGAGTAATAGCCAGTCAGTTCATAACTGGCAAGATCTGAGATAAAAACGTTTTTTAAGTCGGGTAAAACAGCGTAACGCTATCAGAAAGGTAATTGCCTATCAAACAGCGATGTGAGTCGTAAACTTTTACATCAACGCAACGGTGATTCCTTATAGGGGACGAAATCTCTGATGTCCGAAATTATTGTCTTTTTATTATAACGATGTATATTTTTATTGCGCTTAAAGTGCTCATCAGCGCATGAGGGGTGGCCGAAGAAAGTCGATAGCATCGGTACAGACCCCGATATGAGAAGCATATTCGGATATGCTTAATATTCTGATTTACATGTATCTGTTCATTTATACATCTATACATATAAATAAAATTGGAGTGTCTGTTTGTAATATTGAAATAACCAATTTTTACTGTATTCTGTCATTATAGAATAAAATTATTTAAAAGAGCAACACGCAAGTTTCTTGCTCGTTCTTCTTGTGATGAGACTTCTTGGATATGCTTTATATTCTGATTTACATGTATCTGTACATTTATATATCTATACATATAAATAAAATTGGAGTGTCTGTTTGTAATATTGAAATAACCACTTTTTACTATATTCTGTCATTATAGAATAAAATTATTTAAAAGAGCAACACGCAAGTTTCTTGCTCGTTCTTCTTGTGATGAGACTTCTTGGATATGCTTTATATTCTGATTTACATGTATCTGTACATTTATACATCTATACATGTAAATAAAATTGGGGTGTCTGTTTGTAATATTGAAATAACCAATTTTTACTGTATTCTGTCATTATAGAATAAAATTATTTAAAAGAGCAACACGCAAGTTTCTTGCCCGTTCTTCTTGTGATGAGACAGCTTTCCGAATATGCGGTAGATTAAAAAAAATGTGATGACTATTCAAAAGTGCTTCAATGTAAGTTTATTTGAATAAATTATTTTCTATTCTATTTGATTCTAATATAAATACGGTACATACACCAAAATAACATATGTACAAGTAGCTCTATGCATGCAAAGTCTCAGCCCGATCGGTTTAAAATTGACAAAGTTTCATACAAACTTTCATCCCCTTGAGGGTAGAATTGATCAAAATCCTTTCTTAGCAAATGCCTACGTCATAACATCTACCTGCTTGCCAAATTTTAGCCCGATCCGTCCAGTGGTTTGGGCTGTGCGTTGATAGATCACTATGTCAGTCAGTCACCTTTGAGTTATATATATTTAGATAACTAAAAGATATTAAAGGAATCTTTTTAGGCAAGGTTCTGAAGATACTGGCAGCGTTCCCCCTTTGAATGGCTAGACTAATTCTTTGTCCGAGGTAGCTTCCAGCTGTTCGATCTCCGGTGATGTCGATTAATAATCTTTTTGTTATTTCATAATATTTACTACTATCTAACTATTGTAGATAGTTCGGAATATAGCTTCATATCAAAACTAACATGAAACTCATTTCTCTAACTCTTTCACTGACTAATCTCCACTTTTGTCTTAGGTTTGCAAGTAAGATGGGTAACTGTATGTTAATAAACCGATTTTTTTGACGATAGCATAAGATACCACATCATATATTCTTCGTAAATCTATATAATTATATATATGACAAACAGACGGTATGGAATATTTCAAAGAACCCTTTAAAAGAACGGACAATATCAGAGCACAAGTTTAAGAGATCAAAGTGGACATTTCATTATATTTTTACGAGCCAAACAACAATAACTTGCGCCTATTTGATAAGCATAAAGATACACATCGAGGCAGAATTACATTTATTTTTTATATACATACATAAATATATATATGTTGAAACTAACATTTAATATGTTATTCTATAGTACAATTTTATTATATGTTATGAACGTTAAAATAAAAAAAACTCACAAGTGTATTGAGAAGTGTTAATTTAGTAGTAGAGGTACACCTTGGGGTTTTAGCCGGTGGAAGTCCGGCAGTACCCGCTCGTTACCCCTGGACCGAGGGGTGTCCATAAAGGATTTCCCGAAGAAAAAAAAATAAAATAAAAGAAAGTGTCAAAATCAAATCAAAAACTTCATCTAATCATATAGGACGTTTTAGCAGCTTTATGAATTTCAAGATTTTTGTAATAATATTTTCTTACTATCCAGTTTAGTATGCAAATTCAATTGAGAGAAAGAGAGAGTATTAGCAAGAAAGTAAACAATTTTTTTTTCATAATCAGTTTGTTTTCATTGTATACTTATACTAACTTTTGACCGCGGCTTCGCTAGCGTTAATTTATCCTCTTAGGGGTGGAATTCATCAAAATCCTTTCTTAGAGGATACCTACGTCATAGTAGGTTTATGCATTAAAATCCAAAAAAACTCACAAGTGTATTGAGAAGTGTTAATTTAGTAGTCAGAGGTACACCTTGAATATAAAACTAACCGAGGGGTGTCCATAAAAAAAGAAAAAAATAAATAAAAAAGCAAAGTTTCAGCCCGATCGGTTTGAAATTGACAAAGTTTCATACAAACTTTCATCCCCTATTTTATCCCCTTGGGGTAGAATTAATCAAAATCCTTTCTTAGCGGATGCCTGCGTCATAACATC
Source organism: Achroia grisella (assembly GCF_030625045.1). Taxonomy (NCBI): domain Eukaryota; kingdom Metazoa; phylum Arthropoda; class Insecta; order Lepidoptera; family Pyralidae; genus Achroia; species Achroia grisella. Next base: position 1,513,623 of record NW_026712653.1, on the reverse strand, counting down.
TACCTGCATGCCAAATTTCAGCCCGATCCGTCCAGTGGTTTGGGCTGTGCGTTGATAGATCACTATGTCAGTCATCTTTGAGTTATATATATAGATAGGTGTAACTTTAAATAATCCCGTACATGAACTATCGCCATGTGTTGGACCGAAATTCACTTTGTAAAAAGTCGTCTGCAGGAATACCACTGTCTTACATATTTCAATCTCCAACCAGCTGGACCTTGTATGTGACTACTGACTATGTATTAACAAAACAATATTTATGTATTTATACCAGTAATCTAGTATCTATAACACAAGCTCTGCTTAGCGTGGAACTAGATGGCGCTGTGTGAATTGCCCTGAGGTATTATTTTTATTTACTTGTCATTACAGATTAAAAATATACCCATTATATATTTATATTTCTATTCTTTTTAATTCATTGACGGGTATTAATTTTGAAATAGCATTTTTTAAATTTAATGTACTTGAAGACTACCGTGCGGGTTCCAAAGTAACTTGTTAGAAAATCCAGTGATCAGCGGGGAGTAGAAAATTAAAAGGTCTCACTACCCCGCCACCACCGGCCGTTACGCACAAAGAGTGTAAGCCGAAAGAAAGTAAAAAAAGGGTCGGTCAAGACGTCAGTGGACACAACAAATCACCGGGAGTGCCCTCAAACAAATGCGTGAAATATGAACAGTTGCGCCTTTATCACAAACGACCAAAACATAGATATTTTTGTGGCGCAAACACATTCACGAGCGATGAGAAAGGCAATGGTAATTTAGGATTTTTATTAAACACATTTCTTATTAAACCTATATCTAAAACATTAGCAGTTTCCTACAAGATTTGCTGGGCAGGGAAAGAAACATGATCTGTGAAGATGAGTGTTGATGTACTATCGTCAACAGCGACTCCTAGTCAGGAGTTTTTAATATTAAAAATCAATCCACCAATAGCATTCAAGGAACGGAGCACAAGATTTTTGTTAATTAGGAATTTTCTTGTCTATGATAAGCGAATGCAACATCTAGCGACGTATGTCAAAGAGGTCTCTTAAATCTACACCCTGGTCACAACTGCTCGGAGTTTCCCTTTTCGCCACACAATGGACCTGGCGCCCAGACTGTGAATCCATGAAATGCTAAGAAATTTGTCTCTTTTATAGAGGTAGACTTTGTTCATCATCCACGTTTTTATCAACTCTATCTGATGGAAATTCATAATCATCTTCTGTAACATCAGTAAAAAGTACAGTAAAAATATCAGCATCACGATCATCACGTCAGCATTCGGTTGGCCAGCATGTCCGGCTCCTTGTACTTAATTTCACTATCTTATCTCAACTCCTTCAGGAAGTTTACCTCTGGCTGGATCCTAAGTGGTATTGTGGACAGTGCGGTTATCGAGGAGCTTTCTCCCGCGTACCCTTAGATTGTGGAATGAACTACCTGCCAAGGTTTTCTCAAGAGACAAAAGCAAAGTGGTTTTAAGAAGGGTTTTTTAAAGTTTCTTAAAGGTCGGTAACGCGCACACGTTACTCTTGTTGATTCAAGCGTCCATAGGTTATCGTTTACCGTCAGATGGGCCGTATATATTTTTGCCACCATTGTAGTATTAAAAAAAAAAATGCTGAAATAGAAATGGATAAGACTTCGTATAAAGTCCTCCGTGGATGGTCCGCTAGGTTTCCCTCGCCCGCCAGGCGCTGGTCCCTCACACCGACCCCAAGTTCACGTAAGACGTTATTTATAGGCAAGAGGCGGCCGTGTCCAAAAAGCTTAGTTGTGTCAAAAGTTGAGCGTTAAATCATCGGCCACTATCTGGACAGCGCAGGCTGGACGGTGGCCACTAGTGTTGAACACGAGTCCATTGTCTTACGATATCGCGACACGTGATTTTTGTAATATGACTTATAATTATAATCCGACACGAATTCAAAACGTTACTATTGTTAATAATAATCAACATAACCAGATTATGGTAAAAGGTGACTGTAGTTTTTTTGTTAGGAATGGCAAATAAGCTAATGTCTCTCTAATAGCCGTATCCTATATATAGTAACTACACTACGGATATCACATTGTCAAGTGACGCCCTCGATACCATTAATACGTTGTTATTCCGGAGAACTAGGATGTCATGGCTCTAATGCTGTAATTTCGCTGCCTTATCTCATCTATCAATTGAAACACATCCTATAAAGCTGCTTAGCGGCTGTCAGATGCTAATAGGTGAGACTGACGTACCCACGCAAATGACTATTATAAAGTTAGGAAAACTTTAACCGCATATGAAGCTACCTGACTTAGTAGTAGTAATTTTAAGACAATATAATTTACATACGGTTTTGTATGGTTATGGTGGATATAATCTGAAAGATTCTAGTTCAGTGATTATCATTTATTTATAAATTAAAATAAATTCTTATTCGTCTATTCAACAAAATTCCTATTATTTCGTTAATAATGAAATTTCATGTACCATTATATTTAATTAAATCAAACTAAATGTATATTAATTTAATTTAGTTTTCAAACATAAGAAAATACAGTTCATAATAAATTGACGTCAATATTCCGTACCGTCACAGACTAAAGAATACTAATATAGCACCGTATAACAATGGAAACACAGACGAGCTAAGTGATCCGGCATAAAATGAAATATGAGGACACTTTTACACATTACAATACGAATTTTTCGTGTAAATGAAAAAAATAACAGCACACATCTTATGTGGCCGCGGAGAAAATAACTGGGTACCATATATTTAGTGTTGAGAGAGCCGAGTGTAAACAAGCATTATTTCTCAAGTATATACTCACGCCATTGTCTCTAAAAGCGGATAGACAGAGCATTGATATTACTAGGTGGTTCTGAGAGCGTAGACAGTATCGCTGGCAGTCTGGACTGTTTATGTGCTGCACCGTATTTGGTGGAGTTTTTCAGCAATGGTGAAAATACTTCAGTACGATTTTGTTATTACTATTTTTTGTTTTACTAATATTGGATATAAGAAAAATGGTGTAAGTAACAAAATGAACAGAATGACCTGTAAAAAACTAAGCTGATTTAAAAAAATCTTGTATATTTAATAGTTAATTAGATATACAGGGATTTTATGTCTAATAACGTAACTTTCCGGTGATAGGTGACACCAATAGCAAATTGAATCAATTCGAGGGAGGCATGGATGCTCTTCAGCTTTTTGAATATATTTTCAGCAAAATGTGGGTATGTTATTTTTTTTCACCACGTCATCGACAGTTGACACTGTCCGTGGTCTTGCGGTTTAGCACACCGCTTCGATTCCTCGCGCGGTACAACATTTGTATTCATGAGTATGACTGTTTGTATCGGTCTGGGTATTTTCTATGTATGTATTAACAAAAAAAATATCTAAGTATTTATATCAGTTATCTAGTACCCATAACACAAGCTCTACTTACCTCGGGACTAGATGGCGCTGTGTTAATTGTCCTGGGTTATTTATTTATTTATGTGTATGGTAAGAAACTTTAATTAATTAACTAATTTCAATATAACGTAGGAGCTTCCTCGTCCTAACTCGATTTACCTATCGATTGGAAGGCTGCACCCAATCTAGTGAAACAGCGTCGAATAACTCAGCGCGGTTAATGGAAATCGATCGGAATCAACGGCCAGTTAATTGGTAGCATACTGCAGTTTATAATGCACAATTAACAATAAATAATACCGCAGTAACGTAATCTCATTAACCCCACATCTGGTTTATGCAGTTCGCGCTAAATTGAAACATAGTGTTCATAATTTTGGGGCTACTTGTTTATCTTAATCCTCTTTCAATAACTATTATTATATCATTATTTTTAAACTTATGTTTAGTAAAGATAATATGTTCGATCTACTTTTTTATAGTGATCATAATTTAATTATCCTTAAATAAATTTAAAACATCTATTAAATCATTTAATCAATCATCACTCTGAACCAGAGTGACCGACATAGCCCGAAGAATTGAGACTCTGAAGTGGCAATGGGCAGGGCACATAGCTCGTAGGACAGATGGCCGTTGGGGCAGTAAAGTCCTCGAGTGGCGACCACGGACCGGAAGACGCAGCGTGGGAAGGTGGAAAGGTCCAGAAAGGTGGACCGACGATCTGGTCAAGATTGCTGGAAGGCATTGGATGCGAGCAGCGCAGGACCGATCGTCGTGGAAATCTTTGGGGGAGGCATATGTTCAGCAGTGGACGTCTTACGGGCTACGATGATGATGATGATGATGATCTGTTAAATCATATTTACTGTGCAAAGACTACTCACTACTAAACTTATTTTTACTTGAATGATGAGCGTCCATGGCAATAATTGTTCATGCACGGGATTTTCATTTAATGTTAGACATAGACACCTATATAAATATACATTGTAAATGGCTTTTAAAAAAAAAGTAATTCAATTGAGTTTCTTGCCAGTTCTTCTCAATTAGATCTATATACTGAATTGGACGGTAGGGCAAAAATTATAATATAAAAAATTTGACGTTCATAAGCGGCTAAAATGTCCTACATGAATAAACGATTTTTGAATTTTGAATTTAGTGATCGTGGACTCAATAGCTTTCGGAATTTGATCACCATTAGAGAAAGTCATAACGCTAGTCATGTTTCTGCACAGAATATTTTGTGATCCCACACATATTAATTGTGGCGGAATAAAAAAATCCCTCCTATCGATCCCCCGTCCAATTCAAACGGGGATCGATATTACGACGGCCTGAGCCGAGGTTTGAACCCCTAGTGGTGCCCTCAGACTAAAGTCGTATCCGTCAAGCAGGAGTTGGCCTTCAGCCGCTCCATAAGTCCTTCCGCGGGTTTGGAGTGCCATCTACACTCGCCCCTATCGTCCGGTGAAGCTGTATAGGCCAGCTGCGGCCGAGAGCATTAGAGTAGTCCGAAAAAAAAGGAATAAAAAAAAAATTAAGTACTGTAATGTACTTCCGCAAAATAACACCTAATTCGATAAAATGTTTTATCTATCTATGAAATTGTATCTCAGTTTCATAGATAGATAAAGTATTACTACGCAGACCACTTTGACTGTCTACCTCTGGTGAATATTTCAATATACTAATTCAACCTCTTTTAATATAAAATCAAACATAATGTAATCCAATATGAAATAATAACAACTGGTTATCATATAAAGATAAAATCTTCACACATAAACTTGGTGATTGATGATCACCGACGCCATCTTGGATTTAGACAGTTCATTTTAATCTGGATTCGCATATTCAAACGCATCACACAAATTTCACATGATAATATGAAAAAACTCGTAAAAGCCGTCTATTGCATGTTTTAAAATGAGAAATATGTGATGGGTTGTGTTTTGTACGATCAATTTATTCAGGATATGTGGGTAATCGTGAAACGAAGGGCAGGCATGTTAATATGGAATAAGCTTTTCTACACTCATACCGAGTACCAATCAAATCGAATATCATTACTTAGTATAAAATGAAGTCGCTGTCGCTCTCTGTCCGTCTGTCTGTCCGTTTAAAGCTACGCAACGGATTTTGAAGCGGTTTTTTTAATTGTTAGAGTGATTCAAGAGGAAGGTTTATATGTATAATATATGTACACCCGCGGAAGGCGGGGCGAGTAGCTAGTATTAAATATAGTAAATTGTACTTTTACGTGGTCAAGCTTTTTTAAATATTTTTCTGTTCCGAATAATATTTGAACATCTAATGTTGATACTGGCTGTGCCAGTGACTTCGTTTGTGTGGAATAGTGACCTTGGATAGCTTAAAATATTTAATAATCTATCCAAAAACGACAAAGAAAAGATTCATAGTTCTAGATGCAAAAATGATGAATCTCCATACCAACTTTCATCCCCTATTTTATTTTACCCCCTTAAAGGTAAGATTTTTACAAACTTTGAATGTCATATTTATTTAACAGCCTAAAAAATACGTTTCAAGCTACTACCTTCAAAAATGACGAAACTGCCATACAAACTTTCATCTCCACTTTCAACCCCATACAACCCTTTTTCGGATTAAAAAGTAGCCTATATCCCTTCTCAGGGTGTAGACTATCTGTGTAACTTTATTTAAATCAGTTCTGTAGTTTAGCGCTTAAAAGCTCGACAGACAGACAGACAGTTACTTTCCCCATTTATAAGTAAGGATTACTTTGTCCAAATCTTGTCATATCTTTACATAGTATAATATGAAGTCGATTCTAAAAGCTCGACAGACAGACAGAGTTACTTTCCCATTTATAAGTAAGGATTATTTTGTCCAAATCTTGTCATATGTAATCTTTACATAGTATAATATGAAGTCGATTCCGCTGTCTGTTCGCTTAGATCTTTTAAACTACGCAACAGATTATAATGCAGTCTTTAGCAGAAGATAGAGTGATTCAAGAGGAAGATTTATATGTATAATGTATTCAAATACACATATAGACACGCGATAGTTTAAATGCAATAATTTCATTAATGTTTATATATAAATAAAAGAATCCCCTTCTATACTAACGTATCATCTTATAAAACCCTATAAAAGGTACTAAATAGTCATATTTATTCGATACTAAACGTCTCGAGGTTTAAAAAAACACCGATAAATTTGTCAATATATCGGTTTTTGTTGGGTTTTGATCCCGTCACTTCGGTTAATTTACGTGGCGTATTATTACATGTGTTATGAACTTATTCGATATAAAATCCAACGATCCAGTTAGCTGGCGGGTAATGGACGCCGTTTACGACTTGTGGGTCATAGTTTCGATTCCCGTTTCAGTACAAATATGTATATTATGTTAATTTATGTGGAGATGCTCGTCACATTAATAATTGACACAGCAACATAAGCTAAGTAGAGCTTGTGTTATGGTTACTAGACAACTGATATAAATACTTAAATATTTTTTTTGTAAATACATATTATACATAGAAAATACCCAGACTGATACAAACAATCATACCCATGAATACAAATGTTTGTGCCGTATCGAACCTGCTACAATCGGAAGTAAGACGGTGTGCTAAACCGCTAGACCACCGAGGTCGATAGTAATTGACATGTATTATTGTTAGTATATTTATATATTTAAAGTAATAATACTAATAATAACCCAGGAGAAATCAGTCAGCGTCATCCCAAATAACTATCATCCATAAGTAAATAACTGATAAAGAGATAACAAATATTAAACTACAGTTTTATTATAAACTAGTTTTGCTCGCGGCTACGCTTGCGTTTATTTATCCCCTTAAGGGTGGAATTTATCAAAATCCTTTCTTAGGGGATGCCTACGTCATAGTAGCTTTATGCTTCCAAAGTCTCAGGCCGATCGGTTTAAAATTGACAAAGTTTCCTACAAACATTTCACATCATCCCTTATTTTATCCCCTTGGGGGTAGAATTGATCAAAATCCTTTCTTAGCGGATGCCTACGTCATAACATCTACCTGCATGCCAAATTTCAGCCCGATCCGTCCAGTGGTTTGGGCTGTGCGTTGATAGATCACTTTGTCAATCAGTCACCTTTGAGTTATAATATTTAGATACATAAATAATATACGTAGTAAGTAATTATAATCATGAATACAAATACTTGTAGCATGAGACGAAACGAACCCGCGACTATGGGAAGTAAGGCGGTGAGCTAAACTCCTACACTACCGAGGCCGTCTGGACACGTTTATTTAACACACTAGTTATATTTAAAGCAATAAAGAAATATAATATTCACGACAACAATCCTAGATGGAGTAGACAGCTGTTTGTTGAACTGTTAACATTTAGAAGGATGTACTACCGCTGTCACTTTCTGTCGATGGGAACACCATTAATAATCAAATTGTTGTTAATGGTGTTTCCATCAACAGAAACAGTTAGTGAATTTTAAGTGGCAAAGAATGTTTAGAGCAATTTTATTCTTTGCCAATGTAATTTTCTCTAATTGACTTTGTGTTGATGAAAACACCGTTAACAGTATCCAGTAGCAGTATATATATGTACATTATACATCCTGCAGTATATACTTAGCGCAATATATGTATAATTTGGTTGTTATTCGGTTTGTATCACTAAGTCTATATCCATATGTCACAAATAAAAACTCGTAAATATATCTACATATATTAAACACAAAAGAACAATGTAAAAAAGAACTATACATGTTCCTATTTAAAAATAACCCTTGCATCTAACAAACTCTCCTCCAATTATGAAATTAGTCAAGTGACATATGCACTCCAAAACCGAAGGTTCCGCGGGAAATTTTACTTTCGTCAGTACTAATTAATACATAGAAATATTATAAATTTCAATATAATTACAATAATATCACAGGAATATTCATGCAGAGTAGTCCGAAAAAAAAGGTATTTGGACAGGACAGTAGGTATTTGACGACCTCGGTGGTATAGCGGTCTAGCACACCGCTTTAAGTCCGATGGTCGCGGGTTCGATTCCTCGCACGGCACAAACATTTGTATTCATGAGTATGATTGTTTGTATCGGTCTGGGTGTTTTCTATGTATAATATGTATGTATTTACGAAAAAAAAAATCTATGGACTTGTATCAGTTCTCTGGTACCCATAACACAAGCTTTAGATAGCTTAATTGCGGACTAGATGGCGCTGTGTGAATTGTCCTGAGAAAAAAAAAATAAATATATATATTTATTGTTATCTCTATTTATTTATATCAGTTAACTAGTACCCATAACACAAGGTTTAGCTAGCTTAACTTGGGTCTAGAGGGCGCTGTGTGAATTGTCCTGAGATTATTATTATTAAATAGATGACATGTAGGGAACCCTAAAAAGCACGTCCATATTCTGGTGGATCCCATTCAGTTGACAATGGAATCAATCCAGTCTATTTACGACGTGGAACTAAAGCGGCGAGTTTTTCACTATAAGCCGTATAAATTAGAATGTAGCTAAATATTTAACTGACTTGTATATAACTACGAGCGCCTCCTAAATGTAACGCATAAATTCGACCAAGTAAAAAGTCGTCAACTGACGACCGAAAGAAATGTATGGATGTTCATGGAATTTTTAATTTATTTTTCACTTTTTTTTAGGTTTGTTTACATTTCCACACATTATGATATTCAACCATTGATCATTGTATTATTTATTTTCAAAATTACGTATATATTTTTATTTGATTGGCAATAGGTACAAGCTCAGTTATTGCTGGACCGAAGGGCGGCCAGTGCTGGTTTTCAGTTTGTACCTACGTATAGTACGTTAGTAGATATGTATATATTAATACGTACAGCGAAAACTTTATACCCCACTTTACGGACAGATAGAGGAGTACGAAGTTCCTCACACTTATATTTTATATAGAGGAGTGCAAAAGTTTATCACTACATAAATAGCACTACATAAGTAATTTGCAAAATCACAACATTATTATATTTGAATTAAAAAGAAATATATATTTATTTATTTACGTATGTATATAACTATAATATAATCTTATATATAAAATTCTCGTGTCACAGTTTTCGTTCCCATACTCCTCCGAAACGGCTTGACCGATTCTCATGAAATTTTGTGAGCGTATTGAGTAGGTCTGAGAATCGGCTAACATCTATTTTTCATCCCCCTAAATGTTAGGGTAGTCCATCCCTCATTTTTTTTATATTAAGGCAAAACAATGTTTGTCGGGACAGCTAGTATAATATATATGTATTTATTTCGATAATTTTGCATCCCCTCCAGAGGAACACATTATGCAATTACAACTTTGGCCATATCAAATCGCGGCTGAAGTACTACATAATGTATTTATAATCCAAAAAATAAGGAAAAAATGTGATAATAAAAACAGTAGAGAAACAAATAAATTTAATAAAAAAAAAATTATATAGTATAAAATACACAGGTCCCATCCACACAAATCCAACGCTCCAGTGCCATTAAACGCAATAGTTACGGGTACGGAATTTATTGTTTTTCATCTTTGAAATCTTAGCGGAGTCAAGTTGTATAAATCATGCGTTAATGCCAGCGCATTATACAAATTCAAATTTATAACCCGATAAAATTACGGAATGGCCGATGGGGTGAACACCCCCCGCCCCCTATGGGGCGCTATCATTACGCCCAAACTAAATGCCGCTGTATTTCATTAGCTATTGGCCTTTGAAATTCACTCAATAATACGATTTGCTTGAAATATTACAATTTATATTCATTGTTGTTATTATGTCACCTTAATTATATATATATACTAGCTGTCCCGGAAAACGTAGTTTTGCCTTAAAATAAAAAATAAAATTTTGGGGTGGACTACCCCTAACATTTAGAGGGATGAAAAATAGATGTTGGCCGATTCTCAGACCTACTCAATACGCTCACAAAATTTCATGAGAATCGGTCAAGCCGTTTCGGAGGAGTATGGAAACGAAAACTGTGACACAAGAATTTTATATATAAGATGTATAAATTTATGTGAGTTAGAACTTTGAAATTTTTTTGTATAATTAATATAAATAGCCCTGGACAATAAACACAGCGCTATCTAGTCCCACGGTAAGCAGAGCTTATGTTATGGGTACTAGACGACTGATATAAATACTTACTTTATTTGTTTTTACATACATAATATACATAGAAAATTCCCAGACCAGGCAATGGCATGTTTGTACATTATGAGGAATCGAACTCGCGACCATGAAAAGTGAGGCGGTGTGCTACACCACTAGACAACCGAGGCCGACAATAATTCTTACCATATCTCACACTCTAAACGAAATAATCCTTAAAAACAGACAAAGCCTGGCGATACACAGACACAGGTATCCATACATACAGAGTTTCTCCAGTTTAAGTATCCGTTTTAGATTGTCTTTTTTATAAACTACATATATTATATGTAAGCATATAACTATTGACATATATATCTAAGTTAGGTATTGAGTTTCTTGCCAGTTCTTCTCAATTGGATCTATATACCGAACTGGACGGTAGGGAAAAAAATAAAATTATAATGTAAAAATTTGACGTTCATAAGCGGCTAAAATGTCCTACATGAATAAATGATTTTTGAATTTGAATTTGAATTTGGTAAATACAAATAGTATGCCTTTCCCCATTACTGCCCTTCAACCGCTTTCTGTTTCTACCCAATGGTTAGCTGGTACAGAATGCCATATAGCATTAAGCTCGCCAAATGTACATTATTTTAAATAGTGCAATAAAGGATGAAATAATAATAAAAATAATATTCTATTATTTAAAATTCTCGTGTTTAAAACACTGTTTGTAATAATAAACTACTTGATGTATTTATATCATTTTGCTACAATTAACATGTGTGAGACTACGAATATTGGGTGTGGAAACCTGACCAGCGCTACGACCTTCTCCAGTGGTGATCAAATTCCGACCGTTATTGAGTCTACACCCATATCGCGACACGTGTTTCGCCTCTGAACGAGGCATCATCAGGCGTTAATTACAGTTCGGGTACAGCTCGGAAGCCTAGTGTTGACTCATCGGCGACCAAACCGCGACTCGCCGTAGTCTCACACATGTTAATTGTGGCGGATTTAAACAAAATAATAGAAATCCATCGAGTAGTGAAACGGACTTCCGCAAAATAATACCTAATTCGATTAAATAATAAACTACATATATCATTACATAGTATAAAACAAAGTCGCTGTCGCTGTCTGTCCGTCCCTATGTATGCTTAAATCTTTAAAAGTACGCAACGGATTTTGAAGCGGTTTTTTTTAATAGATAGAGTGATTCAAGAGGAATGTTTATATGTATAATACATATACATCTGTACGAAGCCGGGGTGGGTGGCTGGTTGTATTATATAAAATTCTCGTGTTTTTCTAAAAAAAACTCCTCCGAATATTCAATAGGTCTGAGAACAAGACGTTAACTATTTTTAATAACCCTAAGTGATACAGATGCTTCGCCCAATTTTATTTTTTATATTTTGTAAAAGAAATATATTTTTTTTTATATTTTGTTTCTTGTATTTATATTTTGTTTTATATATATATTTTTTTTATTTTCTTTATTTAATTTTAGTTTGTTTTATGATATGGCATAGAAATAATAAACCCTAAACTTTCACTCTCCTAGCGTCAAACTCGGTGTAAATTAATATAGGGTATTATTTTAATTATAACAGCAGAATGTCTTAAATCAATAATCATTCCTGTATAGCCTATATCACAACGGTAGAAATTATTATTATTATTCATATATCTGTGTCCACGTCCAGAAGCACTGGGTCCACAATGCAACGATATCCAGTGCCTCTGGAGCGGACAGTCAGGTATACTCGCAATAGTTTTTGTCACATACTTATTGATATAAATAAAATGTAAAAGTAAAAAAATGTATATAAAAACATATGTCAAAAGAAGTACATATTATAAAAAGAGTTGAACACACCGCTTTACATCCGATGGTCGTAGGTTCGATTCCTCGCACGGTGTATACATTTGTATTCATGAGTTTGACTGTTTGTATCGGTCTAGGTATTTTCTATGTATAGTATGTATGTATTTACGAAAAAAAAACTATGTATTTGTATCAGTTATCTAGTGCCCATAACACAAGCTTTAGCTAGCTTAACTTAGGTCTAGATGGCGCTGTGTGAATTGTCCTACGATTATACTATTATTTATCGCACAAATCGATCACTCAATCGTACAAATCATAATTTGAAATCTGATGACGATAATAAAAATAGTAATCGATTCAAAAATCGTAACTCAAGGAAACTTCGATTGCGATAAGATTCAAAAGCGAGTTATATAATGCCCCAGGCAATTATTATCAGGCATTTTGATTTATAAGGATTTTCGACTCTTTTCTTTTCCATTCGCGTTTAATTGAATGATCAAATCGATGGTATTATTCGAGAAGTCTATTGTCTCTGGCGTGAGACAAAGGGATCAATCGGTGATGCCGTGGTTTCGTGCTGCGCATCCGCGTTTCCCGCTGTAGTATCCGCCATTTTTATTTAATTACTTTTTCACAGTTGTTTTTCGAGACTAAGGAATATGTATTGTACAGTTATAAAGATTGTCCCATAGTTATAATCAAAATATTTTATTAAACAGATTTTTATACAATTCTTCTTCTAGTTATTTAGACAACAACAAAGTATATATGATATATGTATTATTTGTTATACAATATAAAATTAGGCAGTAGACATAAAATATATAATAATAATAATAATAATCTCAGGACAATTCACACAACGCCATCTAGACCCAAGTTAAGCTAGCTGAAGCTTGTGTTATTGGTACTAGATAACTGATACAAATACATAGATAATTTCTTTTTTCGTATATATATACATATTATACATAGAAAACACCCAGACCGATACAAACAATCATACTCATGAATACAAATGTTTGTGCCGTGCGAGGAATCGAACCCGCGACCATTGGATGTAAAGCGGTGTGCTAGACCGCTATACCACCGAGGTCGTCTAAATGTTATGTAAATACAGTACAAATATATTAGAATAACTGATTTCTTAACTAGTTTCTAATTTTTTTCAAATATCCATATCCATACTATATATTATTAAAAATGTGAATATATATTTATTACTTAGTTAGATTTTCCCCACAAAATGGCTCAACTTATCTTAAAAAAGATAAAGATAGATTTAATTAAGAGAAACGGACATAATCTATCTTTTATCTCATAAACAGCAAACGAAATTGCGAGTAACGAGTAGTATTTAACGGCCTCTATCTTTTATCTCATAAACCACAAACGAAATTGCGAATAACGAGTAGTATTTGTCGGCCTCGGTGGCCTAGCGGTTAAGCACAAAACTTTACTTCCGATGATTGCGGGTTCGATTCCTCGTACGGTCCACACATTTGAATTCATGAGTATGATTGTACTCTGGAATTAAATTAAAAAAAAAGTATTTAAGTATTGTAACAGTTATCTACTACTTATAAAACAATCTCTGCTTAGCTTGGGACTAGATGGCGGTGTGTGAATTATCTGGTTTATTATTAACTAGCTACGCACCCCGACTTCGCACGGGTGTACTGTACATTGTATGTATTGTACATATAAAACTTCCTCTTGAATCACTCTATCTACTAAAAAACCGCTTCAAAATCCGTTGCGTACTTTTAAAGATTTAAGCATACATAGCGACAGACAGCGACAGCGACCTTGTTTTATACTATGTAACTAGCTACTCGCCCCGGCTTGGCACGGGTGTACATGTATTATACATATAAACCTTCCTCTTGAATCACTCTATCTACAAAAAAACCGCTTCAAAATCCGTTGCGTACTTTTAAAGATTTAAGCATACATAGGGGACAGACAGCGACAGCGACTTTGTTTTATACTATATAATAATAATGTTATTGAATAAATGATTTCCCAAATGAACATAATAAGTGTAATACATAATTTTAGATGCTAATATATGTCTCTAAAACATTTAATTTAATAGCAGAGCTTTGTCAGTGTGCTGGCGTATGCAAAATTCACATCAATCAGAATTAAAGTCGGACCTCGGCCAACTTCGGCCATAAGTAATAATTATATAAACCGAACATACAAATGAAATATAACAAATACATCCCTAAGCGCAATACGGTGGACGGGGCTACGGTCGCCACACGTTATGGTCTTAATGGACAGTCTTGATTTGTTTGTTTTCATTTTATGTGTAAGTTAAAGTTTCAAAAAATTATACATAAGAAAAAAAAATGTTTTTTACTTATATATAAACTAGCTTTTGCCCGCGGCTTCGCTCGCGTTAAGAAGTATCATTATTAATTTGGTATAGTTTTTGCGGCTTTACTTTTGTTTCCTTTCTTAGGGGATGCCTACGTCATAGTAGCTTTATGCATGCAAAGTCTCAGTCCGATCGGTTTAAAATTGACAAAGTTTCATACAAACTTTCATCCCCTATTTTATCCCCTTAGGGGTGAAATTTATCAAAATCCTTTCTTAGGGGATGCCTACGTCATAGTAGCTTTATGCATGCAAAGTCACAGCCCGATCGGTTTAAAATTGACAAAGTTGCATACAAACTTTCATGCCCTATTTTATCCCCTTGTGGTAGAATTAATCAAAATCCATTCTTAGCGAATGCCTACGTCATAACATCTACCTGCATGCCAAATTTCAGCCCGATCCGTCCAGTGGTTTGGGCTGTGCGTTGATAGATCACTATGTGAGTCACCTTTGAGTTATATATATTTAGATAAATATATATTCTTAGACGTTTATATTTATTTATAGCATTTTGTTTGAAATATTAGGATACCAATAACATACTGCAGGTACCTATCGACATAGACTATGGTAAATAAAGTTATTTACCTCTCGACGGTTCGACTCGGTTGCACTAACTCTGGTAAAGAGATGCCTAGATTAATATAAATTCTAAAAATTTAAAGATTCTAGAGATAAAAACCTTTATTTACCATAGTCTATGTCGAGAGTTGCCGACAATTTGTTCAACTACCGTCATTGAAACGTCGAGAGAGGTAATACCTTTATTTACCATAATTAGTCGGTTATTTGTCCTGGAACCGCATGAAATGTGGTTACACTAGTGGTTGGGCCATTCAGTAACACCTGAGATGTAGTTATACGAGATTTGCCATTAAGCCATTAAAGCACTCTGTTACACTGACTGACAATCTCACACGGGGGAGCTACTTTTTTTTATTAAAATCCAGATTTTTTTTTTTTAATTTCAATAATAACAACATCTCGGGCCTATTCACACAGTACCATCTAGTTTTAAGTTAAGGATACTAGACAACTGATAAAAATACTTACATATTTAATTTTGTAAATACATAGAAAAGACCCAGACCGATACAAAAAATCACGCTCATGAATTTGTATTGTGCGAGGAATCAAACCCGCGGCCAACGAAAATAAAGCTAAACTACTAGACTACCGAGGCCGTCAAATACATATAAATAACTACATATATTTTTTTAAAGATAATGGAATTGTGCACCCGCCTGCGCTAACAGTGTACGCTGGCGGGGCACCAGTGGAGCATGAGGCCAGAGGGAACCGCGTGGAGGTCAACCTGACATGGCGGGGGGAAAGGAGATTGTCAGTAATGTGGACTAATGGTCATATTGCTAGCAATATACCATGTCAGATTGACCTCTACGCGGTTCCCCCTGGAAACCATCGTGATAAATTCCTTGTGAATTTGTCAAGATGTGCTAACTGTTCTGACCTCATGCTCATCTTATCATCCTCCACTGGTGCCCCGCCAGCGTAAACCGTTAGCGCAAACGGGTGCAACATTCCATTATCATCCATAAAAAAAACCTGACATGGTACATTGTTCGCAATGGGGTTATTAGTCCACATTACTAACAATTATATTCCCCATATATGTGTATTATGTACTGTCTTAAACTATTTAATTCATTATGTAAACAAGTGCCACATAAGCGGCGAGACAAATAAGACTCTAATTCGCAGGTCATAGATAAGTATATCTCTCAGCACACAAACTGTACATAACACTGCTGTTTGATAACAAGCACATGTACCCGTTCTATGTACAGTCATCAGCAAAAGTTTTGTTTTATATACCTGCAAATGACTAACAAGTTGCTAACCACCTGATGGTAAGCTGTAATCGTCACATATAGTAATAGCCCTGGACAAATGATACAGCGACATCTAGTCCCAAGCTAAGCAGATCTGTGTTATCAAACTGATGAATATATATGTATGTTTAATAATAATATTTCTAACGTCCGAGCTATTGGAAGAACCCGCGACTATTGGAAGTAAAGCAGTGTTCTAAACTATTAGACCAAACGCTGTCTGTTTGTCTGCTGAGTTAAAAAGAATATATGACATATTCTTTATAACTAGGCTACTAGATTTTTTTTTTATTATTAATTTATTAATTAATAATAATAATATACATTCCATGCTCCATTTAATAGGGAATTTAGTGTAGTGGTTTCCCCATTTGCCTTTCACACCGTGGTTCAGCGGCCAGTGGCATCTGCCTGCTGATACCTGGTCAAAGGCCCTTCCAGAACTATTTCTTCGGCCCCTTGCCAGTACTAGGGGAAGACCTTTTTGATGGCGGTCATTTGTCGCCATGTCACAACGTCGTCTTTAGACTTCTGTGGGTTTTTATAGAAAGGTTCACCCCCATGAACCTCCCACCACGTCCTGATAACGCTGCCACTGTTTGGTCGGGGACTGCTTATTCAACTTATTCGCAGCTAACCATCATATCTGATGGCCGTTCACCGCCATCAGATATGATGTCAAAAGAAAACAAGACAAAAGAAAAGGGACAGATCATATATATTATTGAGAATAGGCGGGGGAAAATGTTAGGGCACTTGATACGACACGACGAACTAATTAACAATATTATAGGAGGAAAAATAGATGGAAAGAGAGGAAGGGGAAGACCGAGACACAGCTATATCAAGGAAGTTAAATAAAAAGTTGGAGTCGTGTCGTATAAACAGCTAAAAGGACTGATAGAAGATCGTGGCGGGAGCTCCACCGACAAGAGCACAGCTGAAGGTGGCGGGAGCTCCACCGACAAGAGCACAGCTGAAGGTGGCGGGAGCTCCACCGATAAGAGCACAGCTGAAGGTGGCGGGAGCTCCACCGACAAGAGCACAGCTGAAGGTGGCGGGAGCTCCACCGACAAGAGCACAGCTGAAGGTGGCGGGAGCTCCACCGACAAGAGCACAGCTGAAGGTGGCGGGAGCTCCACCGACAAGAGCACAGCTGAAGGTGGCGGGAGCTCCACCGACAAGAGCACAGCTGAAGGTGGCGGGAGCTCCACCGATAAGAGCACAGCTGAAGGTGGCGGGAGCTCCACCGACAAGAGCACAGCTCTTAAATTATGAATGAATGAATAATAATATTTCGGGGAGAAGGGGGTTGTTCGTAATGTGGACTAATAACCCCATTGTTAGCAATGTACCCTGTCGGGTTGACTGCCACGTAGTTCCCTCTGGAAACCATCGTATTAAATTTATGGTGAATTTATCACGATCTGCTATCTGATCTGAGCTCATGCTCATCTTATCATCCTCCACTGTTGCCCCGCCAACGTAAACCGTTAGAGCAGGTGGGTGCACTATTCCTTTATCATCCGTAAGAAAAAAACTAATATATAATATCTTATATATAAAATTCTCGTGTCACAGTTTTCGTTCCCATACTCCTCCGAAACGGCTTGACCGATTCTCATGAAATTTTGTGAGCGTATTGAGTAGGTCTGAGAATCGGCCAACATCTATTTGTCGTACTAGGGGTAGTGCACCCCTAAATTTTTTTTTTATTTTAAGGCAAGACAACGTTTGCCGGGACAGCTAATATATATATATATATATATACTAGCTACTAACAATTTTCCTCCCGTCTGTACATTTGTAAATAATTTCGTTTACTCCGTACGTATCGCCCATATAGTGTATTTAAGCAGTACATCTCATTAAGTCAATAGTCCTGAAGTTGCACGCTTCATTTCATACAACGATCTAGAAGAATGGACGAAAATATTAATGTGTTTATTATTAACTAGCTCAGGGCCCCGAGTTTGCACAGGTTTCTTTTATGAATGATAATGGAAAGGTACACCCGTCTGCGCTAACGGTTTACGCTGGCAGTGCACCACTGGATGACAAGATGAGCATGAGGTCAGATCAGTTAGCTTATCGTGACAAATTCGCCAAGAATTTATTGCGATGGCTTCCAGGAGCATTTGGAATGACATATCTCGCTTTCCCCAGAGAACTTTTTGGAACAGGCAAGCTATAGCGTTCCAAAAGGGTCTCTAGGAATGACAAGCTATAGCGTTCCAAAAGGGTCTCTAGGAATGACAAGCTATAGCGTACTAAAAGGGTCTCTAGGAATGACAAGGTATAGCGTACTAAAAGGGTCTCTAGGAATGACAAGCTATAGCGTACTAAAAGGGTCTCTAGGAATGACAAGGTATAGCGTACTAAAAGGGTCTCTAGGAATGACAAGGTATAGCGTACTAAAAGGGTCTCTAGGAATGACAAGGTATAGCGTACTAAAAGGGTCTCTAGGAATGACAAGCTATAGCGTACTAAAAGGGTCTCTAGGAATGACAAGCTATAGCGTTCCAAAAGGTTCTCTGGGGTTCACGTTATATCTCGGGAAGACAAATGCGCCCAAAACCGGCACTTGGACAAACGATTCTACTAATTATGAAGCATTACTAATTTTGACGACGTGGTCTAGCGGTCTTAGACCACCGAGGTCGTCGTCATAATTAGTTACCATCAGATGTGCCGTATGCTTGTTTGTAACCATTGATGCGACAAACAAGGGAATTTTTAGTAATGTAACATCCCCATTGGTAGGAATGTCCCATGTCAGGTTAACCTTCACACGGTCCATCAGCATCATGTTAAATTCCTAGTGAATTTATCACAATTCGCTAACTGACCTGACCTCATCCTCCACTGTCGCAGGCGGATGCATCATTTTATTACCTATCTATCTATAAAAAAATAAAAAAATTAATGACAGTAAAATTTTATAAATGGTGAATACCAGTTAGATATAGATAACTAAAGATAGCCCTATCTATGAATCACTAAGTCTAAACCATGTCCAATATACACTCGTATATATTTTTTTGGGTTGCCTTATGACAGATGGCGTCAACATTTGAATAAGTATTGCGAAAATATCCCAACTTGAAGACTACTCAGAGTGTACCTAACACATTTATTTGATAGATTTATGGCGAAATTCTGTATTTTATAACGCCATCACATTGTATCATTGATTTATAGCTCTATCCTAACCGTATAGGGTGCATTTTTAATAATTTGCTACAATACACATTTTAGGGTGCGGTCAGGAATATATAACTTCGAAATTATTTGAAATTTGAATAAGGAATTGATAAATTTTATTTTTATTTAATTTTACCGCGAAATTATTTGAAATTCGAACAAAGATTCACTATTATTTTTTTTATTAAAGTTACTGTTTAAGGTACTCGAGTGCATTATGCCATCGTAATATAACATTGCCTGTCACATATTGCTTTGAGTTTCAATATATTGTAATTTTAATGTAATTGGAATAACATACAAGTTGAGATTTCACATGATGGTAAGTGGTGACCACCTGTATTACATAAATAGCACTACGAAAATCCTCATGAACCACCGAGGCCGTCGAATGCTGAGTGGTAGTCAAATTTCAGCGTTATCAGTAAGTTTTAACTTTTAAGTTATATTATTATTATTATTTATTTTAATTCGATTACATCAATATTGTGTTAGTAAAAACTTATAAAATGTATAGTAAACTGACGACACATTTGTATTCATGAGTATGATTATTTGTATGTTTGTTTGTAAGGTCTGAGTATATCCTATATGTATGTATATTCAGAAAAAAATATCTCAGTATTTATATCAGATGTTCCATAACAAAAGCTCTGCTTACCGTAGGACTAGATGGCGCTGTGTTAATTGTTCAGGGTTATTTAATTACTATTAACTGTGCCCTGGTTTTAGCCGCGTGACATTTATAGCCTATGTACTATTCCGATGTATAAACTATATTACTGTAAAGTTTCATCAAAATCCATTCAGTAGTTTTTGCGTGAAAGGGTAACAAACATCCACACTTACAAACTTTTGCGTTTATATTTTCAAAAGGTTATGATATTGTTAAATTTATATTTCCCTATCCAATTATAAAGTAGCATGCACACAATCACAAGCGCATCGCGAAACGAAACATTTGGTCGGACGCATTACGGCGTTGTACAGAATTAATCCCGCGTGAAGGAAACGATAAATCACGTCATTACGACGAAAAAACGTCATGTCGCGTCGAGTCGCGTCAAACGATATATGTCGCCGTTCTGTACGCGGCTTTAGAATAGTGTCGCTTGTTAATTAATGGGACGCTTGCTTTCATCTGTGACTTTGTCTGTATATGTTAATAACTAGCTTTTGCCCGCGGCTCCGCTCGCGTTAAGAAGTATTATTATTAGGTATAGTTTTTGCAGCTTTACAGTACTTTCATCCCCGATTTTATCCCCTTAGGGGTGGAATTTATCGTAATCCTTCCTTAGGGGATGCCTACGTCATAGTAGCTTTATGTATGCAAAGTCTCAATCCGATCAGTTTAAAATTGACAAAGTTTCATACAAACTTTCATCCCCTTTTTTATCCCCTTGGGGGTATAATTAATCAAAATCCTTTCTTTGTGGATGCCTACGTCATAACATCTACCTGCATGCCAAATTTCAGCCCGATCCGTCCAGTGGTTTGGGTTGTGCGTTGATAGATCACTATGTCAGTCACCTTTGAGTTATATATATTTAGATAATAAGCGTAAAAAAACCAGCAAATGCTGAGAAAATGAGACAATAGTAATAATAATAATATTACAGGACAATTCACACAGCGCCATCTAGTCCCAAGCTATGGCAGAGCTTGTGTTATGGGTACTAGTCAACTGATATGTATACTTAGGCACATTTCTTTTGTAAATACCTATATATATATATGTATATATATTTTTTTGTAAAAACTTACATATATAATACACATAGACAACACCTAGATCGATACTACTGTAATGATACTGATGAATATAAAATTTGTACCGTGCGAGGAATCGAACCCGCAACCATCAGATATAAGAAGACAAACCGATAGACGACCGATGCCGTCAATCTTGATTATCAAATTACAATCTATCAATAACTATATGCTATTTTATAATTCCCACTTTTTATAGTTTTGCCGAGCTTTCCCTGCGATTACCCATAAAAAAAAAACTATTTAATACCATAAACAAAAGAAAAAGAAAACTTATGTCCTTCAAGATTTTAGCTTTATCTCACCGCATCAAAATCGGTTCAGTAATTTAGGCGACAAACCAACCAAATGGACGTATCGGATATTTTTTCATTGCCAATATTTATTAATATTAATTAGTAATATATCCAAAGATTATGTTATTACAATCAGGAACAGTTAAAACATACGGAACTCTATTTTATAAAGTGGGTCGTCAAATATAGTATTAGGGATCCGTAGCGAAATAACTAAGGTACCCTTATAAATGCATTATGCCAATTTGTCTGTATGACCATCAGTCGAATAGTATGTTATGAAGATAATGTTATATTTAGAGATTATTAATAGAATACAATTATTTTAAAATCAAACAAAAATGACGAATTTATAATATGAATAGATAATTAGTAAAAAAAATTTTTTGTATTTTTATATATACCTTATAGAGACTGATTTTTATTACAAAATATTTTTTTGTATTTTTTGTAAAAGATTTTTTTTATATCAATATATATATGTTTTATTTTTCTTCAATATTATAATTTGATTACTATGAAACTCACAGGGAAGTAATATACCATACAGATATATAAAAAATAGTTTTAAAATTAAGGATATTTAAAAATCTATATAACATTAGTCTGATATTTGCAAAATTTATATGAGTTCTCAAAAAAAAATCAGCTTTCATGCATAAAAAAAATGAATTCTAAAAATGGATTAACGTGGAAAAATATTATTTATTTACTTTTTATTGCATCAAAAGTAAATTATATAGAGTTAGAAACAAAAAGAATTCAGTCGAGTTAAGAACTACGGATAAATGTTAGGAGTTAACAAATAAAATAATACTGTCGAATTAAGGACACTCAACGTTTTTTTTAGTCCGTGGAAAATAAAATAAGTCTAATAACTCCCCCTTATGGTCATTTGTAACTGGTTTACTGGAGATAATGTGCGGAACCCATTGGACTTACGTTAACTCCCCCTTATGGTCATTTGTAACTGGTTTACTGGAGATAATGTGCGGAACCCATTGGACGATACGTCCGAGACGGTATTGGCCTGTTTTTTCTTAACAACATTATCGTGTTGGGCATGGAGTTAATAAATCGGGCGGCGCCGCGCTCGTACCCGGAAAGCATGCGTCTTGTTGATTTGTGACGAGCGCAGATGGATTGGGGCGGTGCTGAGAATGAGTCGCGGTTCGATTCCCAACATGTTTGATTTGTGTGAATTTTTGCTTTTGACATGTGTTTTGTAGTGGAAGTATATTTTGTAAATCTATATTATTGACTTGAGATGCCCGTAATTTCTAACAGGCCATATATAGATAACTTTTAAAATAAAAAACCAGAGATCTTTTTTCTGTTTATCCTTTAAAAGGCAAAGGGAAGCGCCCATACAGCCATGTCTTCATGTTTTGATTTTCTTATTTTTTTAATATTTTGAAATGTAGAGGTAATGTAGTCGTACAGTGCAAAAAATGTTCGTGAGTTTCTTAATATTTTTTTACTTTCATTATGGTAGATTCAAGAAGTTTTCCAGATAGAAGAACTCGTTGAAAAAGTTTCACACTTAAAAAACTTTTGTTCCAATAATTGAAAATCTCCTGCGCTGAATATTAGAGACATAGTTTTAAGACAGATGACATATAATATCTACTGAATAAATATCATTTAATTTAATTTCATATCGTAAATCCTGTACCAGATCAGCTGTTGCAACATGATTCTCATATATGTGACACAATTCCCCCTTTACCCAACGGCGTAACTTAAATCAGTGATTAAGAAATATGAGGAAAGTCAGTAAACAGTGGTATGTATGCGATAGCGAGCCGAAAGTGTCTGCCGCCTTTGGCTTGGTTCACGCGGCCGCCTATTATTTATTTATCAGCTTAGCGCGGCTGATTTGAAGTTATGATAAGTAATTTTTTAAATAGGCTAGTCAACAATGTCTTGGATAATGTTGATGGGTATTTTTAAGTTATTTTTATGTTTATAACTAGAGCTTATTCAGAAATATTATGGTTTATGCCAAAGGCCAATTGAAATTTTAAATTCTAACTGTCTGCACTAACAGTTATTTGACTTTTATCATTATATTTCGCATAATTTATATAATATCTTTTTAAATAATAATAATAATAATAAAAAAATAATAATAATCTGAGGACATTATTTAAATTATTTACCGGGTCTACATTGACATCGCTGTTACTCCAGTCAGCTCGTGACCACGGCTAGTGCAACCTAGTCGAAACGTCGAGAGAGGTAAATACCTTTATTTGCCATAAAATTATTCGTGTTAAGACCCGGTTAATAATTTAAATAATGTATATTAAACACAAAACTTTAAAATTAACAATCTGAGGACAATTCACACAGCGCCATCTAGACCCAAGTTAAGCTAGCTAAAGCTTGTGTTATGGGTACTAGACAACTGATACAAATACATAATTTTTTTTAAATATATACATATTATACATAGAAAACATCCAGACCGATACAAACAATCATACTCATGAATACAAATGTTTGTACCGTGCGAGGAATCGAACCCGCGACCATCGGATAGTAAAGCGGTATGCTAAACCACTAGACCACTGAGGCTGTCGAATAGTAATTATAGCGTGTGTGATTCTGATGGAAAAGCTATATTACTGTAAAGGTTCATTAAAATCATACATACTTACATCTTCTTTTTCTTCTTAGCACTGTCCCACTTTATATGGGGTCGTCTCTCCTAATTTTGCGGCGCCAGGACAACCTCTCCTAGGTTGAGTTGGGCAACTTTTCCATCAGGTGGCTGGAGTCCGCTACCTCTTTTACGTTCGGATAGCGTTAAGCCTTTGTTGACCACATATATACTTTTTACTATACTATATCAAGCAGATTAAGGAAAAAGTTGAAGTCATGTTGTATCAACTACTAAAGAGATTGATGGTAGATCGTGGAAAATGTAGAGATCTCCACTAACAAGTGCGCGAAGAAATGAAATTATCAATGAAGAAAAAACGTACTTACACACGATGTATAAATATATATTGTACTATCCCTGAATAACATCACTGTCTTTAGACAGACCAACTCCAACTGAAGCACTCCTTAAATTTATGGCCTATTCCTTAACCGACTGTAAGAAAAGAACGAAACAAAAAACACCTCGGATCATTCTAATACGGCGGAGCGGAGTGAATCAAATACTTTCCCTACTCGGGAGAAAATAAAATGAAATTTATTTGGCTCCACGCTGAACTAACTTTCGAAACTGTTTAATTCTAAAGTCTCCCAATGAAGTCGTTTTTCCTGTTTATGTAATGTTTTCAGATATTTTCCAAGTACGTCAAAGGTTTAATAAGGAAATACTGGAATTAAGTAAATATATTTAACAGAGGGTGATTTTGTTTGAGAGGGGGTTTTACATACATTGTTAATCAAAGTATATTTAAAATCTGCTTTAGTCTTGTAATGTCAGCGAATCAAAGTGATGCAAAGCAAGAAATATATATAGATAGGTAAGCTATTTATATATTTTTGCTATATTAACATTATTATTATAAAGAAGATAAATTATATCTTCTTTAAGTTTGTTAGTCTATAATCAATATTTAAAAAAAATCTTGAGTAGTAAGAATTTTAATTTTTTCAAAAAGCATTCAGCGAGGAAAATAGGCAGTAAGCATCACGACAATCGCCTGGTGATTTTAATGTTAAAAAGGACATGGGTATTAATTTAAGTAATTTTAAAATTGTATTATATTTACTTACAATTAAAGTTAGTATTTTCATGAAGCGTAATCCAAAATAGTCAACCTTAAGCATCAAGAAAACTTACAAGTTGAAGCAACAACATACAAAACTTGTAACCCATTAAATGTAACGACACGGCCCGTTATAGCGTCAATAAAAACTTCAATCTTCTTCTTACTCCCCCACCGGTGCTTCCTAACCTCAAACTATTCCGAAAAACTTGCATTCCCACTCATATATTCGTGAATGGACTATTCATAAATATGTACGTTGTAACAGCACGCGCCCCTTGATTATACTTGAATAATAAATTCAATTTGCTCTTGGAGCCATCAAATATTTTCCTTGTGATAACATTTCTATATTTGGACGGGCGGATCGTGAAAGTAATGGTGTTATTTAGAGTCTTGCAATATGCTAAGATAGTAGGCTGCCGCATTAACAAGTCAGGAGATGGTTGTGCCCGGGTGCGGAACAGCGAATGCGTAGAAACGCCGTTTATTTTACAATTACAAACAGTTTTTATTCTATTTAGTTTGAAAAGCTTATTATTAGTCTTTATTTTTATGCTGTCGTCACATTTATAACGTTTAAAGTATACGTTATAAATGTGACGACAGCATAAAAATAAAGACTAATAATAAGCTTTTCGTGTCTATCAGACTGAACTAACAACTGCCGCATGAGTCCACTTTAAAAATTTTACAATAGTATTTTTTTATTCTATCGTCATGTTCACAGTGTTGAGTCTAAAGCAGTCTCTAAAACTACTTCAAAAATCCTTTCAAAGGTTTGGTCTCTGCACACACTCTTTTTAGTTTTGTAATACATTGAAAACCAGCTGCGATTAACAATATTAAAAAGATACCATAAAAAATGTTAAAGAGAACAATGAAATTACAATCAAACTTACTTATTTGTATTTAATCACTAACTTTAAATTTGATATATTTTTAAAAATGTACAAGGAAGACTACGAGGTAAAAGTCAATATTAAAGAATTTACTTCTCTAGACGTTTCGGTTTCTAGGTTGCACTAACCGTGGTCACGTGTTAAAACCCGGTTAATAATATAAATAATGCATATTAAATACGAAAGTTTAAAAATAACAATATTAAATAAATTTATATAAAAAATATAAAAAACATAGCGACTCCACGCCACGGGTGGAACAATTTTTACGAGATCGCCGAGCGCACCACCGTACCTAGTGGGCTCTTACAATTTCGCGCGGGCCTTCTGGTGCGCCTGTTAAAAACACAATGAATAATTATTGGCCTTTATTTCGCTGTTTTTCACTAACTAAACGCTATACGAATGAATTTTATTATGTGATTCAAATCCGAATAAAATGGAGTGGAGTGGGACTGGAGTGAATTTTTTTATGTAATTGGAATGCTTACGGCCTGCCTGATGAAAAGTGATTATACCTATAGTTATTAAGGTTGTCATGGCGTGGAATGAACTTGGTAGCTCTTATGACCGAATATTCCTGAGTTGTTATTTTTGTTTATTTATTTTTCTACTTCCCGTTATGCCTCTATATCCTGTAATAGAAACTCAGATGTACGACTACAAAATTCAAAATTCAAAAATCATTTATTCATGTAGGATATTTTAGCCCCTTATGAACGTCAAGTTTTTACATTATAATTTTTTTTTACCTACCGTCCAGTCGGTATATAGATCCAATTGAGAAGAACTGGCAAGAAACTCAATAGAAAGACAGCCTGAGCCAAGGTTCGAACTCCTAGCGGTGCCCTCAGACTAAAGTCGTTCTGTCAAGCGGGAGTTGGCCTTCAGCCGCTCCATAAGTCCTTCCGCGGGTTTGGAGTGCCATCTGCACTCGCCCCCTAACGTCCGATGAAGCTGTAAAGGCCAGCTGCGGCAAACAGCATTAGAGTAGTCCGAAAAAAAAGACTACAAGAAATTATTTACGAAGTCATCAGTCTCTCTTTTTCACCAAATGTACAAATTTATAGTCATTCCCATAAACTATTTCATTCTTATTAAACGCAGCCTGTAGTGGTAAATTCTATGAAATGTATTCATAGAATTTAGCCCGAAGAATTGCGACTTTGAAGTGGCAATAGGCAGGGCACATAGCTCGTAGGACAGATGGCCGTTGGGGCAGTAAAGTCCTCGAGTGGCGACCACGGACCGGAAGACGCAGCGTGGGAAGGCCTCCAGCAAGGTGGACCGACGATCTGGTCAAGATCGCTGGAAGGCATTGGATGCGAGCAGCGCAGGACCGATCGTCGTGGAGATCTTTGGGGAGGCCTATGTCCAGCAGTGGACGTCTTCCGGGCTGCGATGATGATGATGATGATTCATAGAATTTACCACCACAGCGACAAAAAAGTAAAAATTAAAATGGTATAATTGTATATTTACATTTTTACTTAGTGCAAAATATGTCATGAGTTGCCTACCTCGGTGGTCTAGCGGTGTAGCACACCGCTTTACGTCCGATGATCGCGGGTTCGATTCCTCGCACGGCACAAATATTTGTATTCATGAGTATGATTGTTTGTATCGGTCTGGGTGTTTTCTATATATAATATTCTATTCTAATTCTTAAATTAGAATTAGAATAGAATAGAATCTAATTTAATATATATGTACTATGACCTATAATAGTGACGGTTTGCTGAAAGAGATCTGTTATTTGAGATAAGCTTGTGTTTACACACTGCACCTCTTTCTGTTAACCTTATTTATTTTCCGTATTTCATACTATATTTTTATCAAAATAAGTACAGCCAATAGTGAAGTTAAAGCAAGATCGACTAATATACACACATGTAATATTACATGATTAATATTAATAAAAATAAATACTTTATTTCGCAACAAAAGGAACGACTGAAACAAATCATCACACATATTTCACTAAAAAATTGAATGCCATAGAAAATTATATTTAACGTTCTCAAGTTGCAGTCAAACCCACTAAAACGACATAACAGGAAATGGCCACAATAAATCAATCACAACAAATCTGGCGCTAGACAAATAAAACACAACAAAAAAAAATAGAAAAAAAAATGTATTATATATCTGCACAAATTTCGCAAAAAGAATTACAAGCAATAACATGCAGTAGTGTTAACATTAGCTGTTTTGGGGGTGCTGGGTCAAAGGAATTTGTTGTTTGCGTCTTTATTATAAGGTGGTTGTCGATCGCAATGTTACGTTTGCTAGTGATTTAGTCCCTATCGACCGTCAACCTGATTAATGTCGCTAGTAAATCAGCGGATTACGACAATGCGAGAAATGACGAGTCGTGGCCGGATCGCAAGCGATACTGCTGCGGAGTACAAGCGAAAAGAGGGTAGCTGTTATACTGGCATCCGAAATAAATGAATGACCGGTATTACAGTGGTGGTTTTTAATAAAATGTTACTTTACACTACACCTACGAAAAGAGTACTGTATAATAAACAAATTGTATACTTCGCTACGTAGTTTTCGAAAAATCAAATTTAAAATGATATTTTTTGGATTCTGTGTACTGAAATTTTCATTTTATTGAGCAATTGCTACACTGCTTGACAATATACGCAATCTCAATCAATCTGCGTAACAGATTTTGACCTTTATTTTATAAAGGTAACAAATTTTTATACCTTCTCTTTTATAACCATACTACGAAAAGAATTCCTGTTTTTATTGGTTGATTAAATTAGTCTTTTTGTCTTATATCGGGGATAAAAGTAAACACTAAAAGACGTAATATCAAAAATAAAATTAATATTTTCTTAATAGAGATAGCGAATATTAGTGGTACAATATATACCTAAGAGTATGAATATAATGACAGTTAACAACGTGTGTTTCTTTCTTGTCAAATAGAGCTTAAACAGATTCAAATGTAACGTTAAAAATTTTACAGTAAATATAATTAGTTTAAGAGACTATTATGACGTCATAATAGTCTCTTAAACTAATTATATTTTAACGATCTATTTAAAAGTTCTTGTTGATTACTGTAAAATTTTATTACACGTGTGTTTTTGTTATAAGTTGTTGATGATTCTTTATAAATATTATTGTTACCCGCTGGGCTCATAACTTGTACCAGGATATTACTCGTATCGAATTATTGAGTAAACACGTAGTGTAATCGGGCGATCGTCTCATTTAGAATGCGGTGCAGGGTATCGGAGAAATATTGCCAAGAATATTTCTAATAATATGTGTGAATTGGAAGTAATAAGATTTTACGAGAAAAATTATACGGTTTGAAACAGAGATTGCAATTCCACCGTTGAATGACTCCGGTTCTACATCTAATAATAACTTTAAATGGAATATTTTGTTACTAAATAGCAGATATATATTTTATGCGTATATTATGTTATATTAGTTGTAATATTATAAAAATATTCGATAGATGTATAGGTCTATGTATAACATGTATGTATTTACGAAAAAAAAAATATCTATGTACTTGTATCAGTTATCTAGCACCCGTAACACAAGCTTTAGAAGCTTAACTTGGGACTAGATGGCGCTGTGTGAATTGTCCTGAGATTATTATTATTATTATAGGTAGACTTATGGATTTGAAGGTATATTTTACTTTTAATAATTGTGATGATAATTTCTGTTAACTGTTACAACAAATAAATTTTTTTTTGATGTAGGTTTTTTGGAATATTACAGTTATTCCCAATAAGAAATATGTTAGCATTAAGTCCTTTCGGATCCGTTTGTAGGTTTCCAAATAATATAATTAAATCAAGGCAAACTATCCCGTGTTATCGCTTACTTATATTTTGATTTATTTTCGATGTTTCAAGTCAAAGTTAAATATCTAAACGATGTTCAAGTCATCAGTTACAATGGAATAATTTCTTAACTTTATAAGTAGACAACACAATAATTGTACATTCGAATTTGAATTCATTGTTATTAAAAGTCCACTGTTTTACTGCAAAGGACTTGATAGTTTACCAGAGGTAGGTATCTCTCTTATTTCATCCGTTAAGCAGTTACTTTTTTAATATTTCGTTTTAGGGTGCAGATTAGGCAGTAAAATTACAGGATATGAGACATGATACTTTAGTCCCCTGGAATGACAACGCAGCAGTGATATCAAATTCAAAATATCTTTATTCATGTAGATCTATTACAGACTCTTATGATATGTCAAATCTACCGTCAGTTCGGAATGATTTCAAGATGAGAAGAACTGACAAGAAACTCAGCTCAATTTTTTTTTTAATGTTGTACTTACGATAATACAATTTCATTTAAATTCAAATTTGGGAGAATAGAGTGACCACCAGCATATGCTATTGAAAAAAAAAATAAAAAAATCAAATCAGTGATCGCAACCTGAACAGACCAGTCCCCACAAGCAGCACCCGTTCACGAGTATGACGGATGAGCCAGCCATCATTGCACTCAACCATATTAGAGGGAGCACATCGACCCGGCCCACCACGCCGCCACAAGTTTGAATTTTATAGCGAGCATGACTGTTTCAAGTTACTCCACTACGTCATTTATATTATTTACAGCATAAACTGTACCAATCACAGTTTTCACCCATTACAATATTTAATTTACATTATTTAAATTACAATATGTCATTACTAAATTTAGGATAAGTTTCTTTAGTGTTCATCAAGTGTTCATTATAGTGTTCATCATTTCTTCAGTGGTGATCATGGGTGTCACATGACAACATGATGTCCGTAGTGCTGTTCATGATATAGGTGACTGTTACCTACCTGCTTATTATTAGATGGTCGTCAACTTACAATCCAAATATTCTATTTCAAATATGTATAATTAAAAATGCCATCAAAAAACCGTTACAGGTTATTTACAATGTTCATCACAACAAACAAATATTTTACTAATATATTTTAAACAATTATAATCATACTGCCATTTATGAATTTCTTCCTTTCCAGACATGTGGCGTGGTGGGCCGGGTCATTGGGCTCACTAAAATATGATGATGAAAATATGACGCAGTGATGGCTGGTTCATCCGTCATACTCGTGAACGAGTGCTGCTTGTAGGAACTGGTCTGCTCTTATCACTACGACTGATTAATCTTATTGTATATTTATATTTGACCAAAAAAAATTAGTGCTGGTTGGTAGTTTGTATTCACACGTTTCAACTTAATGTAAACTTACAAGGATTATTTAAAAGAGCAACACACAAGTTTCTTTGCTCGTTCTTCTTGTGATCTACCGCTCGTTCGGACAGCTTTCCGAAGGAGCGGTAGATAAAAAAATGTTATGACTATTCAAAAGTGCTTAAATTAAGTTTATTTGAATAAATGATTAAATGTTTTTTGTATTCTATTCTATTCTTATTTCACGTCTATCATATTATTGTCATTAACTTCATAAATAATTACCAGCTAATTAAAATGTTCAATCATCAATCAGTCAATTGCAAGCCGTCATTACTATTTTTATCTTCAACTAGAATAATGCAGAAATCAATCAAATGTTATCACACAACAGTTCTCACCAAGCATGATCTAAACAAAGAAGACAATCGCGCAATAAATGGAGAAAAAAAATTGCGTTCACGGTCGTAAAAACAGTCTGTTGCTTTTGTGTGCGTGAGTCGGTCGCATGTCACGGTGTTACTGACAAATTGATTTATTTAGTTGGGGGAAGTGGAGAGCTCGCGAGCTGGCAACTTGCTGCTTTGGCGGAATGAGCCCGCGCTATGCAACATAGTGTTTTAAAAATGATAGTCCAATGATGACGTCGCAATGATTCGATATTTAAAATGATGGAAGTAGATAATGACTTAGTGCCAACATTTAATAGAGGGATTTTGTACTATTTCAAAAAAGAACAAATTAATATAACTGTTTATGCAAAATGTTTATGCATTCTTGTATTAAATGAAAAAAAAACGTCATAGCTACTTATTTTACAATGTTAAAGTACATAAAATAATTATGGGAGCTAAATAATAAGAAATTTTAATATATTATTAAATTAATATAAATAATAATAAATATAATATTGGTTATAAAATTTACAAAAATAAATATTTTTATTTTTTATAAGAGTATCTTAAAGCTAATTAAAATACAATTTAATCATGCAAAATCACAAGAAAATCATGTATTCGTTGACTGGCGTCCATAATTAAACTGCTGACAAAATTACAGAAAGCGATGTAGTAAAAAAGTTTTATTATGCTAGAATCGAACCTGCGACCATCTAGACACAAGGCACTTATTCCACTACACCACTCTAATCGTCAGGAAATACACAAGTATTTCCCACGCAAACTATTTTCACTGAATTTCCAAACCCAAACTACCTCTCATACAACCGGAAACAACTTAGTACCAACTTAATTTCCCATCGTGGCCATTTTTATGGTACAACTTTAAGAAACATGCCGCTTATTTAATTGGGTCCACTTTTAAGCAATTGACACCTTAATTTTTATGGTCGAAACCCCATAAAGTGTGTGGCCATTAAAACGGTGGATTTATGGCGCGTTCTCCAATCGTGTGACGGTTGGTTTATGGGACAGCGATGTCCCATGAGGTATCGCCAATGGTAAGCTGGTGTAAGTCGTAAAAAAGATAAATAATGTTCTCGTGGGACATGTTTTTTTTTCTTGTTTTTCGTGGATACACCAACGGATTGTGTTCACTCATTTTATGTAAAGCAACATGTTGCAGTAAGATGGCTATTTGTCATGATGTAAGTTTGATTTCGATGAATGAATGGGTTAATATTTTGTACTATTTTTTTTTATTAATGGGTTTCCACTTGGCCTTACCTCATTTGATGGGAAATGATGGCGAGAACTAGGATGTAGCGCTCTTACCCAGAAGATATCAATTCACCACAGACTTGCAAGAATCCGGGGTTGTATGTCTCCGGGAATACAAAAGCTGGAAGTATGTTCCACTCTTTGGTAGTGCGTATGACAATGACTACTCGAACCACTTGGTGTGAATGCATGATAAGAATAAAGAGGTTTTTTCTAGGGTCTATAGTCCCTATTGCTAGCAATGTACTATGTTTTGACCTTTACGCTCCCCCACCAGAAATATTTTGTGCAAATTGATTAACTCCTGGTAAATTTATCACCTTGAGTTAAATCACTTGACCCATTAGCGTAGGTAGATTACATTCCAATATCATTAATTAAAAAAAACAATATGAGTTACTTGATACGACAATTATTTCAGACTAGCTGTGCCTGCGACTTCGTCCGCGTAAATTTGACTTTATTTATCTGAAATAAAACAATCTTTCTTAAATAAAAGTAGCCTAAGTTACTCCTTAGTATAGATACCTGCCAAAAAAAGTTCCGTCAAAATTGGTCCAGCCATTTCAGAGATCAGTCGGAACAAACAGACAGATTGACAAGCAAAAATTGTAAAAAATGATATTTTCGTGTATGTACGGTACGTATGCGTGTAGTAATAAACAATAATTTCAATATATATAAACAGATGCTCGAATTTTATTTGTATAGATTGTTTGCACTTGCCAATTTGAATTTGTGCAAATGGCTCGAATTTTTGAAAACATTGTCCTCAATATATGTTATATTGCAAAGTAATGTCATAAAAGTCCCAAATTACACGGAACCGATACCCAAAAACAGTGCTTGATCTATTAACACATTTATTGTAATTTATACCCTAAATATTTCTAGGTAAAATACAAAATCACAAATTCCCGAAGACACATGCAACTATACGAGTGAATAACTTTTTTCAATTACAAAAGACTTAATTCGTTTATCAAGCGACACGCGAAAAACGATCCTTGAAACATCTGCATTAAATCACATTTCACGTCGTCCGAACCGTGACATATGACCTTGCAAAATCGAGTGGGTTATCCACGAAAATGTTAATATAATAGTTGCTTCAGTACTAGGGTTTTGTTGGCGTGAAAACATAAATCAATTTTATAGCCCCATCTAAATCAAACGCTTTTAATGGGCGGCTCGCGTCATAGAGTATGATAATTTACGGCTACTATGTGACGAATGTTAGAAATAAAGGCCCCCCACCCCACACCCTATGTCGTAGAGATTAGTTTTATACCCTAAACCGGCCTCGTAAATATGTCAGCCGATATCTTGCAGGGAGACTGCGGCTGCGAGATAATTTTTGGATTTACGAACTTGGACGCATCGTGATCTGATGGCATTTTAATAAAATTAATTTGTGGGTATCGTATATATTCTATTATGAAGCCTATATGTAAATGCGGAATGAGCCTAAAGTGACTCTGAAAATTACCCCTATGTGTGCAAAGTCTGCTGACCTGCTGTCTGTTTTGTCACGGTACAAAAGAAGAGGCGCACAAAGAGGGTCAATCGAAACCATTGTGGCACAGCACTGACAGGGCCCAACTTCTTGTTACGTGCCGCAACACCGACCACGGCAATGTACCTATCCCGCCTACACTACGCTACCAAGGAACAGGACATTGTTGACTACATCCGGACTAAAAGCAACCTGACATTGAGGGTGACGCAGTTGGAGTCGACCCACAACGCGAGTTTCGAGTTGCGTTTGTGGCCAACATGCTGCCGACCTTCATGAAGGAGGACTACTGCCGAAGGGGGGTCTATCGGCGCTACCGTGGCACCTTCATGAAGGAGACACTATTTTATTATTATTTCTTATGTATGTTAGTCTATAAGTATTTATAATATGGGGTGGTTAAATATAAAAATAAAAAATCGGCGCTACCATCAAAAACTGTATAGGCAGATATATCCATCCAGCAGCTCGGCTCCTATAGTCCATAGCATGATGACATATACATATTCTTAGGTCTATGTAACACTGAAAGAATTTTCAAAATCGATTCAGTAGATCCCTATTACACGCAAATATTATTGATATTAACGTAAATTATATATGTTATGATTTTAGCATTAGTACACACATGTACATATACTGTTAGACCTACAATGAGAGTCACTGGCAGTTTTTATATATTTTATCCATATTCAAAATATGATGTTCTTTATAACATTATGTTTTATATTATTTCTGTGACTGCGCTCTGCTATAATAAACGTCTATACAAGCATCTCTCTATTCTCATTCATTTTTACTTATACACATAGAATAAAACATTTAGAAACCAATATGCTACCATGAAATATTTGCTAAAAAGGACTCCGCTCAGCATTGCTGCAGCCGAAGCTACACCGCTGGTTTCCAGTGGTGGCCTTAGGGTAAGTAGTAAGGATATAAAACAAATTGTACAAAAAAATAATAATGGATCGAATTATAACAAATGCGAACATAAAATCAATTAAAGTTAGATGATTTATTCATCGACTGCTTAGTTTAAAACTATTATACATAATATGTTTGTTTACATCGGTATGGATGTTTTCTGTATCTATGTATTTATATCAGTTGTCTAGTACCCATAACACAATCTCTGCTTAGCTTGGGACTAGATAGTGCTGTGGAGTTGTCCTGAGATATTATTATATTATTTATTTTATTGTTTTTTAAAGTAAGACATCGGTGCGTGACGGAAATCGTGTCGAAACACAGTGAGCAGTCGCCCACGGCGTCCACGGTCGCCTCTATCGCCTTGTTAAATGTCGACAAGCGTGAGCCGTGGGTACACGCACGGGGTTCCAATACAGTAAGTATTGGAATCCCGTGTGAAATACTTACAATACTACAGGGTTTAAAAAGTACAGTAATTTTTGTGTTAAAAAACGTAGAGACTACTCCACGGGTTCTAATACTTAGTACTACAGGGTGTTAAAAAGTATATCAGACATTTTTGTGTTAAAAAACATAGAGACTACTCCACGGCGTCCACGGTCGCCTCTATCGCCTTGTTGAATGTCGACAAGCGTGAGCCGTGGGTACACGCACGGGGTTCTAATACTTGGTACTACAGGGTGTTAATAAGTATATCAGACATTTTTGTGTTAAAAAACATAGAGACTACTCCACGGCGTCCACGGTCGCCTCTATCGCCTTGTTGAATGTCGACAAGCGTGAGCCGTGGGTACACGCACGGGGTTTTAATACTTAGTACTACAGGGTGTTAAAAAGTATATCAGACATTTTTGTGTTATAAAACATAGATTATTTCATATATAATGTCGACAATACTTGGTACTACAGGGTGTTAAAAAGTATATCAGAATTTTGTGTTAAAAAATATAGAGACTGCGTCCATCTATATCTTAAACTAATTAGTGCCTCTTTTAATACACATTTTTGTGTTAAAAAACTCAACGGCGTCCATGGTCGCTAAATCGTAAAAAGTATAATGTGGTTGAAATACTTTCTGAATTGATTTTTGTGTTAAAAAACATAGCATTTGACGCCTTGTTATAAGTTTCTCTAATTGATTCTACAGAATATACAGACAGAAAAACATAGAGACTTCTTCAGCATTCCATGGTTGAATGTCGACAAGCGTGAGCCGTGTGCCGGGTCCGTCGTCGGCGGAAAGAGGATATCAGACATTTTTGTTTTAAAAAACATAGAGCAGGGCGTCCACGACTTGTGAATGTCGACAAGGTGTAGGTTTAAGGTACTACAGGGTGTTAATAAGTATATCAGACATTTTTGTTTTAAAAAACATAAACTTTCACCGCTGGTGTTTTTCTTCCAGCCCAGCCAAATCTGGTAGGACAGGGTGTTAATAAGTGCAGCTATTTTTTGTAAATACACACACAATTTACATAGAAAATTCTCAAACTGATAAAAACAATGGTAGTCATAAATACAAATATTTGAACCGTGCCAGCAATTGATCGATCCATCGAGAGTCCGCCATACTTTCGAAGGTCGCGTGATCGATTCCTGCGCTAAACCGCTAGACCTCCAACGCCATCATATTCATACACATATCATGTCTGCGTGCACTATAATTTGACTATCATATCTCAGCATTCCTACGGGAATATAGATTTCAAAGTTGATTGTAGGAAGAAAAGATGAGACAGATATACCAACGACTTTGTACAAAGTGTACCTCGGTATATTATTGTTTTTATTTCATTTTCATGATCTTTTTATGTAATGCTTTTATGTTCAAATTAATTTATTATTTTATTTTTCTGATGTGTGATGTCATAAATATTATTCTAATCTATTCTGTCCTGTTTTGTTCTGTTCTATTCTATTCTGTTATTATTATTTGGAGATGTAAATATAGAATAGTGTCTATTCACACCCGACGGGACCCTAGAAGCAATGACCTCATTCGCCCGGTTTTCGTGTATCACATAATATAGCAACAATAAAATTTATGACACACATAAATTTCATTAATTACCCGCGCAGCGATGATTAATGGCCACTACATGTTGTAGATTCAACAAAATATTTGTAAAATAACAATAAAACTGTATTTGTGTGAGGCTGTCTATGTGTCACGTGTACTGTTCAGTTCTGCGATCATATTCCCAATTACACTGAACTTGTAACAAAGATCCAGACCTTAGTATCCTAACTTTAAGTTATAATCCATAAAAAAAATTAATAGCATTATAGGCTAATTATTTACTATCCCAATTTTAGAACCTGAAAGATCTGTTGTCTGATTGAACAGAGATTAAATGCGTAGCGGTTTCTATATTAGGAATGAAGATCATATCCTAAAGAAGTAAATACTTAATAATAATAACCCTGGACAATTCAAACAGCGCCATCCAGTCCCAGCTAAGATCAGAGCTGGGAATCTAATATCCGGGAATATGGATTATTATTAAAAAAAAAGCTAAAATAAGCTTGTGTTATGGCGGCTGTGGCGCCGGTGTCGGAGAGGTTAAAGAGTAATCGTCTATCGTGGTATGGGCATGTAATGCTTAGGAATGAAGATCATATCCTAAGGAAGGTTTTATGTATGAATGTGGATGGTTATAAGGGCAGAGGAAGACTGAAAAAGAGATGGATGGACTGTGTGAAAGATGATATGGTGAGAAAGGAAGTAAATAACGAGATGACTGCGAACAGAGATGAATGGAAGAGAAAAACATATTACGACGACCACAAATAAATGAGATAAGGAAGAAGCAGACGTTGATGTTTTCTATATTGATTGTCGCATGCCTAATGCTTGTTAATGTAAATCTACTTAAAACAACATTTATTTAAAACAATCATACTCATGAATACAAATGTTTGTACCGTGCGAGGAATCGAACCCGCGACCATCGGTCGTAAAGCGGTGTGCTAGACCGCTAGACCACCGAGGTCGTCAATTATTTGTATTTATATCAGTTGTCTAATAATACCCATAACATATGCTTTGCTAAGCTTGAAACTGAATGGAATGATTTGGGTTTAATATTATTATATCAGTATAAATCATATTTATTGTACATTAATGACGTTTGAAATATGTTTTTAAATAAAATTATGTTTACATTACAAAAAAAATTGTTACAATTTTTTTTTTAGTATAAATGTATTTTTCATACCTCTTCCTTCCTACACAAATCTCACAAATTTCACCAAACTAATGATAGAAATAAAATATTATTATATACAATAAATGCACATAAAAACTTAAAACATAAAATTTACCTAAATTGCATTTTATCATGTTCGTAATAAGGTTAGAAATGTTATAAAGGGCAGTGATAGTAGCTGTTCTTATTTATACATATAAATAAAATTGGAGTGTCTGTTTGTAATATTGAAATAACCGTTTTTTAATACATGCATATGAATATAAATATATACACCAAAATAACATTTATCACAATTTTTGTCTGTCTGTCTGTTTGTTCCGGCTAATCTCTTTAATGGCTGGACCGATTTTGACCGGACTTTTATTTGCAAGTAGTTGATGTAATAAGGAGTAACTTAGGCTACTTTTATTTTAGAAAAATAATGTTAATTTCCACGCGGACTAAGTCGCGAGTACAGTTAGTATACAATAAATGCACACAAAAACTTAAAACATAATATTTATCTAAATTGCATTTTACCACCTTCATAATAAGGTCGGAAATGTTATAAAAGACGGTCATAGTAGCTGTTCTTATAGTAAATGTGTATCGTTGACGGGAACACGGCGTAATGAAACGGAATGAAACAATTTCATGATTTATTTTATGCCTCTAGCCGGCATTATGCAGTTTTGCTGACTTAATAACTTATTAAATTCAGCCCTATGGGGGTGAGAATTGAGATTTTTAGTAATAAGGATCAATGGGCTAATTGCTGACGATATCAGATTCCACGTATTTTTTTATGCCTTTAGCCGGCTTTATGTAGTTTTACTAACTTAATAACTTATTAAACTCAGCACTATGGGGGTTTTTTTTAGCAGTGGCCTAATTGCTGGCGATATCATAACTTTTTTATGCCTTAAGCCGGCTTTATACAGGTTTGCTAACTTATTAAACTCAGCCCTATGGGGGTGAGAATAGAGATTTTTAGTAATAAGGATCAATGGGCTAATTGCTGACGATATCAGGTCGACCTCCACGTAGAAATAGAAATAGAAATAATCTTAATTCAAACAAACTTAATATAAGCACTTTTGAATAGTCAAGTTTTTTGATTCTACCGCTCATTCGGAATGCAGACTCATCACAAGAAGAATGAGCAAGAAACTTGTGTGTTGCTCTTTTAAATAAATATTGATTTACTTATATTTAATTAACAACAAGGATTAGTGCGACAATCATTGAAACCGCTACGCACTTAATCTCTGTTCAATCAGATAACATTGTCAGCGCTATGAATTTTAAGTAAGATATTTTCTACAAAAACGTTTTTATCATTTATAAATTCAATTTTATAATAAGCTTTTTTACAAAGAAAATATTTTATGACACGTTTGTATTTTTTTTCTGGAGGAAGGATCAATGGGCTAATTGCTGACGACATCAGGCCGACCTCCACGTAGACACCCCTTTTTATGCCTTTTGCCGGCTTTATGCAGTTTTGCTAACTTAATAACTTATTAAACTCAGCACTATGGGGGTGAGAATTGAGATTTTTAGTAATAAAGGTCAGTGGCCTAATTGGTGGCGATATCAGGCCGACCTCCACGTAGACACCCCCTTTTATGCCTTAAGCCGGCTTTATGCAGTTTTGCTAACTTAATAACTTATTAAACTTAGCACTATGGGGGTGAGAATTGATATTTTTAGTAATAAGGATCAGTGGACTAATTGCTGACGATATTAGGTCGACCTCCACGTAGACACCCCTTTTTGTGCCTTTAGCCGGCTTTATGCAGTTTTGCTAACTTAATAACTTATTAAACTCAGCACTATGGGGGTGAGAATTGAGATTTTTAGTAATAAGGGTCAGTCGCCTAATTGGTGGCGATATCAGGTCGACCTCCACGTAGACACCTCTTTTTATGCCTTAAGCCGGCTTTATACAGGTTTGCTAACTTAATAAACTCAGCACTATGGGGGTGAGATTCTAGAGGAAGGTTTATGTATATAATACATGTACTCCCGTACAAATCCGGAGCGGCTAGTAAAAAATAAATTAAACAGTCCATGTGAAGTGAGAAAGAAATACCCAAGATATATGTATATATACATTCTCGCCGCGTCTATCACCCTAATGCACAATATTTGCCCTATTATTTCTGTGTAGTCCCATTGATTTATTGGTTATGAATCAACCTGCCCCCCCTTCTCGCCCCTCTTTAGGGCCATTACACTCGCTTGATGTATCGCCCTGATAATGAATCTAGCTGTATTTTTGCTGGCAGCGTGTGATGGAAATATGAAGGTCTGGGATCCGGGGGGTGGGGAGGACGGCAGGGGGAGGGGGTGAATTATGGCGAGTGGTGATGGCGGTCTTTATTTACTACGTCTCTGACTTCCATAAGTGTTCCGTGGAAAGTTCGAGAAGTGTTTTGGCTGTACAACTGAATGTTTGTGTCAGACTAAGCAAAAAAAAATTGTAGACTACGTATAATTATGATTACTTGTGTATTGTTATATAGGCACTAGATTTTTTTTAAGTTGGTAAATTATTTTATTGTCCTAAGTTACCTAATTTTTATATTAGAACAATAAAATAATTAGATTACTTAGACCACCGACGACCTCGGTGGTCTAGCACACCGCTTTACGTCCAATGGTCGCGGGTTCGATTCCTTGCACGGCACAAACATTTATATTCATGAGTATGATTGTATGTATCGGTCTGGGTGTTTTCTATGTATAATATGTATGTATTTACGAAAAAAAAATTATCTATGTATTTGTATCAGTTGTCTAGGACCCATAACACAAGCTTTAGCTAGCTTAACTTGGGTCTAGATGGCGCTGTGTGAATTGTCCTGAGATTATTATTATGATTATTATTACATTATTATCTGCAAGCGAAAGTCCCATCAAAATCGGTGCTACATTTTTTTTTATTTGTAAATTATTTTATTAGCCTAAGTTACTTTTTATAATATTCGCTATCTGCAAGCGAAAGTCCCGACCGGTCCAGCCATTTCAGAGATTATCAAGAACAGAGGACAGACAGTCAGACAAAAAATGTTTATGTTATTCATTATACAAGTTTCGTCTTTCATACATATTTAGTGAAAACCTATTAATTTGATATATCGTTTTGTAGATACAATTTAATTTAATTTATTTGTATAGATATTCAGAAAATATTATTTTTTGTATATTCTTTTGAAAGGTACATTATTTCAGAGTATTATAGGTACATATCATGTTAATATATACAAAACTCACAAAGTTTTGAGCACCCGGGCAAACCCGGAGTAGGCCACTAGTCTTACTAATATTATAAACGCGGAAGTTTGTGAGTATGGATGGATGTTAATTTGTGAGTCTTTCACGCAAAAACTACTTGTTATTCTTTCACGCAAAAAACCACTTAATGGATTGTAATGAAACTTTACAATAAGTTTCTAAGCTACATATAAGCTTATTGTAAAGTTTCATTATATATTATCATACACTGAAATACTGTAAAGTTCCATCAAAATCCGTACAGTAATTTTTGCGTGAATGAGTAACAAACATCCATTCTTACATACATATATATATATATATTAGTCATATTAGTAAGATTATCGCAAAAAAATATCACCAAATCATTATTATAAACAAGAAATATATTTATCATAATAACAATATGTTTTCCTCGAGGAAATGTCATTAGAATACGAAATAATTTATTTTATACACTTTATATATCTTACTACCAGACCCGTCCACACGTTACTGTGACTAAAGTTAAATAATATTGCGACTATAAATTGAGATGTACGCTATCCTATCTTTCAAGTTGGATCAAATTGCACACAATGTGCAAATCAAATTTGCAATCGGTTCAGTAGTTTAGGAGTCCATCGCGGACAAACAACGTGACACGTATTTTTATATATAAAGATATAAAATTCGCGAGTCACAATGATCCATACTCCTCCGAAATGGCTTGACCGATTTTTATGAAATTTTATGTGCATATGTGCAATATTCAGTAAGTCTGAGAATCGGCGACAATCTATTTTTCATATTGTGAGTGATAAGGTTTGTCCTGCAAGATGGACAGACGACGTTACAAAGGTGGCCGGGAGTGGGTGGATGCGGAAGGCGGAAGCACACATGGTGGAAGTCTTTGGGAAAGGCCTATGTCCAACAGTGGACAGATACATGCTGTTGTGGATGATGATGATGGGACCGAATGAGCGAATAAAAAAATATGATTATTCAATTGCTTGTATGAGTTTATTTGAATAAACATTATTTCTGTTTCTATTTCCAAATTTATTGAAATCATCAGGGCGGAGTATTCAAACTTTGGACACAAAATAAGACTCGATAAGACCGCCCCACAATGTCAAGGTCGTGAGGTCAATGCGCTGAAAAGTAATTCTGTGGATACGGCTATATTACACTATCATAATGCAATATTGTTTATGAACGATTATAATATAAACAGCTTTGCCAAGTAAGTAATTTAGACTAGACCTTGTTTACGATCGTGTATACTTTATATATTTATATAGACTACTAGCTGTCCCGGGAAACGTTGTTTGACCTTAAAATAAAATAAAAAAATTTAGAGGTGGACTACCCCTAACATTTAGGGGGATGAAAAATAGATGTTGGCGGATTCTCAGACCTACTCAATACGCTCACAAAATTTCATGAGAATCAGTCAAGCCGTTTCGGAGGAGTATGGGAACGAAAACTGTGACACGAGAATTTTATATATGTTTATATATAAGATTTATGTAAAAAATTGACCAAAATTTAGGTATGTCTTATTACTTTTTTTTTGCAACATTTTAATACATTTTTTAAAAGAAATGTTTATATATAACTAGAATTTCTTATTGTCTAAAAGTAAAATACATATATTAAGGTTCTCCTTACAATAATAATTTTTTTTCTTTTTGAGCTATAGAAATAGCTCAAAAAGAAAAGTTTTTAGATTTACACGATG
Source organism: Achroia grisella (assembly GCF_030625045.1). NCBI lineage: Eukaryota > Metazoa > Arthropoda > Insecta > Lepidoptera > Pyralidae > Achroia > Achroia grisella. The sequence continues at coordinate 1,469,576 of NW_026712653.1, read as the reverse complement.
TAGCTAATTAAATTAAATCTGTTATAATAATTTAATAAATTACTAAATATTTTTAAATTAAATTAAAAAGGGCTAAATTGATACTTTTTGATCGTACGTATGTTGTTGCAAACTCTTTGCATTTTTTATATATTTCTTTTTGTATAAATTTAGAATGTGTTCCTTATAAGTTATATTTGTTTTTGAATAAATTTTGTATGTCTTTTTTTAGGTTTTAGAAGTGTAATGTGTTACCAGTATTTAATATTTTTTATTCGCTGTTTTATTAGCCTTAAGATACAGTTCGTTCATTCTGTCACCCACAGTATATTTTTCCCCTTGGCTCTAGCAACACTGTTTGTATATTTCATTATCATTATTGTAGAATTGAGACTAAAATAAATTTGAATTATTTGCATTAAACATAACAAGACATATTTAAAAAAATAATAAATTTGTTATCTTATAAAGTACTTCCTTTTCCCATAATCATATAAACCCTCAACCCCGTAAAAAGTGTTGTTGTATAATAAAAAACTAACGAGATACCTTCGTAGTAACTCCATTATAATGTGAACTGATAAAAAACCTTTCATAGCACAAAATCAATGGGCCGTTAAAAACGGTGTAAGTACGAAATTGACATTTTATTCAATGGTCCGGCTTCCCGGCTGAGTGACGCGCGTCAGTGATAACATCGCAACTGACAATTGACGAAGGATCACCGATCGACAATTGCAGATACGGCGTTTTGCCGCGTGATAGACGCGAAAGAACAGACACTCTGTTTTATTTCAATCTAGAGCCGGTACGATTCTGAAGGGTTGCTATTGACGTCGATCGACGTATAAGATCGTATCGGAATGATTGCTGTGAATAATCAAAGGGAAATTATTTAGGTATTACGAGTCAATTTCATTTATAAACATACATATTTGTAATAATTAGTATTTAGTTGTATTTTTAATGCGAATCAGTCAACTATTAAGCCATGTAAGAAATATGGCTTAATAATTAACTGATTTTTTTATTTATATTGTATTGTAATAATGACTGTGCGTTGATTTAACAGAGCCTTATACAGTACTAACAGCTACCTGCGACTTCACCTGCTTTTCCTGAAGTAAATTATTCTATGTCTGTCCCCGTGCCACAATGTAGTTTGACGTTTTTTTAATATATTCTGTAGAATCATAGAATGTTAACAAACGGACGGACAGACAATCATATTTTCGCATTCATATATAATATATACTACAACAGTACAATTGCAATATACACGTAATTTACTATGTTTTATTAAATATTCTATGATATTATAAAAACGTTTCGTAATTTTGATGACGATTCAATGACTTTTTTTGTTGATTAAAGTCTTAAAAATGTTGGAATCGGTATACTATTAGCTTAATTTAAAATATTTTCTACGTTCACATTATATTTATTTATTGCAACATCATTATCGCACTGAATAAAGTAATTACACAAAAAAAAACTCGAAATGAACACTTCTATCATCTATAAACGCGTCAACACCCGCAAGTCACGCTACTATCATTTAAAATAAAATTAAAAAAAATAACCAACAGGGCTGCAGCAAAAACCGAGTCTTTTCAGTGCCACGTTGCTTCTGACATTTGTCAATCATCCCCCCGCGCTGTCAGCTGTCAATGACAATTAATGGCGTCCCATACAAAGTTTTATGGGTTTTATTACCCCGATTGTACGAGGAAATGATTAATGCAATCACTAATGCAAATCCGTACAGCCGGAGCACGGACGGTCATTGTGTTATCGTAGTTTTCTATAAAATTGATTTATTGTTATATATAACAATTGTGCAGTTACGTCTGTCTTCGTAACGACCGTGGGCGGTGTGCCGAAATTAATGCGAAATACCATTTTTTGTTATTCTTGAGTTATGGCGTTTCGCTTTGAGTGTGCTTATCGACGTTCTAGAATGATCTGCAATGCAACTGTTAGTTTATTACATGAGTAAATAAACACTACAGAGGAAAGCCCATTTTATGTGTGTTCAAAGTTACAATTTCAATTATTTATAGTCAAATTTCGACCACTGGGAGACCACTAGTTAATTAAAATGTCATAATTTTAAATATTTGTTTATATTTAATAGTGTTCGCTTCTCGTATGGTAGTTTGATGAAGATCTGAACCATTTTTAATTATCTTTAAAAAAACTATAGAAGCAGGTTTTTTCGTAGTCTAAACATAGTAATCTATATATTATTTTTTTATTTTATTTACTTATTTGTAAAAAAAAAATGCATTGACTATAATCCCCGCGCTAACCAGGTACCACTGAAAATCAGCGTTTGGGCATTACAGCCCAGACACAAAGCTGAGTGGAATCCAATTTGGTCGCAGATGTATTCTTTGAAATAATTAATTATAATTTTTGTAATATGTTGTATGAATGTTTTGTATGTGCCAAATAAATATATTTTTCTTTCTTTGTTTCTTTCTAGCTTTCTTTCTTTCTAACTTCTAGGCTTGTGTCTCAAACTTTAGAGAATCATATCTCTAAATACAGAAACTATAACTCATTGGGCTCCCTAAGTATGGTCGAGCGCAGGGATGGCTGGCTCATCCGTCATACTCGTGAACGAGTGCTGCTTGTAGGGACTGGTCTGCTCTTATCACTACGACTGATTTAATCTTATTGTATTTATATTTGACCCAAAAAAATTAGTGCTTGTTGGTAATTTGTATTCACACGTTTCGACTTGTAAATGTAAACTTATAAGGATTATTTAAAAGAGCAACACACAAGTTTCTTACTTGTTCTTCTTGTGGTGAGACAGCTTTCCGAACGAGCGGTAGATAAAAAAAAATTGACTAAAAAAAAATTGACTATTATTTATTATATTATGACTATTCAAAAGTGCTTAAATTAAGTTTATTTGAATAAATGATTTTCTATTCTATTCTATTCAACTAGGACTCCAGTTCAAATAATAATAGTATTAGATCTTAGAAAATTACATAAATCCATATTATTGAGATGTTTGTCTGTCTGTGTCTAGGACTACGCTCGTATATTATCTCGTTTCATTTGCCATCAAAAGACTTTGTTGCAAAAATTACTAATGTTATTCTGTTAACGTAATCATTAATTTCCAGTCGTAAAAATACGGCGCTCCATTTTGTGTGTGGTGCAAAATGTGAATTGAAGCGTTTTGATATATTTTTCATCTGTAAACTTAATTTTTTTAAAGATTTTTCATAAGTAATCTCTGTAACATTTTAAGGTCATCGCCCCTTTAAGTAATCTGAAAAATATGTAATAATTCCCTGTATTTCAAGAAATATTTGGGTGCAAAGAAAACACGTGTTGCTGCTCAATATAACGGGCAAAGACAAAACAGCATCTACCCACATTGTACACATAATTGTTATCTTACCTAGAAGTACATATACATATATAAAAATTGCAGTATCTACCACAATATTACCCACATTAAAGTAAGTTTATGTGGTTTTGTTTGTTTTTTAAACTGTTCTAATTTTTTATAAGTTATAGGAATAACAAACAGCCGTCCTCCCTGATGGTAAGTGGTAATCGTTGCCGTTGCACTAACAGTCTTTGGGATGTCCATTATGATGTAACACCTGTGATCTGCAATCAGAGGACCTTAGTGGATAAGAGGCGTAACAACTAACGTAACTTAAGCGTAGCGAAACTTTTGTTATTTTAATTTTAATTTTTCAAGTTTTATTTGGAGTAAACTTATTTAATTACAGCCTTTGTTAATACAATTAAAATTCTTAAAATTTTTTTTCCTACTTTATCCCCATGGCACTGGCAACTCTGTTTGTATATTTCATTATCATTATTGTAGAATTGAAACTAAAGTAAATATTAATTATTTGCATCAAACATCACAAGAAATATTTAAAAAATAATAAATTTGTTATTACTCCTACTTTTTGAGAAACTTCGCATACCAATAATCGCTGTAATCTTCTAACTTGACCTACCCGATTCAATGTCACAATTTCATTACGGCAGACAAGGCTGACGCCGCATCGCATCAACGTCCCGTCCCCGTCACGTCACGTCACGTCCCCGTCACGTCACGTCATGTCACCCGTCTCGTCACGTCACCCGTCGCCCGTCATTTACCTGTCAGGCGGGGAGACAGTTTGTTAATTAGACTGTAACGTAACATAGTTTATGTAAGGACTGTAGTGTGCCGTCCCCTTTAACAATGGCTGCGGTCGATTGAAACTTGTTACCAGTATTTAGTTCATATCCGATTAACAATGAAGGAAATTGTATAACTAGCTGTATAAGAACTTTCAGTTAAGATAGATTCGTATTAGTAATAATAATAATAATAATCTCAGGACAATTCACACAGTGCCATCTAGACCCAAGTTAAACTAGCTAAAGCTTGTGTTATGGGTACTAGATAACTTATACAAATATTTAATATTAACTGATACATAGATTTTTTTTCGTAAATACATACATATTATATATAGAAAACACCCAGACCGATACAAACAATCATAGTCGTGGATACAAATGTTTGAGCTGTGCGAGGAATCGAACCCGCGACCATCGGACTTAAAGCGGTGTGCTAGACCGCTAGACCACCGAGGTCGTCAGTAATTTTTTGTTTAATGGTAAATGTTTTCATGAAATTAAGGGTACGGATAGGGTAGTTTTCATTCCTATTAGCTGAAAACCAGATGGTTATTCCTCCTCAAACATATTGCTTACACCATGACGTGGCCACGACTTCATATTAGCCCAAGACCACATGGTTACCATAGAAGGAACCTTTTCCCTCCGATCGATCCCCCGTCGTTAATACCTTCGATGTTCGAATGCTGCTTAGTGGTGCCCTCAGAAAAGTCGTATCCGTCAGGCAGGCACCATGACGGAGTTAATGTCCAGGTGTTTCAGAGTGTCCATCTGCACTCCCTCCCCTCATCCAGCAGCCCACGAGTCTTAAACGGCTGTAAATTTGTAGAGGCGTCCTAGCGATGGTCGGTCTTGTGACCTGCTGCATTACGATAGATAAAAGTTTTATAGCCAACAATAACAGCCTTATGGCCAGTACACAAAAAATAATAAGACTATAACCAGCACTTCTTTTTGACAAATAGAATAGAATAGAATAGAATAGAAAATCAGTTATTCAAATAAACTTACATTGAAGCACTTTTGAATAGTCATTACATTTTTTTTTAATCTACCGCTCGTTCGGAAACTCCATCTCATCACAAGCAGAACGAGCAAGAAACTTGCGTGTAAATAATTTTATTATTACTTTACATTTTGAAGTTTAAGTGTGTGAATACAAACCACCAATTAGCACTAATTCAATTAAATACTCAAAAAGAAAAAATATTGAATACATAACCAACTGGTTAAACAATTAATAAGAGGAAATCAGTCATAGTGATTAGAGCAGACCAGTCCCTACAATCAGCACAACTTCACGAGTATGACGGATGAGTTAAAATCACTGCGCTAATATTTTCATATTATTCAACCTTTAATGACCCGTATACCACGCCGCCACAAGTCTGACATTTTACGGGACAAAATGACTATCAAAACAAACCACTCATTTATTCCATCTGATAGTTATAGTATTCACATTGTACATAAGAATGCATGCGGCAATTAATACAAAAACCGCTACGCTTTCATATTTCTAAAATCAATCAATTAAATCAAGAAAGCAATGAGAAAATAAAATTATAACGTTGTATGCTAATAAACTAATTATTTACTTGATATGTTGTACGACTTGGCCTTGTGCTTATGATATATTGCTCGTAATAATAACAATCCCCTCATCTTGTAATATTAGGTTATAGAAATAAAAGTAAACAGTCGAGAGATTTAAACACATGACAAAACTTGCAGCTGTTAATGATTACGTTAAGAAGGAAATTATTAAAAGAAAACCAATGTATTTTTCGCTAACACCCGCTCCCGCAAACACGGCGGACTATTTTAGTTTTAGTGATAAATCGTCTAGTTTTCTGACAAACGATGTAAATAGTTAACGCAGAGGGGGCGTTAGGCACAAAACTTTATGTAGCTATTAACTTTTGAAATAATAATAATCCAGGATAAGTCACGCAGCGCCATCTAGTCCCAATCTAAGTAGAGCTTGTATACTAGACGACAGATAGACAACTTGTAGACGTCAGAAATATCCAAACTAATATATAAACAATCATACTAATGAAATAAAATTTGCGTACTGTGTGAGGAGTTGAGTTGAAAAACAAAAAGTAATTCAATTGAGTTTCTTGCCAGTTCTTCTCAATTGGACGGTGGACGGTACGGAATAAAAATATATTGTAAAAACTTGACGTTAATAAGCGGCTAAAATGTCCTACATGAATAAATGATTTTTTAATTTGAATTTGACTATCGGAAGCAAGGCGGTGAGCTAAACCGCTAGACCACCGAGGTCGTCAAATGAGGGAAGATAATAAAATAACTAAATAAAAGTATATGTAATTAGTTACTTTGGATCCAGGATTTAGGCCAAAAACTCGTGTGTGACGTATGAATGTTATTACTATTAGTTTTTCCCTTAATTATTACATTTGAACATCAAGCATTAAATAGCCCAGGCAGGCATTCTACATACAGCAAACATTGTAAGGGATGAATTTCTTAGCAATGCGCGGGTGTGGGGTCCACAGTGTGGCAGAGAGAAAAACTCTGAACAATTCCTGGGACATGCGACCCGGGTGTAAGTACCTACACCTCTTATTTCTCTCCCTGCGCAGACAAATCTGGTAGGAGGCTACTAGTACTGCTTTTGATGTACGTTCTAGTCCACTAACTGCAGTTCTAGACAATGAAGTGGACCCCATTGCTAGCAAATGCAGCTACCATTTGTCACGACGGACAAACTGACCTGATCTCATGTTCCTCCTTTCATCCTTCACTGGTCCCCCAGCGTAAACCATTAAAGGTAATATAAGGAATAAAAATAGACTGTCTGTATTCCCGTATAATCTTTGACCCTTACTTGTTGTAAGACGGCAACGGTGGAGGCGCGGAGGGGCACAGATGCGCCCGCGCAGCGCCGTGACGAGGCTTGACAGACATAAATCAATTGTCAAAACCACCGGCTCACTAATCTCGTGAGACTAATGGCGCGTGACGAGGGAAATGTGGACATTCCGTTTTAATAATAAACCCGATACTAGACTCATTCATAATTGATTAAAAAAAGTGGGCCGTTTGAAATACGGGACAGTCTGATGATATTTGCAGAATAATATTGGTCTTTTCTCATATAATGTACAGTAATATTATGAAGATTGATTGCGAATTATGTGAGGGAGTAGAAATGTTTTTAATTTTATACAACTATGCTGGCAATCAAGAATACGGTTACCATAGCCTATGGACGACTGAAACACCAGGGGTGTCACGTACACGTTGCCGACCTTTAAGAAACTTTAATATAGTCTTCTAGAAATACCCCATGCTGTAGTGTCAAGAGAAAACCTTGGCAGGTAGTTCATTCTAGAATCAAAGTGTACGCGAGGGGAAGCTTCTCTGACTGTTAGGTTCCAGCGTGTGGCGGTGAATTGTAATATAATAAATACATCATCATCATCATCATCATCATCATCATAATCAGCCTACAAGCGATATTACTATGGCCCGAACCAAGGTATTTAACCCCTAGTGGTTCCCTCAGACTAAAGTCGTATCTATCAGACAAGACTTGGCCTCCAGCCGCTTCATAAATCCTTCCACGGGTTTGAAGTGCCACCGTTCAGTTGTTTAAGAGTCCATCGCGGACAAACAACGGGACACGTAAGTTTAATATATAAAGATATATATTTCTGAATTGTATAATTTGATAATGAGTGGGGTCTATTTATGAAATGACACATTCCAGAACCTTCTAAAGTCTACACAAATAACCATACGAGAGGCGAAAGTTTAATAGTTACAGACATTTATAAATGTAAATAAAATAATATATCTTACTTAAACTATGAGCTGTCGGCCGATATTTTCTCAGATTGTTCGAGAAAAACGAAATTTAGAAAGTCGCCATGTAAATCAATCATAACTATGGGCACAGACACAGTATCCGTTATTATTGAAATGGATGGTCTGAGAATTATGACATCACGTCTTAAAGAAGCAAATCGGCGTTGGTATACATGTAACACTAAATTTAGAAATATAAAGAACTATTTCTTCTCTTAAGTTTTGGCAATTCTAGATATTGTTGCAACTTGTATTTGTAACTTTAAAATACTGTTAATCCAATATAAAATGCCAATTGTATCGTTAATACATTAATTATGATAAACAAAAAATTGAAAAAGAAGAAAAAGATAAACAAATATTTGCTGTTGACTTGATGACATGCCATATGCTGTTGCTATTCTCCCTAATATGAATTTAAAAATGAGTCTGTATTTTTTTAAACAATATTCGAAAACAATACGAGCTGAGTTTCTTGTTAGTTCTTCTCATCTCGAAGTCATTCCGAATTGACAGTAGATTTGGCATATCATAAGTCTGTAATAGACCTACATTAATAAAGATAATTTGATTTAATTGCAAGTTGTGGTTAATGTCACAATGATAGACCATGTAGAGGTCGACTTGGAGTGATTTATTTTTAGCAAGTGTGTATAATGTATTATTTTTTTCATGACATATATTTTAAATAAATAATAAATAACCCTGGGCAATTAACACAGCTCTATGTAGTGCCATGCTAAACAGAACTTGTGTTATAGGTACTGGACTACTAGTGCCTAAATACATTTTTTTTTGTAAATACCTGTAACATATGTTATACATAAAAACACTCAGAGCAATATAAACAATCATACTTACGAATACAAATGTATGGACAGTGCGAATTATCGAACTAAACAAAACCTCCGCTAAAACTAACCAACTGAACTAAATGGTAGGATAAAAATTAAAATAAAATTACAATTTAGGCAGTTAAGAATGTCGTGTCTTAATAAATGATTTTGACTTTTATTTCAAGTCATAGTTCAACCGATCTTCGTCCTTTATGAAGTCGGTGAGGAGTATCGTATCAACACTATTCTTACCCAATTTATAGGCCATACATACACACAACTCTTAATAAGAGCAAGTGGTGTGCCGACAACGACAAAAAGTGTCGTTAACTGTCTATCGTGGGAGCCTACCGCTGCCTCAAGTGATGTCATATGTGACGGACTCGATCGACATGTGATGAGATAAGGCACTTAATAAGGTCTGCTCTGCGCCTTAATGACGCCTCTTAAGCGCATTCATAAGGCAATGTTACAGTGCCATCATTTCTGCTATCAAATATGTTAAATTTAGTGAAGACATGTATACTATGTACCCTCATGTTAGGTATGTTTTTTTTTATTGATGATAATGGAATGGTGCAGCCGCCTGCGCTAACGGTTTGCTGGCGGGGCACCAGTGGAGGATAATAAGATGAACATGAGGTCAGGTCAGCTATCGTGACAAATTCATATATATTCATATATACATAAATTCCTGATTTATCACGATGGTTTCCATGGGAAACCGCGTGGAGGTCAACCTGACTTGGTACATTGCTAGAAATAGGTCAAGAGTTCACATTACTAACAATCCCTTTCTCTCTGTTAGGTATGTTACTAGGGGCTGTCTGTACTAGCTGTACCCGCTGGACTTCGTTCGCGTGGAATTTAACTTTATTTTTCTACAATAAAAGTAGCCTAAGTTACTAAGTTACTCCCTATTACATCGGTCACCTGCCAATAAAAGTCCCGTCAAAAAATCGGTCCAGCCATTTCAGAGATTAGCCAGAACAGACAAACAGACAGACAGACAAAAATTGTAAAAACTTATTTTGGTGTATGTACCGTATTTATATTCATATGCATGTAGTAAGAAACGGTTATTTTAATATCACAAACAGACACTCCAATTCTATTTATATGTATAGATGTATATTGAAATCAAAGTAAATTGGAGAGATATAAAGTTATGTAGAGCAGTAATAATTAAGTATTAGGAGCACAAGAATAATAATAATAATAATCTCAGGACACCATCTAGACCCAAGTTAAGCTAGCTAAAGCTTGTGTTATGGGTACTAGACAACTGATACAAATACATAGATATTTTTTTCGTAAATACATACATAATATACATAGAAAACACCCAGACCGATACAAACAATCATACTCATGAATACAAATGTTTGTGCCGTGCGAAGAATCGAATCCGCGACCATCGGACGTAAAGCGGTGTGCTAGACCGCTAGACCACCGAGGTCGTCGAAAGAAATAATCAGTATGTCTTCAGAAGAAGCCATTTTTGTTGAAGCGCAAACATTCATATTCATGATAACAAATGTTTGTACCGTGCGAGGAATCGATCCCCCGACCATCGGAAATAAAGCGGTGTGCTCAATATCTAGACCATCGAGGCCGTCAAAAAAATCTTTGTACTGTGAAGCTCATGTGTTTTCCAATTTGTGATAAATCCCTGGTGAATTTGTCACGATGGGCTAACTGATCTGACCTCATGCTCATCTTATCATCTTCCTTGGTGCCCCGTCAGCGTAAATCGATAGCGCAGGCGGGTGCACCATTCCGTTATTGCTGCTACACTGACCACGACAATGTACCTGTCCAGCCTACACTAAGGAGCAGGACATTGTCGACTACATACGGACCAAAAGACCGGATATTGAGGGTGACGCAGCTGGAATCGTCATAACAAGATTTTTAAGGCGTCTGCGAACCGAGTTCCCACCAACATGCTGACCACCTTCATGAAGGAGGACTACTGGCCGAAGGGTATGGTGTATAGGCGCTACCGTGGCTGATTGCTGCATCAGTGCTATGACCACACAGAGAATTTATATTTATTTCTATATTAAATTTAATATCTTTCATATATATGTTAATCTGTGAGGTATTTATGATATGGATTGCCATTAGAAGCCTAAAATATCATCACTTAAAAAAAAATGACAGACAAACAAAACAATGAACATCGTCGATATTGTACGAGTACAGCAATCCATTAATTTTTATAGATATCGTCCTTTCTGTGTGTACACTTCATAAGTAATGGCCGGGAATCGAAACCCAAACCGCACAGGTCATTGTATACTTTACATTAGAACAAACCCCTATAAAATTGGTGTGGTACAAGTTATAAGCGTATATCGCTTTGAAGGTAGAGACTAGTGTTTTTATAGCATAGAAAGCTACCAACCTAATTGGTAAATAATTACCATCATCAATAAACACATAAAAAGTGGAATTGGAGGTGAGTCTGACTTTTAATGGAGAGATTTAGATTTACTCTTTTCTTGAAGGTTTAAATACTGTATTTTTTTTATTGGGTTGTTTGGGCTATTGTCAGATACCTGAATCTGTAGCACTGTGACCTACATAGATCTATTGTGCTCGCCCTTCTTGAAAGTTCGCTACCTAGACCTGTTAGGGACAAGAATTGAAGGATATTCTTAGGAGCAATGGCTTTTATCTCCTCGGAAAAGAGTGTAAACTTTTCATTTCAAAACCGTAACGGTGGGTCATAAAAAAAATTACATGCATTTATGGGACTGTTGGCACATAGCTCGTAGGACAGATGGTCGTTGGGGCAGTAAAGTCCTCGAGTGGCGACCACGGCCCGGAAGAAGCAGCGTGGGAAGGCCTCCAGCAAGGTGGACCGACGATGTGGTCAAGATCACTGGAAGGCATTGGATGCGAGCAGCGCAGGACCGATCGTCATGGAGATCTTTGGGGGAGGCCTATGTTCAGCAGTGGACGTCTTCCGGGTTGCGATGATGATGATGATGGGACTGTTGAATATATAATATTGTATGTTGTTATTTTCTCCAATAATAAGAATGACAAATTTTGATTCTTATTTTGCAATAATATTAATTTCAAAACAAGAGTCAAGATTTTTCAGTAATTTTTGAACTCAATTGAAGAACTTCAGATTAATTATGTTATCTGTGGTATTAGTAAATATGATAGTATTTTTACTTCTATTATCAATTGTTTTTTTTAAATTTATTCACATTTCTGTAATTTTTAATGATATATTGTTTTCAATTAAAGAAATATATTTAAGATCTTATTTTATTTGATGTCTTTTAAAAAAAATGTGTCAAATGTTAACCTACTGATTGAGAATTATAAATACAATATTTTTTTAATTATAGAAAAATAAAACCAAATGTTGTATTATTTGAAATTAAGGTAATAAAATAGGTTTATATAATATACCATTTATTAACTTTTTCAATTACAGTGCACGTTTCTATATGGTTTACAGTGGGTGCTTGATAGGTTGACGCGGTTCTAGTACAGCCCGCTGCCGCTTATGCCTCGGACCACAGCCGGCATGACGGGCACACCCGCTTCGTGCACACGTCAGTCACTCCACATCAATCACTGTTCGTAGCGACTGTTCCACTCATATTTCAGGGGTCGATATCGAAGTCAGCCAGCCGCTCTTATTGCAATAGACTTAAGGTGCAGAATACCTTGACACTTCGGTAAGGAAGTGAGTTTTCAATCGATTAAGTGCCGTTCCGGTAAACGAGTTGGATGCTCGTTAATACATATAATTATATTATTTTGACATGTACTTTGTATAAAATATTAAGTGTTTTCAATGAAACAATCTTAATCGTATTTCTTTAATTGACAGGTTTTTTTTTTGTAACTGGCACATAAGAATGACAGAAGAGATTGCATACTATTTTTTTTTTATTTTAAAGTATGTTAAAGTGGTACATTGGGTGTGGTATTTTCAATCATTAAATTGTTATACCACACATTTAGTTATTTCTGAAAATTGACAATCTAATGTTATCCATTTAAAAAAATCTATACTGATATTATAAAGACGAAATAATATAATAATCTCAGTTCAATTCACACAGCGCTATCTAGACCCAAGTTAGGCTAACTAAAGCTACTATAAATAACCAATAAATACATAGTTTTTTTTGTAAATACATACATATTATACATAGAAAACACCCAGATCGATACAAAGAATCATACTCTTGAACACAAATGTTTGTGCGGTGCGAGGAATCGAACCTGTGACCGTCAGAAGTAAGGCGGTGTGCTAAACCGCTTGACCACAGATGCCATCTAGATTTGATTATTTGTTTGTTTAGGATTGAATGGGCTCCGAAATAATTGAACCGATTTGAAAAATTGTTTTACCATTAGAATCATACTATGTTGGACATAGGTGATAGAGTGTCCCATATCCAATAGCGAGTTCCCTGATACATAACATAGCCTATAGAATATTTTCAAAACCGTAAGGGATCCGTAATTTCAAAAAATTCGGTAATGTAACCCTAACTATAAGATATCCGATAGCGAGTAGATATCCCTGACAAACATAGGCTACAGAATATTTTCAAAAACGTTAGGGATCCGTAATTTCAAAAATTTCGGTAATGTAACCCTAACTATAAGATATCCGATAGCGAGTAGATATCCCTGACAAACATAGGCTACAGAATATTTTCAAAACCGTAAGGGATCCGTAATTTCAAAAAATTCGGTAATGTAACCCTAACTATAAGATATCCGATAGCGAGTAGATATCCCTGACGAACATAAGCTACAGAATATTTTCAAAAACGTTAGGGATCCGTAATTTAAAAAATTACGATAATGTAACCCTAACTATAAGATATTCAATAGCGAGTAATATTTTGAAAAACATTAAGAAACCGTATGGAAACTTCGATAATGTAAATACCACAAAACTATTCTATCTGTATATAGTATGTATATAGTATGCTGCGGAAATTATTCACAATAGAGCAATGATATTAGAGGACGTCAATATCGAAAGTTGTGTGTATGTGTGTGTTTGTGCAGGTATATGTGTGTGTGAGTGCGTGTCTATGTGTGGGTGTGTGTGTATGTTAATGTATACATATGTTTTATTTTTTTTAAAACTCGTGCGGAGCCGTGAACTGTTAGTATAGTTTAGTATATTTATAAAACGATATTATTCAATTCTATAACTTCATTAATTCAATTCTAATGAAATGTAAATACACAAATTATAGATACAATAAATTATAGGCTTATTTCAACAATAGACTATTTTAGTTATGACAGTCGGGACTGTCAAATGTCACTCTCACGTCAGTTTGAGTCGCCGCTGACAAAATGTGGATGGTGGGCGGCAGGTGGCAGGTGGTAGATGGTGTGGGGGGGTTGTGCGCGCTCTGTGAAGGACGAGTGTCGAGTATCAATCAAACTTAAGTATTTATTGTTACCGTTTATTTTTATTGATTAAATAATGTTAATAATATCACAATTACAAACTGTTGTAAAACAATTTAAAATGCAACTAGCTTTTGCCCGTGGCTTCGCTCGCTTTAATTTATCCCCTTAGGGGAGGAATTTATCAAAATCCTTTCTATAGGGATGCCTACGTCATAGTAGCTTATGCATGCAAAGTCTCAGTCCGATCGGTTTAAAATTGACAAAGTTTTTTACAAATTTTCATCCCCTATTTTATCCCCTTGGGGGTTTCTTAGCGGATGCCTACGTCATAACATCTACTTGCAAGCTAAATTTCAGCCCGTTCCGTCCAGTGGTTTGGGCTGTGCGTTGATAGATCACTATGTCAGTCAGCTTTGAGTTATATATATTTAGATAAATGTTTTAATTGTAATAACAGTGTTGTGAAAAGTACTTAAATTAATTTAAGTTGAATAAATGATTTTCTATTCTGTTCTATTCTATGCTGGCAGTTTCTCTGCCATTCTTTTTATAAACGTTGTATTTTTGGTATCTTACTTTTATATGTAACTTTAGACTTCTTCGCTGTGAGAAAATGCTTTGGGAAATGTACAACTAGCATTTAAAATTATTTTGATTTTTAATAAAATAGTCGTTGTGTTCCCGCCCCAGTCACGAGTAGAGACACTAAAGTAATTTACAATACCCAGATGTTATAACGAAAAATAATATTAATAATCTCAGGACAATTCCCACAGCGCCATCTAGACCCAAGTTAAGCTAGCTGAAGCTTGTGTTATGGGTACTAGACAACTGATACAAATACATAGTTTTTATTCGTAAATACATACATATTATACATAGAAAACACCCATACCGATACAAACAATTATACTCATGAATACAAATGTTTGTTGCCTGCGAGGAATCGAACTCGCGACCATCGGACGTAAGGCGGTGTGCTTAATCGCTAGACTGAAATAACTTACCAATTCCGAATTTGTTACACTTCATTTTCATACAATGTATAACTATGTAAATCTTAGAATATATTAATGTATGTAATTGTTAGGTTTATTAATAAAAATTGCATTCCTTACTGAGAAAAAAATATTACAGCGTTACCCGCTAATATTACGAGAAAATTCCAAAACGATGATGATCACAATTTATAGATTGTAATAGTTGTTCATGCACAGGATTTTCATTTAATATTAGTCTCGGACACCTATATAAATAAACATTCTAAATAACTTTTAAAAAAATATAATAAATTCAATTAAGATTCATAAACTGGCTATTTAAAAAAAAAAAGAAATTTAATTTAAATTCAATTTAATTTAAGTGTTTCTTGCCAGTTCTTCTCAATTGAATCTGTATGCTGAACTGACCGGTAGGGAAAATATATAATATAATTTTTAAATTTAAATTGAATTTAAAAAAAAAATTAACTATCGAACGACGGAAAAAATATAATTTTTAAATTTTAATTGAATTTAAAAAAAAAAATTAACTATCGAACGACATTCAACTTGAATCTTTATTGTTAACAGCTACTAAGTGGAAATTCAAAATAACCCTACACATAATTATTACGGGAAAATATGTATACTTTCCCGTACGGCACATAGCCATTTCATGCAACCCGTCAACGTCAACTGGGATTGATAGACGGGAATATATCTAGAGCGGGTCTTGGAGGCCCCCAACCGTGCGGAAGTGTGCGTCCGTCATCCGTCATCGTCAAAACGTGCGCACACTGTTCTCGGTCGAGTCTGGACAAAACTGTGTTGATTTTTTATTTGGAATTTAATATTTTTTAAACGCTATGTCAAAATTTTTTCCTAATCCGTATATATGTAGATGTAGACATATATGTCTACATTAGATATAGCGGTCCGCTATGTTTTTTTTCGGACTCTAATGCTGTTGGGCGCAGCTGGCCTTTACAGCTTCACAGGGCGAGTGGAGGCTCCAAAGGTTCCAAATACGCGAAAGGACTTAAGGAGCGGCTGAAGAATACGACTTAGGGCACCGCTAGGGGTTCGAAACTCGACTCAAGGCCATCGTAATTTCCATCCCCGTTTGAATTGAACGGGGGATCGATTGTGGGGGGTCGTTATGTGTATGTACTCATGTACATGCAGAACATTTAAATTGATTCGAAATACACAATTAATTTAAATTAATAGTAATGTTTAATGAACTAGTTCTCGGTCTAGAACTAATCTAGTCTCTAGAAACGTGATTTGTATTAATATTTAATTTTATTTATTATATTTATTAACTTATATATTTTAAGTACTCATAATTTTAGTTACGTTAAATTTTTTTTTCTATAGATTTTAATTTGCGTAAAATTTATGGATTTTTGGATTTTTAATTTGGATCAATTATAGAATTAATTATTTTAAAATTAAAAATCATTCCGTTATTTATTTGGAAATTTAAAATAAAATTAGATGGAATAGAAAAGAATAAGCCAGAGTAATTTTAAAATAACACCTATTCTATTCCCACGTCAAAAAAAAACCATAAATCTGATATTTTATTATCACATTGTAAGGACACCGATTCTTTTATTAGATGCGTGAATAAATGAAATTCAGAGTCATCATCCCCGTCACATCTTACTGAGATGCACAACCTCAGCGATTTATTGTACAACAAAAATCGCATGTAATTTGATTAATGACACGTCTGAGTTTGAATTTTTTTGTCCGAATCTTTTGTCCCCGATGCACGCGCTCGGCGCAGTGGGCAGGCGATAATGGACACATGTCCCGCCATCCATCAGCGCCGACAGATGCCGCGGAGTGGACGGCATTTGTTTCGCCAACTTATACGAGAGATCGGACGGTTTCAATATAGTGGCAGGCATAGGGGTGCGAATGTAGATTTTCGTGGGCAAATTATTTTTTTTTTGGGAAAATGTCAGTTCTTTTTATAGAAATGCATGTTTTTTTTTAATGAAATAATTTGAATGCCTTTTAAGGATTAAAATATTGTAGGTTTTTGTTTTAGCAAGTTATAAGTTAGGTGCATAGGGGCTCGAATGTAGATTTTCGTGGGCAATTTTTTTTTATTAAATATCTAGACTCCTTTTGAGGCTTAAAACAGTGTTGGTTTTTGTTTCGGCAGGTTATAAGAAAGACTAACGTACAGGGACTCGAAAGTACATTTTCAGGGGTTTTTCTGAAAATTTCTATTTATTTTGCGGCTTAAAATAATGAAATAAAATGATATCTATTCAGTAGAAGATAAAACTAAAACACACATTAAACAAACAAAAAAAAAACAAACAGACACAAATTACGTGTGAGCGCGTGTGTGCGTGTATGTATGTCTGTCCAAGCCTCTACCGAGTAGGTCCGTGCTCAGCATAATGCTGCAGCGGCTGGAGCGCTGCAACGCTGTTTTCAGCACACCTGGGGTGGTGTATTGCCGTGTTGTACACGATTTATGATATGATATACTAAATATATAATAAATAGATATAAATTAATATACATAAATACACATTTAGCTAAAATAGAGATAGTACACAAATAACAAGGCGATAATAGATATAAATACAGTCAAACAAAAGAGATACAGGAGATTGATTGATTTTTGTACCTGCAAAAGGTATTTTTTTAGGTGTTGTTTAAAAGTGGAATCAATGGATATTTCAGTTTCACTAAGTTATATATACATCCGTATATATCAGATTGATTTTTGTACCAGCGAAAGGTTTTTTTAGGTGTCGTTTAAAAGTGGAATTTATGGATATTTTAGCTTCACTAATATACATCCGTATATATCACACACAGTCTCAATATATCACCGTGAAGTTCACATGCAAATAACCCTATTCTGAAGTAGCGGAAAAACAACCCTGAGCCGTCACCATTAGCTACAATAGCAGCCACTATCGGCTCTGACTGATGGCTCCCCATGACCCCCTCGTTGAGTAAATAGCTAGATTTAGATCGCACAATAAATGATTTACTTTGAGGTCGCCGTAATAAGTAGATTGATGTTCAGCGGCGGCCCGTCATTTGTCTCGACAAGTCGCCGCGCTCAGTTGGCGGGGTTAACTTTGTAAAAAACAAACGCCTCTGTTTTATTTTCAACTTGCTGTTGTTTTATTTTGTTTTCTAATATGAAGACAATGTCACTTATATTGGACCCTGTGGTTTAGCGGTTGAGCACACCGCTTTAATCCCGATGGTCGCATGTTCGAATATTTCGGTCACGGTACAATTGATTTATGATTGTTTGTATCGGTCTGGGTGTTTTCTATGTATGTATTTGCAAGAAAATATCTCAAAATTAAAGTCAAAATATCTTTATTCATGTAGGTTTATAACGAACTCTTATGATATGTCAAATTTCGGTAGATCTCGGAACAGTTCGGTGTCTATTCGAGCTAAGAAGAATTGATAAGAAACTCAGCTCTTATTCTTTTCAAATGAGCTTTTACACGAATACAAAAACACATATTCATCTATTTATATTAGTTACAAGCTATTCCCACGACTTCGTCCGCGTGGAATTTAACTTTATTTTTCTGAAACAAAATAAAAGTAGCCTAAGTTACTCCTTATTACATCAGCTACATGCCAAAAAAAGTCCCGGCAAAATCGGTTCAGCCATTTCAGAGATTAGCTGGCACAAAAAGACAGACAAAAATTGCAAAAAATATGAATTTGGTGTATGTACCGTATTTATATTCATATGCATGTAGTAAAAAACGGTTATTTCAATATTATAAACAAACACTCCAATTTTATTTATATATATAGATGTATACCCATAACCCTCTACTTAGCTTGGGATTAGATGTCTGTGAATGTTTATTAAGATCTAAAACTACATCAACACTAACTTCTATTCAATAATTGTATTATTATTATATTTATAAAAAAGCAATTAAAAACTATAATATAAATAACCCCACCCTCAGAATTATAAAACGTTAATTCTATTATTTAAAAAGTTACGGCACACAAAACAAAACAGATGTAGTACACACATCAAAGTCGTAAATTAATAAATATATTTACGACCCGACAACAAACTATAATTAAACAAAACAACACGGTATTATTTCGGCGTTTGCCATAAAAAGATGATAAACAGCGTATAAATCACACTATCCATCTCGGACCTTTACATAAATCCTGGGAATGCGCCTCCCCCTGTACCCCCCTGTACCCCCCTGTACCCACGGTGGGGGGCTGTGGTATTCATTAATTTGATGAAATAAAACAAAACGTCATTTTAATTAGTCCCCATTATTAGATGTACAATGACAGACAGCGTCGGCGGGCCCCAAGGATTTGGGGACGGTTGTCTTGTTCGAAGTGGGGGACAGGCCGCTCGGGGTTTGGAAACATACGAATTTCAAAATATGACTCGGCACCTTTCTCCTTATTAATCTGACTAAAAAAAATTTTTTTTTATATAATAATAATAATAATAATCTCAGGACAATTCACACAGCGCCATCTAGACCCAAGTTAAGCTAGCTAAAGCTTGTGTTATGGGTACTAGATAACTGATATAAATACATAGATATTTTTTTTTTGTAAATACATATTCAAAATTCAAAATTCAAAAATTCATTTATTCATGTAGGACATTTTAGCCGCTTATGAACGTCAAATTTTTACATTATAATTTTATTTTTTTCCCTACCGTCCAGTTCGGTGTTGAGAAGAATTGAGAAGAACTGGCAAGAAACTCAATTGAATTACTTTTTTTTTAAAGCCAGTTTATTTACAATGTATTTTTATATAGGTGTCTATGTCTAACATTAAATGAAAATTCAGTGCATGAACAACTATTGCCACGCACACTCGTCATTCAAGTAATCGTTTAGTGAGTAATAGGCTTTGCTCAGTAAATATGATTTAACAGATGTTTTGAATTTATTTAAGGGTAATTCCAACATTACATACATATTATACATAGAAAACACCCAGACCGATACAAACAATCATACTCATGAATACAAATGTGCCGTGCGAGGAATCGAACCCGCGACCATCGGACGTAAAGCGGTGTGCTAGACCGCTAGACCACAGAGGTCGTCAAAAAAATCTTCATCAAAAATTCTATATAGCAACGTGTTCGGGAGTAAAATCGACCCGTATATCCAACCTACCTGTAGCGACGAGCATTCAAGGGTTTGAGTGACAGGTCGTCTGTCACACCAACCGCTCTACACTTTCCCTCACCACGTATCCATTACTCGCTGTCTACAACACTCAACTCACTATACCATAACAAACCAGCAATGTACGATTAATAATGAAAAGTGTTGTGGAGTAAATAGCGTCAGTGGTGCAGAAAGTGTGTAAATGGCGACGAATGACGTCATTATCATGATTAAAGCGAGGTTCCCCAGAGTTAAGATGTTGCGAGTGATCCCGGCGAGACAGATTTAAGGCGCCGGCCGCGTTGGCGGTTTATGGTTAGGTAATTAACAATTTTCTTATCTGCAACATGACGAATATATGGAGATGTGTTTGGGAAGAGCCACAGTTTGGTTAGCTTCAGTCATAGGGTTGCTTCAACTTGTTGATGTAAAAAGGTTTTGACTCGAAAAAAATATGATCTATTCTTGAAGATCAAGATTGTTTTTTTTTTGATTGAATGATAATGGAATGTTGCACCCGCCTGCGCTAACGGTTTACGCTGGCGGAGCACCAGTGGAGGATAAGATGACCATGAGGTCAGGTCAGTTAGCCCATCGTGACAAATTCGCCATGAATTTATCACGATGGTTTCCAGGGGGAACCGCGTGGAGGTCAATCTGACATGGTACTTTGATAGCAATAGAATTATCAGTCCACATTACTAACAATCCCCTTTTCCCCCAGATCAAGATTGTTTACTTATGGCAAGTAAAACGGTATATGTTAGATAGATATATAGATAATAGTTTTTATTTGTATCTTAGTACACACATATAGACTTAATTATAACATCACATGACAAGTACCTATAATATAACAATTCAATGAGGGTAAACCTGCATGTGTTCGAGGGTAAATCTGCATTCGGGAAGCTCCGATATATCTTTTCGTCCAAATTTCCGCAGTGTCTCAAGACGAAGGTTTACGACCAATGTGTGTTGCCAGTGATGACTTACGGAACAGAGACGTGGTCGCTAACTATGGGCCCCATCAACAAGCTCAGAGTCACTCAGAGGGCAATGGAGAGGGCTATGCTCGGAGTTACTCTGCGTGATCGAATCAGAAATGAGGAGATCCGCAGAAGAACTAGATTGACTCTGAAGGGGCAATGGGCAGGGCACATAGCTCGTAGGACAGATGGCCGTTGGGGCAGTAAAGTCCTCGAGAGGCGACCACGGACCGGAAGACGCAGCGTGGGAAGGCCTCCAGCAATGGACCGACGATCTGGTCAAGATCGCTGGAAGGCATTGGATGCGAGCAGCGCAGGACCGATCGTCGTGGAGATCTTTGGGGGAGGCCTATGTCCAGCAGTGGACGTCTTCCATGCTGCGATGATGATGATGATGAAACCTGCATGTGTGTACTACAGCAATACAAAACTGGTACATAGCTCAGTGTGGAGAATCACTCAAGCAGCAAAACACTGATTTTCAGTTGTGTCCTCGAGGGTGAATTGTAATGAAAAATAAAATGTAATGTAAATGTGTGTAAAATGTAATGTGATGTGAAAAATAAAAAAATAAAATGTACCTTTTATTTTATTTTTTCATAAATTAAAATGAACTTAACGAAATAATGTAAAATAAATAAATAATAAAGGAACTTGGAAAAGTAGGAATTACAGTAAGAGTACCAGAACTTTATAAATACCGAGATACTACTATAAATGGGAATATAATAAATGTGTAAAATGTTCCAAAAAACAGCAATATTCATAATATTAATACTAGATTTAAAGACAAACTTGCTGTCCCCAAGTATCGTTTAGAAAAAGTTAATAGGTCTTTTATGGAAATAGGTATAAAAATTTACAATAAGATACCAAAGGATATGTTGGAATTACCCTTAAATAAATTCAAAACATCTGTTAAATCATATTTACTGAGCAAAGCCTATTACTCACTAAACGATTACTTGAATGACGAGTGTGCATGGCAATAGTTGTTCATGCACTGAATTTTCATTTAATGTTAGACATAGACACCTATATAAATATACATTGTAAATAAACTGGCTTTAAAAAAAAAAAGTAATTCAATTGAGTTTCTTGCCAGTTCTTCTCAATTGAATCTATATACCGAACTGGACGGTAGGGAAAAAATAAAATTATAATGTAAAAATTTGACGTTCATAAGCGGCTAAAATGTCCTACATGAATAAATGATTTTTGAATTTGAATTTGAATTTAAAAATAATAATAATAATAAATACAAGTATATAGAATAGAATAGAATAGAAAATTCTTGGTGGCGACGACAGATCAGAAGCGCCAACAAGGACCGACGACCTCAGTCGCCAACCATCACAACGGTCTCGGTAGGTTTAGCGCACCGCTTTACTTCCGACGGTCGCGGGTTTGTTTCCTCGATGGTACAAATATATTCATGAGTATCATTATTTGTGTCGGTCTGGGTAATTTTTAGGTATGTTATGTGTGTATTTAGAAATAAATATGTGTGTGAATTCTCCTAAGATTTTTATTATTATTATGTAATATTTTGTTAATTGTGTTATTATTAAAAGAAGGATAGATTCTTTTAAGTTTTTCTATTTCTTTAACAGCCTGGTTACCACTGTTATACCTATTGTATAAGGCAAAGTCACCTACATTACTTTTATTAATTCGTATTTTTTCTGTATCTCATGTATGTTATGTGTCTGTAATTGTGAATAAAGAATTTATCTATATATCTATCTATTTCTTTCACCAATTAGATTGCTTTGTAAGCTGTGTTTTGTTTGCATGCAGAGCGAGGAATCGAACCCGCGACCATAGGAATTAAAGCGGTGTACTAAACCGCTAGACCACTGAGGTCTTCAAACACCATTTAGTCAGTCAAAATAATTTCTTAAGGTTAAGGCAACGCGCACACCACTGATGTTTCAGCGTCCATAGATTACGCTCACCATTTACCATTAGATGGTCCGTCAGATTATTTACCATTTCAGTTGCAAAAAAGGCATGATTAGGTTCTGCAGTTCCCTTATAATCATGGAGTTTTCCATGAAGGGTATATTAAAGTTTCTTAAGAATAAGCAACGCGCACGTAACACCCTTGGTGTTTCAGGCAACTATAGGCTATGGCAATCATTTACCACCAGATGGGCCGTCGGCTTATTTACCATTTCAGTTATAAAAAAAAGTTGATCAGGTTTTTCAGTTCTTTCATATGTTTACCAATTGTATCCTATACATCATCGATTGACCTGCGGATTGAACGGAGCAACGTCGACTGCACCTATTTCCCCTGTTCCACCAACATGTTCCATTGAAGCAGCGCTGCTATTGGTCGTACCGTAATGTTATATACCCTACAGCCTTCCTTGATAAATGGGCTATCCAATAGTCAAAGAATTTTCAAAATTTATCGAACAGTAACAGAGATTACCCTTTTTTTTTGACTTGGAGAAAATCCCTCATGGAGACCCGCCGGCCCCGGGGGAAGCCCGCGGGTACTGTGAGACTCCTACGCATTAAAAACTCCAAGATGTCCCTCACCCAACGCCTAAGCCGGAGTCGCGGGATCGATGACAGTCAACCGCAACTCCGGCGGAACAGAGATTACCCCTAACATTCAAATTGGGAAAATTTACCACTGTACAATATTTATTTATTTATTCTTTTGACTTAATGTCTGTTGGCATTCTCTACCAGTCAAACGGCGCGTTGATCAGAGACAATAAGGATAGTACTAGTGGAGTTGGTTATGTTATGGATATTATCAACTAGCTGTTCCCGCGACTTCGTCCGCGTGGAAATTAACTTTATTTTTCTAAAATAAAACTAGCCTACGTTACTCCTTATTACATCAACTACCATAAAAAGTCCCGTCAAAATCGGTCCAGCTATTTCAGAGATTAGCCGTAACAAACAGACCGACAGACAAACAGACAAAAATAAAAAAATTGGTGTATGTACCATATTTATGATCGGTCATATGCGATCTAGTACACCGCTTTACGACCGATGGTCGCGGGTTCGATTCCTCGCACGGTACAAACATTTGTATTCATGAGTATGATTGTTTGTATCGGTCTGGACCGTGTTTTCTATATATAATATGTATGTATTTACAAAAAAAAAAGTCTATGTATTTGTTCATTATCTAGTACCCATAACACAAGCTTTCAGCTCCAGCTTAGAGATTAGGGTCTAGATGGCGCTGTGTGAATTGTCCAAAAAAAATAAAAAAATTTATATTCATATGCATGTAGTAAAAAACGGTTATTTCAATATTACAAACAGACACTCCAATTTTATTTATATGTATAGACTTAGTAGTAATCCACATTCGCGATTGTTTCCAAATGGAGTAGATAGGTGATGTATTCGCTTTCAGCAAACATACAAAACTAAATCATATTAAATCAGATTTCTAATTTTTGCAATATTAGTGCAGTTGATTTGTATTTATCCATTACCAATCTTATAGATTTAGTTTTATGACTATTGAAAAGACTACTGTATTGTATTATTTACGCCTTAAAGTAAAATCCCATCAAAAACATAAATGTGAAATGATAGCCGAGTTTAATATTATGATATATGCCTTGATTGTTGACTTCTACGACAAAAGAGGTGAGATCTAAATGGGTGCCAACTTCAATGGTCTGTCCTGAAATGTATTTATAACAATATAAAATATCATTTCTTCTTATAACTTAGGATAATATACTGTAGCCTAAGGTCTGACTTGGCTAGTTCTCATATACTAATTATTACTTTCGATTGCTAGTTACTACTAATAATAAAATAGGAACCGACAAGTAACATGTTTAGAACTTGCGAAGGCTACAGTATATTTCGTATATGAAAACTAGCCAAGTTAGACCTTAGATCGGAGAGCATTCGAGCTAAGAAGTGACAAGAAACTCAGCTCTTATTCTTTTCAAATGTGCTGGTAGATTATTACAAAAATACAAATTCAATTTTTAATTCAAAATTAGGCAGAATAGAGTGATCACCAGCATATGCCATTGCAATTTTGTAAACAGAATATTCACCTACATCATATGCTGTCCACTGAGAACTCTAGTCATAGATCATCGCCAGGTACAGTCCAGACTTCTGTCTAGTGATTCACATTTCCATAAAAGATACTAGCAGACCCGGCCACGCGTTATTGTGGCTAAGGTTCTTGAATAATATTACGACTATAAATTGAGATGTAAGCTATCCTATCTTTCAAGTTGGATCAAATTGCACACAATGTGCAAATCATATTTGGTTCAGTAGTTTAGGAGTCCATCATGGACAAACAACGTGACACGTAATTTTTTTATATAAAGATTTGAAGAAAGAACTTAATTAAAAATTTAAGCGTTTTACCTTTAATCACCAGATTATATATTAATTTCTTCCTTATAATGAGTTAATAGGAGTATCAATAAATAAAATAAACATTTAAAGTATGTAACATATATATTTCTTTGAGCTTTTAATTGCATTTTGAAATACAACATAAAATATTAAATAAGATTATTAAATTTGGTAAAATCAATATTTTCAACACCATTTTTTTTTATTAAAGAATGAGCAAAAATCTCTCATCAGAGCTAGCGTATACATAATATTTGTCGTACCTTTTCAATATCGATAAAATGATAGTTATTCTTTAAATCCTTTACTTTACACTGATTGGTATTGACGCAGATGTGAATTAAATCTAAATTGATACATCCTCAAAATGCGATCCAAAACAAATGTTTCCATTTAAGTACAATGTAATATAACCACGTTTGCGTCAAATACCAGCAGTCGACAGTACTTCAGCATCACTGTTTGATATCGTTCGCCTTAATAATTAACCGTTTACAATATTTTTTTTATTAAATATAAAAGAGTTTACACTCGCTTGTACCGTATATACACATCGTATATCTGTCGTTTCATTGGAAGATATTCAATACACTTGAATGTTCTAAACGTATACTCATGTAGTAAATCCTTTTTAAAGAAAAAACTGGTATAACATATTATCACTTTTAAATATATTGGTTTGGACAACCAATTGTTGCATTGATATACTGGTATACAAGTGTTCACAGACATAGGTCACCTAAAATTATGTACTTAACACTAAATAATAAATAGCCACCTCACTGGGAGAGCGTACCTAGAGCAAATTTACACTAAGGAGATAGTATTGCATCCTATGTCGATTCGTATGTACAATACGAACTCAAAACGATGAGATTGGATCTCCGAGATTACATGCACCGACGCTCAACTTCGCGAAACGAGAGAAATTCAAAATATACATAGAATAAACTAAGAACCATTCTAATCTTAACTCCAACGTTTGATTTACATAAAAAAAATATTAAGTAACTAAAAAAAGATATTGCAACGAATTTTTTTCAATACTGAAAACACGATAACACGACCGAGTTGTGGCCTATCGAATCACATGCAAAGGCGAACCGCAATTAAAATTAAGTATTCATTTTTAGATTATTAGCAAAAAATATACATTTACAAGAGATCGAATCGAACTTTATGACTTAATGTGACTTATATTTACAATTACCGAAATGGAATTACGAGTAGCGTGGAAGATAAGCGCGGCCCGAGGGCCCCCGACGACGCGTCGACTTCACCTAAAGGCAAATATTTTGAAAATATTCTCTTACATCTAAACGAACGTAAGACGTTTGGCGTATACTTAAGTCACTAGTCGTAAATTACACTAACCGAACGATGCGGTGAACTCTAACAATAATTATCTAAATAATTAAATTGGCAAAGAGTTTCGAAATACTTAGCGTCGCCGCGGCGACCTAACCCTAGTAAGGTTTAACGTAGCTGGATATGGTATCATCACAATTGATGGCCCGTTGACCTATGTACAGTCTACACGTATTTACTGGAAAGCTGCTTCGCAAGTTCGGTATACTTGAGGAACTTGGAATGAGGACTTTCGTCGAACGACTGAGAAGGACTACGAGGGTCCTGCGGCGAAGCTGTGTTCGAGCCTCCACTCTTGTGAGTGCCCGGTGACGCGGCCGCTGGAGGTGCTTTCATCGGAACCGGCTCCGGCAAAGCCCCGTCTTTCACGAAATGCATTTTAGAAAGATGATGCCGATAGGCTCCCTTCGAAATAAATGGCGTGTCGCAAAGAGCGCACTTCATTATCGAGTCCGTAACTACTGCATCATTACAAGCCCAGCTAAACGTAAGAATACTCGGGGGACCAGCCGGTGATGGTGCCGGTGCGGGAGCACGAGATGGATTATTCTCAGTTTTATCGCACAACTTCTGAAGTGCCGCTAATGGATGACTGCCGCTACGGCGAGACGAACTCGGTTCGTTAGACGAGCCACCGCTGGCTAAATTGTCGAACATAGAAGATAGCGCGCCTAAACTGGAAGCCGGCTTTCTATCAGCTCCAGGAGTGTGAGCTGAACGATCGCTGGCTGGGCTACGAGGACTAGCAGCGGGGCTCGGGCCCTCGCTTTCTCGTTTTGGAACCGCTTTCATTTCTTCCTCATTCGAGCTACCTGGTCGAGGAGGTTCCTCATCATCATCGACCTCAGTCTTTACACGCACTGGCTGACTGCTTAGATCTACCCCATTCTCACGATCATCCTCCTCAGTAACTTCCCGTTTTATTCGTACTTCAGTGGGACGATCCTCAGAAGCGGGAGTTTGAGAGCCGCGAGTATCTGGAGTGGTTCGTGGAGTCATGTGATACGCATCTAATTTCCTATCAGGTGTAAGAGATTCAACTCTGCTACCGCCTCGCTCTGACATTGAACTAGATTCACTGCCACTACGTTCGCGGCGACCGTAGCCTTGTTGGTGATGGTAGTTCCTCAACATATTCATTGTTTGAGGATCTACCAATGGTTTCGTATAGTCTACACTCTCATCTATTCCTAATCTTTTAAGAATACTAGAACCGATGGGCGCATGTGATGCCCCGCCAGGCATTCCGGGTACAGAATGTCGCGATCGCGTATCGAAACTCTTTTCTATCAATTGTTCTATGGCATTTAGAACCGAAGGCGACGAACTTTTATCATTACTCGCATTGGGATCTTTGGAACTAGGGGAAGAATCATTCACGGAAGAAGGTGAGCGATGGTGAGCTGAACCCGGAGAGGGTAATTCTTCATTAATACTCTTTCGACCGTCGCGACTAGTTGGCGTAACATGACCAGGTACATCAGGAGGAATGGGAATATTATTTGAAAGAAGAGCACTCTTCAGAAAATTCCTTTGGCTATTTGACATGGGTGCACCTATACATTGTCGAATGTGTTCGACAAATACAGCAGTCTCAATTTTATCACCGCATTTTTCACAAGTAATACGGCTACCTGTCCCGAAGTCCCTAATTGGTTTTCCCATAGGAACCCCATTACCCTCCCCATTTTTGAACTCGTGCTGTGCCCTTTCTAACTCTAAGAGTTTCCTAACTGGTAAAGATTTCTTCCTCTTTTCGCGAGTTTGGCGTCGCCTACCTCCACTCTCCGTAATAGACCGCATGATGTGCTCTTTATAATGTGAATTTTTGACCATATGATTACTTAATTCTTTCAAGGAACTAAATGCTTGATCGCACACTTTACAAGTTAAAACAGCGCTAACGTGACTACTTGTACCTGTGGTTGGAGGTACTGCATTATTTGCCCCGGGGCCGCTAGAATTAGAACCTTTTGCTTCATCGGAAGACTTCCACGATATAATCTGTTCTTGTGAAATAATGTTTGTATAGTGTTGAGTTCGTTGCATGTGGCTAGTCATTTCGGCCAGCGAACGGAAGCTTTCCGCACACCACATGCATTTCAATATTTGCCTAGTTTGCTCGGCACCTTTACCTAACCAAACGTCTTGACCTCGAACTAACTTTCTTGGAATCGGCATATTCTCTTTTATTAGCATATTCAGGTCGCTCTGATTTGGTTTAGAAGAACCACTAGAAGACGATGAATTATGAGATGGCGTTGAAGGTGAACTAGACGGTGGCTGCAAAGAGGGAGGTATCGGTGCACCAGTCCCTGGAGGTACGGGCACGTTGACTCCGCAATGCTTGGCTTCTTTCATGTGAACTGTCAGGTCTGCAAGGGAGTTGAAACTCTTTTTACACCAAACACATTTCAGGACATCCTTCGTTTGATCGGCGCCTTTATTAAGCCAGTGCGATTGCCAAGCAGAATGTCTGGCAGCTGCATTTGGAGCGAGACCAGCGCCCAAAGCCGCACTTTGTACAGATCGAAACAGTTCCTCACCACCCAGTCTGCTTAGCTCGCTCATCTTTTCTAACGCTTTAGTCGCATCACTCGGTGTCGGCGCTCCATGTTTTAATTTACCATTCCAATCCGCAGGTACTCCACCTTTTGGAGATAAGCTTGCTGCGGCTACAGCCGCTGCAAAATATGGCAAATGAGGTGCAACAGGAGTTGTCCATGGTGATGGAGATGGTTTAAACTCTATAGACCGAGAACTTTTCCTCGTAGGGACCGGAGATGGTGATTCGTCCGGTCCTCTTTTCCTCGTGCCCACCGACAGGTCCAAAGGACCATTCTCATTTTTACTGAGATTAACAGCATCATCAGCATCTTCGTCGTCGTGAGGTGAATCACTCCGCTTGGTGCTGAAATCCAAGACGGCATCAGCTCGTTCGGAATCGGTCATGTCATCTTGACACGACATGAAGAGTCGTTGCTGCGCTGCGGCCGCTGCAGCGGCGCCTAGGTAGGCGGCGACAGCTGCAGAGTGCGGAGGGAGGAGTGCAGCGGGCAATGCGGCGGGTAGGGCGGCCGTCAGCGCAGCGGAGAGGGGGAGGCCCGGCCCGCTGCGCCCGGAGTACACCGAGTCATTGGAGGGACATCGCGGAGCACCCGACGACTCCCGCGACAGACATCTCGGGCTCTCCCTGCGGACAAATGAAACACGACGTCAGGTTGACATAATTAACTTATTGCCGAAAAGTCGGCTTGTCGAGCACCCAAACCGGTTTAGCATTGAATAGATAGTAAACAAATTTTATGTCGTAACATTTTAACACATTTTCCTCGTTTGTTGACAAAACATTAACAATGTCAATGCAAATCTTGATATTCATGTCATATATCTAAATATTCGTTAAAATACTTAGAAACAGCTGTTATGAGTAAGACAAATTTCTTCTTAAAATTTCGTCACGATTTAAATTACAGTGTCAATTTCTGTATCTTCATTTATTACTCAATACAAACTTAATTCTTTATATATGACGTCAATAAAATCAATAGCAGTTTATTTACAACTAATGGATTCGTCAACCGTGATCGTGGTAGTGGATTCGAACAAACATATGAAACATTTATTAATATTAACCCAATAGAGATCTAACAAAAGTCGTACAAACAAAATATGACAAAGAAGAAAAGTGGGCCCTGAATTTAAACAAAATTGAGGTAGCCATTCTTAAATGTAATCGATTACTTTCAAACGTTTCAATAAATTAAATAAACAAAATTATTGAAATGTAAATAAAGTATACTAATAATAATAATAATCTCAACAATTCACACAGCGCCATCTAGACCCATTAAGCTAGCTAAAGCTTGTGTTATGGGTCCTAGACAACTGATACAAATACATAGATATATATTTTTTTTTCGTAAATACATACATATTATACATATACCCAGACCGATACAAACAATCATACTATGAATACAAATGTTTGTGCCGTGCGAGGAATCGAACCCGCGACCATCGGCCGTAAAGCGATAGACTAGACCGCTAGACCACCGAGGTCGTCAAGTATACTCAATTCCTATTGATATTGAAAATATTAAATATGTCATCCATTTAATGTGATTTGGATTTGATCCCTATTGGATCACTCCAGCGCGTGGTATCAGAGGTGTCTGATTATCAAGCACAATGTAACGTAGGTAGCATGTTACGTTAATTGAAATACCAAATCAATATTGTAGTTTTATCACAATTATTCAGGGATAAGATAACACGGCATATACAACATTCAACGACACATCTAATCAATGATTTATGGGACAATTAACATTATCAATAGATTTTAGAATTTTACAAACAATAAGAAATGTATCACAGAAATGTATGATAAACCATTTTTGTGATATCAAAAATAATCAACGAAGTTTCGTTTTAGACTCTACTTGATTGTCTTAAGATCATGTAGTTCAAAAAGTTCATGTTAATTTACATTTTAATTCTTGGGTGCATGAATAATTCCATTTTACCTAATTTGTTTTGATATTATGTTAAAAAACAATTTTGTCATCCATAACTTTTCATTGAAATATGTGTATTTTTGTTATTAGACAGTAGATTATATTAATGTGACAACGAATGCTTCAATAAAAAGTTTCATTTTGTCTGAAATAATAACATAGAAATCTAAATGAGATCATTTTATAACATTATACAAATAAATAAGTTATAAAACACTTCATGAAGATAAAAGATAAACAATATTAAACAACTTAAGCTGTGGTAGAAATGTAGAAACCATTCTAAGTCCAAGATGTACACAAAATACTAAATACAAATACAAAGAAATCTTACGAAATTGATTATGAAAATATAACGAATTAAAATAACAATACGAAGAAAAAAAATTATAAATTAGTAGTTAATATTGAAACACTTGTACAAACATAAAACCTACCTCACGTGGTCGGGCTCGACGATCATTTTGGACGAAATTTTTTCAATATATCCGAAACGGAGCGCGCAAAAAGTCTCTCGGATCCATCAAATATCACTTTTTAATAAGAAAAACACCATTCAAACAAGACAACTTGTGACTTCCCAAAAATAGGATGAAGTGTAAACACGTCGCGAAAGACGCGCCGCGAGACCCGCGGTCGGGAGGGAAGTGCGCGAGCCGGCGGCGACGGCGGCGCTCCCGCGTGGAATGAGACACCGCGTGATTTACGACCCGCCTGCAGCGCCCCCGCCCCGCACGCCCCTCGCTAGAGCAGGACAGACGCCGCCGCGATGAGCGCTGCAATGCGACAGACAGAGACGGCGACACGTATTCTGCTTCGAGGGGTGGTGCGCTGCGTAATGCAAGCGTGCGTGCGATGCGCGAGGTGGACGTGCAGTGACGGCCGATCGTTCTGATGACAGCCGGGTGACACAGCAAAGCTACTCCGCATAGCTGACTCACCGTCGTAACCCAATGAAAACTGGACGCAACATCCTCCACGGCCAATAGGCGCGGTATACTTTTAATGAGTATGTTTACGAATCTACGTTGATATGTTTGCTCGTGTCAGCGGCACTATCCGTCCGAGAAACTCTCCGGGGCTTAGAGAAGATTACCCCGGACGGGGTTGACGGCGTTGACAAGGAAATGGCGCGTTAACAAAACGCCGAGACGAGTCCTTTTAACAACACCGGGACAGACAGGGGACGAGGACGGATTTACGCGTATCATGAACAGATTTCCTGCCTTGACAAAGGAAAATATTCTTTAGGTTTATTTATTTTTACGAGGGTAAGGTACGACAAACTTACTCCGAATGACAATATAAACGTCAATGGGAGAAAGTGTGGACGAGAGTCCAATAAGACGACAAAGGAACGTCTCAATCAACGGCGTATCATTTCAGAAAATCACTACGGAGTCTATGCGCTCCTAGTAGGTCCAACAAACGAGCCGGACCAAATTTTGTCTGTCATCTCCTCGATAATAATGTCTGTCGTGATTTGACGAAAAGCATAGTTGGAATCCTATTACAAACAAACTTGAACAAAGTTCCGAACAAAATCGCCAGCTGTTTATAGCTTCCTATAAGCATTAGTCGGGTGCGGGTCAATCAATCACTTGTGTTTATGTGACAGGTATTGCGGTCTCTTTCGCGCAGGAGCATGCATGCGATCGGAAATAACCAGTCTGGGATGCTACGCGACATAAACAAAAAATATTCATGCTCTATTTTTCCGTGGCGCTCCAGATAGTAACAATGTGGGGGCGATAAATTCTACACTGTGGTCGTGTTTTGATGTGTGGCGTTCGAATTGGGACGGGGTGAGGCATGTGCGCGAAGTTTTAGTTCGCGTGGTGCGGGCGACGGGCGACGCAGGGACCCGAACACCTGACACCGTTTGAATAATTTCGCAGTTACAACGTGAATTTTAAAACCGACACAGATGTCTTGGAAGCGATAAAACACAACTACTAATCAATCTACTAAGTATAGATACAACGTTAAGTAAAATGGATAGTGCAATATGAGATATTGATTTTAATGATAAACAACTTTATTGTATGAGTCAACGGAATAATAACCGTTTTATCGAAGTATTTCAATTGAAACTGCATACAGAATATGAACAATTTTTTATAGCTTTGGAGACAAACGAGCACGCGGCTCACCTGATGGTACCAAAGTAATTACCGCAGCCCATGAGCCCCTCTAACACCAGAACCTTTTAAGAAGGAATAAGCTCTTTTCTTAAAGGTATCAATATCGTATCGGTTCGGAAATTGTACATGGCAAAAAGTTGCTAGAAAACCGCACGGTGGAGGACCGCCATTCATCCAGAAGATCAGTTAGACTATGCCTTCTAAAAATCTTCGCAAATTTCTTTAACTTTTACTAAATCGAGATTCGCCTAAAAATACTAGCTGACTGAAAGAAAATATACCTATTAGAACTGACAAAGAATGATAAACTGAAAACAGTAGTATTAGATCATGTTATTTAAATTACACAATATGCAATTTATACACATAGTAAGAAGCTAAACGTTCTGACTTCCGTCTACAAAATTTACAAATAAAAAGAATGGTTTGTTAGCATAATGCTCGATGAATTAATAATTGCATATGCACATCATTACTGACAGTAATTATTATCGCTGTAATCAACATAATGATTTACTGAGGCATAAGTACAATAACCGTCATCTTCATACATAAAAATAACAATACACCTCCCAAATTCATTAAGAGACGAAAAACTGATAAAAAATATAGGAAATCTCAAGATCACGAGGAAAAAAAGCAATTGACAATATGTAAAATAATAATAGTAATAACATACCTGTACAATTTACACAACGCCATCTAGTCCCTAGGTAAGCAGAGCTCGTGTGATGGGTACTAGACAACTGATAGAACTAATAGATATTTTTTCGTAAATATATATAAAATATACACAGAAAACGATAAAAACAATCATACTCATGAATACAAAATGTTGGTAAGTACTGTGCGAGAAATTCAACCTGCGACCATCGAAAGTAAAAAAGTGTGCTAAACCATTAAACCACCGAGACCGTGTGGATATTCTATCATTAGAAACTGAAATATACGTGAACAGGAAGACAAAGTTGGATCGATTTAAAATCTAAACAATGGACGCTCAGGGTGGGAGCATACTAGAGTTGTGTTTATGATTGATGAAGTGTCTTCACTGCAACTAATTGACAGTGATGGAACAGCCAACCTGCAAACGTATTAAACACACGGATCTATCAATATCCACCATTTTCATTCACAATTGAATGGACTTAAAGGTGATATTTGCTTGAGTGTGGGATTTCGTGACTCTGACGATGACGTGGCGATGACAATCGTACCTGTCTTTGCAGCAGGCATATCTAGTAGATAATTAACAGGTTTTTGTTAAAATCATTTTCATTTAAATCAAATCGATCAAATCAAAATATCTTTATTCATGTAGGTCTATTACAGACTCAAATCTACCGTCAATTTGGAATGCTTTGGAGTTAAGAAGAACTGACAAGAAACTCAGCTATGTAGCTAGCAGAAACTTTGCAAATGAGCTAATACATGTTTAAAAAATACAGATTCATTTCTAATTTCAAATTAGAGAGATAATCTAGAAGACTGATAGATAATTGATCAATCAAGATGAGCTAGTAGTAACTACAGGTTAGATACAACAGCATATAGGTACAAACTGGAACCCAGAGCTGTGAGCACACCAGTCCAGCAATAGCTGAGTTTGTATCTATTGCCAAACATTTTATAAAATTCATTATATAATTGTATGACTGTATTATTAAAAATATTAAAATATAAAAATATTTATTTACCATTTTTATTTTTAGTTGCTTCTTTTAGTTTTTTAAATTAAAGAAAAAGAACGCTTTGCATTGGGCATTTTGAATGTAATATACTTTTAGAATTTCTTTACTTCTAAATCTATTTAGAACATATTTATTTTATTGTAATAAATATTTCATATTGCCTCTAAAGAAATTTTTATTAAAATCGCTTCAGAAGTTTGCACTTAAAATACATAATTCAGTTGATAACGATTTATTGTTTTTATATCTGTAAACAACTTATCTTTGTTTAAATACTAAACTATTGCTTATCACAATATCTTAGATTCCAGTTATATTACAAGTTACTTAAGTAAATAAAGTGCATTTTCCAGTATTATATAAAAGAACAAAGAATAACTCCGCGCTGTATATTTAATCTTAGATAAAGAAATTACACTTGCAATATGGATACGGTCATAATAAATAACAAGTTCTATATGTTTGACACAATTGTAAGTCGTAATTTTTGTTGAATTGATAGACAATGGTATTTGTGACAAAGATTTATAACGTGTAATAAGTTTCAATTAGAATTTTATTGAATTTATCACTCCTAAACAACTGTACAAATATGAACGAGACGCACGAAACAATGCGAACTGGACTGCAATTAGTAAAGCATTTCAAAATTAATCAAACACAATAAATTGTTGAGAAGGCAAACACACTTGAGGAGAAACAATGAAGGTTTGAACACTTAGCGGTGATGATACATCGGCATGTTTGGACATGTGTTTCTCGTTTTGAAACACCTTTCAATATATCAAATGTAATATTACCGAAATGTTTTCATTCATATATTATAGTATCATGAATAACACGGCCTCGGTAGTTTAGCGGTTTAGTACACTGCATTAGATTCAATAGTTGCAGGATTGATTTCCACGCACGGTACAAGAAATTGTAGTTTAGAATACGATTGTTTGTATCGGTCTGGATGTTTTATATGTATATTATGTGCATTCATTCATTTATAAACTTAAGAGAACTTGTCGGTGGAGCTCTTGCCACTTTTTACGATCTTCCATCGTACTCTTTAAGCCTTGATACGACACGACTCCAATTCTGTCTTTAATTTGTTTGATGTAACTGTGCCTTGGTCTTCCTCTGCCCCTCTTCTACTTTTCCCTCAATTTTCAATAATTCATCGAGCCGTATTATGTGCATATGTGTTTACAAATGTAATCAGTATTTAGGTCAGTTGTCGAGTACCCATAACAATAGGTCTGCTTAGCTTGGGACTAGATGGCGCTGTGTGAATTGTCCTGATATTATTATTACATGGAAGAAATACCTAATCGTATTTATATTATTTGTCTAGTACCCATTATACAAGGTCTGCTTACCTTGGGACTAGATGGCGCTGTGTGAATTGTCCTGATATTATGATTATATGGAAGAAATGACTAATCAAGGTTAGAGAATTAAAAATATTATTTTGGTTACTACCTAAAGAAATAGTTGTATTTCAACAACAATAATAGATAACATTACGCAATCGTACAAATCAAACATAGACAAGTCGATTAATCAGTTTTTTGTCTATACCCGTATCATATTTAATCTGTTGTCTGTGTAGTTTTAATGATAGTTTATCTGTTTATAAAGAAAATAACTAATATGGAGAAAATATAACATACTATGAGTGAATCAGAGCTTACATTACTTAATATAGTGGGGATTGTTAATAATGAGGATAGTAGCCCCTAGCTAGTAGTAGTAGTTGCTAGCAATATAACATGTCAATGCCCCCTAGAAACCGTCACGGTCAATTTCTGGTAAATTTTGCCACGATTACCATACCTACCTGAATTCATGCTCATCCTATCATCATTCACTGATGCCCCGTCAGCGTAAACCGTTAACGCAGGAGCATTCACCATTTCATTATGATCCATTAAAAAAATATTAGTAATTATTATGTAACTCGGGCAGTAATAATTAATAAATTCATATTCGGATGAAACTGTACATTCACTTTTTAGCATTGCATATTTACAAGCAATTGGTTGTATATATCATTATTAAAGTTTTCGTCCTAAAAGAAGGTCGCGTCACTCATAGCAAAATTATTGATCTATGAAATATAAGTAAAATAATCTATATTCAAAACCTAATGTAAGAAATTTTGAATAGTCATATAATATTTTTTTATTCTATCACTCATTGGGAAAGCAGACATTACAAGAAGAACGTGGAAAAACTTGTGCGTTATTATTTAAATCAGTAAAACTCTAAGCGAATTTAGGCAGTTGATTAAATGTAAATGAAAATAAATAAGTTATTAATGTTTAATCAACAGCCTGGAATATAAGTTTCAAGCTTCTAGCTTTAAAAATGACAATATTTCAATACAACATTTCATTTCTCCTTTCAACTCCTCACAATCCTTTTTTTTCGCATTAAAAAGTAGCCTATGTCCTTTTTACGGTTTAGACTATCTGTGTACGAAATTTCATTTAAATCAATCAATACATCAATTAAATCGTTTTGACAGAAATAATTACTTTCGCATTTATAATATTATATGGCAACCGCAAGTGACACCCCTGGTGCTTCAGGCGTCCATAGGCTACGGTAACCATTTACCATCAGATGGGCCGTATGCTTGTTTACCACCATAGTAGTATAAAAAAAAATATTAATATTTTTTTGTGAATACAAACCACCAAATAAAGATTAACTAGATTAACAGAATTATGATTCTGTAAGCACATTTTTATTTATACCTAGA
Source organism: Achroia grisella (assembly GCF_030625045.1). Classification (NCBI taxonomy): domain Eukaryota; kingdom Metazoa; phylum Arthropoda; class Insecta; order Lepidoptera; family Pyralidae; genus Achroia; species Achroia grisella. The sequence goes on along the minus strand of NW_026712653.1, from coordinate 1,431,326 downwards.
TGTACCGCGACTTCGTCCGCGTGGAATTTAACTTTATTTTTCTAAAACAAAAGAAATTTTCTAAAATAAAAGTAGCCTAAGTTACTCCTTATTACATCAGCTACCTGTCAAAAAAAGTCCCGTCAAAATCGGTCTAGCCATTTCAGAGATTAGCCGGAACAAACACACCGACAGACAGACAGACAAAAATTATAAAAAATGTTATTTTGGTGTATGTACCGTATATATATTGATATGCATGTAGTAAAAACGGTTATTTCAGTGTTACAAACAGACACAATTTTATTTATATGTATAGATTAATTTAAGCTTTGCTCTCATAAATACAATATTGTTAAAACGTCTACTTTATGTCCTTTGTGAGTGAACTACTATTAATCTAACATTACTAGAGACAACGGCTTGTGTCATCACAAACTAGAACAAGAATAGATGAACCGTCACAATGAAATTCTAGATCATTTTTAAAGACAATGCCCACTATAACTGTCACTGTAGTTTGTCTATTTGTTTCTCTAACTCTACCAAACTCTACAGTCTCGTTTATGTCAAATTCAACTTTATTCCTTGGTAATAGAGGTTGTAATGGTAGTTCTCCGTTATCGAGTGAGTTGACGGTTGACAACTGATTGTGGAAAACAATGGGATCGTTAAAATGGACACCAGATGACGACCGGACCACCGCCGTCACGTGCACAATGAGGTTGGATGCTGTGAATGTGTTGGGTTGAGCAAGAGATTATACTATGATTTGTTGACTTCCGAAGTTTCCAATGATATGGATTGGAATTAAGAAAGTAATTAGCCATGTTATGAATAGAATAGAAAATCATTTATTCAAATATTTATTCAAATAAACTTACATTGAAGCACTTTTGAATAGTTATAACATTTTTTTTTTTAATCTACCGCTCATTCGGAATGCTGTCTCATCACAAGAAGAACAAGCAAGAAACTTGTGTGTTGCTCTTTTAAATAATTTATTCTTACTTACAATTTAAGTTTAAGTGTGTGAATACAAACCACCATTTAGCACTAATTCAATGAAATAATAAAATCTTTAAAGTAATATAAATTGTGAATAGTGTAAAAACTAAATATATAAAACATTTAGGTTTGGGATTAAATCTAAATGTTTCCGTGATATATGGATCAGAAATTGCACAGGGATGCAATCTCGACGACCTCGGTGGTCTAACTTAATACACCGCTTTAATTTCCCAAGGTCGCGGGTTCGCTCCTCGCACAGTGCAAACATTTGTATTCATGAGTATGATTATTTGTATCGGTCTGAGTGTTTCCTATGTATATTGTCTTTATTTAAAAATAATCTAAGTATTTATATCCGTTGTCTAGTACTTATAACACAAGCTCTGCTTATCGTGAGACTAAGGTTATTTATTGTCTCGAATGAGACGAGTCTAGTACTAGTAATTTTTTTTTTAAATATGAATAAAAAAATATTTGTTATGATGTAAAATAAGAACTGACCGCTCTGCATTGGGGTCCTGTATCAGCGTGGCCGGTATGCTGTGCTCGATGTCTCTCTCGTCGGGGACGGGAGAGGCGCGGGATGCTGGGGACACGGAGCGGGACCCTTCCCCCTCGCCCCGCTCCTGACGCTCGACGCGCTCCTTCACACCGCTCTCGGGGCTGGTTGCTTCTTCTGTGAACAAGAGGAAAGAGTAAAATTAGTCATCATTATCATTATCATCATGTGAGATCTGTCCAGCTGTAGTAATTAACTAATTATATTTTTATAATAGAATGGTGCATCCATCTCCTCTGACGGTTTACTGCTAGCGGGACACCAGTCGTGGACGATAAGATAAGACGGTCACATTCCTTAACGCATTTCGTTAGATAGTTTGCAATTCATAAAAAAAAATAAAGAAAATTATAAATTGGCATAATAACTACTAGATATTGTATACTATGATTATGTCAATAATCAGTAATGAACTACAAACAGAAAAGAACTTGAACACGCACCTAAACAATACAATAGTGGAGAGCTCGGCTGTACTCACAATCGATACAATTAATCACGATAACCGCGACACTTTAAAACTGTATTTAGGTTGAATTAAAAAGGAAATTACAGATAACAACAATCGATTTATTGCGATCGTCCATCATCAATACAGTAATAAATAGATAGATACTGATATTGAAGATAAAACGAGGAAAATTACCCTAAAACGGGGGCATCATAGCGGACACACTGGTACGAACATTGCGCAAACAACATATGATTAATGATTGATTGCATATTACGTTAGTCATCGGACTGGACGGATCAATTATTCAAAGTTCGTTATCTATTGACATAATTCTTGAAGATAAACCAATTGATATCGTAGGCATAGGTTTAAACGATTTTTCTGGGTAATTTCAGATTGCCGGTCAAAGCGAAATAACTTTACGTAAGTATTTTGAAGAAACTGTCGTCATTTATAAATGTAATCCAGTATCGTTTAAAACGATACGATACGATAAACGATACTGGATTTTGAATACTTTTCAAATGAAACTATATAATTACACATTGTTTTTAAGCATGTAGGGCGTAGATATAATTAAATCTATATATCTATAAGTTTATATATATAATACATATACCCGGGTGAAGCCGGGGCGAGTAGCTAGTTCAACTATAAATCAAAGTTCAGAATTTTAGCTAAATTTTAATTGGCCATATACTTTTAATATAGATCAGGTCTTAAATATAGGAAAATAAATAGACATAAACAAAACGCATTCAATCAGCAGTCATGACAGTCTAAATTCACCCACAATCTAACAGTAAGAAATCAAGTGTAAAAACCAAAAAAGGAACGCACCGAGCAACTTTCGCTCCGATTATGAAGTTATCGTCCGAAATCGACCAAAAAAAGTTATATGAAATCGGAGAGCGCCGAAAATCGGCGCCGCGGTGGCCTGAGGTCCGCTTATTTCACTGTCCACTGGCTCGTAAACCGCGTTTCTGTTCGCTAATTGATTAAAACGCAGCACGTCAATCCGGCGGATGGTAAAGATGTGCTGGCGAGCCGAGCGCCCCGGGCGATTCGATGCATCGCTCTCGGAGAATCGTTTGAATGAACTCGATCCTGATCAAAGGAAGCCAGCGCATCCGCTCAGTCGTCTGTTTGTGAACGTTCTCCAGAGTCAATTTTAAATGACATGTTCCTTTAACGTGACGCGTTTGAATTATTGCTGCAGACAAATGCTCCTACCATTGAGTTACACCGGTTTAGTCAAAACTAGCGAATGCATCATAATGTAGCTATCATTGGGTCAAAGTTTTGGATTAAAGTATGAAGTATTGAATGATCTGAATACTAGTATATAGTGTGAATGAGACAGAAGGATGGTGAAACATATATATATATTTTATTTTAAATTCAATTCTTCACACATCATATTTTTTTAACTTCTAATATATGGAGTATCAGGTGTTTTATACGTATAGCATCTTAGAAGATCTATAACATTCAAAGTTTAATTAATTAGGAAAAATTATATTTGTTCCTAGGACATTTTTCTTTATAACATAACAAACGAGTAAGTAATTACCGCCGCCCATGAGTACCCTCAACACCAGGGGAATTGCAATTGCATTGCCAGCCTTTTCAGAGGAACTAAGCTCTATTCCTGAATGTTTCAATATCGGTTCGGATAAAATATTGGTAGAAGATGATTCCACAAGATTGTTAGTTTTTGTATATTTTAATTTAAATTAATTTTTTATCATTTTCTTGCGAGTTACCTTCTTAATTAGGCATATTGTGATAAAAAACTGTATTAGTAAAATGAGTCTACATAATCCAATAAATAAAGATTAATACAAAAAATGTCACCAATCTGAGGATGTAAATCATCAATTGATTAAAGCATCCGAGATTAACTTAAAGATCTATTGTTCTAATCAAAGAATTCGTTACAGCAACTTACTTACCATTCACAATAGGAACTGACTCAGCACATTTTAAAGCGTACAAAAATCACGAAACAATGGTTTAATTTCACCGAGATTCGGCGTGAAATCGACATGATATCCTATGATCGATAATAGGCATCGATTGTAACAGAAAGGCAAACGAAAGGAATCGAATCGTACATCTCGAATAATCTCGATTAAATCGATAACAACAAAATTGGGACGTCAGAGACATCGCGTTTCGTTCGATTTTCAAATTTATATTTTAGATATTTAGTGATCACTCATAGTTTGGAATACAAAGTGTATTCGATTTTCAAATTTCTATTAACTAAGAATATAAATTTGAAAATCGAACGAAACGCGATGAATTACTGTCAAACTCAAATAAAAATTAAAATACAAATTAAAGTTGATATATATGTTTAATATGTGCTTTATAGATATACATATATTAGAATACATATTAATAAAAGTAAAAGTACATATGCACTTAATAATTAATTCTAATTAACTTTATAATAACTATTAATTATATTAGTAATTGCCCCTACTAGCCCCTGGCCCTATTATTTACTACTAGCTACTGGGCCCATGGTATTGAATCAAACAACGTGATCAAGTATGAATATAAAAACTTTTTTACTTTTTGTTTAAAAAGTAAAATATAATTAGAATTCCGAAATTTGAAATTTATAAATTCTATAAGTTTGATACCATAACATGTGTTAAGAATATATTTTTATTTTGTTAAAGTATTTAATACACAACAAGAAAGTGATCTTATTTTTTGGGCCCGTTATTCATAATATTTGGATGATAACTGATTTATTTATCTTAAAAGAAAGGTATTTTTAAGTTCTACAATAATTATAGCTTAATATGAATATGTCCACTACATACCCTAACTAGGTATGGCCGGCGGATTCGTCTGCTTATTGACATATATCTGTGCTCATAGTAATTGTATCATCTCAATGAAAATTAAGATGAAAACAAATTGTTGTCTTCATATTAACTTTCATTGAGATCTCTTTAACCGTCACAAGGTAACTGACAGACAGACTTTTGAATTCTTATACTAATATTACGAATAAAAAAAATAAAGTACCACCTATTTCAGTCGCCAAGCTGTCTGGTACTTGAATAGTGTTACAGAGTTCGAAGATGTCATTCATAAAGTGATATTTCACTTTTAAATATAAATTATACAATAACTTATAATCTATATTATATATTATTCATATATCTTGATAAGTTCGTCTGGTACATTTGTCACTAAGTGATAACACCGCGTACATTATGTTTTTCCTATCTTTCAGTACAGTCCTTGAGCAAAGTTTATATATAACCTTCTGTATTATATAAATGCAATATAAACATATAAGACCGATTTTTGTTTATGACTACTCTAATGCTGGCCGCAGATGGCCTTTACAGCTTCACCGGACGATAGGGGCGAGTGCAGATGGCACTCCAAACACGCGGAAGGACTTATGAAGCGGCTGGTAGCCAACTCCCGCTTGACGGATACGATTTTAGTCTGAGGGCACCGCTAGTGGTTCGAACCTCGGCTCAGGCCGTCGTAATATCAGTCCCCTTTTGAATTGGATGGGGGATTGATCGGAGGGGTTTCTTTTGTGTTATTGACAAATTCATAGGACTCTGACTCTGATTTACTTATTTCCCCCCTCTTATGTAACATATGAGGTGGTAAATACGGTAAGAAATCCTTCATTACTAATGTGGTCCATTGCTATCAATGTACCATGTTAAAATCCCATGGAAACCACCGTGTTAAATTCCTAGTAAATTTGCCTCGATGGCCTAACTAACCCGACCTCATGCTCATCTCATCATCCTCCACTGGTCCCCCGCCAGCGTAAACCGTTAACGCAGGCGGATGCACCATTCCATTATCATCTCTTAAAAAAAATATCAAAGTATATTACAAATATAAAAGGGGAAAAGGACTTATTAGTAATGTGATCCAATCCCATTGCTATCAATATACCATGGTAGGTTGACCTCCACGCGGTTGGCCTTGGAAACCATCACGTTAAATTTGCCACGATGGGCTAACTGATCCGACCTCATGCTCAATTTATCATCGTCCACTGGTGCCCCGCCAGCGTAAACCGTTAGCACTCACGGGTGCACCATTGCAATATCAATAAAAAATCATTATCATTACATAATATAAAACAAAGTCGCTGTCGCTGTCTGTCCGTCCCTATGTATGCTTAAATTTTTAAAACTACGCAATTGATTATGTAGCGGGTTTTTTTAATAGATAGAGTGATTCAAGAGGAAGGTTTATATATATATATAATATGTACACCCCGCAAAGCCGGGGCGAGTAGCTAGTATATAAATAAGTAGAAGTACAATGCCTATATTAACATTTTTCACATTAAGCACTGATTGAGCTTACACGATATACGGACGGTCACGTACACTGATAATCATTTTAATGTTTATTTACTTTGTCAAAGCGTCATTATTGACATGTACAAATATTTTTAAACATGTTTTAAGTACCGTGCAGACTGACTGCTTTTGGCGTCATTGTGCAATGACAACTTTGTTGATTACTATAAAGGATATGGGTTTGATTTAAATTGGCCAGGATGGGCTAACTACCTCCATTGGTGCCCTGCCAGTGTATACTGTTAGCGCAAACTTGTGCACCATTCCAATATCATCTACAAAAACCACTTTGGGTTATTTAGCCACGATAGGCTATCTGACCTGACTTATGGTTGTTATATCATCCTCCAAAAACTGGTTTAGCCTTATTTGGCAATAACATGGGCTAACTGACCTAACCTCATGGTCGTTCTATCATCCTCCACTGGTGCTCCAGCGTATACCATTACTGCAATCGCGTGCACCATTCCAATATCATCTACAAAAACCGCTTTGGGTGATATGTATATCATCCTCCACTGGTGCCCCAGCGTATACCATTACTACAAACGCATGCACCATTCCAATATCATCTACAAAAACCGCTTTAGCCTTATTTGGCAATAAGATGTGCTAACTGACCTAATCTCATATCATCCTCCACTGGTGCTCCAGCATATACCATTACTACAAACGTGTGCACCATTCCAAAATCATCTACAAAAACTGCTTTAGCCTTATTTGGCAATAAAATGGGCTAACTGACCTAATCTCATGGTTGTATATCATCCTCCACTGGTGCTCCAGCGTATACCATTACTACAAACGCGTGCACCATTCCAATATCATCTACAAAAACCGCTTAGCCTTGTTTGGCAATAAAATGGGCTAATTGACCTAACCTCATGGTTGTATATCATCCTCCATTACTATACAAAATCGCGTGCACCATTCCAATATCATCTACAAAAACCGCTTTGGGTTATATGTATATCATCCTCCACTGGTGCCCCAGCGTATACCATTACTGCAATCGCGTGCACGATTCCAATATCATCTACAAAAACCACTTTGGGTTATATGTATATCATCCTCCACTGGTGCCCCAGCGTATACCATTACTGCAATCGCGTGCACCATTCCAATATCATCTACAAAAACCGTGGAAATACTTTTACGTGTACTAAGCCCGGCTAATCTATGTTTTTCTAATTTTTTTTCAGTAAATACAGTAATAACTCTATCACTACTATAACTAATATCCAATGCAAATAAACATTATCGTACCGCAAACAAAACTTACAGCTAAGTTGCGAAAGCCATGTAGTTATCTACATGTCATGTAGATTAAATACCATCTGCTTTGTGATTGATCACGAGATATATGACACGATCCTCAGCGTATTTATTAAAATACACTGATAATAGGTTTGAGGCCTTAACTTTAGTTAACTATTCCGATTTAGATAGGTCGCGAGTACGAATTTGGTTGATACTAAAAAAGCTGACTCAGCTGATATGCCAGAACCACTGCCACTTCAGCTGACTTTGACAGGTAGAGTGAAACTCCGAGGATAGCTCTCCAATCCATAATTATCTATAAAAATAACAATCATCATCAATCATACATTATCCTTCCACGTCATGTCTATAGTCACAGATTAAAAACAAACTGCTTAGGTAGACTTTAACATTAGGTCTACCTCGGTGAAGTATAAATTATTATACATAAACTAGAGGTCGTTCATTAATAGACTTGACAAGATTTATGGTGTGATAAATTAAATTTATAACCGAAGTTCCCAACTAAAATCAATAGTATCAAATCAAATTGCTTGAATCATAACCGACCTATCAGTTGAAAAAGTTCATTGCATTTGAATGTGGGCTGTGGGCTAAAATGGTAATAAATTCCATTTATTAACGAACTAGCAGATGACCCCGGCTTCGTCTCAATTCTTATTACTTTTGTGAAATAGAAGCAGAAATAATCTATATTCAAATAAACTTAATATAAGCACTTTTGAATGGTTACATTTTTTTTCGGAACGCAGACTCATCACAAGAAACTTGTGTGTTGCTCTTTTAACTAAATGTTGTTTTAAGTATATTTACATTGATGACATATATATGAGATTTGTATATATTGATCTGAATCTAAACATGTATAACATATATTTGAAAAGAATAAATACAAGCTGAGTTTCTTGTCAGTTCTTCTCATCTCGAAATCAATCCGAACTGACGGTAGATTTGAGTCTGTAATAGACCTACATGAATAAAGATATGTTGAATTTAGATTTTTTTTATATTAATATTTTGTTTATACTATCACGGTAGCAAACAAGCACACGGCCCATCTGGTTAAGTCTCTTACTCCTCGTGTTACGGGTGCTCATGGTTGGTGGTTACTTGATCACTTACCATCAGGTAAGCCGCCAGCTCGTTTGTCTCCTATACTATAAAAAAATAGGCGATCTAATAACCTCTCTTCGTAGTCGGTTACCAGAAGCATCATTATCACGTCGATAAATATTAATTAATGAACTGTCACGTTGAATATTGGCTTTCACTCAACGTTCGAAATAATACAAAAAATAATTACAGATTAATCACATAAATATATAAGATATATATAACATAATTTCTGGCGGTTATCATAATATTAGATACTCCCTGAAGTAATATTCAATGTGTGTTAAAAGATATTTTTAAACTTTAATATTATGACGGTCTACGATGGTCGCGGATTCGATCCTCGCACGGCACAAACATTTGTATTCATGAGTATGATTTTTCGTATCGCTCTGGGCGTTTAATATGTATAATATGTTACGAAAAAATATATATCTATGTACTGATACAAGTGTATCAGTTATCTAGTACCCATAACACAAGCTTTAGCTAGCTTAACTTGGGTCTAGATGGCGCTGTGTGAATTGTCCTGATATTATTATTATTACACTAATATGAGATTATTATTATTACACATACAAATGTATGAATTTCTCGGCTTGTTCTATACTATAACACGCATGAATTATATATATAAACCTTCCTCTTGAATCACTCTATCTATTGCTGAAAACTGCATTGAAATTCGTTGCATAATTCAAAAGATATAAACGGACAGACAGCGGCAGCGACTTTATTATCATACATACGACAATTTTATTTTAACAATATATATATTGTCCTGTCTTCATCTAATGCCATGATATACAATAGTAAGAGTGTGGTACTGTTCATAGGCGGTTATCATTTATTAATTTTCTATCACTCAATTTATTAGCAAATTTCGTTCTACAAAAGTACTATAATATAAAACATGCGTGTTAAGGGTTAAAAATGGAAGGTATTAATGCGCCCCACGATTGTAAGAATCTACTCGAGATCCATCTCAATACGTCAGCCGTTCGTGTGTAGAGATGGCAGTCAATAAATCGCAGTCAAGAGACGATAAATCGTAATGCTAATTGGCACACACGAATGTTCGAATAATCGAATTTGTCCACCCGGGAGATGGTTTTATTAACTCGATCTAACCGGTTTATCTGGAGACGAACTAAAAAATCATTATTAGGTGTAGAAACAATAGTACCTAATATTTCAATTCAAATTATATCTTAGACCGCCATAACTGAGACGGGCACCATATGTAGACGGGTGTTTGGTCATAAAAAAAAATCATTACTAGGTAAACTTAAAATTCTTAGCCCTGAATATGACTATTATCTGACTGCACTAAGAATCAGTTTTTATTTTTCTAACTACTCTAATGCTGTTGACCGCAGCTGGCCTTTACAGCTTCACCGGACGATAGGAGGCGAGTGCAGATGACACTCCAAACCCGCGGAAGGAAGGAGCGGCTGAAGGCAAACTCCCGCCTGACGGATACGACTTTAGTTTAGGGCACCACTAGGGGTTCGAACTTCGGCTCAGGCCGTCGTAACATCGATCCCGTTGAATTGGACGGGGGATCGATCGGAGGGGGAAGTGAGGATGAGTGCATAGCGATTACTATGTTGATTATCGCATGCCTCTTGTTATTGTGTTATTATTTATATAAAAAAACATCTATTCAAAAGAGCAACACACAAGTTTCTTGCTCATTCTTCTTGTGCTAAATCTGCATTCCGAATGAGTGGTAGAATCAAAAATATGACTATTCAAAAGTGCTTGTATTGAGTTTGTTTGAATAATGATTACTTCTAATTCTATAACTTTTTTTATTCGACTGTGACCTGCATAGATCTATTATGCTCGCTCTTTTTTAAGGTTAGCAACCTTCTTCTTCTATTCTGCTTGCTGTGCCCAACAGGATCCATAATTAACCTACTTTGAAATATATCTGTCTATTATAAAATTATGGAATGCAAAGCATAAATAAATAAATAGACTCGTCAGGAATAAGACTTGAAGGATATTCTTAGCAGCAACTGTTTTTATCTCCTCAGGATAGAGTGTCCTATGCAAAGGAGACATTTCGTTTATGCATGAGTGAGCTACAACAACATAGGATGTGTAGTGGCTTTTCCTCTTCAGCTTGGAAAAATCTGCAGATTGTATTAGGTACAGAAAAAACAATATTTCAATTAAAATCAATTTTTAAAGCTGAGAAAGAATCTCGATATGTTCAATACAGTGGATACTATGGAAATCAAATAAGGGGAGGATTTTATTAGTAATGGGGATTAGAGATTAGATTCCATTGCAAGCAAATACACTATGTTAGCTCGACGAGCACGCGGTCACCCCTGGTAGATAACTCGTTAGTTAATCTGTGAGGTTGAACTCAACCTGACAGATTACTAGCAATGAATCCATTAGTCTACATTACTATCCTATTCCCTCAACATTGCCGATGTTATATATGTGTTAATAGTGCAAATAGATGATTTATCTATCTATATATATTTATAAAAAGCACCAGAATATTGTTGGGTAACAGGACAGACCGCGAGAGGCGCCGAGGCGCAACAAGTACTCGTAACAATTTGTAATTGTCACTCGCCTGTCCCCGCGCCCTGCACTGTCGACGATTTATTAAGAAGTGTACCCCTAATTTGGTATACTCTACAGATTGGGTTAGAATTATGTCATAGAAACATAATAAAAATTTATAAAAAAGAAATTCATAAGTGCTTAAAAATTATAGGTTGCTAGATGTGCTCGTGGTTTCACTCGCGTGAAATCTATAGCCTATATGTTATTCTGATGTATAAACTATATTACTGTAAAGTTTCATCAAAATCCGTTCGGTAGTTTTTGCGTGAAAGAGTAACAAACATCCATCCACACTCACAAACTTTCGCAATTACAATCTATACACATAAATAAAAATGGAGTCTCTGTTTGTAATATTGAAATCAAAATAACATTTTTTACAATTTTTGTCTGTCTGTCTGTTTCTCTGTTTGTTCCGGCTAATCTCTGAAATGGCTGGACTGATTTTGACGGGACATTTTTGGCACGTAGCATTAGCTTGTATTACATTAGTAATAAGGAGTAACTAGGCTACTTTAATTTTAGAAACATTAATTTATTTTAGACAAGTTCCAAGTTAAATTCCACGCGGACGAAGTCGCGTGTACAGCTAGCATTAAAATGAGATAACTAGGTGACTCGGTAAATGTTGTTTTGTCATATATATTAGTATTGCTATTATAAAGTAGTGGTTGTTGGTAGAAGAATGAAAATATAGAGTGTCGAGTCATTGTGAAAAATAGATATAAAAAATATTTAAAAAAACATTGAGAGGGATCACCCTTATCTGTGAGATGTATGAACAATAGTTTACCTACTCTCAGACCTACTGACAATATATACACAAAATTTCATAAGAATCGGCCAAGCCGTTTCGCAGTATTTTTGTATATAAACATGGTTACACGTGAATTTTATACATATATTAGATTATTATTATTATTATTACATATCTTAAAAAAGGGAAAATATTGCAGCCATTGGTTTTCAAATATAATTTAGACTATATCACTATATCAAGTATACACCATGTATACTTAATTTGTACGAGTTTAAATATAAAAAAAATGTATATAACATATTATTACATAAATATTCTATTTTGCAACGGAATATCCCACATTACTTCATATTTTTTCCAAAAAAATATCCTTAACATATCGATTAGAATTCACAAAAAACATTAATATCTTAGTCAGGTCTGTAATACAATATTTATTTATAAGAACAATAGTTTTTAGTTAAAACAAGTATTCATTTACATCTAAAACGTTTGTAGATTTCCCATAACATCTTTATAAAACGAACAAAATCCAAATTCCATTAAAAAATCATTAGGTAACAATCGATTAATTCACAGCAATACGTGTACGATAACGATATCACCATCTAGGTATGACCTCACCGATTCGATACATCAATCGATAAAGGACATCGAGCTCTCGATAAACCAGCCACGTAATTATATATCGCATTAATATCATAAATATCAATCAATGTCACGGAGCGAAGTTAAATTAATACCTTTATGAATCGAGTGTCGCCGGGTATCAATCAAGTGTCGGCAGAGATTGATGGGTGGTGTCGAGCGACGAAACAGTATAAAACATCCATCATATTATGGGTTCGATATCACGATTTTTTTCAAAATTAGTCTAGCTTTAATGAGCGTACAATGTGGGCTGAAAAGTTTAAATAATACACGTCCATTGGTTGAAATTTGAACGTAATTAATAATCACAGACGTTGGCAGTTACACAGGCAATAGAGTATCTGTGTGTCAAATACATGGTAGTGTGTAATGTTTTTTTTTCGTTTTTTATTACATTTTATACGCATAATTACAAAAAATATGAACATTCTGCACTCCTCTATATCTTCTAAATATATATAATTCAAAGGTGACTGACATAGTGATCTATCAACGCACAGTCCAAACCACTGGACGGATCGGGCTGAAATTTGGCATGCAGGTAGATGTTATGACGTAGGCACCCGCTAAGAAAGAAGATTTTGATTAATTCTACCCCTAAGGAGATAAAATAAGGGATGAAAGTTTGTATGAAACTTTGTCAATTTTAAACCGATCGGGCTGAGACTTTGCATGCATAAAGATACTATGATGTAGGCATCCCCTAAGAATTTTGATAAATTCCACCCCTAAGGGGATAAAATAGGGGAGGAAAGTTTGTACAAATCTTCTTAGATTTTCGACTAAGGCATGATGCAGGATGTAAATGTATTAGTTGAACCTATCAGTACCTAATGGAACGAATAAATAAAGACGAACAAAATAATTTTTAGTTCTTTAGGCTACTTTTATTTTAGAAAAATAAAGTTAAATTCCACGCGGACGAAGTCGCGGGAACAGCTAGTAAACTATAAGTGTGCGAAATTTCATACACCTCCGTCAAATGACTTGTAGTTAGTAGTAGTTCAAATTGTATATAAACGCATTTTTTATAGCACGACCAAATAAGCTGCGGTGCCACTGGGGATAAGAAACCTTGACATTAGACGATGTCAGTGTCCAGAATGAGTGTAATTTAAAACGTCATTCAGTCGATATGTCATCATCAGTCAACAGTCCGGTGGCAAAAACTGTGAAGTCACGAAACACGGCCATGTTTATGTTAAGTGCTCGATAATTAATTTGTGTTCGTGATATTTTAATGGCGTATTGATTTAGCTGGCCCGCCGTTTCCCACAATAAAACCTTGGATACTTATCATTTGGTTTACGTTGAAGCAGTCATAAACTATTGCTATAGAAAAACTATTACATTTGGGCATCTGTTCCATCAAGTATTCGCTCGTAAATTAATACGTAATGTTATTGATAAGTTCATATCTAACTTTGGCTTACAAACAAAAAACTTAAAGAATGTTTAAATATATCAATATTTAAACAGTAGGTTTTTTTAAATAGATGATAATGGAATGGTGTACCAGCCAGGTTTAAAGGTTTACGCTGGCCAGTGGAGAATTGTAAGATGAACATGAGGTCAGATCAATTCATCAGAAATTTATCACGATGGTTTCCAGTGGGAACAGCGTGGAGGTAAACCTGATGTACCGTGACATTGTCAGCAATAGGGTCAACAGTCCACACTACTAACAGTTCCCTCCCTTAAACATTAGTTAAGTTTTTCGGTTTGTAAACCGATTGGAATAAAATAAGCACTAATTAAATAACTTTGGACTAGATGGCGCTGTGTGAATTGGCTAGGATTATTATTATTAAATCTAGGAGGGAATTGTTTAGGGAATCAGTGACTCCACCTTGTTACCCTATGTACAACATCTTATCTATATATATTTTTTTTTCTCTCAAGTATCTATGGAAACCATAAAATAATAATTGCATTTAATAATGTCTAGTAAGACAAATCCAATATTGTCTACTAAGCACTGCTGTGTCTAAACTGTGTCACCCCACCTTATATTTTCCTATTGTTATTTAGTATATAAGATCATTATTTCTATGTACATATTGTCAGTTTATCATCATCTGTAATATATATCGTCTCGACCAACAACATTTTATTATTTACCCGCAACAATTCTCATTCTTACCTTCAATGATGCCAGCATCACCGTTCCATTAATTCTTTTAAAAAATCTTAATATAATATATTAAAAAAAATAACAAAAACTAATCTTAATAATATTATAAACAGGAAAGTTTGTCAGTATGGATGTTTGTTACTCTTTCACACAAAAACTACTGAACTGATTGATGAAACTTTACAGTAATATAGCATCAGAATAACACATAGGCTATATTTTTTATTGAAATTCAACGCGTGTGAAACCACGAGCACAGCTAGTTTAACATAATACTTAGATTACTTATAATAATAAACAATAAAACCTAACACAAGGTTCACATAAACCCTTCATCCCTAATCTTCATCGAAAGTATACTCACAATAATATGAACGTAAACACCGCGGGGAAATATCTCTCGTGTCTGTAACAAACACCAAATCTATAGGGGTCGATTTGACCCCGCGGGATTAACCGGGAATGTGTGAAAAATCCGGGACGAAATCATGTCGGGGCCGTTGCGATCCGTATTTGTCAGCTGGCAGACGGCGGGACATCATTTTCATTAGTGGTGGGACACCAGACCATTTGTACTAATGTTTGGAAAGAGATGGGACAGGGTCGCGCAAATCCATCCATATTTTTTCCGGCTTTTTTCCCCGTCCGACCGCGGACGGGCTCGATGTACTTGTTTTAATACGAGAATATTTTTTGTTGGTTTATTAAACGCGTATTTCTAAGGGATATTTAAAATTATTATGTTTCTAATTAATTTGTGACACCTATTCAGATTGCTGTGATAGACTTTACAACTGGTAAAGCGTGAGAGCGACTCAAAGAGGTTTTTCATATTAAAATAAAACATACATTAATTTATTTATTCACCATCCACCCGCTGCTCGTCAGGTTACCATCATGACGGTTGTAACACTGACAAAATATCAGGAAGTCAATAATCTCTATATAGTATACTAGCTGTCCCGGCAAACGTTGTTTTGCCATATAAATTAATAACGCTATAAAAAAATAGGGGTTGATGATAGAAGGGAGAAAATTTAGGATTGTATGTATTTTTGTATGTTATATCATAAAAAAAATTCTCTAAAAAATAAAAATTTAGGACTACCCCTAAAATTTAGGGGGATGAAAAATAGATGTTGGCCGATTCTCAGACCTACTCAATACGCTCACAAAATTTCATGAGAATCAGTCAAGCCGTTTCGGAGGAGTATGGGAACGAAAACTGTGACACGAGAATTTTATATATAAGATTATGAAGTCCCTTCCGCTGCCTATTAGCTTAGATCAAAGGTTCCCAAACCTTTGTGTCGTAGACCCCTTGCCATATTTTCGGTTTTGGGTAGGCCCCTCATTCTTACCTGGTATTGATTTTTTGTAAATTGCAACTGTAGTAAAGTTTACAGTTAAAAACATAAAGTAAAAACAACAAGATGAGCGCTGTCGTAGACCCCTTGCAGTTTGTCATAGACCCCTGAGGGTCGATATAGACCAGTTTGGGAATCACTGGCTTAGATCTTTTGAACAACGCAACGGATTTTAATGCAGTTTTTAGCAATTGATAGAGTGATTTAAGAGGAAGGTTTATATAATAATAATAATCTCAGGACAATTCATACAGCGCCATCTAGACCCGAGTTAAACTAGCTAAAACTTGTGTTATGGGTACTAGATAACTCATAAATACATAGATATATATTTTTTGTAAATAATTACATATTATATATAGAAACCACCCAGACCGATACAAATAGTTATACTCATTAATACAAATGTTTGTGCCGTGCGAGGAATCGAACCCGCGACCATCGGAAGTAAGGCGGTAAATAAATACGATTAGTAAGAATTAAAAAGTGGTAAGGTACTGTGTTTTTTTTTTAAACATCAATTTCAGAAGAAGTGTCTTCATATTATTTTTCGTTAGTTTTATTCTGTTGTACAGATTTTTTTCTAACCACCTTTTTGAAATGTAAAAAGCTATAGAAACTTCCATCCCACTCAATCGTGTTCTCGAATGTTCTTAGAATGAATATTAACTAACAAATTAACACTGTTTTATCACTTTTAATAAATTATCACTTATCAATGGTTGACATCGCGTAATTAAAATTATAATGAGCCCAATGTTATTTAAGAACAAAACGCGCCAATATCTCTAGATCTCTGTCATAAAACGATGTTTTTACGATTGACATTTGATGTAAAAATAATCAAAATTTAATTTTAAATGTTTTTTTATAATGTATAATTTGAAAATTATGAGTAGTAGGTGTATATTAATTAGTTGGGAGTTTGAGATATGTTTTCAACATCACTTAATATTATTAATAGAAACAAATATTTATAATTAGTTAATTTATTTTATAATAACCATGCTCGTGGTTTCACCAGTGTCAAATTTCAATATAAGATATAGCCTATGTTATTCTGATGCATAGCTATATTACTGTAAAGTTTTATCAAAATCCATTCAGTAGTTTTTGCATGAAAGAGTAACAAACATCCATACTCACAAACATTTGCGATTATAATATTATTAAGTTATAATTATTGTTTTTAACAGATTCTAATTTTTTTCGGACTACTCTAATGCTGTTGGCCGCAGCTGGCCTTTACAGCTTCACCGGACGATAGGGGGCGCGTGCAGATGACACTCCAAACCCGCGGAAGGACTTATGGAGCGGCTGAAGGCCAACTCCCGCCTGACGGATACGACTTTAGTCTGATTGCACCGCTAGGGGTACGAACCTCGGCTCAGGCCGTCGTAACATCGGTCCCCGTTTGAATTGGACGGGGGATCGATCGGACGGGAAACAGTCTCTAAAAGATCAGAGAAAAGGAATATAACATTAAAATTTACCTGACAATAAAAAAAAGTAATTCTAATTGGACTGTATGTTTGTTTGTGTTTCTAAAAACACACTAGATGTGCTAGGTATGACATAAAGTTACGGTCATATGTTAATTTTGTAAACCATAATGGGTTGTATAGTTAGTTTTCTAGAGCAAACTAAATACCTGCTAAATATATTTATCTTATATATAAAATTCTCGTGTCACATATAAAATTCTCGTGTCACAGTTTTCGATCCCATACTCCTCCGAAACGGCTTGACCGATTCTCATGAAATTATGTGAGCGTATTGAGTAGGTCTGAGAATCGGCCAACATCTATTTTTCATCCCCCTAAATGTTAGGGGTAGTCCACCTCTAAATTTTTTTTTTACATTAATTAGACAAAATTTTTAGTTTCTATTTTTTTGTGATACAACATACAAAAATACATACAATCCTAAATTTTCACCCTTCTATCATCAACCCCTATTTTTTTATAGCGTTATTAATTTATATGGCAAAACAACGGTTGCCGGGACAGCTAGTATATACATAAAATTCTCGTATCACAATACTAGTTACTTCTCATCCCATACTTCTTAACCGGTATATTCGGTGCTATCCCTCTCCGAAACGGCTTAACAGATTTTGATAAAATTTTATATGTACACTCGATGAATCTGAGAATAGGAGTGTTATCCATTCTATATTATTTAGTAATAAGGGTAGCTGATCCAAATTTTAATTTTTTTTCAACATTTTAAGATTTTTATGATGTAGCATTAACGTATTTATATCAGTTAGTTTAGTACCCAAGCTCCTTACCTAGGGTCTAGATGCCGTTGTCTGACTGACTGACTTCTCTATAGATATTATTATCATATAAACCTCATTAACACTACCCTACCGTGCCGGTACATTTGCACCCCGCCGTTATTTTTTAAACCGTCAATGCACCACACGTTAACAACACATAAATGTCAAATGTCAAGTTCGTATCAAGAAGCAGTCAGTACAATGCTCGCGACAACAAAAACACATTTTCTTGTACAACAAAACACGTGTCTGCGAAGACTTTCACACTTGCTGCGACGTTTATTCTACTCGTGACTTTGATATCTAGGGTTCCGTACATCAATCTTACAATAGATATGGCCTTTGTGTATGTATTTACGTTTAGTTATTCAATTGTAACATCATATGTGAATATTAATTTTGCTCCTAAACTTTTTTTCCAAAATTACGAATGTATCGTATCTTATTATATTTACTTCGAATGATGTTAGCATACCTAATTCTTAACAGATAGCTGTATCACAAAACCATATATATTGGAAAATCGACTTTGAAGATCAAATTTTAGAATGCTTTTTCCAAAATCGTAAATTTTCGTCTTGGGTCGCAATGGACCTATTGAAAGGAGCTCCCAGGTTGAACTTAGTAGAAATTACTTATGATTGTGTCTAGAGAGAACCGCTTCGAAGACAAGATATTTTATCAAAGCCAAGTGTTGAATGTTCCATTCCACTGACTGACAGACTGCCAGTTGAAATTTAGTTAGATAAGTCAATATTAGGCTTCCAGAATTGTATTCAATACCTGATAATGCCTCGTTCAGAGATGATACAGATGTCGCAATACGAGTGTAGATTGTACAGCCGGAAATTAATCACCAAAAAGAGGTCGTAATGCTTCCAGTATTGATGGTCACATTTCCGCACTAAATATTTGTGGTCTTATACATACTAATGGAAACGGAATTAAAAAAAATAATATAAATTAAGAAATCAATCAATCTGGAGAGATAAAGTGAGAAATAAAGAAGTACGGTAAAAGAATAAGGCAAATATTGAATACTTTAGAAAATAAATGAAGAAAAATGTTAGGTTTGATATGGCATGATGAATTTATGAAAATTATTAATGAAGGAAGAATAGAAGGAAAGACTAGGGAGGGAAAGACTAAGACAGAGCTACATCAAGCAAATTAGAGACAAAATTGGAGTTGACCCGTATCACATTTAAAGAAGATAATGGAAGATCGTGGAAAGGCAAGAGCTTCACCGACAAGAGCGTGGCTCTTAACTTATGAATGATGAATCAAACTGATATGATACGTACGATGCTAATAATAGGGTCACTTATCCCATTACCAAAAATAATTTGCCCCCGGCAGGACATCAATTAAAGAATGCAAAAACATTGATTGGTTGTGTTGTGAACTCGTGCAGATAATGGTTGTAAGAAGTTGTGTACTTACAGTTGTAGGTGCTCGGGCGTGCACGGTGCAGTGCCGGCTGGTCAACTATTGCATGCTAGTACCGTCAGCAAAATTGTTTTTCAGAAAAATGGTAATGAATTTACAACCTTAATGGTATGGTGTTTGAACACAACGCTCATGTGATAGTAACTGGAAGGTAGTAACTGAAAATCAACGGTTTTTCTCCCAAAGCAAACATTGCACTGAGATTGCACATCTTCATTTGCATCACTTTTGTAGGTACACATATAAAGAAAGAGGATAGGAAGATATATGTTGATGTGAATAAAGTATATATCTATATATATATGATATCGGATATTATCGACTTTTGTATTCGTAGATTTGTTAATCTTTTTATAAAACCACCTTTCTATGAAAGATCAAAATCAAGATTAAAATTTATAGATATTGTATAATTACTATAATGTACTGGTTCGTTTAGCACACTACTTTATTCCCGATGTCCACGGGTTCGATTTCTGGTACTATACAAAAATTGGTATTTATGAGTATTATTATTTGGATATTTTCTGTGTATATATGTAATGACAGTATTTACAAAAAAATAACTATGTCTATAAGTTGCCTGTACTCGTGACAGAAGCCCTACTTAGCTCACTAGATGGCGCTGTGTGAATTGTTCTCTGTTATAATTTTTATTAAAAAAAAATGTCCAATATGTCTCTATAGTTTTCCCTAGTTAGTATAAAGTACTAGTAGTAGTAGGTCTACTCAGCTACCTCAGTCTCAATGCTTCCTTAGTGAGATATGGCAGTAAAATTACAAGATTCGGAGGCATGACAAATTAGTCTTAAATAATGCATTACAATTTAAAGTGATATCATGCCTTTGGTATTGTTCAAATTTGCAAGTTTTCTATTTTCGACTTTGTTTCTTGGTGTAAACGATTCAGTTTCATCTGTGTGTATTCCTCATTTTTTTACTTGGTACATCCTTTATAATTAACGATGATCAATATAGTAACTAGGTTTTCATCAATCGTGACTCTGATTGCTGACGTTACATTCGATCCAATTCAACATGCCAGTACCTGCTCTAACGCCGTCGGAGGCGGGGTCTGGCCCAACGTTTTGACCAATCACTTTACTCCGTTGAGGCAAAACTAATTATACTGATTTATGCTCCCATTGTTCATTGTTATATGTCTTTCTCTTGCTAAGTTTTACTTACATACGGCTTGAATGCATCTCGAATATCGTGAGATATGTTTTTTTGTTAGATTGAAGTGAGATAATTTGTCCGGTACATCAACTGTGAGTGATCTATAGACAATAGTAATCGTGAATCTTAATAATAGATATTAATTTATGTTGCCAGACTTATAATTTTATTCTTTGAAGGATATAAAAAAGAGTTGTCATATATAAATAATTCTATTATTTTAGATACGCAACATTTATATTGTCCATTTATGGGAATTTTTATTTCTTATGTGTTTAAAAGTAGGATCACAAGAATCTATACGATTATACTATAAATGACATTAAGTTTAGTAAACATAACGATGAATAAGATAACTGTTAAAGTTATTAACTCGTAATGCACAATATCTGAACGAATCTCGTCATGCCGAACAAAAAAAATTCTTTCACTTGGGAAAATAATTGGCAAAAATTACATAAAAATAAAAATGGGGAATTCGAAGTAAAATCTCGATGAAATTTGTTTTTGCGAAAACATAATTATATTTGTATTATAAAGAGTATACCGCATACGAGTTATTTTACTTGCTTTATTAGATCTAAACGTAAAATGTATTTATGTGCAATTTTAATGATCATACATTTTTTGTTCTTGCAATACAATTACTGCAATTCTACAGACCAAATGAAGTACGGTACATCACACTGAGACTCTCAATGTAAACGCATTTGAATAATCCAAAAAGAGACAACTGAACAGTAAAAAGAGAGGACTTTCATTCCATTTCAAGAGTCAAGATAGCGCGCTGTCACTCGCCATTGTATATCAATATTTTGTAAAATATATTCCACGTTCGAAAAACAAACGAGCAAATCAGAGCGTCCGGCACGGCAGCTGCGCCCGCGTCGCATTCACCTGTCGCGCGTGGGCGGGGCCTGCATTTGAATTTGGAATGTCAGGTTTTCGCGCTTTTTTCCATTTGGACGTCAACCGAACGGAATTCGGGTGCGATATTTTCTTCGAGTGGAATCCGATGGCTGTAGCGCGAGTTGAGATATTTATTCTTCTGCATTTAGATTTATGGCCCGTGTTTTTGTTTTTTTATCGGATTTAATGGCGAGGTTGTATCAGTGATTGCTGTAGACTGCTGGTCTTTTAGCGATATTGATTAATGAACGTATAGACTGTTGGTGAATTGATACTAAATATAAAAATTGTATTCAAATTAAAGTTGATGTTTTTAATTTAAACCTACTTTGACTTGACTTTTAAAAAAGGTTCAGGTTATATTTTTAAGTGTTATAAAATGATACAATTAATCACAATAATTGGAAATAAGGGGCCAAACAAAAAAGTCAAAGTGGCGTCCGTAGAAACAGTGGACTTCAACCCTTAGGATTAAAGTAAAATGTTTATATAATACCTATACGTGTATAGGTATTATGTAAACATTTTACTTTAAACAGATGAACAGACAGCGAAAGTGATTTTATTTTACACTATGATAGGATAATGATGAAACCTGATATGTTGTTAATTTTTTTCTTAGTTTTTTCGTGAACATATAAAAGAAAATCCATATCAATATTAAAATATTCTTACACTAGCTGTTCCCGCGGTTTCTCATAAAATTTATAGCCTATGTATTATATCTGATATATAAGCTATCTATTAGATATTATTGAGTAATAAACATCCATCCCACATCCCACCATCACATACATACTTTCGAATAATATTACTATGTTTCTTACACATTTTATTTATTTTATTTATTTCATTAACACAATATAAACTTACAGCTAATTGCCAACACGTTTATATTTTAAAACTATTTATACTACTTATAATTATACGACGATAAAAATATTCTTATTTCAGTAATTATGGAAGGCAAAGCTTCTGTATAAACGTCACATGATTTTTTTACATAAATAAAAACGTCCAGAACATTTGTTTTTTATAAATACCGCTAAATTGTAGTCGCCGAGTGGAACTACTGCCAGCTATTTTACTTTTCAAGTATAGTGCATAGGCACTAAAAAAAAAGTGCAAAGTTGACTAAATTTAGTCAATAAGTGAAACTATCGCCAAGGCTACTTTACTATTCAAGAATAGTGTCTATAAAAAAAGTGTAAAGTTGACTAAATTGCTTGCCATCAACAAAATAGTGTGGCAAGTGACGTGTCGGGAGTCGCATCAACACGTTTAAAATAAGCATGCTTTACAAGTCAAGAGGCGCCTGCTTTAGACAACGACTCCGCGACTCCAATTTTTATATAGCCATGCATATCTTTATTAGTTTGAATTATTCAATAGCATCTAGCGTTCATTTTATATTTTAAAATATTATAATATGGACGCTACAAAAGATATGTTTCTTTAAGATAAGTTTGTAGTTATTGAAACTGCTCTGATGTTACTAACTAGCGATCTGCGACGGATGAATTTTCATAGGTTTATTTTTTTTATAGATAAAATACAAGTATATTCATCATCAGTCCACTGCAGTCCAGTGCTGGACATAGCCCTCTCCTAAGGCACGTCACTGGACAGGATCTTCATCCCTTCTCGTTCTTTACCCGCAACCCTAAGTATGCCGTCGCTCTACCTGCAGGGCGACTTCGCTACATTTGCCAATTTGAGGTCTCCACAAATATAATGTATTTAGTTTCTTATAAATGAAAAGAAACAAAACATAAATTTTTTCAATCGATTTAAAAAAAGAAGGTTCCATTTAATACTATTGCATTTTTTTTGTTAATTTTTGTATTTATCAGTACATAGTATAAAACAAAGTCGCTGTCGCTGTCTGTCCGTCCATATATATGCTTAAATCTTTAAAACTGCACAACAGATTTTGAAGCGATATTTTTCAATAGATAGAGTGATTCAAGAGGAAGGCTTATATACATAATACATGTACCTACACTCGCGCGAAGCCGGGGCGAGTAGCTAGCTTATTTATAATGCTTTATTGCACCAACATCAAAATTAGATACAATGGCAAATAAAATAAAAGAAGAAAGAAGGCAGGTACAAAAGGAGGTCTTATCGCTAACGCAATCTTTTCTAGACCACAGTATGGGATTTTTCTCGAGAGACCACAATATGGGTCTAAAAGAATATATTAAGGTTTCTTATGGGTCGGTAATCTACACGGGGTATCAAGCCCTGGTGTTTTAGGTATCCATGCACTATGGTAACCGTTTACCATCAGATGGGCCGAAAGGTAGTACCATCGTGACAAAAAAAAAATTTGCTTCTTATAAAATACACATGTATGGATATGGAGATAGGGCTGACACAAACCAAAATTTTGTCCTCCACTAGCAAAACGAAAAAGCTCGCCCGTCCGCGCCAACCTTAAGACCTAAATATAAAAATATGGACTAATTCGTTAACAGATATTATCGTCTGTCACAAGAATTCTTCCTTCGTGAACGTATTTTCATGTTTGTAATCGCGTGCTGGCGATAAGTATATAGGTCAGGTAGCCGAAACGCCGGGCTATCCGTCAAAAACTAAACAACAATAATAGCCGAACGTATGAATCGGGGCGAGGTTGAGTGCCTTCCGTCGACGACGCAAGATTGATCGCTGGATCGCAATTATGAAAAATGATTTTGTAATAAGTCTCCGGTCCAATTCACAGGCGGTAGCGAGAGCGAGTCAAAATGTCTGTGGGTGATAAAGGTAATCCTACAGTCCACACATAT
Organism: Achroia grisella; assembly: GCF_030625045.1. Classification (NCBI taxonomy): domain Eukaryota; kingdom Metazoa; phylum Arthropoda; class Insecta; order Lepidoptera; family Pyralidae; genus Achroia; species Achroia grisella. Next base: position 1,406,445 of record NW_026712653.1, on the reverse strand, counting down.
ATTGATAATGACAAATCTAGTCGAGACTACTGTTAATAAAAATGCATATTGTAATCAATTTAATAATAAGTAAATAAATACTTATATTGGATATGGACAGTACAAGAACAATGAAAGTGACAAAAAAACTCTGTAATATAAAAAAGGACATTCAAAATTAATGAAAAATAAAATATATAAAAATGTGTAAAGAATTTGCAACAAAATCGTTATCATTTCCTTGGCCTTTTCCCAAAAATTTGGGTATACTTGGGGATATTACATGTTAATTGGAGGAAATTATTATAGAACTAGAATTTTTTTTCATATAACGTGATATTTTATTAGTTCCTATAAACACTTATTTACTATTAAACAACCTTCACCTTTTAAATACTAAGCATCATCATTTAGCAGTTGTTGAACCCTCATACTTCAAATTTCGATAATGGATTGAAAGCTTCTAACAAGCTGTATAAAAAAACATTGCTCTAAACTATCACACGAACAAATATTTTACACAGATGCTTACTTTCATTATTTTCAAAAACTACATAAAATTTTCGTCCGCCAATTAGAAGTTTTATTATCAAGTTTGCTGCCAACCAAAGGATAGAATTTAATTCTATTAAGCTCTTATGACTTGCGCCAGCTCCCAAGTCCGTGACTCCCTCCAGTTAGCTGTTATGTCAGCTTTCACATGGGATTTTAACCTCGTGATTTGATTTTAAAGATTCTAACTTAAATTCGAGTAAGGGTGATCATATACTGATTATACAAATTTATTAGACTCAGAATTATTTTCATTATTCAAGACTAATTGTCCCCAATACTTACTTAGCTGGCTTGATATGCTGACTGAATCATTCTGTCTTGGTGATGCGAATGAAGAGGTTCTTAATAATAATAATAATCCTGATCAATTCACACAACACCATCTAGCCCCAAAGTAAGCAGAGCTTGTGTTAAGTGTACTAGACAACTGATATAAATCCATAGATATTCCTTTTGTAAATACATACGTAATATACGACGAAAACAACCTAACCTAGACTGATACAAATAATCATACTCAAGTATATCCCAATAAACAATCACATCTTAAGATAACTAACATTTTAACCTCTAGAACGGCAACACAGAAGTATACCAATGTCGTCAGTAGCGTCACATAATGACGTGATATTCATGGTGCTGTTCTAAGTATGGTATAGATATAGGTTTTAACTTAACACTAGGGCCGATCCCTCCAATCGATTCCCGTCTAATTCTAACGAGGATCGATATTACGGCGGCCTGAACCCCTAGAACCTCAGACTAAAGTCATGTCCGTCAGGCGGGAGTTGGTCTTCAGCCGCTCCTTAAATCCTTCCGCGAGAGCAATCTACACTCGCCCTCTATCGTCCGGTGAAGCTGTAAAGGCCAGCTGCGGCAAACAGCATTAGAGTGTCCGGATCAAGGGCCGTCAACTTGCTTACCATTCTATTCACAAAGCAAACAAAAACACGAAAGTAATGAAGTTAGAAGCAGCAAACGACGAATATTTGAATCTATTCGATTAAATAATCGATTATTGATCACAAAATGAAATAACGCCAGCAACGATAACGAATTCGACGCGACTATTCGAACAAGTCGAATGTCCGAGATATTTGCCGGCGATGCGGTCACGCCGCGTCCAATTTCGAATTCGATCTTATTAGCATAACGCGAGTGGTGGCGAATGCTCGTTGCAGTGTCCGAGACATTGGGACACACTGCTGTCACGGTTAGAGAACAAATATATTTCAAACAAAGTTGTATTTTTTGTGTGATTGTAGTAGTAAATAAAGTGTCGGATCGCATGGTAGAAAATAGCAACAATTAGCGTACGTAATTCAATACATTATATCAACAATACATTTTTAGAGAAAGCTATTATTGAATAGGTTTTGAAAGACTTGGCAAACAGAATGAAGATTATAAGTAAATTTAGAAAGTACAAATCAAACTATATTAAGCAATCGATAAAAAAAAAATAGAACCACTTCTTTTAAGAATTATGAGAATACGATATGAACACGTTGCTGCTTTTCAATGGTACTAGTGTGAAAAAGATAGAGGACACCAATTAAAACAACAGTAATAATAATAATAAGGAAAATAAAATAACAGATAAGCAAACAAGAGAAAAGAATACGTTATAAATTAAAATATTGCCATATATTATAATATAAAATAGAGATCTACTATGACATATATTACATATGGCAACAGTTTGACATCTGATGGCTAAGGTTATGCCTTATCCTGTAATTTCACTACCATAATTAATTCTATAAACTGGAACACAAATTTCAAAGCATCAAATATAAGTATAGATCCACTATGGTAAAAATTGTACGCATGTTGAGTCGTGAAGCAGTGACAAACAAACTCACTCTAACATTTATTATATTAATTAAAGTAACCTGTTATAAGCAATAAATTAAGAAAATGTTTTTTAATAATTAAATATCGGAATATATTCAACATAAATAATTTGACTAAAGAAATAATTGCTGTAAGTTCATGTCACGTTTTTCCATTTAACCATTACAAAATAAAATTCAAATATTCTAAATAATAATTGCACAAGCTCAGTTAACTTAGTGGCCGTGTGTAGCGACATTTATACTCCTATTTTATATAGTATTTAGATGCACATTAAGAGTCATCTTTAACTCGAGAATGTACCGATCGAGTTTCATTACCATACCGCTTGTCGAGGACACTCCGCTGCAGACATGTTCACTGTTATATAGGACTGTATACACAAGTCAAGTATACACACTTATGTAGTGTGATATGCAGGCAAGATTACGGCTTTGGTGCTTTTTGAATAGATAGCAGCTTCATTATCATATTTGCTAGTTCACGAAACGCTGACTTGGTTTAGGGTTTCGATCTGCTCGGTCAACATGAGATACAACAGATAATCAGTTCTAAGAAAATATAACGACTAAAAGAAACTAACTAGATATCTGACTAAAACAAAATTAATCGAACATAAATATATTATTTGACGGCCTCGGTGGTCTAACGGTTTAGCAAACCACCCTACTTCTGATGTCGCGGATTCAATTCCTCGCGCGTGCAAACATTTGTATTCATGAGTATGATTATTTGTATCGGTCTGGCTGTTTTCTAAGTATAATATGTATGTATTTACGAAAAAAATTCGATGTATTAGTATCAGTTATCTAGTACCCATAACACAAACTTTAGTTAGCTTAACGTGGGTCTAGATGGCGCTATGTGTATTGTCCTGAGATTATTATTATTTATTACTTAAATAATTTACGATCATTCAATAAAACATTTCTATAGTGATAATGTATATCTAGAAGAACTCTTTAAAAAATCAAACGACTAGAATAATGTGTTGCACGGTGATGATAGAAACAGGTAACGTAAGAGAATTGCATGTGACTGTCTTTAGGAAGCCTATGATATATTTGATGACCAATAGAATAATAACAATCAACAAGGAAGTAGGAAATAATTTAATTAAGTTATGTATATTGAAAAATGAACATAGTTTTGCAGTATCATTACGATAAGTAAAGTAGCCACAACTTCGACAGAAAGAATCTTCATCAAAGAAAGTACGATGACATTCCATATTTCTAGCGTCTAACCGTGGAAGTAACAATTCTTTTTTAATAACATTTATATTATGCTTAGTATAAAACCTGTGCATATATCTGCAAGTCGTACTAAATTAAGAAATAAATGAATTGAATCTTATTCTAAATAGTTGAAGGTGTTAAACGGTAATTATAAGAAGGCTGAGTGAAAACAAAAGGTTCTGCTCGTATAGAGGTTATATGTCGAGAATGCGATTCCACGAGCAAGGCCCGGGCGCATTTTATCGCCGACTAATGATCTCCAGCGGGTGCTCTAATGAGAGAGGCGGTCGCTTGCCTCGCCACCAATAAAATATTTATGAAACCGTCCCAACCCGTAATGGGACGAGTCAACTCGCCCGTTAGAAAAGTCCCCCCCTATTAACATCTATACGGAAAATTAGAGCGTCCTGCTCTCGTATGTTCAGGAATAAGTAAAGACAATAGCCGATCGCATGTCGTGGAGAGTCGTTAAGTCGCAGCGGATTTAAGAGACAGCTTCTAAATATCCAGTGGCAGTGTGCGCATGCGTCGCAGATCCGTATCGCGCGCACAATACCGCCGCCCCGTCACGACGGTAGCAGAAATATGGACGCGCGCCCGCATACTCGCTTGTTTTATGTTAATGTACGGCATAAACGGCGAAAAATATCGCGTCGCCGCCGTGATGGAGCCAGATATCGGATTAACTATCGGCATTACAATGATTTCAATTAGGCATTCGGATGTGCGCGACGCACGGGAATAATTAAGGCAAAGTCGACGTTCTCTCCCGGCGCTATCGCGCTGTCGATCGCGGGGCGAAATTCCGAAACCTAATAAGTCCCGGCCAGTCTCATTTGTGTAAGGAGTCGCCCGGGAAAAAAGAACAATACGCCCGATAAAGGAGACGGCCCAATAATTTAGGGTCATTGTTTCGCCTCTCAATTTATGGAGTGCGGGTGCACGATTGATTTGTAGGCTTAGAAGGGGATTCTTGGGAGTGTTGGCTTTTTAAAGATTATCCAGTGACGGTTGCGTCAAGAGTTCAATTTATTCGCGTGATATACATACAATGCGCATTGAAATACGCGATAGGATTGGCCAGTGGCGCTGGGCGGGGTGATGACCATATACGTGCTGGTCGTGATGCACATATTAAGTTGGACTCTCTACATGGATTGCGGTGGGATGCCGAGGAATTACGATAGGCACCGATGACGGCCGCGATCGTGTACCAACCACAATGAAATGAACATCCGGAGATTCGAGCCCTCGGCGACTTTGTTATGGGTTGATATTAAATTGTCTGCTGATATACGCTAATTCGTAGGCGTGAAGCAGAACGTTGTAAGGCATGTTCCATTTGCTGGTTCGTGTCGTGTTCCATTCTTGCTTCGGGAAATCGTTTATCGTTAAACATATTAGACTATTCTTTATCTGGCTTTTGTATTTTTATTTATTAAACAAGTAGTGATTTTACATTAATTTAGTTCTTAATGTTATGTGACTATGATATCCGTTTCTAATTGTTTAGCTGATGTGATAATTTCAATTGATCAAAACAGTCCAGAAACAACTAACAATTGTTTTATGGCTTCTCTATTTATATAGATAATGCCTTTTGAGTTTCGCATCTCGCCTGACACTTGTCTATACTATCATCTATGGTCCGTCCTCATTAATTGGTACCCAACGCATTCTCGACCGTCCTCTATAAATGGCACATCGCTTTATGGTATCGGTGCGTTGTTGCAGTCAGTTGCGCCCGCGCATGTAATTGGTGGACCGCCGTTTGACATTTACACGCGCCAAGATGGCCGCCGATGCGATATGGCGACGAAGAATTGACAAATAGGCAACTCGCAGCTCGTTAACCCTATGGATAATTGGGTTCGCATGCTAACATGAAATCTGTAGATTTTTCGCATGTATCTAATACCTATATATCACTGTCAATCACTCTTAATCATTGAACAATCTTGATGAAACATTAAATATTACTCGCAATCTCATTTTAAAAGAATAAGAGCTGAGTTTTTAGTCAGTTCTTAGCTCGAAGGCACTCCAAAATCATGGTTGCTTTACCATATCATAGGAGTCTGTAATAGACCTACATGAATAAAGATATTTCGATTTGTTTTTACTTTTTTTAAGTGATAAGGATAAATTGTTTGAACCTGGTAGATACAGTTAATTCCGAGAGATACAAACCTTTCTATTTAAATTATAATCTGTATATTAAATGTATATCTACTAAACATGATTAGTTGGGTTCTTAAAGCATCAAGACAAACACTTTTTTAACTATATATATATCTACTAGCTTTTGCCCGCGGCTTTGCTAGCGTTAATTTATCCCCTTAGGGGTGGAATTTATCAAAATCCTTTCTTAGGGGATACCTACGTCATAGTAGCTTTGTGCATGCAAATTCTCAGCCCGATCGGTTTAAAATTGACAAAGTTTCATACAAACTTTCAACCCCTATTTTATCTCCTTGGGGGTAGAATTAATCAAAATCCTTTCTTAGCGGATGCCTACGTCATAACATCTACCTGCATGCCAAATTTCAGCCCGATCCGTCCAGTGGTTTGGGCTGTGCGTTGATAGATCACTATGTCAGTCACCTTTGAGTTATATTATATATTATCTATAGTACGATTGATATGATGCATCGGTCTGAATGATTGTTATATATATTTATTTATGTATTAAAAAATGTATGTACATCTAAGTATTTATATCAGTTATCTAGTACTCACAATATAAGCTCTGCATACCTCGGGGCTAGAAAGACGTTGTGTGAATTGTCCAGTGGTTTATTAATATAATATTCTTTACAATATTACTATTTTCTAGTTATTTTTAAACTTTCGTGTTTACTATACATTATTTATATTATTAACCGGGTCTTAACACGAACTCATTTTATGCCAAATAAAGGTATTTACCTCTCTCTTACTATTTTTTCTGCCTGCGATATAATATATATATATATATATATATAGATAGATAGATATTTACTTTCTTATTATTATTTATATTTATATAATGTACCATATATTTATGTATCTTTCGCTATGATACAACAGCTAAGGTCCTCAATCCCAAATCCAATGTATATACTAAGTTTTATGATTACTTAGCTACGTAAGCATAACATACAAGTGTCATAAAACCTTAGTATATTGGTATATTAATTAAACTGATATTATAATTATTAACAGCATCCTATTGAGCCGCAACAAAAGCGAGCGTCTTCGTTTCCGCGTTAAAAGGGTTTTGATCGATCAAGTAGCGAGGCGACGCGACGGCGAGGCGAGTCGACCGATGATGGATGCTGTACCAGACAAACTATTCATCAATCTGCAATGACAGCCTCAACGGGTGTCGCCAGTGTGGCCTCAGCTTTACACAGTTAAGGATGCGTTTATCTCTCTCAACGTTGACAAACGAAACCATCTTATAAATTGCAGTATTCTGCATAAGTGTTTAATTATACATTTTTTTACGCTAGTTGGCATTCATAAGATTGCTCTAGCTGGTTATGTAATTTCATATGCACTCAACAGACAGAAACACGAGGTAGCAAATCAAACTATTTGTTGCCAGAAATTGTTGGTAAATAATATTAATATTGTGGCAACACTGCTGTGTTATTATTAATTCTCTTCCATCCCTACCCACAAGTGCACAGGATAATTGAAAGAATTTAAAGAATTGTACTCTTACCATACAAAAATGTAACATACGTTTTTCCGTAAAGTTCCTATTTCAATCGATGGCCAGCAACAGCCTCCTGCAGCAATAGTTAAAGCCTAGGAACCCACACAAATTTCCTTACCATCTTTATAAATAGCAATCCTTCTTCTGTCCCTCCATTACAACCTATATAAAAATACATTGTAAATAAACTGGCTTTAAAAAAAAAAAGTAATTCAATTGAGTTTCTTGCCAGTTCTTCTCAATTGGATCTATATACCGAACTGGACGGTAGGGAAAAAAATAAAATTATAATGTAAAAATTTGACGTTCATAAGCGGCTAAAATGTCTTACATGAATAAATGATTTTTGAATTTGAATTTGAATTTGAATTATCCATTAGTAATAAAATTTAGGTATGACAAGTACTTCTCCAAAATATAATCGAATTATTTTATGTTGGGCTAAAAAGGACTTGTATCCAGAGCCGTAAAATATGAAATAAAAAAAAATATATATATAATCGAAAATCGAATTTCGAACATTGTAATATTCCATTTTTAAACCAAACATTATTCCAAAAAAATCCAGAGAATAATTAGCAATGCAAAAACACAACTACACATTTCCAAGTCGGGCAGACTGGCGCCGGCGCAGATCCTATGATTGATCACTTCCACCTAAAGACCATTTGGGGTGACACTGACACCCTTAATTGATACAATCACTTTATCAGATGTCTGTTCACCTTTGTTTAAAAAACAATTTTTAGTTGCCCTTTAAGTGTAATTAATAATAAAAAACTTGTTAAATTAATACATTTCATATTGTTCCATTTTATGCACAATGAACAAAAAAAAACAATTTTTAGTTCCTTTTCCCCATTAGGTGTAATTATTAAAAAAATCCTTTTAAATTAATAAAATTCATATTGTTCCATTTTCTGCTCGGTGAACACTATACCACTTCTATTTATTTATTTACTGTCCATGCTTTTGTGGAATATAAAATCTTTATATGCTCACCATTGAAAATATACATACGTCATTACAGTAAGCAGAATATTTATATTATTACAAAATTAAAATCAGAACACATATAGATAAAGATAATAAAAATATTAATCTAGAATATTTCGGAAAACGTGTTTAATCTCAAAGTAAGTAAATATTATATTGGGTATTAAATAACTGACAGAAATACATATATATTTTAACTATTCTTATACAGAAATGCATAATACGAGAATCGAACGCGCGACCATTACAAATATATATCTATATAGTATAACTTTGATATATTATTATTATTTACGTTTCTTTCATTCCATTCTAGCGTCATCTACCTTCTGTCTTTTGTTTCTTTTCTGCCCAGAGGTTATCTGGTAGAGATAGCTTAAGGAATAATTGCAGCCTTTTGTATAATCATACTCTATAAATGTTGTTCGTTATATTTTCAGGTGTAATAACGAGTAATAAATAAAAAAAATACTACTGCAACTGATATACAGACAGACAAATGATACTAAACTGCATTGCTTTAATATACATTTTTGTAAAAAGTGTAAAAATCCATGTTAAAGACCGCGACAAACTGATACAAAGGTTTGAAGTTTATCACATCTTTACTTGTATCGGAGATAAATAAAATTAGAAATTGATGTCTCACACAAATTTTACCGGCAAGACGCCATTTTATTTATCACCACAGACAAACAACCATATTTACCAATAATATATATATACTGAAACGTTTACACAAAGATCGAAATTGTACATTTGTAGGGTGTCCATAATAAACCTGTCGGAGACGAGACAGTCCGATACTCGACATCGCACTTATCAGTGGACATAATGTCCTCAATTTTACGACAACCTTGTGCGGTGCGCGTGCGCATAAATTTTAACAAACGTCACGATCGGAGGTTTTATTTTACGGATCAAGGAAATTGGAACGATATTTCAACGATAATGTTATTGTACTGCAGATAAGATATTTTTATTATATCTGTTCGACTTAGAATTTACATAAATTTCACTTCTATCTTCAGGTAACCCCATATCCTTAAATAAACAGATATATCTCTAATAATAATATCAGGACAATTCACACAGCGCCATCTAGACCCAAGTTAAGCTAGCTAAACCTTGTATTATAGGTACTTGATAACTGATACTAATACATAGATTTTATTTCGTAAATACATACATTATACATCGAAAAGTCACAGACCGATACAAACAATCATACTCATAACTACAAATGTTTGTGCTAAGCGAGGAATCGAACCAGCGACCATTGGAAGTTAGGCGGTGTACTAAACCGCTATACTACCAGGGCCGTACCATATATATCTGTGCAACTGCAACACAGTTTTTCTATAAGCTAATGTAGTTAATAATTTTGTATTGGTTTAAACAAATTCTTTGGCCGGTCCAGAACTCCAGTAAGTTCTATATTAGAATGTGTATCTACTACTATGCTACTACTAGCAGGTTCCTACCAGATTTGTCCGGGTAGGGAGAGAAACACGAGCGGTGAAGGTGAGTGTTGATGTACGACGGTAAGAGCCCCTAAACCTACACCAGGGTCACAAGTCCCGGGAACTGCTCGGAGTTTCTCTGGCACACGATGGACCCGGCACCCGCAAGGTATCTCCATGGAGAGTTAACTCTTTTTTCCGAATACTCTAACGCTGTTGGCCGCAGTTGGCCTTTACAGATCACCAGACGATAGGAGGCGAGTGCAGATGGCACTCCAAACCCGCGGAAGGACTTATGGAGCGGCTGAAGGCCAACTCCCGCCTAACAGATACGATTTCAGTCTGAGGGCACCGCTAGGATTCGAACTTCTGCTCAGGTCGTCGTGATTTCTCCGTTTGAATTGGACGGGGGATCGATCGGAGGGGTGAAAGTGAAGGAGCTTCTCTCTATATATATTTAATTTATTTGTTCGTTGGTTGTTGTCAGTCGATCCAGTGATAATATTGGCAGTGTACAAGTCACACGCGAGCCAGCGTTCACACGCAAGCGATCGCTAGATTAATGCGAACATGATGTATATAGCGCCAACATTGTAATCATTTAAACCTTATTAATATGCGAAAATAACTTTGTCTGTCTATCTGTCTGTTTGTCAGGATTTCAAGCCAAAATTATTGAACTGATTTAAATGAAATTTGGTACACCGATAGTCTAGATTCTGAGAAAGGACATAGGCTACTTCTTAATGCGAAAAAAGGGTCGAAAAGGTTAAAGGGAGAGATAGATGGTAGTATGGAAGTATCGTCATTTTTAAAACTAGAAGCTTCAGACTTTATTATTAGGCTGTTAATTATAAATAAATAGGACTTTTCAAATATTTATTGAAATTCGTCATTTTAAAAGCAAGAACGATGAAACTTATTTCTTTGGCTTTTTATAATTAGCCTAAGAAATTAAAAATACTTTCCCAGGTCACTGTTCTACGCGCACGAAGGCGCGGGTACAACTAGTGTAATAGCAACGGATAGTTAGTGTAAGATAAATATAGATAATAGAAGACTTTCTACAAAGCCTAACTGACTTTGCGTGAAGTTGAAGGGAGTTTAACAGTGGATAATCCAATATTTAAATATATATGAGCTAGTCCCAATAGTCAAACTAAAGGTTGTATTGAAAATGTTCAACATTTGTTGATGGAATGCGTCAAGAATAAGACAGACGAGTCTTGCTAAAAAAATAATAAAAAAAATAGGCATTTTACAAAGTATGTTATCGGAACCTGAAATAGAACAGTAAAAAATTAAATAGCTCCTAAATAAATAAAGAGAAAATATCTATGAAATTCTATCATTAGGGGTTTTAGGCTATTGTGAGATGCTAAGACCTGTAGCACCTGTGCTGTGTAGATCTCTTGTGCTCGCCCTTTTTCAAAGTTCGCTACCTAGACCCGTGGGGGACAAGTTTCGAAGGATATTCTTAAGAGCGAAGGTTTTTATCTCCTCAGGACAGAGTGATTACTATCTATTTAATCCAAACATACGCGTTTAATACTATAAATATGAAATTCTGTCTGTTTGTTGTAACATTTTCACAACAAAAGGCTAAAGAAATTAAAGATACTGTATCACATGGACAGTAGGTTTATTTCAAATTTAAAAAATGCAGACGAAATCATAGGATATACTAATACTTGACATATTTTTCTAAAAAATATATATTTAAGTTGTGTAATTATTTACAAATAAAATATCTCCGTCCCTTTCGCTCTCTAACTGCGTGAATGAGACACATATAAATTGGCAATTGTCAGTGGTTAGAACTCGCGTGGGCGCTAGGGTGACAAAGCATCGCATGTCCGCGGACAATGTCGTTGGGACACGAGGACAGCGTGTTCACACGATCAGATTGTGCTTGCTTTATGGTACCGAACGGCTGCCATTAGTTAAGACCACTGCTTGTATTGCCTAATTAGAATTGCTGGTCTCGATGCGAGCAGGTCGTCTACGGACTCCGTTTCTTTAAATCTTTATTTATTTATTTATTTAGTAGCTACCCACCCCGGCTTGGTACGGGTGTACATGTAGTATATATATATATATATATATATATATATATATATATATATATATATATATATATATATATATTCATCTTTTTAATTATTAATGTATGTATATATTTATATATAATATGTATGTAATTAGTGTATTTAATGTATGTACGTATTTATGTGTATTATTTTTTTAATTATAATTCTATTAGCCGCATTAAATTATCTCTGCACATTCCAAAGGTTGACTAGGAGAGAAGAGAATGCTATACCATTAAGTCCCGTTTTACCATTATAGTGATCAATAAAGCAAATAAATAAATAAAATAAAATAAACCTTCCTCTCGAATCACTCTATCTATAAAAAAAAACCGCTTCAAAATCCGTTGCGTAGTTTTAAATATATAAAAATACATAGGGACAGACAGCGACAGCGACTTTGTCTTATACTGTATACAGCAGTGAAAATATTTAGTAAGATATATGTATGTACATAAAAATAAAGACTTCTAATTATTACATATACAAGAAAAAACATTTCTTATTATTTAATTTTCCTACTACTCTATTATTTAAAAATAGTGTCTCACCCCGGACCGCTCGTGTGCTCATAACTAATAACTATTTACTTGAATTGTGTATATGTTACTATAATATGTACTCACCTGTTTTGTTTTGCTAAATATTTTATATCAACTTAATAGTTGTATAAATTATATTAGTACAAAAAAATTAAATAAAAATACAAAATTATACAGTCTATCTCTTAACATTCATCGTATATTTTCAGCATTCCCTAACCATTTAAATCGATACCTACGAACTACTGTATTACGAATTCGTTCTGTCAAACGTTGAAGACAAAATCTACTAATAAACCTCAGATGTTGACCAAATTTATTCTACTTTAATACTCATTATTACAAGTATCTTCACCCCTACTATAAAATAACTAGATATACGTACCAATTAATATACATAAAAAAGTATTTCAATATAAAACAAAACGCGTCGTTCAAAAAATGCATCGACCTTCAGTAATCGGCTCCAAATTTTCAAAGTCAATAAATCAATCAAGCGATCGGAGGACCGGCCAGGGATATAATAAATAAAATAAAAAGTTGGACTGGTCGCCGCAACAAGGATAAACACTCAGTCCGTTATTGATGGACACATTTCAAATGCCATTTAGATAGTGTAGTGGCGTTGACGCATGATTATTGTCGCACGCGAATGGACACGGCGTTCCGTTTGAGGTGACTTTGTTGTGGGGTCGATTTTACAATAAATAATCATATACACATATCTATATTATATCATACATCATTTATACGTACGAGGCGCTACTGCGATATAAAATAAATATAATTACTCATATCAAACGTACATAAGGCTTGATTTTCCAGTATTTTTTGTTCCATTATCTAGTTATCAACTTTATTGTTTTAGGTATTAATAACGTTGTTTGTTGAACTCGTGTTTGGGACATTAGATAATGGAAATTAGATTTAAATTTCATAATACACTAGCTAGCTACACGCCCCAGCTTCGCACGGGTGTACATGTATTATATATATATATAAACCTTCCTATAGAATCACTCTATATATTAAAAAGCCGCTTCCAAATCCGTTGCGTAGTTTTAAAGATTTAAGCATACATAGGAACAGACAGCGACAGCGACTTTATTTTATATGTTGAACTTGCTACTCGCCCCGGGTACGCCCGGGTGTATTGTATTATATATACAAACCTTCCTCTAGAATTACTCTACCTATTAAAAAAACAGCTTCAAAATCCGTTGCGTAGTTTTAAAGATTTAAGCATACATAGGGACAGACAGCGACAGCGACTTTTATACTATGTAATAATGATAAATGGATAGCTGTAATCTGGATATGACATTTTTTTTTCAGAATAAGGAAGACAATCTATAAAGGTACCAAATGTTTTGTAACTTTAACGTGTAGACATCTAATGCCACTATAAAATAGTTGACAAACAACAAAAATAAAATCCCCAATTAACACCTTATCGTATCGCCATAAAACAATTCGAAAACACCTAAATCGACTTACATGTGTACGGTTTAAAACAATAAAAATTTTAAGTCGTCAATCGAAAATCTCTTAAACCTTGCAGCTCTGTTGAAGCCAGGGTTCGGACGTGCCACTCGGTTTAGAACTAGCCACAGAGTAATTATAATTACTGTTTATTTTTGGTCTACTGTACTTTTTTTTTATTTCTTTTTAAATTTAGAGACTTTTGTACCATCTAAGTACATGTCAGTCCCATTCGGTTTAGAACTAGCCATAGAGTAATTAAAATTACTGTTTATTTTTGCTCTACTCTACGTTTTTTTATTTCTTTTTAAATTTAGGGACTTTTGTACTCTTAGTTGTCAGTCCCATCGGTTTAGAACTAGTAGAGTAATTATAATTACTGTTTATTTTTGGTCTACTGTACTTTTTTTTATTTCTTTTTAAATTTAGAGACTTTTGTACCATCTAAGTACATGTCAGTCCCATTCGGTTTAGAACTAGCCATAGAGTAATTATAATTACTGTTTATTTTTGGTCTACTGTACTTTTTTTTATTTCTTTTTAAATTTAGACCTTAAGACAAACAAATGTCTGGGAAACTACGACCATTTTTTTTTTATTACTTTTTATTTTTGGGACTTTTGTACCATCTAAGTACATGTCAGTCCCATTCGATTTAGAACTAGCCACAGAGTAATTAAAATTACTGTTTATTTTTGCTCTACTGACCTTTTTTTTTATTTCTTTTTAAATTTAGGGACTTTTGTACCATCTAAGTACATGTCAGTCCCATTGTACCCTAAAACCAATCAATACTACTGTACTTAAAATTTGCTTTTGGTTTTGTGATTCAAAGAGGCAAGTTATTTTTATCACATTGAAATTACTATTTTTGAAGCCTGACATTACATGTTAGCATTATCGTATAACAATTTAACTTTATTCTGCACAAAAATATATTTATAAAAAAAAAAGCATTTTATCTATACATATAAATAAAATTGAAGTGTCTGTTTGTAATATTGAAATAACCGTTCTTACCTACATGCATATGAATATAAATACGGTGCATACACCAAAATAACATTTTTTACAATTTTTGTGTGTCTGTCTGTTTGTTCCATTTAATCTCTGAAATGACTGGGCCGATTTTGACGGGACTTCTATTGGCAGGTAGCTGATGTAATAAAGAGCAACTTAAGCTACTTTTAATTCAGAAAAAATAAAGTTAAATTCCACGTGGACTAAGTCGCGAGTACAGATAGTATATAATAAATGCTAAACAAAAAGAAACCTTATCGTTTAAAGCAATCTTTTATAGACGACGTAGGAGATCGAAGATTTCAGTAAAGAAAAGGTAGATGGGGTACTATAAAAATCAAAATATATGTCAATAAAAATACATACACATAAAAATACTAAATGTATATATGTTGACGATGATCAGTTAACTCTACTCTATAATACAATTTAGAAATATAATTTCCACAAACTACAAACTAAGTTCGTGAACCGACGCGTAGTATTCAATCCACAAATTCATTTAACGTCAATGGGTTGCGGAAAAAGTTGACCGTCACTGAACTGACCGATTTGGCCGTAAATTAGAGTGGGACAGACTGAAATGCGTCGAATTGACTCCGTTTCGACGATAAAATACGTCAAAATATAGTCCGTTAAAAGTCCAATAACAAGGTATAAATAATACGAAGTGTTTGTGATTACATATATAATTTATTATGTACTAGCTGTACCCGCGACTTCGTCCGCATGGAATTTAACTTTATTTTTCTAAAATAAAAGTAGCCTAAGTTACTTCTTATTACATCAGATACCTGCCAATAAAAGTCCCTTCAAATCGGTCCAGCCATTTCAGAGATTAGCCAGAACAAACAGACAGACAGATAAAAATGGTAAAAAATGTTATATTGGTGTATGTACCATATTTATATTCATATGCATGTAGTAAAAATCGGTTATTTCAATATTACAAACAGACTCCAATTTTATTTATATGTATTGATAAAATGTTTATATATTCTCACAATGTGTATATCGTTGTAAAATAAATATGCATCCCCACAATAATTATTGATATTAAACTTCATTTAATAGGCCTCAGTGGTCTAGCGGTACTTCCGATGGTCGCGGGTTCGATTCCTCGGACGGTACAAAGATTTGTATTAATGAGTATGATTGTTTGTATTGCTTCGGAATGGTATAGAATGTGAGGTACAACTGTGGATGTTGGATAACATGATATTCATGGTACTTACTGTTCATGTATAAGCTACGTTTACCACTTACCATCAGGTGGTCTGTTAGCTTGCCAGTCAAATATATATTTTTTAAACAACCAGTACCAGGCCCCCGCACCAGGTGACTCCATGGAAAGTTAAGTTTTTTGTTTCGGACTACTCTAACGCTGTTGACCACAGCTGGCCTTTACAGCTTCACCGGACGATAGGGACGAGTGCAGATGGCACTCCAAACCCGCGGAAGGACTTATGGAGCGGCTGAAGGCCAACTCCTGCCTGACGGATACGACTTTAGTCTGAGGGCACCACTATAGGCTCAGGCTGTCGTAATTTCGATCCCCTTTTCAATTGGACGGAGGATCAATCGGAGGGATGAAAGTTAAGGAGCTTGTCTCTCTATATTAAAAATTAAAAAAGCCTTTTTATTTCTTGCTTATTACAAATTTATGGTGTTAGTAACTTAGAAATATATATTTATCACTATTTGTTAATTTATAATTATTCAAGTATTTTTATTATTACTATTATTTACTATATGTATTTATTATTTAATCTATTTGATAATATGTATTTATATATTTACATATATTTAGATCAAGAACCCCATTTTGGGTAAAGGCCTCCTCCAGTCTCTGTTTTGTGCTACTAATGTCCAGTTTGAGCCAGCTACTCGTTTGATATCATCCTCCCAGGGAGTCAAAGGTCTTCCTTTACTTCTCTTGCCTGGTGGTCCGCTCCACAAAGTTACTTGCGTTGTCCATCTCTGGTCTGTTGCTCTCGCGATATATCCTGCCCATTTCCATTTGATCCCTTTAGTTCTCCCTCTAATCCTGGTGTGTCTTATTTTGTCATTTTTTAATATTAAGCATGGTCCTCTTTGACATACGTTGATTCTAATCGGTTTGACATCCATACGGCATGGTAAGAGACTGCAATTCATAACTTTTGTTTTTATAGCTATTGGCATATTATAGTCTCTCTATATATGTTTGATTTATTTGTTCCTTGGCTATTGTCAGTCGATCCAGTAATAATATTCGCAGTGTAAGTGTAGTTAAAATGGACGTGCAGTTCAAAAATTTAAATACTAACCCTGTACGGAACACCGTACCATAACAATAATATACTTATAAATTATCATTTACGTAGCATATATCATTTTATTACATTTTACTATACAATAAATATGGGCGCTCACTACGGGACGTATCTTTTATTTATCATCCCCGTAGATTATCAATTATAACTATCAATTATCATTATCAACAAGTGTAGGAACAACCCCTACAAACCCTAATACCAATAAACTGATCGACTTAACCGTTACATATCGGGAGTGAAACGTATTGCTAGTAAAGGACTGTTGACCCCATTTCTAGCAATGTAGATAGTTAGATAGATAATTGATTTATTGCCAACACAACAAAAATAATATAATTTACAATAAGACACAAAATAAGAAATAAATAATAATATAGAAAGTTGGCAATAGGAGTTGCCTCAGCTGTTGCTGATATAAGCACAACCTCAATGAGGTGCACCTATACAGCTCTGGTGTTCAGGCAGCCCCCATTACTCATTAAAAAAAAAACTAAGATACGGGTTTTTTACTATATACAGATACATATAAATTAAACAAAAAAAAATTAATAAGATCTAGAATCCACAAATATAAATATATATAACATGAATGTACATGTCAATTGACCTCCACAAGGTCCCCCTGGAAACAGCTTTGTTAATTCCTGTTGAATTCGTCACGATGGGTTGACCTAACTTCTGTCTCATCCTATCATCCTCCACTGGTGCCCCGCCAGCGTAAACCGTTAGCGCAGACGTATGCACCATCTCATTATCAACCCTTCAAAACCGTAACGTATCCATTAAAAGAACATTAACAAAACATCAATAACTCAATAGAAACAAAATACAGCCGTTGCATTTTAGTAACAATGAAAATTAATCTCACGTTTTATACGGATCAATAAAATATATGCATATAAAAATCGTCGTGGATCGTTAAAGAGACGAACTATATCCGATTTCTGATCGTAAAACGGCAATGAAATCTTTTGACGGACTTTTAACGATCATCTAAACATTGCTATAAAAAAACAAATATTTATACGGAACTAATAAACACGATGAGGTCCAATATTGATTATGAACTCAAAACAAAACGATATACGATTGAGATTTATGTAAAAAAAATTAGGAATGAATAAGATAAATGTAATTGGGAATAAATATAATTTATATTATTACGAGTATTTTATTACTGTTTTGATTGTGTAGTTGTTTCTACATTTATAAATGGCAAGCAGTGTGTATAGTAATAATAACATCTAGACATGTTGCAGAAAATTTCAACACATGTCTTCATCATTATATAACTCATCCACGCGTGGCTAAAACCCGCGTGTTTGAACGTATTACACCCGTCAAAAGGGAGATATATAAAACATATATTTATATATTAACAATAATAAAGCCTTAAGCCTAGCCAGTTTCACTCACTTACTTTCATACTTCTCCAAAAACCTGTAATTCTAAACACATGTAGAATAGTCCGCAGATTTTTGTCATCATAATGATTTCTTTTATAATTGTCATTGTTTGGTGATATTCACCCGCAATGACAAGTTTAACACCCCATCAAAGGGAGATATATAATATATATATATATAAAACAATAATAATAAAAATAAATGATCACTATAAAATAACCGATATATGTATATTGTGAAACTGTATAATAATTTATTTTTTGCTTGCTACATGGTAATTTTGATCTTACAATATATGTGTTATTCTGATGTATAAGCTATATTATTGTAAAGTTTCATTAATATCCATTCAGTAGTTTTTGCGTGAAAGAGTTTTTTTTTCTTGGCTTGTTTGGGTTATTGTCAGATGTTTTGTAGCACCTGTAGCACTGGGACCTACATAGATCTATTGTGCTCGCCCTTTTTCAAAGTTCGCTACCTAGACCCGTCAGGGACAAGAATTGAAGGATATTCTTAGGAGCGATAGTTTTTAACTCCTCAGGGTGCTCTACCCTAAACTTTCCTAAAGAGGTATTTCGTTTATGCATGAGTGGGCTACAACCACATAAGATGTGTAGTGGCGTTTCCTTTTCAGTTTGGCAGAATCTGCAGATTTTTGTCGTGCATAGGCCTAGGTAAGCCATATGCTTGTTTAACTTGCAGTGTCAACGTGCAGTGAAAGAGTAACAAACAACCACCTTCACATCACAGAAACTTCCGTGTTTATAATATTAGTAAGATTTCTAACGCTATAAAAGTAATGAATTGAGTATCTACATAAATGTCTGTTATTTACATGTTTTTGTTATTTTCATAAAGTGTCCATTTATCAATTGATCGCAGAAAGAATTATTAGAATCTGTTTATATTAAATGCAATTTTATATATATAACGTTTCGCGTTTTTGTATTCGATTGTTTTAATTAAAAAATTTGTATTTAAAAATGAATCTGTATTATTGTAAACATGTACAACATTTATTTGACAAGAACTCGAGCTGAGTTTCTAGTCAGTTCTTCTCATCTCGAAATCATTCCGAACTGATGGTAGATTTAACATATCATAAGAGTCTGTAATAGACCTACATGAATAAAGATATTCTGGATTGGAAAAAATCCGTAAAAACGGAAACTCTTTTAGAAGTTGGTCAAAAATATACAAAAAAAATAGATTTATATAATTCTGTCACTTTGAACTAAGAGATAAATCATCAGAGATTAGTTAATTAAAACGGAAACTGTCATTGGAACGTCCCACCACTCAATCAAGTCCCCGATTGTGCTGGCGCCAGTAAAAAAAACGGCTTTCATCTCAAAGGATGGACTATTATGGAAAAAAAACAAAAACGGCGGAAAACAAGTGATGGAGATGGTATCGACTGTCGATAGAGTTATGGTGTGAAATTAAAGAAAGTTAGTTTTACACGTGAGTTTGTTTTGGTGACAATCAGATTGAGCGACATAAAATAAGATGACTGGATGACGCCTTGCTGACGTGTGAATTGTCGTTAGTCGGTGGTCTAGTGGTTTAGCACATCGCCTTACTGACAATGGTCGCGGGTTCGATTCCCCATACGGTACAAACATTTGTATTCATGAGTATGATCATTTGTATCATTCTAGTTTGTTATATATATTATGTATGTATTAAAAAGTATATCCTGTTAATATTTATTTATACATTTTTTTTTGTGAATACACACATAACTGAAATAAATATATCATATATATATATATATATATATATTGTACCTCACATATTAATTATTTAAAAAAGAATATATTTTCAGGCAATAAAACAACTATACATATATGTACTAGTCACGAACCTAGGTACTTTATTACAAAACTATTATACATTAGCTACCTTTTCTTGTAAAAGATAAACAAGGCTCCATCACACATTGACAATCTAAATAAGGCCCGCCGCAAACCGGCTACCGAGAGACGCGCACGATCTCCTAAATATTCCAATTCTCTCCAGGCAATTCATAAGAGATGCATGCACTAGATAGCCAATTTGTAGAGCTGGGGCCGGTTGCCTGCGATTCTTAAATGCTGATATGGTAATAGGAAAAACTTTGGTTAAAGGGCGCACGTGCGGTTGCCCTATGGCAGTGATTCCCAAAGTGTCTATATCGACCCCCAGGGGTCTATGACAAACTGCAAGCGGTCTACGACAGCGGTCGTCTTGTTCACTTCACGCTTTTAACACTAAACTTTACGCTTAGAAATTTACAAAAAATCAATATCAGGTGTGGGGTCTGCCCAAAACCGAAGAATATGGCAAGGGGTCTACGACACAAAAAAAGTTTGGGAACCTCTGCCCTAAGGCCTTGCGGTAGGTCAATAATATTGAATATTTTATATCACTAGATGTGTGCGAAAGATTATAGTACTATTATATTATATTATGTCGAATGGAGTTCTAAATTATACATTATTACTAGCTTTCTCGGTTGGTTTCACTTGTAGTGTCCCGTTATACATTTATTTACTGTTTTCTTAGTGGATGAGTGGATTAAAAACGATTTGAGTATGTTTATTAGTTAAATCATATGTATTCTACATATGATTATTAATCAATTCAAATCATGTTTAATTTAGTACTTAATAAATACAGACAACATATGAGCACTAACTAATTAACTAATAAACTTACTCAGATATAGAGACCAAACACAAAATTCGAAAAAATAACACGTGAGAAAGTTGTATGTTTGCCACCAGCAAAATGTGATGTTGCGTCCACCACGACAGATGTGACTACCTAAAAACTAACTCAGAACCACGTCAGATTGTGCCTTCACGCGGTTCCCTCAGGAAACATGATAAATTCCTGGTTAATTTATCACGATGGACTAACTGACCTGACCTCATTCTCATCTTCCTCTACTAGTGCTCCGTCAGCGTAAACTTACTGTTAGCACAGTCGGTTGCACCATTCCATTATCATCTATTAAAAAACACAAAAAGCGGCTTTATCGCTGAAATTTACAAAGAGGAATTCTTAAAATGTAAATTATAAGTAACATGCATCAAAATTTCATAACGAGAGGTAATTAACCCGAAATCACTCTCCTCAAATCACGTCCTACCCCATAGGTACGGCGCGTGTCAATAGCGAACTTCTTAATCTTGCCCGTGCTGATGCAGCATCCCGGCGGGGAGATGGGGGCACGTAGGCTGGACAGTGGTCGTACCCGGAATACTAATTAACAATTAGTAGCGTCGCAGGGGACGAGGCTTTACTGGCCATTTTTAAGTGGTCAGTCGGTTCGGTTCCGGTGTAACGTAGCTTTACTTGGTACATTTGTATTTACGCTTGACCAAATTGTATGTAGTTCAAGGATATTTAAAACTCTTGTAGATTATATGTATATACATATATATAAAATTCTCGTGTCACGATGTTAGTTACCATAACTCCTCCGAGAAGGCTTGAACGATTTTTTGTGACATTTTATCTGCATATTCAGTAGGTCTGAGAATCGGCTACTATCTATTTTTCATACACCTAACTGGTAAGGGATATCCACTCCTAAATATATATTTTTTCATTTTTTCGTTTTTTTTAATATTTTATTATTATTTAGGATTGAGAAATACATACAACCCTAAATTTTCATCCTTCTAGCATCAACCCCTATTTTTTAATAGCAATTTTAATTTATATGGCAAAAATCCGTTTGCTGAGATAGTTTTTAGATTAAGTAAAGTAAATTTAAGTTCAGTAAAATCATATTTGGTATAGCTCCTACAATCTTACATCTTAAACTACGCAACGGATTTACGGAATACATATATATCCGTACGAAGCCGGGGCACGTAGCTAGTTGAGAATTAAATACTGAAGAGACTAAAGTTATCTGATGATAAGAACTATTATAGTGTAAAAGAATATCTGGATGACGAATATTAAATCAAATGAAATCAAAAATCATTTAATCATTTTAGCCGCTTATGAACGTCAAACTTTTTCTATTAATATTTTCTCCCTACCGCATTAATTAATTATGTAATCTTTCAACAATACATATATCTTATAGACTAACACACACACAGACTAACACTGTGATTAGATCTATATTTGTACGTTTAATTACTAATGAATTAATAATAATAATCTCAGGACAATTCACACAGCGCCATCTAGATCCAAGTTAAACTGACGCTTGTGTTATGTGTACTTGATAACTGATACAAGTACATAGATTTTTTTGTAAATACATACACATTACACATAGAAAATACACAGATCAATACAAACAATCATACTCACGAATATGTTTGTGTCGTACATAGGAATCGAATCATTTTTGTTTCTAAATACATACGTAATATACCTAAAATCACTCAGAACGGCACTAATAATGATACTTATGAATATATTTGTACCGTGCGAGGAACCAAACCCGCGACCGTCGAAAGTAAGGCGGTGTTTTAACTCGCTAAACCATCGTGGCCTTCAACTTGTTGATATTTAATTTGTTTTATTTTCTTCATTATATTCAGAACCATACTACATTTTACAGTAAATAAAATAACATAGCTCTGTATCCAAACCGACAATGTCAGCAAGTCTAGTCTCTATTTTCAGACGCGACTGAAATCTTGATTTCATTTAAAACTACCCTCAACAAGACGAATCGAATTACCTGAACACTACTTGACTTTATTTGGGGGGGGTAGAGGGGTGAGGGGTGAAATCAATTATGCTTGCTATTGTTTAGTTAGTCGCATCGTTTTTTTCATCCCCACACCGCCCCTTTCTGTATTCACTCCACGTCTGTCTGTTTGAACTTCTTGTGGGGAACTTGTGTTCGGATTGCGTCGATTTTGCATTTTCTTTCGATATGCAGCCGACGTGATTTGTAATTTCAGCCCTCCTTCATAATTATTAAGGTATTTATACCTACTATTATTCTCACTGTTGCTCTATTTTGATCTGAACTCTTTTATTTAAAACTAGCTGATTCAGCGAACTTCGTTTTTCCATATAAATTAGTATTACTATTAAAAAAGGGGGTTTATGGTAGAAAGTTAAAAAATATATAGTGTATTTTAATGCCGATACATAAAAACTTTCAAAAAAAAAGTTTAAAAAAAAAATGAAAGCTGGGTCACCCTTATAAACTTGGGGTTTTAAAATAAAAAACAACCTATTTTCAGACCTACTCGTACGTATAAAATTAAAAAAAAATCGGTTAAGCCGTTTCGTAGAAGTACGGCAACTGACTCTGTGATAATAATAATTTTATATATTAGAAGATAAATGTATGTATGTTTGTTATTTTTCAAAAATTATTCAACGGATTTTGATGAAACTTTACAGTAACACAGCTTATTTATTTTAGGCAACTAGGCCCATATTATAAATACCTTATGGACTAACATATACATCAGAATAACATATAAGCTATAATTTGAAAAGATATTATGTAAATTAGCGAAATATAATGATATATGTCAAGTAAGAGCCACGCAGACGACGTTGCTAGCTATATATATATATACATATATACTAGCTGTCCCGGCAAACGTTGTTTTGCCTTAAAATAAAATAAAAAATTAGGGGTGGACTACCCCTAACATTTAGGGGGATGAAAAATAGATGTTGGCCGATTCTCAGACCTACTCAATACGCTCACAAAATTTCATGAGAATCGGTTAAGCCGTTTCGGAGGAGTATGGGAACGAAAACTGTGACACGAGAATTTTATATATATATAGATATATATCTAATAAATTATGTAATTTAATACATAATCAATAAAAACATGGTCCATGCAAATTACTTTTCATTCTTATAAGGGTGGGTGTACACTATTGTCGCTTGATGTCCAATAAATGTGTGTACATTCATTATGCAAACGATCCCCCTCACCACCTTTTTTATCTCGTAGCCGGTTTTAATGCGACATGGTCGTACGTGTTATTGGGAGTTCGCTAAATTAGAACTTCGTAATATTGAAATGCAAATAAAATTAAAAGGTCTTAACTGTTAACCATCGGACTGCGAATATCCACTTTGGATTCTACGTTAATTGTATTATGCAAGATGTTTGTTGGTAATTGGGAATCATCATCATCGGTCTGCTCTAATCACTATGACTGATTTCCTCTTATTCATTGTTTAACCAGTTGGTTATATATTCAATATTTTTTCTATTTGAGTATTTAATTGAATTAGTGCTAATTGGTGGTTTGTATTCACACACTTTAAGTTAAAAATGTAAAGTAATAATAAAATTATTTAAAAGAGCAACACGCAAGTTTCTTTCTCGTTCTTCTTGTGATGAGACAGCTTTCCGAATGAGCGGTAGATTAAAAAAATGTAATGACTATTCAAAAGTGCTTCAATGTAAGTTTATTTGAATAAATGATTTTCTATTCTATTCTATTCACAGCCCGGAAGACGTCCACTGCTGGACATAGGCCTCCTCCAAAGATCTCCACGACGATCGGTCCCGCGCTGCTCGCATCCAATGCCTTCCAGCGATCTTGACCAGATCGTCGGTCCACGTAATTAGCAATATTGACCCTTAATTATTTATTTATTAGCTGACCCGTGCAACTTCGTCCGCAACATTTATTATTATATTTCGCCCAATTTGCATAATATCCTTTTAAATCATAGCCTATATGTTATTCTGATGTATAAGCTATATTACTGTAAAGTTTCATCAGAATCCCTTCAGTATTTTTGCGCGAAAGAGTAACGAACATCCATCCGTACTCACAAACTTTCACGTTTATAATATTAACTAGCTTTTGTCCGCGGCTTCGCTCGCGTTAATTTATCAAAATCCTTTCTTAGGGGATGCCTACGTCATAGTAGCTTTATGCATGCAAAATCTCAGCCCGATCGGTTTAAAATTGACAAAATTTCATAAAAAATGTCATCCCCTATTTTGTCCCCTTGATCAAAACTATTTTGTCCCCTTGATTAATCAAAATCCTTTCTTAGCGGATGCTTACGTCATAACATCTACCTGCATGCCAAATTTCAGCCCGATCCGTCCAGTGGTTTGGGCTGTGCGTTGATAGATCACTACGTCAGTCACCTTTGAGTTATATATATTTAGATAAGATTTGTTTATAAACAAATTCTTTCAGTTAGAATTTTAGCAATTATATATACATTTTAATTAAACATTTTTACGACATGAAACATTTTTTTCTAATAATAATGACTTCAAGTAAACTTACTTAATTCATTCAATATAATTTTTATATGCGCAAACAATATTATCTGGTAAATATACTCATATGGATATTAATTATTTTTCATATAATTTACTAAAATAAAAAAGTATATATAAAATATTAAAAATATTTTTATATGTTATTTATATATATAATTATAAAATAAAATTTATATAGTCAACGTCGTTGATTACACCTCTGATTGTCAGATAAGCTTGTTTCAATATATAACCTATCATACTAAACTAACACTAAGCTATTATAAATAGATAATATTTCGAATATTTTAAAAAACTCATTATAAAACTCCGAATATAAAAAAAAACAATGGTCGATTTTAAAAATTCTCTCCCATATATAAAGTTAGATATCCTGATGTACATACGCTAATTACATAAGGGCATCGCCAGGACTGTACGGTATATTGTATTGTTTAATAATGTTATACAGTGGAGGTCTAGATTACTCTAGAACCAGATATCAGCGTGCACCAGACTGTCCCAAATAAGAACAAACATTAGCAACTTATTCCGCCGAAGTATTAGCAGTCCGCCCGATATTGGTGAGACCGTTATTATGTAGGTACGTGGGAGATTTAATTAAAAATCGTAAATACGGAATCGCTAAAACCGTTATACCGTTTTGGAGACAATGTTGCTGCTTTGTCTCCAAAACGGTATGATAGTTATATGGAAACATTACTAAAATATCGAAGGTAGTCTATCTTGCTTGATTGTTTGTTAGACCTGACTAGGTTTGTTTTATAAACATGTAAAATATCTTATTAACGATTCTAAACAATGATACCGCGTTCAACATTTATGGTTAATAGAGTTCAATCAATATCCAAAAAAAAAATATATTTTGGATATAATTTTTTTACTGTAACATTTATATAAAAAAATTAATTAAAGTAAAATTCCGTTATATATAAAAAGGTAAAAGAGCATAAGTAAATCTATTACCTATACTACTATAGAAAGGCAATTTATTAAAATTGTAAATTTTCATTTTATTTCATTTATTTGATATCGATAGACTGAATTCTCACCTATACCAAATCATTACGTATGTACTATTACATAGTTATTAGTTAATTAAACTAGTGGTTACATTTGTAATCGTAAGTTCGTAATGTAAGTTAAAACTGAAACATATAAAGGCAACTTCATTTACCAAAACTGACATATGTAAGGCATCGTCATTTACCAAAACAGACACATCTAAAAGCAGTTTCATTTACTAAAACTGACATATGTAACGGCAGTTTCATTTACCAAAACAGACACATATAAAGGCAGCTTTACATTATTAAAAAAACATTTCCATTATTCAAACACAAGTACTCACACGTCACCGAACCATCCCTATCAGTGCGGACGGGCGAAACGAAAACAAAACAGTGGCGCGGGTCAGATCAACCCTCGCTGGCCAACAGAGCACGCTTACCTGAAACAAAAGACAGTTTCCATTAAACACCCTGTTAATTACACAAAACGTAAGATTTACAACGACATTGCCCGGAGCGTTTGGCAATTATGAATAGCCATAAAACGACATTAGAGCACTCCCATACACAAGTGCGCCGAAGGGACCTTCCCTAATCCATTTACGATATAAAGAGTTATAAATCAAACTTAATATTAGCTACATGTGTTGATAAAGCCGCTTGGGTACACACACACAGAGCTGCAGTAACATGGCGTCGGACGTACGTAAGTAACGTAAGGTAACGCACACGTGTTTATCTAAGTACGGTATGAGAATAATGTTCTTACGTATGATTTTATTTAAATAATGGAATGTTAATAATATATTTTTATGTATGTCGCTAGAAACTAAATTGACATCCTGACATCATTACATAGTATAAAACCAAGTTGTTGTCGCTGTCTGTCCCTATCTATGCCTAAATCTTTGAAACTACGCAACGGATTTTGAAGCGGTTTTTTTTAATATATAGAGAGATTTAAGAGGAAGGTTTGTATATATAATACATGTACACCCGTGCGAAGCCGGGGCGAATAGCTAGTAAGGTATACATATAATATATATTTCTATTTAAGTATATGTTTTATGATGATTAATTTGCTTTAAGCTCCATTTTTTAATTTTTAGTTAATGCACAAAATGGACCTTAATACAAATTTTCAGAAACGATATTCTGAAATAGAAATAAATATAGTTTTTATTCAAATTAATGTAATATAAGATCTTTTGAAAAGTCAAAAATGTAGTAGGTACTTTTTGATTCTACCGCTCATTTGGAGGACAGATTCATCACAAAGAGAACGTAAAAACACTTACGTGTTGCTCTTTAAAATAAATATTGTTCAGCATTATATATTTAAGATTTTGTATGAATTAAAATAATATATCTTTTTGTTAATATATATTTATTAAATAGTCATTAACGAAATAATAATCCAGTTTCCATAAAACACATAAACTAGAGCAACAAGATTGCTGCAAATACCTTATTTTGTAATTCAATTGTTAAGTACAGTCTCGACTGATTTATGTCTCCTTATTGCGTAATAGTCAGCAGCTGCGGCCACCCATCCATATATAGGTTGCAACGAGTGTTGCATAACCGTAAAAATACTTTCCCACAACTGCCTGTTATGACAATAAAATAATATTGAAATAACTATATAGACCAACTAGGTTATATTTGAGATTTCTTCTGAGCAAACTTTCATCCCCTATTTCATCACTATCAGAACATTTTTTGAGATAAAATAAATCTTATATGCATCTTCATAGTACAATCTATTTGTCACATTTAATTAAGGTCCATTCAGCCGTTTAGTAATAAAAAGGTTACAAGATTTCATCTGAACAAACTTCATCCCCTATTTCACCCCTATCTGAACATTTTCTGATATAAAATGTATCTTATATCCATCCTCATGATGCAATCTATCTACGTATCAGATTTCATTAAGATCCATACAGCCGTTTAGTAATGAAAGGATTACAAGATTTCATCCGAACAAACTTTCATCCCCTATTTCATCCCATCAGAAAATTTTCTAATATAAAATGTAAATAGGATGGATGTAAGATCATTTTATATTAGAAAATTTGAATATTATTGAATATTGAAGATATAAAATGTATCTTACATCCATCCTCATGATACAATCTATCTACCTACAAAATTTTATTAAGATCCATTCGGCCGTTTAGTAATAAAAAGCTTACACACAGTCAGATAAAACCAATTCCGCGTCTACGATATTCCTACGGATATTAAGTGGAACAAAAGTTTTGCTTAATACGTTCAATTCAATCTCGTACAACCCCAGCCGTAAGACACAACACATTCACACACACACAGCACAGATGAGGCGCGAATGTGTGCAAGGTGGCATGAAAATGGAATTAAGGGGGAAAATGCAAAGGAATCAACCGGCGGGAGAGCGCGGGGGTAAAATGTCCCAGACCGGACACTTTGAACGAATTATGACGGTCATTATTAGAACGTGGACAGAATTAAATTGCCTCCCCCTGGCATCCCCCTAGCCCCCTCGCCCCCTTACCTTCCGGCTAAGTATGCCCGCATAATGATACCTGTCCAATACTTGCAACACTTATCTAAGTGAGTAAGCGGATCCCTATCGAGCTATGTGTTTGTGATCGGTTTTTTCACAAGTGTATTGGTATGTTTTCTGCTTAATCGGATTATAGGATAAGTTTTATGATTAAAATCTATTTTGATTTAAAAGCAACTCTTCAGCTCTGAGTTTTATAACCATTTAATGAAATTGAAGAGTCATGAGTTCTTGGAATTGGTTCATATGATGAGTTACGAAAGTGATGTATTGTCATAAATAAATGAAATGAAATTAGATATTTAAACAAACTTTATAGTTAGACAGGTATATAATATACAATATTTCAAAGTCTATATTTGATTGAATTTCAACCATATATATAATGAAAATAACTAATTATTGTCTGTAGATAGAAGATATATAAGAAAAACTATAATTGTTGGACTTCATGAACATAACAGAACCCAAGTAACGATTGTTAAAGTTAGTCTTTTTGTCTGTGCGTTTGTGTGCACTAATCTCAGAAATGGCTTAAACATTTGGGTGCAATTTCCACTAATGTATCGTGGTAAGCTTAACTTAAAATTCTGTTTGTTTTTCTGCAATAGGTTTAATAACTAAAATGATATATGCATATAAAGTCGCTAGCTCAACTTGTATAAATAGCCTATAATTTAAAAATAATTCTCTTGCGTTATATCAAAGTTCATATTTAATTAACTACCATTTTAATCGGAGATTTCGCAATAGGAAAATGTATATCAGTAGTTAACTTTAACAGTACTTAAGTAGATAAATAAGATATCACTAAATGAACATATTGTATGTTTGTTTTGGATTCAACAATCATATAACAAAGCAGCGTAAGCGGGTCGGTAAGTTTACAAAAACAAAGTCAACATTAGCAATAGATTAGTGATGTTAGTGCGGTCGCTACGATGCAAAGTTAATGCTTCTATCAATATAGGCTGACTGGACTGAAGCTACAATCAGTAGATTTGCAGTAATCTCGGCAAACGCGGTGAACGATAAAGACTCGGTTTAGTTACTGGCGCAAGTGACAGACGCTCGGTCTGTGTGAACTGCCTCTGAAAGGGTTGATTTTATTGTTTTCATTATTTGACGGCTTCGGTGGTCTATCGTTGTTACACCGATGGTTGCGGGTTCGAGTCCTTGCACGGCACAAACATTTGTATTCATTAGTATGATTGTTTGTATCCGTCTGGGTGTTTTTTATGATATGCATGTATTTACGAAAAAAATACATGTACTTGTATCAGTTATTTAGTATCCATAATACAAGCTTTAGGAAGCTGAACTTGGGTCTAGATGAGGCTGTGTGAATTGTCCTGAGATTATTATTATTATTGATTGAGTTTCTTGTCATTTCTTCTCAGCTCAAAAGCAGTTCAAACTAACGGGAGTTTAGACATATGTATCATAAGAGTCTGTAATAGACCTATATGAATAAAGATATTTTCATTTTGATATTTAAAACCAGCGACCCGTCAAAACTTTGTCCGGATGTATTAGAAATCTTTGATTTGCTCTGCTTGTTCTGTTTATTGTTAATTATATTTAATATTTCCTGTATATATTTATAGATAGCCAAGGTTGTTGATCTATTTTTTCGGAATCCATTTTGACTGTCGTCAAGTATTTTGTATTTTTCACAGTAGGAATGGATACGGTCACACATGGCTTTTTCATATATTTTAGAAGCTGGGGGCAATAGGGCAATAGGGCGAAATTGATTAATATTGGTTTTTATATTATTTTTAGGAATGGTTTTATAAGAGCTTTTTTTAGGCGATCAGGAAAGACGCCTTCAGAGAAAAATT
Source organism: Achroia grisella (assembly GCF_030625045.1). Lineage (NCBI taxonomy): Eukaryota > Metazoa > Arthropoda > Insecta > Lepidoptera > Pyralidae > Achroia > Achroia grisella. The sequence continues at coordinate 1,375,148 of NW_026712653.1, read as the reverse complement.
GATTTATTAGCATATAAAACGGTAGAGCCAATTCTATGTTCTATACTATGACATGTAGGAATTATACATATAAACCTTCCTCTTGAATTACTCTATCTATTGCTGAAAACTGCAATAAATTTCGTTGCGTAATTTAAAATATATAAACGTATAGACAGCGGCGGCGACTTTGTTTTATACTACGTAAAGTTGTGAAACATGGGCATTTGTATGAAACAACTTTAAAAAAAAAAAAAAAATATCCAACGTCCTCTACGTTGGACATTTAATTTTTTATCTATAATGTATACAAGAACAATACGGTTGGCTCTAAAAGACGTTGGAGATTATTATTACTTAAAATTATTATTTATACACAACGGATAATTGATAGTCTGTTTAATGTTTTTTCATTGATTTAATGTAGTTTTTATACTTAAAATAACATATAATTCTGCACTCCCTCTACATAAAGAGTAAGTAACTTCATACTCCATCGACCGCAGGATTTTCTTAATAAGGGGTACAAAGTTTTTGCTTCACGTTGTGAGATGTGATAAACCAAGTAGATCTCAAGAGTTACATAGTGTCTGCTTTGATCACTATAAATGAATTATCATATTACTAAAATATATTTATTACTAGCGGTTATCTACGACACTACATATACATTGTGAAATTAATTAGAAGAGTGTATCAAAGCGATTGTTAGAATCCCCCGCTAGCCACTCATCACTTACAAGCCACTATTATCTTGCAAAATTGATACAGAAGTGGCATAAACCAACCGAGTTAAGACGGTCGGCACTGTACAAGATCCCACGTGCCCACTTTATCTGTGAGATATGGTAAATATTAAGTACATTCGTACCTAACAACCAGAACAAAGGATTAGGGCCGCATATGTGATTGTTTGCTTTTACATTGCGTCGTTTGCTTGGAAATAGTATTGGTTTGCTAGTAAGACGGTAATCTCGCTGAATCGACCTAAATGGATGTCCATCAGACGGCTTTTGTGGTCGAAGGTTAAATAAGATACGTTACATCTTATATATAAAATTCTCGTGTCACAGTTTTCGTTCCCATAGGGCCGAAACGGCTTGACCGATTCTCATGAAGTTTTGTGAGCGTATTGATTAGGTCTGAGAATCGGCTAACATCTATTTTTCATCCCCCTAAATATTAGGGGTAGTCCACAACAATTTTTTTTTTATTTTAAGGCAAAACAACGTTTGCCTATTTTAAGGCAATATTTTTTTTATTTTAATATTGCAAAAGCAAATAGTCTAATCAGTGTTCGTAACCCGAACAGACCAGTCCCCACAAACAGCACCCGTCATACGACGACGACGACGGATCAGCCCGCCATCATTGCACTCAATCATATTAAAATAAACTAAATAACAATTAAAACGTCCTTTCTAACAATGGAAATTACAATTCACAATAACTACGAATAACCGAGTATAATACAGTGTCAATGTTTCAAATATAACATTGAATACAAACACGAGTCCGACCATCAAATTAATTCAAATTTCACAACACATCGTTACATATTAAATAACCGAAATAACGTACACGTAACTAGAATAAAGCCTAATTCTAATATTATACAACACTAATTCTAAAACCGGTTGTAATCGTTATACGGTCTACGGGAAATGTAACATGTTTTGGGTAAAACTGTTATCTATACTGTAATATATATATAATATTATAAAGTTGAAGAGTTTGTTTTTGTTTATTTGAACGTGCTAATCTCAGGAACTAGTGGTTCGAATCGAAAAATTCCTTTTGTGTTGGATAGTCCATTTGTCGAGGAAGGCTTTAAGCTATATAACATTACGCTACGACCAATAGGAGCTGAACTGCAATGAAAGATATTGCAAAAGGTGGGGAAACGAAATGCAAACGAAATTGCGCGGATCAACTAGTAATATTATAAAGTTTTTGTTTGTTTGAATGCGCTAATCTCAGGAACTACTGGTTCGAATTGAAAAATTATTTTTGTGTTGGATGGCTTTAATCTATATAACAATACCCAACGACCAATAGAAGAGAAGCATCAGTGAAAAATGTTGCAAAAACGGGGAAAATTCTCCATATTTGAGAGTTTCAAAAACGGGGGAAATTATTCACTTTTTAGGGCTTCCATTGCGTGTGCTACGCGAACATAGTCGCGGGCACAGCTAGTTATTAATATCGATGTACAGCAAACAATTTGCATTGACGCTCGTAGTATAGACTACGTAGAGTGAAACAATGGTTTCTGTACTAAACAACGGAGGGGCGAGTGGGGTTATTACAATATTTGCTAGAATCTCGTTATTTTTAAGTATCTGCTGTCAGTAGTTCTCAAAGTGTTAGTCGGTTTCTGAATGTGAAGCGTGTTATTGTGTTATTTCTAATATATAACATTTTCACGTCACAACAATGTTTTAAAAAGAAATTCTTATCTGTTCTTCTCAGTTGAATCTGTATACTAAATTGGGCGGTACGAAAAAAAAAAATTAATGCCAAAGACTTGACGTTCATAAGCGGTTAAAATGTCATAAATTAATTTTGATTTTGTATCTAATGAAAGTCTTCCGAAATGGCTTGAGCGATTCTTATGTAATTTTGTGTTTTTCAATTCAGTGGTTGAGGATAGGACGTAAACTGTTTTTCACAGCCTTAAGTGATAGTTCACACTAAAATTGTATTATTAATTTTTTAACAAATATTTCAATTCAATATAAAAAATATATACAACCCTAAATTTTCACCCTTAAACCATCAATTCTAATAGCAATATTAATACTTCAATAATTATCAACTCATAATAGGTGATAACTGATAAATTTACATGCCATAACAGACTTGCTACAATGATACTAACTACATACATTAGGCATCACCAGTAGTACAACTATTGAGTAACAACATCATATTTGAGGGGTCACTGTGAACAAAGTTTGAGAGCCACTGAACGCCGACTGCGCAGCGTCATAGCACAACGACATAACGCTGTAAATTATAATGTTTTATGGTTTAATACTGCAGATAAGGCGGGAGGGGTAAGGAGCCTATTATTAAGCGTGTTAACCGAGAACGCGGGGTGGTTCCGTGCTACCTCGCCGGCGTGTAAGGGCGAGCACACGGGATGCAGTTACGCTGCTACGAATACAATTTGTAGAAACTCTATATATAATTTTACTGATTTTCTGTTTGTTTGCACCTTAGATGCAGATTATATCTAATAATCTGCATCTTAGGATATTAATTTTGTATTTGTATAATTGTATAGATAATAATAATGATAAATAAATGAATGAAAGCTAACTAACTAAACTAACTACTCTCACAGAAAAAAAAAACAATTATATAAACTAATACGTTCCTTTCAATTTAACAAAATATCTGGAAATTGTGTGAATTAAGAATATTCTAAACAATACAATAAAAACAATTATTACATTGTGTCCTAATAAGTGTTTTATACTAAACTAGCGACTAGTCCCAGCTTCGCACGGATGCACTACAAATCTTTCATTTTCTCTGCTTGTTATATACTATAACACGCATGAATTATACATATAAACCTTCCTCTTGAATCACTCTATCTATTGCTGAAAACTGCATTAAAATCCGTAATTTAAAAGATATAAGCGAACAGACAACAGCGGGTATTTTGATTTATACTATGTAAAGATTTGAAAATCTTTTGCGTAATTTAAACGATATCAGCGAAAGGTCAATGGTGGCTAAAGTAGTTTTATACTAATTAAAGAATAGAAATCAACGCTTGAAATTTTTTAAGTTGCTTCAACAGGAATTCGCGACTAAAAATCGCCCGCATCGTAGTGGCCTAGTCGCCCGTCTGTCCAGCACCCAGAATATGATTTTTAACGAGCCATCCCCAAGTATGTAATTGTGTATGAATGCGCTTTGTAATGATTATTTATGTAGTACGAGGCGGGCGCTAACGAAAATTATTTTTTATTGTCTGTTTTGTTTATTATAGCTATATATTGATACAGTTGCCAGGTTACACACTCAATAGATAAGACATTTTATTATTCATATTGTTTTATTCACAAATGTAACACATCTCGTTACAATAGCATATCAAAAGTAATTATAACAATATGTCAATAGATAATTAAATGAAAATCATATTTTTTTTTAATCTACCTCTCACTCGGAAAGCTTTCTCATCACAAAAAGAACGAGCAGGAAACTTGCGTGTTGCTGTTTTAAAGAATATTGTAACTTACATTTCCATTTCGAAACGTGGGAATGCAAGCAGAATTACAATTGTGTTAAATAATAAATTAAAACAAAAAAAATAAAATTATTAATATGTCACAGTAAAACAAAATAAACATCCGTGATAAACAACGATTTTAATTATTTTAAATAATAAATAAAAAAAATACACTATTAATAATATGTAATAATAAAACAAAATAAACTTCAATAGTGATAATAGAATAGAACTAAACAAATGGCTCGTAAAAAACTGAACTGAACTGAATTGACTTAACATTTAATTTGTCCGATTATTAATTTTTAAGTCATTAAGAAGAATTGTAATTTGTAATTACAATTACAATTATATTGATTATAAATATAAGGCGAACATTCATACCTAAACACTCGTAAGATCTCCACTGTAAATGTTCAAGCAAAAAAAATATCTATCTATTTAAAAGTGACAAGTATTTAATAAAAACAAAAGATAATAAATGGTAAATAATTATATCTCTGAACAATTCACACAGCGCCATCTAGTCCCAAGCTAACCAGAGCTTGTGTTATGGGTACTAGATAACTAATATAAACATTTCGATATTTTTTATTTCGTAAATAAATACATAATAAACACCCAGACTGTTACAAACAATCATACACATGATTATAAATGTTTGTACCGTGGAATCGAACCCGCAACAGGGAACATAAAGTGTAAACCACGAGACCAGCAAGGTCGTCACAGTCTACAATATATCTGTCTATCCCATCTAATATAACAGTCATGTATATATAGTTTTTATTATGGAGAATTAAAGAAAGAAAGAAAGAAAGAATACTGCACCCACCTGCGCAGCGGTTTACGCTACCAGGCCACCAGTGCAGGATAATAAGATGAGCATGAGGTCAGGTCAGTTAGCACTTCGTGACAAAATCACCAGGAGTTTATCACGATGGTTTCAAGGGGAACCGCGTGGAGGTCAATCCGACTTGATACATTGTAATGGAGTAATAAGTTCAGATTACTACTATTCCCCCTGTATATATCATTACATAGTGTAAAACAAAGTCGCTCTCGCTGTCTGTCCGTCCTTATGTGCTTAAAAATTAAAACGGATTTTGTTGCTGTTTTTTTTAATAGATAGAGTGATTCAAGAGGAAGGCTCATATATATACATGTACACTCGTGCGAAGCCGGGACGAGTAGCTAGTATAGTTATAAAAACAACTTTATTCTGCAACCACATACACACAAACTATAACGTCATTAACCAATTTTCCAAAAGTTACACAGTGATTGAAGCGACCCGCAAAAATTCGAGCCAACCGACCAGCGCGGCCAAACCGCGGCCCGATTTATATTTCACTATTATATCCGGTAGCGGGCCTCGATTTACGATTTCATTATACCGCCGTCCGTAGGTACCAGCGGGATATATTTTCACTGTACACTGTTTTTGCGTAAACTTCACAAATTGAGTGGTAATGAGGCTTTATGTAGCTTGCGGGGTTTGTTTTGTATTAATTTGGATGTTTTGTGTCTATCTGTCTGTCTATGTGCAGATTTATAAATATTATAATTACGTTTTGCTATCGATGGTCGCGGGTTTTTTTTTTAGTGAATGATAATGGAATGATGCTCCCATGTTTACGCTGGCGGGGCACCAGTGGAGGATGATAAGATGAACATGAGGTCAGGTCAGTTAGCCCATCGTGATAAATTCACCGGTAATTTATTACGATGGTTTCCAGGGGGAACCGCGTGGAGGTCAACCTGACATGGTAGATTGTTAGCAATAGGATCATCAGTCCACATTACTAACAATCCCCTTCCCCCCGATGGTCGCGGGTTCGATTCCTCGCGCGGTACAAACATTTATATTCTTGAGTATGATTGTTTGTATTGGTTTGGGATTTTTCGGTATAACGTGGGGAGGGGAGCATCATTGAACAATGTTAATGAATAAGAAGGAGGAGGGACCCGTGGAGGTCGACCTAACATGATACTTTGCTGCCCCTATAGGCTGTAGTCCTTTTTTCTAACAATTGCCTTATCTCTCTAAACCGTATTACCGTTGTATCCTAGCTTAATATATAACTAGCGTAGAACAAAGTCACAATTAAAATAAATTAATCGGATTCGACACAGCATTTTTCTTATAGTACAGGGGACAAACGAGCTTGCGGCTCGCCTGATGGCTAGTGATTACCGCCGCCCATGAGTATCCGCAACACCAGAGGAATTGCAAGTGCGTTGCCGCCCTTTTAAGAAGGAATAAGCTATTTTCTTGATGTTTTCAATATCGTATCGGTTCGGAAATATTGCTGGAAGGTGATTCCATCATGTGGTTATGGTTGCCTCTCACGCCTGTCAAAAATTCTAATTATCTATACATATAAATAAAATTGGAGTGTCTGTTTGTAATATTGAAATAACCGTTTTTTACTACATGCGTATGAATATACATACACCAAAATAACATTTTTTAAAATTTTTGTCTGTCTGCCTATCTGTTTGTTCCGGCTAATCTCTGAAATGGCTGGACCGATTTTAAAGGGACTTTTTTGGCAGTATGTTTGATGTAATAAGGAGTAACTTAGCCTACTTTTGTTTGAGAAAAATAAAGTTAAATGACACGCGATTTCCAAGTCGCGTCGCGGGATCAGCTAGTATAACATAATAATATATATTAGCATATTAACTGCTAATATACAATGTACAAATTCGGATGCTAGTCCTTAATACAAATACGACTAAAAAGTACAATCAATTCATGAAGGTTCGAAAAATACATGCACTAAAACGGTATATAAACCAGAAATAAAAATCGTACAGCAAACTGTACGAAAAACACTAAAACAACTCACTCCCAAACGCGTCCTGTTAGTAACAAAACCGGAGCAATCAAATGCTAAATTAAAACGCACTAAAACCGCAACAAAAACGCTCGGCGCGCGCCACACGTAGATTTATAAACTGGGCCCGACGCTAACACACTTTCACGTGTCAATGGATCCGCGTAAAAGCCTAAAAACGTAAAAAAAATCGCGTGTACATGCATCTTTTTCACTCGGCTGACAAATGGCTATAAAACCGGGATGAGTACGTGGTACACGGGACGCAGAAATCATTCACAAATTCTGACGCCGCTCGCTTAGCGCGGGCCGAGCCACTTTTTATCCAAGCGCCATCAATAAAAAGCCAGGAAAAAAACAAAACCATGACGTCACTGGCTACGTTTTCGCGCCGAAACACCGGGCGGTGAATAAATCAAACGCTACGCTAGTGTGGAGTCGGCTGCCGTCGAATTGCGGCGGTTTACGGCTATTTGATACACCACTTTTTCGACACGGATTTTAATGACTCAAAGTACGACTTGATCCTCGTGACCACAATTGACTATAATAACAACAATCCGATATCCTTCTAGAAATCAAATGCTATGTACTTAAGCTTGAAAGCCTTTGGAAGGCGACCGAACGCCGAACAGTCAAGACTAGGCTTCCAAGCTATAACAGAATTCTATTCATTGTCTGATGATATCGCGTTCAGACACGAAAACGTGTTGGAATATGGATGTAAACTCAATAACGCTCAATAATAGAGAAGATCGTAACGGTATCAATAACACATATAAATTCGAATATTACTAAGTTAAATTAATAATTTCAATAAATTATTCAAAAATATACAAAATGTGCTGTCGAAAATTATCAATTTAAGACCTTGGCAGTATAGGAGTTAAGAACACTCAACCCGCTTCTAACGTTCGTGGGATCGATCACAGCATACTAAAAAAGTTTTTAGTAATTCGTTAATTAGGCGTAGGCATCTCTTTATTTATATGACAATATATTTATTAAAAATAAAAATTCCATTGACTAACAATACACATGTGTACTTAAATTAGATACAATTGACAATAATTCATATACGCCACACGCTTAGACAATAAATAGTTGACATTTAAACAATTTACATCCAACACAATGCTGAAATAATATTATCAGACACACATGTTCAAACTAACATTTGAATTATGACTAATAAAATTAATTAGACGCCAAAATATAATGTTCTCGGTGTATTAATTAAGGACCTTACTTCATTTTTACTACATACAGCGAATAACTTACATCTGCTACATTAATTAGGCATATTTATTTTAAGATATGTCACAGAAAGATTGTAAGTAAAGTGTCTATATTTATTTTAGAAATTCTGTTGAGTATTTTTATTCCAGTTTCTGAAAACTATTTTCCGAATGGCCAAAGTAAATACAAAAATACTACACGCGACTTCTACATGAAATATATTTTTGACTAGCTTTTGCTCGCTTCGCTCGCGGTAATTCATCCCTTTAGGGGTGGAATTTATCAAAATCCTTTCTTAGCCTACGTTATAGTAGCTTTATGCAAGCAAAGTCTCAGCCCGATTAGTTTAAAATTGACGAAGTTTCATACAAACTTTCATCCCCTATTTTATCCCCTTGGGGGTAGAATTAATCAAAATCCTTTCTTAGCGGATGCCTACGTCGTAACATCTACCTGCATGCCAAATTTCAGACCGATCCGTCCAGTGGTTTGGACTGTGCGTTGATAGATCACTATGTCAGTCACCTTTGAGTTATATATATTTAGATTTACATTACAAATAATGTAAAATTTGTTTGTTAAAATTTGTTGTAGAAACTATAGCAACTTTCTATGTTACAAGAATGTGCATTAATAAGTAATATCTCTTTCTTCCCTCTTTTATATTTCTTCTATTTTATTTTGAGTACATTAATATTGTCAACAGTGCTATATTTTATTTCCATTTGAGGCAATAAAATTATCATACCACATTAGTGCTAACAAAACATCCTGCCCTATTTTTCTAGAGACAGGTAATAAAATACGCTTGTCGATCGAAATATAAACCTGTACTTATGCCTGAGGAGAGAAGAAAACGATCGAATCGCGTGTCGAGTGCTGTGACCAAAACTCAAAATATGTGGGTGAGTACATATTTTTCGTACACTTATTAATTATGTCGCCGTCACGATATCTGAATTACCATTGTCGATCAATGTGAAATACACTTATTTACAAGCCCTTATGATATGTCAAATCTATCGTCAATTCGGAGTGCTTTCGAGCTAAGATGAACTAACAAGCAACTCAGCTCTTATTCGTTTAAAATGATCTTAGATATCATTATAGAGATTAGGTTCACTTTCACACTCAATTAGGAAGAATATCCTTACCATTAGCATATGCTATTGCATATTTGCTAAAACGAGATAATCAAATAGTGGCCGTAACCCGAAAAGACCAGCATCCGTTCACGAGTATGACGCACGCCAGCCTCAACCATTTTTATTTTTGAAATAAAGACACAAAATACATCAAACCGAAATGACATCGTTACTTTCAAGTCTCTTAGTGTTTTCAATCGTGGACCATAAAATTTCAAAATTCCAGATTAAACCAAGTAATGGTATCCATTAAATATCGTAAAATGAAACTTACTTTAAAACCTTAATTAGTCTGACATTCAAATATCAAAAACAGCTTACTCCTCTCTTATCTGACTTTGATGGACACGGCGCATCAGCGATCAACTGGTGTGCCGCGGACGGGCGATCCGTTCATTCACTGATTCATTCACTCTCACGTCGGTTTCGAGTGATCTCTGATCGGCTTGCGTGGAATATTCTCGAATATTCTCCTTTTTTAGCGTCCGAATGAAATGGAAGAGTGAACGAAATTTGTTTATTAATCTGACTAAAATTTTCGCTTTTGTCGTTGTTTTATTAACAACTTAGCGGTTATGTGGTTGATTTAATTTGAAGAATAAAATTCTTTCACGACTATTATCTCCAATGGGATAGTCAGAGGCATTGTCAACTAACGATATTGTAGTGTCCCCAACACTGCTATATACATAAAATGTCTCCAATGGGATAGTCAGAAGCAGTGTCAACTAACGATATTGTAGTGTCCCCAACACTGCTATATATGTACATAAAAGATCTCCAATGGGATAGTCAGAGGCATTGTCAACTAACGATATTGTAGTGTCCCCAACACTGCTATATACATAAAATATCTCCAATGGGATAGTCAGAGGCATTGTCAACTAACGATATTGTAGTGTCCCCAACACTGCTATATACATAAAATATCTCCAATGGGATAGTCAGAGGCATTGTCAACTAACGATATTGTAGTGTCCCCAACACTGCTATATACATAATGCTAACTTTGGGTTCTTTTGTCTAAAATTTTGACATGCATGAGAGACACAAAAATATCCAATATGAATAAATGATTTTAACTTTAACGTAACGGGAGTCAGTATATAGCATAAATTTGTGACCCTTTCCTGATGGATGATAATGGAGTGGTGAACCGCCTGCGCTATGTAGGTTCAGTAATTTTGGAGTCCATCGCGGACAAACAACAGGACACGTAATTTTTATACATAAAGATGTAGGTTGACGTCATTCCATTCCGTCACTCATATCAGTTGGAATGTCACTTCATGCATTTTAACATAAAAATAAATTCAACACGAATGATTCATTCATATGAATGAAGAGAATGTACGTTCACTTCGCATTTGCAGGATGCGCGGTGGGCGTTGTGATTGCTTACTGCGACATCTGACGACCGCGGCTGATGTGGTCACCACTGCCGTCTGCCACCCACTTGGCGGGATTAAGTGATTTAAGATATATCTATTTCAGGATTAAGTATACTCAGGTAATAATAATAATAATAATCCTGGACAATAACACAGCGCCATCTAATCCCAAGTTAAGGATAAGTTGTGTTATGGGTACTAGACAAAAAATCTATGTATTTTATTTATTATTATATTATATAATACACATAGAAATCGCCCAAATACAAAGAACTCATAAATACAAAAGTTAGTACCGTGCGAGGAATCGAACCGTGACCATCGGAAGTAAGGCCGTGTGCTAAACCGCTAGACTACCGAGGCCGTACATGCGAAACTTACAAAGTTAAGAAATGAGTATACTGAGCATATTTCAATCTAACAAAACACGGGACGGGTTTACTGCAGTTTCTGGGACCCCCTTTAAAATAAATCCCAGAAACTGCAGTGGCAAATGGGGCAAAATGCTTGCCAGACAGACCAGGTCACATAGTCAACTAGTCCAAAAATAAGGGGTGAACGTGGCAAAACGTTCATATGGAAATAGATTTTAACGGGACCTGGGGCAAATGTTTTAACCCTGGGTCTCGATAAAATCAATCCCAGCTGAGGTACTTATTTTGGAACTAGTTGACTATGGGGAAATTATTCTAGGTTATTATATTTTTTCGTTACTTAATTGAAAATAAAGTGATGGCTTATCAGATGGCAAAAGCTGACCGACACCTATATACGTGAACAGCACTATCACTCTATCATATGACAGCCGTGATATTATGCGATGTCACCCCAGAAGACTAAGATTTAAAGTTTCCAATCCTGTAGATATTATATTAGCGAAAATTTTACCATAATAATACAAGTGGGAGTACTAAATCCTTAAAATTAATAAAAATAAAATATTATGATAATTGAAAACAAAAAGTTATCTATGGCAGACAGCAAGAAAATATTCTCAAAGAAATGTACTTTGAAAACACTATGAATTTTTCCAACGAGCAGCAACTTAAATCAGAACTCTTAAGCCTAAAATATATTTATCGTGAGACCGGCTAGGTCGCTGTGATACCAGCTTTGCGGTTATAAAAATTATTCAATGTTGCTAGTTCACTTTGCAAAACTTTATAGTCTTTGTGTAACAGATAAATATATATTAACTAGTTTGTGACTACAACTTTGTCCGTGTGACCATGATTAATTTGAAATTACTAATCTTCGTGTATCTTCTTCCCTTCCTTCCCTAATGCAATATGCTATAAAAATAAATAGAGGTGGAAGGGGATTGTTATATAATATTAGAGACTAAGAAATCCATTGCTAACAATGTAGTACCATCTCAGGTCGACTTACACAAAGGTCCTCAAAAACGAGTGTGACAATGGCCACGTAGAAATTTGTCATGATGGGCTAACTGACCCGACCTCGCGTTCATCTTATCATCCTCCACTGGTGCCTTCCAGCGTAAATTTTTAGTGCAGTTGTGTACACCACACCATTCCATAATCATCCATAAATATATACACGGTGAAATGGTACGGTGTACGGTAGAGGACCACCAATCATCCAAATAATCGGGATGGTACTTTTTCTCGGATAGTGCGATGGTGAAATTAGACAGCTGGTATTAATTCGTACGTGAATGTATAAAAATAAGTTTTATTAAACAATCTGTCCTACTGTAATACAGTTGTTATTAGTTTCAAGTGTCTTGAGTAGTGATGTCAAAAATGTCAATACATGTGGAGTGGAGTGGTGGGCCGGATCATTGGGCTCCCTAAAATATGGTCGATCGCAGAGATAGCTGGCTCATTCTTTACTCGTAAACGAGTGCTGCTCTGCTCTAATCACTACGACAGATTTAAACTTATTGTATCTCTAATATTTTCACTCTAATTAATTTTCCCTGCGATCTATCCCTCGTCTAATTCAAACGGGGATCGAATTTACGAACCCCTAGCGGTGCCCTCAGACTAAAGTCGTATCCGTCAGGCGGGAGTTGGCCTTCAGATGCTCCATATGTGCTTTCTTTGATTTGGAGTGCCATCTGCACTTGGCCTCGATCATCCTGTTAAGGTCAGCTGCATCTAACAGCATTAGAGTAGTCCGAAAAAAATTGTAATGAATTAGTGCTAGTTGGCAGTTTATATTTACCCATTTTAACTTAAAAATGTAAAGTTTCAACAATTATTGAAAAGAGCGACAAGCATCTTCAAGCTCGTTCTTCTTGTGATGAGACAGATTTCAGAATAAACGTTAGATTAGAAAAAGATAACTGTGACTATTCAAAAATGTTTAAAGTTAAGTTTATTTCAGTAAATCATTTCTATTCTATTCTATTCTAACATGTCTGTAGATAGACCCTGAACTAAAACCTCGGGTACACATAAACGTGATTACGTGAATGGCGAATAATCGGCGATCATAAAAAAGCGTCTTAACGTGCTGCGAAAGTCCCATAACATTCGGGTCACGTCGGGCCAAACTGATTGACGCGAGACGTCCGCGCCTTCTGGAAATCACCCCACCCCCATCGCCCCCCGCCCCCGCCCCCCGCGGGGTGCTACCCCCTTCTGACTTGACCTGTGATCCGAGCAAGAAACATGTGAAAAATGTCATTAATGCACTCCTGGGGTCCGTATTGAGTGCTTTATAGAGTCGTCGCTGTTGCTTGCTTAGTAAAGAGGTCAGTACACTTAGTATGTATGCATATATATATGTATATACGTATGTATAACGGCCTCGGTAGTTTAGTGGTTTAGTTCACCGCTTTACTTCCGATGGTCGCGGGTTCGATTCCTACCACAGTACAAAATTTTTTATTCACGAGTATGATTGTTTGTATAAGTCTGGGTGCTTTCTATGTATAATATTTATGCATTTGTTAATATATCTATGTATTTGTATCAGTTATCTAGCACCCATAACACAAGCTTTAGCTAGCTTAACTTGGGTCTAGATGGCGCTGTGTGAATAGTCCTGAGATTATTATTATTATTATAAAAATGACGACCTGATCTAACGGTTTACCTCCAATGGTTTCGGGTTCGATTCCTCGTATGATACAAACATTTGTATTCGTGAGTATTTTTGGATTGGAGTAGATAATCCGACATACATGCTGTAATCGTTGGGAGGCTGTTTGCTTATATTTGTTTATAGTAATGAATTACCTTTGTGTTGTCATAGGTCAAGACGCTACGAGATCCTGAATATAGATACAATTTTATTTTGTTTTTTTGTTTTTTAATTAATTTAATAAAGATAATTGTACAGTTGTTTTTATACATTGACTCGCAAAACTGTAGAACAGTTTGTTGGCAAGATATCGCTCAGTTTTTTTTAAAATACTTTAGTACCCATAAACATCTATCCACATAAATACACGTTTTTACAGATAATTACATTTTTTGTCTTTATAGTTTATCTAAAAGTGCTCTTTTTAATTTTGACTTCAGTACTGGTCTACTTAAATTAGAATTTCGTTGTAACCCATCTAAATTGTTATATATTTTTGGCACCAAAAACCCCATAGTTCTTTCCCCTTTATTTAAAACAGTAGGTGGTACCCGCGATTTTGGTTCGATAAATAAGGTACATGAAGAATATAGTATATTATATGTACAGTAAAAACGCTTGGAGTAATTAAAATGATATTTTCAAAGAATAAGTTATTAAGCAAGTAAAAATATGAACAAAAGAAAGCCGAGAGAAGTAATAAGAAGCAGTAGTAAACATTTTACTTGATAAAGTAACGAAATCGAACATCGTCCATACAGAAGAAACAAACGTTTGTAATATAGCGCTCGCAAACAATACACATTAATAAGAAGGCGCGTAATGGTGTACCGTCGGTCGCGTCCGGGATGCGCTTATTAAAACATTTCACCCGACAATATCTGACGATGGCCGACGTGCACAATATGTGTCCGCAAACTCTAGCCGCATGTGACGACCTGTGGGAATCGCCGAGAAAACTTCATTAACTCCAACGACTGCCCCCGACGCCCCCGACGCCCCCGCCGCCCGTGACGGACGGGGGCAGCCTTATTACGTCTCGAACGTGCTGCGAAATCGAAGAAATGTGACGCAAATACGTGAAGCGTTCGAAAAGAATCGTCCCGCTGATTGGTTCGGCTTTGTTCGGTTGACCGTTAATTCGGTTCGTATCTCGTTCGTTTCGCGGGCTTATTTTTTGATGTGATAGTTTTTATTGCTCTCAACATGATACGGTTGTTTCTCGTCATATCCTATTCTGTGGATACATGCGTTTAACCTTCTAGAGTGTAGATAGATAGATAGATATAGGTAGAGTGTTTTTTGAAGACTTTCAAGGCGTTTGAAGCTAGGGTCAATATGCTACCCACCTTCATAAAGGAGGACTGTTCGAAGAGAGTGGTGTATTGGTATTAAAGTGGCAGATTGATGACCAAAGAATTTACGTAAATATAATTATTACAAATGTATGATAATCTATAGGTATTTATAATAGAGGTCATTATGTAGATTATGACTTTTATTTATTTCAGGCTATGACAATGACAGTTTTACTACCTACTAGAGTTGAGAAAAACTGGCAATAGATAACAAATAGACTATACATTTGCGGGTGAATTCGTGGGTACAGCTATTATGGAATAAGAAGGCGTGATGCAGTACACTGTCATTAGGATAGAAATTATTTTCCAAAGCAGCGTCAATGATGGTGGAATGCAGTGTATTCACAGCATTACACTTCGGGAGGGTCCGGCTTCAAATTCTTGGAAACACTGCAGACCACACACGACACCGTCATTCGTTGATGTACGAATGGTATAATTGTCTAGTTAGAGAGGTACAGTCGGCGCGGTAGATACGTGACGCTTTCGGTAATTAATTATTTAATTATTAATAATATCGGAAATAACCGCGTGGTCACGTGATGAATTTAGTATTATAGATTTATACTAAATTGATTTAGTATTATTTATTTATTTATTTAATTTTAATTCGGATTACATCCATATTGTGTTAGTAAAAACTTATAAAACTATGTTAATAACTTATAATATACATATACGTAGATATATTTAATTCATATATCTGTGTCCACGTCCAGAAGCACTGGGTCCACAATGCAACGTTATCCAGTGCCTCTGGAGCGGACAATCAGGTATATTCGCAACAGTTATATATTATATATTTATATTAAATTTATCATGTGACCACACGGTTATTTTTTTCGATATTTTACAAGATCAAAAGTTAGATTTCTGCTTTGCTATTTGCTTAAAGTGGTTCAGTTGAGTGTGAATTGTCTAAGGATCTTACATATAAAATTCTCGTGTCACAGTGTTAGTTACCATACTCCTCCGAAACGGCGTGACCGATTTTAATGAAATTTTAAATGCATATTCAGTAGACCTGAGAATTGACTACTATTTATTTTTCATACCCCTAAGTATAAGGGTTGACCATTCCAAACATTTAAAAAGTTTATATACAACTCTAAATTTTCACTTTACAACCACCAACCCCTATTTTTTAATACCGATATTATTACTCAAATTTATATGGCTAACCAACATTTAAATTTTTTATAATATGGCATTAAAAAATAGATTCAACCCTAAATTTTCACCCTTCTACCACTGACTCCTATTTTTTAATACCGATTTTGTTTTGTATGGCAAAACAACGTTTGCCGAGACATCTATTTATTATATGTCGCTGAGTGTACTCGTTTGGCAAACAGACGCGCGGACGTCTGAGTGATTGAGTGTCACTGATGCCCGGCTGGCATTCTCTCGACCCGTGACGCACCGAAATAACCAACATAAGTACGCCATTGAGAGGTTAGCATTATTAACAACCGATTTTGACACCTTTAGCTTTATTAATTAAGATATTTTTACAGCACTATCATATCCAGCGGCAGAAATATAATTGAATTACACAAATCTTTCATATTTATGCTGCAAAGCAGCTACTACGGCGTAAGTATCAACCTATATTCTATTTCTCCGTAAAGCAGCTTACTTTCTCGATAGGTTAACTGACCTGATTTCGATTGACGACCTCGGTGGTCTAGCGGTCAAGCACACCGCTTTACGACCGATGGTCGCGGGTTCGATTCCTCGCACGGCACAAACATTTGTATTAATGAGTATGATTGTTTGTATCGGTCTGGGTGTTTTCTATGTATAATATGTGTGTATTTTCAGAAAAAAATATCTATGTATATGTATCAGTTATCTAGTACTAGATTTTTATTATTAGAGAGATTATTATTAGAGATTATTATTATTATTTAGAAATAAAAAAAGAAAATCATTGATTTCAAGCTCATTTTATCATTCTCCACTGGTGTCCAGTTAGAGTAAACCGTTAGTGCTGGCGTGTGTACCATCCTACTTTTTTTCATATGGATGATAATGGTATGGTACACCCGCCTGCGCTAACGGTTTACGCTGGCGAGGCACCAGTGGAAGATGATAAGATGAGTATAAGATCAGGTCAGTTAGCCAATCGTGGCAAATTCATCAGGAATTTATCACGATGGTTTCCAGGGGGAACCGCGTGGAGGTCAACCTGACATGGTACATTCTGTAACATCCCTAACCCTACATAACCTACACTGAGTGACGACAGACAGTCGTAACACAGACCTAACTATCCCTATCGAAACACGTAATATATGTCGTTGTGATGGCCAAGAGATCGTTTAGGACTCTGTTGTTACAATTTTGTACATTGCGAGCAACGGAGTTATTGATCCATATTACTAACAATCTCTTTCTCCCCTGTACCATTCTCATCATCATCTGCGTCTTCCTTATCCCGTTTATTTGTGGTCGTAATATGTTTTTCTCTTCCATTCATCCCTGTTCGCAGTCATCGCGTTATTTACTTCCTTTCTTACCATATCATCTTTCACACAGTCCATCCATCTCTTTTTCCGCCTTCCTCTGCCCTTATAACCATCCACATTCATATGTAACACCTTTCTTAAAATATTATCATCGTTCCTACGCATTACATGTCCCCTGTACCATTCTATTATCATAAAACACAGGACGAAGTTGGACTACTTTACATCTCAAAAAAATCAGACGAACCCGCGGTTAAAAGCTAGTGTAATAAACTGAACTGAATTGAAATAATACTTGACGAAATCAATAAACGGAACGTCACAGTCCACTCCTCGGAAAGAATTAATCAACAATATTTCAAAGCGAAACAGGCGAGCTTAGCCGTCTTTTTTCCGACCTTTACCCGTCAATCACACGTCAGCGACTGGATTTCTGTCTGTCTGTCTGTCTGCCCGTGACGCGTAACCCGACTCTCGGTCCTTAATCTTTATTGACGTCGTATCCTGGCCTACAAAAATATCCTTCTACTATTCACACAAGTTGAGACCTTAATGAGTGAGTATAAGGTTGAAAATTAATGTTTCCGATAAACTTGTGACATTTAAGCAGTAGGTTCATTAGTAACTCATTTTCGACTTAAGTAGACGTTTCTTCTTTTGATTTTTATTGATGGATTTTTTTATTTTTTTTTCTGTGTTATGTTATTAACAATTCTTTTTGTAATCGAGACGCAGGATTAATATGACATTATTTGTTATAGAGCTATAATCAAACGCAATATACCAAGGTTTTGATCGAGGGCGGTGTATAACCTTTGAAATTAGATTGCATTTTTTTTTTTGCATTCTTGTATCAGAGGTATAATTAAAAAGTAAACAAAGACATGTCGAAATATACCCGAGGAAACCTGTATATGACAACGATTAGAGTAGTCCGAAATAAGAGTAGTGGGTGGGACTGTGTAGGGCGCTGGAGGCGGTGCAGCCAACGATGGTGGTAATTGAAAGCGCAATATGTAAAAGTAACAGGATATTATAAAAATATATGTCGTAACAAACTGTGTATGAAAGCAAGAACAATAGAAGGAATGAGGAATAATAACAAAACCATAGCAACCAATATCTTAAATATATATAACTCAAAGGTTACTGACATAGTGATCTATCAACGCACAGCCCAAACCACTGGACGGATCGGGCTGAAATTTGGCATGCAGGTAGATGTTATGACGTAGGCATCCGCTAAGAAAGGATTTTGATTAATTCTACCCCCAATGGGATAACATATGGGATGAAAGTATATATGAAACTTCGTAAATTTTAAACCGATCGCGCTGAGACTATGCTTGCATAAAGCTACTATGACGTAGCCATCCCCTAAGAAAGGATTTTGATAAATTCCACCCGTAAAGGGATAAATTAACGCGAGCGAAGCCGCGAGCAAAAGCTAGTAAAATATAAATATTTAAAAATAAGGAATTGTCAGCCAGCGGCCCGAGTGTAAGAAGTTCTATACAGGTAGTCATACTGAAAATTACAAGAAATAACTTTTGTATTAACGACTCTGTTTCCAATCACACATTTATTATAACTATATTAAAGTAGATAGTAACAGATAAAGACAAAATATTTTTTTATGTATGATAATGGAGTAGTGCATAGTTTTTTTGCATTGTGACGCAAAAATATAGCAATTCAGTGCTGCAATTAATGCAGTGGTACACGTGGTGGTGGTGAGGAAAGTGAGATCTGTATGAAATGTAATTTTTTTTAAACAACTGGTTGAAAATTCTCAAGGTCTGCCATGTGCACTTTTATATCTGAATTTGTGCATTGAACTTTTAATAAATAAATAATTTATATATATGTATATTGTACCAGTTTCTTTATTTTTATACTCTTTTTTTAATAGATATATAATATGCTGTATATGTAATTTATACTCTGTTGTAAAATGTATGTATGTCTGTTGATATGAATAAAGTAAATATCTATCTATCTACTTAACACTGTGTAAACCGTCTTAGACAAGGTAATGACCGCTTAAGACATTGTGAAAGTGAGCCAGTCACAAAAGCTGGGATGCATGCACCTGACCGCACCAGTTTACACTGGAGAGCAACGAAAATAAACAGCCCGCCACACAGTGTTGTGACCGAGCACGCATCGTCCTTCCTTTCAACGTCTTATTGTTAGACAAATATAACGTTTTTTTGCTCCGCAGTGTACGATAGCATATTATGGATAAGCAGTAATAATAACTAGGTCTAGCTGTAATCTATACATATAAATAATATTGGAGTGTCTGTTTGTAATATTAAAATAACCGTTTTTTACTACATGCATTTGAATATAGGTACATAAACCAAAATATATTTTTTTTATCTGTCTGTCTGTTTGTTCTTAACTTATATAATAAAGAGTAACTTAGGCTACTTTTATTTTAGAAAAATAAAGTTGAATTCCACGCGGAAGAAGTCGTAATAACAATGTCTCATGGCAATTCAGAAAATTCTCGTGTCACAGTGTTAGTTGCCATACTTTTTCGAAACGACTTAACCGATTCTAATGAAATTTTATGTGTACTCGATAGGTTTTAAAATTCTTAAAATTCGATTGTTATCTGTTTTTTATATCTGTAAGTGATAAGGGTGCCCTACTCCAAATTTTTTAAATTTATTTGTCATTTAGTGGTGGAATTTATCAATATTTTAGGGGTGGCCTACGTCATAGTAGCTTTATGCAAAGTCTCAGCCCGATCGGTTTAAAATTGACAAAGCTTCACACAAACTTTCATCCCCTATTTTATCGCTTTAGGGGTAGAATTAATCAACATCATTTCTTAGCGGATGCCTACGTCATAACATCTACCTGCATGCCAAATTTCAGCCCGATCCGTCCAGTGGTTTGGGCTGTGCGTTGATAGATCACTATATCAGTCACCTTTGAGTTATATATATTTAGATTTATTAAAAAAATGCTGTCCAACCGTATGTTCGTTCTTGACAATTAGCGAAACAGCTGGACCAATTTGACGGGACTTTCTTGTACTCTGTACACGTATATATTTAGATTTATTAACTCCAGATTGAAGTCGCATCCACGTTAACATCATTGCAACTGGCCAGTTTTTGTTCCACGTTTAAACATATCAAGAGTATTGATTGATTGATGTTTATTCAACCAGCATTAGCGGGCATACCTGCCATTTGCCTTTATTGATATTAAGATATATCCCGAGGCGCAATTATAATATTATTCATCATATGAACGCCCGTTGAAGATTCAATCAAAGATTCAATCAGTCGGATTTGATGGAACTATTTCGGGGTTATTGATAAATTAATTGGTATGGAGTGTGTTAGGTGTGAACTGCAATTATGATGATTGATAGCTGCCTGTTAACTATACACAAAGAGGTCTGCGTTTTTTTTTTATTTTATCACTTTTTGGAGGTCTCGGTATGAAGTTGTAAGTTTTATGTTTAAAATATAGACGGTAGTGGAGTGTGATTTTTTGAAATTTCTTAATTGGTAACTCATATTTATTTTTATTTATTTACTTATTAAAGGTACAATGTAATGTTGTATTTCTTTCGACGGCCTCGGTGGTCTAATGGTTTTACACACCACCTTACTTCCGATGATCGCGGGTACGATTCCTCGCACGGCACAAACATTTGTATTCATGAGTATGATTGTTTGTATCGTTCTGGGTGTTTTCTATATATAATATGTATGTATTTACGAAAGAAATCTATGTATTTGTATCAGTTATCTAGTACCCATAACACAAGCTTTAACTAGCTTAACTTGGGTCTATATGGCGCTGTGTGAATTGTCCTGAGTTTTCTATTATTCTTAAAATATAATGATTTACTTTCCAAAAGCCACGGATTTGATCTCCGCACCGAATGTAGTTTTATCAGTTCGAAATGTTACATCGTTTTTGTTATAGTCTATATAATAATGAATCCCATGCACTAAGCTTTATACCTAGATAACGAATATAGTCAGAGAGCCGTAGTCCCGGCGGTGCTGTAACGATGAAAGCTTAAGAACTGTCCTCATTTGCATTCTCTAGTGGTCTGGTTCAGCGTGGAACGTACTCGTAGTTCAAGATAGCGCGTGTTATCGTTACCATTATACGAAGTAAGGTATATAAGGTCAGGTTGTAGTACCTACTTTTACTATAGCGTTTTTTGTGAACAGCTCTTGGACTATTTCGACGTTATACTAAGTATTGCATATTTTTTATATCGTGCGAGAATTGAACCTGCAACCATTGGTCTAGCAATTTATCACACTATTTTACTGCCAATGGTCACAAGTTCGGTTCTCGATTTCTCGCACGGTGCAAACATTTGTATTCATGAGTATGATTGTTTTTATATAGGTACCTGCGGTTTCACCCGGTTCAGTAGTTTTGCATGAAATAGTAACAAACATCCGTCCATACTCACAAACAAGATGTATGTATATACAAAAAAAGGTATTGAGGTCAGTATATCAGTTGTCTAGTACCCATAACACAAGCTCTGCTTAGCTTGGAACTAGATGGCGTTGTGTGAATTGTCCAAAGTTATTAATATAGTTTTATATACATATATGTATATACTTATTATTTAATGTATTAAGCAACAATTTCATTGGATTTAAAATGGAGGGTGTAGTGCATTTGGGTTTATCGCGTGAGATGCGATACTGATCTCGAGGCTTTATTTGTTGGGCTTTGTTTCATGCCCACTACGTAACCAGCCGGCGAAGAGTCCATATGGGTCGAGGTGGAACGACCACTCCAATTTCTTTAAATTTGTTGGTAGGTAAAGTACCTCTGAAGCGGAGGTATCTAATGTGTCTAATGAGTGAGAGGTGCTGAGGGTTTTAATAAGGAAAATACGGAGATAAAATAGAATGCGACTAATATGATATGTATGTATATGTAGATATGTATATATATTTATATTTACTATTGATGATATCAAACAAATCGCATTTGAGATATTAAATTAAATTTCAAGTATAGAATTTTTATTTACATAACTTAATTGTACAATTGTTAAAAGATATAATATAATAACCAAAATATATTATTAAAAGGGGTCCCTTTAGGCAAAGTTCCGAAGATACTGGCAGCGTCCCCTCTTTGAATGGGTAGACTAATTCTTTGTCCGAGGTAGCTGCTTGTGTTTATATTTATGTATATTCGAGTCGTATATATTTATTTTTGTTTATTACGTGCGTCACCTACCCTGTTCTTATTTTTATTTCTCTATCCACCTAAAGGTAGTCTGGAAGAGATTGTATCAATGTATATTTTCTATTATTATTGTTTTTTTGTTTTGTAATTGCTGCAATAAAAAGTATAAATAAATGACAGCGATATATAATAGAAAGTAACAAAATGAATATGTCAAAAAAATATGATTGTAAAATTCAAAAATAATAAAAAAACCTATTAAGGAGATCGTTACTACCCCAATAAGGGACAAACTTACGAAAGTCATCTCAGATGTCTCTTACAACATTGGGTCTTTCAAGTCAAAAGTGAATAGGCATTATTTGAGCTTGCGTGTGAACAGCTTAGACCACATCATCACTTAACATCAGGTGAGATTGCGATCAAACGCACTCAAATTTTAATATAAAAAAAAAAGAAGTTATGAACAGAGAATAGGGAATCCTCTATTTTAATAAACTTAATTTAAGCACTTTAGAATAGTCACGTGATCGAATCAGAAATGAGGAGATCCGCAGAAGAACCAGAGTGACCGACATAGCCCGAAGAATTGCGACTTTGAAGTGGCAATGGGCAGGGCACATAGCTCGTAGGACAGATGGCCGTTGGGGCAGTAAAGTCCTCGAGTGGCGACCACGGACCGGAAGACGCAGCGTGGGAAGGCCTCCAGCAAGGTGGACCGACGATCTGGTCAAGATCGCTGGAAGGCATTGGATGCGAGCAGCGCAGGACCGATCGTCGTGGAGATCTTTGGGGAGGCCTATGTCCAGCAGTGGATGTCTTCCGGGCTGCTATGATGATGATGATGGGACTGTTGAATATATAATATAATATACAACATTAATCTATTCTCAATTTGACCACAGACTAACAATTAACGAGAGAGTAAAGTCCGCGACCACGGACCGGAAGACGTGGGAAGGCCTCCAGCAAGGTGGAACGACGATCTGGTCAAGATCGCTGGAAGGCATTGGATGCGAGCAGCGCAGGACCGATCGTCGTGGAGATCTTTGGGGGAGGCCTATGTCCAGCAGTGGACGTCTTCCGGGCTGCGATGATGATGATGATGATGATGATGAGAATCATCATCATTTCTTAATCTACCGCACATTCGGAAAGCTGTCTCATCACAAGAAGAACGAGCAAGAAACTTGCGTGTTGGTCTTTTTATGGGTCAATAAAGCAAATTGTGAGCAATATATATATCCTTCTCTGTCACAAATTCTAAATTTTATGACAATTTGTTTAGCAGTAAAAATTCGCTTCCTCTCACTATACTAATATTATAGGGGAGAGGGGATTGTTAGGGATGTGAATTAATAACTCTATATTGATGGTGGAACGACAACTCCAAGTATTTTTTAATTTAAGTAAATTTAAATAGTAATAATAATAATAATAATAATAATCTCAGGACAATTTACACAGCGCCACCTAGACCCAAGTTAAGCTAACTAAAGCTTGTGTTATGGGTACTAGATAACTGATACAAATACATAGATATTTTTTTTTCGTAAATACATACATATTATAGATAGAAAATACCCAGACCGATACAAACAATCATACTCATGAATACAAATGTTTGTGCCGTGCGAGGAATCGAACCCGCGACCATCGGTCGTAAAGCGGTATGCTAGACCGCTAGACCACCGAGGTCGTCAAATAAATCCATAATTGTACTTTACGCCTAAACCAATAGTCATACAGTTTTGCATATATATATTATTTAGACCCTTTTTTATATACATAATTTCAACCAATTATCACCCCAATACGATCGCAGATCAAAATTACCCAATGATTTATAAAATAGTGCTATAGCTGTGTCGCCCTAATGAATTTCCCCATACGAACAGCCGTCAAGAGATTTGCATCGGGCTCGTAGCCATCAATCAGCCGGACGCTCGGGGCGCGGGTTCGGTTCCTGGGCCGAGATCTGCGAGATAGCGCGCCGTATATGATGCGATTATTCGCGGTATCCTTTCTAAGTAAGGAACTTTAATTTTTTTAATGGATTGTTATGACCATATGTCTAATATAAGAAATAGGATAAGATCAGGTTATCACTTAATTATTTATTCTTTCATAACCTTCCCTTCAAAGTAACAAATACAGCAAAAACAGAATTAGCGAAATCGGTTCAAGCGACATGCCGTGACAAGGGAAATATTATAGGAATTCATTTTTATATCTTAACTATCTGTTCCTGCGACTTCGTCCGCTTGGAATTAAACTTTATTATTCTAAAATAAAAGTAGCCTAAGTTACATCAGCTACCTGCCCTATTACATCAGCTACCTGCCAAAAAAAGTCCCGTCAAAATCGGTCCAACCATTTCAGAGATTAGCCGAAACAAACAGACAAAAATTGTATAAAATGTTATTTTGGTGTATGTACCCTATTTATATTCATATGCATGTAGTAAAAAACGGGTATATATTTATATGTATAGATAATATTATAAACGCGTAAGTTTGTGAGTGGATGTTTCACGCAAAACTACTGAATTTTGATGAAACTTTACAGTAATATAGGTTATGCATCAGAATAAGACATAGGCTATATTTTATATGGAAATTTATGTACTGCAATCTGACGCAGGTGAAACCGCGAGCACAGCTTTTACATAACTCAAAGGTGACTGACATGGTGATCTATCAACGCACAGCCCAAACCACTGGACGGATCGGGCTGAAATTTGGCATGCAGGTAGATGTTATGACGTAGGCATCCGCTAAGAAAGGATTTTGATTAATTCTACCCCCAAGGGGATAAAATAAGGGATGAAAGTGTGTTTCATACATACTTTCATCCCATATTTTACTTACGTTAACTTGACTTCGTCAATTCGACGTAGGCATTCGCTAAGAAATGATTTTGATTAATTCTACCCCTAAAGCGATAAAATCCCTATTTTACAACAGCCCAAACCACTGGACGGACTGAAATTTGGCATGCAGGTAGATGTTATGACGTAGGCATCCGCTAAGAACGGATTTTGATTAATTCTGCTAAGAAAGAATTTTGATTAATTCTACCCCCAAGGGGATGACAGTTTATATGAAACTTCGTCAATTTTAAACCGATCGGGCTGAGACTTTGCTTGCATAAAGATACTATGATGTAGGCTAAGAAAGGATTCTGATAAATTTCACCCCTAAAGGGATAAATTAATGAGAAAGCGAAGAAGATAAGAAGATAGCGAAGCCGCGGGCAAAAGCTACTTATAAAATATGCTGTTTAATAAACAATTTCACTATAATGTGGGTACAATACCTAACAACCTATACTTTTGTATTCTGACATGTCTCATTAAACGCACAGAGCAACCCCATCCAACCTCATTCCCAGACTCCCATAAAGAGACTTAGTTATTTACTATAAAACGTATTCGAATGACAAAATTCACAAAGCACGACTTGAGTCCAGGGGTAGGCTGGATTACCCACCCCCGGTGCACCCCCGTCCACCCCTTGTCACTCCGGGGTGGAGATAAACGTCACTCGTGGACCCGCTGACGGCTGGCTTTGAAGATTACAATCGGTCATCTTTAATCGCTGAGTATTGCTTTAATATTTGTGTTATGATACAAACGTTGGTTCGAAGGATTGCGATATAGATTCTAATTCTTAAAAAAAATCTTATTTTACAAATATATGTGGGATTGGATGTTTCTGGAAGGCGTGTGAAAGGAATAGTAATGAGTGAAAGAGATGGCGTTACGATTGTAAAAAAGAGCTGTGGAGCAAAATAAATTTATAAAAATTTAAGATAGTCTGATTTTCCGTCCACGACTTCCCATATATATTTACTTGTTCAAAATAATGATAATAACTTGCGGTCGTAACTAACCCAATGTTGATGACCTCGGTGGTCTAGCGGTCTAGCACACCGCTTTACGTCCGATGGTTGCGGGTTCGATTCCTCGCACGGCATAAACATTTGTATTCATGAGTATGGTTGTTTGTATCGGTCTGGGTATTTTCTATGTATAATATGTATGTATTTACGAAAAAAAAAAGTATCTATGTATTTGTATCAGTTATCTAGTACCCGTAACACAAGCTTTAGTTAGCTTAGCGTGAATTGTCCTGAGATTATTATTTTTTATATTCTCTCAGCTCTTGCTGGTTTTTTTTTTTATTATTAATGTTATAAATATTTTTTACGTCTATGGTAGTTTAGCGGTTTACCACCTTACTTCCGATAGTCGCGGGTACAATTCATTTGATTTCAAGAGTTTGTTTGTATCGTTCTATATTATATGTATATTATGTGTGTATTAAAAAAAACTATTTTAGTATATCTATCAGTTGTTACCCATAACACAAGCTCTGGTTAGTTTGGGACTAGATGGCGCTGTGTGAATTGTCTCTATTGTTATATATTCTTGATTTGTAACGGTTGAGGCTAAAAATACTCATCCAATGTTACATATTACACTTGTATCCGTTCAGTGTAACAAACGGATATACTTTCATATTTATAATAAAACTAAGCCAAATCAAATCAAATCAAAATATCTTTATTCATGTAGGTTTATTATAGACTCTTATGATATGTCAAATCTACCGTCAGTTCGGAATGATTTCGAGATGAGAAGAACTGACAAGAAACTTCGCTCTTATTCTATGTCTATCTATATATATATATATGTGTAGAGTATATTTATATTATTATTTTAATTTACATGCCAGAAACGATGTAGTGTTTTTGATGGTGGCAATGACGTTCAATTGAGAGGTCAGTAATATACCACGCTAGCAATGTACCATGTTAGATTGACCTGCCTCTGGAAACCATCACGAAAAATTCCTGGTAAATTTGCCACGATGTGCTAACTGTCCTGACCTCATGTTCATCTTGTCATCCTCCACTGATGCCCCGCCAGCGTAAACCGTTAGCGCAGGCGGATGCATTCCATCATCATTCATTCATAATTTAAGAGATACGCTCTTGTCGGTGCAGCTCTTGCCTTTCCACGATCTTCCATCATACCTTTTAAATGTTGATATGAAACAACTCTCATCTTGTCCCTAATTTGCTTGATGTAGATATACCTGTATATTATACAACATTATAATTTATAAAAACAAAATTTTGTTTAATTTTATTAACATTATAACTTTTATTAAAGTGTAGTATCAAGAGAACAGGATCATTTTATATACGATCTCAATAGTAATTCCAATAACCGCACAATGTTGCGCATGCGTCGACGCATTTAATCAGCCTCTTGCGCAGACAGGGAACGCGTCAGATTATAGTGCAAGTGACGGGTAACGCCGGTAATATAGTGCTGTTGTTTGTCTGTTTGTTATATTTTATTTTACAATAAAGTCTTACTAATATTAAAAACGCGAAAGTTTGTGAGTATGGATGTATGTTTGTTACTCTTTCACGTCAAAACTACTGAACGGATTTACAGCTTATAATATATAGGCTATATTTGAAGAAGATAGTGCGTAAATTGGGCGTAATATAATGATAAATGTCAAGTAAGTGTGATGCAGATGAAGTTCCGTGATTAGTTAGTTAAATAAAAAGACACAATTGATTTAAAGAATAAATGCGTACAGTGGCGGATTTATCCCAAAAGAAGAATTTCTTCCAGTCAACTATAGAGTGACTGAAAAGAATTGTGAAGTGGAAAACAGAAAAATATCTTACGCAATTCAAGAAAAAAAATCATTAATGCAATATTCGTGTGGCATATGCTGGTGGTCGCTATATCCTCACTAATTTGATTTATTGGAAAAGAATAAGAGTTGAGTATCTCAAGAGTTGAGTATCTCCAGAGTTGAGTGTCTCCAAAGTTGAGTGTCTCCGGAGTTGAGTGTCTCAAGATTTGAGGGTTCTTCTTATTCCTAAAGCTTACGATCATGTACAAACTCATTTGAAAAGCTTAATTTCTTGTCAGTTCTTCTCATCTCGAAAGCATTGCGTACTGACGGTAGATTTGACATATCATAAGAGCCTGTAATAGACCTACATGAATAAAGATTTTATTGATTTGATTTGACTTATTTTTATTATACTATAATTCTGAGATTTAAAGTTATTTCCCAGTTTTGTTATAAAAAATATATAACCATTTATGTAAATTCTTGCTATTTGTGTACTTATGTCATATTAGTGACGGTTCTAACGATTAGTATTAAACTTTATATCTACGTAACATTGATCATTTAATTTTTTTAAATTTATATATACGGTAAAATGTCTTCCTTAAAAAACACTCACACATAAGTAAATATATTTTTAAGAAAACATTCATTGCTATTATAATATACATTAGCATACTGGTACGTATGTTAGTACGTCTAAACGTCTAAACTACAGATATGATTACAAATCAACCACAATCCACCTACCATAAACTGTTAGAGTTTTATTTCAAAGAATCTTATATCTAACAATTGTTTTTCCAAAGGTACTTTTACGAAAAAAACAATTGTACTGAAAATATTGGTTAATTCTGTAAGGTTATAGCTATATTTATCATACTAGAACTTCGATAAATCACAAGCGTGTATTACTAAGCCACCAGGATCTTACGATCACTTCATTATAAAAATATAACCAGACTACAATGAACTACATACTTCCTACGCAATAGAGAAAGACAAACAAAATAAAAAAAAAAGTAAATCGCTCCCGCTCCGCTCGTCACGTAACGCTAGCCTTACAAGTGCAACGCCCCACCTGCGTTGCAGATCAGGAAGTTTTCACCCTTCACAACAGTAACACTGACGGACGGACGGCTAGTCATAGACTTTATATCTTATATATAAAATTCTCGTGTCACAGTTTTCGTTCCCATACTCCTCCGAAACGGCTTGACCAATTCTCATGAAATTTTGTGAGATTTAGATTCTATTTTTTTATGATACAACATACAAAAATACATACAATCCTAAATTTTAACCATTCTGTCATCAACCCCTATTTTTTTACAGCGTTATTAATTTATATGGCAAAACAACGTTTGCCGGGAGAGCTAATATATATATATATATATATATAATTATATATAAATATTTATATGTCGCAGAAATTACTATATTCATATTAATATTACAAAATGTGTCGTAATATCGATCCCCGTTTGAATTGGACGGGGGATCGATCGGAGGGGCGTATAAAAATAGATATGAATACAAATGTTTCTGTAATTCTCATCTCTTCATTCTTAATCAAACCCATGCCATTCAAATTCAAATTCAAATTCAAAAATCATTTATTCATGTAGGACATTTTAGCCGCTTATGAACGTCAAGTTTTTACATTATAATTTTTTTTCCCTACCGTCCAATTCGGTATATAGATCCAATTGAGAAGAACTGGCAAGAAACTTAATTGAACTACTTTTTTTTTTTAAATCCAGTTTATTTACAATGCATAGGCATTTATATAGGTGTCTATGTCTAACATTAAATGAAAATCCCGAACATGAAAACTATTGCCATGCACGCTCGTCATTCAAGTAATCATTTAGTGAGTAATAGGCCTTGCTCAGTAAATATGATTTAACAGATGTTTTGAATTTATTTAAGGGTAATTCCAATATATCCTTTGGTATCTCATTGTAAAATTTTATACCTATTCCCATAAAAGACCTATTGACTTTTTCTAAACGATACTTCGGGACAGCAAGTTTGTCTTTAAACACATTGGTACACGAGGCAGTTAACTAAACCATCGAGGTCACCGATCCTCAATCGATGCCTATAATTGGAATATTATCAACCACAATTACGCAGTTATTGTGTCAATCAATTGTCAATCAGTCTGAATTGAATCAGACATAAAGGGTCATTGTCATCTAGTCAGCGCCGCGGTGACGTGAGGTCATGCAGACTTATGTCATACAATACATACATACATATCCAATTTAATACTAATCAATAACACATTTAATAGAATATAAAAAAAAATACAAAAAGATGACGCAGTAGTTTAGTACCCGATCTACATAACAACGACGATGGTTGTCAGTTCGATTCTGGGCGATTCAAATAACTTTGTGTGTCAAATTATATTTCTGACCAATCCTCTGGTATTGAAAACACCGATGTTAAATTGTAATTTTTTAATATTAATCGTTAATTTATAATTAAGTACAGAACAAAATGGTACTTTTTTATCTAAATCGTTTGAGGGAAAAAAAAAATATAATAACAAAAATATATATAATAAAAAAACAGAATAAATATACAATATATATGCAACTGGTTTTGCAAATAAATTACTCTTACATGTATATGTAAGAGTAATTTATTTGCAAAACCTAAATATATATATGTATGTATATACATATATATATTTAGGTATATGTATATATATATATATTTACATATACATATATACATATTACATGCATAGAGCCGTGGACATCATGAAATTACAAATAATATTTGACCTCTATTTTATACTAGCTGTGCCCGCGGTTCACCCTTGTTAAATTTCAACCAAAAAATATAACCTATATGTCATTCTGATAAGCTATATTACTGTAAAGTTTCATCAGAAGCCGTTCCGTAGTTTTTACGTGAAAGAGTAACAAACATCCATACTCACAAACTTTAGCGTTTATAATATTTTTAATTTTTAAAATTTAATTTACATTTTATATTAATAATTTTTTTTTTTTGAATTTTCGATAATGACAATATATATTAATAATTTTTTAAAACTCAAATATACATTTATACATAATTCCTCAATATCAATTTTCTATATAAACAATTACAAAAAACAATCATTGTAATCCAACGCGGCACATCGAGGCAGCGTACCCAAGATACTGGCAGCGTTGCCTCTTTGAATGGCCATACTTAGCCTTTGGGCAAAATAGCTACCAGCTCTCAGGTCACAAGTAACATATTTTTAATATTAAGAAGGTGCTTCATAGAAATTATAGGTCTTTCTTAATTGGACATCATATATACAGAATGAGGTTAGAGTAGACTATCTGCGCTCGCGTCCACTTAAACAAAGGAATTTCTCTCATAAAACAATCAAATAAAACATTCAAATAATCACCTTACATTCCACGTTAGGGCTGTCATCTGCGTAGGCGCATTATTTAAATGGAGATAGCTTTCACCCATAAAACCTAATCGAATAGTCGCGAATTTCTACACCACATACCGACATAGCATCATATTTTATTGCAAACACACACCGCCAAACAGAACTTTCCCATCTGAGAATCGAACCCGCAACCCACCTACACTTGTTTACAACTGCACTGGAGCGATATATTTCGAATCAAATTGTCGACTGCTCATCTTGTCTGACGCCTACGCTTTACCACTTAGTGTTTGTTTGATCGGTAAGCAGAATTAAACTTTATTTCTGTAGCGTAAAGTAGATTTTCAATTGAGTACAAAATTTATGTATGATAATAATTTGCGACCACTTAACGTCTCATGTGATCCTAGTACTTCAATAGCGGGGAATTTATTAAATTAATAAGAATATTTTTTCAATTTTTTTTTGTGTCATTTTTAACCAATCTTAAAAATAGATATTTCAATTACATTGCATTTTTTATACGAAGATTGGTAACCCGAACTTTCTCCGCACTTATACTGAAAAGAGACGTGGCTGTTTAATCCTGGCAAGTTATAGTTAATATATAATTACAAGGTATGTTACAGAAATTATATATTTTTAATGAATTATTAAAAATATGATTTAATGTAAATTATTAAAAAAATAATATACACAAAATAATTTTCTATAATAAAACCTATTCCTATAACTCAAACAACAAATGGGCCAATCTGATGGCAAATCTAAGAAAAAAAAGTTTCTTTTATTAGCAACTAGCTACTCGCCCCGGCTGTACATCTATAATATATATAAACCTTTCTCTAGAATCACTCTATCTATTTAAAAAACCGTTTCAAAATCCGTTGCGTAGTTTTAAAGATTTAAGCATAGATAGGGACGGACAGACAGCGACAGCGACTTTATTTTATACTGTGTAATGATAAAAAATTAATTAGGAAATCACTCTATTTGATAATAAAACCTTGCAAAAAAAATAGACCAATCTAAAGGCAAATCTGAAAGAGGTTTCTTGTATCAGCAATAGGAAATAACAAATCACTCTATTTAATAATACTACCTTGCGTTTCGTATATAAACAAATATTTCCATTAGCAGTTATTCAGCAAACAGACACCATCAAAGGAAAGCAACA
The DNA here is from genome assembly GCF_030625045.1 of Achroia grisella. Classification (NCBI taxonomy): domain Eukaryota; kingdom Metazoa; phylum Arthropoda; class Insecta; order Lepidoptera; family Pyralidae; genus Achroia; species Achroia grisella. Next base: position 1,341,962 of record NW_026712653.1, on the reverse strand, counting down.
CACGGGGTGTAAATAACGTCCGAGACACAGGACAGACAGACAGATCGCCTGTCTGACTATTGCGTGCGATACCGGATTAGCTACGCCTGTATTATCTGTAACATAATGAGATTCTGTGGGATGATACGATTGCTCCTACTTCATGTTCTTTTGGTAATAATAATAATAACAACTTACCTCATATCAACAACGTTTCCAAAAAGCTGTACAATTCTTTGCAAAGTTTTGTCTTCCATTTAAAAAATCTTAATCTATACATATAAATAAAATTCGAGTGACTGTTTGTGATTTTGAAATAACCGTTTTTTACTACATGCATAGGAATATATATACAGTACATATACCAAAATAACAGTTTTTATCATTTCTGTCTGTCTGTCTGTCGGTCTGTTTGTTCCGGCTAATCTCTGAAATTGCTGGACCGATTTTGACGGGACTTTTTTTGGCAGGTAGGTGATGTAGTAAAGAGTAACTCAGGCTACTTTTATTTTAGAGAAATAACGTTAAATTCCACGCGGACAAAGTCGCACAGGTACAGCTAGTCTTCAATATAATTTCTTTTATGGGTGTTATTGTTTGGTGATTTGCATCCGCAAAGACAAGTCTATCACCCCACCAAAGGGAGAATACTAGAAAGTTTATAGCAAATACATAATAATCAAAATAATAAGGATATTGTTAATCCTTGGACAATTCACACAGCGCCATCTAGTCCCAAGCTAAGTTTAACTTGTGTTACCTTGTGTCAAAGTACATATGTACTACAGCTATAAATACACAGATACTTTTTTTGTAATACTTCATATGCATATAAAACACCTAGACCGATACAAACAATCATGCGAAGAATCGAATCCGCGAACATTGGAAGTAAAACGGTGTACTAAATCGCTGAAACACTGAGATAGTCAGTCATCGATATATAAACCCAAATTATTCACTTAATACCATTCTCCAAGAATAAGTTTTTATACAAATATGACAATTTTATAAACAAACCAAAAAACACTAGCCAAATACGTTCTGTCCCTCTAAAGTTATGCTTACATATATTTGGCAAATGATTTTCATTAATATAGATAAGTGTAGATAAGTAAGGATAAATGAGACAGGAGGATCACTGTCGGTTCTAAATATACTATAATTATACTTACAGGTGGCTTATAAAAGTAAATTGAAAGCAAACATGTCCCAAACACTATTAATTATAATTAAATGAACCCAAATACCGGACGCGGCGCATCCATCAAGCGACGCAACGGAATACGATACCTAATTACACTTCGCAAAGCGCATTAAAAACATGCACTGTATTTTAATTCATTACAATATCCCGCATAAAAGATATGCAAAACAAATTGTTACAACAACCATAATTCTCAAACGAAACACAAACTTAAGAAATTGTGAATAGAGATAGAAATGCAAGAGAATGAGCGTGGCGGTAAAGACGTTATGAATTGAGCTTTTCAGATCTCGCCTGAGCGCATTAAGTCTACAGTCAGTCTCAATCACTCAGTCTGTCCACCCGTCACTCATAAGCAAGACGGACGGGGGAATGCCAGTGGCCTCCACCGGGGGGAGCTACCCCTCCTACCCTTACGTGTAGGTGAACAAGGGGGGTGGTCAGCTCTTGAAGACAATTTACTGAGTCGAGTCGGCCGTCCGGCCGGGATTCGTGCACTGATGAAATTTATTTGAAAGAAGTGCAGTTTGCTTGCGTTATGGGATTTCCATGGCGACTGTAGAGTGTTATATTTCATGTTTCATTTGTAGAAGATGTTTTCGTATCAGAAACTTTATGTTACCTAGTAGTTTGTTGGTTCTTTGCAGTTTCTTACCTTTACGGCACATGAAGATATTTGTAGGTACTATTTATATTTTCTGTAATAATTACTAATATATGCTATGTGTTTGTAATTCGTGCATAAAAAAAACATTTATCTATCTATCTATACCATATTTCCATTATATATTAATAATATACATAGCAATTTTCGAAGTTAGTTAAACATCACGCTACCTACTTTAGGAGCTGGAGTCGAGCGAAAAGGAAGTCAGAATGACCAAACTTAGCCAGCACAAAGAAACCGTTTGTATTTGTATTATGTATATATTTGGTATTATGTATTACTAACTCTCCGATGACGAAAACACCGATAACAAATTTATTTAATCCGAGAACTTTTTTTTACGACTGTAAAAAGTAAAAATTAAGACTGTAAGAATTACGTGGGTACTTCTGTCTCACCTGTATCAGCCGCCAAGTAGCTTACAATAAGCTGTGTTGCTGTATATACTAGCTCTTATTATTACTATTATAAACGTGAAAGTTTGTGAGTATGTATGTTTGTTACTCTTTCACGCAAAAACTACTGAATGGTTTTTAATTAATCTTTACAGTAATATAGTTTATATATCAGAATAACATATAGGCTATAAATTTCATGTATTTAAAATACGAGCACAGTTAGTTATGTATATAATTTCCTAAAAGAACCTATTGCATTTTCGATAACTATTGCATCTTGCCACAAAGACGTTAGTCTCAAAATCGCAACAAAGCGCTCCGTTCACAAACGGCGAGTTAACATCATTATCGGCGACGGACCGTCGTGGGGGCGCTGGGGGTCGATGGGGGGTCGCTGGAGGGTCGGTGGGGGGTCAGTGGGGGGCGGGGGGCGACACACGTCGCTCAGATGTCGCGCACAGACGGACGTCTTTGTCGGCCAACGCTTTATTTACCCGGGCTTGCGAGGGCTAGAGGTGACAGCATTGAAAATATTTTTACGAGCCCAGTAATTAGATGTCGGTACTACATTCCCGGCTCAGTCTCTCTTTATATTACGAGGAGGAGTTATTACTTTAATTATTATTAAACTTTCTTTCGCATTTCTATTATGTATATAAAAGCTGACGTTCAATTTCAAGTATTTTAATAATTTGTTTGAAAAAACTGTCTCAGTGAATATATAATTAGGTCTTAAGGTGACCTGGATTACAGGATTTTCGTAGAGAAATATAATAAACCAATTCACAAGCGCCATCTAGCCACAAACTATAAGCTGATCTTATAAATTATTTTGTCGGTCTGGGAGTTTTTTATATATAATATGTATGTATTTACGAAAAAAACGTATCTATATATTTGTATCAGTTATCTAGTGCTTTAACACGAGGTTTAGCTAACTTGTGTCTAGATGGCGCTGTGTGAATTGTCCTTAGATTATTATTATTATAAATACTAGATAACTGACACAAATACGTAAATTCATCTTTCTGTAAATGCATACACAATATACGTAGATAACACCCGGACCGATACAGACACTCATAATAATGAATACAAATGTTTGCACCGTGCTCCGAGGAATCGAACCCGCGACCACTGGGAGTAAGGCGCTGTGCTAAACTGCTAGACCACCGAGACCACATAGTAGTACCCATTACATATATGAGGAAAGGAGATTGTTAGTAATATGGACTAATTAACCCATTGCTAGCAATGTACCATGTCAGGCTGACCTCCACGCGGTTCCCCCTAGAAACCATGATGGTTTCCAAGAGAAACCCCCCCTCATGATATATTCCTGGTGAATTTGCCACGTAGAACTAACTGACCTGTGTGTGCCAGTTAGGGCTAGCTGACCTGACCTCATGCTCAACTTATCATCATCCACTGGTGCCCCGCCATTGTAAACCGTTAGCGCAGCCGATGCATCACTTTACCATTAAAAAAATACACATTTTACTAATGCTCCGAATAAATATAATATTTAATAAATAAGTACAGCCATATCTAGCGATTTAATAACTCTACGTAGAATTGATTCAATCAAAATTGACATATCAAAGTCGATGTAGGTCCGACATGGCTGATCATCGATTTTTCTTCACTCCTGTACACTACAGAAAACTAATAAATAATATAACACACATACAGCGTCGTGGTCCAGTCGTTTAGTACCATAATATTACCTAAACATCATGGGATCGAATCTCGCCGACACCAAAACTTTGTATATCTATTTTAATATTCTACTAACTTTCCGGAGATTGTAAACACTTTTAACAAATACATATTAAACTCGAGACAGCCTGTCACGTTGTATTTAAATATATCTGTCGTATGCTGAGCAAAATGCAGCCGAGTGTTGCAGTATTATAGTAGTTATAATATTATTCCCACTCGTGGAAAGGGGTCGTTACTAAAGTCGGGTTGACCTCCACGCGGTTCCCTCTAGAAACCACCGTGATAAGTTCCTGATGAATTTTTCAGTATAGGCTAACTGACCTGACCTCATGTTCATCTTATCATCCTCCACTGGTGCCCCGCCAGCGTAAACCGTTAGCGCAGGCGGATGCACCAATCCATTATCATCAGTTTAAAAAAAAATCGACTGTTTGTGTCATCTGGCACACTTCAAGTATCAAAGTCCTTACATTATCAAATATTAAAAAAGAATGAAATAAAATATGATTTATGCTCGCAAATAACATATATTCTCGCGGCACATCTTAAGATCTGCATCAGTGCGCTCAATCAAACGTACATACATACAGAACCCTATCCTATTTAATTGACGGGCCACTCCATCAAAACAACCTTGAAATGTACACAAGTGGACTCCATTTGCAAACGAATCAAACTCAACCTTACGACCCTCACAATAAAGGTGACACGAAACGCGCTGAAGTTTCGCACGTCATGTATAAATATTTTCCTTGCAATTCAAGCGATTTTGAACCCTAAATGGGTAGTTTTAGAGGTGTGTTGGTATTAATGGGAGATAAGCTAATACGGGCTGTCATCTCCACGTCAGCCGTCACAGAGCTGTCAAGGAGTCGCCGTTGTGTCTGTATTGTGTTGATAGAAATTATCGGGAGAAAAAAAATAGGGTGCCACTGGAACAATTGGTCTAAAAATCTAAGATAAATATACTTTTGTTGGAATTACTTCGCATTTCCCTCCGATCGATCCCCCGTCCAATTCAAACGGGGATCGATATTACGACGGCCTGAGCCGAGGTTCCAACCCCTAGTGGTGCTTCAGACTAAAGTCGTATCCGTCAGGCAGGAGTTGGCCTTCAGCCGCTCCATAAGTCATTCCGCGGGTTTGGAGTGCCATCTGCACTCGCCCCCTAACGTCCGGTGAAGCTGTAAAGGCCAGCTGCGGCCAACAGCATTAGAGTAGTCAAAAAGAAAGGGAATTACTTCGCTTTGTAAAGGACAATCTTTAATAATATAAATATGGAAGTAAATTTGTTTGTTTGTTATCTATTGATATTTTTATGTCATTCAAAAGGTATGCCTGATAGTAATAAGTACCTAGTAAAGTTATTGTGTGGGACTGTGTAGGGCGTTGGGGTCGGTGCAGCCAACGATGGTGGTAATTGAAGGCGCAATATGAAAGAGTAACAGTATATTATAAAAATATATGTCGTATCAAAACTATGTACGAAAGCAAGAGCAATAATAAAGGAATAACAAAACTATAGCAAATATTCATTTAAAATTATAAATATTTAAAAATAAGTAATTGTCGTGCCAGCCAGCGGCCTGATTGTAAGGAGTCCTGTACAGTTATCATATAGGACCCGTGATATCACTTATTTTTTTTATTGGATGATAATGGAATGATGCCTCGTCTGCGCTAATGGTTTCAGCTGTCGGGGCACCAGTGGAGAATGATGAGATGAGTATGAGATCAGGTAAGTTAGCCCATCGAGACAAATTCACCAGGAATTTATCAGGATGGTGTCCAGGGGTACCGCGTGGAGGTCTATCTGACATGGTACATTGCTAGTGATGGGGTCATCAATCCAGGTTACTAACTATCACCTCGTGGGTTGCTATTCCAGATAATTAAGATGCCATGACTTTATCTTGTAATTCATCTTAGAGACTCAATTACATTAAATTATTACTTACTAATTCAAAGTATATAGTAATAATGGTTGAAAATAAAACTGCAATATCATAATCAATAAACCCTGATCAAACTGATGAAGTCACGGGTAAAAGTTTTTTTTTTATTTTGTGAATTATCCAAAGATATTAAAAAATATTATCATTAATAAATAAATAAATTTAAATTTATTTGAATAAAGACTTTTCTATTCTCTATTGAAATGCCTTAAAAAAGTTAGTTACAGCGATAAGGTCGCCTTACTGTAATTGTGCACGCATATTAATATATTGTTTATGTATTTTATCTCTTGTATTGAAATGCCTTAAAATTTGCTTTCAGTAATAAGGCCGCCTTATTGTAATTAAAGATGTATATTCATATATTGTTCATGTATTTTCTTTACTATATGTTACAAATATAGTATATCCTATATAATCTTTATTAAGAAGTTACCACGACAAATACCAACGAAGTGAGTTCCGCTCTCGCAACGAAAATAGTAAACGATGTTTGACAAATAGCAAGCAGATGTCGCCGCGAAGTGTTCGTGAAGAGTTACCAGCAACTGACGCGCCGGAGAATTACGGAATTGCTACATACGGATACTAATAACATAATAAAGCCTTTCAGGTTTCATCGGGGACAACTATTTATTAATATGACGGCCTCGCTGGTTTAGGGGTTTAGCACGCTGCTTTACTTCTGGTCGTGGGTTCGATTCCTCGTACGGTGCAAACATTTGTTTTCATGAGTATGATTGCTTGTATCGGTTTGGGTGTATTCTATATATGACATTACAAAAAAAAGTATATGTTCATTTCAAATTCAAAATCAAAAATCATTTATTCATGTAGGACATTTTAGCCGCTTATGAACGTCAAATCTTTACATTATAATTTTATTTTTTCTCTACCGTCCAGTTCTGTATATACAGCCAATTGAGAAGAACTGGCAAGAAACTCAATTGAATTTCTTGCCAGTTCTTGCCAATCTACATCCTGTTGTCTAGTATCTAAAATACAACCTCTGCTTAACTTGAGACTAGATGGCGCTGTGGGAATAGTAAAAAAAACTCTATCAATATATAATAATAATAATAATACCCCTAGACAATTCACACAACGCCATCTAGTACCACGGTAAGCAGAACTTGTGTTAACGGTGCTAAACAATTGATTTAAATATTTACATTTTTTTTGTAAATACATAGAATATACTAAACAATCATACTTATGAATACAAATTATTCATAAGTATGATTGTTTATATCGGTCTGAATTTATATATTGTTGAATATTGAATTTATTTATTGGATATTGGAATTGAATTTATTTATTGCATATTGTTTGAAACTAATCACATTTATGTTAAAAATAATCTGGAAGGTGGGAAATAAATAACAATTCTCCTAGATGTAGACATGGGTAACAGCTTGTATTCTTCCCATAGCGGTGCCCTCAGACCAAAGTCGTATCCGTCAGACGGGAGTTCGCCTTCAGCTGCTCCAAAAGCCCCCTATCGTTCAGTGACGCTGTAAAGGCCAGCTGCGGCCAACAGCATTGGAATTCGAAAAATAAATTTCTATAAATAATGTCTTTCATCCTTATCTGTCAAAGTCGTATTTTATTAATCTAAAACAAGACAGAACAATACACTGCAGACCATCCATAAACTCCTAGAAGTCCAATAAAACGTAGCCGACCGTATTCAAAGTTGGGTGTTGCAGAATCAATCCATCAATCAATAAATCGTGCTAAAGATTGAGATATTTCACTCGGGGGGCAGACGGGGGGTCGGGGGCGCTCCGGGGATGGCTGGGGGTCTGTTTACCTCGCTCGTGACGGATATATCCCCGCGTAGACACCCGTCAATCACCCGCGATATGATGAGAATTAATATTTCAGGGGAGCATGTACTGCGAATCATAAGTTTTGATACTTGGTATTTATTTTCCTTTTTTTTATACTACAACCTCTGTATTATTTCAAAATTTAATTTAAAAAATTGTGGCAATCCATTATAATCAATACTAGCTGTTGCCCACGGCTTCGTTCGCATTAATTTATCCCCTTAGGAGTGGAATTTATCAAAGTCCTTTCTTAGGGGATGCCTACGTCATTGTAGCTTTATGCATGCAAAGTTTTAGCCCGATCGGTTTAAAGTTGACAAAGTTTCATACAAACTTTCATCCCCTATTTTATCTCCTTGGGGGTAGAATTAATCAAAATCAGTTCTTAGCGGTTGCCTACGTCATAACATCTACCTGCATGCCAAATTTCAGCCCGATCCGTCCATTGGTTTGGGCTGTGCGTTGATAGATCACTATGTCAGTCACTTTGAGTTATTATATATTTAGATTTATTAAAAAAATGCTGTTCAACCGTCTGTTCGTTCTTGACAATCAGCGAAACGGCTGGTCCAATTTGACGGGACTTTCACTCGCATATAGGTAATGTTATAAATAGTAACTCTGACAACTTTTAATAAATTAAATATTTATTTATTTTAATAAAAAAAAATATTACTATTTTCACATTCTTTTTTATATCTGTTATGCATATATGACCGTCCTCATGATGCTAAGTATGTATATAACAAATTTCATTACGATCTGTTCAGGCATTTGTCAAAAAAAGGGAGCAAATAGACAGACAAACTTACATTTACAATCTATGTATCTAATAACTTTCTTATATCTCAATTTTTTATTTTTTTTTTATTAATAATATATTTATTAAGATATTTTCTTTAACAATCAAAACCACATGCTCTCCACACCTCACCAAATACGTGTAGACGTCAATGCGAAATCAATCAAGTCCGAGTCTTGCACCCGACCCCCCACCGGCCCCCTCGGGGGTGGGGGCCCCTTGACCTGTCGCGTGTTTACTTTGCAGGGAGCCTTGACGTTTGATTGATAGAAGCAAGGTGGGCAGATTTTTACAAGGCCGTTTAGAAGTACTTCTCTATGTTAGGCTTTGTTCACACAATGGTATATTATAGTTCTTTGAAAGACGAGGTAAAACCTTATTTTATTCATATTAGCTACCTTGATTTGTACACATTTGTATGTATTTATAACAGCTAAGCCTATATATGTGAAACAAGAACTTTGTTTCGACGATTGTACATATTCAAATTAAATAATTAAAAATTTTTGTAATATAATAGAAAAATATTAACCATTTTATATCTTTGATGTCTTTATTAATGACAGCGTAGAATGTACCAGAAGAATATGTCAATATCACAATTTTATGTTCGATGTTCCATTTTCGAAATGATTTTATAAAAACAATATAAAAATCTACTGCAGCTATATATTCGACGTTCTATTTTCAAATTGATTTTATAAAAATCATAAAAATATCTATTGCGGTTGTATATTCGATGTTCTATTTTCAAAATGATGATATAAAAATAATCAAAAAATCTATTGCGGTTGTATATTCGACGTTCTATTTTCAAAATGATTTTATAAAAACAATCAGAAATTCTATTGCAGTTGTATATGTGACGTGTGATTTTATAAAAAGCATAAAAAAATCTATTGCGGTTGTACATTTGACGTTCCATTTTTAAAATGGGTATTTTATTTTTAATAAATATCTGTAATATCCATACATGAAGAAGAATGTTTTGATTTATTTTTACTGCACATAGTTGTGTGATCCACACATCCACTAAAGGTGGCGCTGCTTTCCCGGGGAGAACTACCAAAGTAATTAAAAATTTAACGATATACTGCGTTTTCAAAGTCAAATAATTTATTAGTATTATATAATAGGTTATTTTTTTACTAAAATTACAATCTTACTAATGTTATAAACGCGAAAGTTTGTGAGCGTGAATGGATGTTTGTTACTCTTTCACGCAAAAACTACTAAATGGATTTTAATGAAACTTTACAACAATGCAGCTTTTACATCAGAATAACACATTGACTATAAATTGCACGCGAGTGCAATCGCAGGCATAGCTAGTTATTATATAATAATTAGACACCTTTTTTTAACTGTGGAATCATATAATAATTGTAATGGAATAATAAACCTTAATACAATAAACATTAATATTATATTAGCAGAACACAGTATAAGAATAGAGAATATTAGCAATTTTTCCTCGGCCAAAATGGGAAATTTCCAAAGGAAACTTGCAACAATAATAACAATTATCCAATACAATGTCGACCTTACTGCTGTGACAAACAGACTTGATATTGATTGACCGAATGCACTTGACATAATTACACAGTGACTTATAACGCGACTGGTTGGTTTGCATCACCCGCATCCTCACATAACGCACGACGGAGAAGAGATCTAACTGATGTTCGATTTAGGGTTCAAAATGTATTGAAACTGATATTTTTCTTTTTAAATATATGAGTATAATTTATTTATGTTATTTTTTTAATTTTTGGATATCTCATCTCTTCCAGACCTAAAGTAATAAGACTTCTGCTATGGGTACTACATAACTGCATATAGCTATGTAGTACCCATAACATATATAAGCATAGCATAAACGGAAAATAGGATCTAACCGTTTTTGAATTCACGGATGTTCGATTTAGGATTCAAAATACATTGATACTATTTTGTTTTTAAATAACATATTAATCTCTATTCAACTGGTTTAGTATTGTTTTTTTTAATGCGTAAGAAAGCAATAAGCAAAGCAACGTCTATATAGGAAAAATTTGTATTTTTTTTACTAGACTATTAGTCCATGCATTTATCAATTTCTTTCACCCATTCGCTTCACTTCTGATTCTGATTACTTATTTTTATATAAATGATTTTCACTTCCATTACTTTTTTTTTAATAATTAATACAAACAAACACAAAAAACGATCATTGTAATACAACGCGGCACATCGAAGCAGCGTACCCAAGATTCTAGCAGCATTGCCTCTTGAATGGCCATAGCTTTGGGCATTAGCCTTTGGGCAAAGTAGCTACTAGCTCTCGGGTCACAAGTAACCTCGATGAGCCGTGCTGTAATATATGTTAAAAACAATATGGTTTCCGGGTTCCATAGGCCCAACGTCTCCACGGCAAATGGTAAAAACAATACGACACCTCCAGATTCATATATTTTCGTCTTCTTATATTATACATTTAATATAATATCAGTTTATTAAAAACATACTTAGAAAAATACTTGTAGCGATCGTTTTAAAGCTGTTGTGTTATACACCAAACTTACAATTAAAATGTGTTATGTCAATTAACGCTAAAACGTGTCAGTCAACGGACAGACGGCTCATGTGATTATTAATCGACAACACAACCTGTTTATTATATACTAGCTGTGCCCGCGAATTTGATCGCAAGTGTAACAAACAGCTGGTTTCTTATATACGGCGGTTCCTTATATAAAAAATCTTATGGGATGAAGGCGACAATAGGGGGTGAAATGTGTACAGATGAAGTACAAGAAGTCTGTACAATTTTCACCCTTTATTGGACCCCTTTCCAGATTTGAGTTAAAAGACATACCATGTCTATCGTAGTTACATAGGTTAACAAACAGCTGGTTTCTAATGTAAAAAAATCTTATGGGATGAAGGCGACAATAGGGGGTGAAATGTGTACAGACGAAGTACAAAAAGTCTGTACAATTTTCATCCTTTATTGAACCCCTTTCCAGATTTGAGTTAAAAGACATACCATGTCTATCGTAGTTATATAGGTTAACAAACAGTTGGTTTCTAATGTAAAAAAATCTTATGGGATGAAGACAAAAGGGGTGAACATAGAGAAAAAGTGCGATATAGGGGTGAAATGTGTACAGACGCAGTGGATTTTATCTGTAAAATTTTGACCCCATCCAAATTTCTTTATGACATTATTGACAGTCTATTTACGTCATAGTTTTATGATCTATCTTCATGCTAAATTTAATTAAGATTCGTTCAGCCGTTTAGTCGTTAAAAGGTAACAGACAGACAAATACTTTATATCATAGTAATTTTGCAAATAGTGTCAAAAACTCTACTCGACAAAACAGGGAGAGGTGGGTATTGTTATTAATAGAGATATATAGCGCCATTGCTGGCAATGAACCACGAGGTTCTCCCTCGAAAACCTTCATAATATCACTATTCCTAATAAATTCATCTGTATGACTGTCTGTATCACCAATAAAGTTTTTAATCTATAGATAGTTTGTCACTTACTGCATTTTGCATTTTTAGCATCAATCGATTGTTCCAATTGCTTACCTGAAAGAGAAATAAAAAGATATATTAATATGTGCATATATATATACATTTGAATATAGTATTGAGACTAATGAATGATATAATGTAGTTATTCGTTATTAATCAAAATAAATTTGTAACTATACTGACATTCAAAGGTTGTAAAAATTTTACCCTTAAGGAGATATTATAATATAAGGAGATAAAATTTTTGAAGCTAGAATGCTAAAAATTTTCTTAGACTTTTTTGTGTAAGACTATTAAATATTTTATGCCATGCAAAGTCACTATTTCATGCGGACGAAGTCGCGGGCACAGCTAGTTATTAATACGAACATGTTTACGTAAGTGTTTGTTACGGCTTTACCAATTGTCATGAAACTTGTCTACATACGTATCGATTAGGATAGAGAAGAACATATGTTACTACGTAGTCACCCCAGTGAGCATTATATGTTAGGTTGACCTCCACACGGACACCCCTGATAACCATCTTGTTTAATTCCTGGTGAAGTCGTGACTGATAGGTTAACTACCTTATTGATTTCAAATTCGTCGTATCATTCAGCATTGATGTATCGGCACCGTATATTTCTAGAGCAGACGGCAGCATTGTAATAGGATCTGTTAAAAAAAACCATTGATGTACCGGCACCACTAGAGCAGACGGGAGCAACCTTCATATGATCCATTAAAAAAAACTATCGAAGAAGTGAACCAACTATGGAGTAATATCTTAAACACCGCCAAATACAGTTCCGAACACAAAAATCCGAGTTCTATCCTGTGAAGCAGCAAAAACCCCATATCTACCAGAAGTTATAGTCACTTGCGCCGCTCAGTTATTGGCCTAACTAAATCGCCTATCTTCTATCTCGCTCGCACCCACCAAAAGCCCAGAACAATGGCGGGGATAGTAAAATTTTATTTCCAGCACACGTGGTCGCAACCTGCATAATGCAAGCGTAACTCCTCTAAAAAGAAGGATAACTGCATATTTATACTATCCGAACGCGATATTTCCAACCTAGAGTCATTGGAAAGTGTTCGATTACAATTTAATGTCATGACGGTACTTGGCATCCGTACATTTTAAAACTCAACTCAATCCGTTCTACATACGAAATTGTACTCTGTGCTATTTGCGTTAGATTGAAAATTAAATCACATATATTTGCTGATACGTCGTTCTGCGATAATGTGTCGGGGAATAGGTTGTTCCGTACTAGGAAAGTACTAGGAGTCAGCGACAGAGGTATATGTCCCTCCTTTTTTAATAAGTAGCTCTAAAGAGGTGTTTTATTATCTGTCTCGTTAGTGCTTGATGTGTTGATGTTTACTGTGGATTTGATGGTGTCTTCCACAGATTCAATAAGGCTAGAATTTAATACAATATATTATTTTCTAGTTTCATCAATAGTACATAATCAATGATGTGGTATATCTATCCGTCATACTCGTGAACGAGTGCTGCTTGTAGAGAGACTAGTCTGCTCTCGTCACTACTAGAAGGGCATTGTCAGTAATATGGTTTAAGAACCCCATTGCTAGCAATGTACCATGTCAGGTTGACCTCCATCGGGTACCTCCTGAAACCCATCATATTAAATTCCTGGCGAAAGTATCACGATGGGCTAACTGACCTGACCTTATACTCATCTTAACCTCCTCCACTGGTGCCCCCCTTGGAAATAAAATAAACCCATTAGCAATGTATAATACATTATCAGGTTGATCTGGACATCATCATGTTGCTCTAGTATAAAAATCACATCCTAATCTTTTTGGAACTTGGTTAAAAAAAACCCATAATGCTACGCAAACGGGAGTTCACGATCTATCACTTTACGACATGTAAATTGGTTTAGTTTGTCTAAACAAAAAACTGTTGAATTAATCACAACCATAAAAATATCTTGTTAGAATTAGCATTCGACCATAAAATCGACTTCCCAATAAATTATATTCACATTGGTTGTAAACGTTTAGTTACGTCACCACATTGTGGAATCACCTTCCAGCAATGGTATTTCCGAACCAATACGATATTGAAACCTTCAAGAAAAGAGCTTATTCCTTTTTAAACGGCCGACAACGTACTTGCAATTCCCCTGGTGTTACGGGTGCTCATGGACGGCGGTAATCACTTACCATCAGGTGAGCCGCATGCTCGTTTGTCCCCTGTGTTATAAAAAAAAACTTCATCTGCTTCTTTCTTATCCCATTTATTTGTGGTCGTCGTAATATGTTTTTCTCTTCCATTCATATCTGTTCGCAGTCATCTCGTTATTTACTCCCTTTCTTACCATATCATCTTTCACACAGTCCATCCATCTGTTTTTTGGTCTTCCACTGCCTTTACAGCCATCCACATTCATATGTAACACCTTCCTTAAGATATGATCTTCATTCCTATATATTACATGCCCATACCACGATAGACGATTACTCTTTAACCTCTCCGACACCGACGCCACTTTTTTTTTTATAACACAGGGGACAAACGAGCATGCGGCTCAGCTTTAGCCCGCGGCTTCGCTCGCGTTAATTTATACCCTTAGGGGTGGAATTATGCCTAAGGATGCCTACGTGACAACATCTACCTGCATGCCAAATTTCAGCCCGATCCGTCCAGTGGTTTGGGCTGTGCGTTGATAGATCACTATGTCAGTCAGTCACCATTGAGTTATAAATATTTAGATAAAACACTTTCCCGCCAATTTTGTTGCATAGCAAAATGTAAGTAGGTTATGTTAACAGTTTACCTGCTTCGTCATACTATATGATACCATATATTAATACAAATGTATATGTAGGCGTGACAAATGTGTATACAAAGATGACACCATTCGTTATATGATAAATGATTAATTATCATATTTTTAGTATGAACACAAATCATATAAACAAACGAGTGTCGCATAGTATTTTTTATGGATGATAATGGTATGTTTCACCCGCCTGCGCTAGATACAACAAGCGAATTAAAGAGAAACTGGGAGTCGTATCAACATTTGCCCAATTTCCACTCAGCCCGAGTGGGCAGGGAAGTGAGCTCGGAAGTGAGCAGCGCGAGAGTGTAAACACGAGTGGAAACACTTCCCATGCCATTGGAGCTGCCACTCGCGCTGCCCGGCTCTCACTTGATTGTCGGTTTTTCGTGCGTGAGTCAAAGGACTGGCAGCGCGAGTGGCTCAGTTGTCGCCCGGCAATATTTCCGGCAGCGCGAGTGGCAGGGGAAGCGGCTGAATGTAAACGTAGAATAAAGAGCCACAAGAGTGTCGCTCTTAAATTATGAATGAATGATAATGGAATGCACAGGCATGCGCTAACGGTTTACGCTGGCGGGGCACCAGTGAAGGATGATAAGTTGAGCATGAGGTCAGGTCAGTTAACACAAGTTTGAATAGCAGTGTTTAGGTCAACCTGACATGGTACATAGCTAGCAATGGGTCATCAGTCCAGATTACTAACAAGTCCATTACCACCTGTGTCATAGACCTCTTCGAAATTTTATTTTATATATTATTAAGAGGTTTGGGCTGTAATTCAGTGCTAAAAAGACTGGAGCAAGGGGATCTGCATGCATCTATAGTGCTCGCCCTTTTAAGTAGGAATAGAAATGATGTTTATTCAAATAAGCACCTTTGAATAATCATATTTTTTATTCTAATTGTGAACCATGTGGGAAAGAAGAACATCTGCATCATATTTTATTTTAAGAACTTGTTCATAATGCATCTAAAAGAGATAATACCATCCAAGCTTTAAAGTTAAATAGGTTAGACATAGGAGTATTCCATGAAATGGCAGAACCATCTTCCGATGCAGCCAAATTATTGCTCTGGATGGTATCATATTAGTTTAAGTTTTTTTAGTTTATTTTTGTTATATAGGTATGATGGGATTGTTATCGTCACATTTTGTATACAAATATCCCAAAAAAGAATATAGAGAAAAAAAATATTCTACCACTCATTTGGAACGCTTTTGTTAAGAGCTCGCTGCTTAGACCCGTCAGGGACAAGAACTGAAGGATATTCTTACGAGCGATGGTTTTTATCTCCTCACGGTATAGCATATACTTTCCAAAGTAGATATTTTGGTTATGCATGAGAGGGCTACAACCACATAGGATGTTTAGGCGTGTCTTCTTCCATTTATCAAAGTCTGCAAATGTAATACCCCTGGTGTTCCAGGCATCCATAGGCTACGGTAACCGTTTACCATCAGATGGACTGTACACTTGTTTGCCACCATCTGTCTCTCTATCTCTCTCTGGTTAGCCTTTTCCCATTTCATTTGAGATCTCTCGTAGTCCTTCTTCGACAGACACAACTGTCCTGGGTCGAGGAGTCATTTCCGTTTTCTTTAGGTCGTTATTGATAACGGATTGCCAAGCTAGTAGGGGTCATCCTCGTCTCTTTGGACCGGTGCTAAGGTTTAGATTTCAGGCTTGTTTGCCACGTAGGATAAAAAATGTAAAGGTCTTCACCGACGAGGAACATTCTATTACAGAACGAGTACGACCATACGTTTATACGCTTTGTCAGTGCCTCGTCAGAGTAGGCATCTTACACGGAAACGTCCGACCAAAATAACTAGATCACACAAATAATTCAGGCGATAAAACTAATATCTGAGACAATAAAACGCAATATTACGTCCGTCGGTTACAACACTCGTAAACCTGTCGCTGAATGACGAATCATTAACAAGACGCGTTTGATTTGGCATTTTTATATTGGCGTTTATTCAACATGCGGTTTTTTATAACCCTGTGTTATATTGCTAGGTTTTTAAGTGTCACGGAAAATGCCCGATGGAGATAATAACAATCCGGACGGAATTGTTCTCTGATGGCATTGGTGGTTTGGCGGTTTGGCATACGGCTTTACTTCCGATGGTCGCGGGTTCGATTATTCGCACAGTACAAATGTGTTATGTATGTATTCATGAGTATGATTGTTTGTATCGGTATGGGTGTTTTCTATGCCTAAAAAATATATTATGTATTTATATCAGTAACCCATAACAAAAACTGCCTAGCTTGGGATAGATAGCGCTGTGTCAATTCCCCTGAGATATTATTAATATCTTCCTTACTAAAATTGTATATGCGAAAGTAACTGCTTGTAGGGACTGGTCTGCTCTTATCACTACGACTGATTTAATCTTATTGCATTTTTATATTTGACCCAAAAATTAGTGCTTGTTGGTAGTTTGTATTCACACGTTTCGACTTGTAAATGTAAACTTACAAGGATTATTTAAAAGAGCAACCACACAAGTTTCTTGCTCGTTCTTCTTGTGATGAGATAGCTTTCCGAACGAGTGGTAGATAAAAAACAATTTGTTATGACTATTCAAAAGTGCTTAAATTAAGTTTATTTGAATAAATGATTTTCTATTCTATTCTATTCTAACTTTAACTGTCTGCCTGTCTCGTACATACATATTATCGTTTCTGTTCTGTAACCAAGTAATTAAGATTTTCATCACGATCATCAGCATCATTGGGAAAAAGCCCAGCAGTAGACTACAGTGAGTCGACTGCTGGACTTAAACCTTTCTCAAGATACGCCAATGGGCGCGATCTTCAGCCCTTCTCTTCTAGTTATTAACCCTATGTCGTGGCTCCTACCTGTGGGGCGTTTGTCAATTCGCGGTCTGCGAATTAAGATTGTAATTACCAAATCTTAAGAAATTATCAGGAATATATTTGTAAAAAAACGAAGTCTTATTTTAGCGTGTGTATTGTAAGATTTAATTTAAAACCCCTGAATATTTAGGCGTCGCTATTTAACGAGAAGTGATGTGAATTAATACTCGCGACCCATTAAGATTGACAGTGACAAATTAAAAGCGATCCTTTACGTCTGATAACACGTCAGGTTTTTGCGTGCACCGTCACGGACTCCTCAAAGCCCGTGCCACGTGGGCGCCGTCCGCGAAAACATACCGATATAATAATTATTTACGATCATAAAAATCAAATACGATGCTGTCATAAAGCAAGGAAAATAACGTGTTACTTTTAATATTTTACGAGGCGAGCTGGTGGGCGGACGAACAATAAACGTGCGACATTTCACTAACGGTGTATATTTATTTTTGCAACGATTTGTAGTGTTATTTGCGCGGGATAATAGACGATAAAAGAAAAAAGCTAGGTCGTTATTTTGTCTTGCACTGTAAATTATGACCGGTTTTTGATTTAATATGAACTATAGTTTACGATAGTGATGTTACGGAGCTCCGAAACCGTAAACAAAACTATCAGTTTTGCGATATTAATAAATATCCGTAACATTAAACGAATTCAAAATAAAAGTGTCGGATAATATCGGATAGAAGCGGAGCCTAATTTAGACACATTATGTGACCATTTTATTAGCTACTAGCTGTTCATAACATCTACCTGCATGCCAAATTTCAGCCCGATCCGTCCAGTGGTTTGGGCTGTGCGTTGATAGATCACTATGTCATTTACCTTTGAGTTATATATATTTAGATTTGTATTTTACTTTTGAAATTCCTTAAAAAATTAATATCCGTAACCGAAATTATCCAAAACTAACGGGTAATCCGAAATAATTTCATATCCGTATCGGTATAATCATTCCTATATCCGAAACTTATCCGTATCCGTAATTTCGTATCCATAACATCCCTCGTTTAGGATGTAGAGTAGAATTTTTAACACGGCACTGTAGCGGAAACGGAGCGAGTGATTGATTGGTAACCCACCTAAAATTGTAATCATCACTACATAGTATAAAACAAAGTCGCTGTCGCTGTCTGTCCGTCTCTATGTATGCATAAATCTATAAAACTACGCAACGGATTTTGAAGCGATTTTTTTTAATAGATAGAGTGATTAAAGAAGAAGGTTCATATGTACAATACATGTACACCCGTGTGAAGCCGGGCCGAGTTGCTAGTCTTATATTAGTTCGTTACCATACTCCGAAACTGCTTTACCGATTTTTATGAAATTTTATATGCATATTCAGTAGTTCTGAGAATCGGCTGATATCTATTTTTCATACATCTAAGTGATAAGTGTTGTTCACCAGAAAAAAATTTTTTCGACATTAATTTTTTTTTCTATAATGTGACATTAGAAAATACATACAATCGCAATTTTTCACAATTCTACCATCAACCCCTATTTTTTTGTTTATATAGCAAAACGTTTGTCCGCTAGCAGTGTATAAAAACTAATTATTAACTTATATTGGGCGCAGTGCAGGTTTTATATAAAACATATTTATACTAACATAGTTTATACATTAGAATAACACATATATATATATATAATTTAAAAATATATAATATAAATTTAGCTATATATAATAGTAAATATCAAGTAAATCAGTGATTCCCAAAGTGGTCTATATCGACCCCCATGGGTCTGCAAGGGGTCTAGATAGCGGCCATTTTGTTTTTACTTTATGTATTTAACACTAAACTTTACTACAGTTAGAAATTTACAAAAAATCAATACCAGGTAAGAATGGAGGGTCCAAAACAGAAAAATATGGCAAAGGGTCTATGACATAAAACAGTTTGGGAACCTCTGAAGTAAATCGTCTGCACGCAGACGAAATCCCGCGGGCTAGCTAGTCGCATAATAACAGAATAGTCCGTTGATTCGATGTAGATAATGATAAAGCTATAAAAAGGTCATAAGCTACTTATTGACACCCGTTCAAAATTGTACCCTACTACCAACGTCATAAAGAGTGAATTTCGTTACCCGTTAAATCGTATACCATATTTGAATAGTGTAAATTATTCTTAGAATAGCATTAATTACTTTGAATTATGATTTATGTTTTAAAATTCCCACGTTTTAATTATTCTTTACTATTTTATCTATACATATAAATAAAATCGGAGTGTCTGTCTGTTTGTAATATTGAAATAACCGTTGTTTGCTATATATATGAATATAAATATGGTACATACACCAAAATAACATTTTTTACAATTTTTGTCTGTCTGTCTGTTTGTTCCGACTAATCTCTGAAATGGTTGGACCTATTTTGACGGGACTTTTTTTGGCAGGTAGCTGATGTAATAAGGAGTAACTTAGGCTACTTTTATTTTAGAAAAATAAAGTTAAATTCCACGCGGACGAAGTCGCGGGAGCAGCTAGTATTTTAATATAATCCTATACATCATACACGTTCAAGGACGCAATATGCAATTTAAATATAAAAACGATAAAATTAGTCATTCAGAATTATGTTGAAACTTAAGACGTTATGGTAATTAGCAGTCGATACGTTTTGCTTCTAGAACAGCATGGAAGTGACAATAAAAAAAATTAAAGCAGATATGTACAAAGATATTTGTAATAAATGTACATCGATTTATTATGTTATTAGAGTACATCTATCTTGTAACAATACAATTGCAGTGTAAGTGCTGCAATCAATTTGGTTGTTGACTTAGAGATCTTAAGTAACGTATTGTATTGATTATAATAAATATAATCTATTTATGTAAACCAAACTAAAACAAAAGGACTAAAATGTCATATTTTCCCTCATATATGCCTCTTGACGTTTGCATTCCGATTTTTCAACTAAACTAGTATGCGATCCCTCATTTGCTTAGAAATAAGAAAAAATATATACAAATGCCTCCACTAATCATAAATATCATCATTTGGAATGTTGACCGTCACATAAAACATTGTCGTTTTTTATTTACATCCGTTTGTGAGTGAATTTATTAACATACGAATTAATCTGAATTCCAAATTAAACAGTCTTATATTTAGGTGACAGCTCATCTTAAAATAGGTTCGTGTTTTAAGGAATGGATGAGTGGATTGAAGGGAAGATGAAATAGATTCTTGTTTTAAGGAATGGATGAGTGGATTGAAGGGAAGATGAAATAGATTCTTGTTTTAAGGAATGGATGAGTGGATTGAAGAGAAGATGAAATAGATTATTGTTTTATGGAATGAATGAGTGGATTGAAGGGAAGATTATGAATACATGGATACATTTGTTGCAATTATTATGGTAATCTAGCACTTCACTTTGTAAGCTACATCTATGCACCACATATGTATATCTTCTGTAATTCTTTAATAATAATAATAATCTCAGGACAATTCACACAGCGCCATCTAGACCCAAGTTAAGCTAGCTAAACCTTGTGTTATGGGTACTAGATAACTGATACATATACATAGATATATTTTTTTTGTAAATACATACATATTATATATAGAAAACACCCAGACTAATACAAACAATCATACTCATGAATACAAATGTTTGTGTCGTACCAGTAATCAAACCCGCGACCATCGGTCGTAAAGCGATGTGCTAGACCTCTAGACCACCGAGGTCGTCTTTGTAAATATAATAATGTACTGATGAAATGAAATGAAAATGCTTTATTGTTTACATTCATAAAATACAAACAAACATTTATATACACTATTAATATATAAATATGTATAAACATACAACATTAACAAAGAAAAGAGGCAACAATAGGCAAGAAAATTTGTTATAGCAATAATTTTATAAAGTACTAGCTGCTCTAGGGTACATGTATTATATATATAAACCTTCCTCTTGAATCACTCTATCTATTAAAAAACCGCTACAAAATCCGTTGCGTAGTTTTAAAGATTTAAGCATACATAGTGACAAACAGCAACAGCGACTTTATTTTATACTATGTAATGATGCGTGCGCAAACAGCGTCCGATCACACCTACCCATTTAAATTGTAAAATATCCTAACAAATTCACATAAAGTACACCTCAATATGGTAAACGACACCGTCTTCTGAAACACAGGTATTTTCTATACCTACCTCAGAAGTCAGGGACTTCACGAATTATTTGTAAAACATATGTGAAATAAATAAAAAAAAAATTCTGAACTAAATGTACCAGTTGTAAACACCTGCAACTAGAAACTTTATAGAATGCAATAAAATATTGAGTATTGAGTATTAATATAGAGCTAAAAATGAACACGCTAAATACATACACTTGCGATATCTATTACTACCTACATCTATGGTCGCGCCTAAATTAATTTTAATAGCTTTTTTAATAGTTTCATTTTAAACATAATTTTTTGCCCTACAATTTGATAGAAGCTTAATTAAATCAAAAATAGCAACACGTTTATTTTATATACAAGTCAAATTGAGCCAACTCCGTTTTTATGTTCCACTAGCTGCACACGCGACTTCGTCCGCGTGGACTTAAACTTTATTTTTATATAATAAAATATTTTTTCTAAAATAAAAGTACCCAAGTTACTCCTTATTACATCAGTTACCTGCCAAAAAGAGTCCAGTCATAATCGGTCCAGCCATTTCAGAGATCTCCGGCTGATCTCTGAATCGATTTTGACTGGACTCTTTTTGGCAGGTAGCTGATGTAATAAGGAGAAACTTAGGCTAGACAACGATAAACAGACAGACAGACATACAGACAAAAATTGCAAAAAATATTATTTTGGTGTATATTCATATGCATGTAGTAAAAAACGGTTATTTCAATATTACAAACAGACACTCCAATTTTATTTATATGTATAGATAACTTTGGACGTCACATAAACCTTATAATTTACAGAGCCATTTCATAGGTAAATTTAAAATAAAATGTCACATTGATGGAATAACAAGAATGAGGTCAGACAGCTGGCTGGATAGTAGATAGTAACACATACAAACGGACAAGTCGACGAAGGAAAGATATGATAGCGGAATGACTGGGTACTAACACGTAACCTGCATGACTACATTTTTTTTATTGGGTTGTTTGGGCTATTCTCAGATGTGTAGCACCTGTAGCACTGCGACCTACATAGATCTATTGTGCTCGCCCTTAAAAGTTCGCTGCCTAGACCCGTCAGGGACAAGAATTGAAGGATATTCTTAGGAGCTATGGTTTTTATCTCCTCGGGAAAGAGTGTAAACTTTCTAAAGGAGATATTTCGTTTATGCATGGGTTACAACCACATAGGATGTGTAGTGGCGTTTCCTCTTCAGTTTGGCAGAATCTGCATGACTCCTTACTACATGCATGAGGAATTTTTATTTAGTTGATGATGGAATAGTGGATCCACCGGTATGTATGATATGCACTGAAGGGGCAGCAGTTGAAGATGATAAGAATGATATCAGTTCAATTTTCAGAGGAGGTTCATATGATCTCACTCATACACCTCATACATAGCAATGTGCAGTAACACAATCCACTATGGCCAATGAGGATTTCAGCTTTGATGATCTAGTAGTTTACAAAACATCTTTACTGCCTGTCGCGAATTCGACTCGTCGCAGGCGCAAATATTTATATTAATGAGTATTGTTGTTTGTATTGGTTTATGTGTTTTGTATGTATATTATGTATATATTTACAAAAAAGTAATGAAGTATTTATATCAGTTGTCTAGTACCTATAACACAAGCTTCCAAGAAATGGGTCCTGAATTTACCAATTCGAATTGTGTAATACAATTCGAAATATTCGAATTGTATTACACAATTCGAATTGGTAAATTCAGGACTTAATTGGTAAATTCAGGACTATCGAATAAATAATATCGAATAAATTTGGTATTTCATTATTTATATTCCAAATTTAAATGTTATTTAAATTTGGAATAAATAAATTCGTAATATATAAATTTGGTATTCCAAATTTAAATGTTATTTAAATTTGGAATATATATTACGAATTTATTCAAATTTGGAATACCATAATTTGGTATTCCAAATTTGAATATAATTCGTTATATAATATACTATTAGGTACCAATTTAATATATGACGAATTTATTCAAATTTGGAATACCAAATTTATACATTGTAAGACG
Organism: Achroia grisella; assembly: GCF_030625045.1. NCBI lineage: Eukaryota > Metazoa > Arthropoda > Insecta > Lepidoptera > Pyralidae > Achroia > Achroia grisella. Next base: position 1,317,965 of record NW_026712653.1, on the reverse strand, counting down.
ATTATATTTGAATATGGAATACCCAAATAATAATCACACTCAGAAATAAAGGCGAATGCACACAGATACGTATATCGCAATACAGCGTATTGTTAACGCGTCATCTCTCATCACTTGCAATATGCTTATCATCTGAGTAGCGCTGGGAATGAAATAAAACAGGTGCGCTGACACATACGCCGATGATGTGTGCACCGCTTTATGACATGATGTACTCAGGGTTGTCACGTCTATGCAATTGGTTCTAAAATAAATAATATGTTTGATGGTTGAAAAAAAATTAATATAGTTTTATTACTCAAGTTATATTTTATTTCTCAACGGATCAGCTAGGAAGAGAAATTTACATATTGCTCTATTAAACAAATGCTGTACAAATTAACATTTTTGAGTTTATGAGATTGAGTACAATGAAAAATATATTTAATGGTAAGATGGTAGACAGTGAAGTGACGTAATACATAATTTTGTTTTTATAGTTTTGATTATAGAATACAAGAAAACTTTAAATATATTAATATCAAAAGAGTTTGCCAACAATAATACACGCGATACGACGCGTGATATGGTAAAAGGTAGCCATGGGCATCATGTCGAACCTCAGAACGCAGTCCGTTGTGTATTCGGTAGCAAAAAGAAAGCGATGGGAATTCTCACCTCAAGCCAACATAGTTAGTTGGTGTTGGCGACAATCCTCCTTTTACAGCTCTTTCTTACTTTAAACCATGTTTTTTATTTCCAATTTTTAACATATATATTTTTCTATACCTTTTTTTTAATTCTGTAAAATGTGTGTAATGTCACTAAGGATTGGTGAGTAATTTATTTATTTTATAATAATAATAATAAGCATGTGATCATGGTTTCATCCCAACATCCCTACACACTAGCCTCAAGGTATTACAACTTCACCCACTTACTTTCATACTTCTCCAAAAAGCTGTAATACTAAAACACTTGTAGAATAGCCCGCAAATTTTTGTATTCCGCTTAAAAATTTCCATCCTCATTATTCATCATTTATACTGTCATTGTTTATTGACTTTTACCCGCAATGATAAGTCTTTACCCCATCAAAGGGAGATATATAATATATATATAAAGAATAATAATAATCTCAGGATAAATCACACAGCGCCATCCAGACCCAAGTTAAGCTTGCTAAAGCTTGTGTTATGGGTACTAGATAACTGGTACAAATATGTAGATTTTTTTCGTATATACATACATAATATACATAGAAAACACCCAGATCGATACAAACAATCATATTGATGGATACAAATGTTTCTGCCGTGCGAGATCGAACTCGCGACCATCGGGAATGAGGCGGTGTGCTATACCGCTAGACAACTCAAGGCTTACCCTACTACTGTCGTTGGCAGCCGTATTAGGTGGCAACCCTATCGCAGTTGCGTACGCGCAGGTGAAAATGTGCAGTGCACGTTACATAAACATGCGAATTCGAATTCAATCATCACGTAAGTCTGTTTGATGTTGTTAGTAAACATACTCGCGATCAATCAGCGGTTTGCCTTTGTCCCATATCTAAATAGTATCAAATAATATAAATAGTAATTGTATCAATAGTATCAAAATACAGGTGGCGGCACATGTATTTTGAAATGAATTTTTATTAAAAATTTTTTCTTTCCACAGACACAAAGTTAGTGCTCTTATTATGTTAATCTTTTACATATCTGTTTGACTTAAATTGATTTATTTAAGTAAATCTATTTTGGTCAGGCCCCATGTAACAGTTTTATGGATGTCAGTATATTAATATAAAAATAGAAAAATAATAAAAATTTACCAAAATTAAGTACAAATATGTCAAGTCGGAATTGTATAAATAATTAAATTTAATAATCTAATAATTATATTACAATTAAAATAAAAAATAAATTAATTTACAATTATAATGAAAATTAAATACTAATTCATAATGTTTTTCAGGTTTGAATGAATATATACATGGCAATTATCATGTAATTTACTACTTGGTGTTGTACCAGGGCCATCCTGCAACCTTCCCTATCCTCAGTTTCAGCTCTGTCACTACCAACTTCCATCCTATCTATACTTATAAGTTTTGAGGGAGTATTTTCGTTTGTTTTTATGAAATGAAATTTATTCGTGACACGCTGTAGGCGCGATTTTATCCGTGTGGAATTTAACAAAAAAGTTAATTAGAGAATCTTTCTCCTTATTACATCAGCTGCCTGCCAATAAAAGTCCCGTTAAAATCGGTGAATTTCACCGGAGATTAGACGGAACAAACAGATAGACAAAAATTGTAAAAAATGTTATTTTGGTGTATGTACCGTATTTATATTCATATGCATGTAGTAAAAACGGTTATTTCAATATTACAAACAGACACTCCAATTTTATTTATATATATAGATAAAAGTGGTATAAGTGGTATGTGATGATTTTATGGCCTCGGTGGTTTTACAGTTTAGCACACCGCTTTACTACCGATGGTCGCGGGTTCGATTCCTCGCACGATGTAAAACATTTGTATTCATGAGTATGTGTATGTTTATGTATGTTTGTATCGGTCTGGGTGTGTGAAAAATAATCTTAATATTTATATCAATTGTCTAGTACCCATAAAACAAGTTCTGCTTACCGTGGGACTAGATGGCACTGTGTCAATTGTCCACGATTATTTGTTTATTTAAAAGTATGTTTTATATTAGTAAAGATATTCTCGGTCAATCAGCGATCTGTCTTGGTCCCATCTAAATAGTATCAAACAGCCTGTATGTTTATTTCTGTGCTTACATCTTCTAAACAACGCTTAGTATTAGTTTTAGGGGGGAAAGCGAATTAGTACTGTAGACTAATCTCAGGTTAACCTCCACGTGGTTCCTGGAAACCATCGTGATATATTCCTGGCCAATTTGTCATGATGGTCTAACTGACCTGACCTCATGTTCATCTTATCATCCTCCACTGGTGCCCCGCCAGCGTATACCGTTAGCGCAGGCGAGTGCATTATTCCATTATCATATATTAAATATGTCTTATAAATACATAACATATGTATGTAATATATATATTTATATAAGAAATATATGTAGCAAACAACCAGATCGATACAAATAGTCATAATACTAATAAATACAAATGTATCGACCGAGGTATCGAACTTGCCAGCATCGGAAGTTAAACGGTGTCCTAAACCGTTGGTACTTCGCGGTACATATATACAATAAAATATGTAACACAGACACCCTCAGCCCCAAAGGAAAATAAGCAATTAAAAAAATCGAAACAGTTTAATTAAAAACTCAATCAAACTTTGCAATCTATTAATTGTCACAGAGTACCTTTTCTATAGAAAAAGTAGCTTCTAAACTGCAATGCAGGTGCATGTAATAGTATAACATTCATAATTTATGTCTCCTTTCTTCTTTTTAGATATTTCTGTCCATCCTTCTCAAACACCATCAAAAGGTTTCAGTTTGTCCCATTCTTTTTGCTTTTATATCTACATACGTAAATAATAGTAAAAAAAATAACCGCTGTTTTTTTTTTAATACCTATGATAGCTTCCAGTTTGCCCCTTTTTCTTTTAGATTACACTACACTCTATTCCAAATTTGAATTTTAAAATGAATCTGTATTATTGTAAACATGTACAACATTTATTTGAGAAAAGAATACGAGCTAAGTTTCTTGTCAGTTCTTCTCATCTCGAAATCATTCCGAACTGACGGTAGATTTGACATATCATAAGAGTCTGTAATAGACCATGAATATAATAAATATGGCGGATCATGAAGTGAAAAAGCCCAAAAGGGTAAGAGTTACGAGGCATGTTATAAAAATGGAAAACTATAGAATTTTTTTTAATACCTATACAAGCGACCCATTCTGTCAAAAAAACAAATCGTCGCATTGTCCATAACTCAAGAATGGACATTCCCTGGCATCCCGTGCACTGGCCGCGAGCCAGTCACCTCTGACATTACACTTGCGTTCATATACTGACAGATTTAAGTGACACCCTCCTGTTTAACAGAGGCGATTGTTGTGTACACCAGTGTAAATTAATTGATTTTACGAGGTGTTAATCAAGACACTTCCTTTACATACGCCCCTATAATTTTAGTGGTACATATCCAGAGACTCAATGGTGTAGCGGTTAAGCCCACCGCTTTACTTTCGATGGCCGCGGATTCGATTCTGATGAAACATTTGTATTCATGAGTATGACTGTTTGTTTATGTCTGCGTGTTTTCTAAATTCTTTATTCACCAATTACAGTCACATAGCATATATGAGGTTCAGAAATACATTAATGCAAAGGTGAATAGGCAACCAACTCAGCATGAAGCCACAGATAAATCTGCAGCGCTGATATTCTGTTGGCTCCTGTACTTATAATACTAAAACTTATTATAAAAATATTATACAAATATGTATTAAACTTCGAGCTCTTTAATAACAATGCTTCAACATATATAAAGCCTATATGCTAAGCACAACTTATATTATAGGTACTAGACAAATGATATAAATACTTTTTTTAGTAAATACATATAACACTAATACTAGCTGTGCCCGCGCTTTGACCTGCATGAAATTTATAGCCTATATGTTATTCTGATGTATAAGCTATATTACTGTAAAGTTTCATCAAAATCCATTCAGTAGTTTTTCATGAAAGAGTAACAAACATCCATACTCACAAACTTTCGCGTTTATAATATTAACTAGCTACTCGCTCTGACTTCGCACGGGTGTACATGTATTATATATATAAACCTTCCTCTTGAATCACTCTATCTACTAAAGAAAACCGCTTCAAAATACGTTGGGTAGTTGTAAAGATTTAAGCATATATAGGGACGAACAGACAGCGACATTGTTTTATACTATATAAATGTATATAAGATTTATCTTGTATGTGATAGTGTTTTATGGTAAAAAGTACCTCAAAAATAAAGAAATAATAACGAATCTATATTCCACTACATGTCATCTAAGAGATCCGTTCATTTCAACATTTAGACTCTAAAAGTCACCTCTCTTGGCACCTTCCATAATATAATGGCCAAGACAAACAGACATTCCCGCTAGAAATAGTGTCTGTTCGTACGTTTTCTTCTGTTTTCTATCTAGACTGGAATCCTTTTGAAACTAACTATTAAACGGTTGACCGGTGCCGGTTATATTAAACAAAGGATAATTGGACAACGTAACTAATACAGTTACACGTTTCTCGCTGTTAAACGTATAAGTATCTTGTATCGATTATATTGCTGGAATTAACATAAAGATGTTATTTTATTGATACTAAAACTAGTGTAGTATCAACCTAAAATAGAATAGAATATAATTTTTATTGAAATAAACTGAAATTTAAACACTTTTGAATAGTCAAACTTATTTTTTTTAATCTACCGCTCATTCATCGATTATATTAAAGGATTTAACGCTGAGATGTCAAATTCCAGGCATTTTTCTTATACTTAATTAAACACACACACACACATATTTTTTTTGTTTGTCTTAACCTAGTTCTACTATTTTAGGGATACACTTACAGGTCTTGGTCCTTACTACTATTTTATTACTATTTGTAATTATTCTATTTCTATTTATACTACTTATATTACATTACATTATATTTTACTATTTCATTTACATTTTTATTACTATACTAGCTACTCGCCCGGCTTCGCTCGGGTGTACATGTATCATATATATAAACCTTCCTCTAGAATTACTATCTTTTAAATCTTTAAGCATACATAGGGACGGACAGACAGCGACAGCGACTTTGTTTTATACTATGTAATGATAATGATTGGACACTCGTATATCCAAGTTTATCGGTTTAGCACACCTCCTTCTAATGTACGCGGGTTCCATTCCCTTTCACTCGCAGATAGCTAATATTACAAGGAGTAGATAGGACACTTTTATTTTTGTATATATTTTAATAAAAAAAAACTTTATTAAATTTATTATGGTACTTTTTTTTTATTAATAATATTAGAAATGCATATGCGTTATCATTATCTTCTTCATAAAACTTAATGCCGGCGACAATCGGCATTAATTTGGTATTAAATGCACATTTATCAAATGATATGCAAGGAATTTCAAATTACCCACTCCGAGTGGGAATTTAAGAGTCGATAAACGTGTGTCCAGTAGCCGACAGGAATAACCGGTGTCCCAATCGTGAGTGACCGCGGGACACGTTGTTTATAAACTATCTACTCGCCCCGGCTTCGCACGGGTGTACATGTATTTGCTTGCTTCTATTTAAAAAAAAACCGCTTCAAAATCCGTTGCGTAGTTTGAAAGATTTAAGCATACATAGGGACAGACAGCGACAGCGACTTTGTTTTATACTATGTAATGATGATGATAATGATGTTACATGTCTAAGTATCTGGGCGACCGGGCTCTGTTGATTTGAAAAGGAATAGGAGTGAAAAACTTACTTAGTGCCATTTAATTCCAAGCATAACAGAAGTTCAGCTTGAACTTGTGTTATGGTTAATATACAACTGATATATATGCATTTTTTGTTAATAAATATATTTATTACCTATTTACATACGATAGCTATAACAAAACTGTGCCCTATCTTCGGACTAGATGGTGTTGAATCATGGAATGGAATCTGCTTTGTTATTCGGATTTTCTACGTATAATTAGTAAGAATCAAGGGATCTTACAATGAAAGAAAGAAAGAAAGAAAGAAAAATATTTTATCACTGAATAAATAAATGTAAAAAATACAATATAAACAACAAACGAAAAAAAAGAGCAAATAAAATGTACATATAATTAAACTTAATTTACCATAATTAAAAATAAACATAAAATAAACATTTTTTACATCCAATAATGCACTGAAATGGCTCCACTCAGCTTTAATGTATGTCCTATGTGAACATACAGCTGGTTTTCAGTGGCACCAAAAATATATATATAAAAGGGGGGGAGAGAGAGGGCACTATTTAAAATATTAATGATAATAATTAAAACAAAATTACAACTAATAAATACAAACCAATTACATATACTAGAAATAAGAAAATAGAATAAAATAACATTAATAAATATAAACATTAAACATATATATACAACTACTTTGCCGTAAGATTTATAGGTTAAATAGTACATAGATAATTCTTGTATAGTTTTTTAAAGCTGAATAATGACAATGTATATTTTTATTGAGTTTCCTATACTTCGGCTGTGTTTCAACCGCCATGATCATGGGTAAACTGAAGAGAAGTGGGTAGATGGTAAATAAAATCTTCTATCGCTTAATACAATGTATAGTTTGTTGCTACTATTGAAAATTGTTACCATATAAATAATGACCGCGTCAAAAGTACAGTACATAAGTTTTCTATTCTATTCTCCTTTCAATTGAAGAATTCGTTAACGATAATAATGTTTTTATAGAAAAACTTTAAATCTATAGCACTGACAATATTATTTGATTACATTAATAATGAGAGCGTAGCGACTTCTATGTTGATTATCGCATGCCTCTTACTTGTTATACTGTAATTATTTATATATAAAAAAAACATCTATTAAAAAGAGCAACACACAAGTTTCTTGCTCATTCTTCTTGTGATGAATCTGCATTCCGAATGAGTGGTATAATCAAAATATGACTATTCAAAAGTGCTTGTAATGAGTTTATTTGAATAAAGATTATTTCTATTTCTATTTCTTTTGCGCAATAAAACCACATATACAGAAACGTATGCGCAACTATATGCGCATACGCACCTCGGCAGCCGATGCCCGCACAAGTAGGTAGCGCTCATTTAAATTTGTGTATCGAACATGAAAAGTCAATTAGTTCGGGGGCGATTGCAGCGCCATCTTTTAATTGCGGCTGACAGCTGCGCAGGCGCACACGTATACTGCACGTGGGTGTCCCACCGGGACAAGACGTGTTACATTTATCGGCGAGATATTCTAATTGAGCACGAAGAGTTTTACAGACGTGTCCAATACTGGACTCAAATTGAATATTTAATTGAACTTTTCCATACGTCTCCAATACTTGGATTCAAACTGAAGATTTCTTTTAAATATATACCATTCACCTATAAATTATTACATAGTATAAAATAAAGTCCCTATCGCTCCGTGTATGCTTATATCTTTAAAAGTAAGCAACGAATTTTGAAGCGGTTTTTTTAATAGATAGAGTGATCCTAGAGGAAGGTTTATATATTTGTATTTTTGAAGGTTTGACGACCTCGGTGGTCTAGTGATCTAGCACACCGCTTTACGTCCGATGGTCGCGGGTTCGATTCCTCGCACGGCACAAACATTTGTACTCATGAGTATGATTGTTTGTATCGGTCTGGATGTTTTCTATGTATAATATGTATGTATTTACGAAAAAATATTATGTATCTGTATCAGTTATCTAGGACCTATAACACAAGCTTTAGGTAGCTTAACTTGGGTCTAGATGGCATTGTGTAAATTGTCCTGAGATTATTATTATTATATATAATACATGTACACCCGTGCGAAGTCGGGGTGAGTAGCTAGTATAATATAATCAAGCGTAGATGTGTCTCTTTGTCTGTCTACTGTACATTTAATTGATCTCCAATACGTGAATAATATACCTATCCTCCGGTGAAGCTGTAAAGGCCATCTGCGGCCAACAAACTAGAGAAGTCAGAAAAATAAATTATAATAATTAAGTATGTAAGAGTTTATTCAATCAACCCACTTAACAAGCATAAACTTAAAAAAATGCAATAACCCCAACACTGTCAGGGAGTGTTTCATGACCATAAACAAATATATTTATGCGTCTTTTATAACCTATTCATATATTTTCATTCACGTACATATGTTAATGAATATCATAATAATTACTTATTTGTTATGAGCGTAATGAGTAGACCGCGTGCAATAACCTTGCATGGAGGTAAGCCATTACTTTTATCGCGTTAACTTTAAATTATGTGGGTAGATGTGATAAAATTCAATTCAACATAAGTGGTCTTTTCGAATCGAAATTGGACTAACTTCAGTTAGAATGTTAGTGTTAAAAAAATCCATAATCTGCTTCTTCCATATCCCATTTATTTGTGGTCGGTGTAATATGTTTTTCTCTTCCATTCATATCTGTTCGCAGTCATCTCGTTATTTACTCCCTTTCTTACCGTATCTACATTCATACAGTTTATCCATCTCTTTTTCGGTCTTCCTCTACCCTTATAACCATCCACATTCATATGTAACATCTTCCTTAAGATATGATCTTCATTCTTATACATTACATGTCCATACCACGATAGACGATTACTCTTTAACCTCTCCGACGCCGGCGCCACTTTCATACTTCCTCTAGTTAAGTACTTCTCTGTTAGTACCAAATATTCGGTAAAACTGTATTTTTTTATACCACGTAGATGGCTAAAAAGCAATGGCACATCTGGTGGTAAACGGTTACCGTAGCCTATAGATATCTGAAACACCAGGGGTGTCACGTGAGCATTGTCGTCCTTTAAGAAACCTTAATATATCCTTCTTGAAAAACCACATGCTGTAGTCTCTCGAGAAAACCTCGGCAGGTAGTTCATTCCACAATCTAAGTCTACGCGAGAGGAAGTTCCTCTGAAACCACACTGTCCGAGACCACTTAGGTTCCAGCGTTTGGAGATGAATGAGTATTTTTGATATATGGTTTTTTAATCAATCTAGCTGTATAAAAATATCTATGTGATCTTCTATCCATTTTTATTTATTTTATTCTATTCTATGGGGGACTAATGACACCTTTTCTAGCAATAAATCGTGTTAGGTCGACCTCTACGCGGTTCTCCTGGTAACCGTCGTGGTTATTTAATCACAATGGGCTAACTGACCTGACCTCATGTTCATCTTATCATCCTCCACTGGTGCCCCGCCAGCATATACCGTTAACGCAGGCGTTTGCATCCATTATCATTAAAAAAAATACAAATCTATAATGAAAACGGTAAACAGACACCATACATAATTAGTGTATGTACATTTGTGTCAATAGTTTTATCACCTCATTAACATTCAACTGGTGTTTATGGTTTTCAAATACCATAAATTAACGAAAGCCGATACCTCACTGCGTGTAAAGGTGCAGTATATTCAATTAGTTTTGTCACCATATTGAATAAAGAAAATATACAGCCAATAATATTGGTTTATGTATCCAGTCTTTAGTAATAAGATACTTGTATCGGTTGGGACGTAATGGTATAATGGATATTAAGCCCAAACTTAGAGACAGCAGACCGCTTTTGCACGCGGCTTCGCTCGCGTTAATTTATCCCCTTAGGGACGGAATTTATCAAAATCCTTTCTTAGGGGATGCCTACGTCATAGTAGCTTTATGCATGCAAAAGCTACTATGACGTAGAGTAGTCTCAGCCCGATCGGTTTAAAATTGACAAAGTTTCATACAAACTTTCATCTCCTATTTTATCCCCTTGGGGGTAGATATAATCAAAATCCTTTCTTAGCGGATGGCTACGTCATAACAAATACCAAATGCCAAATTTCAGCCCGATCCGTCCAGTGGTTTGGGCTGTGCGTTGATAGATCACTATCTGTCATCACTATGTGTCAGTCACCTTTGAGTTATGTTTTGACGAAAAAAAATATTTGTATCATTTATTTAGTAGCTTACGTTGATGGAGATATTCAGTGGATTATATACAGCAGCAAATATAATTTATTCTCGTTCCGATCAGTTGCTCGTTACATATCAACTGTGACTTAGCAACATTACTTATTTTAAATGTAATGGATTTGACTTTTTCTTCTAAAATCAATGTGCCTAATATACGTCTTGATGGCGCTGTGTGATTTATCCTGAAATATTATTATTATAAATAAATATTGATAGTACCAAAATGTTTCGAATTTAATTTAAATTCTGAAGCACCATATTGTTGCGCACGCGCTCGCTTCATCTGCATATCAAACGGCCACCCCCCGCCCCCTCCCCCGGCCCGATGGGGTTTGCTCTAAAGAAGACGTATCTCCATTTCTATTGTCCATTGTTTTTGTCCGCAGTTATTTATGATGGGCGACGCTACACCCATCTCGCTCCAACACGCGGACCCACCACACCGCTCTCTGTCTTCTAGGCTTCCGTCGTATAATGCCGTAGCTAATAAATTTTGTAAAACATTATTTATTAGATTTATTCATGGTGAGGTACGGTGCCGTATTGGTTTGAAGGACATTTAGTGGATGTAGTTAGTTCTTTTTTTTAATACGATTGATTTGCGATGCCCCTCGGGATTTCGTCGGACAATGGGGTTAGAGGTTTTTTTTAGACATCCCGATTTGATATATGTGTACAAGTTTTTCTGTGCCTTTAGAAATTCATATGCATCTCCTAAACTGAATATCATCATTTATTATAGTTTTTAACAGCTTTTTTTACTACATTTCTGGAAAATACTCCCTTAGGGAGTTTTCTTTAATAAAAAAGTTATTTAACACACTAGTGTATAGAAAGTGTTCATGGGCGACGGGAGCTACTGTCAGTTTAGTGAAACACCAACTCGATTGTTTCTCAACATAAAAAAATACTAAATTTAATCATCTACTATTTTTTTTTTATTTATAACACTTTATTGCACCAACATATAAAGGACATGAAAAAACATTTAAAAAAATCAAACTAAGTACAAAAGGCGGTCTTATCGCTAATGCAATCTCTTACAGACAACCTTTGGAAAGAGAGTATTTACAAAAAATATAGTATGTGGCGCATTAGTAGGAATATAAAATTATATACACCTATGTAAACAAAATATAGTATATATCAGCGAACGTACACAGAAATTGGCTTTAAAAAATTCAGTACTACAATATAACACAAACTACTACTATTAGGTTTTGTGATTACAAAGATTATTTTAAAATATAGATAATTTAGTTACTAACTAGTTATGTCGGGAATCTCCGCTCAATTTGTGTGCAAACAATATAATAATAATAATAATAAAACTCTTTATTGTGCATAAAAGAAACAAATAATTACAAAACAGAAATAAAACAATACTTTACTAATTTAATACAAATACATGAAATTCAATATTATCCGACTTATTGTATTTATATAAATATATTGATACATTCTATCTATCTGTCTATAAATATAGATTAGATCGAACGTAGCAACATTACCGGAAACGTAGATCGGCAAAGGAATAATTATGCGCAGCCATTAATTAACCCACACGAAAACTTTTAATTAAAAAAAAAATCGTGAACTTTCCATAAGAAAGGAGACAGAGACGCGGCGACGAATTCAAAATCCCCCGCGTCTCGACCGCCATAAATAATTGGGACAAAACCGTCCCGGGCGTCCCCCCCGTCCCGGATAAGTGTCTAAAATTTTCACAATCCGGCAATAAAAAGATAATTTATTAGAATAGCTCTTATTGTTTCGGTTATTTATGTGTATGGAGTAATGTAATCTAGCTGGCGGGCCCTAAATAAATAATTTCACTTTAATGTCGCTCCTTGCCTAATCTCCTGAGCGGTCGTGCAGTCCGCCGTTTTGTACGATATAATGGCCACCCGAGGTATTTTTAGGTCTAAATAAATATGATTTGTTGTGTCGTTTGTGACAGAATTTAATTTCGTTCCGCCACCGAGGATACAGTCGCAAATCTTTGAATTATTTTAATGAGTCATCGTTGGATTCGCATTAGCGCCATTTTGTTTATCTGCCCTATTGGGAGCTATCGGGTCGTTGTACCTACCAGTCAGCAATGTCATCCGCTGTTGATAATTAAAAAAATTACATGTAAGCAATAATAATTTAAAAGAAGTACAAAAAAATAAATAAAAAAAAAAAAATGTTAAATACATTATTTTTTATCCATATAATCTATATTCAAATAAAGAATCTTTAAATTGTAATTTTTATACCTTAAAAATATATCGTAAACGCAATATACTTTAAATATGTAGATACAGAAAAGTCAAATATGTGAAAATATAAAATTAACGTGTGTATAACAAATTCAATAACAGTAATATAACTTACTTTGATATAATGTTAAAAATGTTGTTATAAACTTAGTAATCTACTTAAATAATAATAATTTAAATAAACAAATAGAATTTACAAATATTAATAAAATCATTCAAATATAACTAATTAACATTTTAATGTAAATTAAAACAAAAGAAGCTCAGTATTTAAAATGTGTCATCGTATACCATACTTACAATATTGATTAATAAAATAATTAAAAAAAAATCAACCATGTAATCTGAATATATCTAAACAATGTATATGAATTAAAAAAACCTGCAACATAGTTCATTACATTTATAATGCATTAAAAGTAAAACTAAAAGCACACCAAAGTAGCATCTTACCATCAAATGGAACGTCAACTCGTATGCCATCCAAAAAAATAAACATAAAAAAAATCATTACGTTTTGTTTCTACATTGTAATTTCAACTTCTACTTTCAAAGTACACACGAGACCATAATTACTACTCGAAAAAAACGGAAAAAAATTACGGCAAGCAACAGAAAAAAACCTGCAAACATCACATGCAGATTTCAAAGCGCTCCTCGTAGACTGCCTGAACTTCAGTGGCCATTTCTGAAAATTAGTGGACGTGTGGGGGTGGGGGGTCGCCGTGGGGGGTTGTAGGAGCACAATGCCGTGGCGCATGATTTACGCCACTCCCGTATTATGTTTTGACTTTAATAAACAGTACGTTTGTCAGCGTTGAGACGGGGTGGCGCCGGAGACCCGCGGTATCCTAGAAATGCTGTGGTCAAGTCTACACACCTTTATATTTGCCTTAACTATGAAGTAATATATATTTTTATATGATATATATATATATATATATATACTAATGTGTATTAATAATAGTAATAACCTAGGACTATTCATACAACGCCATCTAATTCCGAACTAAGCGTGTGTTATGGGTACTAGACAACTGATACCTAAACACTTTGTTTTTATACGTACATTCATTATAGACATAGAAAACAACTAGGTGTTAACTTGACCATGATTGTTTGCTGTCTGAACAGATACAAATAATCGTACTCAAGAATACAAATGTTTGAAACTTCGAACCTGCGACCATCGGAAGTAAAGCAGCGTGCTAAACCATTAGACCATCTGCCACCTGCCGATATTGACATTGCTGTTCTCAATTAACTCTGTAACTGACTGAGTACAGCTGATTGCAGTCGACCAACCGTTATTATATATATGTATAATAAATGCGAAAGTGTGTCTATATGTCCAACACCTTCTCAAGACTAAACTGATTTTAATGTTTAATTTGACGTGGAGATAAATTAGAAATATAAAGAAGACTATCTTTTATTTAAAAAGAAACAGACAAACCCGCGAGTAATAGGTAGTATTTTCTAAATTTATCCATTATGGTAGCATACTTATTATAAATGCAATAGCATCGCGCACTCAAGAGATAAAAAAAAACATGAAAAAAAATCCCAGTTGTTCTCAAATGAAGTGACTATCCAAACTGGACGGTAGGTACAGTGATAGCTGTCCCGGCAAACGTTGTTTTGCCATATAAATTAATAACGCTATAAAAAAATAGGGGTTGATAATAGAAGGGTGAAAATTTAGGATTGTATGTATTTTTGTATGCATGTCATACAAAAATAAAAACTAAAAATTTTGTCTAAAAAATAAAAAAAAAATTAGGGTTGGACTACCCCTAACATTTAGGGGGATGAAAAATAGATGTTGGCCGATTCTCAGACCTACTCAATACGCTCACAAAATTTCATGAGAATCGGTCAAGCCGTTTCGGAGGAGTATGGGAACGAAAACTGTGACACGAGAATTTTATATAGAAGATTTTAAAAGTATTTAGATAAATGATTAAGACTGCGTGGTTAATTTAATTAACTTATACAAAAGGAGGCAATTCTAGCTTCTAATTTTGAAAAATGACATTTTTCTATTTAATCGACGATTGATTACGAATCCGACATAAGCGAATTTTTGTTTAAAATAAACAGACGATTTCGCAGGTCACAAGTATAGAATAAAATGTTAAAATGCAGACGAGCCAGTTTGCAGGGCTGGTCGGCGTGACCGATCATCCCTGTACCACTATTACTGCGTTTGTGGCACACAAACGACCTTAGTTCCTCTCTTAGTCCCGTATAGTTTCACCCCCTCGTTCCAGCTTTTAATTATAATACTTTATAGCCCAATAAATCACGCTGTACGTCCCTCGACGCCGCCCTCCCACCCTGCGCCCCCCCTTTCGCCTTTGAAGGATATGAGTTCAATTCTCGCCGACTGTAATAATTTACAAAGAAATTATTCCCTTTTTCTGCGAGGGGTTTAAGAATGATGTGATCTTTGCGTTTGATCGAATTCTGCCATTTATTATTTAGCAGAGCATACACGGGTATATCTGTATAATATATACCAGGAATTCTTAAACAATATAGTTAGAATCAGTAGTATGATATGTGAAATAAAAAAATAAATTATGAGGCATATAATTTTTCCCATTGACATGAATAATGTAATGACATTAAAGAAACTTATTATAAATTTTGTAATGACATATTGTAAATTAAATAATGTAAATTTAATATTGTAATGGGTGAAAACTGTGATCGGTACAGCCTATGCTGTAAATAATATAATTGACATAGTGGAGTAATCTGAAACAGTCAAGTTCAAACTTATTGCGGCGTGGTGGGCCGGGTCGATGTGCTCCCTCAAATATGGTTGAGTACAATGATGGCTGGCTCATACGTCATACTCGTGAACGGGTGCTGCTTGTGGGGACTGGTCTGTTCAGGTTGTGAACACTGATTAGATTTTTTGTTCTTTGCGATAGCATATGCTGTTGGTCACTCTATTCTCCCAAATTTGAATTTTTATAACTGTAGTTATCATATACATGTTCCACTATTATTTGAAAAATACGAGCTGAGTTTCTTGTCAGTTCTTCTCATCTCGATATCATTCCGAACTGACGGTAGATTTGACATATCATAGGAGTCTGTAATAGACCTACATGAATAAAGATATTTTGAATTTTAATTTTGAATTTATAAAAGTCATTTAATAATCTATATTATATAAATAACCGTTTTTTCATTAAATCTGTTTTGAGTGTCTTAAACCTATATTCAGAAATTACGGTATATTTTACTCATAATGTAGATTTTACTCACGTATATGTAATAGAGATGATATTGATTTGAGAAAAATTATGTATGTATATTTATCATAGACTTGCGTACATACAAACAAACAGTATAACCATTACTTTCAATCACTTGGCCTTCCGGCTCCCACGGCGAACACGCCGGTGGTAAAAAACGTAAATCCCCGACCGCGAACTGACTGACTTATAGCATTGCTGCACTTTCAGCGTCATAGAGCAGAGAGTAATTGAAAACAGAGGCGTCTAGTGACAGACTATAATGCCTAATGTATACACTAATGATCTGAAAGTAAATTAACCGAAATGCTTTTTTAATAATAATAAATTGTTTATTTGCTAATACAAATTAAGTTAAAATTAATGAATAGTTTTATTATTTTTTTTTGTTTTATTTTGAATGCTTTTTAATGTAATCTAATGGTAAGTAATCTGACGGGACCACCTGAAGGTGAGCGGTGACCGTCGCCTATATCCATGAACAGCACTACGGAAGTCACATTATTATATGACACCCACGATACCACTCATGCTATTGCAATACCAGAGAACGAATCCGAAGAAAGATAAGAAAATTAAAAAATATATATTATGGAGAGGAACTGGTAAGAAACTCGACTGTGTCACAGGCAAAAACACAAAATTAGTCACTTGTCTTCATAGTTTTACCAATAAGTGTTAATTTAAAGATAGAAAGCGAATTTTGTGAGTTCTTGTATATGTATAAAGATAATAATCCATATAAAAATAAAAGACTCGACATACAAAAGATAGAAAAGACAGACACTACTCTTTGTCAGGCCAATGCATCGTAGGTGAAAACTGATAGTCATTTAATATTAAGAAAATTGAATGAGCTATCTACAAAACATTGTGTATTCTATGAGAATGCACCAGGCAAGACTATGCCAGGCCATGAAGCGAACGTGAATCACTTTGAATAGATGTATTACGCTATACAAAAGCACCTAGCGGAACAACGGCGTATATAACATTATATTTTAAACCATCTTCAGATGACTATAAATAAAAACGAATCGCTTTATATATGAACAACGTCACTTTTTATACGAAAGGAAAGCTTCAGATATCTTATAGAAAAAAAAATTAAATTTAGGGAAAAGATGACGTTAGCTTGAATTTAGAAATTCAGCTGCTTTTCGTGCCAGTTCTTCTCAATTGAATCTATGTATTGACCTGGACGGTAGGAAAAAAATATATTACAAAAATTTAACGTTCATAAATGGCTAAAATGTCTTGCATTAATAAATGATTTTGATTAATTCATTTCATATTTGGACCAAAGTAATAATCTTACCAAAAATCAAATCATTGAGATCTCCATAACAGGATCTTACCTGAAAGCAAATATAAAACAGCAGGTTAATGATGTGCTATTAATATTTCTTAATATGAATGTATATACATACTTTTTATCAGCTACTATTGTAAGGAGCACTTGTAAAAGATGAGGACTTAGGCTTTGAAGCCGGCTACCGCAAGGGAAACCTCAAGTAGCGCCCGTAACTTGTGCCACAGGTGTAGGTTTAAAGAGTTCTTTTAGAATGCATTAACACTCGCCTTCACTACTTGCAGCTTCCCCCCAGGCCCAACTAAGACCGGGATGAACCCATTCCTAATACAATTTACTTTTGTATCCAAAACACAACCGGCACGCTGTCATCGACTGAATGCCGCCTATTAACCAAAGAGGATTATTATATATTGATTTATAGACCAAAGTCAATGTTATAAATACTAGATGTACAATATTCGTAATAATCTTTACATTGGGTACTTCATTAGTACTAAAAACAAACTACCTTCTTTTAATATATTTTTATAATATCAGATTTTTTCTACAATAATTTTGTGAATTCTAACACTATTAGCATGTGTGAGACCACAAACATTCAGGGCGTAAACTGAGGCGAGAATTTTCTAATCGCCGAACAGTTAACACTAGGGTTCCAAACTCTATTCGTGGCCTGATGTTGCCTCATTTCCAGGCGAAACACGTGTCGCAATATGGGTAACCGTCGGAGTTTGATCACTAGTTGGAAAGGTTGGTAACGCTTCCGGAACCGGTGCTCAGATTTCCGCATTGAATGTTTGTGATCTCACACATGCCAGTAGCTCTTTGCACATTTTTATATATTTATTGTTGTATCAATTTTAAATATATTTTCTTTAGTTTATAGAATTGTCATATTTTTTATTTTGATATTTACGTTGTTACTGTTTTGATATACCTTCAAAGTATTTACTATTTTCTATCCATTTATATCAGGCAAACAGTCCATTCATACTATCGCCCAAAAGTGGGCTTAAACAAAGTAATACATATCAATTATGAAATAACATATGCTAAATTACAAATCTTCAATATAATCGTTTAGAAATTATAATTTCTAACGCTCCAAACGTTCACTAATCACAGATCGACGATGGAAATCTCAGCTGTCACTCCATCCGTACTTAAAACTTGGCATCCATCGGAGCGAGGGAATATGACAAATTTATGCAAAGCGCACAGCTCTTTGTGAGCGCCACCCGAATTAGTGCTCATTTTGTGAGATGTTTATGGATGCTGGAATGAGCAAAAATATGGTAATACCTCTGTGGTCGCGTCTTCTGTTTGGATCGATTTGGATTTTAGCTTGTAGGCATGCTAAGATTTCTTTTGTTTATTAAAACCAAATATAACTCGGGACAAATAGCATGGCATGATCTAGTGTCAAGCTAAGCAGAGCTTATGTTATGAGTACTAGACAACTGATATAATACAATAACACTCCTTGGACATTTCACACAACGTCTTCTAGTCCCAAGCTGATTAGAATTTGTGTATATTAAAAAAAAGATGGAAGGATTGTGTGAAAGATGATACGTATAAAAGGAGAGTAAGCTTAGATATGATAGGGACCAGTGGAAGAACGTAACATACTGCGCTGATCACAAATCATAGGATAAGGCCAATAATGATATGTGTATTGCGACGTTATAGAAATATATATATACATATACAGGACTTTCACCATTTAGCACACTTCCGATGGGTTAGATTCCTTTCACGGTAAAAAAATGTATTTAAGTATTTATATCAGTTGTCTAGTACCCATAACATAAGCTCTGCTTAGCTTGAGACTAGATGGCGCTGTGTTAATTGTCCAGGGATATTATTATTATCTCATCCCTTCCGATAGATCATCCGTCCAATTCAAACGGGGATCGATATTACGACGGCCTGAGACGAGGATCGGACCCCTAGCGGTGCCCTCAGACTAAAGTCGTATCCGTCAGGCAAGAGTAGGCCTTCAGCCCTCGTCGTCAGTGCCATCTGCACTCGACTCTATCGTCCGGTGAAGCTGTAAAGGCCAGCTGCAGCCAACAGCATGAGAGTAGTCCGAAAATGATTATCTCATACGTAAGATTCTAGCTCTAGTGGAATAATACCAATGACTATTGACACAAATGGCGGATTGTGTCAAAACCTTCGCACTAATCTTGACACATTGTTATATTTTCGTTTCGACTCGTTACGAGGAGCGACGGGTTTAGGGCACCCACGAACTGCAAGACTAGTCGCAGCGAATTCATTATGGATATATCCACCACCGATATTTATTTCCGTACACAAGTTAATTAAGTTTATAACTAGTAAAAATCACAGGATCTTACCACGTTTTATTGTTACTGAGTTCCCGATATTTCTGCAGTGTGTCAACCGCCATGATCACGGGTAAACTGAAGAGCAGCGGGTAGATGGGAAATGATACCGTGATTTTTACTAACTATACGTATAAATAATGACCGCAATTTAAAACAGTATATACGTTTAAAACTCTGATTAATTAAATTAAACTTTAAAACAAAGTGTAAGTTGGTATAATTTTAAAGAAAATCAAATATAAATTAATATAGAAAATCACAAATAATAAGAATATCAATATAAATTTCAAATAGTACAATTTTCAAAATTAATTGCAACTTTATCTGCTTATCTCTTTTAGTTTTTACTAGCTGCTCCCGCCCTGACTTCATCTCACGGATGTATACATGTATTATATGTTTGGTTGCCATATTTCTCCAAAACGGCTCAACCGATTCGTTCTATGGAATTTTATACCTACCGTAGATCTGAGAATAGGTTCTGGTATTTCTTATGCACCTAAGTAATGAAGAAACCTTCAACCTAAATATTATTTTTTTTTAGACAAAATTTGTTATTTCTAAATTTTTTGTATTCAACATTAGCAAGCACATACAACCCTAAATTTTCACCCTACATCTTATCATCAATTTTATTTTTTAATATATCGTAGGTCTGAGAATAGGTGGTTATCTATTTGTTTATTTATAACCCGAAATAATAACCTACCCCATTTTTTTTGTGGAGAAAATTTTTATTTCAAATATTTTAAGACTCGGCATCAGATAGCATTTTTTATATTTCAACCTTCTTAGATTTGCCATTTTAGAAATCAAATACAACCCTAAATTTTCACCCTACATCCTACTATCAATCTTATTTTTTAATAGCGATATCAATTTATATTTTAAAGTCCACGGCCAGGTTTGCTTACTCTGCTACTGCAACTATATATAAAAACCTTGCCTCGTCGCATCCAGTCGCCCGCGTGTACCGTGCCTATACACTGACAGATAGAAGTCAGATTTATGTGTTTACTGTATAAATCACTACAGGCACGTCAACGTTTTAGTCGTCTTTTTTCGTCTGCAGCTCCTGTTGGCTATATATCATAGACTATACTTTATGTCTTCCGCGGTTGTATTTCTCAACTTTTTCTCTCATCTGGTCATGTTAAGATCTTTCAAACGTATCGGATTTCTAACGTTGACATCAAATGGGAAAATATTTTTTAGGTTGGCAATATATTCATTTTAATTCTGTCTTCCTAATCTTGTATGTATTTAATGAAGATGAGCATTTATATATTACTAGTGGTCTAGTGAACGAAATTCCACCTTAATCTATACATATAAAGATACAGACAACGTTGAGGGTACAGCTAATAAAAAATACAATCAAACTTTTGAACCAGGAATAACAAATTAATAAATAAACATACGATATAGCAATACAATATCATGCTTCAAAAACTACATATACTAGTGATCTTTAAATTTACTGTAAAATATCCCACGATTTATAAATAGTAAATATATACATCAGTAAAACAAAATCATCCAGATCAAGATAAACAATTATACGCAATGATACAAATGTCTATACTGTGCGAGGAATCGAACCAGCGACCATCGGAAATAAGGATTCTAATCCGCTACATAACCGAGACGGTCGTGACGTGGAGATCGAAGTTTAAAGCGTCATCAATAAACAATTCAGAGAGCGACATAAACAGCGAAACACGTTATATCACCAACATTCGACACAACATAAGAATAGATAAAAACGCCTAATCCCATCTAGAAATACCGTCACGATTTATTTGTACAATGTCGCGCGACGTCGCCAGATCAATCATCGTCGCGTTAACGAGTGGCCCAGCTGTTGTGCGTCCGATTGATAGAGCTATAAACTATATTTATAGTTGCTAGAAGTATTCGAGAATAGTCCGTGATGCGTGTCGCTCAAGACCAGGATTATGGTGAGCGGATGTCGGAAAATTCGGATATGGTATTGGCTGATGGTCTACGTCGGTTTCTTTACGACGAATGCAGCTGCTGTTAAAGAACCTGCTGTTACTACATGGCAGAAACCTCCAAACAGTGACATTTACACTTTACAGAGAGTCTTATCAAAGCTTTTTTAAAAGTTCTTAAAATTTTGCATCCTAATACCCCATTCCCAAACCTAAAACGCAACATTGTGAATTTTGGACAAGACTTGCCAAAAAAAGAAATAAAATTTGTTTGCATACTAAGAACTTTTCAATGAAAAGAGAAATAAACGTTTGTACCTGACAATCTAGCTATACATAGCCGAACAAAGTTAAAATCAAATGACAAGAATTTGAAAGATCCATATGAAGGATTCAAAAGTTTGCGGATATCAAATTCCGAATGATTTGATTGTAAAAGGTAACATACGTCTAAAAGTTGAACCATATGATTTGACTATAAGGGTTATTTAAAATTATATAAAACATCTTAAAGGATTTTCTATAAAATGACCAAGATACAAGAGACCACACCACATTTTCGACTAATAATACACATCAGAAACACTTTAGAAGAAATTATCAAATCTAGTTCAGAAGAAATCATCAGAGGAAATCACACCAAAAAAATAAAACTGTTTAAACCAATTAAGGATGAGATCTTGCCTTAGAAACCAAAGACCAAAAATGTTTTATCATTCCACGATGTTCCAGAGATTGACATATCAAAACCAATTGCCGCATCCAATGTTCACGCTCTTAAATCCATATATGACGAGCAGATATGTCGCAAACAGTAGCAGCCGCCCACGTCGATATAGATCTAATAAAACATACGTTATTGTCATCAAACCAGCACATTTTAACAACTGATATAGAATGATCTAGATGAAAATTTATTTTGAGTCAGTCATGTGATTCTGAAAGTTGCTAAGTCTTTATATATTTCTAACGCAATGGACCGCAATCTCACCTGATGTCAGATGAAAATGTAATCTAGGCTACTATACGCGAACTCACTCCAGCCGTAATAAACTCGTATTGGAAGAGGCGAGACTGGTGTAGATATAAAAGAAGTGGAATTCTCGCTTAATCCTGGAATATTTGAAATAAGTTCAGGAGAAATCAGTCTGCAATTGTGTCATTTTAGCTCCAAATCTATAAAATTCATTAATGTTTCCTGATTTAAAGTCGACATATAATAGTTAGTTTCTTGCGTTGCGTTGGCACCTTGCAGGCGACTATTGCCAAATATGCCTGAGAAGAATCTTAGGTATATAAAATTAACTTGTCACTGTCGTAACTGAACAAAAAGCGTTTATCATAAGCGTCTTTCATACATCTGCATTAATTAACATTTATCAAGTACTTTTTGAGTCCGAAATCGGTTCCGTGAAATATTCCGATAGCATCTTCAAATTGTAACTTAAAATAACTTAAAATCGGTATATACTCGCCATGTAGTTTTGAAAAGCTAGTACACCGTCCGATGCACTCCTTGACAATCGATTGACGGGTGTCCCCCCTTACCACCCCCACCCAACATCTCGGCTTGCACCCCGAGCGCATTCGCCTGACCCACATAGACGCCATATTTATAATAATTGAACCTCGCTGGATCCGAACTGGTAATAAATCGCATACTTTTACTATGGTAAGTCGAGATCGGTTTAATACCCGATTATTGTGAGTGGTCTTTGCAATCGGGGAATATTAAAATATAGCATTAAGTTTTACGGATAGATGTGTGTGATGATTTATTGTTGCTACTAGGTTATGTTGATCATTTATTCTACTTTAATAGTAAAGTAGAAAGAGAGCGTAGATCTATTAGAGTTATTTTTTACTACACATTTTTTTTATTGCAATTTAAAATAAGTCGAAGACCCATGTAATAGAAACTATTTTCAGTCCCCTATAAAATTTTTATATTTATTTATATATACATATTGACTAGCTGACTAGCGTAACGTCTGCGTCACACTTACTTGAGATTTATCATTATATTCCGGCGAATATTCATAATATCTTTTTCAATTATAGTCTATATTTTTTTTTATTAATAATGGGATTGCGCTTGGTCTTACCTCATCTGATGGTAAATGATGGTAAGACCTAGGATGTAGCGCGCTTACCCAGAAGATATCTTTTACCATAGACTTGAAGAATCAGGGGTTGTATTTCTCCGGAAGTGTATGCTCAGATGTATACTGAACTACTATATACTGTATAACTATAAATTATGTATAACAAGATACACAAAATGCGTGAGCCTAGTTCTTTTAAGTTTATTGACCTTTATTAGGAGAAGACC
Organism: Achroia grisella; assembly: GCF_030625045.1. Lineage (NCBI taxonomy): Eukaryota > Metazoa > Arthropoda > Insecta > Lepidoptera > Pyralidae > Achroia > Achroia grisella. The sequence goes on along the minus strand of NW_026712653.1, from coordinate 1,293,774 downwards.
ACTCTTCCTTAATATACATATTAACTCCGGCCTTGTTGTATCATGATGATGACGACCTCGGTGGTCTAGCGGCACACCACTTTACGTCCGATGGTCACGGGTTCGATTCCTCGCACGGCACAAATATTTGTATTCATGAGTATGATTGTTTGTATCGGTCTGAATGTATGTATTTACAAAAAAAAATCTATGTATATGTATCAGTTATCTAGTACCCATAACACAAGCTTTAGCTAGCTTAACTTGAGTCTAGATGGCGCTGTGTGAATTGTCCTGAGATTATTATTATTATTATTATACATATAGTTAATATGTATCATGATATAACACAAGGCCGGAATATATAATAAACATATTTTATTTCACTAAAACAAAGCTTATTTTCCTCGGTTGCTTTTGTCACCAACTTTACCCAAGTATGTACACTGAGTGCACTGTACCAACATCATTCATTATTATTCACTGTACGTCACTATCAATCCAACTCCACGAATATTCTTTATTTGCGCCATAATTCTCTGTACGTCCCATAATTCTTCGGATTGTGTGCACGTCTGTACGGATTCCTATCACGTGAGAAATTTGATGGTCATATTGTTCCAACATTATTTGGTTCTTTCATGTAAAATGCAAAGATCTTAAGAATTAACTAAATTAAAAGCCATTGATAACAACAATTAGTTGAAACAGATTTTTATAGTTTTGTTTGAGATTTTTTTATTTAAACTATTCTAATTTTGTTGGCCACAGCTGGTCTTCACAGCTTCGCCGAACGATAGGGAGAGAATGCAGATGGTGCTTCAAACCCGAGGGAGTTATATCTTACGCGAATACCACATTTGACATGCTGGATCTGGTTGATTCAAAAGTGACAACAGGCGAGTGTGCTGCTTAATCTTCTACTAATTTTGGTGTTTCCAAGATGGCTGATTTGATTAGGAATATAAATTGACCAAGTGCTTCCAGAGTCAGCTAACTTTGTTCGGCAACCAGATGATTTGGAAAAAAAGTATAATGGAAGACGCGGACGGAATGAGGAGCAGAACTAGAGCATCTGCTCGATAGACTGATTCCGTTCAATGTATTGTAAAATTAAATATTATGTACTTTATTTCACTAATTATACAAATAAATTTCGAATGTACAATTCACAGATTTATATTAAGTATATGTTCATGACACTCATGGTGCATACACGGCTACCGAACAATGTGGTTTGTTAGTTACTGTATAAAGTCCGAGACACCGTCAAGAAATATGCAGTCTGTCCACTTGCCACAGGATAGAGATGCCTGGAGAGTTTCGGTTGGAAGAAACATTCCTGCTGATCACGATCCTCAGCCTTGAGGAATCGAAAAAGAAGTATAAATTGACACTCACTTACTTGTAGCAGCCAGATGTGGAGACCCTAATGTTCCTAAGCTCCTAATAAACTTTGTATATAGGAAAAAAATCAATGCAACAAATACAATTTGACGAATCGAATGAACGGGCACAGACGGACGGACCCACTTTGACTCCCATCTTAAATTATCTCCGGGACGTGATAACGAACTGGGGGGGTGCGGCGGGGGCTGAAGAGGTGGGGGGAGGGGGATATTTACTTTCGCGACACACTCCCAGCTTGTATTGTTTTATCGGCGTTCGCTTGACAGCTCTGATCAAATGCTGAGATGTGTGTAGGTACGTCTGTGTACTGACGATGTCGTGTATTGTTGGAGGGGGGATTGTTAGTAACGGGAACTAGTGGCCTCATTGCTAGATGTGTACCATGGAGGGTTGAACTCATATTAAAGCTAGAGTCCCTGAGTTGCGAAGTGCTTTCATATCCTATTTTAAAATTAGAGAACTTTCTACACAATAAAAAAAAATGTTACATGCCTAAACTGAAATAGAGAGTTATCAAAACTAGGTTAATAAAACCTAGCTATTTAAATTAAAAGTAACTTTGTAGTCAATTATTTATATAATAATCTTAAAATTGTAATGCTGAACAATGTTTTTTATCAATTTTATCGCCCATTCTTCTTTGTGATAAGTCAGCATTCCGAATGAGTTGTAGAATAAAAATTGTTTCAAAAGTATACAAGTTTACTTGAACAAAAAATCTGTATATTTCTATATAAACTTAGATAAAACAAGTTTTTAACAAAGCCAAAAAAAACCCAAAGTATCAGAAACATCAAAACGTCGATTGGAGAAATAAGAAATAAAAAAAAGGCACTAATATTGAAACAGATAACAAATGTAACAACAAAACGCCGTTTCAAAAAGTTTCATTTCAGCGCGATGGGGACAAGACGCCCCGTGACGTCATAGCGATAACGTCAAAAGGGTTGAGTTCCGCAAAAAGTTGGAAAAAAAACCCTTATCTGAGTGAGGTTGTTTTGAACGAGCGGCCGGCAGGACGATTGTCTCTCCGCGTGAAAATGTCTCGCCCGTCCATACTAATATATACAGTTCAAGAGTTCGTTTGTTTGGACGCGCTAATATCTGAAACTACCAACCGGATGAATGAATGAATGAATGAATGAAATACTCTTTATTGTTTCTCTCGCAGAAAAATAAATATATAAGATAATATGTATACGAAAATAAAATAAAACAGTTCTTCAAGACAACTTTAGAATATAGACGAGTGACTCTGAGTTTGGTTCAGGCATAAAAGTAATTAGTTATTAATAATAAAAGTCGAAGGCTACAAGCATTATTATATATAACTACATAATCTAATAATAATAATAATAACAAAAGCTGAGAAAATGCGACAATAGTGAATATAATAATAATAACGATATATTTTTAGAAATGCTTGTATATAATGTTGTCTTTGAATAAAGATTATTTCTATTTATATTTCAATATAATAGCAATATTACTGTGACGACAATTTTCTGAATAATAATTTTTAAGCGATATAAAATTTTGTATGACTGACTTTAGCAAAATTATATTCTATTTAACATCACGCTATGATTTTTAGGAGCCGAGCAAATAGAAAATTTTTAAGTAAAATAATGCATTGGCGACTCGATGCGATCAGTAAAATATATTATAGATTTATATGTTTGTGTATAGTAGATAAACTAGCAAATCTGTAATGTTCTCTTTATGAGAAATGGAGGCTGCCTGAAAGCCAGCGCTGTAGACAGTTCATTGAGGTTGAGCTGATATCAGCAACAGCTGAGGTAACTCCTATTTAGAATTTTGTTTTGTTTACTTATTTTGTATAATATATATACATACATATTATCTATCAAATCAACGGGAGCTAGAACCGCAGGGAACAGCTAGTGTCAAATACGATTTGAAAACCACTTAACTGCTACATTTATGATTTGGTCCCAAGTTGTTTTTGTCCCAACCCCCGGTAAAACTGTGTACTTTAAAACGTTGGATTTATCCGTTCCACTATTGGTAAATCAATGGCTACTAGAAATGTCACTCTTGTATCAACAAACTATAATTATAGAGGCTTTTTATTTTCTATCAATTCACAGATCGCAACAGTCGAATATAGATCGAAAGTCAAATTTGCGCGAATCAATTTTGAAAACCACTTAACTGCTACATTTATGATTTGGTCCCAAGTTGTTTTTGTCCCAACCCTCCGGTGGCCGCGTCTAAGTTTTTGCAACTGTGTACTTTAATCCTTTTAATTCGTTGGTTTTACCATTCCACTATTGGGACATTAATGGCTACTAGAAATGTCACTATTGTGTCAAGAAACTATAATTATAGAGGGTTTTTATTTTCTCAACAAACTATAATTACGGATAGCAAGTCAAATTTGCGCGAATCAATTTTGAAAACCACTTAACTGCTACATTTATGATTTTTATTTTTTTGTCTATCCAATTCATTAATGCTACTAGAAATGTCACTATTGTGTCAAGAAACTATAATTATAGAGGGTTTTTATTTTCTATCAATTCTGCAGAAGGTAATACCGCAGGGCACAGCTAGTGTCAAATACGGATCGCAAGTCAAATTTGCGCGAATCAATTTTGAAAACCACTTAACTGCTACATTTATGATTTGGTCCCAAGTTGTTTTTGTCCCAACCCTCCGGTGGCCGCGTCCTTTTAATTCGTTGGTTTTACCATTCCACTATTGGGAAATCAATGGCTACTAGAAATGTCACTCTTGTATCAACAAACTATAATTATAGAGGGTTTTTATTTTCTATCAATTCAGCAGAAGGTAATACCGCAGGGCACAGCTAGTTTCGAATACGAATCGAAAGTCAAATTTGCGCGAATCAGTTTTGAAAACCACTTAACTGCTACATTTATGATTTGGTCCCAAGTTGTTTTTGTCCCAACCCTCCGGTGGCCGCGTTTAAGTTTTTGCAACTGTGTACTTTAATCCTTTCAATTCGTTGGATTTATCCGTTCCACTATTGGGAAATCAATGGCTACTAGAAATGTCACTCTTGTGTCAACAATCTATTTAAAGTTGACGGGTAAACAAACTGAGAGCGCGCAGGGAATTTCTCAAAAGGGTAAATTTAGTTTTGTACTTTAATAAACGAATTGGCTTTGTTCTTCCATTCCAATCAGAGGATACGGTCTGGAATATTCTTTTAACTATTATTAAATTTACTGTAACTTAATAAATTCTTTATATAGTAAATATACAATAGTTCATAAATTGAGTACTAGTTATGCTCGCTGTATTGACTTATATCCTATATATTATACTGTGACCGCGATTTCATCCGTGTGAAATTTAAAGCCTATATGTTGTTCTAATGTATAAGATATATTACTGTAAAGTTTCATCAAAATCCGTTCAGTAGTTTTTGCGTGAAAGAGTAACAAATATCCATCCATACTCATGAACTTTCGCGATTATAAAATTAATAAGATTACTTAACAAATTTCATAAATATATATATATATATATATATATATATATATATATATATAGATATATATATTTCGAAGCCAAAACCAATACGAACGTATAAATGAATAGAAAGAAACTCGAGCCCCATTATCAATTCGACATCGCTAAGCATGTCCACACGTTCACTCCTACGGTGGGACGTGGGACGTGGGACGGGGCGAAGACGGTGGGACGGGGCGGGGGCGACGTCTCCATCGTCGGACGCGTCACCGGCAGATCAATGCTGGACATCCCCCACCTGCAGTTTTAATTCGTGAGATGGGAGACAGCACAGTTCGGGACGAAATGGGACAGCGTCATTGCTGCCTTCCTTTGTCTTAAACGTATATTTTGTATTTAGAATTTGCTATATAAATATTACATTTATTTGATTAAATATTTTATTTTAATTTATAACTATTACTTTTATTTGATGATGATTGATATGTAATATTGTGCAGTGGTGCCTAAGTGTAAAGATGAATGTATTTAGTAAGTAAGTAAGTATACAAGTATCATTATTATTAAATAGTATAAAACAAAGTCGCTGTCGCTGTCTGTCCCTATGTATGCTTAAATCTTTAAAACTACGCAACAAACCTAGCAAAAATCTTATCAAAATTCAATATACAATTTGCTCCTTTTAATAACAGATTTTATTTATTATATTATATTTTTTAAGGTTTTAATTTTTGGTTAATAGTGAGTTATCTTTTAAGTTAAATGTATATCATTACATAAAACAAAGTCGCTCTTGCTGTCTATCCGTCCTTATGTATTCTTTAATCTTTAAGTACGCAACGGATTTCGGCTTGTTCTTTTTTAATAGATAGAGTGATTCAAGAGGAAGATTTATATGTATAATACATGTACAAATATATATACATACATAACTCAAAGATGACTGACATCTATCAACGCAAGTCAATGGACGGATCGGGCTGAAGTTTGGCATGCACGTAGATGTTATGACGTAAATCTAAATATATAATTGTACCCCCAAGGGATAAAATAAAATAGGGGATGACAGATTGTATGAAACTTTGTCAATTTCAAACCGATCGGGCTGAGACTTTACATGCACAATGCTACTATGACGTAGGCATCCCCTAAGAAAGGATTTTGATGAACTCCACCATTAAGAGGATAAATTAACGCGAGCGAAACCGCGGGCAAAAGCTAGTTGGTTATAAGTATACCATCGAGTATTTTCGATGTAACCAAACATTATACAATTACCTATAACTGGCAGTATGCGTTTTCCATATGGCGGCGATAATTTAATATCTATCGGAAACAATAGCGACTAATGAACCGTAGAAACTATCGGCAGATCAACTGCCCAACTATTTCTCAAATTAGTCGCCGTGTCCGTGTCCCATCCTCGCCGTCCCGCGCCGTCCCGTCCGTCCGCACCCGACACGTCTCAGGGCTGTCAAATTCCATAACTATAAATTACATATCATTAAATTAATACATAAAACAAACAAAATTCTATCTGTTTTTACGAAAATTGTGCGTATTGAGGAGTATGAAGTTTCTTTTCCTTACTAATAATAAAAATACGAATGTAACTCTGTCTGTCTCGCTTTCACGCCATAACTACTGAACTGATTTAAATGAATTATTAACCGGGTCTTAATATGAATAATTTTATGGCAAATAAAGGTATTTAACTCTCTCAACGTTTCGACTTATAAAACACATACTTTCGAATTTATTATACATGAAATTTCTAGTCTATATATTATTCTGATGTATAAGTTATATTACTGTCAAGTTTCATCAGAATCCGTTCAGTAATTTTTGCATGAAAGACATTCATACTCACAAACTTTCGCGTTTATACTATTATAATAGTAATAATAATTAATAAGAGTAGTTTTTGCGTGAAAGGCTGACAAAAATCTATCCATACTCATAAATGTTTGCGTTTATAATATTAATAAGATATATATTAAAGTGGCAACCCTATTGCATTCGGACCTCGCCGTCTTGCGTTTGACTGAGCGAAATCACTCAAAACTTTTAATGCCGCTTCCGTGGGGACGGACGGACGGACAGACCGTCGCGTCGCTCCGCCTGAACAGTTCGTGTGGTTTACATACACTCGTATGCAGCTTGTATTCAATGCACTTATAACGAGAATTCCGTATGTACGAGCTTTGAGCTTAATCAAAACGCTAAGTTAAATTAAACTTTAATACGTTTCATGCAAGCTTTCTGACTTCATTCGTTGGCTTCATTTATAAGTTTCAGGTATATTGATTGTGTATATTTTTCATTGAGAATTTCAGACTTTATTTATACAGCTGATTTAAAAACTGTTATTACATACATGTACAAACATATCAGAAGATTATTCCACAGTATAGCAATATATAAGTATTATGTGTATGAATCACTATGTCATAATTATGCAACGCTATATAAATAAATAAATTGTACGCGGAAGATTTTCAAATTTTTTTTTTATTATTTTTACGGCTTTGGATACAGTGATAACTAATGTAAATTATGTTGCATGCTTAAAAATAACTAACTTATATTCGATCATATGGCTTAGATAAAACTAGGGAAAGATGATTTTAAAGACATCTTAACAAGTGTGATTATATGAGTAAAACTCATTTATTTATTTATGTACTCTACATTGCACCAGATATCTTAAATCTCTGAAATGGCTGGGCCGATTTTGACGGGACTTTTTTTTGGCAGGTAGCTGATGTAAAAAAGAGTAACTAAGGCTACTTTTATTTCATAGCCATTTTGGAAATTAGCTGGAACAAACAGACCGACAGACGGATAAAAATTGTAAAAATTATTTTGATGTAAGTACCACATTTATATTCATACGCGTGTAGTAAAAAACTGTTATTACAATATTACAAACAGACACTCTAATTTTATTTATATGTAATGGTGTTCCCCACGTATCATCGGAATATTAGTTAAGTAACTGAGCGCGAAAACAGCAATTTAACATGTTAGTAAGTTACTTGTCATTTTATAAGTAAATTAAAAATTAAACTGTTCTTTAAACGTTTCGCTACGTAACAAGACTAAGTGGCAGCCCTATCCCGCTCCGGACGTGGCCCGTCTTGCGTTTGACTGGACGAAATCACTCAAAACTTTTAATGCCGCTTCCGTGGGGACTTTCCGCCCGTCTGGCGAGTGTGCACGCTCCTTTATATTTATATATTAATGTAATGTAAAATAATACAGTGTAATAAAAACTTCGTGTAACAGATTGTAATAATAATAATGATATGGGACAAGTCAGAACGTGTGCAAATGAGAAAATAATTAGAAATAGAAATAATCTTTATTCAAATAAACTTAATATAAGCACTTTTGAACAGTCAAGATTTTTTATTCTACCGCTCATTCGGAATGCAGATTCATCACAAGAAGAATGAGCAAGAAATTTGTGTGTTGCTCTTTTTAATAAATATTGATTTACTTATATTTAATTAAAAACAAGGATTAGGCATGCGACATTCAACATGAATTAAATGTATAGATACATTAAGAGGAATTAAGAGGAAGTATTGATTGTTCAAAATCAAACTGCTACTAAAATGTCTCATAAAACGACAGTTTTGTTTTCATTTCATAACCGCGGTGGTGTAGATGCTTCATAAGACTCGCGGACAATATTCAATGGGTTCAATTCGCGCACATCACAAACACTTGTAAACATCATGGTTATGTTATCTACTTTTTACGGTATTCGTTTATATATTTTTTATCGCAATCTTTACAATATCATATAAATACTGCAATAGATTTATTACTAAACTGGCTTTTGCCCGCGGCTTCGCTCGCGTTAATTTATCCCCTTAGGGATGGAATTTATCAAAATCCTTTCTTAGGGGATGCCTACTTCATAGTAGCTTTATGCATGCAAAGTCTCAGCCCGATCGGTTTAAAGTTGACAAAGTTTCATACAAACTTTCATCCCCTATTTTATCCCCTTGCGGGTAGAATTAATCAAAATCCTTTCTTAGCGGATGCCTACATCATAACATCTACCTGCATGCCAAATTTCAGCCCGATCCGTTCAGTGGTTTGGGCTGTGCGTTGATAGATAGGTCAGTCACCTTTGAGTAATATATATTACTAAATATGTTGACAATTCAATAAGTGGGAAATTCTGAACAGGCTACCAAAACTGTCCGAGATAATGTAGACTGCTGGTAACCCTAACTCTGATGGACTACGACATGTCTTTGTAGAGGCCACATTATTACACCTTGTTAGGGGGAACAGGTGGGGTGGTAGCAGGTGAAGGGAGGGGGGTTATAATTGGGTATTAACAGATAGAATCTGTCATTCGACGCCGGCTTCGTGGTTAGGACTGGATTCAATTAATTTTTGCGTTTCGTTTCAGTCTCTACCATTGAATAATTAAAATGTCTGTCTTTGGAGAGTTTCTATCGCAGTGTTTGCTAAGTTGATATGCTACGTATTCCTGATTGGACGCTCATGACCTATAGCCTCTAACTTATATTGTTACATGTTAACTGACATGGAGAATTTTCTGGCCTAGTTTACAACTAGATTTATGCTTAAATCATTCGACTCTACTTTTGAGTATAAAAAAACATGTTGAGTTTCTATATTTTGTCGTATCAGGTTTTATTTTCTGGAAGTCCATATAATTTAATGGATTTGTATTATTTTATTTAATTTCGCTATTATTAGCATCTGTGAGACCACAAAAATGCGGAAAACTGATAACCACTACCGAAAAATTTGCCATTCCCTATTAGTGATCAAACTCCGATCATTATTGGATGTTGCCTCATCATGAGGAATAGAGTTTCGAAGCCTAGTGTTGATTGTTCAGTAACCAGACTCCGATAGTTTTAGTCGTTTTAGTTTAGGGATGAATGGAAGAGAACAACATATTACGTCCACCCCAAATAAATGTGATAAGGAAGAAGCAGATGATGATAATCGTTTCAGTTTAGAGGCGAAACACATGTCGCAACATAGGTGTAGAACCGATAACGCTTGGAGTTTGATCACTAATAGGGAAGTCCATAGTGCTTTCGGTGGTCATGTTTCCACCATCAATATTTGTCTCACAATTGCTAAGTAATTCAGAACGCTAATAATGTTATCAGATTGACCAAAGATTGAGTGCGTAGCGATTTCTATGTTGATTGTCGCATGCCTAATTCTTGTCAATGTAAATCTACTTAAAACAACATTTATTGAAAAGAGCAACACACAAGTTTCTTTCTTATTCTTATAATGTGTCGGCGTTCTGTATGAGCGGTAGTATAAAAAAATATGTGACTATTCAAAAGTGCTTATATTAAGTATATTCGATTAAAGAATATTTGCATTCTATTCTATATGAAATGGACTTCCGGAAACCAACACCTATATTCTGTGCGCTGTAACATTGTGCGGGTGACAATTAATAATTTTACATTTAGCAATGATTTAATATATTACGAATGTGGTACACATGAAATACAAAGTCATAATTTGTAAATCGCGGCAACTTTTAAGAGTAAAACGAAACGTTAATGAAACTGTGAACTGCACCATGCTACAGTGCACATGGTATAATTTGACTAAATAAGTACCGCATACTTGTAAGTCGGCTAAAAGTAATACGATCACGACTGTCCTCCTAGATTCCAATATGAATTCCCACCATCATGATACCGTCATTACCGTCCCATATTCAATAGGTACGCGGTATGTGCGAATATTCACAAAATGCACTTATTACGTGGGGACGGAGGTCGGATCAGATCCCGGGATCCCGGGATGATTGGCAATCCCGGCCCGCGGGATAACAGCAATTTTAATAGGATATTCGGTGTCGCGGACCGTGCACCTCATACGATCGAATATAGTGCGCTCATCATATTATTTTTTCTTATATCAGAATTGAATGAGTTGAAGGAAAAGAGGAAAATATTTGTACAGTGCTTTCTAGTTATTTACAATAGAAACATAATACAAACACATACAATAGGTACTTTTAATTGTAGTCCTGAAATGTTTATTTTGCTATACTTTTTAGTAGGACAAATGGCTGTTGGGGCAATAAAGTCCTCGAGTGGCGACCACGGACCGGAAGACGCAGCGTGGGAATCCCTCCAGTAAGGTGGACCGACGATCTGGTCAAGATCGCCGGAAGGTATTGGATGAGAGCAGCGCAGGACCGATCGTTATGGAGATCTTTTGGGGAGGCCTATGTAGCGGCTTCGATTCCTCGCACTGTACAAACATTTGTATTCATGAATATGATTGTTTGTATCAGTCTGGGTGTTTTCTATGTATATTATATATGTAAAAAATCTGTGTTTGTTCAGTTGTCTAGTACCCATAACACAAGTTTTACCTAGCTTAACTTGGATCTAGATGACGCTGTGTGAATTGTTCTGAGATCTTTATGATTATTATTTACGCTATTGTTGCATTATTTCATCTTTTGCTTTTGTTTTTACATTATTATTATTATTAACTAGTATATAATATTTTTTAGTAAAGACGCAGTATAATTCAGCGTGTGAGTAATAAGATTCACAATTGTTTTGCGAGTATACAATAAGTTACTGTATTCATCTCGTAACTTTATTTGTCGGTTCAACAAACACATTCAATTGAAGTATATATGTGATACTTCCTTTTTGTAATCGTAATGGTAGACTAAGTGAGTGCCCAATAACAAACTAAGTCAGATCTCCTGATGGCTGGACAGATCACATTTGTTTTCGAACTACTTTAATGCTGTTGGCCGTTGACCTTTACAGCTTACAGCTACGACAGGGGGCGAGTGCACATGGTAATCCAAACCAATGAAAGGACTTATGGACAGGCTAAAGGTTCAGGCCTGACGGATACGAATTTAGTCTTAGGGCACCGCTGGAGGTTCGGACGTCTCAGGCCGTCGTAGTTTTGATCCTCGTTTGAATTGGACGGGGAATCTGATCATATGTGGCTACCGTCCCTAATATACATGAACAGCATTGCGTCATCAGGTCATCATATGCTCGTAGCACTAATCATACCTTGGGGGAAAGCGATTTTTAGTAGAGTGCCTAGCCTCAGCGGTATAGCGATTTAGCATATTGTTTACTTCTGATAGTCTCAGGTTCGACTCCTCGATCGATGCAAACATTTGTATTCATGAGTATGAATGTTCTCTATGTATATTACTTATGTATTTACAAAAAAAAAATGTATTTAAGTATTTGTAACAGTTATCTAGCACACATAACACAAGCTCTGCTTAGCTTGGGACTAGATGGCGCTGTGGGAATAGTCTAGGGATATTATTATTATAATAATAATAATCTCAGGACAATTCACACAGCGCCATCTAGACCCTAGTTAAGCTAGCTAAAGCTTGTGTTATGGCTACTAGATAACTGATACAAACACACAGATATTATTTTATGTAAATACATACATATTATACATAGAAAACACCCAGACCGTCACAAACAATCATACTCATGAATACAAATGTTTGTGCCGTGCGAGGAATCGAACCCGCGACCATCGGAAGTAAGGCGATGTGTTAAACCACTAGACAATCGAGGCCTTCATAATGGCACAATATTATAACATATACCATACCAGCAAGGACAGTCACTTCTGTATGATGTTACGTCTTACCTGTAACAAATTTAATAAAAGGAAATTAATAATTAAATTACAATGTTATTACTTAATATTTAATTAATTAAATATTAACTTTATATTACTTTGAATATATCTATGTGCGTATTTTTTTTTATGGATGATAATGGAATGGTGCACCCTCTGCGCTAACGGTTTACACTGGCGGGACCCCAGTGAAGGATGATAAGATGAACATGAGATCAGGTCAGTTAGCCCATCGTGACAAATTCGCCAGGAATTTATCATGATGGTTTCCAGGGGGGACCGCGTGGAGGTCAACCTGACATGGTACATTGCTAGTGATAGGGTCATGAGTCCACATTACTAACAATCACTTCCTCAATCTGTACATATTTATAAACATCTCTTTGAAATCAGGCGTTTTTATCTGATTGTCTTTTGTTTATTTCATTCCTGTTCATCACCCCGGTAGCCGGGTCCCCACCAATATGCTACCCACCTTCATGAAGGAGGACTACTGGTCGAAGAGTGTGGTGTATCAGCGCTGCCGTGACAGATTGCCGTCATCAGTGCCATGACCACACAAATAATTTCAATATCTTAATTTTTTTCAAATGTGTGTCCGGGTTCCTGCCAACATGCTGCCCACCTTCAGGAAGGAGGACTAGTGGTCGAAGAGTGTGGTGTATCAGCGCTGCCGTGGCAGATTGACGTCGTCAGTGCCATGACCAGGCAGACATTATCAATATTTCAGTATCTCAATTTTATATTTGTCGGTCTCGATGGTCTAGCGGTTTAATACACTGCCTTATTTCCGATGGTCGCGGGTTCGATTCCTCGTACGGCACAAATGTTTGTATTCATGAGTATAATTGTTTGTGACAGTCTGAGTGTTTTCTATGTATAATATGTATGTATATATGAAAAAAATATATCTATGTATTTGTATCAGTTATCCAGTACCCATGACACAAGCTTTAACTAGCTTAGCTTGGAATTAGATGGCGCTGTGTGAATTGTCCTGAGATTATTATTATTATTATTAATATTATTTCATATGTACAGTCTATAAGGTATTTATAATATGAACCTAGTAGCCTGAAATAAAATAAACCCGACACAAAAGTAGGGGTGAAATTAGTTTGACGTACTCGTATCTGTGTGTTTGTATGTACTCGTAACCTGACTTGACGGATCTTAGCTACAATTTATTAGATTTTGTTTTTTTTTTTTTTATTCGGAGTGCACACTCCTATTCTAAAGAATTAACTTCGCCTTCAAACATTACAGGATCAAGTTGAAAAGAATCAAAAGAAGGAATCGAACCTGCGACCATCGGAAGTTAGGCGGTGTGCAAAACTCCTAGACTACCGAGGCCGTCAATGACATTTGTCATATAGTGGAGAATATATAAGGAATAATCTTGCGGACGAAGTAGGTGATAGAAGTTAGTATATAGATATATAGTATGAAAACATCATTTGCGAAATGTCTAGAAATAGGTTGTGTAATGTAGTTCTCAACAATACAACAAGAAACTACATCAATACTTAAAACGGACATATAGCAGTTAAACATAATCGCAACAATGTCCCTTGTCCCGCGGAGGCAGGACTCGACTGGGACAGAGGGAGTCCATTGGAATTCCTAGCAGAATGAAGTAGATTTAATATCGGTCGGAATGCCACATTGAGAGATAGTGTCCCGCCCGTAGACGATTGTCGGGACACTCACTTGCGATTTTGCGATTTTTTTTAATCTACTACAACTGATTCAGGTATTAAATCTAAATATATATAACTCAAAGGTGACTGACTGACATAGTGATCTATCAACGCACAGCCCAAACCACTGGACGGATCGGGCTGAAATTTGGCATGCAGGTAGATGTTATGACGTAGGCATCCGCTAAGAAAGGATTTTGATTAATTCTACCCCCAAGGGGATAAAATATGGGATGAAAGTTTATATGAAACTTCGTAAATTTTAAACCGATCGCGCTGAGACTATGCTTGCATAAAGCTACTATGACGTAGCCATCCTCTAAGAAAGGATTTTTATAAACTCCACCCCTAAGGGGATAAATTGACACAAGGGAAGCCGCAGGCAAAAGCTAGTAAGATATAAGATATTAATCATAATCATCATCATCATCACATAGTATAAAACAAAGCCGCTGTCGCTGTCTGTCCGTCCCTATGTATGCTTAAATCTTTAAAACTACGCAACGGATTTTGAAGCGGTTTTTTCAATAGATAGAGTGATTTTAGAGGAAGGTTTATATGTATAATACATGTGGGTGTACATGTATTATACATATAAACCTTCCTCTAAACAAACAAAATTTCTAACATGTATTAAAATGTGTCATACAGATTATATATATATTTATATATACATATATATATTTTAACTAAGTTTTACGACTGCTATGCAATGGAGGGTATTTAAAAAAATGCTTTTTTATTTAAATAAAAGTACAGTCGACTGAATAGTCCTAGATATTGATCGGCGACTTAATTTTATACCATGTAAAGATTAGTATATTTTTACTAAGTTGTTCGACTACTGTGCAATGTACGGTATTTTAAGATTTTTTTTTATTAACATATATATCACGCCTTGCGTGGCGTCATATATTTGATCAAGTTAATCAGACAGGGCTGACTTTCTAAAAACGAGGAGCTGCTATATATACGGAACACCACGTGGACTATAAGCAGTTATATAGTCCACCTGACTGATTGCAAGATTTCTAATAGGAAAAAAATAAAAAAATAAAAGTACAGTCGACTGAATAGTCGATGGGCGGGCGGGCAGCCTTGCAGCCACCTTAACCCTGTCCTCGACCCGTGAATTTTATAACGCGCCCGCCGGTCGCCGAGGCCGCTCGTGATCGAGTTTTATTTTACGAAGTGAGAACTTTTTATTGGGGCCAGTTACTTGTAGCCCTATTGAAACGTATTTATGTTTTATTTAACGCCCACTAGGTGGATTTGCATGGATTTGATTCCCTTTCTCGATGATAGCACTGGATTTGAGGCTTCTTTCACATGGGTTTTGGCTGTTTTATTTTATTACAATTGAGGTTTGCCATTACGATTTTCATTGTAGCAATATAGACAAGGTTATGAAAGTGACCCTTATTATGATAAAGATTTAATTTAAATACAATTTGAAATAAGAACAGAAATTTTAGATGCTACAACAGAACATGTTCTTGAAAAACATACATAGTAATTCAATCAATTTTTTTTGGATGTTAATGCCGAAAAACTCACGGCCATCCTAAGAGACAGTGCTGACCGTCGACTATATATAATAATAATAATAATCATCTCAGGACAATTCACACAGCACCATCTAGACCCAAGTTAAGCTAGCTAAACCTTGTGTTATGGGTACTAGACAACTGATACAAATACATATATATTTTATTTGTAAATACATAAAAAACATCTAAACCGATACAAACAAACATACTCATGAACACTTTTGAGTTGTGCGAGGAATCGAACCCGCGACCATCGGACGTAAAGCGGTGTACCGCTAGACCACCGATATCGTCATGATAATAGAGAACCTTAGAGTATAGAAAAAAAAGGTTAATAGAATTACATAAATAACTATACTTCGTACGGCAACCATTCAAATCAATCGTCAAGATTTTGTAATTTTTGAAAATTCGAATTCACACTATCTATCTATATAATCTATCCAACCGTTTTTTACATAAACTGCCGACATATTCAAATGTTGCAGTATAGAAAAAACAAATCGGGCTATCCACGTCAGCCGACATTACCAGCATGGGAGACAGACGCTGTAAACACGAGCAATATTGTTACCCGACCGCAATCTCGTATCAACCGGCCAAATAGCTGGGATACTTATGTAAATCGGGCCACAACCACGCTTATTGTATATCTAATTTGATTTCTTTTGCAATACCGTGATGGGATTCAACGAATATTGGTCCTACCTGCCCATCTAATACTGTCGGGACCGAAATGTCCGCCGTAGCATTTCAAGGGTTAAGAGATCACTGATACGGGTAGTTTCAGGGCTGAGTTTTTAAAATATTTATGAGGGAGTCACTGCGAGAGGTCCCGTTTCTAGTGTAATCCAATTTCGGGTTATGTCTTTGGGAAGTTACTTATTTTGCGGGTTAAATTTTCGGAGGTCCAATGTTTTTTTGTAAGTATTAATTACAGTATTTTATATTCATAGGGTGTTCACGAATAGTTTGCTCGCAGTGGAATTTGGGGAAACAGCGTTAAATATTAATGCATTGCGTTTAATTTTTAATATAGGACATCCTTTATATATGCACTCAAACTATAATATTATGTTAATGGGTAGACTTTAGAAGGAAAAACGGTAGAAATTCTTATATACTTTCAATTAAAACAACCTCCTTAAAATGGATTGTACATAGGGTTAAAGATAATGTACAATTAGCAGTAACAGTAAAAAGTCTAATATGTAAAAATATTTATTTATTTAAACTCTTTATTGCACCAGACAAAGAAAACACACAAAATGATATATTACATAAACTGATACAAAAGGCGGTTTTATCGCTAAGCAATCTCTTCCAGACTTATACTACCTTATTATACTATATTTATAAGGTGTTACCAACTTACCTGCTGAAAGTTCTAATTGGAAATATTATAATGTAACAGTCCAAAGAGATTTTAGTCGTGGAACGAGTAGAGCCAAGTACCGATCTCTTGGTCAGCGTATAAACAAGATAATGTGTGTTCAAGATTGAACGAGAAAGTCACACCGATCCAATTTTTAATTTTAACTCCGTTGATTTTTTGTTTATAAATAAAAAAAAACATAAACAGATGGCATATATTAGATAAAATAGCTTGGTACGAGTAGAGCCAAGTGCCGATCTCTTAGAAAGAGAAAAAGTCACAGCGATACAATTTTTAGGTTTAACTTAGTAGATTTTTTTTATAACACAGGGGACAAACGAGCATGCAGCTCACCTGATGGTAAGTGATTACCGCCGCCCATGAGCACCCGCAACACCAGGGGAATTGCACGTTGTCGGCCTTTTAAAAAGGAATAAGCTCTTTTCTTGAAGGTTTCAATATCGAATCGGTTCGGAAATACCATTGCTGGAAGATGATTCCACAATGTGGTTGTGCGTGGCAAAAAGTTTCCAAAAAACCGCACTGTGGAGGACCGCCATTCATCCAGATGATCAGGATGGTATTTAAGTTTCTGACGGGTGCTAAAAAGTCACAGCGATCGCTGTTTTTAATTTTATTTTTATTTATTAATTTTTTGTTTATTAATGAAAAAAAAAATACCATAAACAGGTGACATATATACGAAAAATATTTGCCAAACACTTCATACAAATTTAGTGCGTGTTGTTTCAGAAATTACAACATTACAAGAACATTCTTATTAGCATATGTTTTTGAACGACATAATGTTTTTGTAGATGAAAATGTAAATACATATGTTGCAACACGCAAATTTTGCATAATACATTAATTACCGATTCGTAATACAAAATACACATTAAAAACGTGTTTAAAGGATTTGTGTTGTGTGTGTGTGTTGTATGGAATTTTTTTGGCAGGTAGCAGATGTAATAAGGAGAAACTTAGGCTACTTTTATTTTATTAAAAATAAAGTTAAATTCAACACGGACGAAGTCGCGAGTGCAACTAGTAATTTAAATAAATTTAATATTTTGGTGGAAGTGCATTTACTTAATGTATTTATTTGTTTAATTCTGCTACTATTAGCATGTTTAACTACAAAACTTAAGTGCCGAAATCTATGGATTTGATCTCACACATGTTAATACTGGCGGAATTAAACAAAAAAATATAAATCCATTAAGTAAATGCACTTCCACCAAAATATTAAATTTATTTAAATTACTAGTTGCACTCGCGACTTCGTCCGTGTTGAATTTAACTTTATCTTTCTAAAATAAAAGATTTTGTCTAAATTAACAGTAGTATAAGTTACTCCTTATTACATCTGCTACCTGCTAAAAAAAGTCCCGTCAAAATCGGTCCAGAAATTTCAGAAGAAACAGACAGACAGACAAAAATTGTAAAAATGTTATTTTGGTGCATGTATATATATTCATACGCATGTAGTAAAAAACGGTTATTTCAATATAACAAACAGACACTCCCATTTTATTTATATGTACAGATAACACCTATTTCTATAAAATATACATTAAAAACGGTTGCTAGTGGAAAGGTAATTTTTATTCGCTTGTATTACAACTAGTTTTAAGTTATTCGTTATTTGAGTCGATGCCAAAGTTAATTCTAGCTGAATGGGGGGTGAGCACGCCACACAAAACTAAGTTGAAACTTTACAAAGTCGTATTGCTGATTGCTATAATTTATTACTAACGCGAATGTAATTAGAATCTCTTTTGAAATCGTTACATATATAAAACAAAGTCGCTGTCACTGTCCGTCCCTATGTATGCTTAAATCTTTAAAACTACGCAAATTTTGAAGCGGTGTTTTTAATAGATAAAGTGATTCTAGAGAAAGGTTTGTATAAATAATACATGTACATTCGTGCGACGCCGGGGCGAGTATCTAGTTTTTATATAAATGTTGTAAATTGTGTAAATGTAATAAAGGCTTTTGTGTGAATACAAACAGACATATAACAAGACTGACAGAAGTAAATAAATACAATAGTCACTTGAATGATAAAATAAATCAGTTATAGGTAAAAGAGCAGACCAGTCCCTACAAGCAGCGATGACAGGATGAACGTAAGGTCAGGTTAGTTAGTCCATCATGATAAATTCTCCAGGACTTTATCATGATCATCATACATGATATGGTACAGCGTTAGCAATGAGATCAACAGTCCTTAATGATGTGAATGTTGATTGGTGGAAGCTGATGACCTAAAATATGTGACTTTCGTCCTTAATGCATAGATATAAACACCATTTTTCAATTTCCATCGTGTGGACGGGTTTCCTTGTACATTATTAGATATAAATAAATAATTTAACGGCCTCGTTGGATTGTCACACCTGGCGATGGTTTTAAAAACGCTGAGTTTCTTGTCAGTACTTCAGATAGAATGTCGAATTTGAATTTAAAATGGATCTGTATTATTGTGAACATGTACAACATTTATTTGAAAAGAATACGAGCTGAGTTTCTTGTTAGTTCTTCTCATTTCGAAATCTGGATATATTTATTTATTATTTATTTATTTACTTTCGATAATCGCGGGTTCGATTCCTCGCACGGCGCAAACATTTATATTCATTGTTTGAGAGTATGATTATTTGTATTGGTCCGGGTGTATTTTATGATATACGTATGAATTTACAAATAAAATCTGTGCTCTGCTTACCTTGAAACTAGATGGCGCTGTGTTAATTGTCCAGGGTTATTTATTTATTATTTCTTATCAGTGACCCTATAAATGTATAAATTACTTTACGTCTGCTCGTGATGAGATAGCCTTCCGAATGAGCAATGAGGTAGATTAAAAGAAAGATAACTATGACTATTCAAAAGTGCTTAAATTAAGTTTGTTTGAATAAATGATTTTCTACTCTATTCCTTATTAATTCCATATTCACATTTATTACAAATATCAAAAAGTTATGATTAATCTTATTTAAACTTGTAAACCAAACGGCAACTAAATAAAACACAAAGCTACGCTACATCAAAGTCAGTTGAGCTGCATCCACGCTACGCTCGCTACTTGTGAACCTTATAGTACACTTTGGAAGCTGAATGGCTGGCTCCGATGTGCTGGAGTGTTCGCGAACAAATCAACCGTTGTAACTGCGACGTCAACTTAATTAAAATAGCGAAAAGTTGCCGATTTAAACGCAGTGCAGCGACTCCTCAAGGTATGAGAGTTAGCGGTGAATAAAATAATATTAGTAAAAATACAAATCTTCAAGATAAGCTGACTGCCCACTTGCTAAGTGGTAAGAGATATACGGTCATCTAGCACACCGCCTTACAATGGTCGCGAGATTGATTCCTCGCACAACATTTGTATTCATAAGCACGATTGTTTTTATCGATCTGAGTGTTTCCTATGTTTTATAGTTGTCTAATACGCCATAAATTCTGCTTAGATTAGGACCAGATGGCTCTCTGCGAGTTATCTATTACTATTTCGGAGTACTAAGATGCCACAATACTCCGTAATTTTACCTTGTAATGTACTAATATAGTGTAATGACGGTGTACCTACGAATATAATAATAATTTAATCCAGTAATGGCATAATAGGCACCTAATAAAGTCCATTAAACACATCGAGACCAGAGAAGGAAAACGCGAAAATCAAACTTCTATACTTAGCCGACTGGAAACTGTAGTAGAATTAGAGTAAATCCTCTTATTAGGAGACCAGTACCCTACAAGAGCAAGTTCCATTTATGGCTTGTTATAATAATAAGTAAGGATAATATTGCAGTTAGAAAACATTGCGTCACCTGTTTTTTGTATCCTTTTTTATTGTCTTTCCAATGAGCATGTTATGCGGGAGAGCGAGGACCATGTCTCAAAGAAAGTATTTATTATGAACGTGGTTGGATGTAAAGGGAAATGACGACAAAAAAGATGGATGGATTGGGTGAAAGGAAAGTACGCTCAGATATGACGGCAGGAACAGTGGAAGAAGATGATATACTGCGCCAACCAAACCAAAAACCAAATAGGATAAAGGCAAGACAATGATGATTGACAATCCAATGTCTATAACCATGGGAAATCCTATTGAGAAGAAATACCATAAGATTTTAAATCTGTCATAATGCACTACACTAATATTATTTATGCACTAAATTCTTAAAAAGCAACTAAATTTAATTTATTATTATTTATCGCCTCAGTCCTATAACTTGGGCGCGTCTTAACCACGACCGTCTGCACTAGTCGCTGTCGAATGAAAAGAAACAGTTGCGAAATATGGTAACTAATAACTTATTAATGTTGCGATGAATGTGAACCATTCAAACGATTTTACTTTACCGCTCAGTTCATACGCTAATTACATTCTTTAAAAAACTACGAACAAGAAGCAGTGCTTCGGTTATTATTAAGAGAAAATTATATCCTGCATACTTTTTGCGGTTATATGCATATAAATTATATATTATTGCATAGTTTTTCTTCCATTATATTATATTCTGACTTCATTATATTATAAACTTTTGACCCCATTGCTAGCAATGTCATCAAATTGCCATATCATCATTTTCTGGTGAAATTGTCACGATAGGATGATTTGACCCCATGTTCATCTTATCGTCCTCTACTAGGGCCCCGCCAGCGTAAACCGTATTACCGTACCAGCCGTACCGTACCGTTACCAGCGTAACCGATGGGTGCAGTATTCCATTATCATCCATTAATAATAACTAGCATATAAAATTTCTGAATTTCATCGTCAACTATAAATTTATAGTCTTCAAACAGGTTCTCCTAAAGTATATTTAAAAATAATCTCGATCAGATCAGTTTTAAAACATAACTGTATTGGAATTTAGGACCTTTTAGAATTATAATGGCACAGACAGACACATAAATGGAGAAGTTAAATTCATAATAGTCCTTTTGCCTGGTCGGTGATTAAAAATACTTTTAATTTCTATAATGAAACAGGCATGTCCACATATGTCTCGTTCCGAAGCACGTCAATACAGAATTTAAACAACCGTACAACTTGAACGGGAAAAGTTGGTTAATTCGCGTGACGTTTACAAGTTCCTTGTCGGACCGTCTGTCCCGAAGATAATAAGCTGCAGTTACAGAGTTTTTGTTGCAGTCCAAACTTCGATGGAGTTGGAGCTGTGTTCATTTGCTATTTTTACAGAAAATTTAATTTTTGCAACGAGCAGTGAATCAACTTGTTTCGTTTTACTGCGAATCAGAAGTGCTATGATTCTTCTATAGAACACGAAGTATCATTAGAAAGTCGACAAACTGGTGTTATAAATACGGAACTATATTTTTTTATCATAATATCAGTATTTCAATATTTTGGAATAAACTCCAATTTGGAATTGTAAATGCATTAGATGACTACGGAACCGGAATGAAGTAGTATTACAGGGGACTCAATTAGGCCCACTTAAAATCCTATTTTGGAACTAATTTTTCATTAGATTTAATTTGACTCATTTCAGCGCCACACTGTCTTATACTTTCCAAAAACAAACTTATTTTGAAAAAGTAGATGCATTAAGCCAATACTAACAGTAATATTGTATTCGAGATGCTTGTGTATTTGATGAATAAATAATTTTCCTTAACATAGTACGATAATAAGATCTACATATTGCGCTGATACTAAATGTTGCAGGATATAGAAGTATGTAGTAGGTATTTCAGCGGAACCTCATTTTGAAAGAACCCCATATTAGAAAAAAACTCATTTTGGAAAACTAGATGCGATAGATTTAGATGACTGTCGACTACTAATGCATTTATATTCAATTATTATTAATACATTTACTGAAAAAGTAATAGACTAAACGACATTCTATAAATTTGCTAATTTTGTATTGAAAATTGTAACACGTAATTTTAATGTCTTTTAATTTTATTCATTTCATTACATAACTGCAATTATATAATACAATTTGTTATTCCATGTAAGTTCTTTCATTGATCTTTCCTTCTATAATCATCACGCCAACATGATATTGGAATGGGAAGGAAGTAGCGTTCCAGTGGGACTTTATTTTATCCCTATAGAATTCCATTTGGAGGGGAGGGGATTGTTAGTAATTCTTGGTGAATTTGGGCTAACTGACCTGACTTCATGCTCATCTTATCATCTTCCACTGGTGCCCAGCCAGCGTAAACCGTTAGCGCAGGTGGGTGTACCATTCCATTATCACCATAAAAAATCCATTTTGGAAAATTTAATGCATTAAGCTGACACAAACAGCAATGAGCACTAATCAATACGTGTGAAGGTGGCGAAAAATAACGAATGTTGTATTCGCGATGCTCGTGTGTTTCCGTGCACAGCCGGCCGCGTGGTACCGACAGCAACAGTACGACGCTACCACCAAGATAATTTTCCCACAGGTACACTTTGTACAAAGTCATTACAACTGATGACTTTATATAAAGTCATCAACGTCTAATCTAAACCGTGAACAGCGAAATGTTGTAGTGACATTATTTGATACGATAGCATCACACGTTAGTCCTCATGCATCATGAGTGTCCTCCATGACGGTTCTAATGTAACATGCTGCTGATCATGGAGGTCCATAGGCGATGAGCATTTTCCACCAATTTCCATCAAGTCAAATTAACTAAACGGCCCATATCGTCAAGTCAATCAATTTCGGTATATAAGCTAAGCTAAAATATGCGAAATTTAGTCAATATTATTTGATCAATTACTTTTTAACGATTTTTATTGCACTACTGAAAATCTACTTCACAGCTAAAGTTTATTATTATTAAAAAAATATTAAATCTCTTTATAATTAATGAATAGCTAATTTGTTATTCTGATGTATAAGCTATATTACTGTAATGTTTCATCAAAATCTGTTCAGTAGTTTTTTCGTGAAAGAGTAACAAATATACATCTATACTCATGAAATTTTGCGGTTATACTATTAATAAGACAATTGTAATATTAATAAAATTCCGATTCCAAAGATGCCGCACTACAGATAACGCCCAACTATTGTGTAACTCAAAAAGCAACTACTAAAATGTGACAATACAAAGAGAGTATCAACAAAGTTGCATTTTAAATCCCAATTTACTGGAATGTCGTAGTAAATAAATGTTTAATCGCCTTTTCTGCTAACCCTACGCTCGCATATGCACTGGCGTAATCGACGGCCGGCCGGGGACGTATTGGGCCGTCGCGGAGACGCCGCCAGCTCTCTGTGTTTTTAAAGCTTTCTTTCCCCATCCCGTCCCCTGCCCCCCTCCGCCCCCAACTCCCCCAACCCCCAACAATCGATGGACGGCGTCACGTTAGTGCACCGCCCGATCAAGTGCATACGTGAGGACTTTCTTTGATGTGTCTTGTCTTTGTGGGGTCGAGTGGGGGTCGGGAGCGAAAGGGGTTAATTGTTTGGTTCTTTTTATTCTGAGTCGAGTGTTATATACGTTTTTCACGTTCCATTAGTAATATAGGTTTTTTAATCTGTCTATAATAGATCGTTTGTATGTACACGCTATATATATATACATATATATCGCAGTACACAGTTTTGAAAATGATTGATTCGTAGCATTAATCCTATATATAAAATTCTCGTGTCACTGTTTTCGTTCCCATACTCCTCCGAAACGGCTTGACCGATTCTCATGAAATTTTGTAAGCGTATTGAGTAGGTCTGAGAATCGGCCAACATCTATTTTTCATCCCCCTAAATGTTAGGGGTAGTCCACCCCTAATTTTTTTTTTTATTTAAAGCAAAACAACTTTTGCCGGGACAGCTAGTAATTAATATAAAAATTCATATAGTGCCTATAAAATTCTTAAAACTAAATTAACGGAGTTTTGTATGTACACACTATGTATATAATGGAGAAAACATTTTGGAAATTAGTTACATATTTTCAGATCGCTATTTAACATAAAAGCCTATGTAACTCCTCCAAAGATTTTGAATACTAGCTGTGCCCACAGTTTCACTCGCATTAAATTTAAATAAAAAATATAGTCTATGTGTTATTCTAATGCATAAACTATATTACTGTAAAGTTTCTAAGTTTTTAAGTTATGACTGATTTCCTCTTATTAATTGTTTAACCAGTTGGTTATATATTCAATATTTTTTCTATTTGAGTATTTAATAGAATTAGTGCTAATTGGTGGTTTGTATTCACACACTTAAACTTAAAAATGTAAAGTAATAATAAAATTATTTAAAATAGCAACACGCAAGTTTCTTGCTCGTTCTTCTTGTGATGAGACAGCTTTCCGAACGAGCGGTAGATTAAAAAATGTAATGACTATTCAAAAGTGCTTCAATGTAAGTTTATTTGAATAAATGATTTTCTATTTCTATTTCATGAAAATAACCTAACTACTGAATTACAATTATTTTATTATCAAAAATAAACTAATATATCTACCTTTTATATAAACAGCCGTAATTACATAGTAGATAGAGAATCTAAAAAAAAAATACTCATCGCCTAGCGGTGAAAATAATCTAGTTTCATGAATACAAATCAACCCACGGTCATGTGTCCATGAAACAGCTTAGCACAGCTGACGAGGCGACAAGAGCATTTCCTTTGATATTATTTAGTGCAACGCGACTTGCTCTTGTGCAGTGAGCAAGTGACTTGTGACAACTTGTCACTGACACGCCCCAACGGCTGCGATACTCGTCAGTGACGTTGATTAAAAACGCTATATTGTAAAGTCACACAAGAAAATTACATTTCATAGATAAGCTAGCTACTTGCCCCGGCTTCGCGCGGGTGTACATGTATTATATATATAAACCTTCCTCTTGATTCACTCTATCTATTAAAAAAACCGCTTCAAAATCCGATGCGCAGTTTTAAGGATATAAACATATATGGGGACGGACAGACAGCGACAGCGACTTTGTTTTATACTATGTAATGATATATAGGATTATCGCCAAACAGTAACAATGTAAAATTATCATATTTTATATATAACTAATTGTCCCGGCAAACGTTGTTTTGCCTTAAAATAAAAAAAAAAATTAGGGGTGTACTATCTCTAACATTTAGGGGGATAAAAAATAGATGTTGGCCGATTCTTTCACAAAATTTCATGAGAATCAGTCAAGCCGTTTCGAAGGAGTATGGTAACGAAAACTGTGACACGAGAATTTTATATATAAGATTATACTTTTTATTGCATACAATAAACAATAACAATATAAAGGACTACCTGTGCCCTCGGTTGCAGTCGCGTAAAATTTATAGCCTATGTGTTATTCTGATGTATATAGTATATTATTGTAAAGTTACATTAAAATCCATTCAGTAATTATTCATCATCCATCTACCCACACTTCCGCGTTTATAAAGTCAGTAATACGACAACAGCAGGTAGTTAACATTCATATTGTTGCATTAGAATGCAATCATAAAGTTTCCTTTTCAATATAATATTTTGTATATAAAGATAATAATAATAATCTCAAAAATCTTGACGTTTATAGGTGATCAAATTATATAATAATCGCTATAAACAATTTCTTACACACAACCTGCAAGATAGATCTAACGTATATAGAAGAGGTAGATGGCCCTATATAAATGATTTTTGATATTATAATAGAGTGATTCAAGAGGAATGTTTATGTATATAATACATCTATGATATAGTATATAGAAGAAACGGTAAAAATACATAATCACTTTCTTTTATACAATATATTACATAATATAAAAGAAAGTCGCCACCACTGTCTGTCCATTTATATCTTTTACGTAACGAATTTTAATACAGTTTTCAGCAATAGTATAATCACTCTATGTGATTCAAGAGGAATGTTTATATGTGTAATACATGCATGTTATAGTATAAGGAAAAAACGGTAGGAAAAAAAATGTTACTATAAAAACTTGACGTTTATAGAAAGAAGAAAAGAAGAAAGAAGAAAGAAAAAACATTTTTTGTCAACCACTATTAAAGACGGTTAAAATGTCCTGAATGATGAATAAATGATTTTTGAATTTGAATTAGAAATTTCAATAGACGTTCCTAATCATCTAAAATATACTAAATGAATAAATTATTTTTAATATGAACAAGCTGAAAAATTAAAAGATTCATAATGCATCCATGCGAAGCCGGGTAGGGTAGATAGTGAAAATAATGAAATTTACCACCAATCGGTTTCAGTTGAGACAGCGGCACCAAATAGAAATGAAGGATTGGAATTATTTAGTGCAACGTACAGGAGCAGCTGTCTCGGCGCTTTGTGCAGTGATGTGACAACTTGTCATAAACACGACCCCACGAGTTAGTAACAAAAATATTATATAACGTTTATAATATTATATATAATTATAATAAATTTAGATATCGCTGTATCCAATTGTCATAGCTTACATAAAACCATTAAAAATAGTAGTAGAATATGCAATTTAATATTATTTAGTATTACTATGCCTTTTTTATTACTCTAGTCCATTCTTGCGCCATCTACCACTTACTGTCTTCTCTGCTCTATCCAAAGGTTGTCTGGAAGAGATTGCTTAAGCGATAAGACCGCCTTTTGTACCTTGTTACTTATTATTTGTATAAGTGTTTGTCTTTCTGGTGCAATAAAGTATTAATAAATAAATAAATAGAATTTTGAAAAACACAGAGCTTAAGGAAGAAGTGATCAGAATTTGTGTGCGTGCATAGTCCACGTTCCTTCTGGTGATCTCCAGTATGCCTATCAGAGTTGCTATTAGTAAATTCTATATTTTTTTAATAAATTAGGTATTTAGATAAATAAATAAAAAAACTTTGGACACAGCGCCATCCAGTCCCACGGTAAGCAGAGCTTGTGTTATGGGTATTAGACAACTGATATAAATACTTAGATTTTTTTAATTAAAAAAAAAATACATATAATACACTTAAAAACCAAAAACAAAGAAAACACCCAAACGGTTACAAATAATCATACTTATGAAACAAATGTTTGCACCAAGCGAGAAAACGAACCCGCGACCATCGGAAGTAAAGCGATGTGCTAAACTGATAGACCACCAAGACCATCACGGCCTCATGAGATGCATATTTTTCTCTTAGTAGTCAGTAATACAAAGTAACAATGGTTTTCTTCTGTGATATTTGAATTCACGACCTTTTTGGGTAGATAACAATAGGCCACGACTCTATGTGCAATATCATTATTATTATTACATAGTATACTATAAAGTTGCTGTCACTGTCTGTCCGTCCTTATGTATGCATAAATGTATAAAACTACGCAACGGATTTTGAAGCGGTTTTTTTATTAGATAGAGTGTTTCTAAAGGAAAGTTTATATATATAATACATGTACACTCGTGTGAAGCCGGGATGAGTAGTAAATAATAAATAGTATGTCAAAATGTTCCTTGTGCTAGCAAGAGTCTAGTTTAAGCTATATCTTGACAGCTCTGAGTATAGCGTCCTTTGTTTAATTATACAGTGCATCACGTTTGGAAGCGTTCCGTACTCTTCTCCCCGTACCCGCTGCACTGACGTGACACGCTGTCACGCTGTCACGCTGTCACTGACACGTCTTTGTTGAGTAATGCCACTTTAATATCAGGGCAAGGAAATATAAAATCAAAATCCTTTATGTACAACTAGCTGTACCCGCGACTTCTCCCGCGCGGAATAGTGCCCTTCGATTTCATCCCCTTTCAACCCCTTACAAGCTTTTTTTCGCTTTATATAATAATAATATTAATAATCTCAGGACAATTCACACATCTAGACCCAAGTTAAGCTAGCTAAAGCTTATATTATTTGTGTATTTTTATCAGTTATCTAGTACACAGATAACTGATACAAATACAGTCCTCTGAAATGACAACGCATGAGGTTACGTGATATCTGTGGACGATTACCAACAGGTAGGCCGTCAAATTTCAGCATGATTGCAATTCTAATACACAAAAAATAAACATACCAACTTACTTTCGCCTTAGTATTGTTAGGATCGTTACATGCATTTAATTAACTCGTAATATTTATATATAAGTTACTTATTTTTTTCTAAATACATACATATTATACATAAAAAACACCCAGACCGATATAAACAATCATACTCATGAATACAAATGTTTGTGCCGTGCAAGGAATCGAACCCGCGACCATCGGAGGTAAAGCGGTGTGCTAGACCACTAAACCACCGAGGTCGTCATAATAGTAGTAAGTAGTATAGTAGGCTATATTCTTTCTCAGACCGATTTTATAAAAGTTTTGTCTGTATGTCTGTTCCGGCTAATCTTTGAAATGGCTGGACAAATTTTGACCGGACTTTTATTGGCAGGTAGCTGATGTAATAAGGAGTAACTTAGGCCACTTTTATTTCAGAAAAATAATGTTAAATTCCACGCGGACTAAGTCGGTACAGCTAGTATAGAAATAAAGATACAAAAATCTTACGTTAGTTACGTCCGTAAACTAGAACAACTCTATTTTCTGCATCAATAAGATCACGAAGTTCATGCGTGTAGGACAAACAAATGGAACTAGATCTAACAGACAGTCTAACTTGTCCTAACCATTAAATCTGCAATCAAACTGCGTCCAAACTTGACGGGACTTCGCAACTTTTGAAGTTTAACTGGATGGGCCAACTGGACGTGTATTTAAATATCAATTATTGCTATATTGCGATATAAATAAATTATAGTGATGTGTGAACTCGAGTTACTAATTCGAGTTGGGCATAATACGAGTTAACTCGAGTTGAATTCTGCCAACTCGAGTTGGAAGAATTCAACTGGTAAATGAATGAATCAAGTGAAAGAGCGAGAGCATGATTCTGTCATCGAATCGACAATGACATGAAATTTTCCGATCATTTCATATCATACAATTTAGTGAAAATTATATTAACGATTTATAATTACTGAACGAAATGTATATAACATTTCGTTCGTTGTGTTTTGTGACATTTGTCACAGCTCTAGTGTTAAAAGCACACAAAAATACATTTTTAAAACAATAAAAACCTGAAATTTGAAATACACTTTTTTACAAAAATAATTAAAAAACTGTAAAAATACACAAAAAAACATGAAAACAGTTTATACCTTTTTATTTTAGTCAAAATAAGTTGGCAATATATATATATAGGCACAGCTAGTTTACTATTGTAAGATTCTACTGCAAACGAATATATTGTTATCATATAGTTATCTCTTCCAGCTGGATATCCGGCTATGGTATCAGATCACAAACTCTATAACAGCTGACTAAAGCAGCACCGCGACCGCTGTTGCCAGAACTTCTCTGAGTTACGTCACGTTACTAATTTTGTTCGTCACCGATATACCTAGTTTGTCCTCAATATCCAGATAACTGTATAATGAACTTACCGGACCATCATAGAAGACGCTGACGCCTCGGTGGTCTAGTGGTTTAGCACACCGCCTCACTTCCGTTTGTCGCGGGTTCGATTCCTCGCACGGCACAAACATTTGTATTTATGAGTATGATTGTTTGTATCGGTCTGGGTATTTTATATATATAATATGTTGTTATTCAAACGTACAATTACATAATCCTATAATTGTATCCGTCATAATCGTGAACGGGTGCTGCTTGTGGGGACTGGTCTGTTTAAGTTACGAACACAGATTAGACTTTTTGCTTTTCCAATATCATATGCTGGTGGTTACACTATTCTACCAAATTTGAATTTATAATGAATCTGTATTAGTACAAACATATATAACATTTATTTGAAAAGAATATGAGCTGAGTTTAGTCACTTCTCATCTCGAAATCATTCCGAACTGACCGTAAATTTAACATATCATAAGAGTCTGTAATAGACCTACATGAATAAGGATATTTTGAACTTCAATTTGCATATAGGTTATCTCTTCCAGCTCTATATATGGCTGTGGTAACTGAACACAAACTCTGCAACAGCTGACAATATCACGACACTGTTGCCCGAACTTCAGTCGGTTACAACACAACACGTCACTAATTCCCGTTCGTCACCAATATTTGTCTCTAACATTTTCAATTCTCTTTTAGGAATTCACTATTTCGCTGTAACTTGTAAGCTGCTGTAAAGAAACTTTATAATGGATTGAAATAAAAACCAGAGTCCTGTGAATATACCAATAACACAAAAGAAACCCCTCCGATCGATCCCCCGTCCAATTCAAACGGGGATCCATATTACGACCGCCTGAGGTTAGAACCCAGGAACTTCACCACAGAACCTCACCACACCACACACCACAGAACTTCGTAGTCGTATCCATCAAGCGGTAGTTGAAATTCAGCCGCTCCATAAGTCCTTCCGCGGGTTTAGAGTGCCATCTACACTCGCCCTTATCGTCCCGTGAAGCTGTAAAGGCCAGCTGCAGCCAACAGCATTAGAGAAGTCCGAAATAAAAATCAAAAGAAACTAACACAAATTATGAATAACGTAACCAATGTCCTATGAATTTGCCTTGAGTACATCTTCGTTTTACCGAAGGTTAACTTTGTACGAAGTCATTTGTGTGGATACTTCTGTCTCACAAATTTTAGCTCCAAAGTTTGTAAGCTATGTTTCTGTTGAAGCCATATGACTGTAAAGTGGCATGACACCATATCGTCCTCTGGAATGGCAATCATTGAGAGCTATTACATGCCTTACATGATGTAATCCGTGATGCTGGTATACTATTACTGTCAGATAGGTCATGAGCTTCTTTGGCATTCTAGTTAGATAAAAAATCGTAGTAGGTATGAGTATGGCAACTATAGACTCAAAAACGGTCGCAATTTTATTACCAATAGAGAAAGTATAAACGCATCCAGTAGCGGTGGTCAGGTTTCCACACTGAATATTTGCAGTCTCACACATGCTAACAGTAGCGGAATAAAACAAAATAATGCAAATCCAGTAACAAAATGGACTTCCGCAAAATAATACCTCATTACATAGTATAAAACAAAGTCGCTGTCGCTGTCTGTCCCTATGTATGCTTAAATCTTCAAGGCTAATAGATAGAGTGATTTTAGAAGAAGGTTTATATGTATATACATATATAATACATGTACACCCGTGCGAAGCCGGGGCGAGTAGCTAGTCATTCTATAAAGTATATAATGAATAAGTCTATCAACACAATAAACCCAATTAACTAAATATACTCAACTTACAGTAAGTAAAAACATTATCGACAACAATACTGAGTTAACACATCAAATAGTCGAATTCGATAATGACGTAGCAGACGTGACAACGAACGTGACAATCAATAACGCGCACTATAGAAATAGTGAACTAAGACGACAGCGTGACAGCACGGGACAATTCACTCGCGGCTTGTCATCGTCGCGAGACAGTTCGGTGCAGTGACGTGACAGCTCCGACTCGCTATTATGTGGAACAAGTGACGAGCGCTAGCGGTGTTAGAAATGTTATTTTAAAGCGACAGATTGATTTTCAATATTTATTTCATTCACTTCTTAATTATAAACAAGTGTAGTAGAGACCATAAGCAAACGAGAGTTTGTCATATGATAATATTATTAGACACCCATTTATGCCTATATACGAAATACGAATATTTATTTATTCAAATAAACGTAAAGCTCTTTTAAATAGTCATATAATATTTTTTTATTCTACCGCTCTTTTGAAAAGTAGCCTCGTCAAAAGAAAAACGAGAAAGAAACTTGCATGTTCCTGCTCTAAATAAAAGTTGTTCAGCATTACATGTTTAGAATTTTGTGTAAATACAAACGGACAAACAGCAAGACTGATAAAAGTAAATAAATGTAATGCGATGACACACAGTCTCTCTTTACAATAAATTCGATTATTACTTTTGTATTTTAAGTATAAATATCGTAATCATGGAATATACCGGTACCATAATCGATTAATATAATCGATACCGATATTATAATCGATTAAACAGTTCACTTTTGCATGCACTTCAAAAGAACTCAACAAAACTTGATTGTCTAGAAATCGACATGGGGACTTTTATAAGTACATCTGTCGATCTCAATAGCAGACACGTTTCAGTTCATCCCCGCATTGAAATGGTTGATTGAAAACGCTCGGCGCCTGTCACTTGTATCAATACAAGCAAGTCTAGAGTGAAATTTCCAACGGAGCCGAGTAAACTTGAGGACGTGACAGCGACAGCGATGCTCGCGTCATCTCGATGCAAGTTGATAATGCAACTGAGTGTTCCCGGCTGACGGGCGACGGTAGACGGCAGCCATGTTTTAACTTGTACCCGCTAAATACTATAGTTTAAATATTCGCAATTGTTTATTCAGCAACGCTATCTATTATGGAAATATATGCAGTTTTAAAAGTGTAACTACTTTGATGTAGGAGATATTTTATATAAAAATGTTTGTCTAATTTTCCTACATCCGTAATGAGTACTAAGTAAATAGAGTTCTGACGAGATAACTAAGGAATTTACAGGATTACGTACATTTTCAGTTATAAAGATTCCAAATTCTTCCACATATAGAAAATTAGATTTTATTAATACAGTAATAGAAAAATTACGAGGTATGTTTTGACATGGCCATGCACAGGAGCAGGAACCATATCTTAAAGAAAACTTAATATGAATGTAAAAAGAAAGAACGACCGAAAAATGAAAAATGATTTGTGTGAAAAAGTATATGCAGAAAAGGAGAGTGAGCTCAGATGTGAGGGCCGAAAGGATCAGTGGAAGAGAGTGATGTACTACGTCGACTCCAAATAATGAAATAAAGGCAAGACAATAATTACGATGATCATGATAATGATGGTTATGATGACGATAATGGTGGCGATGATGATGGTGATAATAATGATGATTATGATAACGACAATGATGTTAAAATGCTACAGGAACATGGCTTATATTTCACTCAGACAAGTAAATTGGTCAGTCTTTAAAATCGAACCTAGTGCTCCGTATATACTTGTTTGTTAGTCTGAGACGTTAATGATATACATTTACACTAGTGTCTGACACTACCATACACTTTTATATCCCCACGTAAAGTGTCTGCCGGGCTTTGCAACACACAAACATACAATAACAAATAACGACGTAATATCAAACCGGGGTACATTGTAGAGCCGTCCGTCCACTGTTCTTCAGGCGAGTGGATGGCGCTCGAGTGCGCCCGTGACAGTCATTTAAGACAGTGACGTGACGCGCAGCAGGGGTGGGGGGTGCGATGCAACCCACCCCCCCTCACTCCCTTACCACCCGCCAGATGGATTGATATTGCTGCGCTGAGCAGCAAGACGGAGCGATTGCATACGAGCTTGTAACTTTTTTTTTTATTGAAACCATCAGAACTGACAAAGGACGCAAATGAAAAAAATAATCGATGTTATTAAAAGCTTTACGCGATTTTTTTTGTTTCAGGTAACATTATCAGCGATTTCAAGGCGCGTAGGTTGGATTAGATGCAGTAGTTGATATTGGTGAAAATGTCAATCATATAGTTTTTTATATCTCATACAGCGCCATCCAATCTAAAGATAAGCACAGTTTTGGACACTAGACATAAGATATTTTATTTTTGTAATAATTTATATAGAATACACCCAGACAGATACAAACAATCATACTCTGTTTATGCATATATATAAACATACATCAGAGCGCTAGCCCGACGAGGCTATCAAATCTTATATTATATACAAATCTTTATTATACAAAATTAAATAATATAAAACAAAATCTAAAAAATCAAATCTCATAATATATACAAATCTTATATTATACACACATCATAGACCCTCTCTCCCCAAACACACAGACACACAAATACTTTATTTTCACACATCAGATGTGCCTGAATTTTGTTTTCTTTTATGTTAAATCTAGCCTAAACATATAGCTGTTATAACACAAGTGTCATTCCAGATTAAGCTAATCAGAGGGATTATCAACTGCCGAAGCTGTAGTCAACGCAACACTTGATATGCCCACATTTCATTCTCCAAATTCGAATCCCAATCTTTACATCTGAGGCTGTATTGTAAACCTCTCGACGTTCTCATGATGGAAATGCTGTCATAAAATACACAAGTTACATGTACAGTTAGTATCATAAAAAGCTAGTTTACATCCAATCCAATATACTTATCGAGGTAAATTTATATTTCATTACATAATATTGCGACAAAATACATATTAAATAGATAATTTACTACTGTCTCTTTTATAGCTTCTTTAATAAAGATATGAATAAAATATACACAAGTATATAGATTTCCCTGTAATATTTCTGATCTTGGTATCTCCTGTTATTCTACGTTCAGAATTTAATACAAATCAATGTAGTAATTCGGCTTGTTCACAAGGATTGCATAGAACGTATACTCATTAACATCAGTCCGTTATTGAACATTGATCTCTTTTCATAATATCTCTTATCTACTCTCATCGTAGAACTTTTCTCCCGTTATACTTTCTTAAGATATTATCTAATCTAATAACATCTATCATGTTTACATTTCCAAACGAAGTATAGTTGTCTGGGGAATCAGTAACACGAAAAACTCTATATTTTTATAAACATTTAAAAATATTAATAATTAAGTTTCTTAAGCATTATTCTTAGCTAAATCTGCATCCCTAGTGCTCATAATGATTTTTGTATTTTACATTATTTCTATTCTATCCCAATAAGATTATTTTTTAAAATAGCAGTAATCGAGATTTCTTGTCAATTCTTCTCTATTAGAATATAATATATATATATATATATATATATATATATATATATATATAGAGAATATAGAGATACAGAGATAGATATAAAAAAGAATATATACAATGTAATTCATAAATATATTTAATAAAAGTCCATAAAATAAAGAATATTATGAAAAAAGTTAAATTATATTGAAATTTACATTATTTCTATTCTACAAAATTAACAGAAACTTCAAGGTAAACGTTCTCTAAATCCACAAAACCTTAATAACAAGCGCAATGTTGGATATCGAGATGTTTTACATTCAACCCTTCAAGTTGAGAAGTGGCCCGCTGGCCGGACGAGACGCCACGACGGCGTGACGGGGTCCCGGCGACAGTGACGTGACGAACCCCCCGTGCCCCCAAAAGGGGGGGCACGTTGACCCCCACCCCCCAGATTATAAGTGCCAACTGCAGAGCGCACAAGTCTAGAAATATTTTCTCGAAACACAATTTTCTCTACATTATTAGCATTGTTTCATAAATCTAGAGAGCAAACTATTAATGAAAGTTTTTAATGGCCAGCTGACGAAGTCTAATAGACCGATTTTTTTTTAAATATATAATTTTAAAATCTATAAAAAAAAATCTGGAAAACTACAGACATTACATCGTCATGTGAACTGTGCAGGACGCGCCACATTATATATATATTTTTCCAAATAAATCGAATAAATGTAGGACATTTTAGCCGCTTATGAATTATATTAATTCCTTTTTTTTTAAAAGATATCTCTATAAAAATATCTGCAAAACTACAGACATCACGTCGTCACGTGACCTGTGCAGGACGCACTTATATATATATTTTTATCAAATCAAATAGAATAAATGTAGATCATATTAGCCGCTTATGAACTATACTAATTTCTTCTTAAAAACAGCGTTGTTCCATAATCATATTTAGCATAATAATACTATAGTCCCTACACAAAACCTATGGTACTCCACATGCATTGCTATTCCTTCATAGTCTATTATTTCACTGCCAAATCTCAGCTTTTAAACTGAAATAGAAATAGAAATAATCTTTATTCAAATAAACTTATTTTAAACACTTTTTATTCTACCACTCATTCAGTATGCATACTCTATGGAAATATGTAAAAATAGGTTAAACCCACGCATATGACTTTGTAAGAGTGTATTTAAATACCTTATTATAAGAAATAAACGTTACATTTAATTTAGTATCAAATAAAAATTTGTGCAGTGATATTGAATGAATTTAGTCTGTTAGTCATGCTTCCATATACATTATTTCAATGTCGAATATCACCTTTTAAACGAAAATACACATATTGTGCTAATTATAATGAATATGTATCACGTAGAAATAGGTTAAACTGAGGAACCCACGCATATGACTTTGTAAGAGCGTATTTAATTACTAATAAACGTTATATTTAATTTAGTTTAGTTTCAAATAAAAACTAGTGAATTAAATATAAATGAACGATCATATAGAATGAATTTAATCTGTCAGCGATGTCTCCTTGTATTTTATTTTACTGCCAAATTTCACCTTTTAAACGAAAATACACATATTCTGGTAAGCAAGATGCATGACGGTAGAAATAGGTTAAACTGAGGAACCCACGCATATGACTTTGTAAGGTCGTGTTTAAATTAAATGTAACGTTTATTAAAGATAAACGTTACATTTAATTTAATTTCAAATAAAAAATAGTGATATAAATATAAATGTGCAGTAATATTGAATGAATTTAGTCTGTCAGCGTCGCGAGCAAAGCTCGTCATTTGCACGAAATTAAATACCTTTCAAAGACGTGCCGTCAACTTCACCGGACCCCCGGCCCCTGGTCACCGCCCCCCTGCCCCCGTCGGTCCCCACCGCCCCCCGTCGCAGCAGATGGATTGATATTGCTCCACGAATGCAGGTGGGCAGGGAAGGCGATCTCGGTACAATGGCGATTTATAAATTCTGTCTTGGGTAACTGATGCAACACCGACCGTGTTACAGGTAAAGTATATATATATATTACTATATATATATATCTTATATATAAAATTCTCGTGTCACAATGTTAGTTACCATACTCCTGTTATGACTATTCAAAAATGCTTCAATGTAAGTTTATTTGAATAAATGATTTTCTATTCTATTCTATTCTATTCCTCTGAAACAGCTTGACCGATTTTTA
Source organism: Achroia grisella (assembly GCF_030625045.1). NCBI lineage: Eukaryota > Metazoa > Arthropoda > Insecta > Lepidoptera > Pyralidae > Achroia > Achroia grisella. The sequence continues at coordinate 1,255,661 of NW_026712653.1, read as the reverse complement.
TGAAATTTTATATGCACATTCAGTAGGTCTGAGAATCGGCTACTATTTTTCAACTACGTGATAAGGATTGTCCACTCCTAACATTATTTTTATATTTATTAGGCATTTTTTTTAAATTTATAATGTGGTATTAAATAATACATACAACCCTAAATTTTCACTTTTATCCCCAACCTATTTTTTTATAGGGTTATTGATTTATATGGAAAACAATGTTTTTGGGGTCAGCTAAAAGTGCTTGTAATGAGTTTATTTGAATAAAGATTATTTCTATTTCTAAGGATGTATGTCAAATACACGGTAGTGTGTGTAACTTTTTTTTATAATTTAAATTATTTTATTCTTAATTTTAAAAATATAATATATTTTGCTCTATTTTGCTCCTTCTAATAAACTATAAGTGTGCGAAATTTAACAAAAAAAGTTCGCGCAATATTCATAAAATGTGATACAAAGATTTTGCTTTATTTGTTAATATATAGGTAAAAACATTTATACAGCACTAAAACCACATGACTGTGATAATTGAAAAATTAAAAAGTAACAAAAATATTATTTTACTACACTTAAATTGAAACTTACTGACCATGGCGTAGCGGTTTAGTGTGGGTTCGATTCCCGCACTTACAAACAACAATCAAAAGTCACTGCAAACAAAATCAACAAACAAAACGAAAATGTTACCTACATCGCAAATATCTATATTAATACAAAACTTCTCTTAACTGTCATAAAAACCGGCACGTTTGAGTAAATTAATAAGACATGACGCCGGTAACGTGGAATGGGAGTGACAGAAACTATTAATAGTGGGGAGTTAAAAAAGCGAAACACCTCATCCCGTTGCACCCCATAAAAACACGACAAAGACATATGTCCCCCCTTATTATCTTCAATTAAGAGGCGCTGATAATGTACCGTGACATACGTTCGACGTGACCGCAGTAACGAGAACTTCATCTCGCATTCTAACTCTATGAAGCTGCAGCTCAGTCTGCGCTGGAGATGTGTGTTCGACAAATTTATTTGCCGCTAGTGGGGCAAACAAAAATGTGTTTTGCGTCGGCGTAATAGAAGATAATGTTAGTGCAGATATAAATTTGCAAGTGGAGGTCTGGTGAGTGATGTGCGAGAGACTGTGATGGATGGGTGACCGTTACAAGTGATTAGTGGATACAGCACGTTTCCGTAATCATGAGAAATAATGACTGCCGATAGATATAATCACTTCTGCTGAGTTACACATGTCATTTGTTAGCAAAAACGGAGACTTGAGTAATATACGTTCACGACTTCAGTCCCCGATGGGGTAAGCAGACATTGTCAAATGACCTCAACATGTTTACATTTCGAATCATATATTTATTCCTTTCCTCCTTAACTATCGGTTGTCTCATAGACTAATGTTGTTTGTTAACGGTGTTTCGATTACCGGAAAGGCAGAAAGATAAATAATGTCAGAGAAAACACAAATTAAGCGGAATCGTGTCAGCTTATGAGACAGTGCCCTGGTTTTACTACAATGCTTCTTTTTCTACAAATCACAATTACTTGACAGGGTTTAAGAATGAATACTAATGTCTATACCGTGCGAGGAATCGAATCCGCGACTATCGGAAGTAAGGCGGTGTACTAAACCCCTAGAGCACCGAGGCCGTCAAAATTATTATTATATCTACACAAGTACTAAGTTCAATTAAATAATTTGCTATTTCTGGCTGACGGTTACTTGATAAAGCGCAGTAAATATAAAAAAAAAACATTTCGAATATTTTCTATCGAGAGAAGCAAAAAATATCAAACGTCGATATGACAGTGGGATGTCAAGTTTCGTCCGTCTCGATATGTCAAATGACACTCGGCTGTCAATGTGACAACACGTCACAGCTTCAGCGCGTCGTGTCACGTCGTGTCACGATGTATTCGACGTGACGACCGTGACATACGATTTATTTTCTGTTTTTATACAACGTAGATTTTCGATAAAAATACGTTGCTATAAACTGAAAGATTTAATGTTGGACACCATTTGGGCCGTTGTACATGTAAAGCCAAGACTAACTACTACAAAAATAGCCAAGCTCCTCCCAAACCGTCATAGTAGCTATGTGCATGCAAAATCTCAGCCCGATCGGCTTAAAATTGACAAAGTTTCACACAATCTTTCATCCCCTATTTTATCCCTTTGGGGGTAGAATTAATCAAAATCCTTTCATAGCGGATGCCTACGTCATAACATCTACCTGCAAGCCAAATTTCAGCCCGATCTGTCCAGTGGTTTGGGCTGTGCGTTGATAGATCACTACGTCAGTCACCTTTGAGTTAGGGTACTGGCACCAGTAGTCAGCCTTTTAGTGGTAAGTCTGGGTTCAAACTTATATAAGAAAATATTAGAAAGAGTAAATTGAAAGTCTTTTGTATAATTTAACTTACTTATTTATTAAACTTTGTTACAAAATTAACAAAAATTACAAATTTATCCTTTAATAAAGTGAAAAATACTTTTTAACAAAATAAGGCACTTTTCACCAGTGCTCAGCCGCCAAAAACTAGTACTCAGCCATATTGCCACCAGTGGTCAGCCTCTCTTAAGATCAATAGTTTCAAGCTTAAAGATTAAGAACATTAATAAATAATTAGTCCGGTCATAGAACCTAAAAGGACTTAACTGTGCCCTAACAATCACAACAATCAAATACCTATCTAACTTATATTTAAATCAGTCGGAAACTTCTTTAGTAACATCAGTATTTAAAAAGATTTCAAGTTCTTCTTCTTTCTAAAAGTCGCCGATTAACAATTTTTTTAGGAGCTTATCTTCCTTACAGGTCCTTCTCCTTCTGTGTCAGGAGTTTCAGGATATAGAAGTATATTACTGAGAATTTTAATTTTATTTTGTTTTGATTTCCACTAAATCACAGCCTGTCTTTGTGCATTTTACGCTCAATTCCTTATTATAATCATAATTTTTCTTCTTTGTAGTCTCCTTCACTTTACTTTTGGTAGAATCTAGAGCTGCTTTTTTTCTTTTTTTGTATAAAAAACTATATAAAAAACAATTTAAATATGGACGGTTGAACACTGGGTCTACTGTCACCATTACTCAGCCATGCAACAAACTCTAACTATTTAAGTGGCCGACTATTGGGTTTTTGACAAACAGCGTTAAAACCAGTAGTCAACCAGGGGTGGTTGAGTACTAGATAATGTATATAAAAATGGGACCCAGTAGTCGGCCACTTCATTATTTAATAATTCTTAAGAAAAACATGATACTTTTCATTGATTACAATGCCAAAACTATTAATTAATGTAAATTTTAATACAATGTGGCCTAAAATTAACAAAATAATGAAATAAATTACCGTTTCTGTGAACGCTTCTCACTAATAAAAAAATGGCGCGCACGCCGCATGTCGCCTCGTCAGCCGATGACGTCGAAATAGATTCATATTTAATGTACTTCGCAGCCACGTAGCTATTATGTTTGGATTTAATTATAGCAATGAGAAGTCATAGAAGCTATTTAAAATAATTTGATTAGGTATTTTCTATTATAGCGCTATTCCTATTGGTTTTAAACCGAAAAAGGCTGAGTACTGGTGCGGGGCCGACTACTAGTGCCAGTACCCTATATATATTTAGACACTTCACTTCCTGATACTTCAAGAATAATTTAACACGAACTATTCTTGTTCTTTACTTATTGTATATATATTATTGTATATTGTATATAAAAAAAGAGGCAAACATTTATGTTATCTTATTTATATCAACATATATATATCTAGTCGACGAGCTCATTAAAAGCCAACGTACAGTCACCAACGCCTTATATAGAAATGTAAATACGACAGCATGCTCACATATAGAGACGGAATGTTCGTAGTTTGCGGCAACAAGAAAAAATTGCACTCGGAGACAAAAGGAATTAATGCGGCCGAGGAACCTTGTACAAAAAAAAAAGTGGAGTATATACCCTGCCTCGATCAGTAGGTAGGGACGGATTCGCGACAGAAGCGGGAGGGTTATATATGTATAGTAACCGGTTTTATCTGACGTGAGATATTGATAAGTATATTATTACTGCTTATTATCGAACCTGCGACCGTCTGAAGGAAGGCGGTGTGTTAAACCGGTAGACCACCGAGGCCGTCAGAATTGTCTGTGTTATTTTGGTAAACGACCGTTTACCATACTTTTAACTAAACTATCTGGGATTGTATTCGTGGTATACTATTGTATACCAGCTGTGCCCGCGGTTTCACCTCTACGAAATTTATAGCCTATGTATTCTTCTGATATATATATACAGATTTGATATATATAATAATAATAATAATCTCAGGACAATTCACACAGCGCCATCTAGACCCAAGTTAAGCTAGCTAAAGCTTGTGTTATGGGTACTAGATAACTGATACAAATACATAGATAATTTTTTTTTTCGTATATACATACATATGTATGTACATAGAAAATACCCAGACCGATACAAACAATCATACTCATGAATACAAATGTTTGTGCCGTGCGAGGAATCGAACCCGCGACCATCGGACGTAAAGCGGTGTGCTAGACCGCTAGACCACCGAGGTCGTCAAATATATATATGTAAGTGTGTAGTATCAATATATATATATTGATACTATACACTTAATACGGCACGATGATTTCATGAAAATTATTATTAAGGGAAAAATAGACGGAAAGAGGGAGAGGGGAAGACCAAGGCAGAGCTACATCAAACAAATTAAGGAGAAGATAGAAGTCGTGTTGTATCAAGAATTAAAGAGCATGATGGAAGATTGCGGAAAGTGCCAAGAGCTCCACCGACAAGAGCATAGCATTAAATTATAAATGAATGAATAAGCTATATTACTATAAAAGTTCATTAAAATCCATTCCGTAGTTTTTGCTTGAAAGAGTAACAAACATCGATCCATCCACACTCAAACTTTCGCGTTTATAATATTAGTAAATTATTATATACTAGCTATTTACGGTTTCACCCATGTTAAATTTCAATATAACATATAGTCTATGTGTCATTCTGATGCATAAGCTATATAAACCTAAAGTTTCATCAAAATCCGTTCATTAGTTTTGCGTGAATGTGTAACAAACATTCATGCTTACAAACTTTCGCGTTTATAATAGATATTATTAAGATTATGATAAAATGTATTATTCTAATGTTTAAGCTATATTACTGCAAAATTTAAACATAATCCATTTAGTAGTTTTTGCGTGAAAGAGTAACAAACATTCATCCAGCCACAAACAGCCACGTTTATAATATTAGTAAGATATATCAACTCAAGCAAATTCAAATTCAAAATATCTTCCTGTAGGTCTATTACAGACTTATGATATGTCAAATCTACCGTCAGTTCGGAATGATTTCGACATGAGAAGAACTGACAAGAAACTCAGCTTGTATTCTTTTCAAATAAATGTTGTACATGTTTACAATAATACAGATTCATTTTGAAATTCAAATTTGGAATACAGTGACCACCAGCATATGCTATACTGATTACCACTTTCCATCAGGTGGACTGTCAGAACGACGCAATTCCAGGACCGTAAAAAAAGAGCACATAAGTCGGGGCCGGTGGCTTAATGTAACAGCAAACAAATTCTATTTTTTAGGTTGAGAGCACACGTTCGGATCACATAGCGCCTTTACAATCGCGAAACTGACGCGTGCAGACTTCCTCTGAGAGACGACGGGCCGCGTCCATGTCATAAGCGTATAGCGATTTATTTATTTTTTTATTAAAAAAATGGAATAAACATGACTGACATGACTCATTAGTCTGTACTAGTATCCGTCATAAAGAAGTCACGTCTATGTCATAAGCGTATAGCGATTGATAATTTTTTAGTTGTGAAAAAATGGTATAACTATTAAATAAGTACGGTCAAATTGACAGATTAATGTTACTAATGCCTGTCATAAAGTATTCACGTCTATGTCATAAGCGTATAGCGATTAATTATTGTTTAATTTAGAAAAATTAAATAATTATTAAATAAGAACGGTCAAATTGACAGACTAATACTACAAACACCTATCATAAATGTATAGTAACGTCTATGTTATAAGCTTATTGCGATTGATTATGTTTTAGTTGTGAAAATATTTTAAACTATTAAATAATAACAGTTAATTTACCAGACTAATGCCTAACATAAATACGAAACAATTTACATTACATCCTAAATTTATACAGAGGATATTTTTACTCGAGTTTATACAAGCATATAGGCCGCGGTATATAGGTACTACTTTAGAAATTTTAAAAAACCATTTCAACTATTCATGTGTTTGACTATGAAATATGAAATTTAACATAATTTGTAAACAAAGAATACTTCTCGAACGATATGACGTTCAAAGTGTTAATATAAAACAAAATTCTGGTAATCTATATATTTAAAATTTACGTGTTACGTTGTCTGTAGAAGTCTAACGCGTGACTTCTAACCTACTGAACCGATTGCAAATTATGCGCAATTTGATCCAACTTGAAAGATAGGATAGCGTATATCTTAATTTATAGTCACAATATTATTTAACCTTAGCCACAGCAACGCGTGTCTGCTAGCTAAATATATTTTCTAAAATAAATTATTAATTAGATATAAATAAATAATTAAAGCAAAACGTTTAATTTGTTTCTTTCACGCTTCCTTGTTGCAGAGGGAATCATAGCGCGTACCACAATAATCACACAGCTGACGCTCGCAGATTTCCTCTATCAGCCGCCAGACGTGGAGATGGTCCATGTTACAAGAGGTAAGCGTATGTAAGAACTATACTTGAATAACGATCGTACATGGCAATAGTTGTTCATGCACAGGATTTCCATTTAATGTTACACATAGACACCTATATAAATATAAATTGTAAATAAAGTGGCTTTAAAAATTCAATTGAGTTTCTTGTCAGTTCTTCTCAATTGGATCTATATACCGAACTGGACGGTAGTGAAAAAAATAAATTTTAATGTAAAAATTTTGACGTTCATAAGCGGCTAAAATGTCCTACATGAATAAATGATTTTTGAATTTGAATATAGCTTAAATTAACTTTTTAATGTATCAAAATTTTGTAAAATAAAATTTTCAATCAATTTCATCATGATTGGTTAAACCTTTACCGTATGAAAGTATATACAATTAACAAACAAAACTCATGTTGTAATTATACAAGAATAGTCTGTCTGTTTGTCTTTGTTACTTGTTCTCATTTGAACGTGTCTTAATCAAATTTGAACATGACATTCAAGAAAATCAGAAATCGTGTGAAATAGATAGTTTATACATATTATAATAATAATCTGATATCGTACAAGGAATATGATAACTGATATCCACGATGTGGATGTGTGACTCACCTTCCAGCAATGGTTCTGAACCGGTATGGCATTGAAACCTTCAAGACAAGAGCCTTTTCCCCTTAAAAAGCCGCAAATCACTTGCAACTCCTCTGGTATTGCGGGTCCAACAGTCGTCATTACACTTAATCACTTACCACCAGTCTCGTTTGTCACCTATTTTATAAAAAATAAGCATTGTACATTTACTGATACGCTTTACAGCAAAACAATAACCACTATATAGTTGGGTCTCCATTATATTATGCAGCAGTATCGTTTACACGACCCCGTCATCAGCATCAGTAACAGGACGGCGTTAATTCCGCAACACTAACAATTTCCTGCTAGCGAAGTAAGCGAATTAAAATCGCCTCAAAGCGGACCGTCGCAAAGAAACGCTTGCATACACTGAGTGGGGGTTTATTTTTAGCTTATTTGCACTAGGGGAGGACGTGAGTGACGGCCGGACTGCCTTTGAGTCTATGGAGGTCGTAACATTTTCGACCACTTTGTATAAATTGTCCAGTTTATAATGAAATACTTTCGCGCTATAACACTCCATTCAAAAACTTGATAATGTAAAGTACATATATATACATATACATATATTTGTAAAGAGAGAATTTGTTGTGAAACTGGAAGAAAATGTAAAATTTCGAAATTTAAAGCTTTTTCGGTAAAGACTTCAGAAACAATATTAAGATAAAATATATGAATGTATCGTAAATACATGCATATTACAAACACCTACGATAAGTCAAATCTTATCTTATAAATTATTTGTATATAATAATAATAATATCACTCAACTCAATAAATACACATATTATAAATAGAAAACACCCAGACCGATACAAACAATCATACTTCATCTTGAATATAAATGTTTGCATCATGCGAGGTATCGAACCCGCGACCATCGGCAGTAATACGATGTGCTAAACCGCTTGACCGCTGAGGCCGTCAACATCCTACCTAAATATCTATTATATTGCATCTATAAACAAAATTACCTCTTTATTATTTACAAACTATACCCCCAATTTCGTCCACGTGGAATTTACCTTTTCCAAAATAAAAGTAGCCTAAGTTACTCCTTATTACATCACCAGCCCAAAAAAGTCCCATCAAAATAGGTCCAGCCATTTCAGAGATTAGCCGGAACAAACATACAGATAAAAATGGTAAAAAACGTTATTTTGGTGTATGTACCGTATATATATTCATATGCATTTAGTAAAAAAGTGTCTTAGTAATCGGAACGTCTGTTTGTAATATTGAAATAACCGATTTCAATATTACAAACAAATGCTCCGATTTTATTTATATGTATGTATAAACATATAGATGTACTAGCTTTTGCCCGCGGCTTCGCTCGCATTAATTTATCCCCTTAGGGGTGGAATTTATCAAGATCCTTTCTTAGAGGATGCCTACGTCATAGTAGCTTTATGCATGCAAAGTCTCGGCCCAATCGGTTTAAAATTGACAAAGTTTCATATAAACTTTCATCCCCTATTTTACCCCTTTGGGGGTAGAATTAATCAAAATCCTTTCTTAGTGGATGCGTACGTCATAACATCTACCTGCACGCCAAATTTTAGCCCGATCCGTTCAGTGGTTAGGGCTGTGCGTTGATAGATCACTATGTCAGTCACCTTTGAGTTATATATATTTAGATAGATTAATATCCCGCTAAGTACATACAAATAGAGAAGAGATAGAATTTTTAACACGCGTTTTATATTTCGGCGAGACAAAGGCGCCAAAGAGACTATAAAAGTTATACAGCCAAAACAGAATGCGGGTGAAAGCTGGACTCGGCTTAATTAAATTGTGGGGCATTTGATGAACAAAGAATGTTTCCAACGTGATCATTAACATAACAGTGTTCGAGACAAATTCCTGCATCCCTATTAGAAATTGAATTATCATTTTAACTATTCAGATAATTTTTGATAAATCTTTCACTTGTGCTTGTAAAAAAATATTGGAAAACAGCTGCGCGTGAAAAATGAACTTAAAAAAAAAAACATAATACAAAGACAACTGATACAGATACATCTGTTTATACAGTGCAAACAAATGTGCAAATGTTTGTGCCGTGCGAGGATCGAACCCGCGACCTTCGGAAGCGGTGTGGTAAACCGCTAGACCACCGAGGCCGTCATTATTATCATCATTACATAGTATAAAAAAAAGTCGCTGTCGCTGTCTGTCCGTCCGTATATATGCTTAAATCTTTAAAACTACGCAACGGATTTTGAAGCGTTTTTTAGTAGATAGAGGGATTCTAGGGGAAGGTTTATATGTGTATTACACATATGTACACCCGTGCGAAGCCGGTGCAAATAGCTAGTTAACATTAAAGTCTATTTTTCCTGCCTCTTACAACATTGGGTCTTTTCAGTCAAGAGTGAATAGGCATTATATGAGCTTGCGTATAACAGCTTAGACCACATCATCACTTAACATCAGGTGAGATTGCGGTCAAACGCGCTCAAATTATGATATAAAAAAAAGTATTGTGACGAATTTAATAATATCAACTATCTTTGTAAATCGATACAAAATCAATGTTCTAACGGTATATTTCGTCATTAAATGTAACATTTTATTTAATATCGTAATATACTTACGAGTTTGCCTGCATTCATTTTGCAATTATTGTAGGTACTTGAAGTCTAAGTAAAATATTTATGCTCATTAAAGATGGCAACTGGCTTCGAGCCAGTTGTATTGGCCTCAACATGTGGAGTTGCCCTCATGTAATTAACATTTTTATGTCAAACGAAGGCTACCAATAAACCAGTTAATGACAGCGTGTGGCAACTATTGTGTTTATTATTTAATAGGGTTTAAAAATTTATAAAAAAAATATATATATTCTCGATGACGACAAAGTCCTCGTTGGTCTAGCCGTTTAACACACGGCTTTACTTCCGATGGTTGCGGTTCTTAGCATGGTGCAATCATTTGTATTCATGAGTATGATTGTTTGTATAGGGCTGGGCTTCTATGTATGTATTTATAAAAAAATATCTAAATATTTATATCAGTTTAGTAAACATAACACAAACTCTGCTTATCACGGGACTAGATGACGCTGTGTTAATTGACCAAGGTTATATTTGTTTATTGTTTATTTAATTTATAGAAACATACCAGCTGAGACAAAAAGATCAAAGTCAATGGTCTACTTTTTAGATAAAGTTTACTTTATAATAATAATCATCCTGGAAAATTTACACAGCGCCATCTAGTAACAAGCTGTAAGTTCTTTAAAATACTGTAAGTACATCATTATAAGTGTGGTGATAAGTGTAGCTTAAAATCCGTTGTATTTATAAGAGGTAAGAAAAGAAACAAACAGAAGAAAAAGTAGCTTATTCCATATTATTTAACTTTAAAATATAACTCATTTTGGTACGACTAAAGTTACCGATATGATAATTAACATTTAAAAAAATAAGTAGAGCTTATAGCTCTCTTAAACAACACATTTGCTAAAGACATCCCCTACCTTATGCAAATAGTCCAATAAAATAAAAAAACACAACTACATAACGTCGCATTCAAATGGCAATAAGCGAAAAAAGCGTAGGTACCTCATTAGGTGGAATCGCTAATTGCGCAGTCAAATCGAAAGGCCCCTAACTTTATTTCCGTCGCTCCGCTAATACGGGAACGCGAGTTATGCAATGAGCGATCGTTTCATTCGGATCACGTGCGACTGCCTCCGGTTTCCTAATTAAAAATCGAACGATTTTTGTTGCCGACTGTACATTTGTTAGGCGGTCCGAACGACCCCGCGTACAATGAGCATTGGGAGGGTTGATTTCTTTAAAATTCTTTATCAATTAGGTGACAATATTATTGATCAGATCAGAGGAAGTATGAAAGTGGCACCGATGTCAGAGAGGTTAATGAGTAATCGTCTATCGTGGTATGGGCATGTAATGCGTAGGAATGAAGATCATATCCTAAGGACGGTGTTACATATGAATGTGGATGGTTATAGGGGTAGAGGAAGACCGAAAAAGAGATGGATGGACTGTGTGAAAGATGATATGGTGAGAAAGGGAGTATATAACGGAATGACTGCGAACAGAGATGAATGGAAGAGAAAAACATATTACGCCGACCCCAAATAAATGGGATAAGGAAGAAGCAGATGATTATAATAAACATACTCGTGAACGGTGCTGTGAGAGTGAGACTGAGGTGTGTCTGTTCGTGTTACGAACACTGATTAGATCTGCTTTTGCAATAGCATACGCTGATGATCACTCTATTCTTCCAAATTTGAATTTAAATTAATTTGTATTATTGTTAACACGTACAACGTTATTTGAAAAGAATACGAGCTGAGTTTCTTGTCAGTTCTTCTCATCTCGAAATCATTCCGAACTGACGGTAGATTTGACATATCATAAGAGTCTGTAATAGACCTACGTGAATAGAGATATTTTGATTTGTATTTTTTATTTTGATGTCAGTCTACCGGTTTGGCATACTGTTTCTGTTCTGATGGAAGCGGGTTTGATTCCTGCACAGTGAAAATTGTTTGATTTCACGAATAAGTAAATCTGTTTGTATGGGACTGTCTGTTATATTATAGATGTACCAGTGTACTTCACATCATAGAATGACATTATACACACAAGTATGTATGCATGTATCGATTTAAGTCATATTTTCTATTGTTTTCTAAAACTTTCTAGAGCGTCTTTTGTAATGAAAAACACACCAAAATTGTTATATTTGAGAAAAATAAAAAAAAAAAATAAAAATATGACCAATATAATTGGAGGATAATTATTAATTGTGCATATTGCAAATTGTCATTTCCATTTCAAATTTTATTGCATTGTATTAAGAGCCAAAATAGAAACATACGTTGTATAATTTGAAGGGTTCCCTCCGCAGCTGTCTAGGCCGGAGAAGTTCCAACGATACCGTGATGGTCGGATAAATAAGAAATATTTACGGCTACCTCAAGGTACTACACCCAACTTTGTACGTATTTCTTTACGACCTGCACCCCTCCCGCGGGCCTCACCCCCGCACCACCCTTCCATTCGAAGCTCATGCTTACAAACTATCGCATTACCTACCATGCTTTGCACAACAAGCAACAATATAGATGCGCCACGCAATTTTCAACTCTACGCATATAGCATAACAGTAGGTATAAATGCAAAGAATAATATTGCAGACCAGACAAAACAACCCAGAGAGTGCATACCTATTTTGAACCTTATGCATTGGTGATAAGTTTGTTTTGTCGCAATGATAATAACTGGGTAGAGTAATGTTAATTCAAGGCTAATGACATAGGAAAACAGACGGAGTGGTTCCGCATGGAATAGGATTGTAGGTGGAGCTGTTTTTTTTCTTTAATGGCTAACTTCCACCCTTTATCTAGTATAGTCGTAGAAATGTCTACAGATAATCTATATAATTATGTTTTTATTTTGTAAAGAAAATACAACAAAATGGTGGCATGCAATTATATATTCTATTCCGTATATAACTAAGTTTAAATTAATATTTAAACTTAGTTATATATGGAATATATATAGCATTCCAATTTCAAATGTATAGAAAATAAAAGAACACTAAACAAAAATTCCAGAATAAAAATTATTTAATTTAATAGTATTATCTTATGAGAAATGAATAGAAATTAAATTATTTCTATTCTTCATCAATGGCTTCAATTTAACAATGCTGAACTATATCGCTGTGGTGAACTACTAATTGTAAGTGGTGAGATGCCGTTGTCCTGTCAATACTATAAATGATAATTTCTAACAATTGAAATAAGAGATTCGAATAATATCTGGCACTATTTAAAAAATCAAAATCAAAATATTTCTTATAATAAGTCAAATTTACAGTCAGTTCGAAGTGTGAGCTAAGAAGAACTGACAAGAAACTCAGCTCTTATTCTCTCCAAATAAGCTTGTAGATGATTACAAAAATATAGATTCCATTTCAAATTCAAATTTGGGAGATTAGAGGGACCTGCATATGATATTGCAATTTTGTCAAAAGGAAATAACCTACCCAGTGGTTTACAATATGATGGCAATAGATCATATGGTAGATTAACACACAGACACCATTTATCTGTAAAAGCAGGAAGGCAACACTGCGTAATGCGATTATTTAGTTCTATAATTCAAACACCACGTCCTTTTGTCAACACCAATAATTGTATATAAACACATGAGTGAGCATAATCTATAGAACTCAACACACTAGCAGTAAGTATACGTGACGAACAAGAAAATGCACTAGCACCAGTGCAATATTACGAAAGGTGGGCCCAATCGCTCTGAGTGAAAACTGCCATAAACGGGAAATACTTAGGCTGCTGTCATAGAATAAAGCCGTAGATGTGCACGTAGCCGTTCCAACACTGCACTTTCCTCTCAGAGAATATAGCGTGAAATAAAAACTTAATACGTACTTAGAGATATACAGTCACTACATTTATATAAATGGAAATTAATAAAAATAAAATATGTGACAATACATAGGTTTTTGTAGCAATTGCTATTTTTTTTTTCAAACATTCTAGTTTGAATAAAGTAGCAAAAATACAATTAACATTGAGAGTTATCATAAGATGCTAATGAAATTAATATAACAAATATTGAGATACAAAATAGATATTATACATAAAAATCAGTGTCAGCAGTCAAGTTTAAAAATAAATTTTATACAATATCAAACAATATTACAATTGTAATCCATAGACATAAACCTGAAATTGGAATAACTTCAGCGAATGGAGGATAAGAAAACTTTACAATTCCGCTATTAAACGTAACTTATTATAGACAATTTCCTACATTCGAGCGCGACCAATTGGACTGAGTGAGAATCGCTATAAAGGAAACGGTTAATAGTGAACGCGGAATTACAGGCTCTAGTCTCGGAGCGTAGGTAAAATACTGTGTCGCGTCTGCGACGTGCTTAGTCTTTGATCGTTAAAGATATTTAATGTTCTATTGTGTGGATCGGTTTGTAGCACGCTGGGTTATCTAGCATAGTTAGTTTTTACTCGATTGTGTTCGTGAATAGTGTAATGTTTTACCTGTTTGTTATTATTAGCGCGTTGACAACCTAGTTAGACTTCCATGTAAACGTTTTGTATACGTCATTATGTTGTAATTATTTTAGTCATTTATCGACTACTTTTTTAAGAAAATATAACTTAAGAATTAACTGTGGTTATAACATATTATTGATGTTTATATTTACGTTAATAATAATAATCCAAGACTTCCGCAAGGTGCTAACTAGTCCCAAGCTAAGCAGAGCTTGTTTTATGGGTACCCGACAACTTATAGAAACACTTAAATACTTTAATTATACACTCATGATATAAATAAAAAATCCAGATCAATACAAACAATCATACCCACGAATACAAGTGATTATAGCGTACCAGAAATCGAAACTAGATCACCAAAGTCCTTATTAATGTTTTGCTAATCTTTTCTGAACGGCTCTATATCAAATTATTGAATAAATGTATGATTAATTAGGGTCTAAATATACCAAAACGAAGGATTTAGAGCTGGCAATTGGACTAAGCTATAAGGGCTAAGCTCGGAGTTTTTCTGCGTGATCGAAGCAGAAATGAGGAGATCCGCAGAAGAACTAGAGTCACCGACATAGCCCGAAGATGGCCGTTGGGATAGTAAAGTCCTCGAGTGGTGACCGCGGACCGGAAGACGTAGCGTGGGAAGGCCTCCAGCAAGGTGGATCGACGATCTGGTCAAGATCGTTGGAAGGCATTGGATGCGAGCAGCGCAGGACCGATCGTCGTGGAAATCCTTGGGGGAGGCCTTTGTTCAGCAGTGGACGTCTTCCGGTCTGAGATGATGATGAGTAGGACTAATAGTGCCTTTACTACCAATTTCAGAAATCTAATTAAAACTACAAATAAAAGATTAAAACTATACATCTACCTTCTATTAATTTCTTAATCAAACAGCGTGTATTAGAAAGCAATAAACTTTACATTTATAAAGTAAGAATTATCACAAATGCGACATGACACAATGGGGTAAGCGATTTATGTAAATGATGATACTGTAAGACACACTAGCGGACCTACCTAATATGCTATTAAGATATCAATCAATACGAGGGGGTCCATTTATTGTTGCCAGCAATAGTCTGGAGCAATAAAATTAGCATCGAAATGGTCACGTCACATTCCCGGTTGAAGTTCTTGGTGTCGCCGCTGTGGAGGTGTGGTTCAAGTGATAAACGGCAAGCGGGTTGAATAACCACCCTGAAAATCTAAACAGCAATTGTCTTTATAAAAAAAAAAAAATAATGTAAACACTTTTGGTATGTATTATTTAAAATCGAAAAATATTACCATTCCAATTGGTATTAACATATCTGATATGAAGTCCTAACCAAGCAGAATGGAATAAGAAACTGAGTCATAATTTGGTTATGGAATATTCTGGCAGTACAAAGTTTAGAATAATAATAATTATAAGTAGTTTAGATATAGTTTATTATATTATATGTTACGACAATAGCTTTGTGTATTTTAAACTGTCCCAATGGAGAGAAAGAAGGAGTTCTATAAGTTAACGTTAATTTACTAACATAGTTTGTAAGTTGTTTACTAAAATAATATATATCCGATACATATTTGAAATACATAAAACAAATGAGATGGTTGGACGTGAAAGATGATATGCAGAAGAAAGGAAGTGAATAATGAGATGACTGCGAATAGAAATGAATAAAAACCAAACCATTACGGTGACTCTACACCACTATTATAAACCAACTAGTTTTTAATATGGAATGCAACACTTATTTTTGAGCTTTCTCGTACACAACATCAATATACTTAAACGGATTTGAACATAAATAATTTTATGGCAAATAAAAGTAATTATATATTTTAAAATTATTCGCGTTAAAACTGCTTCAGCTATTTTAATAATGAATCTTCATGTAAGAGATAATATATACGAGTATATTTATTAAAATATATATTTAATAAATCGCTTCCGCTTTGAACTTGTGGTATAATCCATTTGTGGTACTCAACGACGTTTGAGATAACTGCATACAGTTAAAATTACACAACCGTGCTCGAATACACTCATGGGCTACTGTGTATTACTTGGTATCGGTTAACTAACCACGGTACTGTTCATTGTATTTAGTCAAAGTTAACCCCGCTCCTTCCAGTGGTATTCTGACAGATTCTTCGCAGATTCAAACCTTACTAAAAAGATGTTTTTTTTATACTTCTAAGAGGATAAATTAACGCGAGCGAAGCTGCGGGCAAAAGCTAGTTTATACATAAAAACGTTTGGCGGCTCAGCTAGTGGTATATAAAATATAAAACTAGTCAAAACATTACATCACCAATACAATACTACTATTAAGTTTATATTATATCACTTCGATCATAATTCAACGCTGGTTGACATAATTTATGAAGCGATAAATAACGAAATAAAAACACAATGAGATACGGTTACTGATGAGTCCAGAACTACAGACGGAGTATCGAGAAACGATTCCCGACTAATTAAAAGGGTGTGTGCTGATAGATTCGTGAGATCCGACGTTACAGACATATAAACTATAGTTATGATCAACTGTATTGCTGTATTTGATGTTTTAGGGTTACGCTTGCTTGCTTTTGGGATCTGGTCTGTGGTAAAAAACCTGAGAATAGAATAGAATAGAAAATCATTTATTCAAATAAACTTACACTCAAGCACTTTTGAATAGTCATAACATTTTTTTTTTTAATCATTCGGAATGCTGTCTCATCACAAGAAGAACAAGCAAGAAACTTGTGTGTTGCTCTTTTAAATAATTTATTCTTACTTACAATTTAAGTTTAAGTGTGTGAATACAAACCACCGATTAGCACTAATTCAATGAAATAATAAAATAGAAAAAACATTCAATATACAACAACTGGTTAAACAATTAATAAGAGAAAATAAGTCATAGTGATTAGAGCAGACCAGTCCCTACAAGCAGCACCCGTTCACGAGTATGACAGATGAGCCAGCCACCACTGCGCTCGACCATATTTTAGGGAGCCCAATGACCCGGCCCACCACGCCGCCACAAGTCTGGACATTTTAGTGAGCATGACTACTCAAAACACCAGACCACGTCCACGACCACGAGAAAGGACATAGGCTACTTTTTAATGCGAAAACAGGGTTATATGGGGTTGAAAGGGATGATGAAAGTTTGTATGCTAACTATAAAGTGATTTTTTAGGCTGTTGATTAAATATGACAAAGTTTGTAAAAATGTTACCCTTCAGAAGGTAAAATAAAGTAGGAGATGAAATTTTATATAGAAAAACGTCATTTTTTAAAGCTAGATCTATGACAGTATCTTCTTTGGGTTAGATTGTTGAATATTCATACTTTATTTTGTCAAGTTTACTACGGGCTCGTTATAATATATGTACGTAGGGATGTTTTAGTCTCTACAACCGGTTACGTATGTGATCATGCATCATTTATCTACTTTCGGAATCCTTGAATCATCTTATTATAATCATTAAATATCTCACACTTATAGTTTATATAGCGACGGCAGAGTGCAGAATTTTAATATATATTTTTTTTAATTAAGTATATTTTTAGTTAATTAAAAAAAACACATTACACATACTACCATGACTCAGAAAAGGTCAAAGTATTTTTTTTTTTGTTATGTTTTTCCCTTTTCAGGGAAAGGCAAAAGGACTGACCCCATACAGCCATTGTCTTCATTAGTGTTGTTGGCAAATTATTATTAAATATTTTGTCAAAAGTTTGTTGTCAAACTGTTAATTGTCAAATCAGCGTGTCGAGGTATGTTTCTGTGCTGTTATCAAAGAAATCTATATATTATTACGTGAAGTAATTCTTTGGCAATAGAACCTTATGTACAGACTTATAATTTAAATTAACTTACAGTTAAATTTCGACTAGTACTGTAATTACGTACGGAACCCATCGTCGAGCACGGCGTCGCATGACGTCGTCAATAACCAGGTAGGGTCAAATGGACTATAAATCGTGAACAGACGTACCCCAATACATTATAGAAATGATATTTTGTAATTTAAAACATGTTTCATATTGGGACGGGACTGTAAATCAAATGTTTAATAGGATGGGTGGGCGGGTGATTTTTTACTAGTTAATAGCTTGCAATTAATAAGGTTTTATGTAAGAGACGGTCGTGGGTTCGATGCCTGACGATATATGTACCAACTTTCTAGTAGCTATGTAACAGCATCACGGTATTACATATATGTAGACTTTATACAAAGCAGCTTGCTTTTCAAGCTATTTCAGCTTAAATAATGAGATATGGTAGTAAAATGGAAAATTCACACAACTCCCTATAATTCCAAGCTAAACAGAGTTTGTGTTATGAGTACTAGACATGAGAGAAATAATTACATATATAGCCTTTACAGCTTCGCCGGACGATAGGGAGCGAGAGCAGATGGCACTCCAAACCCGCGGAAGAACTTATGGAGTGGCTGAAGGTCAACTCCCGCCTGACGGCTATGACTTCAGTCTGAGACTGATGCCGTCGTAATTTCGATCCCCGTTTGAATGGGACGGGCATCGATCGGAGGGGATTTTCATTTTTCATTACTAAAATGATGGGTCGAAATGCGACGTGCCTATCTTATGACAAGTTGCCACAGGCAACGTCTGGAATCTTTTATATACTAAATCCGAGATAGCCTATCTGTCTATAATCTTTGTACGCCAGCGCCGAGCGATCTGAGTGTAGATAGTTCCTGAGTTACGCTCAGACAGACAGGCCGCAGGCATTTATATCGATTCTTAGAGTTATATCGACGAGTTGGCTTTGACTCGAGATGGATTTGAATCAGATTTTACGCGTACAAATGACAAAGTTTAAAAAAAATATAAAATTAAAAAAAAAGTAGAAAAAATTAGGAATAATTATTGTAAACGTGTACATTAATTTGAAAAAAATACGAGCTGAGTTTCTTGTCAGTTCTTCTCATCTCGAAATCATTCCGAACTGACGGTAGATTTGACATATCATAAGAGTCTGTAATACACTTACAGTACCAACATGAATTTAAAAATAATTTATATAGCTCATATAGATATTTCAGCTGTTCATGAATACCAAATTTTTTATATTATATTTATATAATATTTCCCTTCCGTACCGTTTTTACTTTGTTATTTTGTGTGACATGGGGGTAGGGGAGTCTGGATGGTGATTATGTCATTGTTAATTATTCACTTTTTACAGCAATGGCTCACACTGTCTTTGTTAAAAAAACAATATATTAATTGAAAAATATATATCCTCGTTCCTACGAATTAAGAATGATAGACGATTACTCTTCAACCTCTCTGACAACGGACTTAGAAAAATATTTACGTAAGCATGGGGGTAGGACTTAGAGCTTTGCTTATTTTGCTGGTGAGGGGATGGGGTGTAAATAATAGTAATAAATATACTTTCGTTATACTTGAAACATTCATATATGTAATGAAATGAAGAAAAAAACTCTTTATTTTTCCTCTCCCAGAAAGAAAATAACAATTACATAAATTAATATGTACACCAAATAATAAAAACAACACAATTGCAATATATAAGTTTATATAAATGACAAACGGTTTCAAAACATACTTGACATAGTATTGTTTGCTGATGACACATCACTTATTTTCAAAGTGAAAAGAAATACAAAGGATTTTAATAATATAAATATTGCTCTTGAGGATGTTCTAAACTGGTTTACATCAAATAATCTAGCGCTTAATTCAATGAAAACAAAATGTGTTAAATTCTCTTTACCAAATGTAAAACAAGTAACGACAACTGTTAGTATGAATCATATATAAACGGACTTTGTTGATGAGACTTCGTTTCTTGGTATTGTAATAGATAATAAATTGCAGTGGGGTCCACATATATTCACACTAGCCAAAAGACTAGTTTGCTATCAGAAAAATTAGACAATTGACTGATACTGCAACAGCGAAACTAGTGTATTTTAGTTACTTCTATAGTATAATGTCGTATGGTATTATATTGTGGGGAAGACAACAGAATCAATTTTTATATTACAAAAAAGAGCAATTCGTTCAATATATAATTTACCGTTTACACTGGTCTTAGAGAAGTTTAAAGAAACAGGTATTCTTACTGTTCCCTCTCAATATATATATGAAAATATTATGTATGTACGCAAAAACTTTTTATTTCCAAAAAATAGTCAATTACACGTTTTAATAAAAATTAAAATAAATTAAATATGCGTTATCGTCTCAAAAAAGTAAGTACATCTTTCATGGGACATTGTATACGTTTTTATAATAAATTGCCAGATAGTGTTTTAAATTTAAGTGAAGCCAAATTTAAGATACATGTAAAAAAAACACTTTGCTCTAAAGCTTATTATAAAATAAACGACTACTTAAATGACTACAATGTGTGGACTTAATTACAATTTTAACTTTTGTTATGAGGCATATAATTTTTCCCATTGACATGGATAATGTAATAACAATAAAGAAACTTATTATAAATTTTGTAATGACATATTGTAAATTAAATAATGTAAATTTAATATTGTAATGGGTGAAAACTGTGATCGTACAGCCTATGCTGTAAATAATATAATTGACGTAGTAGTAACCAAACAGTAACTCGCTATAAAGTTCAAACTTGTGGCGGCGTGGTGGGCCGGGTCGATGTGCTCCCTCTAATATGGTTGAGTACAATGATGGCTAGCTCATACGTCATACTCGTGAACGGGTGCTGCTTGTGGGGACTGGTCTGTTCAGGTTGTGAACATTTAAATTTTTTTTCTTTGCGATAGCATATGCTGGTGGTCACTCTATTCTCCCAAATTTGAATTTTAATAACTGTGTATTATTATAACATGTTCCACTATTATTTGAAAAAAATTACGTTTAGTCATTAACTCAACTCGATATCATTCCGAATGACGGTAGATTTGACATATCATAAAAAATCTGTAATAGACCTACATGAATAAAGATATTTTGAATTTTAATTTTGAATTTGAATATATTAACAAACCAATCGCTAAATAGCAATTTCTTCTAAGCAACTTTAGTGTGAGTCTGTCGAAATAAAGGGGTAATTACATAAATGCATATTAAAGTTGTAGAGTAATATAGCTCGCGATATATAAACGCGCATTTGTATTCGTCAGTCTGTACGTAAGTACAGATCTCGGGAATGGGGTGAAATTTCGCATGCAAATAGTTTGTAGCGACGAGCTACACAATCATCATAATTCTTTCATATCAGATTATGAACACAACACAATTTCTTACGCTTAAGCACCGTTTACACTAGTCTAGCTAAGTTGGTATTAGGTAACCGACTTTAAAATGAAAGTACAATATATTTTTTTAATATTAATAGATAATATTAATTCGAAAATCTAGCGATGTACATCGCCTTATTCCGATGAATCGTGGGTTCGATTAACACACACAAACATTTGTATTTATGAGTATGATTGTTTGTATCGATCTGGGTATTTTATGTATGTATTATAATATGTATGTATTTACGATAAAAAATATTTATGTACTAGTATCAGTTATCTAGTATCCATAACACAAGCTTTAGCTGGCTTAACTTGGGACTAGATGGTGCTGTGAGAATTAAGGAAAATTCAAAATTTAAAATATCTTTATTCAAGTAAGTCTATTACAGATTCTTATAATATATCAAATCTAGCGTCATAATCGTTTAGAAATTAACACAACCAGTCAAGAAATGGGAAATATATCACATATAAAAAATATAAATTCAAAATCAGAATTTATTCTAGAATCGTTTAGAAATTAACACAACCAGTCAACAAATGGGAAAGATGTCACATATAAAAAATATAAATTCAAATTCAGAATTTATTCTTTTTAAAAGTTTATCATCATCTGCCTATTGCAGTCCACTGTTGGACATAGGCCTCTCCCAAGGCGCGATCTTTAGCCCTTTAAAAAGCTGGTTAACATAAATAAGTACAGTGTACACACCTCTCTTTATGTGTTACTTATGTGAACAGCACAAACACATACAAAGACGTTCCATTTAAAAATGGTAACAGACTCAAACAAAAGAATTTCCACGGTTGTCTCTCAATCCCAACATAAATTTAAGACTCCCTAATCACAAATCACCAACCTTTTCCATTTTGAACACGCACAAGAGTACAGGGCTCGTCAACATTCGGTGTCATTATTATTCTGAAATATTAGTCTTGGCAATTGTTATTAATAAACATTAAATATTATAAAACTATAATAAAATGTGACATACACTAAATTAATTACGTAGTAATATTAATATTGCTTTAATTAAAACTTTATGTCCTTATGATTTATATTCCAACCCGAATTAAGAATTGCATTGAAATAAATATACATTTTTTGTTATAAGTAAATGAACAGTTTGTTATTACAATTTATATTCTAATGATATTTAAAGTTGAATGGAAAAAAAACTATTATTTTTCCATTTTTAAAATAAAAAGTAATATATTGTAACGCAGTTTCGATGTTTGTTATTAACTGTAAACTACTGAACTAACATTCAGTACTAATACACAAATGAATATCACTGTATAAGTTACACAAATCCGTGTATAAATATAATAAGACAAAAAAAACATCCATTCAAATAGCTGATAGAAATAAAACAAAATATAACTGTTCTTACGAGGTTAATAATGATCTCAACAACATATTTTTAACACCTTATTGTTTACCTAAATTTGGCAAAGAAAGTATTATTATTATTATTATTAAATTTGACGCTGACGATGTATACGTATAATTACTAAAAATCATGAGATCTTACCATGTTTTATTTTTATTGAGTTCCCAATATTTCGATAGTGTTCACGGGTAAATATTTCAATCACATATTTGAAAGGATGTACTATAAAAAACTTCCATTCAAACAGTTGAGCACCCCTGGCGTAGATCAAGATGTGTGCGTTACTGTGCGCCCGCGCAGCCAGTTGACAGATTTATGTGGGACGGCCGCGATCACGCGTCCCGTCCCAGTCCCGTCCCAGCGGGCCGGCCGGTTCATTACGGCGGGCCGATTGCGTGCGCGATTAGATAATTAACGCTTTTATGTTGGCCTCGGCTATGTCCGTCGGTCAGCCTGTGACGTCACTACCGTTCAAGACACCTACTTAAAAATGTTGCACTCTGGTCGGTTTGGTCAGATCCTGTGACGTCACTACCGTTCAAGACAGCTACTTAAAAATGTTGCACTCTGGTGTGTTTGCGATCGCAAATAGCCATATAATTAAATTTAAAAATAAAATTATAAAATTCAAATTTGGAACGTCACGCATGGAACATCGATGTTCTTTTGTTTAACTTTACATACAAATTTTCAGTTCTTCTCGAACTTTCCGTGGCGTCACTATTAAAATCAGTGTACAATAGGTATATTGAAAACATTTCTTATTTCATTATTACAACAAAATAAACATTGCAATATTCCTTCAGCGAACATATATATATATCTAGTATAAAGGGAAAACGCCGATTTTTAAGATGAGAAATTTTGTCCTATAAGCATTTGGATGAAGTGATTTTTAAATAACAATTCCACTTTTATGTAGATGTACCACAGATCAAAGAAGATCAAAGAACCTCTACATTTGTTTCTTATGATAAAAATATTTATGTGTGATTATAAATATATATTTGTATAAATATTTATGTTTGTTTATATACGTATTTGTGTATATTACTTTTATAGCACGTTCACTAAAATGTCCAGACTTGTGGGGCGTGGTGGGCCGGGTCATTGGGCTCCCTAAAACATGGTCGAGCGCAGTGATGGCTAGCTCATCCGTCATACTCGTGAACGAGTGCTGCTTGTAGGGACTGGTCTGCTCTTATGACTACGGTTGATTTAATCTTATTGTATATTTATATTTAACCCTAATAACTTAGTGCTGGTTGGTAGTTTGTATTCACACATTTCGACTTGTAAATGTGAACTTACAAGGATTATTTAAAAGAACAACACACAAGTTTCATGCTCATTCTTCTTGTGATGAAACAGCTTACCGAATGAGCGGTAGATAAAAAAAAATTTATGGCTATTCAAAAGTGCTTAAATTAAGTTTATTTCAATAAATGATTTTCTATTCTATTCTATTCTTATATTAGATTATACACTTTGTTAGTTGTATTCTATTTAGTAGTTTTTGACACTTTTTTTTCACACCTGTTATTACCCACTCTATATTTTTCTTCTATACTCTAGATCTCTTCTATACTCTTCTTCAAGTCCATCTTTGCTCACATTTTCTCTAAATTACAGTATCATTGTATTATATTGTGCAATAAATAATATTTATTAAAAGACTTGTAGGACTTATAGACTTATAGGACATCCTGTAGAAATAGAAAGATTCTTTATTCAAATAAGCACTTTTGAAGAGTTACATTTTTTTTTAATCAGCCTATCATTTGGAACGCAGACTCATCACAATGAGAACGAGGAAGAAACTTGCGTGTTGTTTTTTTAAATAAGAAAATACATATATATTGAATCTTGAACAGAATGAGAAATATGTCCGTTAGATTTCAATCTCGAATGTTACCTATGTACATATATTCAAATTCAAAAATCATTTATTCATGTAGGACATTTTAGCCGCTTATGAACGTCAAATTTATTACATTATAATTTAATTTTTTTCCCTACCGTCCAGTTCAGTATATAGATCCAATTGAGAGGAACTGGCAAGAAAATAATTTTTTTTTTAAAGTCAGTTTATTTGTAATGTTATATGAATTTCATAACGATTAGATCCGTAAAACATGACAACGTAACAAACAAACACTTTCGTATTAAAAATATTAGTTAGAATTCCCGATAAATATTTATTTTATGAGTTTACATCTGACAGCCCTAATAGGGTACACGCAATACTTAGATAAGACGCCGCGATGTATGGACTATTTCGCGTTATTTAGGGCTGTGCCTTCGATTCAAAACTGATATTCCGCATTAGACTAATAAATAAGTCTTAACAATCTGAAATAGGCGCTCGTAGATATTATAGAAAAAGCTGGAGCAAGTTCAATGTTATCGACTTAAGTTACGGCCGCAATTTATGAAGTGGAGCAGCGGTTCCTAAACTTTAGAGGTCATTGAACTGTCTTTTTCTATAAATTTCTTTACAGATTTTGAGGTCATTGAATTTTTTTTTTTTATAAATTTCTTTACAAATTTTGTGGTCATTGAACCCTATAATTTTTTTTTATAAATTTCCTTACAACATCGATTTTTCACCTATTTTTGCTAGTTAACGTGTTTTATATGGCAGGTAAATTACAAGGCGTGACACCTTAGTCCTAATCAGTTGCCATTCCTGATATCAGGAATACCATTCAGAACACAAGAAGACGTTAAAGCGGGTTGCTTTGACTGTCAACTTTTCATAAAAATCATAAAAAAAAAATTTTTTTATTGTTTTTATAAGATGACGTGCTGGCAAATGGACAAACAAATTTTGACTCAGTCTGTTCGTAATATTCATATACGTATATATTTACTTAACGTTACCATCTGTGTTTATAAATAACCATACATCCATACACGCACATGTGTCCTTCTGCCTCGTTAACCCATTTAACTATATACTAGCTCTGTTCACGACTTCGTTCAAGTGAATTTAATCTAAGAAACTATACTATACTACTGTACCAATACATATAAATACGAAGAAATAAAATACAGTTATATCTAGTATTATTTCAATTATATAAACTAACAGATTTACCATGCCAATAATGATATGAACAGCCTCAATGGTATAGCGGTTTAGTACATCGCTTTATTTCCACTGGTCGCGGATCAAACATTTGTATTCCCGAGTATAATTGTTTATATTGATCTGGGTGTTTTCTATGTATATTATGTATGTATTTACAAAAATATGTGTCTGAGTACAAGCTCTGCTTAACTTGGGAATAGATGGCGCTGTGTGAATTGTCCTTGTTATTTTGACTAACTGTACCCGCTATTTCACCCGCGTTAAATTTCAATATAAAATATAGCCTATATGTTATTCTGATGCCTAAACTATATTACTGTAAAGTTTCATCAAAATCCGTTCAGTAGTTTTTGCGTGAAAGAGTAACAAACATCCATACTTACAAACTTTCGGTCTAATATTATTAGGATAAGCAAACTTCTTTAATATTTGAAAATGGATATAACCATGAAACTCAATTTGACAACCACCTAGTTTACCATCCGTGGGACATGGAGTGTTACCACTCAACGGCCGCATTACCACAACAGTCGACACACTATTTAGCATATTTATGGAATTATACATATGAAATACGACGTCATCCATCATGCTGCGCTAATAAACATGGGCAATTCCAGTCCGAGCGGACACGCGATCGTAAATAGGATTCAGCGGTGACGCATCAGTCGCACAAATCATTCAAACTTACATCAGATCGGGCCGTAAATACGTTCAAGTGAATCATTAATCATTCAGTGTAAGAACTGCCCGCGGCACCCCTCATTGGTCGATAGTGAACGAACAATTATTCAAATACCGCGCACCGATTGGCCGAGCGGCGATCCGTTTTTTACGTTGACAGCGTGATGGATTCGAGACCCTACGACTCTTGCGCAGTGCCCAGTTTTATTGTTATATGCATTGATATAATATATGCACGCGATCAATTGCTGTCCGTACGTAAATAAATATTTGTCGGCCCATTTTACTGAACTCGCGTTATTTGAACATTAATGTTTTTGAGTAATTAAGCATGGGAACAATCAATTACTATTAATACTATTTTTATAGTACTTACATATTATTCTTTTCTTATCTTAATGTTACTTTCTCTACTGGTAGTCTGGAAGAGATTGCTTAGCGATAGGACCGTCTTTTTTTTATAACACAGGGGACAAACGAGCTCACCTGATGGTAAGTGATTACCGCCGCCCATGAGCACCCGCAACACCAGGGGAATTGCAAGTACGTTGTCGGCCTTTTAAAAAGGAATAGGCTCTTTTCTTGAAGGTTTCAATATCGTATCGGGTCGGAAATACCATTGCTGGAAGGTGATTCCACAATGTGGTTGTGCTTTTATATCAGTTTATATAATATATCATTTGGTGTGTTTTCTTTGTCTGGTGCAATAAAGAGTTTAAATAAATAAATAAAAAACAGATAAAATAATACATATGAATAATTTAGAGGATATCACCTGTTCGATATTTAAATCAGTTTTCCTAAGGTTAACCTGAAATCTTTTCAGGTTTTCAGCGATAAGGCCGCCTTATTGTAACTATACATGTTACTTCTAACATATTGTGTATATTTTATATTTATTGTATGGTAAAAATATAGTATATTATATCTATCTATCTTATAGTGGTAGTAGTGGATCCATCATACGAAAATCATGCCTAAATGTTCTAATTTACCAAATAGGGAACATGACATACCATTTCAATAACAAAACCTATATTTAAACAAACTAATTACTTCGTCCCAACTAACATTTATATCGAAAGAGGAAGTATATGATCATTGGATGAACGAGCATTGGCCATAAATATTATTCTATTGACCATCCGGAAGTAGATCGATGTAGTTGCGTGGAAAATGGCTGCCGACGACGTTACCCCATTGGCTAGCGCGTATGCGCCTGCGCAGGCCATCTGTCAAACAGCCGCTTTACCTTTTTATGTGTACCTTTACGATTAATTTTACGGCCAAAAGCCTCGTATCCCGATACGTTGAAAATATTTAGACGCCGTAACATTTTATGATCTTATGAAAGGTAATGGATGTGATCTAAGTTTTATCAGTTCAGGCTAAGTATTGTCGGTGGCTTTGATTTTTTCTTTTAAGTTAATTATTGAATTTCGTCAGTTAAATATACTGATTTCTCCCATTTTGATTGTTTAATGGTTAATTAACGGTTATAAAGTTTTAGTTGGTATGTATATTATACATAGCAATCTATTAATTAGAGTGTGGGCAGATAGGTCTATCAGTAGGACAATATTTTATTTTGTCATTTATGAAGATTACTGTTAAGTTTTTGCTTATTCACCGTCTGCTTTATTTGCCCTTTTGTGTTTTACTAATATTTAATTTTATATTACTTAATATTTTTATTTTATAATAAATATATAAAATCGTAATTACTTTCTGTAATTTGTTTTACTAAGATAATAATTTTGGAATAAAATTAAAAACAGAATTTAATATTACTTAAAAATAAATAACATTAAATTATTCCGAATTGAAATTCGTTAGTTTTAAAATAATATCTTAAAATGATTTCTCATAAATGGCATTGTTCAGAATATTTATTTGCTCTATAATAGTTTAATTTAAAAAATCCTCTATCAAACTGGTATTTTCCCTAAATATCAGCTTTTTGAAGTCACGGTACCTAGCATTGTAACAATAACAATAACAAATACAATAACAATTGTAATTTAAACAACTTACCAGAAAGAAGACATGACAATATGTTCCTATTCATCCATCCATTATAATAACCATTTATATAATGATAAGTCCACATACCTGCAACAAGTAATAAAATCAATTAAACAAAATAATTATTCGGTTATAAAAAAAAATCAAACATTTAGATAGAATATTTAGTAAAGAAGAGGTACAAATAATTTAACAAAGGACACGTTTATCGTTACAATAAGGCGACAATATATTGCTCAAAGCAATAGTCAGCTTTATTGTTTATGAATGTACAAAGTACTATAATTAAATAAATAATTTTAGATTAATTAAAATAAAGACTATACTCCCAAACAGATGGCCAGGCCACAAAAAAGCATACAATAAGCTCCTAGGATACAGTTAGTTTAGTCTATTTAGGATTTTTTTATATTGGGGATAAACAACCTTGCGGCTCACCTGATGGTAAGTTATTACAGAGGAATTGCAATGAAAGTAGAAGCTCTTTTCTTAAAGGTTTCAATAACATCAGTTCGGAAATAACATTTTTTTGTAACAGGCTAATCAGAAATGTTTTATATTCTAAATTTGTATTTTAGTTTCTAATTCTGTTATTGTATAAATTTATTTATACTTCACTTCTAGATATTCCTTTAAAAAAATATTACAGGGGAATTGCAATCAAGGGTTAGGCTCCTTCTTTAAAGGTTTCAAATATCGTATCGGTCCGGAAATACCATTTGTTAAAACTGATCAGAAATGTCTCCATATTATATTGAAGTTTATAATTATGTTGTTTTCAAATTTTGTTTGCATTTAACTTCTTCACAATCCTTTAAAAAATCTCCCTATTCCTAGTATTTTTCTTGTATTTCTATATATATATACATGTATATAAATATATACATATAATATAAAAAAACAACAACACGCTTGTTGTGATTGGTTTGTAGGTAATTCCACAATGTTGTGCATGGCAAAAAGTTTCTTGTCAAACGCATGGTGGACCACCATTCATCAAGCTGATTAGGATAGCCTTCATTGGGACGATTTTATTTTAATGAATCTAAAATTAAGCACACTTTCTTGAAATGGGATCTTCAAAAACATAATTCTCGCTCAGTGGAGCTGAAACAGCGACAAATTGGAGTCGAGAGCGGCGATGCACTAAATAGCCTGCGACGAACGAATTCTCATTGCAACTGTAGTCTGAGATGGAGACATTCTCAGTGCAACCGTAGTGCAACCAAACAGCGGTTACCCTGTCATCACCAACTGCGACTCTGGTAAATTCTTTAAGAATAAACT
Source organism: Achroia grisella (assembly GCF_030625045.1). Taxonomy (NCBI): domain Eukaryota; kingdom Metazoa; phylum Arthropoda; class Insecta; order Lepidoptera; family Pyralidae; genus Achroia; species Achroia grisella. The sequence continues at coordinate 1,225,400 of NW_026712653.1, read as the reverse complement.
CACTGCTTGGTTGATACTTAAATTATTTGAATTTCATAAAACACTTGTAATTATGTAACTACAAATTCATTTGAGCTGAGTTTTTTATCATTCTTCTCAGTTAGAAAGTGAAGAGTACTGGACGGTAATCTTGAGAAGAATAAGAGCTAAGTTTTTTATCATTCATCTCAGTTAGAAAGTGAAGAGTACTCATAATAATAATATCTTTGCACAATTCAAACAGCGCCATCTAGTCCCAAGCTAAGCAGAGCTTGTGTTATGGGTACTAGAAAACTGATATGAATACTTAGATACATTTTTAAATAGATACATAATATACATAGAAAACATACGGACCGATACAAACGATCATACATATTAATAAAAATATATATACTGTGCGAGGAATCGATCTCGCTACCAGAAGGTGAATTGGTATGCTAATCGCTAGACCGCCAAGGTCAAACACACCTCCTAAGGTCTCATATATGATACCCTGCAAACTTACTATCATATCTCACACTTCATTCAAAATTCAAAATATCTTTATTCATGTAGGTCTATTACAGACTCTTATGATATGTCAAATCTACCGTCAGTTTCGAGTTGACAACTGACAAGAAATTCAGCTCGTATTCTTACCATATGACAAAGGTTACAGACTAAGCTCCATTGCAGCTTAAATAGTTGCTAAATTATAAAGAACTACTTTGATGCTATTAAAAAAAATTACGTGAGTACGCAGACGACTTCCTACGAAGTTTATTATAGTAATTGATTAGTAGAATCAAGGATATAGTTTTACGACTTCCTTTTGTACCGTAATATAGCTACTATCCCACCAATGCCCACCATAGAATTCGATCATCGCCATAAAACGCCATTAACTAACCGATTTCCATTTAATGTGTCCAATTACAATGAACTATTGGCACCATTAAATACCCATAAAATTCGTGAACAGTAGATGTTATTTAAAAAAACGCTATAACTATAAAAATTTACAGCGAAATCAGCACGGTGGCGTTGACAAGATTAATCCGCGAGATTAGAACCCTTGGAGGTTGACCAGATAATAAATAAAACCGGCCAAGTGCAAGTTTGGGATTGCATATTTATGGTTCCGTGATAAACTAATTAAAACAAATATCTACGTATTGATATAAAAAAAGTACTAACATCCTTCTAAGTAAACGCTGAATTGTTCTGCTATAAAGTTGTAATTATAGTTTAAATTTTAGAAGAACCAATTCTGAAATTGTCACCAAAAAATAACCAATTCATGTAGAACGAGCCGCAGCAACTAGGTAGTACTAGAATTTATAAATAAGTACAGTTTTTTTTTATTGAGAAGTTTGGGTCTGTCTCGTGCTTGGACCTGTAGCACTGCGACCTACATAGATCTATTTTGTGCTCATCCTTTTTCAGAGTTCGCTACCTAAACACGTTAGGGACAAGAATTGAAAGATATTCTTAGGAGCGATGGTTTTTATCTCCTCAGGATAGAGTGTAAACTTTCCGAAGGAGATAGTATAGTATTGAAAATGTATTTAATTGTAAATCAATTTGAGTGAGATATTTCGTTTATGCATGAGTGGGTTACGACCACATAGGATGTGTAGTGGCGTTTCCTCTTCAGCTAAGTACAGTATATAAACAATTAATACAAGCAATACGCTTATCATTTACAAATAAAATTAGTAAAAATTCTAACTTTAAAATCGAAATAATCAACAGTTGATAAATTCTGATTGATTCTAGCGATCATGGTTTCATTTTCTATAGAACCCTAATAGTAGAAATAGGATGTTTTAATAACATTTAATAGTGGTTAAAACTGATGTTATTAACTGCGGTAAACGATTAAACATGGCATTCGTTTCTTTGACGTGGGCGGAGCGTTTGGTAAAGTTAAATATTTACGATGTGAAAATATTGATTTTAATAAATGTTATAAAGTATGTACAAACATTTTAAAATTACTTATTATTAACAGATTGTTATATACGTAGGTACAAATTGTACATTTATTCAATCTATAATGAAATATTTTAAACTCATTGCATATTTCTAAAAAAATATTCACTTTTCTATTAATTTTGTAGCTGACGGCCCTACTGCCTACCTTTTTTAATAATGGAGTACCAGACCAATAAAAAAACATACTTATTTGTATTTATAAGTATATATTTTTTCATACGAGAAATCGAACTCTGAAACACAGAAAAAAAAGCAATGTGCTGGTCTACTAGACTATTGAGGCTGTTATATGAGAAAAACGACAAAAATCATATAAACGGATTGAAATATAATTTCTGATACAAAACCGGACATCGAATGCATGCTAACAAAGTTAGAAACTTTACTCGAATACAAGCCACATTGTCGAGTCGACCGATCAAGTCAATACTAGCAGTTATTTTCAGTAATTGCGCCCGTCTTACGACTTGCCCGACTTGTTACGATCCGAGTACGAGATTACCCATTACCATGAATTTACGATTCAATCCCGATACGAATCCGAACACGAACGTAATTTGATAACCGGCTGCTAATAGTAGCGCCATCTGTCCCGGAATAGGCGATAACGTCAGGTAAAATTAGGGTTGCCATCCGTTGCATTGTTTTAATAATATAAAAAAAGATGACAGTCTGTCGGTGCGATGATGGCAATAATTTATTGTAATTGGCTTTTGTTTTATTATGTATTTTATATTAAAATATTATACTGATGTTTTTTGAAAGAGATAGAATGCGATTTATGTAAAGAAGATTATCTGTGATTTTAATAAACATATATAACTATACTAGCTACTCGCCCCGGCTTCGTACGGGTGTACAAGTATTATATACATTCTTGAATCACTGTATCTAATAAAAAGAACCGTTTCAAAATCCGTTGCGAAGTTTTAAAGATTTAATACATAGGGACGGACAGACACTGACAGCGACTTTATTTTATACTATATAATGATGGTAATAGATTTTTAGATATTAAAACAATTTTTTTAGACAATTTTAAAACCAACCGACACCATTGTACTACCAACCCAAATATATAAATAAATACATATATATATATCCCAGTAACTAGTTGTCAATTTAAAAATCAAAAGAATATATTTAATAAGACATCTTTTGGCACTTTTTCAAAGAAATAATAACTATTGTACATGATGTATATATACATATATGATTCAAGTTATTATAACACAAAACATTGTACGTTCATAAGCAGCTAAAATATCCTACATGAAGAAATGATTTTTGATTTAATTCAATATTCGTGACTTTAACAGACACTGTACTTACAAATATGAAGTTTAAATATGTTTTTACTGAAATGGCAAAATAAAGTACATTCTTCATTTTCTCATGAAAACAACAGGCTTAAATTAATCATGAAGCTATAAAGTATAACAATAACATACAAGATTCATAAACATCTCAACAGGTAACCCTAAATAACCTAAAGGAATGTACAAAAGGTGTAATTGATATGCCTGAATATAAGTTTTTAAATAATTGAACAGCTGTTAACATCCGCAGCGAATTAATGTGAATTATTATCTATTAAATATATGTAAATAATATAAATAAGTTAATTAGTTAGTATACAATAAATTATTTCTAACTGACACCTATTTACGTCACATTATTAATAATAGTGTATATGTACAGAAACAATTATATTTTAGTCAAACTAATTTAGATAATAGCTATATATCTAATAGCTAATAGCTAGCTCTGCTCGCGAGTTCGTCAGCATGGATTTAAACAAAAAAGTTAATTAGAGATTTTTTCTAAAATAAAAATAGCCTAAGTTACTCCTTATTACATCAGCTACCTGCCAAAAAAAGTCCCGTCAAAATCGGTCCAGCCATTTCAGAGATTAGCCGGAACAAACAGACCGACAGACAGACAGACAAAAATTAAAAAAAATATAATTTTGGTATATGAACCGTATTTATATTCATATGCCAATAGTAAAAAACGGTTATTTCAATATTACAAACAGACACTCTTTAGACACTTTATATGTATAGATTAAATTAAATTGCCAACTACAGACGCAGATGTTTTGATAATTTATTTTGTATGTAGATTCAAACATACGCACAAACGAATTGTATATTTAAATTTTGTTTTTTTATTTGTATGATCCTGTATTGAAGAGAACTATCATCTCAAATATATGTAGAACGAAAACTAGATACCTTGTCCAGCTCCTTCGAGAAAAAATATGATAAAAAATAGATAGTTTGCAAGACTTAATTATGATAAATCATCGAACTAAAACTAAGTACCTACATGTGATAGTCTGTCTATGAATCATTGCGTACATATATGAGGGACACCTCGAACATATATTGACAATTTACACAGCAAGTTATGAATACTAGACCAGTTGCCGTCTGTATCAGTATAAATGAATATTTGAAATACTTAAACACATTTTTTGTCAATACATAATATAAATAAAGGGGCTGGGGGGGGGAAGGGGATTGTTAGTAATGTGGATTGATAACCCCATTGCTAGCAATGTACAATGTCAGGTTGACCTCCACGCGGTACCCCCTGGAAACCATCGTGATAAATTCTTGGTGAATTTGTCACGATGGGCTAACTGACCTGACCTCATGTTCATCTTATCATCCTCCACTGGTGCCTCGCCAGCGTAAACCGTTAGCGCAGGCGGATGCACCATTCCATTATCATCAAAAAAATATATATAAATAAAAAATCCCAGACCAATACAAAGCAATCGAAGAATCGAGAATCGAAGTTACTGGATTCTTGTCTCTGTCCACGTCAATAATGTGCAAGTTAGAATTGCCAGTTGAATATAAATTCTAATCCAAAACGTGTCAGATTCAGTAATTAAGAACACAAATTTACCATTCCAGTCTAATTCCGTGCGAGTGAGTTACATCACGCGATCTATAGTAGGGGTAATATACCATGAAGGTAGAACTAAAATCAACACACTTGCCTCAGACTTTGACCCGTGGTCCATTATTTATGGATGCCGCAGACAAAAATACATCGTCACGTTTGACTAGATAAATCTAGAGACAGTCTAGAAATTATTGAACCTTAATACGGCCCGAACACTGCTACTGATCTATTAGATATTTTTACGTACTCCTAAGAATAATCCGAATTAATACTTCGTTGGGGATTATTTTTGTAATTTGTTTAAATAGCTTTTTAACAATTAGATTTTTTGTTTAATTTCTTAAAATAGCATTTTATTAAATATCTTTGAAAGTTTTTAGATGATACTAGCTGACCCCGCAAACGCAATACATTTATATATATATATATATATATATATATATATATATATATATATATATATATATAGGATTATATATGCCCTGTTAAAATTGGGATATTTTTTTAATTTCAGACTTAGGTAACAATATAAATATATTGTTACCTAAGTCAGTAATATTTTTTATGTAATTGAATTTTCAATCAACTAAATGAGATAAGATAATAAAGTTTTATATTTAACCGACGGCCTCGGTGGGGTAGCGGTTTAGTACACCGCTTTACTTCCAATAGTCGCGGGTTCGATCTCGCAGGATTAATCATTTGTATTCATGAGTATTATTGTATCAGTCTGAGTGTTTTCTATGTATATTACTATATTCTAATCTATTTATCTCAGTTGTCTAGTACCCATAACTCTGCTCTGCTTACCGTGGGTCTAGATGGCGCTGTGTTGATAGTCCAAGGTTATTTATTTATAATTTAACTTAAAAAAATACTGTCGATAGTGATGTACAACAGCGGAGGGTCACCTGAGATGGATCGTCGCAGATGCGGTTACTAATCGTCGAGTTTAATCCGTCCAGCCCGTATAAATCAGTACTAATTGTGGCCATTTATATTTATCAAGTCCGCAACTCGGCACTAACTAGTTTGCGGCTGACTGTACCGTGTCTGGTTGTACCACTACCTTCAATTTCATAATAATATCTGCAATTCACGCAGCGCCATCTAGTTTAAAGGTAAGCAGAGCTTGTGCATATAAATACAGAATATCATATGCTGGTGGTCACTCTATTCTCCCAAATTTAATTTTTTTTGACTGATTATTGTAAACATGTACAACATTTATTTGAAAACAATACGAGCTGAGTTTCTTGTCAGTTCTTCTCATCTCGATAACATTCCGAACTGACGGTAGATTTGACATATCATAAGAGAGCTCAGTTTCTTGACAGATTTTCTCGTCTCGAAATCATTCCAGACTGCCGGTAGATTTGACATATCATAAAAGCCTGTAATAGACCTACATGAATAAAGATATTTTGAATATTGAATTTAAATTTGAATACATTTTATATCTACAGAATATACATGGCAAACACTCAAGAATAGAATAGAATAGAATAGAAAATCATTTATTCAAATAAACTTACATTGAAGCACTTTTGAATAGTCATTACATTTTTTAATCTACCGCTCGTTCGGAAAGCTGTCTCATCACAAGAAGAACGAGCAAGAAACTTGCGTGTTGCTCTTTTAAATAATTTTATTATTACTTTACATTTTTAAGTTTAAGTGTGTGAATACAAACCACCAATTAGCAGTAATTCAATTAAATACTCAGACCGATATAAATAATCATATTCACAAATACAAATGTTTGTACGGTGCAAGAAATCACCATCGAAGGTAAGAGGCGTGCTAAACTGATAGACCAGTACACTAATTGAAGAATTTATGATATAGAAACAAAATAGATTATAATATTAATTCAATCACTATAAATAGTCTATACGGAACTGAACATTATCGCAAAAAGAATAATTAAAATGGGTGCAAATTACACCAATTAAACATTTTATATGTTTTTCTTTCTCGGATCTTTTTATACGACAATAGCATACGGCTCAACTTATGGGACGCGGTTACCGGTCCTAAAAAAAATTTTATATATAAATTAATAACAATATATTGACGACCTCGGTGGTCTAGCGGTCAAGCACACCGCTTTACGACCGATGGACGCGGGTTCGACTCCTCGCACGGCACAAACATTTGTATTCATGAGTATGATTGTTTGTATCGGTCTGGGTTTTTTCTATGTATAATATGTATGTATTTACAAAAAAAAATATCTATGTATATGTATCAGTTATCTAGTACCCATAACACAAGCTCTAGCTAGCTTAACTTGGGTCTAGATGGCTCTGTGTGAATTGGCCTGAGATTATTATTATTATAGATTAGATTATTATATATAAAAAAATAAGGTTTTTTTACACTTGAAAGAAAAAAAAATGTTTTATAAGTAAAAAGATAAAAGTTTATAATATTTGAAAACAAATACATAATTATTCGAATAAACGTGTTGAAATTTCTTTTATTATATTCTTATTTAACAATAAAAATAAATACTTTCGAAAGCGTATTCGAAACGAGCGAGATACCGGCGAAATTATCGCAAAAGAATCACAATAAACGGTTACATTATTTAAATTTTTATATTTTTATAATTATTATATTCAATTTATATAATAATATTGGAATATTAACGATGAGTTTGTACAACAGAAATGGGGTTAATACTAAAACGTATTTTAAAGTGACCGAATTAATGGATTTACATAAAATTAATAACCTATAAACATATCTATAAAATCATTTTATAACAGCCTCGGTGGTCTATCGGTAAAGGACGCCGCTTTTCTTTCAAAGGTTGCGGGTTCGATTCCTCGCACGGCACAAACATTTTTATACGTGGGTATGATTGTTTGTATCGGTCTGGGTGTTTACTATATGTATGTAATTACGAAAAAATCTATGTATTTGTATCAGTTATCTAGTGCTCATAATACAAGCTTTAGCTAGCTTAACTTGGGTCTAGATGGCGCTGTGTGAATTGTTCTGGGTTATTTATTTATTATAACTATCAATTCGTCACTCCGCTGCCGCAGTTTTTTTAACGTAAGAAACATTATGTTTCTACCTAATTATACACATACAGTCATAGATACAGTCGCCCTCGCTGTCTGTTCGTTTATATATCTATACTTACTAATATTATAAAACTGAAGCGTTTGTTTGAACGCGCTAATCTCAGGAACTACTAGTTCGAATTGAAAAATTCGTATTGTGTTGGATAGTCCATTTGTCGAGGAAAGCTTTAAGCTATATAACATTAGACTACGACTAATAAATTACAATTGACAAAGACGAAGTCGCAGGTCGAATCTAGCCATTTTATAACGCATATATAAAAAAAAATTGTAAAATTCTATATTCATAAACATTCGCTCCCTATACGCAATAACTTAAAATATATACACTCATATGGATTAATATAAAAAATAATGTAATAAGCCCCTAAACATAATGTATAAAGGAATTTCAACATAATAAAAATCTCGTCTCGGCCCCTATCGGCAGCTCGTTCGAAAAAAGTCGCGCACGGACAACGCTCGTCAATCGACGCAACAATAACATATTTCTAGTGGTTGCTCATTGTGTTCGCTGTAATAAACTATCCACAGAAGTTATTCCGGGCGGTTTATAGCCGCCTCTGACATATTTGTGATGGTCTGAAGATAGGGATCCTCATAGATTTATAGATTCCGAGCCATTTCTTCCCATTTTCTGTTCGGTCATTCTTTGTAGCTTTTTTGTTTTGTTCCGCTTATGATTTAGTGTTATGTGTCCGGGTTTGTTGTGTTTAAAATTGATTTTGTGCACTTTGTACCCGAAATAGTATTTTTTTCCTATAATACTAGATATATAATTTATTTATATTTGTAAAGGAAATATTGATTTATGTATGGGTAAGTTAAATTAATGAATTTCTTTATTTCCAACACTGGGAAGAAATTATAATATTTTTTTAACGTTTTGTATTTTATGTTGGGCTAAAAAGGACTTGTATCCAGAGCCGTAAAATATTAAATAAAAAAAAAATGCGGAAATTTAAAACCTTAGTTTATTAATAGCAAACAAATAAAAATGTCTTATTCATTTTGTATGTATTATAGACTAGCAGTGCTCGCGACTTCGTTCGCGCAGCGCACACAACCGCAAATCTCTAATATATTCATATTGTACATAAAAATTTTACAAAAAAATTTGAAAAAAAAAACATTTTTCGTTGATGCTTCGCATCTATTGGTCGTAGCGTAATGTTATATAGCTTAAAGCCTTCCTCGACAAATGGACTATCCCACACAAAAAGAATATTTCAATTCGACCTAGTAGTTCCCGAGATCAGCGTGTTCAAACAAACAAACTCTTTAGCTTTATTAATCGATGAGTTTTAAATGATATCAATAAAGTTGAAGTTATATTATAGTAGCTGTACAATTACTTAAAATTTAAGAGTCTGCTTGATATTTCAAATTATCATAAATACATAATATAATACAACATAATATAATATAACCCTGCACAATTAACATAGCGCCATCTAGTTCTGAGTTAAGCTAACTAAAGCTTGTGTTATGGGTACTAAACAGCTCCTACAAATATAAAGAAATATTTTTTTTAAATACATCCATAATATAGAAAACACCCAAACCGGTACACGGTTTATCGCCTACGTGTTACTCCGATATATAAGCTATATTACTGTAAAGTTTCATCAAAATCCGTTCAGTAGTTTTTGCGTGAAAGAGCAACAAACATCCGGCTTGTAAGGACTGGTCTGCTCTAATCACTATGACTGATTTCCTCTTATTAATTGTTTAACCAGTTGGTTATATATTCAATATTTTTTCTATTTGAGTATTTAATTGAATTAGTGCTAATTGGTGGTTTGTATTCACACACTTAAACTTAAAAATGTAAAGTAATAATAAAATTATTTAAAAGAGCAACACGTAAGTTTCTTGCTCGTTCTTTTGTGATGAGACAACTTTCCGAACGAGCGGTAGACTAAAAAAAATGTAATGACTATTCAAAAGTGCTTCAATGTAAGTTTATTTGAATAAATGATTTTCTATTCTATTCTATTCTATCCATACTCACAATTTTTGGGGTTTATTCTAAACATTAATAAGTATTCATTAGGAAGATATTTAAAATCTGGCTACGATATATATACCAAAAGTACTAAAAGTACAAACATCGTTAGATACAGTCAACCAGAATAAAGCAGGTAAGAATTCTAAGAACATTTACATAAAAAATGTTGACTTATAGCAAATTATGGGCGATCCGCTCTGCCGACTTTAATTCCGTGGATTCATATTAATATATGTATATATACATATGTAATACAAAATGTTCTTATTAGCCCTTGTGATGCTATGGCTTTGTACAATATATACGGACAGACGCGTCATAATTTATGATTTATGTGATTATAGTGTAATTATTGTATAGGAATTTTGTACTTGGTTGTGAATAATGTGTGCGTGAAGAGATTTATGGATGATGTACAAGGTCTGCTTGTTTCATAATAAAACTGTGTATGGATATACATATATTTATCTTTTAGGTCGCTGTGACACGTGTGAATTGCTATATTTATTTACGGTTGACGATAAAGAAAAATATCAGGACAATTCACACAGCGCGATTTAGTTCCAAGTTAGGCAGAGCTTGTGTTATGGGTAAATAGATAGATTTGTTTTTATAAATACATAGAAAGAACCCAGACCAAAATAAACAATCATACTTATTATGGATATAAATTGTACCGACAGAGGAATCGAGCCTATAGCCTACGGAACCAAGGGCGGATCCAGCTTAGGCGTCCGGAGGGGGTCACATAGTCGTGGTCAAGTCATGAACTTATAATTTAATATAGATAACAATAGATACAAGTAAAAAGTAGGTATTCTATTAATGTACGTAAGTACTGTACTTCAAAATACATATTAAAAAAGTATTGTTACAAAATATATACATCTAATATATGTAAATAAATATAAATAAAATCATTATGTTCAATTAGTCGTCCACCCACGTCCTGGGCTCAGTGGGGAGGGTCATGACCCCCTGAACCCAGGATCCCCCATGACCCCCCCTGGATCCGCCGGTGTACGGAACTAAGTCTAGTAAGGTTTTAAAATTTTAACCAGATTTTAGAAATATCAATCCTAAGTACATGGAATTATAATATAATACTTGACTACCGACTTCTTTTACTTGGCCTGGTGGCCTTAAAAGGAATTACAATTTAACCTCCTCGGGGATTAACTTATTCAATCCACAGACAAACAAAGTCGCGAGCGCATCTAGTCTATAAATAAAGTAAATAATAAAAACAAAACAATATTTATGGTTATGCAAATTAGATTCAAATTGCTTTGTATTAAACAACTAAGATGAAATTCGAATAGCACCCCGCCGCTTTATTATGTTTCTAGTTCCACGTTTAACCGACTTAAAATATGTTGGATGCTGTGATTAGTCACATGGGCGAACGTTTCTTAGTCCCCATTCCATTTAAATAAACAATAAATTAAGATAAAAGACTTAATTCTACGTCGTATTAGCATATTTAGATAAATAAGCTCTCGCGCGTTAGTTGAAATGTCAAATTGTGAGATACAAACGTGTTTGTCTTTTGTTAATTATCATTTTGTTTACAAGACATTGTAGTGTTATATATATATAACGACTACTAATAATCTCAGAACAATTCACACAGAGCTATCGACTTTTCTAAACTTCGGAACAGCAAGTTCAAGTTCAAGTTCAAGTATGTACTAGTTTAATATCTTGTATATAAAATTCGTGTCACCATGTTAGTTGCCATACTCCTCCGAAATGGCTTGATCAATTTTTATGAAATTTTGTACGCATATTCAGTAGGTCTGAGGAACGGCTTCAACTTATTTTTCATGCCCCTAAGTGATAAGGGTTGTCTACTCCTAACACTTCATTTTTACTTTTTGGATATAATTTTGTTTCAAATTATAGTATAGCATTACAAAACCCTAAAATATTCACCTTTCTATCACCAACCCCTATTTTTTAATAGTGACTTTATATACCAAACCAACATTTGCGGGGTCAGCTAGTACATATAGTGTTATATATATATTAGTATATATTTGACGACCTCGGTGGTCTACCAGTCAAGCACACCGCTTTACGACCGATGGTCGCGTGTTCGATTCCTCGCACGGCACAAACATTTGTATTCATGAGTATGATTGTTTGTATCGGTCTGGGTATTTTCTATGTATAATATGTATGTATTTACGAAAAAAAAAAAATATTTCTATGTATTTGTATCAGTTGTCTAGTACCCATAACACAAGCTTTAGCTAGCTTAACTTGGGTCTAGATGGCGCTGTGTGAATTGTCCTGAGATTATTATTATTTATGGTCAAATTCCGACCGTTATTGTATCTACACTCATATTGCCATACGTGTTTACTGGGTTATTATTAAACACAATAATTGACGGCCTCGGTGGTACAGCCGTTTAGCACACCGCTTTACTTCCGACGGTCGCGGGATCGATTCCTCCTTTGGGTGTTCTCTAAGTATATTATGTATGTATTTAAAAAAATCTAAATATTTGTATCAGTTGTCTAGTACCCATAACATAAGATCTGCTTACTGTGGGACGAGATGGCACTGTGTTATTTATATTATTGATGGCAACCCTGAAGAATGCAGTCCTATCTATACACTAGAACATTTTGTTTCCTGCCTAACTTCATACAAAACAAAAGAAAAATCTGAATCTACTCTAAAACTGTGTCGCATCTCGAAGGGTTAACATAAATATGTCTTTAACGCAACTGTCATTATCTCTTTGACAAATACACGGCACCTCGAGTGCGGGATCGCTACTCATTATCTATTACTGTAATGTAAACCTTATAGCCAAGGTAATAAGGACTATTTGGAGATTTAATTATGATAACATATAAGTGTGTGAGGCGTAAAGCATCTGTCATTGGTTAACAAATGCAGACAGAAATTGATGCGCGTACGGACAGTGAAAAACGCGGAATCGGGCGTCCGGCCACTATTTTTGTCGCGCAGCTGTCGCGTCACATCGGCACGTATCAAATCGGCCGTTTCTCAAACTGTAACATGTCCTAGACGAGGTAGGTGGAGGTGGCCAAGTCAATTTTGAGTGGCTTGACATGATATTTCACGTTACTGCGATCGAAAAGCGATCTTTTGCAGGCAACATTTAAGACTGGTACTTGTTTGCAAAAGATCGCTTGTACACAACAAGCGATTTTTTGCAAACAACTTCCAGGTATCAAATCGGCCGTTTCTCAAACTGTAACATGTCCTAGACGAGGTAGGTGGAGGTGGCCAAGTCAATTTTGAGTGGCTTGACATGATATTTCACGTTACTGCGATCGAAAAGCGATCTTTTGCAGGCAACATTTAAGACTGGTACTTGTTTGCAAAAGATCGCTTGTACACAACAAGCGATTTTTTGCAAACAACTTCCAGGTATCAAATCGGCCGTTTCTCAAACTGTAACATGTTCTAGACGAGGTAGGTGGAGATGGCCAAGTCAGTTTTGAGTGGCTTGACATGATATTTCACGTTACTGCGATCGAAAAGCAATCTTTTGCAGGCAACATTTAAGACTGGTAGTTGTTTACAAAAGATCGCTAAATAAATGGTAATAATAATGAAATGGTAGTGAAAAAATTAGCAATTGCTGAGAAATTGAAGCAAAATAATATAATAATAAGTCTGGAAAATTGAAACAATATCATTTAAACAGAGCTTGTGTTAATAGTACTAAAAGTGATACTAATCTTATTAATAATACAAACCCGAAAGTTTGTGAGTATGGATGCATGTTTGTCACACTTTAACCCAAAATGTACTTAACCGATTTTGATGAAACTTTGCAGCAATATAGCTTATACATCAGAATAAGATATAGGCTACAAATTTCATGTAGGTATGTAAGTACTAGCTAACCCTCGCAACTTCGTCTTAATCACGTTTACTATCTATATATTTCGCGCAATTTACATAAAATTACTTGTAACCTGTCTTATACTGATATAAATAGTAAGATTTTTCTTTTAAATACTTACATATTAAAAAAAATAATTAAATCAACACAAACAATCATACTCATGAATACAAATATTTGTACCGTGCAAAGTATCGAATGTGCGACCTAGAAGCAAGACGGTGTGCTAAACCGCTAGACCACTGAGGCCTAAAAGACATAACCTATCATTACACAGTATAAAACAAAGTCGCTATCGTTGTCTGTCCGTCCCTATGTATGCTTAAATCTTTAAAACTACGCAACGAATTAAAGCGATTTCTTTTTATAGATAGAGTGATTCGAGAGTTAGCTTTATATGTATAATACACGTACACCCGGACGAAGCCGGGGCGAGTAACTAGTATACAATATAACTAATCTGCGGCAATGGATAAAAGCAGATTCCTACCCACAATTAATACAATAATGTCCATTAACACTATACTCGGATTAACTCATAAACTGGCACGCGATCTAACCGCTCATCACATCGCAAAGACAAAGCTCTAGAAATAGTCCGACGACAAAATGGCGCGTCACAATCAAAATGGCGACGTAATCGCGCGATATATCAGTCGGCGAGTGTTAATTGCGCGCGCGCACCTATGACAGCGGCACTTTGCGCATGATGCACTGGCCGTGTTAATACGGAATGGTTGCAATTGATTTATTGTTAGAAATAATTGAGATAATTTTACACTAGCAACATTAGGGGGCATACATAAATTGGGGCACACGTTATTGTATGTATGTGTATTATTATTATTATTTTATTATGTTTATTGTATATGAAGGTCTCCGCTGAAAACCAGCGTCGTGGCACCCCGTCACGACATATGCTGAGCGGAGACCTAGTTGGTACTGTAATTAATAGAATTCGTTAACGATAATAATGTTTTTGTAGAAAAATTTTAAATACATAGCACTGACAATATTATCTGATCACACTAATAATGAGTGCGTAGCGATTTCTATGTTGATTATCGCATGCCTCTTACTTGTTACACTGTAATTATTTATATAAAAAAAACATCTATTAAAAAGAGCAACACACAAGTTTCTTGCTCATTCTTCTTGTGATGAATCTGCATTCCGAATGAGTGGTAGAATCAAAATATGACTATTCAAAAGTGCTTGTAATGAGTTTATTTGAATAAAGATTATTTCTATTTCTATTTCTATTAATATAAAATGTAAATTATATTTAAAAAAATTTTTTATGTGTACCAAATAAACAATTTTCTTTCTTTCTTTCTTTCTAATTGTACAAAGAGTGACTTAGACAGAAGACAATCCGGGGCGGAATGTGCATTCTGATACAGAAGATATACAGTCTGTTCGGGCTACGAACACTGATTAGACTATTTGCATATGATATGCAGTAGCATATGCTGGTGATCACTATATTCTACCAAATTTGAATTTATAATAAATGAATCTGTATTATTGTAAACATGTACAACATTTATTTGAAAAGAGAACGAGCTGAGTTTCTTGTCAGTTTTTCTCATTTCGAAATCATTCCGAACTGACGGTAGATTTGACATATCATAAGAGTCTGTAATAGATCTACATGAATAAAGATATTTTGAATTTGAATTTGTAAAGTTACATCAATAATCCTTTCAATAGTTTTTGCGTTAAAGAGTGACACACACCCATCCATCCATACTCACAAACGCTCGCGGTTATTATATTAATAAAATTAAACAACGAGTGAAGTCGGGTGAACTAGTCTATACATATAAATAAAATTGAAGTGTCTATTTGTAATATTGAAATAACCGTTTTTAACTACATGCATATGAATATAAATAGGGTACATACACCAAAATATTTTTTTTTACAATTATTGCCTGTCTGTCTGTTTGGTCCGGCTAATCTCTGAAATGTTAATAAAATGATAATCTATACACATATAAAATTGGAGTTTGTAATGTAATTAAAACTATAATTTGTAATATGGAAATAACAGTTTTTTACTACGTGCATATGAATATAAATACGGCACATACACCAAAATAACATATTTTACAATTATTGTCTGTCTGTCTGTCTGTTTGAATGTTCCGGCAAATCTCTGAAATGGCTGGACTGATTTTGACGGGACTTTTTATTGGCAGGTAGAGCTGATGTAATAAGGAGTAACTTAGGCTACTTTTATTTTAGAAAAATAAAGGTAAATTCCACGCGAACGAAGACGCGGGCACAGCTAGTATAATATAGACATTGTAAGGGTGGATGCACTACATATCATCTGTCGTATTTCAAAATCAGATGTCAGATGAAAAGGGCACCGCTAGAGACGTGCCAAGACTAAATGATTTTATGTTTGTTTGTTAATCGCTGCTACAATACAATGTACAGGTGATCTAAATGAGAGTCTGACTGTCTGTCTCTTAGAAAATATTAATTTAATAATAATTTATTCACAAACTGGCTGTGCCCACGGTTTCACTCGCATGAAAATTATAATATCAATTGCTAAAAACTGCATCAAAATCCGTTGTTTCAGCGATGATTGTAAGAAGTTGTTTTATGTATTGACTTAATAACTTTTGTTATGGGGGAGGAATTGCTATGTTATGTATAGATGTGCTTACTGGGCCACGCTTTTATAATGCATTTATATGACAAAATATTATAAATGCGAAAGTTTGTAAGTATAATAATAATAATAATTTTGTCATCCACAGGAGTTATACCAAAAAGTCTGAACAAACACCTAGACACGTTGCATATCCCCTCCTCTACAATAGACCTATTACAAAAAGCCGTCATACTAAACACATGCCGAATAGTCAGAAAATTTCTATCTTCATCACATAACTCATCCATGCTTGGCTAAGGCCCGCGTGTTTGAATATATTACCCCCGTAAAAAGGGAGATATAATAAATATATATATATATGTAATAATAATAATAACAGGTGTAATCCCAACATCCCTACACACTACCTCAAGATATTACAACTTCACCCACTTACTTTCATCCTTATCCAAAAAGCTGTAATATTAAACACTTGTAGAATAGTCCGCAAATTTTTGTCTTCCACTTAAAAATTATCCATCCTCATCATTCATAATTTATACTGTCATTGTTTGGTGATTTTTACCCGCAATGATCAGTCTATTACCCCATCAAAAGGAGATATATAATATATATATATATATATATATATATATATATATATATATATATATATATATATATATATAAAAATAATAATAATAATACTGTGCTTCCGCCGGGGGTATGTTGCCATCTCCTCTCCTTAACCCCTCTTAAGGAGAGGAGATGGCAACACACCCCCGGAGATGAGAATTTTTGGAAAAAAAAAAAAAACTTTATTGGCCAATAAAACACTTTTACATTTAATACATTTATTTAAGTATGGTTCAGTTCATTTTAGTATATAAGAAAAAATAAAAGGTACATAATTCACCCTCGAGGACACAGCTGAAAATCAGTGTTTTGCTGCTTGAGTGATTCTCCACACTGAGCTATGTACCAGTTTTGTATTGCTGTAGCACACACATGCAGGTTTACCCTCATTGAATTGTTATATTATAGGTACTTGTCATGTGATGTTATAATTAAGCCTATATGTGTGTACTAAGATACAAAAAAAAACCATTATCTATCTATCTATCTTTATCTATGGATGTTTGTTACTCTTTCACGCAAAAACTAGTAAACGGATTTTGATGAAACTTTACAGTCACATAGCTTATACATCAGAATAACATGTAGGATACATGTTTCACGCGAGTGAAACTGTGAGCACAGTTAGTATGACAATATAAGTCAGTACGTTGACAACAACTCTGTGTCTCACTCATCCCTGTTTGCGTATGTATTACAGAGCAGTTTTTTATGTATTGTTATGGCAAACTCCTAAACTACTGCGTCGATTTCATACATTATTTCACGGAATCAAAGTTTGAGAAATACATTAGCAAAGTGTCATATAAACATAGTACATATATTATGTTAATGTATACATAATGATATCATTAAATATTATGAGCATCCGAGCAGAGCTGGGTCCTGCCATTAGTCTCAAATATATTAAATCAAAGTATTTGCATGTGAGACAGCACTCATGCATATGGAAGGACAATTGATGCTATAGAATATATTGACTTAGAAAAACCCACATCGCGTATCCTAATCGATAGAGGACACATAAATAATCGAGTTATTAGATAAGTAATCGATTAAATTGAACGATTTATTGCAATTACAACAGCAAATGGTCTTAAAAGGTAAGTCTTTAAAATAAGGATTTGGAGTTAAATTTTAAAATCGAATCGAAAGTGTGACGAATGAACGAATTTAGTATCGATAAAAACTATTTAAATCGCCAGTATTTTTATTTGGAAACCGGATCAAAATATTTACGTTCTAAAACATACTTAAATACATATTTATAATTATTTTTGTACGTTCTCGTTTAAGACACATACAGTCATTTTGTTCCAAGATAAGCAAAACTTGTAGTATGGGTACTAAACAACTGACACAAATACTTAGATTCTTATTTAAATACATACATAATATACATAGAAAACAATGATAGAAACAATCATACGCATAAATAAAAATCTTTGTGACGTGCGAAGAATCGAACCCGCGACCATCGGAATTAAGGCGCTTTGCTAAACCACTAGACCACCGAGACCGTCATGTAACCTGTTAGACCTACAATGAGAGTCACTGGCAGTTTTTATACATTCTTTTATCCATATTCAAAATATGATGTTCTTTCTATACATTTTGTTTTATACACTTCTGTGACTGCGCTCTGCTATAATAAACGTCTATACAAACATCTCTCTTACTTTTCATTTATTATTACATACAATGAATGTGGATGGTGATAAGGGTAGAGGAAGACCGAAGAAGAGATAATAATAATAATCTCAGGACAATTCACACAGCGCCATCTAGACCCAAGTTAAGCTAGCTAAAGCTTGTGTTATGGACAACTGATACAAATACATAGACACTTTTTTTTTGTAAATATTATACATAGAAAACACCCAGGCCGATACAAACAATCATACTCACGAATACAAATGTTTGTGCCGCGCGAGGAATCGAACCCGCGACCATCGGACGTAAAGCGGTGTGCTAGACCACTAGACCACCGAGGTCGTCAGAGATGGATGGACTGTGTGAAAGATGATATGGTAAGTAACGAGGTGACTGCGAACAGGGATGAATGGAAGAGAAAAACATATTACGACGACCACAAATAAATGGGATAAGGAAGAAGCAGATGATGATAATGATTCCTTAACGTATCCAAGTTCTTTATATATTTTTTAATTACATTACATTATTAAATATTACTTATTGTGGAGTACAGTTAATTATATTTATATATGACAGTTGTTACACAGACCAACCCACTTAAAGGCTGCATTCCCATACATAAACGTGTATGTATAAAAAAAACCACATCAACAATATGTCGTATCGGGCCGTAAAACAGATAAATAGCTCACGTCATGCGCTCACAAAAGTATCTAATTTAATTTTATGTCTACGACCCTTATGTGTAAAGCGTGCAATTGCCAACCTTATCGCACTGCAATAAGGGTCAATCGGAATTGGTCGTTGTATATTTGTGGCCGACTGTACCTGTCCGGACCGTCATAGATTCCGATGTCAAAACGCAGCAATATAGTAGTGTGTATATCACCAGAACTTATGTGTCACATAATAACTTTCCTAAGTCAAATTTATTGTTTTTATACGGTGGGAGGCGAGCCGACCTCTTTAGGATGACCGACGGACATACAGCTTGTGTCGATAAATATTAGGGTTCTGTTGCGAAATACGTAATACAAGAAATTGATTTTTGTTATATTAGTATTATATATATTTTTTTAATTAGTGAATAAAATAAATAATTTTAAAATATCAACTTATTCATTCAATTTCCATACTGACCCAAGCTTAACATAGCCAAACTTGTATTACGTAAAGTAAGTATTTAATTATTTTTTGTACATACATTATGTAGATAGAAAATATCTAGAACAATACAAACAATCATACTCGTGAAAACAAATGTTTGCACCAGAAATAGAACCCGTGATCATGTTTAGAAAGTCTATCTCGGTAACAGATATTTATACACAGATAAAAAGAATAAAATTCCGATATATGTATACACGCATTTATCGTCGATAGACAACTATCGATTTTTGAGGAGAGATTCGTAACCTAAAAATCGTAACCTATTGTGGTTTAAATCGTAGTGACTGACAATCAGATAACATATATATAACTAAAAGGTTACTGACTGACATAGTGATCTGTCAACGCACAGTCCAAACCACTGGAGGCTAAAAATTGGCGTGCAGGTAGATGTTATGACGTAGGCATCCGCTAAGAAAGGATTTTGATTAATTCTATCCCCAAGGGGATAAAATAGGGATGAAAGTTTGTATAAATCTTCTCAGATTTTCGACTGATTGAACTGAAATTAAAGATTGGAGCTATTATAATGAAGACGTTCAGAATTCAACCTCCATGGGGATAAAATAAGATGATGCAGGATGTAAATGTATTAGTTTGAAGCTATCAGTACCTAATGGAACGAATAAATTATACTAGATGAAAACCCGGCTTCGCTCGGGTAGATATTTCTGTAGTCATCGGTTCTCAAAGAATATTAAAGGTAACCAAGGCATATATTCGTAAAGCTTCGTTCATTGTGTTTAATAAACACTATAGTAAATAATAAATGCAAAAGTATTTATACAAATAATTTTTATTTTAATTAAACATTCAAAATAAATTGACAAAACATATAACTTTTAAGGTTTATTCTCTGTTAACCTCTTTGTTTTAAGCACTCTCTACTTTGCCAGATATTTAAAACCAATTGCTTCATCCAAACATCTTTCCCATTCTTGATCGTCATTTTCATTCATTTTTTTTATTCTGGGATTATATGTGTAATAATAAAATATGAAGAAATTGTGATTGTTAATATTTTTTTTTAATAAGTTCATCAGAACAGAGAAACAACATTTGACATTTATTATTATTTGACATTGGACACTGACTTTATTTTTTGTAATTTATATTGTAAAACTTTAAGTTGGGCTAAAAAGAACTTGTATCCAGAGCCGTGAAACAAATTAATAAAAAAAATTATTGTCTAATTTGTCTCGCAATTGGCCAATTTAAAGAAAAAACACATAACTGTATACTCTTTTATCATAAAAAAGTGTCAAAAACTATATTTTCGCGAAACGTCAACGACGTCAACGTCACATGTCACAGTTCTTTGTGATGGATCTTTGGCGCGAACGCACGCGTAGTGTTGATTGGTTGTTAGCTAGTGACATGAAAAGATGGCGACTGCAGTTTGTTTATAAGTGTCACTAGAATTTAACGAAATACTCCATAATCTGAATTTTGCGGATATATGTTGTCGACTCGAAATCAATATTTTTTTATGTTTTATTATTCACATAAGGTTTCGTTCGAGTCTACCGTACACCTTGACGAAATTATTAATATATATATACATTGTCAACCATTTAAAAAAACCACTAACGAAATTTTGCTCTTCTACTATTAAATTCTACCGTACGGAGAATATATAATTCAAATTCAAATTCAAATTCAAAATAATTTATTCATGTAGGAGTTTGCCGCTTATGAACGTCAAATTTTGACATTATAATTTTATTTTTTTCCCTACCGTCCAGTTTGGTATATAGATCCAATTGAGAAGAACTGGCAAGAAACTCAATTGAATTACTTTTTTTTAAAAGCCAGTTTATTTACAATATATATTTATATAGTTGTCTATGTCTAACATTATATGAAAATCCAGTGCATGAACAACCATTGCCATGCACGCTCGTCATTCAAGTAATCGTTTAGTGAGTAATAGGCTTTGATCAGTAAATAGCTTATATGTAAATAATTTGGAGTACATTGATGTATATATGTAATAATATACTAGAACATCCTAGAGATAGTTCGATCACTGTAGTTATGATCAACTGCGGTAACAGGGCCGCAGTTCAATCAGTAACACGCACAGTCACGCTAATCTTATATATAAAATTCTCGTGTAGCGTAGACTAGGTACGTATCATCTGCCTACATATATGCTCGGTATTTTTCAGTGCATTAGAAACACATGTAAATAATGTTTCTCATGTACAAAAAAAATGCATTATATAGCCAACAGGACCGAAAACGGAACCAGTTGATTTGCACATTGTGTGCAATTTGATAAACTATATAAATTGTCTGTCGACAAATAGACACTGGTTAAAACAAACAACAAGTGCAAGTTAAAAAGTCCATCAGTACTGATATGATACCCTCAAATAAAAAAACTATATAACAACAAAGTAAGTACACACTGCCGAAATATCTTATATATAAAATTCTCGTGTCACAGTTTTCGTTCCCATACTCCTCCGAAACGGCTTGACCGATTCTCATGAAATTTTGTGAGCGTATTGAGTAGGTCTGAATCGGCCAACATCTATTTTTCATCCCCCTAAATGTTAGGGGTAGTCCACCCCTAATTTTTTTTTATTTTAAGGCAAAACAACGTTTGACGGGACAGCTAGTTGTTAATAAAAATATTTTTCGCTGAATATGTTTCTTACTGACGTTCACAATAAGGTTTATAGTTGACATTGAGACTGACTACCCAACTTGGGATAATAATCAACAATTCAAATTGATGGTATATATCAATATTGTCTACATAATATATTGTATTATCTAATACATAAATTAAATATTCAAGCAATTCAAAGCATAAGTACCTTTTCAGTGTTTTACCGTCACATAATTATAACGCATTGACGTAAGCTTTGCATACAATAATCTTATCTAATAGATTAGAGTACATAACACATCAATGTTTAAATATTTGAGAAACTAACTAGAAAATTGAACTGGAATTTGCGCAGGCAAAAGCGCAATATATATTTATATGCATTAATATTTCTAATGGATATTATAGAGTAACATTCAACCAATTCAAGACAT
Source organism: Achroia grisella (assembly GCF_030625045.1). NCBI lineage: Eukaryota > Metazoa > Arthropoda > Insecta > Lepidoptera > Pyralidae > Achroia > Achroia grisella. Next base: position 1,202,394 of record NW_026712653.1, on the reverse strand, counting down.
ACACTATAATTTTTTTCCCCACATTTTAAGATCTGTATACGCAATGTCTTATCTAAAAAACCATACTATATAATACATCAATGTTTAGATGTTTTAGATATAAACTATAAAATGGCGGGATTTGCGCAGGCAAAACCGAAATATATCATCATACGTATATACGCATTAAGATACATACATGTACAACAAATAATATCAACAATTCAATCAATTAATGACATACCTTTTATTTTTTTCGACCTTAATACGCAACTTCATCATTACATAGTATAAAACAAAGTCGCTATCGCTGTCAGTCCGTCCATATGTATGCTTAAAACTTTAAAACTACGCAACGGGTTTTGAAAAGATTTTTTTAATAAATAGAGTGATTCATGAGGAAGGTTTATATGTTTAATATATGTACACCCGTGTGAAGCCGGAGCGAGTAGCTAGTATCTAATAAATTATAGTATATAATACATCAATGTACAAATATTTCAGAACCAAACAAGATAATACAACGGGGATATCAGACAAAACCGCGGAAATAGCATCTCGAACTTGCATTGCAAGTTAATGAAGTCGACACAATCACTACGGATCCCCCGCATACCAACACAGAAAGGACTCCAATCAAGATTCTTTAAAACACAATAATAGACGTAGCATTCAACAGAGATGCCGGTTATAAATTTTAAATATTACGATAGGGCATTAAGATTTGAATAAACATGTCACACGGCGACGCGACGTAAGTCGTAAGTCTGTCGCGGGTGGTGACATACGGCCGTTGATGATGTTATTGTCGCTGCGACGCCATTTAAGTCTTCATTTACATGAGGACGAGGCTGGTGGCTGGGGGCGGTCCAAACAACATAATGAGCCCTGATGTACGGATGAAGACACTCTGTTTGGTCATAGCGAAATCGTATTAAAACAATAAATATAACTTTAATACTTAGAGATGATTTTCTGTATCTAACAATATACCTTTTTATTTACTTGTGATTGCTTATTTGATCAAAATTCGAGCATGATTATTATAATCATTACATAGTATAAAACAAAGTCGCTGTCGCTGTCTGTCCCTATGTATGCTTAAATCTTTAAAACTACGCAACGGATTTTGAAGCGATCTATTTAATAGATAGAGTGATTCAAGAGGAATTTATATATAATACATGTACACCCATGCGAACCCGGGTCGAGTAGCTAGTAAGGAATAAATAACAAATAACCTTGGACAATTAATACAGCGCCATCTAGTCCCAAGGTAAGCAGAGTTTGTGTTATGAATAGGTACTAGACTACTGATATAAATACATAGATATTTTTTTGGTAAATACATACATAATATAATATACATAGAAAATGGCTAGGCTAGTTATATATTCAATATTTTTTCTATTTGAGTATTTAATTAAATTAGTGCTAATTGGTGGTTTGTATTCACACATAGCAAATTAAAAATGTAAAGCAACATAAAAATTATTTAAAAGAGCAACACGCAAGTTTTTTGATAGTTCTTCTTGTGATGAGACATATATAATCCGAATGAGCGGTAGATTAAAAAAATGTAATGACTATCCAAAAGTGCTTCAATGTAAGTTTATTTGAATAAATGATTTTCTATTCTATTCTATTCTGTCAAATCTTATTTTCCTTTTATTTCTTTTAACTAAGGGTCTTTTTTTCCTTCAATTTTTTCAAATGTATATTTGCTATTATGTATATGTATGTTATTATTTTATTATATATTAATATGTATATTTATAGATATATATTTATTTCTGTTTATTATGAGCGTCACCTACCCTTTTCCTTTTTTTATTTTTATCTTTCTCTATCCACCCAAAGGTAGTCTGGAAAAGATTGCTTTTCTTTTATAACACAGGGGACAAACGAGCTTGCGGCTCACCTGATGGTAAGTGATTACCGCAGCCCATGAGCACCCGCAACACCAGGGGAATTGCAAGTACGTTGTCGGCCTTTTAGAAAGGAACAAGCTCTTTTCTTGAAGATTTCAATATCGTATCGGTTCGGAAATACCATTGCTGGAAGGTGATTCCACAATGTGGTTGTGCGTGGCAAAAAACCATAAGACCTCATTTTGTATCAGTTAATGTATATATATACTATATTCTGTAATTGATGCAATAAAGAATAATAAATAAACTAAAATATGAGAATCCAATACTACATAATCAAGCTTCTTTTCCGATTTCACTCGAATTATACCATCATTTTGTGAAGCCGGTTAAGAGACTGTTGGAGACTAAAATTTCGGGCACATTATCCATAATTCAGTCGTAGTCTCATCCACTTAGAAATACACAAAGCGAGCCATCCCGTGCTTTACCACGTCCGAGATTTATTTCGACGATATCGCTGATCTGTGGCGGTGTGTGTAAGATGCAGCCGCACTTGTCTCACTGTTGAATACGGACTAAATAGGCTGTGTTCACAGTGAAATTACACTTGTTATTTTTTTAACTAAAGTAATATTAAGTAGCAAGCAGTAAAGTCATCGAGTTTTTTTATATTAAAGACAGTAAAGTCCTCGAGTAGCGACCGCGGTCCGGAAGGTCTCCAGCAAGGTGGACGGACTACCTGGTTAAGATCGCTGGAAGGTGTTGGATGCGAGCAGCGCAGGACCGATCGTCGTGGAGATTTTTGGAGGAGGCCTTTATTCAGCAGTGGACGTCTTCCAGGCTTAAATGATGATGAATATTATGAAAAACTAGCTGTTACAACAAACGTTGTTTTGCCTTAACATAAAAAATAAAAATGTTGGGGTGGACTACCCCTAACATTTAGGGGGATGAAAAATAGATGTTGGCCGATTCTCAGACCTTCTCAATACGTTCACAAAATTTCATGAGAATCGATCAAGCCGTTTCGGAGGAGTATGGGAACGAAAACTGTGACACGAGAATTTTATATATAAGATAAGTTTTGAATTCATTGGAATGGCAAACGAGTATATGGCCTACCTAATGCCTATATAGAAATTTATTGATAATAATAAATTCATAAATATAATACATAACCGATTTTAGAAATTCTTTCAATTATAGAAAGGTACAGCAATATTGACAAATATAAGATATTCCTATAGTAATTACAGCCGTGCCGTGCAAGTTTGACATATAAATAGTATCAAAGAATATGCTGCCGAATTATGTGAAGTTTTTGTTGGCCCAAAGCAACCACTCACATGTTTCCCCCTAATAATAAAACTTTTATACATATATATATAAATAAAAGATTTTTTAAACATGTAAATTTTTTTTAACGTGTCTATTACAAATTAAAATGTAATAGAAACAAGCACTTTTGAATAGTCATTTTTTTGTTTGTTTCTACCATTCATTCGGAACGCAAACTTACTACAATAAGAATGAGCAAGAAACTTGCGTGTTCTTTTAAAAAAATGTTTCGAATTACATTTCTAAATATTTTGTGTGATCTTTTATAACATAGGTTAAAATAAATAAATTATTATACATATTTTTCAATTGTAATTTGTGTACGTCCATATACACATTACAATTGAATAGTCTAACTGAAAATCAGCACTGGAAACTATGTTTCCAGCATTATTCAGTTCAAATTACACACATTGCAAAATGACACTATTTTGTAATGTGTGTAATTTATTGCTTCTATTTTAAATGTCATTAATATAGTGTGGAGATCCATGAATAAAATTCTATTCTATTCTATGTGTGCATACCTAATCGTATATTACCGCCGATGTGACAGGTGCCTTACACGTGTCGCGAGCGGGCGATAGCGCACGGCCACGGCGCGGCGGCGAGCGACCACAAATCGCGACCGACAGCTTACAGGTAGCAACTCGCACGCATTGTTTCCTGGAAGCGAACCTGCGACGCTATCGAAACGATTGATATACGATCAGCCCGAGAATGTTTTAGTAAAATGCACCAGCTTTCCGTTTTAACCTCTGAATACCTAATACGGTCCGATTTAGAATAATTTATGGGGGATGCCGGAGACAAAAACAGAACATTATGGGCCCGCCGCGGGTCAGAGATTGGCCGCGTGGCCGATTTCGCAAGATTCTTTCGCTGCTGCAGCCATTTATCTGTCACTTTATGTCACTGCTGGTAAAAGGGAACGCGACATGTACAATTGTGAAATTCACAAGCCCTATTTTCGCTAAAGTATACTTTGGAAAATCTCACCTATTCCTGCGTGTATCAAGAACGAGAGTCATACAATAATGACAGATCGTAAAATTAAAATATTGGCTCTTGGATCCTTACATAGTGTTTGTTAGCGCAGACGGGTGTGCACCATTCCATTATCATCCATAAAAAAAATCACAAATGTCACATGATGACCTGTGGTCAACCATTACCATTTTTATAACATTGGCCAACATTACTATTCTATTTTTAGGTACTACTCTAACGCTGTTGGCCGCAGCTGGCTTTTACAGCTTCACCGGACGATAGGGCTGAGTGCAGATGGTATTCCAAACCCGCGGAAGGACTTACGAAGCGGCTGAAGGCCAACTCCCGTCTGACGGATACGACTTTAGTCTGAGGACACCCCTAGGGGTTCGAACCTCGGCCCAGGCCGTTGTAATTTCGATCCCCGTTTGAATTGGCTCTCGATCGGAGGGGACGGTTCGACCTTAGCTCAAGCCTTCGTAGTTTCGATTGACTTGGCCAGATGATCGATCGGATGGGCAATTACAAAAAAAGCTATAACGGAGCGATTCGCATAGGATATCATAATAGCTAGGAAACGGCGATTGAGTGCGGTCATTAATTATAGGCAGGTAACAAGCGAGCGAGGAAAGGCGACGTCTGCGATTTATCCGCGCAATCGCCTCGTTATTCAGATCGGGTGCTCGCGACGATAGGAGCCGCGGCGTCGGTGCCGTGAAGAGGCGTGCATATCAGATGCACGACCGGCGGGAGACGCGCACTATCCACTGATTTGCGGATGCTGTATCGATGGCTGCGCTCGATCAAACTTAGTCTTCACTATTAGGCAATATTACATTATCATATACTAGCTGTGCCCGTGACTTCGACCAAATAAATAAATAACCAAAATATAGCAAGGAAATAGTGTCATTGTTCTAGCTTTAAAAGTAACGATTTTCCATATAAATTTTCATCCCCTATTTTATTTTACGCCCCATAAGAATAAAATTTTTACAAATTCTGATTGTCATATTTATTTATATTTAATCAACAGCCTAAAAAATAAGTTTCAAGCTTCTACCTTTAACAATATTTCCATACAAATTTTCATCTCCTATTTCAACCCCTTACAACCCTTTTTTTGCGAAAGTAGCCTATGTCCTTTTTCAGGGTCTAGACTACATGTGTACCAAATTTCATTTAAATCGGTTTAGTGGTTTTGGCGTGAAAGCGAGACAGACGGACAGACAGAGTTACATTCGCATTTATATTAGTAAGGATTGAAGTCTTAGAACGACAATTTTATTAAAAATCAGAGTAATTTTAATACATGTGTACAAAAAGGGTTCACAGAGAAGAAGACTGGTCAAAATTGACATAAAATACAAAGTTTACATATAAAAATGGTGGACAAGGTGCCAGCAACAGAAGACATAAGTACAAAGAATATTTTCCTACATTATTATAGTATATTAGCTAACCCCACAAACGTATTGCCATATAAATTAATAACGCTATAAAAAAATAAGGGTTGGTGATAGAAGGATGAAAATTTAGGGTTGTATGTACATATTTTTCAATCCTAAACAAGAAAATAAAATATTATGTCGAAAAAATAAAAATAAAATATTTAGGAGTGGATATCCCTTACCACTTAGGGGTATGAAAAATAGATAGTAGCCGATTCTCAGACCTACTGAATATGCATATAAAATTTCATAAAAATCGATCAAGCCGTTTGGGTAACATTGTGACACGAGAATTTTATAAGATAAAACATTTTAAAAGTTTATTATGATTCTATCTACTTTGTCTAAATAGATATACCACACGATCTCGTTGGTCTAGCGGTTTAGTACGCCGCATAACTCCCGACGATCGCAGCTTCGATTCCTCGCACGGTACAAACATATTCAAAAGAACACAGTCAGCGTTTTACTGATTCAATATGAAATTAACAATATTACTATTAAAAATGTCGTACTACTATACAGAAATTGTGACAATGCGGGTTCGTTCATTCCTCCTCGCGTGTGATATGGACTTGGCACTTTTCTATAGGGCTGTGCACCATATATGTGATAAGGTAAATAATAATAATCTCAGGACAATTCACACAGCGCCATCATTCCCAAGTTGAGTCAGATAAAGCTTATGGGTACTAGATAACTGATGTATGTATTTGACATATATATTTTTATTTCTTAAATACATATTATACATAGAAAATACCCAGAGTGATACAAACAATCATATTCATGAATACAAATGTTTGTGCCGTGCGAGGAATCGAACCCGCGACCATCGGGGTAAAGCGGTGTATTAAACCGCTAGACCACCGAGGCCGTCAAACCTTTATGTGTGTTAAACCCCGTTTAAATATATTAATAACCTCTAATACTGGATTGGTAGTTAACTAAAAAGATAAACGAAATCACAGTCCTATAGACAATTGCAAATGTCGCAGTGCACACCGCTAGAACTAGCGTAATTCCGCAGAGCTAGGGTTGCCATCCGACCGGGTTTCCCTGGATTTGTCCTAGTTTATAGGGCATCCGAGGAGCGTCCGAGGTAATGTAATTTTTTTTATATTTAATATTAAAGTATAATAATTTGTGTTTTATTTTATGAACAAAAAATTTTTACTAATTATTAAAATATTTGTAACAAACTGTAATAAGATATTATAATAATAAATTATTTAATTTTAAGTAACATACATTTTTAACAGTAATAAGACTATCTGTTTTGTTAAATTTAGGTCTGGACTCTTTGTTTTCAGCGTCTTGTATAGTTTTATGGATGGCACCCTTCGCAGGGCGCATTAAATAGGTGATTTATGACATTATAAACATTTTTTTTTATTATTAATATACTGACTATGTTTAAAAAATCCTGTTAACATATCCGAGTTCTAGACTCTAGAAACTGTGGCTTTCACGCGTCTTGTCCTGGTTTCCAAGTTTTTATAGACGGCAACCCTTCGCAGGGCGCATTAAATAGGTGATTTATGACATTATAAACATTTTTTTTTATTATTACTATACTGACTATGTTTAAAAAATCCTGTTAACATATCCGACTTCTAGACTCTAAAAACCGTGGTTTTCACGCGTCTTGTCCTGTTCTCCAAATGTTAGAGATGGCAACCCTACGCAGATCGCATGTCGCGCCGCGTCGCGCCGCGCAACCTCGCTGTCGCGCGATGTAACTGTCTCCTAATTGGGCCGCTACCGGCCCGAGATGGAATTCATTAAGAACTCTAATTAAATATATAAACCCATGATTTTCCGGTTAAGGCGATTGAAAGCGAGCGTAGGTGCACCAACTCGGTTCTTGATTAATTAAGAAGGGCTAATTTGCGAGTTGGCAATTGTGTCTAATTAAACCAAATACAGGTTATGTGCGGCGGTATTGTTCTAATATGCAAATGAATTTTATTTATAGAAGAATAACAAAACGGTGTGAATGGAGTACATCTGTGTTAGTGTCATCTGCAGGCAGGTTGATAAAAGTAAAGTAACCGATCTGAAATTTGCAAAATTTGGATGAAACCCATCTAAAAAATTGTATGCAAATCATAAAAAAGAAGAAATAACTCCTAAATCAGGCGCTAGATATGTTATTATTTACTAGCTGCCAGGCGCGACTTTGTCTGCATCGCACTTATTATTATATATCGCCCAATTTATATAATATAATTTTAAATTATAGCATATATGATATTTTACCCCCTTAAGGGTAAAATTTTTACAAACTTTGAATGTCACATTTATTCATATTTAATCAACAGCCTAAAAAATAAGTTTCTTCCATACAATCTTTCATCCCCACTTTCAACCCCTTACAACCCTTTTTTCGTATTCAAAAGTAGCCTATGTTCTTTCTCAGGGTCCAGACTATCTGTGTACCAAATTTCATTTAAATCGGTTCAGTAATTTTGACGTGAAAGCGAGACAGACAGACAGACAGACAGTTACTTTCGCATTTATAATATTAGTAAGGATTTGCAAAGGAACAAGTCACATAATGAGAAGGAATACAGTAAAATTTAAGTTTAATCAAATGAGGATGAGGATGAGGTCAAAAGCTTAAGCATATCAAAATTAAATTTCTGATATTTTATATATGACTATTAGACGACTATAATATTTTATGAAATTTAAAAGGAGTTAATCAATTGGGACAAAAATTGGTATCAGTTTCGACCAATTTTGGTCCAAAATAAGCATTACAATTAAAAAAAATGTTATGAAGTTTCCTGAAGTCGTGATTAGTGACAATTTCGATATACCTTGCCATGCATGGTGAGCACTTATATACAGTGACGATCACATACCTGTAACAAAAGAAAATACCATTATATTTATGAACGAATGCTGATTAGCTAAATTGATCAGTGTTTCTCTACAATATTATACATATATCATCCTGAATCAAACTATCTATTAAGAATAATAAATAATATACTATGTAAAGATAAAAATATAAACTTAAATCTAACATGTCAGTTCAAGCATTAAAATCAACGTTCAAAAACAAGCTGAAATTGCATTATACAGGAGTAACAGATGTAAATCCACGTAATAAATTTGAAAACACTCCATAATTACACGGCCATCCGCTTGCCTTATGATTTTGGCGCCTCCAATGTCACTCGTGACGGTGACAGTTTCACGCCTGACGTGAGGCTACGCGACGTGACGCGATGTGACGCGACGTGACACAACGTGACGCGACGTGACGTCCGCTTCGACGTCACATTTTCTTGAATTACAATATAATATATTATGATTAAGAAAATTATATATATTGCCTTATTTTTGTACAACGAACTACACGTCTCGGATTCACACGAGTGTACGTGTATTATACATATAAATTTTCCTCCTAAATGTATTGTATATATGTATATATAATGTACTGTATTTCTTGCTAAAAACTGCATTAAAATCCGTTGGTAGTTTAAAAGATCAAAGCGAACAAACAGACAAACAGCAGAAGCGACTTGATTTTATGCTATATAAAGATATCACGTGTACAAAGGGGGAGCTTAATGCGATATGGCATTCTCTACCAGCTAACGTTTAGGTAGAGACAGGAAAAGTTGTAAGGAAAAACTGTGATAATAATAAAATATGTTAAATAATTATAACATATATTTAAAAACTATAATAGATAAATATAATTTATATATATAATAAAATATACAGCTAAAAAGAAACATTTGCTAATCTTCTGATTTAGAATTAAGATTTATCTACACCATTCCTAAATTTTATCTTCTGAACTTGCTTTGTGTTTGACAATGCAATTTCAATTTGGTGGATCAGCGTGCAATAACTGTTTCTCTTATTTATAATACTTATTAAAATTTACATAAGTTCTCAATTCTGACCGGACTAGGTTCTGACCGGACTAGATTCTGCCCGGACTAGATTCTGACCGGCGCGCATTACACGCAGGCCGGTCTAAATCTTAGACGGACTGAGTGAGAGATTACATCGGCATCGGCCGCCTGACGTTAGATCGCAACAAATCATTGGCTAAGAGGTTGTCGGTGCGCCGTGTCGTATACGCAACGCTTGTAGATAAAACACTAAACAGATAAAAATACTACAATATTAAAAAATCTACTAATTTAAAATAGAACGCGATTCTCAAATACGCAACGCTTGGAGATAAAACACTAAGCATGTAATTACAGATTAAAAAAAAAACTATTTAAAAATATAACTCTATTCTCAAAACGCAATGCTTGTAGATAAAACAGTAAACAGGTAATAACTGATTTAAAAAAAAAATACTGTTTAAAAATAGAACGCGACTCCCAAATAAAGTTAAAGTGCTTATCACTGACAGTACATTTGGCTCATTTGAGTCGCTGTGCATGTAAGGCCGAGTTTATAATAATAGCCAGCCAAATTTCTTCTAGGAACGCAGAAGCCTCCTTAGGAAGCTCCTGTAGTGGGAAAGAATCCAATACACTCCCTCGTCGACCCTCTCAAAATCTTCAAAAAACGAATATTTCATTAAAGATGAAGATTTTTCCACACGATACGAAAAAGGGTTGATAGTAGAAAATAACAATGTTTTCTTCAGGTCAACCTCCACGCGGTTACCCCTGGAAGCCGTCGTGATAAATTCCTGGTGAATTAACCACGATGGGCTAACCGATCTGACCTCATGCTCGTCCTATAATCCTCCACTGGTGCACCGCCAGCATAAAACGCAGGCGGATGCACCATTCCATTATCATCCAACGAAAAAATTATGTTTTCTGTTCAATCCTCACGTATACTGCATTCAGAAGGTCCGCGGCCCGCAATTTTCGCGGTAACTTGCAGACTGACGTGATTTACTGGACACGTTACCACACCACCGCCGCCATGCTAACTACCTCCTAAACTGTATTAAAAACATGATTAAGAGCCACGCAAAGCCCTCACCGATTGCTTTTCTGTGGATTTCTTCGATTTTCTAGAGTTATTTATTAGTACAGAATATATTGTATCGATATTAGAGCTATAATATCAAGCAATACAGAATATACTATGATAGTTGGGATGGAGAAACAATCTCTCTTAAAGATAATAATGGAATGATGCCCCCGTCTGCTCTAACGGTTTACTCGGGCACTAGTGGAGGACGATAAGATGAGCATGAGGTCAGGTTAGTTAGCCCATCGTGATAAATTCACCAAGAATTTATCACACTGGTCTCCATTTGGAACCGCGTGGAGATCAATCTGACATTATACATTGTTAGCAATAAGATCATCAGTTCACATTACTAATCCTCTTTCTCCCGATACGGTCTATTAATCCCGGACAATCAAGTTATGAGAAAGTTAGATCCAGATCTGTCAAAATCAGAAAAGGAAGGGATTAACATGTTAATAGGGCTAGAAATAACATCATTTTATAGACGAGTTACCAGGGTAAATCCACAAAGTCATCTGAGTACCTATGTTTCACCTATTTCAGCCCTTCAGGTAAGTAGTGGAGTTACCAATAACGTCACGTGAGGAGGAAGTGTCTATGTTGATTAATATAGACAAGAAATAGCTCCTATTTACCGTCTGGCAACTAGATTGTTTGCCATTTCTAATAAACAAAATTTCGCTAGCAATGCGCCATGTCACATCGACCTATTCTCTGGTCGCTCCTGGAAATTATTTTTTTCTAATGTTATTAGCCGTAGCTAGTCTTTACAACTTAACTGAAAGATAGCGGGCGTGTGTAGATGTCACTCCAAACCCAAGGAAGTACTTATGGAGCGGCTGAAGGCCAACTTCTGCCCGACGGATACATCACACCGCTAGGAGTTCCAACCTCGGCTCAGGTTGTCGTAATTTGGATCCTCGATTGAATTGGACGGGAAATCGATCGGAGGGATAGAAATGATTTGCCAGGTTGGGATACGAGTAATTCATCTGACTGAATTCTTACCCTGCTGTCACCATTTCGAAAGATGAAAGAATTTCTGCTATGTTATATAACTTTAGCTGTCAGATGTTAACTTTATCCAATCTTAATCAAACTACATCTAGGTTGAGACAGCCATTTCATCAGAAACCAGTGTCGTACATGTGTTCGCCAGAAGTAGGTACACCACTAAAGTGCAGATAGCGTAAACAAAATGTACTAGTTCCACCCACTGCTTTATCTTTATTATTAGTCTGCCGAGCAAAATTATGACGACTGCAAAACGTCTATGCTCCCGTCTCGTTCTAGACCATACGGTCCCGTATAGGGCCGTCTCGTTCCTACTCGGCGCTATGCAAGTCTTGCAGTGATTCCGCGTGATGGCCGTCGGGGGACGGACAAGTGAAGCTTTATAAGGCCGAGAGGAGCTAAGTTTTGTTTAGTTCGCTTATCTTTGGGTTATTCGCAAGAATGGGGTAAATGACTTTGGATTTTTAATTACTTTTCTACATTTATTTCATGTTGTATTGTAAGACTAGCTTGCCAACTCGGCTACGTAACTGTTCCTTATATTAGTGTGTCAATTAATGAACATATTTATTAATGTAATTGTCCTACGTGAATAAAGATGTTTCTGTTTATCAAATCAAATATAATTATTAATATATCATCCCTCGACAATTCAATTAACACTATCTATTCCATAGCTAGCAGAGCTCGTGTTATGAGATGAGTACTAGACTGCTATAAATACTTAGATATATAATTTATTGGTAAATACATACGTAATATATATTGAAACAGACCTTTCTCTTATCTTTGTCTTAATATGTGGGTATATTTAGGATAGTCCAGAATTATTAATATAATTCGAAAAAAAACTATATGCCTAAATTTTGCCTACTCATTACCTAGAAGTTATACCTAGATATCTTAGATTTGGCTTAAGATATTTCTCAATATGTCTTGAAATCACAACAATAGACCTAGTACACCAATGAGACATAGCCACGAGAGACAAGCGGCCAGCGTTTGACCAGAGCAGAGACACTGGTGATTTGTGGTCGGTCGCGACCGCCCTCTGTCGGTGACGTGCCAATTGTCTCCGTCTTAGGGTCTGTCCCAAGTGATCAGAGGCAGCGGGGGCGATAGTGAAACGCTTATCGCTTTATTATTTAATTTCATAAACGTTAATATCATTATACCAACGACAACATTGTTGAGAATTGAAGCCTGAAGAATATGCCGTGAAGTATTTAATTTCAATCATAATTTACATGCTACGCTCTTATCAGTGACGCTCTTGCTATTGCCCGCAATCTTCCATCAAACATTATAATAATAGTAATAATTAATTCAAGAAAGTACTATCCAAAAACTACATTTTAAATCAGTTAAAACATATGATATTTGGCTACGAAAATGTCCTAATTAAGATAATACTCGTAACATCGTTGCAATAAGAATCGAGTAATTTTTGTTAATCCCTAAATGGTAGAATGTAATAACGTTTAGAATAATAATTCTATTTATTTTGGGATTAAGAAATGATTATTATACTATAGATCTTAAAAAAAACTATTAAATATATAATACTGGATAGACATGAAAATAATGTTATGTAAAATATAATAAGGTTATATTTAACTGGACCTTACATTTGTTATTTTCCACGAATTGGTTTCAAATTTAACCGTTAGCCTGTATATGAGTTGATTTACAATATTCATAGTAGCTCCCAAATTTTATTTTCTTCTGTACTTAGACTTACGTTACTATATAACAAAGATATATTACGATAAATTTAAAACATATTAATTAGTTATTGTATATATGTTATCGCCCGCTTATCTCCCATGGCGTGGACCACACCGCGTCTCTGTCACAAACAGTGCACTGCGTAAACGCTCCTTGTTATCCATAGAGCCTTAGTACGTCATATTAATATGCATAATAATAATATACATACTACATATAGATTTATTATATATATATAGTATTTATTATATCTCAGGAAAATTCACAAAACGCCATCTAGTCCCGAGTCGCCGACCTCCACGCGGTACCCCCTGAACCATCCTGGTTATTTAATCACGATGGCAAACTGACCTGACCTCATGCTCATCTTATCATTCTCCACTGGTGCCCCGCCAGCGTAAACCGTTAGCGCAGGCGGGTGCATCATTCCATTATCCATAAAAAAAACATCCAGACCAATGCATACAATCAAATTCATGAATACAAGTTTTTGTACTGTGCGAGGAATCGAACCCGCGACTATTGAAAATAAGACCTACTGAAGCGATTTTGATGAAATTTTATACGTACACTGAGCAGGTCTAAAATAGGTTATCTTTTTATATACCCTTAATTTAAAGAAAAAATAAAAAAGTAGGATTTTTGTTTTAATTCGTCATATAATAATACATACAACCCTAAACTTTTACCCCTTTACTATCGACCCCTATTTTCAATAGCGATATTAATTTATATGACAACACAACATTTGTTGGAACTGTACTGTAGTATATATATATATATATGTATTACTTGCGGATACATCTGTCACACTTTTACAACGCCGTTCACGTGACAGGAGTGACGCAATCACGGCTGCATGTCACAGATAAGCGCACCGTGACAGTCACGTCACAATGCAATTGTGTGACAATAGCGTCAACTGATATCGCTTGATTGCTGATGGCCTGATGGCGGCCGGTGATCATACTGTCGGGATATATCAGTTAGACTAATTGATTGATAGGTCAGTTTGACTTGTGGCTGACTCTATAAACTTTTTCTAACAGGGAAGGAAAAATTTTGTTCAAAGTGTGATTTTTTCTTTCAGAAACTGTATTTTACGCGATGAAATGATACAAATACATGATAGATATGTTGGTCTTTTTCGTAAATACATACATATTATACATTCTCCAATAATAACACAAGTTTTAGGTAGCTTAATTTGAAATGTCCTGAGATTATTTATTTATTTATATCATTACATAGCATAAAGTCAATCATGTATGTATCCGTTGAAAATATATAATTCAAATGTTTGTATATATACTATATAATATTCATATAAAATGTTTGTACCATTGTAATGTGGACTAATGTAATGTACCATATATTCCCATGAAAACCATCTTGATAAATTCATGGTAAATTTACCACGATGTGCTAACTGACCTGACCTCATGCTCATCTTATCATCCTCCACTGGTGCCCTGATAGCGTAAACCGCGCCGCGCATTCCATTATCACTCATTAAAAGATTAAAAAATATACACATATTGGGCGAGGAATCGAACCGTCGACCATCGGATCTAAACCTAGACCACCCAGACCGTCACTGCAACGGCATCCCATATATAAAAAAATACATATTAATTCATCTATACAATATACATATACATAAAAATACGGTACATACACCAAAATAATTTTTATTTTTTAAAAATTCTGTCTCTTTGTTCCGGCTAATCTCTGAAACGGCTGGACCGATTTTGATGGGACTTTTTTTGGCAGGTAGCTGATGTAAAAAGGCTACTTTTATTTTAGAAAAATAAAGTTGAATTCCACGCGGCCGAATTCGCGTGTACTGCTAGTATATAATACGATACTACTAAATAAGCGGTAAATATTACTTTTTAACAGCATAATTACGCTCTATAACTTTGTCAACAAGCGAAGTGATTTCAATATGATTTTTAAGGCACTTCAAAATTTGGGGCATTGAGTATATAAAACTGTCATAATATTCAATTTATAATATCTAAAGCTCGTATGATGGAATTCATCTGGAAGGCAGTAAACGGTGAAATCACGTTTGTACCGAACCAGTAGTGACATTGGACCGATTATGGCCGACAGGTTGGGGCGCCACATCGAGCGGATATTCCATTCGCAACAAATAACTCGAAAATAATAATAATACCCCTCAACAATTGACGTAGAGCTATATAGTTTCAAGGTAAGAACAGCTTGTGTGCACTAAAAAACCGATGTAAATACTTAGATACATTTTTTATAACACCTAGATCGATGCAAACAATCATACTCATGAATACAAAATTTTATTCCCTGTGAGGAAACGAACCCGCGACCGATGGAAGTAAAATGATATACCAAACCACTAGATCACCGAGTTAAATAGTCTATTTTCATCTCAAATTTTACTAAATACCGTTCAGCACATTTTTGAATTAATATTACTCGCGTATCGGTTTCTATATTGATTGGCGTATGCCTCCTCTTTGTTAATGTGTATTTACTTATAAGATGACGTAGGTGGTCTAGCGATCTAGCACACCGCTTTACGTCCGATGGTCGCGGGTTCGATTCCTCGCACGGTACAAACATTTGTATTCATGAATATAATTGTTTGTATTTACGAAAAAAATATCTATGATTTGTATCAGTTATCTAGTACCTGTAACACAAGCTTTAGCCAGCTTAACTTGGGACTAGATGGCGCTGTGTGAATTGTCCTGAGATTATTATTATTATTAATGATATTTATTTAAAAGCACATGCAAGTTTCTTGCTCATTCTTCTTATACCAATCTGCGTTCCGAATGAGTGGTTGTATTATAAAAATATGACTATTCAAAAGTGCCTATGTTAAGTTCCACTACATAGAATAAAACAAAGTCGCTGTTGCTGTTTGTCCGTTCCTATGTATGCTTAAATCTTTAAAACTACGCGACGGATTTCGAAACGGTTTTAATAGATAGTGTGATTCAAGAGGAAGGTTTATATATATAATACATGAACACCCGTACGAAGCCGGTGCGAGTAGCTAGTATTTAAATAAATTCAAATTCAATATCAAATTCAAGAATAATATTCATGTAGGACATTTTAGCCGCTTATGAACGTCAAGTTTTTTTACATTATAATTTTAATTTTTTCCCTACCGTCCAGTTCTGTATATAGATCCAATTGAGAAGAACTGACAACTCAATTGAATTACTTTTTTTTAAAAGCCATTTACAATGTATATTTATATAGTTGTCTATGTCTAACATTAAATGAAAATCCTGTGCATGAACAACTATTGCCATGCACGCTCGTCATTCAAGTAATCGTTTAGTGATTAATAGGCTTTGCTCAGTAAAGATAAAGGCTTCTATTTGACAGGTATTCTCTCCGCTAATTGTAAGCACCCACAACATTACAGCCTACGTGTGAGGATCGTGAACATAATACGATGTAAATGGCTACCGATGTGATCAGAAACCTGCGTGGGCGCAGGTCAGCAGTCAGTCTCTCCAATGAAGAAATTCCCAGTGAAATATATTCGCGTATTTTTTTTATCGGTTACACGAAATGTGTTGACAACACATTCCAATAGACATGTTCAATATATATAAAATTCTTGTGTTACACTGTTTGCCGCTAGCCACGTCTTGAAGAACCGGTTTTGATCAAATTTAAGAAGAATACTCAGTAGGTTTGGGAACTTCTCCGAAATGGACTGACTACTTTTGATAAAATTTTATATGTATACTCGGTAGGTGTAGGTATAAGTTGTTATGTATTTTTATAATTGGATGAACCGATTTTGATGAAATTTTAAAAGAATACTCAGTAGGTCTGGGAACATCTCTGAAACGGACTAACCGCTTTTTATAAAATTACACATTTATGCATCCTCGGTAGGTCTAGGAATAAGTCGTTTTATATTTATATATTCGGATGAACCGGTTTTGATGAAACTTTAGAAGAATACTCAGTAGGTCTGGGAACATCTCTGAAACGGACTGACTGCTTTTGATAAAATTTTATATATACACTCAGTAGGTCTAGGAATAAGTTGATATGTATTTTTATACTTCTAAGCGATAAGGGTGGCCCTCAACGTAAAAAAAAGACATTATTTCTTTTTACGATTTTAGGTTTTGATGAAATTTTAGAAAAATAATCAGTAGGTCTGAGATTAAGTTGTTATCTACTTTTTAAACTCCTAGTGATAAGGCTAGCCCTAAAAAAAAAAAGATATATTTTTTTTTACGATTCGGATCGGGCTGAGACTTTGCATGTATAAATCTACTCTGACGTAGACATCCCCTAAGAAAAGACTTTGATAAATTCCACCCCTAAAGGGATAAATTAACGCGAGCGAAGCCGCGAGCAAAAGCTAGTTACTAATATAAAATGAGGAATTTATGAAAGCGATTATATTTAATATCAAGTTCAGGGGTCAAATGGTAATAACAGTGTACATTTGTATAATCATCAGCTTGATGAATATTCATTATGGTCAATAGGGGAGATCGTAAGATTATATCGAGATCTAACAAAGAAATATACATATATGTATATTAATATACTCATTTATTTTATAATTAAAAGCTATCTCTCGTAACCACATTATATGTTTAACTATCTACTCGCCCCGGCTTTGCACGGGTGTATATATTATATATAAACCTTCCTTCTAGAACCACTCGATCTATTAAAAAAAACCGCATCAATATACGTTGCGTAGTTTTAAAGATTTAAGCATACATAGGGACAGACAGCGACAGCAACTTTATTTTATACTATGTAATGACTTTGTTTATAACCATATTATAGGATTAATAAACCTATTTTTATACAGTTGCTGCTTGTAGGGACTGGTCTGCTCTAATCACTATAACTGATTTCCTCTTATTAATTGTTTAACCAGTTAGTTGTATTCTTAATATTATTTCTATTTGATTATTTAATTGAATTAGTGCTAATCGGTAGTTTCTATTCACACACTTAAACTTAAATTGTAAAGTAAGAATAAAATCATTGAAAAGAGCAACACACAAGTTTCTTGCTCATTCTTCTTGTGATGAGACAGGTTTCCGAACGAGCGGTAGATTAAAAAAAAATGTAATGACTATTCAAAAGTGCTTCAATGTAAGTTTATTTGAATAAATGATTTTCTATTCTATTCTATTCTTTATAATACTAGCAAGCCATTCGCATGCATCGGTTGCATCGTCTGCATTTCGCAGGACTAATCTTTGAATTTCTAGGTTTATTCTGTACTATACATATAAACCTTCCTCTTGATTCACTCTATCTATTGCTGACAACTGCATTAAAATCCGTTGCGTAATTTAAAATATATAAGCGAACAAACAGCGTCGGCGACATTGTGTTATACTATGTTATGGTGTTTTTTTTTAACGGATTAGTATATATATATATCCGCCTATGTCGCGAATCATCGCGATATTTGTCTGTATATGATATCTATTCGTGTAAGATGTGCATTAAATTATGACGGTAGAAATTCAATACACAACGTTTGACGGTTATTAAAATAGTCATGAGGGTAATACATTTTTCATTCATTCTGTTAAATGGAGCTTGGCTGTTCTACGAGTTTGTTCCCGAAAATATTGCAGTAAGTGCTTTGTAACTATTATAATACAACGTAAACTTGTTTATTGTTGAATCTTTAGTGTTATTTATAATAATTATGACGAAATGGTGTGTCTCAGTGTTGTGTATATACTTCGATCCAGTAGTTGCCTGTTAGCAAGAACCGTGTCTAAGGCGTTTAAGACCTCAGGATTGTGCTCAGTATCATGCTTTTTTTGTGAACAGCGCATTTACAATGTATATTTATATAGCTCCGAATGTTACTCATTGGTACACGTAATATTAGTTTACTATAACAATGTACTGCATCCCTTTGGACATAGAACAACTCAGCCTGCTCAGTATCAAACGTACATATGGTCACTCTCAGTTACTCGTCACACGGCTCAGTGTTATGAACCATTTAGGTTGCATTTTCGCATCCAACTCAGTTTCATAAATGAATCTCAGCTCAGATCTCCATTCTATTATAAGTTGGTATATGCATATATATATGTGTAATCGTGTGTGTATGCTCACACATATAATGGTGGTGCATGCATGTGTGTGTGATATATATATAATTAGTTCATACAGTGTTTCATCGTTATTGCGTAGCGAGTTACGACTTTAACGACATGGTGGAGGTACTGGGACACTGAGTTAGCTGAAGAAGCTCTCGTAGAATGGCAAACAGCCAGTGCAGGCTTGAAACTAATTAGATACATTAGTCTCTCCAATGGAAAGGAAGATTTTAATACCTCCATAAAGCACGAATATATTCGCAGACGCATCGCTTTTGTACTTACGTAGCACTCACCAGAATAAAAGCGAAATTTCCTTCATAATAGACAACACGTTTAATAAGCAAAAAGGATCAATATATATACCGAAGTTGGAATTATTGGGTCTTTAATCGGTTTGCCGCTCATCAAAACTGTTCTTAAACACTCAAGACTTCCAATCTCTAAAACTTACCTGTGGTCAGATAGTTTAGTCGTAAATTGGTGTAACTCAGAAAAAGCTGCCATTTGTGGCGAAACGCGTTGACGAAATTAAATTAAATTGCAATACACATATTCGGTACGTACCTTCACATATGAATCCCGCCGACGTAGCAACACGACCCAATATTTCTGCTGAAAGTGCGCAACGTATATCCAGATTTTTTATACATCGTACTGGCCGATACACAAAAAGACAACGAGTTAGATACACACATTCAAGTTGTCGCGGGCCGGGAGGATCCTTCGGAAACAGAGCCACAAGAATATACAATAGATAGCTCTGAACAACTCTGAAATAGAAACTCACTCTCAAATAAATGAAAACATTCCACAGATTCATGCGTACTGCGGTCATTGAATCAATGGAAGTCGATAAAAACCATTTAACATCATTATATATATTTCAAATAATCACATTGATCAGATCGGTTTTGATGAAATTTTCTCGAAGGAACTTACGGGTATGAAGACAGATCTGTGAGAGCTATACATATGGAGCTCGTAAAAGATTTGACTGCAGAGGAGTGTTTGTTAGGATAAGGAGGTTTTATATATCATCTCAGATAACGCTCTGCAATTCAAACTTGCAGCCGATGTCCTCACTGGGGATTAGTGTAACGATATAAAGTATTTTTCCGGAACTCGCGCCCTGGTTCGGCGGATACGAAAGATTGATCGGTATTGTCAAGAACTGCTTAAAAAAACAGTCGACAAACATATGTTAAATCATTCTTTTAGGTACGATTATTAAGGAAATTGATTGTAAATTCACGGCCACTCACTGTAAAAATTAGAGCACGTTTTAACACCTGCAGATTTCCTACGAACAGGTGGTACTTCTATACTTGTAACTTCAGATAATGAGTTCTTAGAATCAGCTACGATCACAAAATCCAATTTGGTCGAAAAAAAGTCATATTTTTTATATTGACATGTTCTCCAATCAGTACCTGACTAGTCTAAGAGATCGTAGATCTGTGCATCGTCAACCTCGTATAACGGTAGATTCTACCCCAAAAATAAATTTAGTACAGATAAAAGGCGATGCTAACAGAGCGCTATGGAAAGTCGGCAGAGTATCAGGCATAAAAGAGCGGATGGGAAAGTCCGTGATAAAGTCACTACCTCCCCACATGAGACCCTGACCAGGTCGATAAATTCTATCCACTAGAAATTGAGTCAGAAATATCAACAGAAAGCAACTCTCAAATGCCTCCAACTAAAGTTCCGAATAACACCCCACCAAATGACAGGGCACAGGCTACAAAGAACAAAGGCACCTCAGCACCATCTCAGTCCCCAACGGAAGAGACTCAGCTTAGACCGAAGAGACTCTCTTCTCAAAGGGCAGCGGAAAGAATCAAGGCCTGGACGGCTCAGCTTCTCAGTATTTTGCAATTGATTGATTGAGGTTTAATTGAATATGATTACAATGATGTAATACTGTTGATTTTGAGTACGTATTGAACTAATTTTGTTATCTGTTCTACATTAAACTGTTAGCAATCATAATTCTATGTTTTCTTTCTATTTCTATCCTAAACCTGGGCGTGGAGTGTCGCGAATCATCGCGATATTTGTCTGTATATGATATCTATTCGTGTAAGATGTGCATTAAATTATGACGGTAGAAAGAAAGTACAATACACTAACGTTTGACGGTTATTAAAATAGTTGAGGGTAATACATTTTTCATTCATTCTGTTAAATGGAGCGAAGAGGTTGGCTGTTCTACGAGTTTGTTCCCGAAAATATTGCAGTAAGTGCTTTGTAACTATTATAATACAACGTAAACTTGTTTATTGTTGAATCTTTAGTGTTATTTATAATAATTATGACGAAATGGTGTGTCTCAGTGTTGTGTCTATACTTCGATCCCAGTAGTTGCCTGTTAAGCAACTTGAACCGTGTCTAAGGCGTTTAAGACCTCAGGATTGTGCTCAGTATCATGCTTGTTACTCAGTTGTGAGGACAGGGGTCGCTGTAAGGGGTGGTTGGAGGCGACTGCTCAGAATACTCAGATCGAACTCAGCTCCGAATGTTACTCATTGGTACACGTAATATTAGTTTACTATAACAATGTACTGCATCCCTTTGGACATAGCCAAGGGACTCAGCCTCCTCAGTATCAAACGTACATATGGTGTGCACTCTCAGTTACTCGTCACACGGCTCAGTGTTATGAACCATTTAGGTTGCATTGGATTCGCATCCAACTCAGTTTCATAAATGAATCTCAGCTCAGATCTCCATTCTATTATAAGTTGGTATATGCATATATATATGTGTAATCGTGTGTGTATGCTCACACATATAATGGTGGTGCATGCATGTGTGTGTGATATATATATATAATTAGTTCATACAGTGTTTCATCGTTATTGCGTAGCGAGTTACGACTTTAACGACAGACGGTATATCCTGGCAGGGCATACCCTGGCGGGGCAGTGAATGACGACAGCATGAGAATGAACTGAAGTTAGTTAGCCTTATTACGTAATATTATTTTCTTCCAAATATTTAAAGATTTTTTTATGCAAAAACGAGTTATTTGTAAAAAAAAGTTATTTATGAAAAACTGTGTCTTAGTTTGTTGAGTGACTTAGTTTTAATAGAAATTGTGTCAACATATACTTAATTTAGCCCTTGTTTTCCTGTAATAAATAAATAAGAATAAATATCATACCCATTTTGTACTTGATATATCCATTGTGAAAAGCGTATTTCTTACCTGTAAAAACAAAAAAATTGCATTGGTTAATAAAACTGCAAGTTAGCACTTCCGATTGTCGATACTTGTGAAAATAAAAACCAAGATATTGAAGAAACTTTAATTGAAGAGTTTAAATTCCCAACGGAAAGAAACATCTAACCAAAAGTAAGTTATTAATATCTTAAGACAATTCACGAAGAGTCATCTAGTTCCAAGGTAAGCAGTGCTTGTATTATGTATTGGTATATGTACTTATATCAGTCGTCCAGAACCCATACATAGATACATTTTTTTTTGTAAAAATACATAATAACATAAAAAAATATACATAGAAAATACCCAGACCGATACAAACAATCATACTCATGAATACAAATATTTGTACCGTGTGAGGAATCGAACCCGCGACCATCGGAGGTAAGGCGGCGTGCTAAACCTCTAGACCACCGCGGCAGTCAGTTTCATTAGTTAATATTATTTTTTTCTTTTCCTTCCATGTGTAGTACTTAACCTATTTAATGTTCTGTAGACAACCCTTAAAACACTCTAAGAACCTACCCACCATCGTCTGTCTTTACCAAAATTCGTACATTTAAACCTCCTTAACCCCAAAAAGGCACCGCACAGAGAAATACTTCAACCCTTCGCAATCACAACACTGCGAAAAGCCTTTCAATTCAGTAGTAGACAAGAACCTTTCAAAGGTAGACGTGTTAAAACCTTATACTGGCCTTTAATTAAAGCCTGCTGGGGGGACGTAGTGGGTGGCGGAAGCGACGGCGGCCATTTCAGTCCGGCTGTCCACTTCCGGCGTAACGTATGGACGGAGCTACTTCATTTCGGACTGACGAAGGGAAAAAGAAAATCCAGGTGCCGCGTCTCGGGACAGGGGTGGCGTGGAGCGTCCTTTTATTTCTCTGTGCTTTTTACGGATTTTTGTTGTGATTGCTGAATTGAAAATGTACTACTTAATTTATTGATTTTTAATGGTAATATTCCTAAAATACAAATGTCGACAGTTTACAATGCTTCTGAATAGCATATCTGAGATTCATATTACACAGCGTGATACAGTCCCAAACTTGTGTTTATGCATTACAAAACTGATTGTAATAGCTAAGTATTTTTTTATAAAGTATCCAGAAATCAACAGACAAATACCCAATACAGACAGCCACACACATAATCACAAATGTTTGTATAGTGCAGAGTTCAATCAAGCGACCATGGCAAATTAAAGAAATACGTTAAACAAAGAACAAAAATATAAAAAACTAATTAAAAAAAAATAAACGGTGTATACTCTACGGAACTTCTGTTATCGGATCCATTGAAACTCATTGCGAGCAGTAGGTAACGACTTCTGTTCGAATAACTTAAATGATTAATTTGAAATATGTGTTGTATGTATATAACATTATGTTTTAATTCGGCTTGTTGGGACAAAGTTTAGTAGCATAATATTGCTGTGTTTGTAACATTAATAATAAATAAAAAAATTGACAGATTGCACTGTATATATATATTTAATGGCGACGACGCCGTGGAATATTCGAGAAGTGTTTGAAATTCATAAAAATAAAACAAAACAATACCGATATTATTATATAAATTTGAAAATAGAACGTCACACATAGAAATGAGTAACTTTATTTTTCTACAATAAAAGTAGTTTAAGTTACTTCGTATTACATCAGCTACCTGCCAAAAAAAGTCCCGTCAAAATCGGTTCAGCCATTTCAGAGATTAGCCGGAACAAACAGACAGACAATAATTGTAAAAATGTTATTTTGGTGTATGTACCGTATTTTTATTTATATGTATAGACGAAATAAATTTTCGAGAAGTGTTTGAAATTCATAAAAAGAATCAAAACAATACCGATATTCTATTTTCAAAATGAATAATTTTATTTTTAAATACATTATACGGCTATTTGCAATCGCAAAGTTAGTTTCGGCCTTTTCTGCAAGTCATATTTTCTGTCGGTATTTCGTACAGTTCTTAATTTGGTAATACATATAAAAAGGTTATATATTTATATAATTTTCTTAGTCGAATTCGCGACTGTTCTCAACTGATGCAGTCTCCTGAACTGGACGGTAGGGGTAATAAAAAAAACATTTTCTTGCCGTCATCCTACTATTTTGGGTCGATACACTATACCATCTTCCACCGTACCCTATCAACTATAATATATGAGCAGACTTTCCTCAGTATTTTAAATTAAAAAAGAATGCCTGATAATACTTTTAACTTTGTCTACAAAAATGTATATATATGTAGGGAATACAAATACCAATGTTTTTTCTTTTGTTCTTTAAAATAAATACACTAAAAGATGACATATACATAATTTTTTTTTTATCCAAATTTTACAGTTTAACAGTATTAAGTAAGTATTAGTTACATATACAATTTCTTTGTACGCATAATAATAAATAAATAATATGCATTTAGTTCGCAACAAACGTTTCATTAGTAAAACAGTCGCTATGGCCGATCCTACTTGATTAATTCCAGCGCCGAACAAAAAGAGCGTCCGATCGCTGATTTATAATCGAGTGAGTGCCGGCCGTCTCACTTGTGCCATTTAATTATCTCGCTTTTGTACTTTTAACGAAATTAATCAGGCAGGCACGACCACTTTATAAATTTTAATGATATCAATACATATAAATAAAATTCGAGTGTCTGTTTGTAATATTGAAATTACCGTTTTTTACCACATGCATATGAGTATAAATACGATATATACACCAAAATATTTTTTTTTCAAAATTTGTCTGTCAGTCTGTCTGTCTGTTTGTTCCGGCTAATGTTTGAAATGACTGGACCGATTTTGACGGGACATTTTTTGGTATTAAAAAAATGTTTTTTTTTAGAAAAATAAAGTTAAATTCCACGCGGACGATGTCGCGGGTACAGCTAGTTAAACATAAAAT
The DNA here is from genome assembly GCF_030625045.1 of Achroia grisella. NCBI lineage: Eukaryota > Metazoa > Arthropoda > Insecta > Lepidoptera > Pyralidae > Achroia > Achroia grisella. The sequence continues at coordinate 1,176,789 of NW_026712653.1, read as the reverse complement.
GAGATTTTATAATAAGTAAAAATGAATGAAAATAGAGAGATGTTTGTATAGACGTTTATTATAGCAGAGCGCAGTGACAGAAGTGTATAAAACAAAATGTATATAAAGAACATTATATTTTGAATATGTATAAAAGAATATATAAAATTGCCACTGATTCTCATTGTAGGTCATATACATAATACCTAAGTAACATGAGTACCTACTGTCAGCTTTAAAATTTAGCTTTTAGAATTTAGAATAACAATAAAATTATTATTTTTTATTAATACGCCACTTTGGGGATGCAAGTTTTGCGACAAAGAAGATACTCAGTTGGTGCTGTTTTCGGCCATAATTTTATATTTAAATATTTTTTACTATACAAAAGCACAAAATCAAATGTACCAAAATTTGTGCTTATAAAATCGTTTTTACTGGTTGACTACCATACGGACAGACTACTAAACTTTTTTATTCGTTTTTATTATGCGTTCGTAAGTACGAAAGTACCCTAAGTAAGAGATGACAGTTAGTAAAGGGACGTGAAGGCTCTGGGTTGAGTAAACAGCGTCCATGGAAACCATCGTGGTTTATGGTAAATTCGCTGCGACCTGACTTCATTATCACCCTATAATAATTCTCTTGACAAAAAATAATTCTATATTCATAAAAAAAACAAAAAAGCAATCGTTACTTTTTTATTTCAATTTGACGCCACCAACGAAAACCGGAGGCAAAGACTAGATTTCTGATTACCTAAAATGCAATTACAATACATTAGACATCTGTCAACAATTAGAAACAAAGGCGCGTCGACACATACGTACAGACATAGTAAATCACTAATACGTACAAAACATCCCCACATTGTACTTGATTAGGGTCAGTCTTGGCCGGCAAGACGTGTAGGTGGTCGCAGAGAGTTTTTTTCACAACTTGAATTGTTAATGTGTCCACCCAGAGTGTATAAAAAGTCCATTTTATATTTTTTTTCCCTTTTTAGCGTAGATAATTAATGGATTTCCACGTGTACACTGTGTAGAGTAAATAAACTGGCAACGAAAGCAGTGGTGCAACTTCGTTCAATATTTAAAATACAAGTTAGAAAATGTATAATAATTATTTTTCAAATATAGAACACGTAAATGTACTCATATATATATAAAATAAATTTTGAAAATTTTAATTAATTCTTTTTTCAAATATAGAACGCATAAACATACTAATAAATATTAAAAATTGAATTTTGAAAATTGTAATTAATTCTTTTTTCAAATATAGAACACTTAAATGTACTAATAAATATTTAAAATACAATTCTGAAAATTTTAATTAATTCTTCTTTCGAATATAGAACGCATAAATATACTCGTATATATTTAAAATACAATATTGAAAATTTTAGTTAATTCTTTATTCATTCATATAGAACGCATAAATGTTCTCGTATAAATTTAAAACACTAATTTGAAACCCTATTTTGATTGAATTTAAACCGATTGGGCTGAGACTTTGCATGCATAAAGCTACTATGACGCAGGCATCCCCTAAGAAAGGATTCTGATAAATTCCACCCCTAAGGGGATAAATTAACGCGAGCGAAGCCGCGTGCAAAAACTAGTAAATAAATATGCTTAAAACCTATTTTCTATTCTATTATATGTACCAAATACGGCGATTGGTTGAGCCGAGGACTAACGCATCAAGAGGTGACAAATTTCCTTTAACGTTTATAATAACAGAAAGGAGTCGGAATTGTTCTGAAACACTAAAATTATTACAACTTTGATTAGAATTTCATACATTAATAATAATAAAGTTCAGTGGCGTTGTGGTTCCGCTGAATTATTTATTCTGTGGCGAGGCAGGCAGGTGACGAGCGTGCAGGGGTTCAGACCTCCGCAGTTTGCTAATCAGTACAAGATAACTTAATTAAACATATTTTTTTTTAAACATATATTAAATTATTTAACTTATGTTGTTCATTACAAAAATGACTTGATCTTTTTGAAGTTTCAACGTTAATTGTATTAAAAGCATCTCCTTAATTTATTATTATTATTTAATACTAGACATACACGTGAATTCGTCCGCATGGAATTTAACTTTATTTTTCTATAATAAAAATAGCCTAAGTTATTCCTTATCTCACATCAGGTACCTACCAAAAAAGTGCCGTCAAAATCAGTCCAGCCATTTCAGAGATTAGCCGGAACAAACAGACAGACGAGACAAAAATTGTAAAAAATGTTATTTTGATGTATATACCGTATTTATATTCATATGCTTGTAGTAAAAAACGGTTATTTTAATATTACAAACAGACACTCCAATTTTATTTCTATGTATATATGTATAGATAAAGGTTCTAGGCTAGATTTCAAGATAGGTACATACCTTAAATACTATAAAATTATTCGCTCAAGATTGATTATTAAAAAGGAGAGTTAAAAAAAACTCAAATATAGTAATTAATAAAACAGCAGCCAAATGTAGTGATTAATGATTATTAATTATTGATTAATAATTAAATAAATTCAAAACATCTGTTAGAACAAATTTACAGACCAAAGTCACTAAACGATTACTTGAATAACGAGCGTGCATGGCAATAGTTGTTCATGCACTGGATTTTCATTTAATGTTAGACATAGACACCTATATAAATATACGTTGTAAATAAACTGGCTTTTTTAAAAAAAAAAGTAATTCAATTGAAATTCTTGTCAGTTCTTCTCAATTGGATCTATATACCGAACTGGACGGTAGGGAAAAAATTAAAATTGTAATGTAAAAAATATGACAGTCATAATCGGCTAATATGTCCTACATGAATAAATGTTTTTTTTTAATTTGAATGTGAATAATAATGTAACAGTTCACACTTGACCGGTTACTTGCGCGAGTACTAAACACAGTGGTTAAAGGTTCCTTATTGGAATGAACAATGATTCCAGTAAGTTACACGCTATAATCGCAGCTTGAATGAGACGTTCCGGGCGCGTTGACCCCTTGCATAACAAACCAACAAACAAACAATACAAATAAAAGTTGGTATATTTGCAACTTCACGACTGCAATCCTAAACGGGGTAGACAGAGACTGCAAAATGGTCGATATAGTGGTGGTACACCGCCTTACTTCCGATGGTCGCGGTTTCGATTCCTCGCACGGCACAAACGTTTGTATTCATGAGTATGATTGTTTGTATCGGTCTGGGTGTTTTCTATGTATAAAATGTATTTGCGATATTACGAATTTTATTAAAAATTACGAAAATCTATGTATTTGTATCAGTTATCTAGTGGCCATAATACAAGCTTTAGCTAGCTTAACTTGGGTCTAGATGGCGCTGTGTGAATTGTCCTGAGATTATTATTATAATATGTATGTATTTACGAAAAAAATCTATCGATTTGTATCAGTTGTCTAGTGGCCATAATATAAGCTTTAGCTAGCTTAACTTGGGTCTAGATGGCGCTGTGTGAATTGTCCTGAATATTAAAAAAAAACATTATTATTATTACGTTTCTTTCGCCAGTAATAATGTATTACAAACAAATGTATTGTTTGTACAAGCCTTATCTGAGTAACAATTACTTGTTACAAGCCTCGATAAAAATACGATAGGCACATACCTAGTTAGAACAATGCGTGTTTAGTTTACCGGTCTATGAACTCGGTTTAGCAACTAACAGTTCAAATACACGCAGAAAATTTTAACATAGAAACGTACGAATTTAATATTGTTATATGGAGTTAATTCTCAGTTAATTCTCATTGAGACATTAAAAAAAAACTACAAAAAAATCTAATAATTCATATACGTGTAAAATGATATCATTTCACAGTGTTAGTTACTCATTTCTTCGAAACGACTTAACGGGTTTTAATGTAATTTTATAGGTATTAATCGGTAGCTCTTAGAATAGGTTATTATCTATTTTTTATACTCCTAAGTGACAAGGATAGAGGAAAAATTTGTTATTTAAAAATAAAATTATTATTTTAAAATATATTTTTATTTTATCCAAATTTTTACACTTCTACCATTCTACCGTCAGCCTCTATTTTTTATTAGCGATATTAATTGAAAGGCAATACAATGTTTTTACGGTCACCTAGTATTATTACTCGCCCCAGCTTCGCTCGGGTGCACATGTATTATACATATAAACCTTCCTCTTGAATCACTCGATCTATTAAAAAAAAGGATTCATAATCCGTTGCATAGTTTTAAAGATTTAAGCATAGGGACGGACAGACAGCGACAGCAACGTTATTTTATACTATGTAATGATGTGTTATTCTAATATATAAGCTATGTCAATAATAATCAGCTGGCATCCTCTCCAAACAACGGACAATAACAACCCAAACAAAAATCGAACCCAAAAACTCGAAATAGTTCCTAAACCAAATCTAAACACAAATTCCAAAAAACGGACATGGACTACGCAAAGAAAAATCGATCCTAAAAAAAGTAGTTCCTAAACCCAATCTAAACACAATAAAAGCCCACGTCACCTGCAATTAATTCCCTCGGAGTCATAAACATGGCATTTTATGGATGCGGCAAAAGACAGATGGACGAGTAATTATGGTTCGTCACAGAATGCGTCCGGCCCACGCCACGCGACGAAAAAATTACCGCGTGGGTATCCCGGGATGAGGAACCCAGGAAACCCCAAGATATACACAGAAATGTACATAAATAACATTATTGTGCGGCAGTTTGTTTTTATGCAACTTAATGGCACATAAACTGCTGGAAAATGGTAACAGTAATTCAAACCAAATCTTTATTCATGTAGATCTATTACGGACTTATGGTATGTCAGTTCGGAATGATTTCGATATAAGAAGAACTCAAATCAAACCAAAATATCTTAATTCATGTAGGTCCATTACTAGCCCCGGATCTAGGTAATGCGTGGGCAGCTCAGTATAGTCAGGAATCCCCAAGACATATACATAAATAATATTGTGTGGCAGTTTGTTTTTATGCAACTTAATGGCACTTAAAACTGATGACAGATGGTAATTCAAACCAAATCAAATAAAAAATATAAGTTTGAGAACTTAAGCACTGACAGACTGATGTCAAGTAAATTGTGTTGAATGCATTTGAAAATGAAGATATAACTGTTAATAAAGTCAATAATTAACAGCAATAGTATGTAGACAAATTGTTAATAAGTATATTGTAAAATGTTGACCGGAGTCGAAAGATGGGGGTGCGATAGGGGGCGGCATTTTTTTGTTTTAGTCCCACCTCGCAAAAAAATGAATACGCGGGGCTGCCTATTATAGACTCTTATGATATATCTATTCTATTGTCAGTTCAGAGTAATTTCAAGCTAAGAGAGCTTGTACAAAAACTTGTTTGTACACTAATAATTTACTGCTATAACTCGCCGTTAAGCGAAACACAGTTTACACCGCAAGCTGCTTAACAAATAACATTTTTCATTAATCTATTGATATATGAAAACCGTATCAATATTAGATCAGTTATAGACACATGCGGCGGGACCGGGAGGTCCCCTCTTTGTTTTATAACAAATATAGAATTGACATGACATTTCAAAATTCAAAATTCAAAAATCATTTATTCATGTAGGACATTTTAGCCGCTTATGAACGTCAAGTTTTACATTATAATTTTTTTCCGTACCGTCCAGTTTGGTATATAGATCCAATTGAGAAGAACTGGCAAGAAACTCAATTGAATTACTTTTTTTTTTAAAGCCAGTTTATTTACAATGCATTTATATAGGTGTCTATGTCTAACATTAAATGAAAATCCCGAACATGAAAACTATTGCCATGCACGCTCGTCATTCAAGTAATCGTTTAGTGAGTAATAGGTCTTGCTCAGTAAATATGATTTAACAGATGTTTTGAATTTATTTAAGGGTAATTCCAATATATCCTTTGGTATCCTATTGTAAATTTTTATACCTATTCCTATAAAAGACCTATTGACTTTTTCTAAACGATACTTGGGGACAGTAAGTTTGTCTTTCATTTGTTCAATCAATAACCTTGTGACATTTACATAAATTGTAACCTTTTAAACATGTAAATATGGACTGTTATCCTTTTTTATAGTAACTAGTTTTATTTTATCGTTATCCATATTGATGCATAAATATGATATTGTAATTTACATAAAACAGTAAAAAGGAAATCACCGACGTTATGGGAACAAAAGAAATCAATGTCACAAACACAATATATTTATGTCACACTCATAAACATGAACTGAATTTCGCATAACAATTTAAAAAATAAATATAATTATAATTTTATTTATATTCAGTCAGTTTTAGCCAAAGTTTTAACACGAAATCCTTAATATGTAATACTGTATAACATATATCTAAAAGAGTAGCAAGTTTCTTTTCATTCTTCTTGTGACGAGTCTGCGTTCCGATTGAGTTAGAATAGAATAGAATAGAAAATCATTTATTCAAATAAACTCAATTTAAGCACTTTTGAACAGTCATAACAATTTTTTTTATCTACCACTCGTTCGGAAAGCTGTCTCATCACAAGAAGAACGAGCAAGAAACTTGTGTGTTGCTCCTTTAAACAATCCTTGCAAGCTCACACTTACAAATCGAAACGCGTGAATACAAACTACCAATCAGCACCAATTTTCTTGGGTCAAACATAAATACACAATAAGATTAAATCAGTCGTAGTGATAAGAGTGGTAGAATAAAAAAAATATCACTATTTAAAAGTGCTTACATTAAGTATATTGTAATGAAGATTTATTTCTATTTCAATACGTTGAAATATTACTTAACGATTTTTTGTTTTCAAATTTGGGTTGCAATCATAATTAAGTGACAAAAAAAATGTTTTCCACCACCATTCCTGAGTCGTACAAAATGCCAATTTAAGTAACTATTGAGGCAATTAATTATATAAGTTGCCAAAGAATAATTTAATTAATCAAAATGTAATATAAATATTAATATAATATAACTACTGTAGGGATTCTAACAAAGAACCTACTTGTTATTGTCTTTTTTTTCATTAATAATACCAAATATTTATTTATTAGAATAAAATAGAAAATCGTTTATTCAAATAAACTTGAAAGCATTTTTTAATATCATGACATTTTTTTTCAATCTACAACATAACATTATATAGAATAATAAATAAAAAATATTATTAAAATTTATAATCAAAATATTATTATTATTAATAGTGTCACTCGCAACTTAATTAAACTCTAAAATCATTGAATAAACTTTTTATTCACTATATTTCAAAATATCTCCCGTGAAAATAAAAGGTTCCGAATAAATAAAAAATATTATTAAAATTTATAATCAAAATATTATTATTATTAATAGTGTCACTCGCAACTTAATTAAACTCTAAAATAAATCAATAAACTTTTTATTCACTATATTTCAAAATATCTCCCGTGAAAATCAAAGGAATAGGAACCGAATCGTCACTGCAGGAATATATACAGGCCACAAAAATCCCAAAACGTGACATAAATAACAAGTGAAGCCACTGTAATCACAATTCACTATATCTAGCTATTTAATTATTCCTAAAATAGCCATTGCAATGTATTACAATTACAACAGTGATAAACAGTTGTGGGTTTATTTCAGTGTGGTGGAGGTTCGATGCTTACAATGACGCGGCCGAGTGAATTGGCCGAATGAATGGACAGCGTCGTGTATGGTCGATAGTGGGTGGTAAAGTACTGTTTACTCGCCAATTTACGACCGTACGGACGTCAAAATTACATTCATTCGAGTGACGTGGTCAATTGACGTTGATGGCACATCCATATTAGGATTTTAACGTCTTTGAACAACAAAATGTGGAACTAGGCAGAATGGAGAATGTGGAACTATGCAGAATTGTAAATGGTGATATTATAAGAAGTGTAAATTTAGTTTGTTTATGCGGTGTTATTTGAAGACTGTTGCTGTCAGCTTGACCACTAGTCCGCGAGCCAGCAACAGGTCACTGTGATAAAATTTGGAAGTTTTCGGCTAAGAGGAAATGATTGGCGAAATTAGGCGCTGACTAACGGAGTAATCATTCTGTTTATTTTTTAATATTTTGATAACCCTATTTTATATGTCATTTTTTATTTTGTTGTGAGCCCTCTTGTACACTATACATATAAGTATTTCAATTTTTTTTTAATAGTATAGATATTCATCCTGCACCAGTCACAGACTGAATTCAAGATATCGAACTAGAAATTATTGCAAATGTATTTCATTTTTATTGGGCATATTGCTACAGTTCAATAAAATATTGTTTATATATACCAGATTTTAATGAAACAAGAATTACTTATAATTAAATTACAATTGATAACAAATATACTGTGCTGTACCAATATTTAACGATAGTGTTTCTAAGGGCTGTATTCAAGTGAATTACTGGTGGTCGCTTACGGCAAACACTCAAGAGTCTCAAATCGCAAGAGTCTCAATAATAGAACAATCGAAAAATCCGGCTCGAAGGACCAAAAATGTAGTTTTACACTTGAAATGCTCTATTCATTGTATATTAATTTTAGTATATATACATTAATATTTTCTTTCCATCTATTGTATGTATGTGTTGGCAAATAACAAGGGGAATAGTATTTTTTTTTCAGATTTACAAACTTACAAATAAAGTATACATTAACCACCAGTTATCTGATATTTTAGTAAACTAAAACTAACTTATTGTACTCAATTTACATAATACCATAAACTATACATACAATTGACCATAAACAACTTACTTTGTCTACCTATAAATGTCCATTTTAACGTAACTTCTCCTTAAGATGTGAATATTATTAATTGTACATAATTACGATAAAATAACATACCCTTAACGGTACATAAGACCTCAATTTATAATAGACAAGCCACCATGTACCGCGTAACGAATGGCCTAGACTGGACATCGACGCATGACGTTGTACATCGTACATTGCGCCTTTGTCATGGCTTCCATTTTATTAATGCCGTCAAGGCATTTGTGCGACGCTGTATGAGTTATATACGACGGAATACCGCGGTCTTAGTGGTAGCGGGTTGCCCGCTTATAATTAAGATCAATTCGCAATGTTGTTTTCCTAGAGTAAACCTCTCGGATACAATAAAAAACAACTATAAATAAAGCGAACAATAATATAGATATAAGTGAGTGGAAAAATCACATGAAAATATTTTTTTTCTACGAGATTACTCAAAAACTCTTAATATAATATAAAGTAAAGTCACTTCCGTTGTCTGTTCGCTTAGATTATTTAAACTACGGAACGGATTTTAATTAAATTTTCAGCAATAGATAGAGTAATGCAAGGGGAAGGTGTACATGTAAAATGCATATACACGAGGACGTGCGAAGCCGGGGCGATTATCTAGATAGTAATAAAAAATAGCAATTCCAATGTAACAAGTAATCAAAATTAAAAGTATTAATTTAGCCACACGAGACTCGATATTGTTGTTTTATTTAAATCCGGGTACTCGTTGTTTACAAACTGCTAAAAAACTGCCGTTACTAAAAACATTATTTATGGTTCTTGATATTTTTAATCTCTCATAAAGATTTTGCTCTTTAAAAATAATTATAATATTATAATTAATACCTATACGGTAATTAAAAAGGATAAATTTTATGATCCTTGAATTTGAAATGAAATTTGTGTATGAAACTTGTATTTCTTATATTGAATTGAATGCCAAATGATTATAGACTTGAACACTAGTGCAATCTGGAAAATTATATTAGTCAAAGACTTGCGTAACACGACATCCATACGGCCTCATGTCTAGCGGTTTAGCATATCGCTCAGCTTCCAACAGTCACAGGTTCTCAGCTAGCATCTCGAGAATCTAGCGGGTAGTTTGCAATTATCGAGTGTCTTATATATATATTATGTATGAATTTAGAAAAAATATTGCGCAAGCAACGTACTCAAAACACAATCTAGAACTTTAATTACTGCAAATATAAGTTTTATAATATATAATATATATATATAGATAAATAAACATGCGACGGTAGAGCGGATGGGTCCCAGAGTCTACATATATACATACAATTGCAATTATATGTCGTTTTTACATCAGATTTTAAGAAATCATTACAAACACTATTGATAATTAATATATCTATTACATATCATATGATCATTATTGAAATAAATATTAAGTTACAAACATTATTAATATTTAATATGTAATAAATATTATTATTACTGAAATAAATATAAAATATAAAAATAAATTAATTTATAATGCCGCTGTCAGTGAGACCGCAGCCCTAGAGACACTGCATTTCACACGTGGGTGTACGTACAGTATTTCTGTTCTTAACGCCATTTCAAAGGGATTTGATTTTACAACAACATTGTGTTATTACAGTAATATGTATGGACGCGTATTTACATTGACTACTTTATTGCTTTAAGACCGAGTTGAGTGCTCATTGATATAAAATATAAATATGGTTGAGTCGTGACTAAGCCGCGTCTAGTTTGGACATCATCAATGACTTAACAGTGTCTGGGTATATATTTCTTAGCATAATGTTTCAGCTTATTTGCAATAAGAAAAAAAAAATTAAAAGTACTACTTGCGTGCCATAAGCGTTTAGTGGATTAGTACATTGCGTGCTTCGCAATTTGGGATGATGGATTCGATTTTTGATAATACAAATTGATGTATTGGTTCCGTTTTTTTAAGTACCTACGACATTTGTGAATATCTAAATATATATAACTCAAAGGTGACTGAATAGTGATTTATCAACGCACAACCCAAACCACTGGACGGATCGGGCTGAAATTTGGCATGCAGGTAAATGTTATGACATAGGCATCCGCTAAGAAAGGATTTTGATAAATTCCACCCCTAAGGGGATAAATAATGCGAGCGAAACCGCGGGCAAAAGCTAGTTTGTCCGTATGACCGGTGGAGATAAACAGTATTAGCTTTAATTTAATTCAATTCCTCTAACATCAGCACATTTAAATGTGACCAAACATATTCAGTACATAGCCATCTATACTTTTTTTTTCATAAATGATAATAAAATGGTGCACCCGCCTGCGCTAACGGGTTACGCTGGCGGGGCACCAGTGGAGGATGATAAGATGAGCATGAGGTTAGGTCAATTTGCCATCGTGATTAAATAACCAGGAATTAACCACGATGGTTTCCAGGGAGAACCGCCTGGAGGTCGACCTAACCCACCTAACCAATGTACCAACATTGATACCAATGGGGATACTAGACCCCTTACTAACAATCGCCTTCTCCCCTAGTCCCCTATATTGCAACAGATATTTCTTCGTGTAACTGCTAGCCACAGTTTGAAATAATCTGTCAAAAACAGCATATATAAATATATACAAACATATACATACAATAAAATACCAGAGTCTGTTATAAATCGGCCAGAAAAAAGATTTACATGTCAAATAAAACACTTCCTTTGCAAAAAAGCTTACTATAAAATTGAAGAATTCGTTAACGATAATAATGTTTTTATAGAAAAACATTAAATCCATAGCACTGACAATATTATCTGATTACACTAATAATGAGTGCGTAGCGATTTCTATGTTGATTATCGCATGCCTCTTACTTATTATACTGAATTATTTATATAAAAAAACATCTATTATAAAGAGCAACACACAAGTTTCTTGCTTATTCTTCTTGTGATGAATCTGCATTCCGAATGAGTGGTAGAATCAAAATATGACAATTCAAAAGTGCTTGTAATGAGTTTATTTGAATAAAGATTAATTCTATTTCTATTTCTATACATAAGACTAAGAATATTGCGACTTCAAAAATGATTTATCACAATATACATACAACAACACCAAAAAAGCACAAATATGAATCAATTCATTAAGATTCATGAAATATTATGTCCATATGCATGCAAAGTCTCAGTCCGATCGGTTTAAAATTGACAAAGTTTCATACAAACTTTCATCCCCTATTTAATCCACTTGGCGGTAGAATTAATCAAAATCCTTTCTTAGCGGATGCCTACGTCATAACATCTACCTGCATGCCAAAGTTCAGCCCGATCCGTCGAGTGATTTGGGCTGTGCGTTCATAGATTACTATGTCTTGTCACCTTTGAGTTATATATATATATACATGCTATGTCTACATAAACATATACATTTATTCTTAAAAAAAATACAATGCTGATAACTCCAATTGCAATACATTACCTCTGTCACAACTTCAGTCAACAAAGGTTTATCGCAGAAAAACTTCATTGCAAAGTCCAGTTACGACCAACTACAAATAGTTATAAAAAAAACTCTGACGGAGTCTCCAGGATCGTCGCAGGCGCAGCTTCTCGTGGGCGTGGAGACGCATAAACATGCTACCATCTTCTTCCAGCGAATACAGCTGTCTCTTTCGAGGAATGTAAATGATGATGCCTTATTTATTATCTCGCGGTGCATTATCAGGACTTACTGAGACGGATATTGTACGCGAAATGGCTGTTGAGGAACCATTGTACTATGGGAATGTATGGCGATTTCTTACTATAGATTGCAACTGATTATCGTCTATTGTCGAATAGGCCGTTTCGTAGTTTAGTATACAAATAACATAACGTCTATATGAAGAGACTAGCTGTACTCGCGACTTTGTCCGCGTGGAATTTTATTGTATTTTTCTAAAATAAAAGTAGCCTAAGTTACTCCTTATTACATCAGCTACCTGCCAAAAAATGTCCCGACAAAATCGGTTCAGCCATTTCAGAGATTAGCCGGAACAAACAGACAGACAAAAACTGTAAAAAATGTTATTTCAATATTACAAACAGACACTCCAATGTATATAGATTATAAATGTGAAAGTAAGGATGTTTGTTACACTTTCACGAAAAAACTACTGAACCGATCATCATGAAATTTTGTACACATGTTCTTGGAGGTATTATAATGAACATAACATACTTTTTATTAAAAAAAAAAAACAAAAAAATCAATATTTTGATACTACAGCTCCAGTACTGGCTGCTAGCCAGTAATTAAGTTATGTGATCGAAACCGCGGGTAAAAGCTATTAGTTAATAATTAAATTAAATAAACTTAATGAGGATTTGCATGTGTATATATGCTTATTCACACCCAACTCAGTGTCGTAGAGAGATGATTACTCGATCATTTTTAATCGAAGACGAATTTTAATCAATCTTTCTCCAAGTTGGATGTTCACGTCTGAGCTTTATCGGTTTTTACGTCCAACCAAGTGATCGAAGCTGAATAACTTGAACACTTTTGAACTGTTAATTGATAGAATTGTGATATTATGGAAATCTATTTTATTTGAAACCCTGATTGTATGAATGTTGAATGAGTGGCAGGTGAAGTGTCATTCAGTTTGGAATAACATAGTATAAAACAAACTCGCTGTCGCTGTCTATCCCTATGTATGTTTAAATCTTTAAAACTAAGCAACGGATTTTGAAGCGGTTTATCTTAATAGATAGAGTGATTCAAGAGGATGGTTTATATATATAATACATATATGATGGTAGGCTAATTGATGGCGCCAATGAATACATTAGAGGAAGTATGAAAGTGGCGCCGGTGTCAGAGAGGTTGAAGAGTAATCGTCTATCATGGTATGGACATGTAATGCGTAGGAATGAAGATAATATTTTAAAAAAGGTGTTACATATGAATGTGGATGATTATAAGAGCAGAAAAAGGCCGAAAAAGAGATGGATGGACTGTGTGAAAGATGATATGGTAAGAAAGGGAGTAAATAACGCGATGACTGCGGACAGGGATGAATGGAAGCGAAAAACATTACGACGACCAGAAATAAATGGGATAAGGAAGAAGCAGATGATGCTATTTGATGGCGCCATCTAGTCCCAAGTCAAGCAGAGCTTGTGTTATGGTTATTAGATAACAAATATAAATATTTAAACATATATTTTTTGTAATTATTTGCGTAATATTCATAGAAAAACGCATACCGATACAGTACCTTCGAGATGCCTTTGATAGTAAGTTATTTCAGTTTCTGGTAGACATACAAACATACATGATATTAGATAGATTCTGATGTGGTGCCGCGGGGTGAGGTGCAGGGGGAGGGGTGAGTTGAGATGGTAATAAGCCGCGGCACCTGTGGATCAACTTGTTGCATCTAGTTCGGGGTTGATGCAAATTAGTAATGCACGGTAACCAGCAACATACGGCGCGAAGAGTGAAAGGGTTCACGCGGCGCTCACTGTGGAAAGTTGTAGCTGATATAACTCAGCGTAGTCGCCGCAAGACTTTGTATAAAGTCAGGAAACTTTGTATAAAGTCGGCTACTTTTGCGGCTCTGTAGCATCTTTTTTTTCAGTCTATAAGGGGCAAATGCGTATATAGGCCAAAAAATACGGGAATTTAGTTTTTTAGCCGGGACAAATAAAATCAAAATTATATATATCATTCTTATTTTTTTTTTTATATCTTTCTGAGGAGCAAGTCAGCTTTAAGATAATTTTATTGGTTTTAACATATTTCTAAAAATCAATACAATTATAATCGTGATTAAAAATGTTTATCAACTCGCTTTTTATTAAAGTAGGGGTACGAATGTTGTGTGTGTGAGTACTTTTGACTAGCATAGATCGATCGATTTAATAATAAAAACGGAACACGGCTCGAATACACAGGGACAGAATCAGTCCCACCGGGACATTTTAAACTAAGCCTAAAATATGTGACGTCCCTGGAAATACGGGAAGTGTGGTAATCTAATGGCAACGCATGACTGGGTCGTTGGCGTCACGTGATAACGTGATACGGTTGGTTCTGTTGGTATGTGTATTGTTGTAATTTTGAGTGTTTTGGAATACTTATGTAAGTAATAAAAGGAAAGAGATTGTTCTCCGAACGGAGAGCGTCAAAAAATGGATGAACTAAATAGTATAGGAACAGAACTGTACAGAAGAAACTTAAATATAGGTTTAGAATATTTTTATCAGCGATTTACATATATTATATATGTATATACATACATATATGTAATTATCCTAATACAAACGCAAAAGTTTATGAGTATGGATGTTTTATACTTTTTCACGCAAAAACTACTAAACAGATTTTGATAAAACTTTACAGTAATATTAAAGAAATCAAGAATTTATTTAAACCAAAAACAAAGTTATAACAATAACATATTAAATGTAAACAACTACATTAGTTTACAAAAAACTGTGTTGCAGCTATTTGCGCCCATCTCCAGAGCATTGTATACAATTTAAATAAAAACAACATACATAATAATATATACATAAAAATATACATAACTAGTACATCAGAATAACATAAAGACTATTTTTTTTTTAATTTATATATTTAAAAATAACGCGGGTCACTGTGCGGGCACAGCTACTATATTTATATATGTCTTTGACATATATATAAATATACTAGCCACTAAAGAATTATGATGTTAAAAAAATATTCATACTAGGATCATATAATTGGGTACATTTTATTTCCTTTTCTCTTTCGCGTTCTGGAAATAGTTTCATACGTAGCAATATGGACAAGGTACGCCTCGATGTGCTTCCTTCCAGTCTACGTGTATAAGGGCTGCAGATAAAGAGGAAATCAAAATAATCCAAGTGCACAGAATCAATCGGAGCGATCAGACATGGCTCCCGAACAATGAAGCTGGGACAATGGCTCTCATCGGTCCGCGGATGGCACGCGATCATCTCACGGCGAGATTGACCGTGGCAGATTAATCGGGTCCTGATTAAAAATACAGATCAAACGTACACTTGTTTGTTTTGCTCACTAGCAGATACCGCAGTTCTGTTCCCATGTATTATAACCTATTTTGTTCAATGATCTATACTCTATGAAGAGAAAGAAATTTTCAACTTTTAAGTTAAGTGTTTGTTGAATTTATCTGTTACATTGAACAAAACAACATATATTTACTTTTTATTATATTTAAAGAGGAAATATATGTTTTTTTGTACAGGTAACATCAGATGTGTTACGTACCCTTTGCCATCCCTTAATAAACCATCAAATATTCATAAACGACGGGTTTAAAATAATAAAACTATTACCAAATTAAGCAAAGCATATATTATATGTATTACACAACTAATATAAATACATACCTAATTCAATTTTTTTTTGTAAATACATACATAATATACACAATACACAGAATGCACCCAGCCCAACACAAACAATCACACTCATAAATGCACTGTGGGAAGAACCCGCGACCGTCCGGAGTAAGGGAGTGTACTAAATTGCTAGACCACCGTGATTATCCTCCTATATTTTTGATATTAAAATATAAAACTTTATAGAAGTTTCATTGCACCAATTATAAGTCTTAACCAATTTTTTTGCTACAGATCATTAATAATGCTACAATTGTTGATTGCAGTACATTGTACATCAAATGCTAAAGACCGAGGTGTACCTGGAGCGCGGATAGCATTAACTCCCTAATAAGTACAGCACAGCATAATGAAATCCGGCGTGGTAGATCATTATCGACAATTTCGCAATATAATTTATAGCTGGTAAACGTCTCGGGTGCACCGGGATGTGCGGACGCCGATAAAACTCGCTATTATCTTATACAGGCGCCGTTAGCACACTGAGTGCTTTATTCATAAAAATGTTGCGCATTTTATAACCTAACTACCTGCATGTTCTTTATAATGGATTTATAATTTATACGCCTATAAGCGGGGTTAAGAATTTATTATACACTAGCGTTAGCCCTTGCTTCGCTTGCATGTACTGCTACTGCAGTACCGGTGTATGTAAAGAAAATTATATACCTAAATTGTAGCAATGATAGAGAAAATTATATCGAAATATATTTCTTTGTTTAGAAGTAGAGGCCGCAACAGAGACACGAAAATAACAACTTTCCTTTACTATACTGTTTAAAACTATTTTCTACATACTCCTTTTTTTTTATAAGAGGAAATCCGTCATGGAGATCCACACGCCCCGGGGGAGGCCTGCGGATACTGCCCGACTCCTACCGGCTAAACCCCCTTGGTGTCCACTGCTCGCTACTGGCGCCAGGGTTACGGGATCGACATTGCAGTCCGCCGTGACTTCAGCAGCGCGGGCTCTGCAGCCCCCTCCGTGAGAGGCGCGCGCGGACACTACGTGCGCCTACTCCTAGACTCACCCTCCTTAGGTGATGGCAGACGCCCCTGCGTCTGCCGCCGAGAGGCTCTGGGTTCTACATACTCCTGTCTCAAGCTAATCCAACCCGATCCCTTATTCGTCTATGACAATATAACATGTGTATTACTAAAAAAAAAACTAAAAATTTGTGCAATATTGTTCCGGAGAAACATGTGACTAAAATCTATTGATTACAAAAATAATCGTTCACTCGTAATGCGATCATGTTTTATAGATAACTGGCATTTGCTTGCAGCTTCGCTCGCATTAATTTATCTCCGTAGGGGTGGAAATTATCAAAATTCTTTCTTAGGAGATTCCTACGTCATAGTAGCTTTATGCATGCAAAGTCTCAGCCCGACCGGTTTAAAATTTCTTTCATTCCCAATTTTATCCCCTTGGGGGTCGAATTAATCAAAATCATTCCTTAGCGGATGCCTACGTAATAACATCTACCTGCACGCCAAATTTCAGCCCGATCCGTCCAGTGGTTTGGGCTGTGCGTTGATAGATCACTATGTCAGCCATCTTTGAGTTATATATATTTAGATATTGCGTAAAATCTACAGATCATCAAATCATGTCACGCTTGATCGAAAATAAATCTCACCACGCTCGGAAAAACATTCAGATACATCCTTTTTGAATAGAGTATCTATAAAAAAGCATGTATGAATTGATAAGTAATACTTAAAACAGTTCACAGTTCGTTAATATCTTGTTATTTATAATAGAAAATAGCGTAAGCGTCTTATATTTGTAATTGGTGGTAAAATGGAATATTCTAGACCGGCGCTCTCAGTGTACCACCAGCTTGTAGGTCCCTTATTACTCTAACATCGTAGTGTTGTCCATTAAACAGGCACGGCCAAGGTGCGTCTTATCGTTAATTACCGGTTCAACTTACCGGTAAACCGATTACTGACGTGATTTACCTGTACATGTTTCTTATAATTTCGCTATTTTCAATTAGCTAGGCTTTTAGATTATAAGTTCAAACTATAGTACATCAATTGAACATTGATGTAGTTTGTAAATATTCGTTACACGATAAACAAAGATTTTGCTGTTGATTATTAATTCTCCACTAGCTGTTCCCGCGACTACGACCGCGTGGAGTTAAACTTCATTTTTCTAAAATAAAAGTAGCCTAAGTTACTCCTCATTACATCAGCTACCTGCCAACAGTCCCGTCAGAATCGGTCCAGCCATTTGAGAGATTAGTCGAAAATTGTAAAAAATGTTATTTTGGTGGATGTACCGTATTTATATTCATATGCATGTAGTAGAATGAGAGATGTAAGGTTGTATGGAAGTGTCGTATTTTTCAAAGCTAGATGCTAAAAACTTACTTTTAAGTCTGTTGATTGCATTGTATGGAATTCTGTATTGTCATTTTTGAAGGTAAAACGATTAAATTTTTTTTTGGGTTAGGCCATTAAATTTTTTTTTATTATTTGGTCATGCGGACGTAGTCGCGTGTACAGCTAGTATTGTTATATAAATAATATTAACTTACCTGAAGTAAATTAACTAATTTATTAACAACAAATAACATAATGTGTATGTGTGTGTATCTGTTTATGTAAATAGAGTAAATACCTAATATACTTACATAGAAAACACTCGATACAAACAACAATACTCATGAATACAAATATTACCGAGCGAGGAATCGAACCCACGACCATCGGTAAAGCAGTCTGTTAAAAATCTATTAGAAGGAACGTTAGAAATGGTAGTGTCAAAGTGAATAGGGCTACATTGTACAATGTAGCGCAACAAGTTGATCCACAGGTGACGCGGCTCGTTAGCATTGCGCCCTATCTCCTCTCCTCTCCTCTCCTCTCCTCGCGAGGTAATCACACAAGACAGCAAGGGCTGGGACGCTGAGATTGATTAGTTTGCAACTGCCGTGGCTTCGCCATTTTTCTTTGTGACACTTGCTTTTACTTGTTGAGTGCTGTTAGGATTCCAACGTCGCACATTTGTTATGTCCAAAGCATTGATTTGTTATAAAAAAAGAGGAATTTCTATAAAAAAAAATTGCGAAATCCAGCTCTTAATTGATTTTAATGATTCATTATTAATAGATGTTATGGAGATATAATGCGTAGGAATGAGGATAATATTTTAAGAAAGGTATTACATATGAATGTGGATAGTTATAAGGGCAGAGGAAGGCCGGAAAAGAGATGGATGGACTGTGTGAAAGATGATATGGTAAGAAAGGGAGTAAATAATGAGGTGACTGCGAGCAGGGATGAATGGAAGAGAAAAACATATTACGACGACCACAAATAAATGGGATAAGGAAGATGCAGATATTGATTATCAATCAATCATTACATAGTACAAAACAAAGTCGCTCTCGCTGTCTGTCCCTATGTACCTATGCTTAAATCTTTAAAAATGCAATGGATTTTGTATCGGTTTTTTTAACAGATAGAGTGATTCAAGAGGAAGGTTTATATGTATATACATGTACAGCCGTAGCTAATTATTGATAACTATTTTTCGATAAACGAAATTAAGAATTAATGCTATAGTAGATTAAAACTATGCAATTTTTTTTCTTTTTTTTTCCTTTTACCACCGCACCGCTCGCCATCGACAGGTGGTTTTACGAACAGTTTTCAACTTACACTTAACTTCCTGCCGAACCCACGATTAACGATTTACCATCAACGATGGGCAGGCGTTCATAGGCTACGGTAACCATTTACCATCAGATGGGCCGTATGCTTGATTGCCACCATCGTAGTATAAAAAAAAATGGATTTTGTATCGGTTTTTTTAACAGATAGAGTGATTCAAGAGGAAGGTTTATATGTATATACATGTACAGCTGTATCTAGTTATTGATAACTATTTTTCGAAGTGAGACATCAGGTGAGACTGCGGTCAAAAGCGTTCAAATTTTTATGTAAAAAAAAAATACGACTTTAGTCTGAGGGCACCGCTAGGGGTTCGAACCTCGGCTCAAGCCGTCGTAATTTCGATCCCAGTTTGAATTGGACGGAGGATCGATCGGAGGACCTATAATCGATATCTACCTACGAGAAACTTTTACAACTACTGTACATATTAAGATGCGTATATTCTAAAAACTGTTCGACATCCGTAACAAGCAATGTCGCACACTGTACCGATTATCCGCGTATTTATCTATACATATAAATAAAATTGGAGCGTCTGTTTGTAATATTGAAATAACCCTTTTTTACTACATGCATATGAATATAAATACGATACATTCAGCAAAATAACATTTTTTACAATTTTTGTAAGTCTAATCTCCGAAATGGCTGGACCGATTTTGATGGGAATTTCTTTGGCAGATAGCTGATGTAATAAGAAGTAACTTAGGCTACTTTTATTTCGGAATAATTATATTAAATTCCACGCGGACGAAGTCGCGGGTACAGCTAATCTAACGATAAATCTCGTCAACTCGCGGCCGTTCTAAATACGAGCGGTGTAAACATAACGGTCGCCGGCAAATAGATCAAAGTGCGAATTTCGAAATGTCACGACTATATGACTTATTCGCTCGTGATAGTTCAACGCGCGAACCGGAGTGCCGTATCTTTTGTTTAATTGTGAATCTATCGATTATAGAATATGCCCTTTATTGACTTTTTTATTGTGGATTTTAATAATAATAATATTTATTGCAGTTAAAGGTTGTGTTACATAATTAAGTTGTACATAAGAGTCAATAATTTTAACATACAAGTGTAATTGTGCCACCTGAACTAGTATAAAATTATACTGTATCTCAGATGTCACATAACATAACATAACATAAATAAACATAACATAACATTTAATGGCAAATTATTACTCATTGCGGTTGTAATTACATCAGCAACAGCTGAGGCAGCTCCTATTGCCAATTTTCTATGCTGTTTTTATTTCTTATACATTTGCTACCTGCCAATAAAAGTCCCGTCAAAATCGGTCTAGCCATTTCAGAGATTAGCCGGAACAAACAGACAGACAGACGGACAAAAAACGTAAAAAAAGTTATTTTGGTGTATGTACAGAGCTCGTGTTATGAGTACCTACAAAACAACTGATATAAATATTAACGTATATTTCAAAGTCGTGGTCGCTGTCTGTTCTTAGAATCTTTAAAACTACGGAACGGATTTTGAAGCGATTTTTTTTGTAGATACAGTGACTCTATAGGAAGGTATATGTATAATACAAGTACACCCGCGCGAAGCCGGGGCGAGTAGCTAGTATACAATAACAAGACAATATCTACCTAACAAGTATATATACAAAACACGAGTCAACGCAACACCTGCTGGAAGTGAACCTGCGAACGTCAAGTCACGACTTACATGTAACCAGACGAACATTCCGATCACCAATGTACTGGTGCAACCACGATGTCTTTAGTATTATATACATTGAAGTTAAGGAGATCATACGAGGATAAATGTACAGAAATGTAACAATCACTACTACTCATTTAATCTTATTGTGTTTTTATATTTGAGCCTAAATAAATTAGTGCTGGTTGGTAGTTTGTATTCACACGTTTCGACTTGTAAAATGTGAACTTACAAGGATTGTTTAAAAGAGCATACACAAGTTTCTTGCTTATTCTTCTATTATGAGACAGCTTATGAATAAGCGGTAGATTTAAAAAAATGTAGACTATTCAAAAGTGTTTCAATTAAGTTTATTAGTAGTAGTATTAGTATCCATAACACAAGCTCTGCTTACCGTGGTACTAGATGGCGCTGTGTTAATTGTCCAGAGTTATTTATTTATTTGTATATATTGGTTTATAAAATATATTCCCAATTGTACCGGGATGACGAGGTAACTCGCTGGCACGGAACAAATTCAAACAAAATACAAAAGCATAATGGATTTTTATTAATTATTTAAATAAATTAAATAATATAATTGAAGTACGGGTTTTATAACTATCAATTGATAAAATTGAAGTGTCTGTTTGTAATATTCTAATAATCATTTTTTATTGCATGTACTTACATAAATATAAATATGGTACGGTACATACACCAAAATAACATTTTGTACAATTTTATTTTTTCACTTTACATTACTATACATTAGGTGTAGTATAGTTTAGTTTATTATTATTATATATTATTATAATATATTAATTTAAATTTATTACTAGTATTTACATAACCTAATTGTACAACTAAGAACCTAAAATTAAAAAGCTTAAAAAAAAAAAAATATGATGACTAAAATATATTATTAAAAGGGATCCCTTTAGGCAACGTTCCGAAGATACTGGCAGCGTTCCCTCTTTGAATAGCTAGACTAATTCTTTGTCCAAGGTAGCTGCCAGCTCTTCGGTCTTCTGTGATGTCGACTAACCTTTTCGTTATTTCTTTGAAAAGTCTTATAGCGCTAGGACCCCACGGACCAAGGGTCTCGACACCGAATGGGACGAATTCATATTCGGGGCCAGCGTGTCTATCAATTTATTATAAAAAACAACAACAATTAAATAAATAAACAACAAATAACCCTGGACAATTAACAAAGCGCCATCTAGTCCCACGGGAAGCAGAGCTTGTGTTATAAGTACCTACTAGACAACTGATATAAATACATAGATTTTTTTTGTATATACATACATAATATATAGAAAACACCCAAACCGATACAAACAATCATCAATACAAATATTTGCACCGTGCGGGGAATCGAACTTGCAACGTACTAAACCACTATACCACCGAGACAATTGCTATGAAACTTAAGTAATGCAACTGCGAGTACACATTCCAGGTAAACACTATTGAAGGCAGCCGACACCGCTCGCCTCAGTTATTGATAGAATTTATCAGCGACCTCGCTCCCCGCTGGCGCGAGTGACAAGCGATAGCGGATAATGAAACTACACCAATTAATACCCTATCGCGAGATATCCGTGATTTATATGCGCATGCGCTTATAGCAAATGATCAGGGATAACAAGCGCAGATAAATACGACCGGTTACAAATAGAGTCTACAGAGCTAACTTTCTCTGATTGATGAGAGATCGTGAACGGAATGGCTTCCCGCTAAGACAAGACGGGTTCGCCGTTCGAGTCCCATTTCGCAACTAATTGGAAACGAAGGGGTCGCTTTATATATTATATATAATATGAGTTATTGAAGGAAATATGAATTGAACATATTATAGTAAATATAGTATAGCGTTAGCTATAAGACCAACTTTTGTACTTGTTTTTTCCTTTCTTGGTGCAATATATGTTTTAGTTACAATTTTCAGACGAGTATAAAGTGGGCGTCTATAAATTACGTGAGATGTTTAAGGGGGGGAGGGGGTCGAGTCAAATCTTATCTAATCTTAGGTCGTCATCTTATTTGCCGAGACTAGTAATCAATATTGCTGAGAGTCTCTCCAGAGAGGGGGGTACACTTATAACTCTCAGCAATGTTGATTACTAGTCTTAACTAGTCGTAAATAAAAGCACGAAGCAAATATTTCTTTCTTTTTACAATAATGATCCAACGCGTTTACGTAAGAAACCCACATTAAGAAAAATCTCACTTGAGATGGGGGGTGGGGGATGGGGGGGTGGAATAAAATCTCATGACATCTCACGGGGGGGGGGGGACAGAAAATTAAAAAAAACACCTCACGTAATTTATAGACGCCTCCAAATTATAAGATGTGCCACTGGATATGCATGATCCATTCTGAAATATTACGATATCAACCCTTCATATTCTGCACTTACACTGCCGTATCTCAGCGATAAACCGAAACACAAGTTACATAGCACCACGCAGACGATTTTGTACAACATGTGTTACATAGATTTTTATAAATAAACTAGCTGCACCTACGACTTCGTCCGCGTAGAAATTAACTTATTTTTCTACAATAAAAGTAGCCAAGTTACTCCTTATTACATCAGCTACCTGCCAATGAAAGTCCCGTCAAAATCAGTCCAGCCATTTCAGAGATCAGCCAGAACAAACAAATAGACAGACAGACAGACAATAATTGTAAAAAATGTTATTTTGGTGTATGTGCCGTATTTATATTCATATGCATGTAGTAATATTATTTTATTTCCATATTACAAATTATAGTTATAATTATATTACAAACTCCAATTTTATATGTGTATAGATTATCTAATATTATAACACACATAATGGAAAAATGAGTTCTTTTTTTTTCATTGACGACTTAAAAACTTAACAGTGTTATTTTGGGCATGTTGGGCATATTCGTAGTATTTAGAAACTGAAAATGATGTTTATTATTTATTTATTAATATTTTGGAAAATATATAAGTTATCAAGTAGGATTAATAAACAAATTTATCTAATATTATTATAAATTAATATTATTTTTCTAATGCTCGCTGATCGTTCATAAATTGCATCACAACTATAAACTTGTAGGAGCGCAGTACGCCGCGTCAGGCCGCGTTAAGATCATAGCGGGCGAACTCTGTTACCTGAAGTTAGCCGCGAGTCGTGGTCGCGCCTGTTGCGTCCCATTTACCCGTTAGTGTGAAGCCACCTTTATAACAGTTCATTTATAAAGTATTAGTTGACCGGTCAGCTTCTTTCGACTTCGCCTGCATCAGACTTACTTAACATTTATTAATATAATTATATTAATAAATGTATCTTTTTAATTATAGCTTATGTCTTATTCTAGAATAGAATAGAATAGAAAATCATTTATTCAAATAAATTTACATTGAAGCACTTTTGAATAGTCATCACATTTTTTTTAATCTACCGCTCATTCGGAAAGCTGTCTCATCACAAGAAGAACGAGCAAGAAACTTGCGGGTTGCTGTTTTAAATAATTTTATTCTTACTATACATTCTGATGTATATCTAGATGATACTGTAAAGTTTCATCAAAATCCGTTCAGTAGTTTTTGCGTAAAAAAGTAACAAACATCCATACTCAAAAAACTGTCGCGTTTTGGAATATTATAAAATAAGATTAACAATATTTTGAAAGGTGGGTTTCGAAAACGAACTCCGTTACCTGAAGTTAGCCGCGACTCGTGGTCGAGCCTGTTGCGTCCCATTTACCCGTTAGTGTGAAGACATCATCATCATCATCTGCTTCATTTATATTTATTTGGGGTCGGCGTAATATGTACATATATTATAAAGTATAATTATAAAGTACTAGTGGTCGCCCTATGGTCTAGAGCCTAATTTAAGTACCAAAACTAACCTAAACATAAGGGTAAGGCACCTGGAATGTTATTATATGTACGGTGTCAGATTACAAGCACTAAGTTCTGTGTATTACTAGCTGCACCCATGACTTCGTCCGGGTGCAATTTAACTTTATTTTTCTAAAATAAAAGTAGCCTATTTTACTCCTTATTACAAACAGACACTCCAATTTTATTTATACGTATATATGAGATGTTTTAATTATTCACTCGAATATTTTAGAACATATCTTCTCAAGTTTACTGTTACCATAAGTTGAGTAAACAATATTTCAACAAAGTTATGTTTAAATTACGATTTAAGTTATATATATTATTAATTAAGTTATATATAAATATTATTAATTAAACGATTAAACTTTACTGTACTGTGACTGTGAAACTTAATTTGTATGTTTGTTAGTTACATTACTCTGATTTTTGCTGCCGCAGCTAATCTTGAGAAGCTAGTCTTTAGTCAACTATAATTGCGAAACTAGATATGTCCTTCGCGGGTTTGGAGTCCCATCTGCACTCGCCTCCTAACGTACGGTGGAGCTGTAAAGGCCAGCTGCGGCCAACAGCATTAGAGTAGTCCGAAAAAAAAAACGTATTTAGTGACTCTTTGATTTTTACCTCTTCAACATGTCTTCATAAAGATCATACATCTATTCGAAATTAGGGATACGATACATTCGTACGCTAAAATAAGCCGGTAAATGCTAGTGTAAAACAATTTGTTACACCAACTAGCTAATAAGATGAACATAAATAATAGACATTTTAGCTGCCCACACCTACAACACACTCACATAATGATGCCACTAGAAAATTTTAATACAGATGATATATACCGATATTATATCACAATTTCATTATTACTACCAATAAAACGTACAAATTGCTCTGAAAATATAACAGTTTCCTGTATTTATTTGATTAAACAGTTAATAAATTTCTTTTATTATGGCAACACTCGAAATTTGAACAGATTTAAATTTCGAATTGATTCCACGGTGTTTGATTTTGTCGCGGAAACGTTAGTACAGATTTAAATTTCGAATGATATTTGAATTTGTCGCGGAGATGTTAGATAGATAGATAGAATTCATACTCATACTTCAAATTATGACGTAATCATTTGAAGTACGAGTTCATTCGTTCGTTTCATTTTAAATACGCCCCTCCGAACGATCCCCCGTCCAATTCAAATGGGGACCGATGTTACGACGGCCTAAGAGGTTCGAACCCCTAGCGGTGCCCTCAGACTAAAGTCGTATCCGTCAGGCGGGAGTTGGCCTTCAGCCGCTCCATAAGTCCTTCCGCGGGTTTGGAGTGCATCTGCACTCGCCCCCTATCGTCCGGTGAAGCTGTAAAGGCCAGCTGCGGCCAACAGCATTAGAATAATCCGAAAAAAAAGTCACTTTAAATAGTGTTTCCCAACCTCCTTAGCCTTTCTAAACTCTACCCCTCCACCCCGTACTATCAAAAATTTAATTGTTCATTGAAGAAATTTAAATAATAAGTTTTAGGAAGAAATCAGTAGGGAAATCTATGAAACAGTAAGTAAATTTTCAAAACATAATGAATTCACATTCCATATAAAGAATGAATATATTAGAGGAAGTATGAAAGTGGCACCGGTGTCAGAGAGGTTGAAGAGTAATCGTCTATCATGGTATGGACATGTAATGCGTAGGAACGAGGATAATATTTTAAGAAAGGTGTTACATATGAATGTGGATGGTTATAAGGGCAGAGGAAGGTCGAAAAAGAGATGGATGGACTGTGTGAAAGATGATATGGTAAGAAAGGAAGTAAATAACGCGATGACTGCGGACAGGGATGAATGGAAGCGAAAAACATATTACGACGACCAGAAATAAATGGGATAAGGAAGAAGCAGATGATGATGAATGAATTTAATAAAGACTCTATTTTCTAATTGCCCCCCTTTTCACTGGAAACACTGCTTTGAATAGTTTATATTACATTTATTTCATTACTTTTAAATGTTCAAATCTATACATATAAATAAAATTGGTGTGTCTGTTTCTAATATTAAAATAGCCGTTTTCTACTATATGCATATGAATATAAATACGGCGCATACACCAAAATAATATTTTTTACAATTTTTATCTGTCTGTCTGTTTGTTCCGCTAATCTCTGAAATGGTTGGACCGATATTGACGGGACTTTTATTGGCAGGTAGCTGATGTAATAAGGAGTAACTTTGGCTACTTTTATTTTAGAAAAAACAATGTTAAATTTCAAGCGGATAAACGAATAATGCGAAAGAATTAGATATCTTCGTAAAATGATCATGTACTTAGTTCATAATTATAGTAGAAAGTAACGTTCAGACAAATAAACTTTACTAACGTAGTAGTTAATTAGTTAATTCGATGCCCTACAGTCTGGAGTTCAGTTTTCGTCGCCAACCGTAATTAAGTGGAAACATAATGGGACGTAAGTATGATAGAGATATTGAGTGGATTACATATATAGTAATAAATATAATTTACTTCGTTCCGATTGCAGTTGCACGTTACATACAAACTGTTACTTAGCAAAAATACTTATTTTAAATGTGATGGATTATACTACTTCTACTTTAATCAATGTGCCCAATAAAGTACAATATAAGGCCAGACGAATAGCAAAAATAATTACAAAATAGTTGACAGAAGCAATGAACACGTCACCCAGGGGTCTATGACAAACAACAAGGGGTCTACGACAGAGGTCATGTAATTTTTACTTTATGTTTTTAACACTAAAGTTTACAACAGTTAGATACAAAAAATCCATACCAGGTAAGAATGGGGAGTCTACCCAAAACCGAATAATATAGCAAGAGTCTATCGCACAAAAAGGTTTGGGAACCTCTGATGTAAAGGATGACAAGAAATTATATAGAAGGAAATCAAGATTGTTATATGTAGTCGTATCTATCTCTAGATTTTTTTTTTAATTGTACAATAACGGAGCAAAGCCCCTATGGTTTAGCTTAATATTAAAAATCACCATCATCACAGCCCGGAAGACGTCCACTGCTGGACATAGGCTTCCCCCAAAGATCTCCACGACGATCGGTCCTGCGCTGCTCGCGTCCAATACCTTCCAGCGATCTTGGCCAGATCGTCGGTCCTCCTTGCTGGAGGCCTTCCCACGCGGCGTCTTCCGGTCCGTGGTCGCCATTCGAGGACTTTCTTGCTTCAACGGCCATCTGTCCTACGAGCTATGTGCCCTGCTATTGCCACTTCAGTGTTGCAATTCTTCGAGCTATGTCGGTCACTCTGGTTCTTCTGCGGATCTCCTCATTTCTGATTCGATCACGCAGAGCAACTCCAAGCATAGCCCTCTCCATTGCCCTCTGAGTGACTCTGAGCTTGTTTATGAGGCCCATAGTTAGCGACCACGTCTCTGTGCCGTGTATTAAATATAATTAAATCTAAATACGCATTGCAGGAATCAAATCCGTGACAATTGTGAGATCAAACATAAAAAGAATCAGCAAAAGAGCTCTAAGAAAGAATAATAAGATATTATTAAATAAAGTATCATTTGAGACTGACTATACTAGTGTTAATACTCATAGTATTCACATCGCGCATACTGCCATAATGGCGGCTGCGCGCCGTCCTTATATTTTGACTCTGTGGCGCATTGCGTTTGCGCGGGAAAATACTATCTACAATTTAACTTCTTCTACAGACATTCTTCAACTATTGTACTTCTGATCACTAATTTTTGTATACTGTTCTTCATTACTATATATAGCTGTAAATTACTATTATTAGAATAAACTTCTTATATACAACCAAAACTGGCATATAAATAAAGCCCCTTTTCATACCGCTAACACATAGTTTTCGAGATACAAAAACGTTGACACACAAACAAAATATATATTTTAAATGTTAGATTCCACTGCGATGACAGTAATCGATAAATTTAATATGAACCAGGTAATTTTATAGCTTAATAAACTTGTAAACCGGTTTATCTCGTATCGAAACCGAAATATATATATATTCACGACAGTTTCCCGGATGAGATAGTCAGAGTCAATTCACATAACAAGCTAACTTAGTTTCCGTCGATGATAACACCGATAACAAACCCAATTAATTAATTAACATGACGGTTGGCGGTAAAATTCAATTGTTGCGTTCAACACGTTAATTGACAATGAATCTGCCTATCTCAAGTGGGGTTATAGCCGTGAAGATTTTAAGAATTATTAGGTATTATTATTACTACATTTTCACCACAATTTGATTTGGATAGTACATAATAGTACATACCTACCCATATGTATTATGTATACATAATACACATAGAAAACACCCAGGCCGAAGCAAACAAAATTCATGAATACAAATGTTTGTACCGTGCGAGGAATCGAACCCGCAACCATCGGAATTAAAGCGATATGCTAATCGAGGCTGTCTTAATAGCAATGTCTATTACAGTGTAATGATTAAAATGTTTCTGTGTGAATATGTCATTCACACAGAAACATTATAATCATTACACTGTATAAAACAAATTGTCTGTCCGTCCCTATGTATGCTTAAATCTTTAAAACTACGCAACGGATTTTGAAGCGGTTTTTTTTAATAGATAGAGTGATTCAAGAGGAAGGTTTATATATATAATACATGTACACCCGTTTTGAATTGTTATATTTTTTGATGAGTGATTCAAGAGGAAGGTTTATATATATAATATATGTACAATACGAGTAGCTAGTTTCTAATAAAACCAATTCACCAATATGTTGTACTTATACATCAGGCGTAGCAAAACTTAATAATAATAATAATCTTCTAAACCTAATAATAATCTAACTAAAGCTTGTGATATAGGTACTAGATAACTGATACAAATACATAGATAATTTTTTTTCGTAAATACATACATAGTATACATAGAAAACACCCAGACCGATACAAACAATCATACTCATGAATACAAATGTTTGTGCCGTGCGAGGAATCGAACCCGCGACCATCGGTCGTAAAGCGGTGTGCTAGACCACTAGACCACCGAGGTCGTCAACTTAAATTATAGGTTTGTGGGAGTTATTCTAAAAGTACGGATATTGCTAATAAAATAACTTATTGCACTTGATGGACTCCTGCCGACCATACGATGTCTATGTTCTGAATAAATTACGGATTTCACAAATTTTACGATTCGTAACGCTACAACCAATAAGGAATACGCAATATCACCCACTCGACTTTCAACAGCTCTCGATCTTAACCACAAATAGATAACGTACATCGATAAACTCTATCCGATATTTATACGATTGTTTCCACTTCTACTGCCATCTACGTATCGGTAACTCACGTCAGCAATAACAATTTATATCGATACGAAACGGTTATTGAATAGAGCATCGATAACGATTCCACGAAATCGAGTTAAGTGAATAAACCGATGAATACGTTCGCCTACCGATCGGACTGTTCTCCACAAAATTGACTTTCCGTGTTTACAAGTTTGAATTTAGAATGCGTTCGTCGCCAGCGACAGCATATTCAAATTTGCCAGCTATTAATACATGTTTAAGTGGGTTATTTAAATAATTTATAGTAATATCGCCCGAGCTAATAAACATGTCGAGTTTGAAGACTGTCGACCCCTCGATACGATTGTAAATCGTTAATTCGAATGATAATCGAAATGTATGAACATTAATCTGACTGATTAATTTAGTGCGGGACTTTTCGTCAGTTATTTTCGTGATATTCGACGGTTCGAATTATGAATATTCAACGTTCGATTATTAAATTAGTTATTTTATTTTGTGATTTCTATTCGTTTTTATTCGATATTCAAATATTGAGTTTAGGCACGATGCTAATCTCAATTTGAGTGATATTTATTATAAATAGTTTCACATAAAAATGTTTAATAAAATAACGATTCGATTTGTAAATGAGCGCGGTAAATGACCTTGTATTATTAATTTATGATAAATTAATGGCGCTAAATGATTTCAACAATTATTCTCGACTGATGGCTCCTAAGTTCCTAATTCATCTGTTTTATTTTGTTTAAAACTGAAATTACTTTAATGAATCCTTTTTCAATTAAAGCGGTTAGGATATCGGTCCTACAGAAATATCTGTGCACACTGATGCCCGGCCAGTATATATAATATTAATAAATATAAATATATGTACATAATAACAATAATAGGGGAGGTGGTGGCAAGATGGGGTACTTAAGCTTTAAAGGTCTGTAATATAAAAAATTACATAGTGAAACAATCATATTTATTTTTTAAATAACAACTAATTATTATTATTCTTATATTTGGTGTCATTAGGAACTTTAGGTAACACATTTGAGAGAAAAAAAATAAAATAAAAAAAAGGTGTTTTGCCCCGTCTTGCCCCATGGTGCTGGTAAGATGGGGTACCCCCCTGAGGTAAGATGGGGTGATGAGAATGATCCTATGATCTCTGTAGAACAATGATTATTCGAGCTGGCAGAACACGTAGACATGGATGACTTCATCATCATCATCATCATCTTATTTCTACGCAGCTATTATGAGTCTATCTTCCACTTAATGAACATGATATCCACCCTTCAATGGAAACGGAACAAACTTCATCACAATACATACATGGTGTGTTCCCCCATCTTCACTTTCATCTTCAGATGTTGAAACTCTTCATTGTTTTGCTGTTTTCGGTGATCGGCTATTCTTCTTTAATTTTTTATTTTGATCTTTTGTAGTAGTTTTCTTCTGTTTTTTTTATATTCATCTTTTCTCTTTTTTGTTTCTATTTTCTATAGTTTTTCTGTTCAGCTCTGTTTTTTTTGTGGGCGATGACTTCTAATTCTTTTTTGTAGGAGGCGACGTGATAATTGCTGTGTGTCCACGCTTTTTAGCAACACGAGAGAATTTCCTTAGGAAGCCTTAACTTTTCTCTCTATAACCCATTTTTTCATCCAAAACCGCTTGAA
This sequence comes from Achroia grisella, assembly GCF_030625045.1. Classification (NCBI taxonomy): domain Eukaryota; kingdom Metazoa; phylum Arthropoda; class Insecta; order Lepidoptera; family Pyralidae; genus Achroia; species Achroia grisella. Next base: position 1,144,369 of record NW_026712653.1, on the reverse strand, counting down.
CTCTTCGCTTCCCGCATGGATTCTTCGGATCACGACCGACGACGTTAATCGTAGAATCATTCTAAAAAGACAAACTCACAAAAACGAACTCATTTTTTGGAAAACAAACTAGACCCGAATTATTCTCATCGGTTACCCCATCTTGCCTGCAGAGCCCTTTTACATAAAAAAATAAATAAAAACAAAACAGTCAATCATATTTAAAGGTAACCAGGTAACGTTATTTAACAAACCACAGTCACGTGTTAAGCCAGAAGAAAATGTGATAAGCAACTTGCAATAAAACACTTATTTTGCATTTTTTTCGACACTGTGCACTTGTGAACCACTAAACACACGGCGACTGATAAGTCTCATGGTGGCGCGTCGCACGATGATTGAAAGAGCGTGATTGATCAATTTGAACTGTAAATTTTGGTGGGTACCCCGTCTTACCCACTACCCCATCTTACCTCCATCTCCCCTATATCAAAAGAGTAATACGCAAGTTTCTTGCTGATTCTTCTTATGATGAGTCTGCTTTCCAAGTGAGCGGTAGAATAAAACAAATGTATGTAATTTTATTTATTCTACCATTTTTTCTATCTAGTTGTTTAAATAATTATTCAAAAGTGTTTTCATTATGTTTATTTCAATATTTTTTTCTCTATTTCTATACTATTAGTATAGACGGGTGGAACATTCCATAATCATCCGTTAAAAAAAATATTTTACAAAAATCTGAACTCGAACCCCTGACATAGAAAGACAGTATTAAACCATAACACCGATCACTTAGTAATCAAACGTCACCAAATCACGACATTATAATACTTAACAGGTAATTTAACTTTCTTAGCGATTAACACGCGCCGACCCCGTCAAGAGCTTTTACAAGAACTTTATTACAATACTAGCTGTACGCGCGATTTCGTCCGTGTAGAATTTAATTTTTTTTTAATAATTTTTTTTCTAAAATAAAAATAGCCTAAGTTACACCTTATTACATCAGCTACCTGCCAAAAAAATTCCCGTCAAAATCGATCCAGCCATTTCATGCCGGAACAAACAGACAGACAGACAAAAATTGTAAAAAAAATTATTTTGGTGTATATACCATATTTATATCCATATACATGTAGTAAAAACGGTTATTTCAATATTAGAAATGGAAATAGAAATAAACTTTATTCAAACAAACTTAATATAAGCACTTATGAATAGTCAAGTTTTTTGATTCTACCGCTTATTACAGACAGACACTCCAATTTTATTTATATGTATAGATATATATTTATATTAATATTCTGGTGGTATAGGAATAAATTAGCATAGTAAAGATAAAAGATTAAAAATCACACATGGTAATGCGTGGACGGTAACGGTAGCTTACTGACCATCAGTGGTAACTCGTTGTGCATTAGCATACCAAATTAATACATAGAAGCTATATATTATAACTTTAAGTTAGTCGGTGGTCAATAATGATGGTCAACGGTGAATATAGTATTTACATGAGTGACCTTGGGGTCATGTTATTAAATATTATACATTGTTGTCTGTACGTGGAAGATAGAATATGGAAAAACCTATTATTGAAATATTTTATAGAAATAGAAATAATCTTTATTCATATATATATAATAGCTCTATTGACTAGGCATATAATTTTAACCTACCATTTATACGGAAAGCAGACTCATCCCAAGAAGAACGAGCAAGGAGCCTTGCCGAGCCGATTTTGATAATTCCTTACTTTATTTGATATATAGAACATAAATTACGTGTCAGTTATTGATCAAATTTATATAAAATTGTATAAAAATCATCAGCTATATATATATATCAAAGTAAAGTAAAGTATATCAAATAAAGTAAGGAATTATCAAAATTGGTCCAGGTAGACAATACGATTGTTTGTCATGAATACAAAAGTTTGTACCGTACAAGGAATCGAACCCGCGATCAGCGGAAGTAAGACGGTGTGCTAAACTGCTATACCACTGAAGCCAATAGACGCTATCCAATTAAGAACCTTATCCTTTCTTCAAGTCAGTTCAGAACTAGTGTTGTTTAAAACCTTTTTTGTATAAAAATACTAGCTGTCCCGGCAAACGTTCTTTTGCCTTAAAATAAAAAAAAAATTAGGGGTGGACTACCCCTAACATTTAGGGGGATGAAAAATAGATGTTGGCCGATTCTCAGACCTACTCAATACGCTCACAAAAATTCATGAGAATCGGTCAAGCCGTTTCGGAGGAGTATGGGAACGAAAACTGTGACACGAAAATTTTATATATAAGATTTAAAAACAATTGAAATATATTCATATATGTCAACAGTCAACAGTCTTATTTCATACATAATAATGTATAATAAATAAAAAGAACCGGCAAATAAAATTATACTAACTGGTATAAAACATACCAGTTAGTATAAAAAATAGAGTGGTTACTATACGGATGATGGTAATAGAAAATAAATCTATTGCGAATCGAAAATTAATCACTTAATTTGTAATATCAATTAATCAGATTCAGCGTTAATTAAACAGATTAATACGACATATAATTAGTCCGATTAAGAAAGTTCCACTTTACTCGTTTACTTTCTACATAAGTCATAAATTGTTCGTTAACTGATTTTTAAATTTTGCAACCAAAATTTTTTGGATTTATATGGCATAATTGAAACTTGTAATATATTAATTAGTAGCTGTGCCCCCGGTTTTATCCGCATGAAATTTATAACCTATGTGTTATGACGTATAGACTACATTACTGTAAAGTTCGTACATCAAAATCTGTTCAGTAGTTTTGCTATAGTGTTGCGGGTGCTCATAGGCGGCCTTTTTTTCGGACTACTCTAATGCTGTTGGCCGTAGCTGGCCTTTACAGCTTCACCGGACGTTATGGGGCGAGAGCAGATGGCACTCCAAACCCGCGGAAGGACTTATGGAGCGGCTGAAGGCCAACTCCTGCCCGACGGATACGACTTTAGTCTGAGGACACCACTAGGGGTTCGAACCTCGGCTCAGGCCGTCGTAATTTCGATCCCCGTTTGAATTGGACGGGGGATCGATCGGAGGGGTCTCATAGGCGGCTGTAATCGCTTACCATCAGGTGAGCCGCAAGCTCGTTTGTCCCCTACACTATAAAAGAAACCTGGATGCCTGTAACATCTATTAATGCCTATAAGAGACGAAATATTGTTAGTAATATTATGAACGCGAAAGTTTGTGACTATGGATGGATGTTTTTTCCTCTTTCACGCAAAAACTACTAAACAGATTTTGATGAAACTTTACAGTAACATAGTTTACGCATCAGAATAACATAATGGTTATAAATTACATGCGGGTAAAACCGCTGATATAGCTAGTATAATATACAACAGTGTCTATACATCCCGTTTGAAGTATACAAACATACGTATCTCTAATGATCCGTGCACAGAGTAGGCGTGTGTTTTACAGACAGACCGGTAGCTAGTCAACAATGTAACCAAAGACAAACTGCATTTATCACAGATGACATTGCTCACCGTTCTACCTTGCGTAGGAGTGCAGCCTCCAACAATGACTTGCGCCTAAGATTACCACTATATAAATACACAAAGTATCTTAGTATACTTTAGTCAAATGAGCTCTAATCTATGTAGATTAGACATGAGCAAGAAACTTGCTAGTAGCAGATTATATATATACTATCTACTCGTCCCGGCTTCGCACGGGTGTACATGTATTATACATATAAACCTTCCTCTTGAATCACTCTATCTATTTAAAAAACCGCTTCAAAATCCGTCAATTTTAAAGATTTAAGCATACATAGGTACGGACAGACAGCGACAGCGACTTTGTTTTATACTATGTAATGATAATGATTGACATTATATAACTTACACATGTAAGTTAGGTTCTTACCCGTTCTTCTTGTGATGAGTCTACGTTCCAAACGAGTGAAAAATAAAAACATATAACTATTCAAAAGTATATTAAGTTTATTTGAATAAAGATCATTTCTATTATATTCTAATACTAGCTACCCACCCAGGCATCGCACGGGTGTACATGTATTATACATATAAACAACTCTATCTATTAAAAAAAACCGTTTCAAAATCCGTTGCGTAGTTTTAAAGATTTAAGCATACATAGGTACAGACAGCGACAGCGACTTTGTTTTATATTATGTAATAATAATAAAATCTAGTGTCACAATGTTTGTTATCGACCTCCTCGAAGAAAAGGCTTTACCGATTTTTATGAAATTTTTTGTCTATTTTGGGACACCTACTATATACTATTCTGCTATAACACTAATTAGAAATATAGAAAAATAACAGTTTTTCAAGACGGGTCTATTAAAGTTTCTTAAGGATCGGCAACGCGCACGTGACACCTGGTGTGTCAGGATTCTATGACCTACTGATTATTTACCATAAGATGTGCTGTATACTTGTTTTCCACCGTCGCAGTATAAAAAAAAATTAAACAGTACAAATTGCAATCCAACTGCTTAGCATCTAAAATATACGACAGAAACCTACGCTGAGGACTTTGCACAAAGTCTAACGACATCCATTAAGCATTCTTACAATAAACTTTATAAACAAACAAATGATCTAGTTAAATAGCCTGAGAGAATGCTAACTCTCGTAAGTAAAAGCCGGTAACTAGCTCCTTTGTGGCCATATTTATGGTGGAGCTGTAGTTTTGTAAATCTTGCACCTAACTAGATATCCTGGATGTCGAATGCAGCCAATCAGAAATACTAATGATGCATTATATTATTGATTAACTAACATTTTATTTTCTACTAGCTTTTGCCTGCGGCTTTGCTCGCGTTAATTTATCCCCCTAGGGGTGGAATTTATCCAAATTCTTTCTATGGGGATGCCTACGTCATAGTAGCTTTATGCACGCAAAATCTCAGTCCGATCGGTTTAAAATTGACAAAGTTTCACAAAAATTTTCATCCCCTATTTATCCCCTTGGGGGTAGAATTAATCAAAATCCTTTCTTAGCGGATGCCTACGTCATAACATCTACCCGCATGCCAAATTTCAGCCCGGTTTTGTATTGATTGCCGCATGCATTCTTATGTAAAATGTGAATACTATAACTATTAGATGGCAATTGTAAGTAGCTTTGACGTGGTCTAGTGTATTGAGTAGTGATGGTCACTAAAATGTCCAGATTTGTGGCGGAGTGGTGGGCCGTGTTGGGCTCCCTAAAATATGGCCGAGCGCAGTGATGGCTGGCTCATCCGTCATACTCGTGAACCGGTGCTGCTTGTAGGGACTGGTCTGCTCTAATCACTATGACTGATTTCCTCTTATTAATTGTTTAACCAGTTGTTGTGTATTCAATATTTTTTCTATTTGATTATTTAATTGAATTAGTGCTAATCGGTGGTTTGTATTCACACATTTAAACTTAAATTGTAAAGTAAGAATAAAATTATTTAAAAGAGCAACACACAAGTTTCTTGCTCGTTCTTCTTGTGATGAGACAGCTTTCCGAATGAGCGGTAGATTAAAAAAAATGTGATGACTATTCAAAAGTGCTACAATGTAAGTTTATTTGAATAAATGATTTTCTATTCTATTCTATACTATTAGAAGTAACGAAAGTAACGACATAATGTAATTTTTTGTAAACATAAATGTAACATATCTAGTTGAGTAACAAGATAAAACATGTCGGGCCACACAAACCGCGTTTACGAGCTGACACCCAACTTGGTAACAATTTAAACAAGTTTATTGACAAATAAACACTTTACAGCGCGGCGACCTCCCAAATGTGCTTTAATGATTTAATACACGATCGCCAGTTTTATGACTGTATTGTATTAACATAGTTTGACTTATAATGGAATATATATAGTCAAACTACCGTAATGTGTCGTGAGATGTTGTTTTTCTTGAGAAACTCTGTTTATATTCATAATCATCGTCATCTTAGGCCTGAAGACGTCCACTTCTGAACAAAGGTCTACGCCAAAGATCTCCAAGTTTTAATATATATATAATATTGACAATCTTGGATCTTAGGATAATTAACACAGCGCCATATAATCCCGAGGTAAGCAGAGCTTGTATTATGGGTAGCAAGTGGGTACTACCTCGGCAACTGATATAAAATACGTACATAGATTTTTTTTTTGTAAATTATATATCAGTTGTCTAGTACTTCGAAATCACAACAGACTGAGTCGAGCGGTGCCTCAGACTAAAGTCGTATCCGTCAGGCAGGAGTTGGCCTTCAGCCGTTCATAAGTACTTTCTTTGGTTTGGAGTGCCCCCAATCCTTCGGTGAAGCTGTAAAGGCCAGCTGCGGCCAACAGCTTTAGAATATTTCGAAAAAAAAAACGCCACAGTAGCTCGTCAAAAGCCCTTGATACTGATCATACGTTTCCATGCTGTTAGACTAAGCTGTTTCGTTTTGTAGGGACTGGTCGGTTCGGGTTACAAACGTTGATTAGATTTTGCTTTTGACAAAATTGCAATAGCATATGCTGGTCCCAAATTTGAATTTAAAAATGAATGTGTAAACATGTGCAAACATAATTGAAAAGAATACGAGCTGAGTTTCTTGTCAGTTCTTCTCATCTCGATATCATTCCGAACTGACGGTAGATTTGACATATCATAAGTCTGTGATAGACCTACATGAATAAAGATATTTTGATATGATTTGATTGTAATAAGAACGAGTGCGTAGCGGTTTCTATGTTGATTATCGCATGCCTCTTGTTATTGTGTGATTATTTGTATTAAAAAAAGTTTCTTGCTTATTCTTCTTGTGATGAATCTGCGAATGAGTGGTAAAATAAAAAATATGACTAATTAAAAGGGCTTGTAATGATGTGACATTGATATAATTATGTGTGACTATATATGATTACACGCACAACGGCCCAGAAGAGAGGCCAATTGAGGAAAATTGAGTCCAACTTACAAGGATAAGTAAATTCTAGTTCTATTTAAGTTCTTACTCCTTAGAAAAAACGTCCACAAAAGTGACGTCACAGCAGAAACTTATGAACTAAACAGCGGCAATGCGTCAGTGCCCTTAATGAATAGCCCAAATCGCCTTATAAAAGTTTACGACTGATAAAATCAGTTATAAAACTCTATTAAGCCGTAAATTCAGCGTTCAGACGGACCGTTTAAAAGAGGGCAGCTATTCCAGAACTCCATAAATCAGGTATCGGCCGTTTTCGGGCCTGTTCGGGCGCCGATCGTAAAGATTAACATGCCACTGTTTGTAAACACTACTTTTATGCGGAATCGACACGGTTTTTTCGATTCATAAAAGGGATTTTACTACTCTGTGGTTCATTGGTTAATAAAGTCGCGGGAGGCGCTTGATTTATTCTGTAATCGTGGGTGCTCTGTGCTGTTCCTAATGTGTTCCTGTGATACAAAGTGTTTTGTTTCGACAATACTGATCCGACAATACCTGCAAGTGGTGTGAAAGGGATTGTTAGTAATGTGGATGTTATGATCATGTAATGTGGAATGATCATATTACTAGCAATGTACCGTGTCTGGTTGACCTCCACGCGGTTCCCCCTGGAAACCACCGTGATAAATTATTGGTGAATGTGTCAATACTTTTAGATTGGTCCCATTTTTTTTTAAATGTTTGGAGTGGGATTTTCTGTTATTTTTTTTAGTTTTATTTTTGAATAACAAACGTATTTTCTTAAATGAGTATATTATTTAGGAGTTATTAAGTAGCAAACATTAAAAAAATAAATTCGTAGTCAGAACTTCCTCCTCCTTCTACAGAGTTGATCGCTAAATAAATCATCACATAGGTTAACGCACAACGACCCAAATGATAGGCTAATTGAGGAGAATAGAGTCTACATTACATCATCACATCGGCCCATCAAATAATCTACTGCGGTAAAAAAATCGCCGAATTGAGAACTTTACTTTTTTGGAGTCGGTTAAAAAGAAATCATCGTATCGGTTCAGTTAAATAATCATCTGCGGTTAGTGGCGTAAACAGTAAAGTTTGCAATAAAAGCATAAAGACGAGAAGTCGGGGGTGGGTCGTAAACCCACAAAGTACCAACCGAGCGTCAGGTTTATGGTCCATCGACAGTTACCGTTGTGGTCCAACAATCGTTTTCTCATGCACATAAAAGGGCTAATAAAATTTCGGTCAAACGATTACGAAAGAGTAGCGTCAGCGGACAAAGCCGGGTTGAATAACAATGCGGGGTGTGTATGGTATTTAAACATTCAGGTGGTTGATGATGTTGAATTGGTAATTCATATTCTAATGAGTTTACACGGCCTCGGTGGTCTAGTGGTTTAGACCTCCGATGGTCGCGGGTTCGATTCCTCGCACGCTATGAACATTTGTATTCATGATTGTTTGTATTGGTTTGTTTGTTGTATCAGTTGTCTACTACTAATAACACAACCCCTGCTTAGCTCGGGACTAGAAGCCATCAATCCAGGGCTTTCAGAAAGCTCTCGTAAAGAAAATCAAAGAGATAGACAGACAAAAATTAATATTTTTTTTTTTATGAAAGTAAGTACTGTATGTACTGGACATTAGTGATAAGCTCACATTTTAAATTAAAAACGAACATTTCAATTTCATTTTTATTGTATAGATTTTATTCATATTAATTGAGGATATCTGGTGTTTTATATTTATACAAAATCTTTAAAATGTCAAGATAAATAAAATGTCTTTAATGGAGCAACAGGCAAGTTTCCTTCTCATTTTCCTTATACCAAATCTACTTTCTGAATGAGTAACATAATAAAATAACTATTCAAATATGCTTATATTAAATTTTATTTATAAAAAAATATTTATATATGAACAACATAAAAAAAAATTATAACAAGCAAGAAATATAACAAGAAAATGAAGACATTAATAAAACCTAATTACAGTATAAACGCATTAATATACGACAAGGGTTAATAGCAAATATCCAAACCCTAAACTGTATGTGTATATGGACGGGCCATGACGAATTTACCTTCACACACTATCAAGTTCCTTTAACAATACGGCACCTTTAAATTAAAAATACCATAATTGGCATATCTAGCAAGTGGGGCCACACAAAGGACGGAAAGAGAAAGTGGTTGTAAATCAAATCCGCTACGGCTCATAAGTTAAAGCAGTTTTTATTTTTGTGTAACGTCGTGCGAGCGACACGACGCGACGGTTTTGTCGCAGCTGTCGCATTTGAATAGTTGTCGAAAGTTGAAGTAAAACCACCCAAGTTTGGGTCAGTAGCCTGTATTTACAGCTTTATAGGATAATAAAAATTGTAATAACATTTCACTGTTTTTTGAATAAGAAAATATTCAATCATAATTAATTTATTTGCCATAAAACTTTTGTAAGCATATAATATAATATTCTTAAATAGAGGCAAGGCAATAAAATAGAATGTAGAACAATTTTTAATGTGATATTAAAATTATGATAATAAAACTTCCTCAGAAACGGTATTTAACAAAAATTTCAATTTTTTTAAAGGTATGAATAATAATAATGTATTTGAAAAGAATACGAGCTAAGTTTCTTGTTAGTTCTTCTCATTTTGAAATGATTCCGAAAGATTCATGCCGGTCTCTATTCTCCCAACTAGAATTTAAAAATTAATCTGTATTATCGTAAATATGTATAATATTAATCAGAGTTTCTTGTCAGTTCTTCTCATCTCGAAATCATTCCGAACTGACGGTAGATTTGACATATCATAAGAGTCTGTAATAGACCTACATGAATAAAGATATTTTGAATTTGAATTTGTAAATAGCCTAGTTTGTACCGGCGTTACTGGATATTTTAACATGAAAAAGAAGTTATTTCAAAATAACTGTAATAGTTAAACACATAGTGAGAACCAAGGACTTTTTTTTGATCTTTACAGATTATTTAAATTATTAACCGGGTCTTAACACGAATAATTTTATGGCAAACTAGCTTTTGCCCGCGGCTTCGCTCGCGTCAATTTATCCCCTTAAGGGTGGAATTTATCAAAATCCTTTCTTAGGGGATGCCTACGTCATAGTAGATTTGTGCATGCAAAGTCTCAGCCCGATCGGTTTAAAATTGACAAAGTTTCATACAAACTTTCAACCCCTATTTTATCCCCTTGGGGGTAGAATTAATCAAAATCCTTTCTTAGGGGATGCCTACGTCATAGTAGCTTTATGCATGCGAAATATCAGGCCGATCGGTTTAAAATTGACAAAGTTTCATACAAACTTTCATCCCCTATTTTATCCCCTTGGGGGTAGAATTAATCAAAATCCTTTCTTAGCGGATGCCTACGTCATAACATCTACCAGCATGCCAAATTTCAGCCCGATCCGTCCAGTGGTTTGGGCTGTGCGTTGATAGATCACTACGTCAGTCACCTTTTTATGGCAAATAAAGGTATTTACCTCTCTCGACGTTTCCATTAGGTTGCACTAGCCGTGGTCACGAGCTGACTAGAGAGAGCAACAGTGACGTCATTGTAGACAGGTGACAGCAGTTTTTTCATCTACCGCCACAAAATTGTTCAACGATATAGGAATAATGTATATTACAATATTCAAATATAATAATAATAATCTCAGGACAATTCACACAGCGCCATCAAGACCCAAGTTAAGCTAGCTAAAGCTTGTGTTATGGGTACTAGATAACTGATACATATATATATATTTTTGTAAATATATACATATTATACATAGAAAACACCCAGACCGATACAAACAATCATACTCATGAATACAAATGTTTGTGCCGTGCGAGGAATCGAACCCGCGAACATCGGTCGTAAAGCGGTGTGCTAGACCACTAGACCACCGAGGTCGTCACTCATATTAAACACGAACGTTAAAAAAAAACTTTACAGATATTAATGTTCTCCATAAGACTGTACTACAGTCAATAATTTCCACAGCGTATGTTATATAAGCATTGTTTTGGTGTTTTTTGCACATTATCGAAGTTTCCATAGGGATCCCTAATGTTTTTGAAAATATTCTATCGCCTATATATCAGGGATGACGTAGCTTTCTAATGGAAAAAGATTTTTTCAAAACGGACTGTGTTCTGAAGAATTATTCGACATGATGCCCACGGCTACCTTTTACCATCGCACCGCTCGCCATCGACAGGGAATTCATTCCTACAGGCTGGAACGTAAGTGGTCTCGGACAGTGCGGTTTCAGAGGAGCTTCCTCCCGCGTACACTTACATTGTGGAATGAAGTACTTGTTGAGGTTTTCTCATAAGACTCAGCATGGGGTTTATGAAGAGGGGTATATAAGGTTTCTTAAGGGTCGGCAAAGCGCATGAGACACCCCTGGCTTTTCAGGCGTCCATAGGCTACGGTAACCATTTCCCATCAGATGGGCCGGATGCTCATTTGCCACCATGGTATATTTTTTTTTATTAGTTTCGGAGTCCAAATGAACAAACAAACAATCTTAACTTTTTATACTATTAATTAGTATAGATTATAATACTTTTCTTAAATGTGATGTAAATACTTGTTAATTTGCTTCTATAAATACATTGTCTTTAGTAACACAGAGGTAAGTACAGGCACGACTAAATGACCTGACAAACTCCTAAATAAAATAGTACAGGCAACTCTTAGGTTACAAATTAAAGTCGCAATTATTAACAACATGTTCTTTGTGTAATGTTATTAAACTTACAGCGTCCAATAAGTAAGCGACTATAAATTAATCGGTTATTCGATTAGTCAGTAATACCTAAAACTTTATATATTTTTTAATTTAACAACGAGTGAGCACTTACAATAAACTATAAGTTATTGTTGGGCCACAGAAACAGCGTTAAAACTCGCAGATGATACAAACATTACTATATTCATATACTTGATTAATTGTTTATATTTTCAAAATTTATCTTTTATATTTAACTGTTGAATAATATTAAAAGTATGAAGTTGTAACATGACTTTTTTAATTTATAAAATGAATTTAAAATTAACGATTGACTATAAGTAACACAGTCCATATAAAATGTACGTCACACTTGTAAAAAACAACAGTATCGAAGTTTCTCTATTTTTTTTTCTGTTGCCTAAATAATTTGACTAAGTCAAATATAATATTATTTTAAAAAATAATCATGACGCAGTTTCAGCTGAACAGTCAGCAATTTTGCAATATTACTCGTATCTACATATGTTACGCGAACTGGCGTCCTCAATGGTTTAACGGTTTTGCACACCGCCTTACTTCCGAAGATCGCGAGTTCGATTCCTCTTACGGTACAAACATTTATATTCATGAGTATGATTGTTTATATCGATCTTGGTGTTTTCTACATATATTATATGTACTTGTATTTACAGAATCAAAATATCAGCATTTTTATATCCATTGTCTAGTACTTATACCGTAAACTATGCTTAGTTTGAGAGTATATGACGCAGTGTGAATTGTCCTGAGGTAAAAACAAATGTGATTCGAAATGTCAGCTTATTCAACACAGCTATGCTTAGCTTAGGACTCATATAGTAGCTATGTGAATTGTCTTAAGTTAAAAAAAATGTGAGCCGTCAGTCAGGGACTGACTGACTGACTTCTCACATTCTAAGGATTTTCTGTAGAATATTAGAATTTGTTACATAGTATTTACTTAATTATTCAAACTCAAAATTGTTTCTAGAATATCATATCATTACATAGTATAAAACAAAGTCGCTGTCGCTGTCTGTCCGTTCCTATGTATGCTTAAATCTTTAAAACTACGCAACGGATTTTGAAGCGGTTTTTTTTAATAGATAGAGTGATTCAAGAGGGAGGTTTTTATATATAATACATGTACACTCGTGCGAAGCCAGGGGCCAGTACATAGTTTAGAACAAAGTCGCTGTCGCTGTCGCTGTCGCTGTCAGGGACTGACTGACCGCGCGAGTCCGAGTCCGCCGGTTGTGCGGCCGCACATCCCCGCCCAAGTTTTACACCCATTACAACTGACAAAAACGCGTATAATAGCAAAAATAAATATTATTTATCGCTTCACGGTGGCTTAGTTCAGTACAAAAAGACCTATGAGTTATTACGGAGTATTACATTTGCGTTTTGTACAACGCTTTTTTCTATGGCCGTAACTTTATATTTATTGCGGGTTTTAGTTGAATATTCAAAGTTGTGACGTCACGGTGTCGCTTTCGATTGTGCGGCAAATTAAAATGTGCAATCGACAAATTATTGTCAATTGAATATATACTGTAACACCTGGTTTTAAAGTGAAGTTTGGTCTGTGTGACCGCTGACAAATTATTAGCGGGAAATCTAAATTTGATAGAAAAGAAAATGTGCAGTCGACAAATTATAGTCAATTGAATATATACCGTAATGCGTGTCGATAAAGTGAGATTTGGCCTGTGTGGCTGCTAACAATTATATTAGCGGGAAATCTAAATTAAATAAAAACTTCTTTTCTTTCTGATAGAAAATACAATGTACAATCATCAAATTATTGTCAACTGAATATATACCGTAAATGCATGACGACAAAGTGAGATTTGGTCTGTATGGCACCTGGCAAATTACTAGCGGAAAATATAGAAAAAGAGAAAATAAAATATGCAATCGACAAATTATTGTTAATTGAATATACACCGTAATGTAAGTAAATAAAGTGATATTTCGGCTGTGTTTCCTGTGCTAGAAATATAAATTTCATAGAAATTAAAATGTGCAATCGACATATTATTGACAATTGATTATATACCGTAATGCATGTTGATAAAGCGAGAATTGGCCTGTGTGGCCGCGGAAAATATAAAATTTATAGAAATTAAAAAGCGCAAGCGTCAAATTCTTGTCTAATGAAATATAGACCGTAGATGTAGTCATTTAAGGTAAAATTTTGCTTGTATGGTTGTCAACAATTTTTGGCGGGAATAAAAACTTAATAGTTATAAATGTGAGTAATCAACGGCTTTAAATAGTATGTGATTGATATAGTAATTATGATTGTATCACCGTGTGAACGTTGTGTATTTAAATAGTTATAAAAAATAAGATCTAGTTTCCGGAACTCTATAAGTATCAGTAAGTAGGTAGGTACACATAATTGTACATAAACTAGAGTTTTTTTTTGTTTATTGAAAGTTTTGGGCCATTGTCATGTGCTAAGACTTGTAGCATTTTTTTTAAGGCCGATAATCGAATTGTGTACCATCCTGTGCTTTACACTGGCAGTGGAGGATGATAAGATGAGCGTGAGGTCAGGTCAGTTAGCCCTTCGTGACATATTCATCAAGAATTTATCACGATGGTTTCCAGGGGGTACCGCGTGGAGGTCAACCTGACATGGTACATTGCTAGCAATAAGATCAGTCCACGTTACTAACAACCCCCTTTTGCCCCGACCTGTAGCATTACGACCAGCATAGATCCATTCTGCTCGCTGTTTGTCAAAGTTCGCTACCTAGAGCATTCCTAGGGAATCATCCTCATCTGGTCTGCTCTAATCACTATGGCTGATTTCCTCTTACTAATTGTTTAACCAGTTGGTTATGTATTCAATATTTTTTCTATTTGAGTATTTAATTGAATTAGTGCTAATTGGTAGAAATAAAAATGTAAAGTAGGAATAAAATTATTTAAAAGAGCAACACGCAAGTTTCTTACTCGTTCTTCTTGTGATGAGACAGCTTTCCGAATGAGCGGTAGATTAAAAGAAATGTGATGACTATTCAAAACTGCTTCAATGTAAGTTTATTTGAATAAATGATTTTCTATTCTATGAAGTACAAGCTAGTATAATTATATATTTATGAATACTTATTATATATATAAGTTATAATTAATGTCTTACCGTTTTCGTTGGTGTTGAGCCAGCGGTAGGATGGTCGCGGTTGTTGCTTGGAGCGCATCTCTGTCAGCCCCACCGGTCCGCCCTCGCGCTCGCTCTCATCTGAACAAAACCAAATATCACATTAACGATTAAACTACAGTCGGATCAGTAACTATCATATGTGACACAACTCTGTCACATATGATATTTACGTATAAACCACATGTGACAAAGTTGGTTGTAATATATCAATATTTACATTTTCACATTAAGACTCGTCGATTTTGTAAATACGATACGTAACATTGATTATCAATACACTTAATTATTAGATTAGAACTCAAATTAGCACTTAAAGTACAGTCGGCTTCGTAAATAGCGCATGTGACAGAGTTTTTTCTTTTAATAATAATATTTCTAAAAAAGCCAGCAATAAATAAATAGTAATAATAATAGATTTAATTCGCATATTAGCACTTAAAATACTTACTCCTTAAATGTAATTTATGACTCAAAAACAAGGATTTGATTCAAAAACTCGAATTGTTCACAATTATTTATCTTAATCTTAATAACATAACACACAAGTTTCTTGCTCATTCTTCTTGTGATGAATCTGCATTCCGAATGAGTGGTAGAATCAAAATATGACTATTCAAAAGTGCTTGTAATGAGTTTATTTGAATAAAGATTATTTCTATTCTATTCTATTCTTTATGTAAATACTCTCTGTTAACACCAGGTTGTCTGTAAGAGATTACTGATAGCGATAAGACCGCCTTTTGTAAAACATTTATTTTCATTGTTTTGTTCTATTTCTATTTCTAAAAACGCGAAAGTTTGTAAGTATGGACGTTTGTTACTCTTTCATGCAAAAACTACTGGACGGATTTTAATGAAACTTTACAGTAATATAGCTTTTGCTTCAGAAAAACATATAGGCTATAAATTTATAGCTTGTATCACATATTTCTAAAGTTACCATTAAATATTGTGGAGGATCAATAAATTTCATATTATAAAGACAGGTTGGCATTTATCTAAGGTGCAACGTGGTTGCAGTCAGCTAATGCACAGGTTGCCTCACAGACTCTTAACTGCCGGACTAAAATGTCCACTTTGATGATTCATAACATAGCGTTCATATTTGTATTCAATTTTATTAACGTGTTTGCGAATACTTGTGACAGAGTTTATTGTTAGATATAATATTTATTGTATTCTTAATTGCATAAAGTCATTTTATAATTTTTTTAGATTATTAGTCTATATATAAATATTTAAATAAAATTGAAATGTTTTGTCTCTGTTTGTAATTGCAAATTAACAGCTTTTCACTAAATGCATAAGAAAGTATATACGGTAGTTAGATGTATGTTACTCTTTCACGCAACATCTACTAAACGGATTTTCATGAAACTTAATAATAATATAGCTCATATAGGCTATATTTTTAATTGAAATCACTGTAACGCGGGTGAAACCTATTTTGAAGCCTATTTTTATTTCATGTAAACTATAAAGGAAGTTATTAGATATTTCCTTTATAGTTTACATTAAATAAATCAAATTTATTATATGCTATTTAATTATAAACTTAATTCGTTTACCCTAAACTATATTAACTTAATTTTATTTCATTCAGGTTAATTTAATTTATGGTTAACAGAATCAACCACAAATTCAGTGACTCAGAAATATAACTGTGGAAATAACTTACATTGCGAAATTCTTAGAAAAACAACCTCATCAACAAATGTGAATCACTAAAGTGAGCATTTTAGCTCGCCTAATGTAGAGTTGCCAACCGTCCTGTTTTCCCA
This sequence comes from Achroia grisella, assembly GCF_030625045.1. NCBI lineage: Eukaryota > Metazoa > Arthropoda > Insecta > Lepidoptera > Pyralidae > Achroia > Achroia grisella. Next base: position 1,127,728 of record NW_026712653.1, on the reverse strand, counting down.
GGACATGTCCTAGTTCTTGTAGTGTCCTGGGGTGTCCTGGATAGTTTTTAACAGCGTCCTGGGTTTTTAAAACGCCCTGATAAGATCATGTATTTTCAAAATTCGCGCGCCATTTTTACAATGCTTGCTCGAATTGTAGAGTTTTTTTAAAATACTTTTAAGTATTAAAGACTGTTACCATTACTTGAATTTTAATAACTTAGGCTATTGACATTATATAATAATATAATTATAACAAGTATATTACTGAGTCCTGGTTTTAAACAAAGTTGTCCTGGTTCTTCCAACTTCAATTCCTAGTTTTTAAATTTGGTGTTGGCAACCCTAGCCTAATGTCGATTCGATTAAATATAAATAGAAAATGTATTTCTTGACATTCATTCAACATTCCCTACTTACGTTTTAAATTATTGACAATGATCGAATAATCTCGATACGTTGTCGATTCTCAAAATCGAATGATTCTCAAAATCGGTACAACGCTCAGATTCCCAAATTCCACACCAAATAAATACGCCCAGAAATATTCCCGATAAATTAAAAAGAATACAACCGTCATTAATATGAGGCAAGACGAACAAGATTCTTACAAGTTAATACATTTGTGTCATCAAAAACCACATTCTCGCCTTTATTGCTATTGGCATAAGGTGCAATGATATAAAATACGATAGCAAATACGGAGTTTGATTTTATACAGAAAAATCTGAGAACTCGAGCGATATGTCACCGAATTTATGAGCGGCGAGCGACAGCGGGTGACGTGTTTCGAGTGATTCGAATAAGCCCCTCGTAATAAATTCGATATCAAACAGACATGTTGTCAGGGCCCTCTTCCCCACTGGGCACACGTGCCCAGGGCCCCGCGATGGTTTGGGGGCCCCTAGTCTAGTCTAGTCCCTATTCCATTACCAAACGATAACGGATAGCTACTCTACTCTTGCCTGAAAATCAACCTTAACAAATACTTGCCGAGTAGTGTCAATTTGTTCATTTTTGTTATTTTTTTTATAAATCAAGAACTTGAACCCCACATCACATAACAAGTTTTTAAAATTATTTTTACCTGGTTTGTTTTGAAGGTAGGGCATCAGGGCTCTCTACTCCACTGGGCACACTGGCTACGTGTCCAGAGCTCCGCGATGATTTGAGGCCCCCTAGTCTAGTCTAGTCCCTATACCATTACCAAACGATAACCGATAGCTACTCTACTCTCGCCTGAAAATCAGTCTTAACAAATGCTTTCCGTCTATTGTCAATTTGTTCGTTTTTATAAATGTCTAGCAAGAACTTGAACCCCACATCACATAACGACTTTTAAAATCATATTTTCCTGGTTTGTTTTGAAGGTAGGACATCCCCATACACATCTCTAAAGAGTCATGTTCAAAAATGGCTTTGTCTATTATAAGACAATAGATATAAAATGCTTTATTACTATAGTCATAGGGGCCCCAGTATCCAAATGTGCCCAGGGCCCCTAATAGGTGAGAGACGGCCCTGGTCGTAATGCGATACAGTGACGCGCGATGCCGTGATACGGCCCCGATTTATGACAAACAGAGTTCCTCGATTACCATTGTTGCTTTTGATTAATACTGTTTTGTTTAACAAGATATGAATGGTACGTTCACGGGTTCAATCTCGGACCGTCAGTCCTGTGTAGATGAAGTCATGACTTATGGGCGCCGCAGAAGAACCAGAGTGACCGACATAGCCCGAAGAATTGCGACTCTGAAGTGGCAATGGGCAGGGCACATAGCTCGTAGGACAGATGGCCGTTGGGGCAGTAAAGTCCTCGACCGGAAGACGCAGCGTGGGAAGTCCTCCAGCAAGGTGGACCGACGATCTGGTCAAGATCGCTGGAAGGCATTGGAGGCGAGCAGCGCAGGACCGATCGTCGTGGAGATCTTTGGGGGAGGCCTATGTCCAGCAGTGGACGTCTTCCGGGCTGCGATGATGATGATGATGATGCTTAGGAAAACCAAGTATAAACATGCACGGCAATACTTATTCATGCACAGGATTTTCATTGAATGTTAGACATAAACACCTATATAAATATAAAAAGTAAATAAACTGGCTTTTAAAAAAAACAGTAGAATTCCTTGCTAGTTCTTCTCAATTGAATCAGTATACTTAACTGGACGCTAGGGTAAAAACATTAATACAAAAAACTTGACGTTCATAAGCGGCTAAAATGTCTTATATGAATAAATTATTATTTATTTTGTGATTTTTTATTTTAATTTTGCACTTTAATTTTATAAATGCGTAAATAAAACAGCAAAAGAGCAATAATAAAATAAGATACAGGCTGTTATAATCTGTATTTAGGAAACAAATCTGTCTGTTCTTCAAATTACTTCTCCTAAACTGCGCAACAGATTGTGCTACGGTTTTGCCTATAATACTATATATATAACTTAGTTATTCAGTGTTTTTAGTGATACGTACAGGAAATAGTACCTACTTGAACCGAGAAGAAAGAGCATAAAAGTTATTTTAAAAAAATGGTTACTTCTCTATAATTTTACAAAACATGGCGAAAAATAAAAATTATTTCAATATTTTTTTTTATTAATAAATTCTTGTTTGATTTATCTTAATAAATACTACCCTATCTACAGATAAATAAATAAATAACCCCGTACAACTCACTGAAGCTAGTCACAAGCAAAGCATGTGTTATGGGTATTAAACAACTAATACAAATACTTGAATACATTTTTTTAAACACATACATAATATACATAGAAAGCACCCAAAACCGTTAGAAACAATCATACTCATGAATACAAATGCTTACATGCGAGGAATCGAACCAGCGACGATCAGTAGTTAGGCCACTAGACCACCGCTCAATACAAATATTTTAGTACTTACAAACCATTAAGCTAAATGCTATTGCATTATCAATGTAAACATATGGAATGCTATCACGTCGATATCTGCCGTCAATTTAAACGCTATCAAAGTGGTCTTGTATATTTTAATCCTATAAAAAATTAACGTCTTGTCTTAACGATTATTGGAACGGTGGCTCACTGCGGCATCAAAGATGCTTCGACTACGAAGGCTTTATAAATCAGTCACCTAATGTGGATACACACGGTGCCATATTGCGGTCGGACGCGCTCCGATTACGGTAATGTCATTTGGACGAGGTGTGTACTGTGTATAGATTTGTGTAATAATAATAATTTAATTGCTCCTGTACTATAAGTATAGGACCTTTAAATTGACTGTAAATATATTTCTTTTTATAATTAATTACCCGCCCCAGTTTAAAACGAGCACAATTATTGTAATATAATAATAATAATAATAATGTATTTTTGACACCAATTTTAGTAGTTATAGTTAGTCATTCTTCTTATAAACTATTACATTTCTGTTAAATACGCATCATATATAGAATTTACCAGTAGTACCTATACTAAGCTGATTACATTCCTTATGTTAAAATGAAATACAGCACATGTCTCTCGCATACATTTAGTGAAATGTTATTAATTTGAAATGACAAACACTTTTAAAAAATGTGTTTCTATTTTTTTTTATGTATTCTTCAATTTTGTATACAATCCTGAATTAGTTAAATAGAAAGCTTAAATTTCCTAAATAGCTTGCCAGTACGAGAACATCTTCTATGTACAGGAGGCTGGTAATATTTCTGTCTGTATAACAATAATAAATCGAGACACTAACATAGTTCCGCCACTGACGAGGCCACGTCCTCGTTTGTGTGCGGGAAAATATATTTACGAGTGAGTTTTATAGTGTTTACTATAAAAAAAATACATATATATGAATAATATTAATTTACCGTGGTGTACTCAGAAGCATCGTCAACTATATTTAAATTCACATTGAGAGAGGGCAGGCGTATCTTCGTATATCAGTTTACTATTAGTAGTTTGTTTTAATTGTCTTACTAAACACAAGAATAGTCCTAAATATAAATAGACACATAACGTTTCTTTGGTATCAGCTAGATTCGAACTTACGACCTTCTTCAACTTTAATGTAGCAAACGACTTCTCAACGCTCAACTCGTAATATTATTTAAACAAACGTGAATATTAATATAGATCAAAATAATCATAGACAAATTTAGACATTATATAACTTAATCATACATAACGAATCACATTTAATGTTAAAATTATATTAATGACAAAACGGAATTACCAAATGTCAAAAATTGGCCAAAGAAATACATTTAACAAATACACGAATACGTCGAAACCCGTTTATAACAGCAAGAGACTTATCAACACTATTTAACATATTATAACAATATTTCATACGATAAAATCTTTATTAATATATATTTTGTTGGGTCGTTGTAATGCGTACGTGTTAAAATACTACAATTGTATCATCCTATCTCTATTTGAATGGTATGTTAATCCTCTAAACTACACAAAGTGTAATAATATCCTTGCTAATACTGCAAATGTTTAGAAATTTGTTTGCTATGTCAGTATAGTCGGTTTAACATCTAAATCCATACGTCATGTACAATAATTTGTCATATATACGTATATTCGTGTTATTTCTCATGATAACTGGTTATATCAGATACCAATCTTATTCTTAAAAGCTAATTTTTACACGAACCTATCTTTTACGTAGCAAATTTTAGCCATTTATGTACGTCAATTTTATATATGTTTTTTTTAAACTTGACGTCAGACTAAAATTAGTGTCAGTTGAGAATAACCAGCAACAAACTCGAATATGAATCTGTTAATATGACTTACATATTTCATTAAAATATGAATATGAACAAAACAATTCACGTTTGTTTGGTTAAAGCTGTTTGGTGAACTATAATATATTTTGTACTGTATTCTACAGATGTTTTGCTACCGTACCAATTCGTAAATCAATATTTTTACGTGTATCTAGACCCCAGATCAATCAAATACATTGCAATAGAAAACAACACACGTTATATAAAAACATATAATTTCTGAATATGTAGTTGTAAATAAAAATAATATCTGTGCCAGTAGAATTAAGTTCCAAAATTGTGTGCGTTTTCTAAGCGTTCGCGTGGACTAACCGCTCACAGTCCACCCCCGTGTGTCCCCACATTTAGTGTCAATAAAGAATCGTCGGCCCGATAACACATTTCAAGGGCATCACATAAACTCCACACTATAGTGTTATTGGTGGTTCGATTTATATACCTTTTTTCATGCAACCTACAGACAATTTATTAAGTGGTCCGACAGAAATCGTTGCTTTTTTTTTCGTTATATTTGGATTAAAGTTATACGGTTTAAGTAGGTATTAATTGCTCGTAAATGTTTTATACGATGCTTCTACGGTTAGTAGATGACGGTTCGTTTTGTGACTAGCTATTCGCCCCGGCTTCGCACGGGTGTACATCGATATATATATAACTCAAAGGTGACTGACATAGTGATCTATCAACGCACAGCCCGAACCACTTGACGGATCGGGCTGAAATTTGGCATGCAGGTGGATGTTATGACGTAGGCATCAGCTAAGAAAGGATTTTGATTAATTCTACCCCCAAGGGGATAAAATAGCGGATGAAAGTTTGTATGAAACTTTGTCAATTTTAAAGCGATCGGGCTGAGACTTTGCATGCATAAAGCTAGTATGACGTAGGCGTCACCTAAGAAAGCATTTTGATAAATCAACGCGAGCGAAGCCGCGGCAAGAGCGAGTGTATTATATATATAAACCTCCCTCTAGAATCAGTCTATCTATTAAAAAAAACGCTTCAAAATCCGTTACGTAGTTTTAAAGATTTAAGCATATATAGGGACAGACAGCGACAGCGACTTTATTTTATACTATGTGATGACAATGCAAAGATGAAACCGCCTGCGCTAACGGTATACGCTGGCGGGGCACTAGAGGAGGATGATAAGATGAGCATGAGGTCAGGTCAGTCAGCACCTCCATGGAAAATTCACCAGGAATTTATCACTATGGTTTCCAGAGTTACGCGCATGAAGGTCATAGTCAAAGTGACATGGTACATTGAACTTTATGTACATGTCTAGTGTATTTTTTGAAGTGATGTTTTATTTATTTATTTGTATTTATTTATTTACGTTGCTTTACACAATTATGGTGTTGCCGATGGCAACCTTTTTGATAATTTTTATGTTTTTTATATATATTTGAATTTTATATTTTGACGTTCTGTTTTTATATACTATTTGTTTTCTTATGCCATATTGTCTTTATATTTTTGCTAGTGAGCTGATTACATCTATTTTACGTCACCTAGGAACGTGTCTCATTTTTTACCAGTCCTAATACAGTCCATCTTTCCTTCCGTAACATATGGTATACATTATATAGTAGTTTTAGTAAATGATATATTTACTAAAATATCACGTCAGTTGTCTAGTATCCATAACTAGCTTTGTTTAGTTAGGGACTAACTGACTAACTAACTAGCTTTGTTTTTTAAATATAACACGCTGCACGTGTTATATTATAAAAATAGAACAAAACTGTGTTAATTTAACATTGAAAACCATGTAGTTTTACGCAAATCTATACATACAAATAAAATTGAAGTGTCTTTTTATAATATTGAAATAACCGTTTTTTACTACATGCATATGAATATAAATACGGTACATACACCAAAATAACATTTTTTACAATTTCTGTCTGTCTGTCTGTCTGTTTGTTCCGGCTAATCTCTGAAATGGCTGGACCGATTTTGACGTGACTTTTTTTTGGCAGATAGCTGATGTAATAAGAAGTAACTTAGGCTACATTTATTTTAGATTTTTAATTTATTTTAGAAAAATAAAGCTAAAGTCAATGCGAACACTAGTACTAAGTATATTAAGACACAAACTAACTTATAAAAAATAATATTTCTAATTTATATTCCATACAAGCTGAAAATCCGCGTGAAATTTAACTTTATTTTTCTAAAATGAAAGTAGCCTAAGTTACTCCTTATAAATCAGCTACCTGCCAAAAAAAGTACCGTCAAAATCGGTCCAGCCATTTCAGAGATTAGCCGGAACAAACAGACCGACAGACAAAAATTGTAAAAATTGTTATTTTGGTATATGTACCGTATATATTTTCATATGCCTGTAGTTAAAAACGGTTACTTCAATATTACAAACAGACACTCCAATTTTATTTATATGTATAAATATATCAAATCAACATATAACAATAATAATATGACAGACTATTTTTCGCATATAGTTCAACGACATTCCTTCCACAACAATAAACTCCAAACCAATCTATTTCCGAGATTATTCCTCGTAATATTAAACGATGTTTTCAGATTGTTTCCTAAAATAGTTATGTAGAGAAAGAAACGTAGATTTAGACAGGTATGTAAAAAGGTAACTATTTTGAACATATTTCATACATATTAAGCAATATTTTATGTTGAAAACATTTTGTTATTTATTGCCATCATGCAGTACTGTCTTTACAGGTTCAACCCAATACAGCAATGTTCTTACTACATTAGTAAATTATGTACCAATCTTAATAAATGCGACCGTTTGTTTTCGGACTACTCTAATGCTGTTGGCCGTAGCTGGCCTTTACAGCTTCACCGGACGTTATGGGGCGAGTGGAGATGGCACTCCAAACTCGCGGAAGGACTTATGGAGCGGCTGAAGGCTAACTCCCGTCTGACGGATACGACTTTAGTCTGAGGGCACCACTAGGGGTTCGAACCTCGGCTCAGGCCGTCGTAATTTCGATCCCCGTTTGAATTGGATCTCGATCGGAGGGGACGGGGGATCGATCGGAGGGGATTTGTAAGTACGGATGTTTGTTACACTTTGACGCATCAACTACTGAATGGATTTTGATGAAACTTTACAGTAATACAGTTTACACCTTAGTCACTACGAATAACAACCACATCCGCACCACGGATGTCGCGGATGTGCTTTTTGATGTCTTGAAATGAAATGAAATACATTACCCAGGAATGTGGTGTTCACAAATTTATACTTGTGACCCAGTCCTGGTTGCTGCTCTGATAATTATATCTGTTGGTCCGTTGTTGTCGGTTGGTCTGCTCTGATAACTATATCTGATTCATTTTGTTACCAAAATAGCTATTATGTTATTATACTGGCTTTACTCGGTTTCCCGCCTGAAATTTATAGCCTATATGTTATTTTAATATATAAGCTATATTACTGTAGTTTCATCAAAATCAATTCAGTTACTTTTGCGTGAAAGAGTAACAAATATCCGTACTCAGAAACTTTTGCGTTTATAATATTAATAAGATTAATACATGTAGTCAAACCTTTGCACCCCTTAACATTGCTCAAAACCTACCTAGTGATACAAGCTATATATAATTCGAATTTCATTGAACTCTGATCTATATTAACTGGACACATAGTTATTTTTAATAATAATATAATAATAATCTCAGGACAATTCACACAGCGCCATCTAGACCCAAGTTCAGCTAGCTAAAGTTTGTGTTATGGGTACTAGATAACTGATACATATACACAGATATTTTTCTTTCGTAAATACATATATATTATACATAGAAAACACCCAGACATAAACAAACATACTCATGAATACAAATGTTTGTGCCGTGCGAGGAATCGAACCCGCGACCATCGGTCGTAAAGCGGTGTGATAGACCGCTAGACCACCGAGGTTGTCGAATTTATTTATATATATAATGTAGGATATATTCTATACACTAATTTGTTGTATAAAAAATCTGATAAGCCATTCAGCCGCGAATAAGTAAGAGACAGGCACTTTTGTCAGTAATAGTATGGATTCAGAAATCAAACCATTTTGTTTTGACAGCTTGAGGCAAAATGTCGGCCCATAAGACATTTATTGTTAAGCGAAAACTAGCTAAGAAGCTCAAACAAAACAGACCTATTCCCCAATGGGTTAGAATGCGCACTGGGAACACTATTCGGTACAATGCTAAGAGGCGTCACTGGAGGAGGACAAAACTCAAGCTTTAAGCTTCTTTCTATGTCCGTTATCTAATAATTATACTTCCTCCCAAAACTAAAAAAAAAAAACTTGGAGCCCGTACAAGCAAAGCATGGGTAGATGGGTACTGTGGCTACATTGGGCAGGTGCCTTTTAGGAAAGCCATATCGACTGTCAAAAATTTGTAAAATATGGAAGTGCGCGGGGCCGCGAGCGTCTCGCGTCCCTCACAAAGATATCTCCAAGATTTATTCAGCCGTCCACAATGGGGAACGTTTTAATTCTTTGCGTATGGGACAGATTTATGTAAGGACAGATGCCCGGGCCCGTTGCGAGATAACAGTTGTTACAGCCTTTGTGAAAAAACATAGAGCATAGATATAGTCCCGGGCGTCGGATTGTCGATCGGCTAGTTTGATTTTCGGAAGTTTCTGGAAGATATTTTTCTATAAAGAATAGAAATGGAAATAATCTTTATTCAATAATACTTAATATCGACTCTATTTGACGACCTCGGTGGTCTAGCACACCGCTTTACGACCGATGGTCGCGCGTTCGTATCCTCGCACTGTGCAAGCTGTTTTATTCATAAGTATGATTGTTTGTATCGGTCTGGGTGCTTTCTATGTAAATATTTATGTATTTACAAAAAATCTATGTTTTTGTATCAGTTATCCAGTACCCATAACACAAGCTTTAGCTAGCTTAACTTGGGTCTAGATGGTACTGTGTGAATTGTCCTGAGATTATTATTATTATTATTATATTTATTTTATCACCCTTTCGGAAAGCTAATTTATAAAAATTAGAGATGATGAAAGATGCAGCAGTGAGTTTTTAACTTTTAATTCAAATACAAAAACATCTTTTCCTCGTTTATTTTAAAAGATTGTGCTGTTAATTCTGTTAAATCTATATGCATATTTAATTATTGTAAACTATATGCATATGATGTAGAATATCATATATTCAGAATCAAGCAAAAACTGATAGAAGTACCTATTCGAAAAAATAAAAAAAATAAATTGAATTCACTGTTTGAAGAAAAAAAAATACAATAAAATTTACTAAAATAAATATCAGAATAATGATGCAAGTACATATCCTCCACAAAATATATTAGTACTCAATTTGTACATTCATTAGTATATTAAAATAATACACAGCTATAGAAAAACTATATGTTATATATCTGACATACTCTTATTGGTACACTTAGTGCTAACAAGACCAAAAGTATAAATAAATTAATTATTTCAATTACAATAGGTTTTGGATAAAATATCGTATAACAAAAAACCTCAAAAAATCTAAGTGCACGCGGCATATTCACTAAATATACAATAATATATGTATTTATATATTTGAAACTTTATAAATGTTAACACATCAAATTTGACACAGATTCGATTAGGATTTGACGATTATGATTAGGTCAAAATATACATGAAATGTAAAAAGGTTAATATATTAAAATATCAAGTCATAAAATGTTATGCCATTTGAGATTTTATTTACATATTGAGTAGGCAGTTATATAGTTATTCACGACTAATAATAATATCTATGGACAATGCACACAGCGCCATCTAGTCCCAATATAAGCAGAGCTAATGTTAATACCCATAACACTAGCTCTACTTAGTACAACTGCTAGACAACTGAAATAAATACTTAGATAATTTTTGTTTAAATACAAGCATAATATACATAGAAAATAAACTGGTTGAGTAACTAAATAAGAGTAAATCAGTCGTTGTTAGTTGTAGTAATACTTTTACAGTAACAAAAATGTAACTAATAACTGTCTCTCATGCGAGAAGAATCATAAAGATTTTCATTCATTTGTGTATCAAAGCTTTAGTAAATATATAAATAACTAGCTTTTCCCCGCGGCTTCACTCGCGTTAATTTATCCCCTTAGGGGTAGAATTTATAAAAAATATTTTTAAGGGGATGCCTACGTCACAGTAGCTTTATGCATGCAAAGTCTCAGCCCGATCGGTTTAAAATTTACCAAGTTTCAAATTTTCATCCCCTATTTTATCCCCTTGGGGGTAGAATTAATCAAAATCCTTTCTTAGCGGATACCTACGTCATACCATCTACCTGCATGCCAAATTTCAGCCCGATCCGTCCAGTGGTTTGGACTGTGCGTTGATAGATCACTATATCAGTCAGTCTCTCTCATCTTTGAGTTATGTATATTTAGATTTATACAAACGCCAAGTAAGTACAGCCACTGTAAAAAGACAGTTTTAAAGCTTTATTGAACAAAATATTTGTAAAAAAAACCCCTTAAGTACAGCCACCGTAAAAAGCGTGTTCAAGACAATGTGGGTAAGAACCCGACATATTTATTAGGACATAAATCGTCCATACGTTTAATTATAATGTAGTATTGCATGATTTACAACCAGACGGAGTATGTCTGCCTGCGCGGCGACCTCGTGTTTTTTGGTAATTAAATTGGCTATTTGCGTATAAAAGTAATTAATATCACCCAATAACGGCTTGCTTATCCGGAGTTCAATTCTGTCTACGAAAATTGACGACCTTGGTGGTATAGCGGTCCAGCACACCGCTTTATGTCCAATGGTCGCGGGTTCGATTCCTCGCACGGCACAAACATTTGTATTCACGAGTATGATTGTTTGTATCTATCTGCGTGTTTTCTATGTATAATATAGTATGTATTTACGAAAAAAAGGATGTCTTTGTATCAGTTATCTAGTACCCATAACACAAGCTTTAGCTAGCTTAACTTGGGACTAGATGGCGCTGTGTGAATTGTCCTGAGATTATTATTATTATCTACGAAAATGATATCATCATTTATGTAATTCAGTCCCACTAGTGGGATCAGTATAATATTAATAACAACTAGAGTATAGTACCCAATTCTAGTTCAAGCTTAGCAGAGCTTGTGTTATGAGTACTGATATAAATATTTAGATACATTTTTTTTTGTAAATACATACGTAATATGTCTATATTGAGAACACCTAAACAATCATACTGATGAATACAATGTTTGTATCGTGCGAGGAACCTAACCCGCGACCAATGAAGTAAGGCGATGTGTTATACCGCTATGTAAAACAAATGACAAAAGAAATATCAATTTTTTATGTAAGTTTTTTTTTATAACACAGAGGACAAACGAGCATGCGGCTCACCTGATGGTAAGTGATTACCACCGCCCATGAGCACCCGCAACACCAGGGGAATTGCAAGTACGTTGTCGGTCTTTTAAGAAGGAATAAGCTCATTTCTTGAAGGTTTCAATATCGTATCGGTTCGGAAATACTATTGCTGGAAGGTGATTCCACATTGTGGTTTCTAGAAAACCGCACTGTGGAAGACCGCCATTCATCCAGATGTTCAGGATGGTATTTCAGTTCCTGGCGGGTGGTACGGTGGTGAAACTCAGCAGCTGGTATTAATCCGAACAATTCCTCAGAACGTACTTTTATGTAAGTACCTTATATATATACCGTATATAGTATATTAGCGGAAAGCTGTTAATTTAAAATTACAAACAGACACTACACTTTTTACTGTATACATTTGAAATATATGGAAATAAATTCGCACCAATACAAATCGCAATACGAAAAATATAATATTATTTTATATAGGCTAATTCAAACTGCCCAATCAAAGGACATGGATCTTATCTAATTATAGTAATTAACTACTAAAAAAATATTGCCAGTATCACCAAAAACGTACTCACTATAATACATCCTGTGGTCTCTATAATACATATACTTAATGCATTTAATAGTCGAATGAATGATATAATAAGAGGGGTTAATACCGAGTAACGCGAAGCACAGGGGGGTCATGGCGTCACAATATTCGAAACTTGTGAAAGAAGTGTCATAAATCTGTCAAATTTGACAGGAACGGCTAAATTATGACGGTAAGGTGGAGTGATTTGTGACGCGGGCTTGACAAAAACGACGCTTACTTATAGTAAGTATAATGTAAGTTATACAATTGCAAATTTTTAAAGTCGACGTGATATATTGCAGGCGGTTGAATGAGTGTAGCGGATCGGATTTCAGCGTGGAAATAAATATTTTTGTAACTCATATTCAATAGCAAAGGATGTGAGTGAATAAATCTTTGTAGACACTTTATGAACTTAGAAATTTGCATCCTGCAACTCGACTGTCAATATATATATACTAGCTGTCCCGGCAAACGTTGTTTTACATCTATTTTTCATCCCCCTAAAAATTAGGGGTGGACTACCCCTAACATTTAGGGGGATGAAAAATAGATGTTGCCCGATTCTCAGACCAACTCAATACGCTCACAAAATTTCATGAGAATCGGTCAAGCCGTTTCGGAGGAGTATGGGAACGAAAACTGACAAGAGAATTTTATATATAAGATATATCTCAACTACATGCCCCGGCTGTACATATATTATAAATATAAACCTTCCTCTTGAATAACTATATCTACTGCTAAAAACTGCATTAAAATCTGTTGCATAGTTTGAAAGATCAAAGCGAACAGACAGCGGAACTTCATTTCTATGTAAAGATATACATATTTTTATGTATTTAATTGTCAATCTAATATAACATATGAAAATATTATTGTATGTATCTAATTATGATTTATTAACATTCACATATTGTGGTTTCTGGACTACCCTGGCTAGTAAATCAATGTAAATGTGATACAAATACATTTAATAATTAATCTTATTGAACACCAAAATGTAAACTACATATAGGTGCAACAGGCACCTACCAGGTCTAATTGTGTTCGATATACAAAAATTTTATCCAAATCGGGCCAGCCGTTTTAATATACATGAAGATTGCTATAATTTAAATTTAATTATTCATTAAATAGACATAATGAATAATGGTCGCTAAATGGTCGAGATTCTACTATAATTAATTTAAATTATAAGTATGAAAATTATTAAGGAAGTGTGTGAAAAAAATACATTAATTTTTTTGATACATAAGTTTTTTTTAATACATAGAGCGATTCAAGAGGAAGGTTTGTACGTATAATACATAACGCCCGTACGAAGCCGGGGCGAGTAGCTAGTATTAAATAATAGCCTGTGTATTCTGATGTATAAGCTATAATACGGTAAAGTTTCATCAAAATCCGTTCAGTAGTTTTTGCGTGAAAGAGTAACAATTCATCCAGCCACCCATTCATATTCATCAACTTTCTCGTTTATAACAATAGTAACAATTAACAATAGTTAACAATTTGTTGATAGTCCTGCCTACAATTCTCGGTAAATACGCGCACGTACCCCTGGTGCTTCAGGCGTCCATAGGCTACGATAACCATTTACCATCAGATGGGCCGTATGCTTGTTTGCCACAAAAAAAAAGATATCACAATTCCAACTATAGAATTTTACATGCGGCTTGTGAACAAATCTATTTTAATAAAGATGTTTCCATAAGCTACTTTATCAGTAAGAGTATCTGAGTGCTATCGACTACAATATTCGGTAATGGCGAAAGAAGAATCGTAAATCTGTCAGATTTGACGGGCCCAGCTGAATTATGACACAGAAGAGAGTGATTTGCGATGAGACGTCTACACAAACGGTACAACGTGACTGAAGACTTATTTGATAACATGGAGGTGATAGCAAGCGGCCCCAGTGGTTTAGCGGTTTAGTACTCAGCTTCACTTCCGATGGTCGCGGGTTCGATTCGCACGGTGCAAACATTTGTATTCATGAGTATGATTGTTTGTATTGGTCTGGGTGTTTTTTATGTATATTATGAATGCATTTACAAAAATATATATTTACTAGCTGTCCCGGCAAACGTTGTTTTGCCTTAATTTAAAAAAAAATTAGGGGTGGACTACCTCTATCATTTAGGGGGATGAAAAATAGATGTTGGCCGATTCTCAGACCTAATCAATACGCTCACAAAATTTCATGAGAATCGGTCAAGCCGTTTCGGAGGAGTATGGGAACGAAAACTGTGACACGAGAATTTTATATATAAGATGTATTTATGTCAGTTGTCTAGTACTCATAACAGAAGCTCTGCTTATCACAGGGCTAGATGGCGTTATGTTAATTGTCCAATGTTATTTATTTATTACTTATGTACATTATGTATGTATTTACAAAAATATATATTTATGTCAGTAGTCAGTACCCAAAACATTATTTGAAAAAAATACGAGCTGAGTTTCTTGTCAGTTCTCATTTCGAAATCATTCCGAACTGACGGTAGATTTGACATATCATAAGAGTCTGTAATAGACCTACATAAATATAGATATTTTGAATTTAAATTTGAAATATAAGTTCTACTTAGAATGGGATTAGATGGCACTGTGTGAGTGTTTCAGACTGATTATTATTTTCAAAACTGCAATAGCACTTGATCTACTGAGAACGGCCTGTTATCCATCTTCAGTTTGCCATTCGTCATTGCCATGTTTGTCACACATGCCGTCCCGTATGATTGCTGGTGGCTGTCGTAACTCAGATGGGCGCGTCACATGTGACAGATTTATTATTCTTCCTTCCTTAACCTTAAAATATTGGATCCCGTATGATGTATCTAGTCATATGTCATTTTAATATTCATATATAATAATAATAATCTCAGGACAATTCACACAGCGCCATCTAGACCCAAGTTAAGCTAGCTAAAGCTTGTGTTATGGGTACTAGATAACTGATACATACACATAGATATTTTTTTTTTGTAAATACATACATATTATACATAGAAAACACCCAGACCGATACAAACAATCATACTCATGAATATAAATGTTTGTGCCGTGGGAGGAATCGAACCCGCGACCATCGGTCGTAAAGCGGTGTGCTTGACCGCTAGACTATCGAGGTCGTCAAATATATATAAGTACTAGCTATTCACCCGGCAACGCACGAGTGTACATGTATTATATATATAAACCTTCCTCTAGAATTACTCAATCTATTAAAAAAACTCGCTTCAAAATCCGTTCAGTAGTTATTGTGCGAAAGTGAAACAAACATCCATACTTACAAATTTAAAATTACAAACAGACACATCAATTGTAAATAATTGTATATATTTATTTAAAATAGCCCTTGTATCAACAGGATGTCAAACTATTGGAAAATTGAGCAAATCCTTCGCATTTTCCGCGCGAGCGCTCGCCAATATGGTGGACCACGTGACGTCACCGGCCGCCATTTTGGATAATAATTTGACGGGGCGACTTTGACAGACGACATTTAATTACCGACCCCTCATTACCTGGATATTGGCGGATATTGATATTGTGTTCTTTAAACTATACGACACGATCACGACTCCGATTCGAATTATGAGAATTAAATTCAATAAAATATATATGTTATTCTATTGCATAAGCTATATCAATGTTAAGTTTCATAAAAATCCGTTAAGTAGTTTTTGTGTTAAAGTGTAACAAACATCCATCCACACTCACAAACTTTCAAATTTATAATATTAGTATGTATATTATGTTATCTGTAATCTAAATATATATAACTCAAAAGTGACTGACGGACATAGTGATCTATCATCGCACAGCCCAAACCACTGGACGGATCGGGCTAAAATTTGCCATGCAGGTAGATGTTATGACGTAAGCATCCACTAAGATAGGATTTACGAAGCCGCAGGCAATAGCTAGTATTAGTATAAATTAATTACTTTAGCATTTAATGTTTAACCATAAAAACATAGCGCTCTACACAAATCTGTAATATATATATAAATTATATAACGTAATTGGCAATGATCGTGAAATATAAAAACCATTGGGATTTTCGTTAAAAATGTGCATTGGATCCGTTTCGACGGAGTTTATTAATAAAGCCTTAATTAAGACATGTCGCTTCATTCCTGTCAGTGATTTATACGAATGATATCCCGACAAGTTCGTTGATTAAAAATATTTCACCCGAATAAGTTTTTTGTTCGTTTCACTTGTCATCTAATTAGTATATTTATATGTTCCTAATATGAGTAATGTCCGATGGCGACCACGGACGGGACGACGCAGCGTGGGAAGGCCTCCAGCAAGGTGGACCGACGATCTGGTCAAGATCGCTGGAAGGCATTGGATGCGAGCAGTGCAGGACCGATCGTCGTGGTGATCTTTCGAGGCCTTTGTCCAGCAGTGGACGTGTTCCGGGCTTAGATGATGAGTATTATAGAAAGTATTATAGTATATAATATATATGCTATAGCCCTTTTTAAACTTTTCGCGGTTGTTGATAATTTACATAAACGTTCCGTCATAAATAATATTATATTTATACACCAGTGGGGAATCCAATATTTCATTTCATAAGATGTTTGTTTATTTCCGGCTACTCTAATGCTGAACCGCATCTGGCCTTTACAGCTTCACCGGACGATAGGGGGCGAGGCAGATGGCACTCCAAACGATGGAGCAGCTGAAGGCCAACTCCCTCCTGACGGATACGACTTTAGTCTGAAGGCACCGGTAGGGGTTCGAACCTCGGCTCAGGCCGTTGTAATTTCGATCCCCGTTTGAATTGCGCCTGTGCTAACGTTTTAGGCTGGCGGGGCACCAGTGGACGATGGTAAGATGCATGAATTCAGGTCAGTTTTCATTATCTATATATATAAATAAAATTGGAGAGTCTGTTTGTAATATTGAAATAATAGTCTTATACTACATGCATATGAATATAAATACGGCACATACACCAAAATAATTTTTTTTACAATTTTTATCTGTCTGTCTGTCTGTTTGTTCCGGCTAATCTCAGAAATGGCTGGACCTATTTTGACGGAACTTTTTTCGGCAGATAGCTGATGTAATAAGGAGTAACTTAAGCTACTTTTATTTTAGAAAAATAAAGTTAAATTCCACGCGGTAGAAGTGGCGTGTACAGCTAGTTATCTATATATATATATATATATATATATATATATATAACTCAAAGGTGACTGACATAGTGATCTATCAATGCACAGCCCAAACCACTGGACGGATCGGGCTGAAATTTGGCATGCAGATAGATGTTATGACGTAGGCATCCGCTAAGAAAGGATTTTGATTAATTCTACCCTGAAGGGGATAAAATAGGGGATGAAACTTTATCAATTTTAAACCGATGCTGAGACTTTGCATGCTTAAATCTACTATGACGTAGACATCCCCAAAGAAAGGATTTTGATAAATTCCACCCCTAAGGGGGTTAAACGCAAGCGAAGCCGCGAGCAAAAGCTAGTTTATATTAAAAAATCTAAAGTTGAAACAATAAGCATCCTGTAGAAGCCAGAAATGGAAACGTAACTAAACGGCACTCGATCTAACATGACGTTAATTATCATATGATTGTTTTTATTTAACATATGATTTGAGTACGCGGCCGGGTGTCAGCCATCAACAATGATTACCTGTAATGATTGTATGGCGATGACACTTGAGTGGCATTGAGTGTTCATTAGTTTGCAGTGATTTACGTGGATATCATTTATATCACGGCCGCAGTGGTCTAGCGGTTAAGCACACGATGGTCGCGGTTCGATCCCTCGCACGGTGCATTCATGAGTATTATTGTTTGTATCGGTCTGGATGTTTTCTATGTATATTATGTAAGTACTAGCTGTTCCCGCGACTTCGTCCGAGTGGAGTTTTGCAATATTACTTTATTTTTCTAAAATAAAAGTAGTCTAAGTTACTCCTTATTACATCAGCTACCTGCCAAAAAAGTCCCATCAAAATCGGTCCAGCCTTTTCAGAGATTAGCCGGAACAAACAGACAGACAGACAAAAATTGTAAAAAATGTTATTTTGGTGTATGTACCGTATTTATATTCAAATGCATGTTGCGGGTGCTCATGAGTGGCGGGAATCACTTACCATCAGGTGAGACGGAAGCTCGTTTGTCCACTGTGTTATAAAAAAATCTGTATCTATCATTCTAACACAGTTAGTAGTAACAGAAAGTTGAGTAAAGCAGCGAAACTGCAACGAACAGATTAGCAAAACAAAATCCGCAGAGAATCTTATAAGCAGACACTTTCACATCACTGCAACTAGTCTGACCGGGAATCATATTATACGCACAGACAAACATACTACCACATCAACAGTACACGAAATTCGTCCTTATAACCTTAAAGATAAAGTCGATATGGCAGTACAGCGACAAGTTTGCATTTAATATGAAAATATCTGTGGCCGCATTACAAAATGAGGCAAAATTATGATGGATGTTGATGCCTCGTTTCTCGCTTAATAAGATGGGTACATACCCCGTTGTTGCATTATTAACTGTAACGATGTGTAATATTAAGTCGAGATTCGTGTAAGTGGCATTAGGTTGAGCAGTCGCTGGTGTACGTAATGAACATGACAAGAAGCCAGTGTTAAGTTACTAGTATCATTCCGTCGTTGATATCAAATAGTGTTTTTGATTCAATTGAAACAATATGCTTTTATATACTGTTTTAAACTTGACGCGGTCATTATTTACACGTATAATTAGTAAAAATCCCGGGATCTTACCACGTTTTATATTTATTTGCTATTTTATATATATTTCAACCATCATGATCACGAGTAAACTGAGTTTAGGAATAACTTAGGAATAAACTCAGTTTACCCGTGATCATGGTGGTTGAAACACTACCGAAATATCGGGAACTCGGCAAATAAATATAAAACGTGGTAAGATCCCGTGATTTTTACTAATTATACGTATAAATATGCTTTTATTCTAACATTCGTTACAGTTATAAAATCTCTGAACGATTCACACGACGAATATATACAACGTCATCTAGTCCCAAGTTAAGCAGAGCTGATGTTTTGGATACTAAACAACGGATATAAATGCATAAATATTTTTTTGTTAATCTAATACATTAACACCTTCACTGGTGCCACTATCCCTATCCTATATCAGACATAAACCCTTCAATATCTATAATTATATTGTCTACTAGCTGTACCCACGACTTCGTCCGCGTGGAATTTAACTTTATTTTTCTAAAATAGAAGTAGCTTAAGTTACTTCTTATTACATCAGCTTCTGCCAATAAAAGTCCCGTCAAGGTCCAGCCATTTCAGAGATTAGCCGGAACAAACAGACAGTCAGACAGACATAGAAAATTGTAAAAAATGTTATTTTGGTCTACCGTATTTATATTCATATGCAAAAAATTTAATTACATGTATAGATGTATAGATTATTTATGGTTTATATTATGATGAAAACGCCGATTGCATACCAAAGACGGTCGTCTTTGATTATCGTCTTTTCATCACCACAGAGAAAGAAATATTAAATGACATAAAAATTTTTATGTTCACCAAATTCTAGTTACGACCTTACGATTCTACAATCTCTTAGAAGAAGATGAGAGATAATCATGACTTTTGTATGAAACTCTGGCAGATATGCAACTACATATAGCAACATGTGATTAACATTTAGACAAATAGTTTACGTGTGTGGGTGTCACATCTGTACATTTCATGTGCAGCTCTCTTGAGTTACTCATATCATAATAAAACAGGTTATTGATTGCAGCGATGTAATTGACTCACAGGCTGGTCGGACCAGCAACACCAGTGGTTTTCAAATAGAAATCTGTTAGGATCAAATGTCGAGCTTTTAGTTTAGCAAATAAATCTAATTAATATCGTGAGAAGCGCGAATGAGTCGTGTTTTAATTAGTCATCCATTTACTATCATTAAAACATATAACTGTCATACTACTGGACTTTCCACTCCTAAGAGATACGAGGCTATATATATTTTTTATTGATGGTAATGGAATGGTGCGCCTGAGCTGACAGGCAGGCAGGCAACAATGGAGGATGACAAGATGAATATAAGATCATCAGTTAGGCTAATTCTTGGTGAATTTGTCATGATGGTTTCCAGAACGAACTGTGTGAGGTTAACCTGACCTGAGCAATGGGATCATCAGTCTACATTACTATGAATTCCTTTTCCACCATATGAGGATTTATTACCACGGTCGATAAATGACAGGATTTTTTCTAACATACTGAGCTTATTTGTTGTTTACCATAAAATATTACCATAAGCTAGAACTTATTGTTTATTTTGAGGCAACCAGATTTTATTTATATCACTATAACATAAGAAGTTAGGCTTACTTTTTTTTATCTCATGTAGCAAACGAGAGCGTTGTCCACAAATAATTTCAACAGGACAAGCTAGAATGCGTATATGAATGTTAGTTTAATGAAGCGTTACAACATACCAAGCTACATCTTATTTCATAGAAACGAAAAAGCAGGCCACAAGAATAGAATAGAATAGAAATTCTTTATTCAAATAAATATTAAATATTACATTAAAGCACTTGAATGGTCATTACTTTTTTTTAATCTAAAACTCATTTGAAAATCTGTCTCATCATAAGAAGAACGATCAAGAAACTTGCATGTTGCTCTTTATACAAAATATTGCAATACAACATACTGAGCTAGAATGTATACTATATTTGTGCAGTCAATGATCATACAATAAGGTGCAGCCGAATCAGCTAACACAACATTTACTGGTTTTTGAGAATATTAATAACCTGTCCATATATCAAGTTATAATAATATAAATTATGAATATAAATGGGGATTATAAATTATGTATAAATATAGACATGTCCTCTCTGACATTTGACTAATCTGTGATAGCTGAGCCGGTGACATCCTCGATCGCCTCCAATTATAAACCTACGCGAGAGATTACCGAGCACAAATCACGCAGACAGACAGACAAATTGCGCCGGCGCATGGCATTTGGCAACGAGATGACGATGTGAACTGGCAATTTATTTACGAAGTTACGAGTCTTGATTGGCGCTTTATAGCGTGTAAACTATCATATATATACATACACGTATAGATAATTGCTTTTTTATTATATATATATATAATAAAAATGTAACTGTCTGTCTGTTTGCGTCCATGGCGATCAGTCGATGGAATATGTGAGATTTTTTTTATCTTTTGGAGACTTTATCAATATAAAAAACCCAAAATTGTTACTGTTAACTTTTTCTGATATCTGATTGAACAGAGATTAAGTGCGTAGCGGTTTCTATGTTGATTGTCGCATGCCTAATACTTGTTACTGTAAATATGATTGAAATAATATTTATTTAAAAGAGCAACACACAAATTTCTTGCTTATTCTTCTTGTGATGAATCTGCATTCCGAATAAGCGGTAGAATAAAAAAAACTTGACTATTCATAAGTGCTTATATTAAGTTTATTTTAATAAAGATTATTTCTATTTCTTTGTGCGTTTGTACACGGTAATCTCATAAACAGCTTTACCGATTCTAACTAACAAATCAGTACTAAAACTGTTTGACGCATAATGGTAGATATTTACAAAAAGTAGGTAAAGATATGATTGATAGCACTGCAAGCATGATTGTTCAAGTTAAGTGAATACGCATTAATTTGTTTAAAATTGATGCTGAAACTATAGGGCATTGCATAAGAAATTCTACAATGACAATAATAATAATAATAATCTCAAGACAATTCACACAGAGCCATCTAGACCCAAGGTAAGCCAGCTAGAGCTTGTGTTATGGGTACCAGATAACTGATACAAATACATAGATTTTTTGTAAACACATACATATTATATATAGAAAACACCCAGACCGATACAAACAATCATACTCATGAATACAAATGTTTGTGTCGTTGCGACGAATCGAACCCGCGACCATCGGTCGTAAAGCGGTGTGTTTGACCACTGAGTCGTCACAAAGTTTGGTCTTACTAAATGATGGATTTAGAAAGACAAAACTTTGTGACGGCTCGATGATCTAGCAGTTTAGCCCCCTTACTTCCGATGGTCGCGGGTTCGATTCCTCGCACGGCACAAACATTTGTATCAATAGTATGATTGTTTGTATCGGTCTAGGTGTTCTCTAATGTAAGGTAATGTAACTTGCATTTTATTTTTCGCAGTCAGCGTCTCTTTCAGGCCATCCAGATGTTCTCTATGTATAATATGTATTTACAAAAAATGTATCTGTATGGTACTGGAATAAACATCATAATTTAATTAAAGTATAGTCGTAGTAGTTTGTTAATTACATTGATTGTGTTAGTTTGTTAATTACATTATTGAAATAGTGTTCTTATTTAACCTAATATCGTGCAAATGTGTTTTTGAAGCAATGACCAGTGTACATAACCAAATCGGATGTAAGCACTTCTTCCATTAATATTCTCTTGCCTTCACTATTTGGGGTCACTGCAGAATGCATGAATTACTCCCGCCGTCACGTCAGACCTTACTCTCCCTTTGCGTTATCGTCTTTCCTTTGCCTTTATCCCATTGTCCCAGAATTTTATCTTCTTCCACTGATCCCTATTGGCCGTCATATCTGAGCTTACTCTCCTTCTACACATTGTCTTTTCCTAGCCTTTATCTCATCGTACCAGAATTTTACCTTCTTCCACTGCTCCCTATCTGTTGTCACTTCTGAGCTTTTTCTCCTTTTACGCATATCGTATTTCCCTAGCCTTTAACTCATTGTCCCAGAATTTTACCTTCTTCCACTGCTCCTTATCGGTTGTCACTTCTGAGCTTTCTCTCCTTTTACGCATAACGTCTTTCCCTTGTCTTTATCCCATTGTCCCAGAATATTTATCTTCTTCGACTGATCCCTATCGGCCGTCATATCTGAGCTTACTCTTCTTCTACACATTGTCTTTTCCTAGCCTTTATCTCATTGTACCAGAATGTTATCTTCTTCCATTACTCCCTGCTCCCTACAAGCCGTCATATCTGAGCTTACTCTCCTTTTACGCACATCGTCATTTCCTTGCCTTTATACGACTTATCCCAGTATGTTATCTTCTTCTTGCTCCCTGTTCCCTATATCAGAAATCACTCTCATTTCCACATATCACCTTCCTCACAAATATGTATTTCACTTATTACAATAAGTTTTATTCGTCTACTTTTAAATCTTTAGCAACAATCCACTAAAGTGCAAACAGTTATGACTAAGAACATTGTATACATTTCGGCCATTACGCTAATGTACTCTGCAGAGAACTGAACTAGGAAGCATAAACATACGGAATCACTTTATACACTGAATCACCTGAACTAGAAAATAAATAAATCAGCGGTTGTAAGTGAGAGTTTTGTATAACAATACTAAAGTACCGTGTCCTGGTTCCCCTATATAGACTCCTCGTGTATCATACACAGAAATTGAATATTATCAGCTGCGGAATTTCACCATCACAAAACCCGGTAGAAAAGAGGGAAAGTGATTTACTAGTTAGTACCCTATTGCTAGCAATGTACCGTGTTGGGTTGACCTGCACGTGGTTCTTCCTGGAAACCATCGTTACAAATTCCTGATGGATATGTTATATTATATTTATATTATACTAGCTGTCCCGGCAGACGTTGTTTTGCCTTAAAATAGAAAAAAAAATTAGGGGTGGACTACCCCTAACATTTAGGGGGATGAAAAATAGATGTTGGCCGATTCTCAGACCTACTCAATACGCCCACAAAATTTCATGAGAATCAGTCAAGCCGTTTCGGAGGAGTATGGGAACGAAAACTGTGACACGAGAATTTTATATATAAGATATTTCGGTAGTGTTACTTACTTTGTTGTTATATAGTTTTTTTATTTGAGGGTATCATATCAGTACTGATGGGCTTTTTAACTTGCACTTGTTGTTTGTTTTAACCAGTGACAAATAGACAGACAATTTATATAGTTTATCAAATTGCACACAATGTGCAAATCAAATAGTTCCGTATTCGGTCCTGTTGGCTATATAATGCATTTTTTCAGTACATGAGAAACACTATATACATGTTTGACGACCTCGGTGGTCTAGCGGTCTAGCACACCGCTTTACGACCGATGGTCGCGGGTTCGATCCCTCGCGCGGCACAAACATTTGTATTCATGAGTATGATTATTTGTATCGGTCTGGGTGTTTTCTATGTATAATATGGATGTATTTACAAAAAAAAAATCGATGTATTTGTATCAGTTATCTAGTATTCATAACACAAGCTTCAGCTAGCTTAACTTGGGTCTAGATGGCGCTGTGTTAATTGTCCTGAGATTATTATTATATGTTTCTAATGCACTGAAAAAATACCGAGCATATATGTAGGCAGACGATATATATCTATTCTACGTTTCCAAAGATACAGATGAAGTAATATATAATATTATATATATATATTAAGAACTCAATAAATATAAAACGTGGTAAGATCCCGTGATTTTTACTAATCATTACATAGTATAAAATAAAGTCGCTGTCGCTGACTGTCCGTCCCTATGTATGCTTAAATCTTTAAAACTACGCAACGGATCTTGAAGCAGTTTTTTTAATAGATAGAGTCATTCTAGAGGAAGGTTTATATATGTAATACATGTACACCCGTACGAAGCCGGGGCGAGTTGCTAGTTATATATTTGATTATTTATACAATAATGACCGCGTCAAATTTAAAACAGTATATATAAATTGTCTGTCTATTTGTCACTGGATAAATTTTTTTTTTTTTATTGGGTTGTTTGGGCTATTGTCAGATGTGTAGCACCTGTAGCACTGCGACCTACATAGATCTATTGTGCTCGCCCTTTTCAGAGTTCGCTACCTAGACCCGTCAGGGACAAGAATTGAAGGATATTCTTAGGAGCGATCGTTTTTATCTCCTCGGGAAAGAGTGTAAACTTTCCAAAGGAGATATTTCGTTTATGCATGAGTGGGCTACAACCACATAGGATGTGAAGCGGCGTTTCCTCTTCAGCTTGGCAGAATCTGCAGATACTTGTCGTGCATAGGTCTAGCTTAGCCATATGCTTGTTCAAACTGGATAAAACAACTCAAAACAAACAACCAAACCGTCTCTACAAGTGCAAGTCAAAATGCCCATCAATACTGCTACGATGAATGTTGATTAGTGACCACATGATTCAGACGCCCCTTCATTGTCCGAGTGGTGACGGTGACACGCATGAATCTCAATTGTGACCAGCCACCGTTGACAGCTGGGCAATCAACTTCGCAAGTGCTGATCACTTGCGACCATTTTCTTCTGTTTTCTGTTGGTTATTGGATGATGCAATGACACAATGGTTTTATAAATAATATACGTTATGATAAGAAAATATAAAATACTAACTGATACGCGAAACTTTATGTATATTTTTTCCCTGTTGGGTATGAAATTTTTCATTAATGCTCTGCTTCTATTGGTCGTAGCGTGATGTTATATTTATTACCCTTCCTCAATAACTGGGCTGTATAACACTAAAAGAATTTTCAAAATCGGATCAGTACTATTGGACTTTGCCTCGAACATACAAACTCACAAGTTTTACCTCTTTATAATATTAGTATAGATATCTTAACTGATTAGGGCGGTAGGAAAAATTTAATACAAATATTTGACAATTCGTAAGCGGCTAAAATGTCCTACATGAATAAATTATTTTTGATTTGTTTTTTGAGATAATAATAATAATAGACCGGATAATTCATAAAACACTATATAAATACTTATACATTTTTTTTGTACATACATAATATACATAAAAACACACAGGAGCTACAATCATAGTCATGAATACAAATGTTTGTACCATGGAAGAAATCGAACCCGCGACCATAGGTAGCAAAGCAATGTGCTAAACCAATAGATATAATAAGGATAAGGTAGAGTGCAGTTATGAAGTTATAGTTAAGCATATACATACACAAGTTGCAACTTAACAGTAGTACTTTGTTAAAACCAGTCGATTCGAGGCAATAAAAGATAATAATCCCAAAGTTATAAACATCGGGCGATTTTATCGTAATACACGGTAATGCGGGCAACGCCGCGGCTCAATCATAACTTACTGGGTAATGTCTGCCAGTCTCACCCGATTGGGTACAAATACACGCACAAAATAAATTATACGAGTGTAAAATTTTTATAGCCGAGATAAGGGAATGTGAAGAGCAGTTTGCGTTGAGGTCGGTAGATTAACGGTCGCTAATAAGTATCTACAACTAGTTTCTAACCGCGAATTTGTGATAGGTCTCCAGAAAGTACCTACCTCGGTACTTAGAGATAATAAGAATCATTTATTGCTGCCAATGAAATTACATTTAAAGGGTACTTAAATGAAAAAAAGTGGCAAATCAGCGTATAGTTCTGTGTGATTTATAACCTAGCATTTTCTCACAACTTTGAACATTTAAAAAGACTAGGATGTTTTTTTATTTATTGTGTTGTTTGGGCTATTATCAGGTGTCTGTATCACCTGTAGCACTACGACCTACATAGATCTATTGTGCTCGCCCTTTTTCAGAGTTCGCTACCTAGACCCGTCAGGGACAAGAATTGAAGAATATTCTTAGGAGCGATGGTTTTTATCTCCTCGGGAAAGAGTGTAAACTATCCAAAGGAGATATTTCGTTTATGCATGAGTGGGCTACAACCGCATAGGATGTGTAGTGGCGTTTCCTTTCCGTTTGGCAAAGACTAGAATAGCAAAATAATAATAATCTCAGGCCAATTCTCATAGCGCCACCAAGTCCCAAATTAAGCTAGCTAAAGCTTGTGTTATGTGTACTAGATAACTGATGCGAATACATAGATTTTTTTTCGTAAATACAAACATATTATACACAGAAAACACCCATACAAACAATCATACTTGTGAAGACAAATGTTTGTGCCGTGCGAGAAATCGAACCCGCGACCGAAGTAGTGACGAAGTAAGTCGGTGTGCTATAAAGCTAGATCACCGAGGACGTCAGCACAACACATCAACTTACCTACAGCACAACATTCTTAATTATGTCCAGTGCGACTTCAACGCCCTCTCTACTGTAAATTAATTCAGAATTTTCAGAATCCTCATTGATTAATCAAACCAAACCAAAGGATTCTAAAGTCTTAATATAAAATTAAAAAGTCAATTTAGTCTTCATTTTAGCATCTAATCAGGACTCAAAATATAACAAACAAATTTACCCGCACATAAACAACGTGAATAATTTTAAAGATTATGAAATTCAGCGTCTTTCCATCAACAATACACCACAGACAATACATCGGATTTGACAGATTAACAAAAAAGACAACACAAACGTACCTCTCGCGAGCTGAACACCAAATAAAGCCTCCTTCAACTCACAGCAGCATCTGAGCACGAATCAATACGGCGGCGACACACAAAAGGTGGGAAAAACAAAACGAGGAACAAAAAACGCAAGAACAAAATATAACTCATCTGAGGCAGGGCGCGGCGGGTGAGTTGCTTGTTTTTCCGTGCGCTATCTTCATATCCGGACATGGACGGAAAGCCATGTCTACGGGTGCTAGGAAACACGTGGGTATTAGAAGAAACGCAACGGATCGCAACGGATCGCAACGGAACGCACCGCAACGCAACGCACATCGATGCTGATTAAAAAAATGTACCAGTTGAGTCTCTTGCCAGGTCTAAAGTAACTTGCCTAGATAGACATCATCAAGACCAATTTCGTCTCGATTGGAAACTTCTAAGACAGTTGTATTATGAAATCTAGTGAAAAGAATAAGAGCTGAGTTTTTTTGTCGGTTCTTCTTAGCTCGAACGGTACATTTGATTTGATTTGAGTTAGCTGCAGTTACGAGGGTGGGTAGAAAAGCAGCGTCCTCGTGAAGGCATAGAATCAAGAACAAGGGCAAATAATTAAAGAAATATCAGTCGATATAGGCCTCTGACTTGGAGACAATTAGGGATATTGATTAAATATTTTTTGAAATGCAAATGTCCTACAAGAAATCCTAGTATGAACGATGAAGTCAAATGGATATCATACATATAAAACACCTAGAGAGGTACAAACTCATAAATACAGATGTTTCAACTGCGCGAGGAGTCGAACCCGCAAGCATCGGAACTAAGGAGGTGTCCCAACCCACTAGACCATCGAGGTCGCCATTATTGTATGTATACATCTCAAACCAACTACTGAAACTGTTCATATCAACGGCACTGAAAGTGACATCCGAGAGATCTTCGTATCTGTGAAATAATAAATTGCATTTCAAATCTCTTATCTCGACCGTATCATACCTGAATCGCAGCGATACCGCACGACAATCCACGTGAGCGAATCATGGATTTGTCATGGCGAAATAAATGGTATTGATGCGAGTTACCTATATGTATAGACGAACGAACCAACTAATTGTAGATTTCTATTTACTTATTTATTTTCACAGGCAGCGGTCCTCGCTCACCCCCCGAACTCCATTCCACCTCAAAATTAAACATGTCAAAGGTTTTTTTTTAAGTTTAGTTACGCATTAATTTCTGAACGCCCCCTGTTTGACAGGTATCAGCAGTTTATTTGAGAAAATAAAATTCTTGTTTTTACTATTTTACATGCAATTGCTTTATATTTTATCACCGTTTAAACCTTCCCTTGACTCCCACGAATATTTCCAGACTAAAATTAGCCAAATTGGTTCAGCCGTTCTCGAGTTTTAGCTAGACTAACGAACAGCAATTCATTTTTACATATATAGATTTATTTCCACAGACAGCAGTCCCTGATTTAATTTGTTCTATTGTTATTACTTAAATTACATTTTTATTAACTTTTGTTTTGTCGAAACCTCGATCATCGGAAGTAAGGCGATATCCATGAAGCAGTTCGCCTTCAGCCGATTTAAAGCCATCCACGGCTTTGGAGCCATCTGCATTCGCCCCCTATCGTCCGATAAGGCTGTAAAGGCCAGCTGGGACTATCAGCATTAAATTAGTCCGGAAAAAAAATCTGACTGACTCTAGCATTTGGAACCAACCAGGAAAATGAAGTTTGGGGTCTCGGGGCGTGCCCATTTACTCCGGGGACAGCAATCCCTGAGCAGCTTCTTAAAGCGGATTCCGTTAGTCCAGGAAAAAATTGCAACAACATAGGCACTGCAATAAACGTCAACCAGCGTTGAACGTCAGCCGCTCGCGCTTCACGCAGCGCGTGGGCGAGCATTGCAATTTGCATAGCTTCATTAGCTTTATCCGCACGCACCGCGCCCTATCTCCGGCGCCTCTGAATTTTGCCTTTTTTTCTTCAAATCGACATTAATTAACTGTGTGTGCGGTCCGGCGCCTTAATTATAATTGGTCCGATACATCAGCCGCCTTAACTAACTTTTAACTGATAAACTTGGCAAGGTGCTGCGTGCGTCTGCCGTTTAGATCGAACCCACTCTACAGCGCATGCGTAACTTATCTGACACTATATACCTTTTATGGGTGAGTATGCGCATACGTTGGTCTGATAGGAATAACACGGAATGCGTTGTAATTCCCACCACCTTCATGCAGAAATCCTTAGCTAAAATTATAAATAAAAAAAAAACAAATATTTATTTATTTTTTGAGATAAAAACAGATTTTCTTTTGACTTTAGATTCGAACTCAAGATCTTTCGATTTAAATCCTGGTTGTAAATTACTACGCCGAAATGGAGATTTTTTATTTTAAGGATAAAATAAACATAAACACATTAAAGATTAGAAATCACGATTTTTCGATTTAAATCATAGTAATGTGCTCACAATCATCACGATATCTTTTCTTATACGACAATGATGAATCAACCATAATCGTAAACGGTCACCATAGCCTATAGACGCTTAAGTTACCAGGGCTATCACGCGTTGCCATCTCCTAAGAAAACTTAATATAACCTACTTGAAGAACCAAATGCTGTAATCTGTAGAGAAAGATGTCTTATAATTTTTTAAAATGAAACACCGACGAAAACTACGATTGCTCGTGATCAAAGTCTCGGACATTAGCTAAGACCATAAACCTAATAATATAACAATCACCTCATAAATACCCATCTAAATACAACAAACAAACAAACAAAGTAGCCAATATGCAAGGCTCCTAACTGCGTTCGTCCATACTGCGTTGGCGGACGATTTACAAGAACAATCTAATTTATGAGCTGCAGCGATTTGATTAATACTATTTTATTCGCAAACTTGTAAGTGTGCTTCGCTGTCTTGGAAACAAATTGATCAATTTGTAAATTAATGTTAACCATGCCGCAATATAAATTTTTGCCTGTTGTGTGTAGTGGAGTTTTCAGTTTTCGTCTATCATCATTAGTACGAACAATGATCGCGCTAGATCAAAATCTTGAGAAGATCGCGTTTTTACAAGAAATTTATTGAGATAAAGTTGAAATAAAACCATTGACAAGGTACGAGATGTCTTCTCGCAGAGTATTTTTGAGCCGGTAATACTGCTTTTCACTATAAATCAATGGTGAAAAGAAAACATTTCTATAGTAACACATCAAATCAAAATATTTTTATTAATAAAGGCCCATTACAGACTCTTAGGATATGTCAAATTTACCGTCAGTTCAGATTGCTTTCGAGTCAAGGACTTAAAAAACTCAACTCCGATACTTTTCAAAACAAACTTCTACCTGATTACCAATCGTAAGTATATCTTACTAATATTATAATTGCGAAAGTTTGTGAGTATGGATGGATTTCACGCAAAAACTACTGAACGGATTTTTATGAAACTTTACAGTAATATAGTTTATACATTACAATAATACATAGATATAATTTAAAAAGATATTATGTAAATTGGGCGATATATAATGATAAGAGTGATGTAGACGAAGCTGCGCGTGTATGCTAGTATTCTATATATAGATATTACAACTATTACTTCTTTATTACTATTACATTCATAGATCTATATAATTGAATAACAGGAATGCTTGTTAAAGTCATGCAAATCATCCGCTCGCTGCTTATAAATTGTACCACACACATGTGGGCGATACTGGCCGATAGAGTCATGTCGTTCTAACAACATGACGAGCTACTATTGAGTACGTAATAATCCGTTGTCAAGTATTAAAACAACATACAACTCATAACAGATATAGATAGTTATTATAAGCTTCTATTATTGACGGCCTCGGTAGGTTAGGTTGCACTTTCGACGGTCGCGGGATCTATTCCTCGCACGGTAAATATTTGAATAAATTAAATCTGGTCCCTATGCAGAACTTGGGCTGTCGGCAGTAAGGCGATGTGCTAAACGGCTGAACCACCAAGACCGTAAAAAAAATTGGTAATGAAAGAAACAGATAAAATGTATTTGTTACTTTAAGATTTTTTCTATGTCACTAAGTTTCTTCATATCGCCTTTAACATTTTCTACAATATAGCAGTTTCAGAGGACATTTTTATAGCATAGGAGACAAACGAGCTTGCGGCTAACCTGATGGTAAGTGATTACCGCCTCCCATGAGCACCCGCAAAACCACGCAAGTGCGTTTCCGGCCTTTTAGAAAATTGAGTGCTTTTCTTGAAGGTTTAAATATCTTATCGATTCGGAAATACCAATGCTGGAAAGAGATTCCACAATTATGAGTATATGCGTGACAAAAAGTTTATTGAAAGTCACGATGAAGGACCGCCATTCACCCAGATGATCTCATGATCGTCTGGGTGAATGGCCAGAAACTAAAATGAGGGTCATCCCTCATTTTAGTTTCTGGGGGTAGTGTCATGGTGAAATTCAACAGGTGATCATAATCAATATATATACCAATAAAGAGCAACACGTAAGTTTCTAATTCGTTCTTCTTGTGATGAGGCAACTTTGAAATAAGCAGTAGTTTAAAAAATAAGTGATAACTATTCAAAAGTACCATGTAATTTGACGATCTTCTATTCTATTCTAATCCGAACAACTCCTCTGTGTATGATACGCGAGGAGTCTATACAGAAGAATCTGGAAGGAGATTCCGCAATATTCCTATTCAGGTAGGTAGGTAAACTTCAATGCTACAGTAGTAGTACATTCAAGTAGTAAAAGAAACTTAATAAGAACTAAATCTCCGTCCGCGGACGGAACTTCCTCCACGTGTAAATAAAGTGAACATCGTGTTTGCAACAAGCGACGTACAAGAGATCTAATATCGACGTACCGACGTGCCGACGCGTGTGACGTCGCGCGACGTCTCCGCGACGTACGTGCGACGTCTCCACGACGGTCGTGCGACTAGGGTTGCTAATCATACTTTTTAATAACGTATCCTACTTTATTTTAGGTAATTATATTTTATACAACTGATTTAATATTATTGTGTATTTATATTTGACCCTAATAAATTAGTGCTGGTTGGTAATTTATATTCACACGTTTCGACTTGTAAAATGTGAACTTACAAGGATTATTTAAAAGAGCAACACACAAGTTTCGTGCTCATTCTTCTTGTAATGAGACAGCTTTCCGAATGAGCGGTAGATTAAAAAAAAAAATTATGACTATTCGAAAGTGCCTAAATTAAGTTTATTTGAATAAATTATTTTCTATTTCATTTCTATTTATACTTTTACATAGAAATAAAGTATCCAAAAATATTTTCAACCTTTACTGTGATGCGTAAAACAAAATACCCGTTATGGGTACTTAACGATTTATAATTACTAAATGAAAAGTTAGATGTCAATTGTAAGTTATGATATTTTCACAGCTCTAGTGTTAAAGAACACAAAAACACATTTTTAAAACAATAAAAACATGAAATTTGAAATACACTTTTTTTTCCTAATACTTTATTTTTCCCTATCCCAACCAGTTTTTTTGTCAAAAAAAGTTGGCAACCCTAAGTGCGACATCTAATAACAGTCCATCCGATGCAGTTACCGTGACGTTCTGTTTGCATATGCGGGGATGCTGACAGTTTGCTTATCTTTAATATTGTAGTGGATCGATGTTTCAAGATGTGAGTTCGAAATTTCTAGAAGTGTACTACATGTAGTTTCTTTACTAAGTAAATGTTTTATGAATGAATACTAACTGCAAAGTAAATATTTTGTTAATCAAGTATCTATTTATTTATTTATGTCAACTTTGCTATTCCAAGGGACTACCTTAACTAGAGTCATGTTGATTTTAGAGTCAAATTTACTATTTTATTTAAATAAATCATTCTGCTCTATATGGATTCTTAATATATAAATAATTATCTACAGCAAATATTTCAAAATATAAAAAATTACAAGTAAGATTTAAAAAATGTAATATTTCGTAGATGTACACTTAAGATGATTGACCCATTCACACAAATTATTAAAAATGTCATTCTGTACAATTTGGAATGCAGGCTCATCACAAGAAGAATGAGAGAGAAACTTGCGTGTTGCTCTTTTAAATAGGTTATTTTTAACCTTACATTTTGATTTGAAATGTATGAATACTAACTACCAACTACCACTAATTCATTAGAGTCAAAATATTGAATACACAAACCAACTGGTTGAATGGTTGAATAAACAAATAAGAGTAAATCAGTCGTAGTGATTAAAGCAGACCAGTTTACAAATAGCACTTGTTCAAGAGTATGACGGATGAGCCAGCCTGCACTCGACCATATTTTAGGTAACCATGACCCTGAGAACAGGAGAAGAAGAAAGTTGACGCGTTGGAGATGTGGTGCTGGAGACGGATGCTAGGAATATCGTGGACAGAGTTTAGTACAAATGATTCCATATTAAAAGAACTCTACATCAGACAGCACCTATCAACCACAATGCAGTCACGCATTCTGACCTTCTTCGGCCCTGTATCTCGCCATGGTAATGACTCCATAGAGCGTCTCGGAGTGCAGGAAAAAGTGGAAGACATCAGGCCACGTGGTAGATCTCTAGTGAGATGGACGGACCAGATCAAGGCCGCAACTAAGTGCTCAGTTTACGAATGTACCCGGAAAGCTGCAGGCCGCAACGAATGGCGCCGTATCACCAAAAACCTCAGTCATCGTGATTCAAAATGTTAACCACGACCACTCTGACAAGAGTGTACCGACTAAGAAGAACCATGGCTCACTACGCCACCACAAGACTGGACATCTTAGTGAGCAGAACAACTCAAGACAATGGACCACGTCACAATAAATAAATACACCTAAATTACTTACATGTTAGTAATAAATTCATTAGGAATAGCTAAACAAAAGCATTATGTCTTAATTATTTTTAGATAAAAACTGAAACATTCGTATCAAATGTTAATAAGTCAATCATTTATTCGTCTGATACACACAGACCGCAAATATATTTAGGTAAGTAATATTGTAATGTAATATTAATGTAATGTTGTGTGTGTACATATTATGTTATCTGTGGTACTAGTAAAACTAAGAACTTATTAGCACTACCCTGTTACTACGCTACTACCTCTTTGTTTTCTCTATCCACCCAAGGGTAGTCTAGAAGAGATAGCGTAACGATGAGACCGCATTTTGTATCAGTTAATGTATATTTACTATTTTAATTATATAGTATTTGGTACAAAAATGAGTATAAATAATATAATATACTTGCCACAGATTCTAGATTCGATATTCTGGATATAAAAAAATATATTCATATGTAACATTGTAAGTGCTATACTGCATGAAAGGGTTATATTAATTTATGAAAATGATAGTGAACCCGCTGCGCTAACGGTTTACGCTGGTGGGACACCAGTGCAGGATGATAAGATAAACATGAGGTCAGGTTAGTTAGCCCATCCATTCCATTCACCAGGAATTTAACATGATGGTTTCCAGAAAGATCGCATGGAGGTCAACCTGAGAACTTACAAGTCTGCTTCCCTCGCACTAATAAACTAAAGAGTAACTAATAAACTATATTACAAAGTCGCTGTAGCTGTCTGTTCCTGTGTATGCTTAAATCGTTATGACTATTTAAAAGTCTTAAATTAAGTTTATTTGAATAAATGATTTTCTATTCTATTCTATTCTACTATATCTATGGACACATAAATTACACATTCTTTCTTCCTTCCTACACCACACCGTCCGGTCAATGTGAATCAGCCTGAGAGCGTGCATAAAAACGTAAAGCGCCGTGCACAGTGGGAGCAGCGAGCCGTGAATGACCAGTGGTAATTACCAACTGCCGTTAATTGAAAAGCATAGTCATTCAATCATCAATAATAT
Source organism: Achroia grisella (assembly GCF_030625045.1). Taxonomy (NCBI): domain Eukaryota; kingdom Metazoa; phylum Arthropoda; class Insecta; order Lepidoptera; family Pyralidae; genus Achroia; species Achroia grisella. The sequence continues at coordinate 1,091,691 of NW_026712653.1, read as the reverse complement.
TTAGGAACGAAACGGCGAATTTGATTAAACACTTAAACAAAATAAGTAACACTGAATATTCTGTGATAAGCACCGAAATTAACGTGCTTGTTGGAAATTTGACCAGGAAAAATGTTGGGACTTATCCCAACATTTTACCTCGTTTATTTTCAATAGTATTCAATATCAGTATTTTTTTCTTTTACTTTGTAGTTTAGTACTTCTTCTTTCAAAAGCTAACACTTAATAGTCTGTGATAATTACAGAGCCAACATTTCCCCACGTCTATATTTATCATATTTCTTTTACTCTGTGTACTTCTTAATTTCTTACTTTATCTTTTCATTCTTCTCCAACACCACCTATCAAAAGCTTCTATTTCCATAATATGTAGGCTACACGCAAGTACATTGTACTTGAACTTAAATTTGTCTCATTTATTCAAATAGTTTTAGCTAAATTTGCTGAAGACCTCACTGAAGGAAGAAAAGGAAGAAACGAGGAAACGCTACTATACGTGTTATGTGGTTATTAGCCTGGTCATGCATAAACGAACATAATGAAAATATCTTTCTTGGAGAGTACATATATAGATACACTCTATCCTGAGGAGAAAAAGACAATCGCTTCTATGAATATTCTTCAATTCTAGTCTCTGACGGATAAATGTAATGAATTTTGAAAAAGTGCGGCACAGATCCCTAGATCGCAGTGCTACAAGCCTAAGCTACTGGCGTAGGCCGAAATACATAAAAAGTTACTCCATCAGAATATTAAACTTAAAAATGTATATTATACTCAAATTAATTTTAATCCAAACGCATTAATAAAAGAGATAACAAGATAAAAACCAACAAAAACTCCATCATCGGATCAATAAAATTTCAATAGGTATGTCAAACAGACAAACAGCATAAAACGGTCCCGAGCTCATTATCTGATCATCTTCGGTAACACTTCAATGAGGTTGTGCGAGCGAGACGAACAGATTCAATCGAGACGAGATTACACACTGCGCGGATATAACGCCGAACAGATTTACTATCATTCCAACGATGGAAATACTTCCAAAATCTACATTAATAAAAACAAATTTCAAAAATTTAGGACATTTTAGTCGCTTATAAATGTCAAGTTTTTGATTTTATTTTTGTTCCTAACGTCCAGTTCTGTCTATGGATTAAACTGAAATCAAAAGAAATTAAAAAAATATAACACATTTCAGTGGCTTATGAAGTTTAGTCTATTGATTCAATCGAGAAGAACTGGCAAGTAACTCAACTGAATTTGTTTATTTAAGCCATTTTGCTAATATTATTTAATTATTAAAGTGTCTATTTGTAAAATGGAATGAAAATTCTTGTATAAATACCTACTGCTAAGCATATTTATTTCATAAATATAATTTAACAATATATTTCCATAAGGAATGGATATAAAGAATATTCTGGAAGTCCTAAGTAAGTTTCAATTTTCTACTTAATTCTATTTAAACGCTTACTAAAATGGCCGATTAGGCAATAGATATTTATGCACGCAATTTTGAGTGAACACATATTTGAAGACTTTTCAATACACGTTCGGACTTGATCTATCAATTTTCGTACTATAGGTACGAAAATTATGATTTCATTTTCTGATTTTATTTTTATTTTGATCAATTTTCGTAATAAGGTACGAATAATATGTAATAAAAGACAGCGGCTTTACTTCTCACATTTGCTAACCAACAATCATGCTTAATTCCTAATGATAATTTCTTAATCTAAATTCCTTAATTCGCTAAGATGGGCTAACTCTTAGCGTAAGGTATATTTTCCATTAATATCCGTATCATAAAAAAAAACTACTAATGTATAATATCCGTATCATAAAAATAATAATACAAATTCTTCTGCATTTGACGGCCTCGGTGGTCAAGTGGTTTAACAAATTCCGATGGTCGCGGATTTGATTCGTTTCACGGCACAAACATTTGTATTCATGATTATGATTGTTTGTGTCAGTTTGGACGTATCTATGTATAAGATGTAAGTATTTACGAAAAAAAAATTGTATCAATTATCTAGTACCCATAGCACTAGTTTATCTAGCTTAACTTGGATCTAGATGGCGCTGAATTGTCCTGATTATTATATTAGATTATTTGAAACGCGTTCCGACCGCTGCGTTTTCCCAACCGCGTGCGTTCCCCAGCAAATCAGAGTGGATCTCCCAATAATGAGTTCCGTACGTTTTCGCATCACTCGGACAATGGGACAATGGTCCGATCTGCGTATAGCTATCGACGATTAACGCTTTCTTTGTCGTACAACAAAGGGAGGATTTTTTTTTAATTTCGACGCTTCGCATTCAAATGACCTGCTTAATCAGCAATTTCAGATTATATACAAGTGTTTTGGGATAAAAGAAATAAAAGAAGTGATGACAACCTGTTTTTTTTAGACTGCTCTAGTACTGTTGACCGCAGCTGGCTTTTTCAGCTTCACCGGACGATAGGGGGCGAGTGCTGATGGCACTCCAAACCCGCGGAAGGACTTATGGGGGCTGAAGTCCAACTCCCGCCTGACGGATATGACTTTAGTCTGAGGGCACCGCTAGGGGTTCGAACCTCGGCTCAGGCCGTCGTAATTTCGATCCCCGTTTGAATTGGACGGGGGATCGATCGGAGGGGGACTGACTGGTAGAACTTTGTGTCTATACGTCTAGGTAGTTACGAAGGGGGAATAATTTGACCAGACCATTTCTTTCCTAGAACATAAGAAACGAGTAAAGAAACCAACCAAACTAACCTAGTCACCAGCTGGCACTTATTCGATGTTTATATTTCGCTCAATTTTTTATAATCTCTTTTTAAACTACAACCTATGTGTTATTCTAATGTATAAGCTATAACATTGTAAAGTTTCATTAAAATCCCTTTAGTAGTTTTTGCGTGAAAGAGGAACAAACATCCATCCATCCATATTTAAAAATTTTTACTTTTATAATATTATTAATATTATTTTTTGACGACCTCGGTGGTCCAGCGGTCTAGTGCACAGCTTTACGATCGATGGTAGCTGGTTCAATTCCTCGCACGGCACAAACATTTGTATTCATGAGTATGATTGTTTGTGTCGGTCTGGGTATTTTCTATGTATAATATGTATGTATTTACGAAAAAAAAACATATCTATGTATTTGTATCAGTTGTCTAGTACCCATAACACAAGCTTTAGGTAGCTTAATTTGGGTCTAGATGGCACTGTATGAATTTTATAAGATTATTTATTTATTTATTCATGTATTTCCAATAAGAAATATTCATTTATTTCTATCCGTTGTCTAGTACTCATAACACAAGCTCAGATAGGCTTGGGATGCTGTGTGAATTATTATTATAATGGTTTTCAAAAGCACTTCTGAGTTTAGGCAAGAAGCATGAAAATTCATTCACCAATGAACTCCAATACGATTTTCATAAAACCGTACCGTCTGAACACTTCCAAACTGTAGTCTCATCTATAAACAGATCTTCTAGAAATCTATTCTAACACGCGGTGACATAAATAATAATGACAGCCAATGACAGCACGCAACGTAAACTCAATCTCTAACGAGATCTGTGTACAGCGAGTAGACAATTGTGCGATAGTTGGTCGGCCATTCTATACCATTTGTACCATTATGTAGCTTTGATTTACCGACAATATTAGCCGTCCACGATAAAAGTCATCCAACAATTACACGCCGTAGTACCGTATTAAACATTAATTTCAAACTCAGAACTTGCAGCCATGTCTTATTTGATTCATGCGTGCGCTCAACTCTTCTGTTCGACGTAACCGCCGCTGGTAGAGCGATCGAAAGAGGACTCTCCTATCTATAAACATTCGATTGGATTTGCCTTGTGAAGAGCGGTTGGGTCGATAGCTCCGTACCAATTGTCTTTGCAGTGAGATTAAATTGATTTATACGACAGCGTTTCGTCCGTCAGTAGATTCCTGGTATCGAATCGTAAACTTGGAGTACGGATCGTGAGCGTTACGTGAACTTTATGAAGCTACCCTTTTGATCCGATGCTAAATCACATTTGATTTACGGTCGCGTATCCGCAGAATGTTTCCTGTTTCTTAACGAATTGAGTTATTATTTTTACTGCTTGATTAAGTCACGTCATTATGTTTATTAATATTGTAAAGATTTGTTTGTTTGTTCGCACTGGAGAGTCTCCTAAACTATTGTATTAAATTCAAATTGTTTTTACGATTATACTACTACATTACTCCTGATGAATATAGGTGGTAGAATATGTTCAAAAACTTTACAGATCTACATGATATAAATGAAACTTTAATAATGTGAAAAAAATACCAACAAAATTCGTACGTAGGTACTCTTCTTAATAAACACGCTTTATTAAATATTTTAAATTTATTTAAAAGTCCTTATTATTGTTTAAACAAAAACTTTAACGTAAAACACTATACTCTCCTTAGAATGCAGTTAGTTACTCAATATTAACACGATCCACTCACGAATCGAATTTTACAGACATCGGAAAAAAAATCACACCCGCCCAAAACGCGTTACCGGAGAACTCAATAAACATGCGAACAGTCGTTCAGCGTCGAAAGCGCTTTCCTCCCAAATAAACTCCACAAGTAACTCGCTGATACAAGCGCTGCCGTCATCGAGTACGGGCCGGGACATGCCGTGGGCCGTTTAGGGACAAACACGCTCAATTATTCAGGGAACATGTCCCGCGAGCTTATTCCTGCGTGTCGCGCTCTTATGGAATTAGAACAGTGTACTCTGCAACTTGATTTATGAGCCCGTAATGCCGTTTAGGTGCTGCATTCACCGTGTTTCAAGTCGGTATCAATTGGCCGGTGACGAATGCTATGGATTTGAATACGTCAAATTATATAACTTGACGACCTCGGTGGTCTAGTGGTCTAGCACACCGCTTTACGACCGATCGTCGCGGGTTCGATTCCTCGCACGGCACAAACATTTGTATTCATGAGTATGATTTTTTGTATCGGTCTGGGTGTTTTCTATATATAATATGTATGTATTTACAGAAAAAAATATCTATGTATATGTGTCAGTTATCTAGTATTTTTTTGCAGATAGCTGATTTTACAAAAATTCTTTTATTTTAGAAAAATAAAAAGTTAAATTCCACGCCGACGAAGTCGCGGGAATAGCTAGTACTTAATAAACTAGGTTACGACGCCCTCAAACACATTCCAATTCCCTGATACAAAACTCCCAAAGATATAGATTCCCAAAGTTATAGGGTATCATGTACACTGGACGTAGTTCCCGCCCAACTGATCGGATCTCAATATGCCATCAATTATTCCTGTAACACAGTCGACACACTCCCGGAATAGAAGTCACTTTGCAGTCAGTGGACACGGAGGCCGGTGTTCGACTCCATCTCAATTAAGCCAGTTACACATATATCCAGCGGCTAATGGCTTGTATTGGAACAAGACGTTCCACAGGATTTAGCAATCATCGAATTTGCAATGACAACGGGCAGATGGTCGGTCATTTATGCGTTATGATTAATTCATATCATTCTCGAAACTTCTCACTACAATTGTTAACAATAGAGACTTTGTATGAAATTGTAGAATCTCAAGTTACGTTTAATATTTTTATTGTATTCAAATAAGTAAGTTATCTATACATTAATACGATAAGAAGAAACTTTGTACCCCTTTTTACGAAAATTGCGCCGTCCGCAGGTGCATGCAACTTCATACACTTATCTATACATATAAATAAAATTGGTGTCTGTTTGTAATATTGAAATAACAGTTTTTTACTACATGCATATGAATATAAATACGGTACATACACCAAAATAATATTTTTTACAATTTTTGTCTGTCTGTCTGTCGGTCTGTTTGTTTCGGCTAATCTCTGAAATGGCTGGACCGATTTTGACTTTTTTTGGCAGGTAGCTGATGTAATAAGGAGTAATTTAGGCAACTTTTACTTTAGAAAAAAAATCTTGTATTTTAGAAATATATAATAAAACTCCACGCGGTCGAAGTCGCGGGAACAGCTAGTGGTATATATAGAGAAGGTATGCAGAAACTTATATATTTTTTTAACTATGCATAAGAAGTACATAAAATCAAAAGAGTCAACATTACTCACACTACCTTGTATTACACACACACGCATAGAAGTATAGTCTTTGACAATAGTACCTTAATAATAATAATAATAATAATAATAATGTATTTATTATCAGGCTTAATTGCAAATTTATAAATTGAACGTACAGACTTTACACACACAAAAATAATAATAATACAAATAATATCAAAAATTAATATTAAATTAAGTTAAAATATAAATTAAAATACCTTAATAATGTTCAAATTTATAAATTGAACTAGCTCTTGCCCGCGGTTTCGCTCGCGTTTATTTATCCCCTTCGGGGTGGAATTTATCAAAATCCTTTTTTAGGGGATGCCTACGTCATAGTAGCTTTATGCATACAAAGTCTCAGCCCGATCGGTTTGAAATTGACAAAGTTTCAAACTGTCATCCCCTATTTTATCCCTGTGGGGGTAGAATTAATCAAAATTTTCTTAGCGGATGCCTACGTCATAACATCTACCTGCATGCCAAATTTCAGCCCGATCCGCCCAGTGGTTTGGACTGTGCGTTGATAGATCACTAGGACAGTCACCTTTGAGTTATATATATTTAGATTTATGGTTAATTTTCGAACATTGGGTGATTTTTTTAATTCCGCTAAAACTTGATTACCTCCACTGGAGATGCCTAAAGAGAGGCGTCCACTGTGCAGATGCCCTCTGCCTCATCTTCCGTCTACGGAACCTAGCTGGATAGTAGTGTTAAAATTTTGTAAACTGTCGTAAGCAACCAACTGAAGTGTTTTGCATACATAAAATATTTTCAACACTGCCCACTCAAATGTAAGTAAACAAAAAAGAGCCATCATTTTCAGCTGATCAAGATGAATAGAGGAACGTGGTACAGTTGTTACCGTCAGTCCAACGGTGACAGTAACACAGCGTTGAAATTATACAATACACATTGTTACAGCTGAAATTTATAGTTCATGATGGTGAACTATAAAGATTTATAGTTAGTATAGATATACTTTGTTTGTTTGAACGCGCTAATCTCAGGAACAACTGGTTCGATTTAAAAAATTATTTTTGTGTTTAATAGTCCATTTCTCGAGGAAGGCTTTAAGCTATATACCAGTACGCTACGACCAATAGAAGCATCATTGAAAAATGTTGCAAAAACGGGAAAAAATATTCATATTTGTGGGCTACCGTTGAGTGCGCTGCGCGAACGGAGTCGCGGGCACAGCTAGTTTCATCTATGATGAGAATAATAGTCCGATTGTGACAACTATAATTTCAAAGCTAATTTTAATTTATTTTAATTTTCTCAACGAAACATGAAACTGTGTTTTACGGGTTCACCTGCAGTATAATATAACAAGATGTCCACGATTCTTACCTAACACATTACACAGTATCGTCCAGCCGTGTTAGAACTACGTTTTTGCTTAGTATTTCTTTGAACGTATTTCATTTTATACTCTGTCACTATAAGAAATAAATATACGAAAAAAACAAGAATGAAAATGAAGTGTATAAATAACTTATTATGTTTATATGCGTAATATTTAGACTTAATTTTAAACGTTAATTACTATTTAATTATATCAGTTATGCAATTAACTTAGGGTTAATTTTAAACGTTAATTACTTACTAATTGTATCAGTTATGCAATTAACTTTACCATAACTGTTAGTTGGGTTTAAACTTACGTTGCTCAGTCCTATTCCATAACAGTCACAGCATCCAAATCTGTAAAGATTGAAAAAAAAATTAATCATGATAGGCTCTTAAGAAACCTTAATATAACCTTTTTGAGAAACCTCATGCTGTAGTCTCGTGAGAAAACCTAGGCAGGTAGTTCATTCCACAATGAAAGTATGCGGGAGGAAGCTCCTCTGAAACCGCACTGTCCGAGACCACTTAGGTTCTAGCGTGTGGGGATGAAGTCTCTGTCGATGGACTGAAATGCGATTGTAAAAGGTAAAAAAGTAAAACTAAGCATCGTGAATAAGGTTAGATAAGGTTAGAACGGGGGAAGGGGGTTAGTAACGTGAACTATTGACCCCATTGATAGCAATGGGGTCAGGTTGATCTCCACGCGATTTCCCCTGGAAACCATCATGATAAATTCCCAGTGAAATTGTCACGATGGGCTAACTGACCTGGTCTCATGTTCATATAATTATTTACTTCAAAGCCTAACAATAGTGTCCAAATAGTTTGACGACCTCGGTGGTCTAGCACACCGCTTTACGACCGATGGTCGCGGGTTCGATTCCTCGCACGGCACAAACATTTGTATTCATGAGTATGATTGTTTATATCGGTCTGGGTGTTTTCTCTGTATAATATGTATGTATTTAGGAAAAATATATCTATGTACTTGTATCAGTTATCTAGTACCCATAACACAAGCTTTAGCTAGCTTAACTTGGGTCTAGATGGCGCTGTGTGAATTGTCCTGAGATTATTATTATTATCATATAGTGGACTTAATCTACCAATCAACCATAAATGCAGAGAAAGAGAGTCTTATCATCCTCTACTGGTGCTCCTCCAGCGTATACCATTACCGCAGACCACTGCACCATTACACTATCATACTTTAAAATAAGGTAAGAACAGAAAAAATATGACAGTACACGAAAAACGCAACACACTGCCAAACATGCAAGCATATCCAGTGCAGCAATCACTAAATCATTTCGCCATCATAACTATCCGCAAACACGGCAGTTGGCATTATGAAAATTTACGACACTCATCCAAATATCTTTCCAATAAACCATAAGTCATCCCTTGACGCACACGTGACCAATTAAATATAAACTTGATTGCACATTCAAATTGCAGATTTAATTAATTTTTACCGGAGCGCCGGCAGCGAGTCGTAAAAGCGCTGTAAAACGCGCTGATCGATTTACTGACGGCGGGTGATGAGTGCTTTTTATTTTATCTAGAAATATATAAATACATTCTAAATTAATAATTGAGAATTAAAGAGATGAGATATTGAAAAAGAAATAAAAATAATCTATATTCAAATAAACTTAACGTGTTATGGACCAGGACATTGTCGAATACATCCTAATCAGAAGTAACCTGACATTGAGGGTGACGCAGCTGGAATTCAAGCGTTGGTGACCCGAGTCCCCACCAACATGCTGCCCACCTTCATGAAGGACTACTGGCCGAAGGGTGTGGTGTATCAGCGCTACCGTGGCAGATTGCCGTCGTCAGTGCCGTGACCATAATTTATATTTTATTATTGTTTCTTATGTATGTATATAAGGTATTTATAATGTGGGCTATGTAGCTTGAATAAAATAAAATAAATAAATAAAAAATTAATATATTTTTGTTACAATCTATATTAATCATTTCGTCAAGGGGTACTTAAACTCGATCGAAACCTTATATGAATAACAACATAAAAAAATATTGATTTCGAGTCGACAACATATATCCGCAAAATTCGGATTATGGAGTATTTCGTTAAATTCTAATGACACTGACAAACAAACCGCAGTCGCCATCTTTTCGTTTTACTAGCAAACGTTCAGTTACATACTAGCTCTTAGATACGCCTCAACAATCAACTAACTAAAAAAACTGTCCATAACAAAGATCTATGACTCATGTAATAATAAGAAATATCTACCCACATTTCACCCGAGCGAAGCCGGGTTTTCATCTAGTATTATTAAGAAATGTACTAGATATGTGTAATACCTTTACAGATTACTCTAATAACAATATAGTATGAGAACAGACATCTCGATTCCGAGCACCGTTACTCGATTACTTTCCAAATGTGCAAATCCCGGAAACACAATATTATCGATACAAACAATCGGATGTCTATCATTCGGAATATCGAATTAAAATCGTAAACGAAATAATACCGTTACGTTTTGTTCCGTTCTATTTAATTACGCCCTCCTAAAATCGTGAAACTAGTATTCGGCGATCATAAAAGATAAATTTGTTGTATCTATCGATTACTATAGAGATTTCTTTGCGGTTAACAAAGCGTTTTCGTATCAAATCACACAATTAGAAGTGATCTGTTGTATGGGCCGTCGGGCGCTTTGTCGGCGCGCTTGTCATTGCTCGCTTCGTTCCGCTTTGGTACCGATGATTTGGTGATGATATAATGACGTCATCATGAGAAATTCACCCAAAGCCCACTCGTTAACAAAAGCTATTTAAATTTCGATATTATTCTGTAATTTACACGAATTATACGATGATATATTTATTACATGTTACGAGATCTTATATATAACATTCTCGTGTTACAATGTTAGTTACCATACTCCTCTGAAACGCAAGCCGTTTCAGAGGAGCGGATTTTTATGAAATTTTATATGCATTAGGTGAGAAAATCGGTTACTATCTATTATTCATACCTCTTAGTGATAAATAAGGGTTGTCCACCCCTAAAATTTTAATTTTAATTTTTATAATGTGACATTAAAAACACATAAAACAATTATTTTTTAATAGCGATTGTAATTTATATGCCAATACAATGTTTGCGGGTCAGCTAGTTTTATAATAGAATAATGTGAGAGAGCGTGGTAGGCTAGAGCCTCCTGCCAAAATAAATATTTACACCAAAATATTCACTGCTGCAGTTACCGTACCATCAACAGGTGATTATGATGACATATTATTTTTTATAATTTAGAAAAAAATAAAACAAGCTGTTTGTAATTTCAAAATAACATCTTTTCACTATGAAAGTACATACGGGATTTACATTTAAAAAAATTGTCTGTCTGTTTGTTCTTGCTAATCTCTGAAACGACTGTACAGATTTTGAAGGGATTTTCACTCACAAATAGCTAATATTATAAGGATTAAGTTACGCTATCATTATTTTAGAAATTTCCTTTAATTTCATAAAAACAATTTTCACGCGTAACAGCAAGTTTCTTTATAAAAACAAAATACAATCTAACAGATCGTTTAACATTTTAAACACACATGTATTTCTGTTTTAAGAACACCAGTTCTAGTAGGTATCGAATTAATTTATTAACCTGAAGATTTTAATCAGAAAACATACAGATATGTCACTTGACCGACTAATATGGCGCTTTAAGCGTTTGAAATTAACGATAAGCTTTTAAAAGTGTGACGGGGCATTTTAAAAATGACTTATAAAGCAATTACTCCTTTAATCCAATAATTAACTCGTAACTTGACATTGTTAATAGTAATTAAAGTCATACTTTAATAAGCAAGTTTATAATCGATTTCGTAAGCTGACATGCCTTATTTGCTAAATTAATGAGTACAGACCAAATAATGTAATGTAATGTAATGTATGTTGGACTCCATTTTCCGCAATTGGCCTCTCATTCGGGCCGTTGTGCGTGTAGAGCCAGGCTACTAACGTAGCCAGCCAAGCTCCTCCCAGAAGCGGAGAAATCGCCTGGTCTCTTCGCAGGCTTCACGGAGCGACCTCACCGTTCTGATTTGATTGCGTTGTGTGGCCACTGCAAGCACTCCAGGATTACCTGCGCAGCCGTTTCCTCGGCTACAAAGTAGCCCCGGCACAGGGGACGATACAGACCAAATATGATAGGTATACGTTCACAAGACTTACAACAACACATAGGTTACAACTCCCGGGAACTGCTCGGAATTTCCCTCTTTTCGTATTTTTGATATAGAACTTAATATTATATTCTACCGCTCATTCGGAACGCAGACTCATCAGAAGAAGAATGAGCAAGAATTTGCGTGTTGCTCTTTTAAATAAGTGTTAGGTAATATGGAACTACTGATACTAATGAGAACTAATATGTAAAATTAGAAATAGGATATATCTATACATCTATACATATAAATAAAATTGGAATGTCTGTTTGTAATATTGAAATAACCATTTTTTATTACATGCATATGAATACAAATACGGTGCATACACCTAAATAACATTTTTTTAAATTTTTGTCTGTCTGTCTGTCGGTCTGTTTGTTCCGGCTAATCTCTGAAATGGCTGGATCGATTATGACGGGACTTTTTTTGGCAGGTATGTGATTTAATAATGACTAATTTAGGCTACTTTTATTTTCGAAAAATTCTTTCATTTTAGAAAAATAAAGTTAAATTTCACACGGACGAAGTCCTAGTCCTAAATAAATGTAAGAAAAAGGAAAGTGGAACTAATCGCGGGCACGTAGCGGAGTAAACCAGCGCTGTTTGCCGTCACAGAGCAGATGGACAGCTCAAAAGAAACAGAATGATCGTTGTGATGACTGGCGTTTACGTGCCCACGACGATGATAGCGTGATGATTTCCGCCTAATAACAAGGACCACGTTTATTTCCCATCTAGGCGGTAAATTATTAAAATATATAACACTAGCCGTGGCCGCGACTTCGCATGTCTTTAGTGACCTTGACCAAATATCGTCTTCATCGTCCTAGCTTCATAACTGACTATTTTCTATACTTTAACTTTCATCTCCTATTTTATTTTACCCTCTTAAGGGTAAAATTTTAAAAACTTTGAATGTTATTATTTATATTTAATGAACAGCCTAAAAAATAAATTTCAAGCTTCTAGCATTAAAAATTACGATATTTCTATACAAATTATCATCTCCCCTTACAACCCCTTATAACACTTTTATCCCATTAAAAAGTAGCCTATGTCCTTTCTCAAGGTATAGAACTGTAAACAATCTGTAATAGCATATTTTATTTGAATCGGTCCAGTAGTTTTCATATGAAAGGGAGACAGACAGACAGGCAGACAGAATTAAGCTTAGAGTCACTCAGTAATGGAGAGGGCATATTTTATTGCGTGATCGATCGAAATGTCCGCAGAAGAACCAGAGTGACCGATATAGTTCGAAGAATTACGACTCTGAAGTGGCATCTGAATGGGCAGGGCACATAGCTCGTAGGACAGATGGCCGTTGGGGCAGTAAAGTCCTCGAGTGGCGACCACGGACCGGAAGACGCAGCGTGGGAAGGCCTCCAGCAAGGTGGACCGATGACCTGGTCAAGATCGCTGGAAGGCATTAGATACCAGCAGCGCAGGACCGATCGTCGTGGAGATCGTCTTTCCGGGCTGCGATGATGATAATGATGAAAGATAAGGAAAAGAAGAAAAAGAATCCACCGAACCGATTGCCTTCGACAAGGTGGACCGACGATCTGGCCAAGATCGCTTCAAAGCATTGGCAGCGAGCAACGCAGGACCGATCGTGGTGGAGATTTTTGGGGGAGTTGTTCAGCAGTGGACGTCTTGACAACGGACGGGCTGAAACGATGATGATAAGAATCTATATCACAGAGTGTCCTGAGGCATTGTTCGGATTAATACAAGCTGCTGAGTTTCACCATCGCCCGTCACAAACTAAAATAACATCCTGATGATCAGGATGGTAAAATAATCAGATCAGGTGGCCACGCACAACCACATTGTGGAATCACCTTCCAGCGAAATATTTCCGAACCGATACGATATTGAAACCTTCAAGAAAAGAACTTATTCCTTCTTAAAACGCCAGCAATGCACATGCAATTCTTCGGATGTTGCAGTTGCTAATGGTCGGTTAATTATCTTATATTACGCGTCGCAAGTTTGATTCTCAGTTATAACCTTTATAGTGATATATAAGTGTTATATATTTGTAACTATCTATTAATCAATATACCACAGTTTATACAATAATATTTTATTTTATTTAATTTCAAATCAATACATACATAAACGCATATCATTAAATGTGCGGGAATCGAACCCGCGACCGTAGCAAAGTAATATAGTGTGCTAAACCACTATACCCTTGGCGTAGTGATGATTAATATCCATTCGCAAACAACGCAACATTACAAAGATCTTTGTCAATCAAACGAATTCCTTGTGGATTGGACAGATCATCTTTCTCGTAATTGATGTTATTCAAGTGTGTTTTTTTATCTTTTTTTGTCTAGCAATGGCCCTTGCAATGAGTTGCAAGATTCCTTGAGAATATATGACAAAATTATCACCCATACCTGTTGTATATTAACAATGTAATTTTCTATAGACATATTATATTAAATCAAATTGAAGTGTTTTTATGTAATTTCAAATTAACAGGTTTTCACAGAAAGCATATGAAAGTGAATATAAAAAAAAATTAAATATATATCTGCCTGTCTGTTTGTTTTTGCTAATCTCTGATACAACAGACAAACGAATTTAAAGTACAAAGTTGACAGCCTTGGTGGTTTAGCAAATTTGCACGCCGACTTACTTCTGAGGTTGAGAGTTCGATTCCTCGCACGACGTAATTATTTGTATTAATGATATGATTATTGGTATCGATCGGGTATTTTCTATATATATTGTACATGTACGGTACCCGCAACTGCGTCCGCGTGGAATTTAACTTTATGTTTCTAAATTAAAAGTAGCCTAAGTTACTTCTTATTACATCAGTTACCTGCCAAAAAAAGTCCCGTCAAAATCGGTCCAGCGATTTCAGAGATGAGCCGGAACTAACAGACTCCCTCGCTCTCCCGATTCACTGTTAGAAAATTCTGATCAAATCGAAGATGTAAAATACGTTCCTGTTCTAGACTGTAAGAAGCTTTGTCGTGAGCATGACTTGCATAGCAGAAACGACCCTGTTGAGCGCTAGGGTTACCACACATCATTACATAGTATAAAACAAAGTCACTGCCGCTGTCTGTCCGTTCCTATGTAAATCTGTAAAACAACGCAATGGATCTAGAAGCAGTTTTTTTTAATGGATAGAATGATTTAAGAGGAAGTTTTATATACATATAATATATGTATATAAAAGCTGAGGCGAGTAGCTAGTACCAAGATAAAAGGTTAAGTAATTCCTAATTATTATAATACACTAGAAATAATTTATGCACACCCTGATAGCAGTGAGGTGAGTATGATTTTTTTTCTTTCAAATTTACAGCCGTTTGTCCAAACGTTAGATAGACGGCCTCGTTGGTCTAGCGGTTTAGCACACCGCCTTACTTCCGACGGTCGCAAGTTCGATACCTCAGATAACATTTGTATTTATGAGTATGATTGTTTGTGTGTTTTCTATGTATAATATGTATGTATTTACGAAAACAAATATCTATGCATTTGTATCAGTTGTCTAACTTAACTTGGGTCTAGATGGCGCTGTATGAATTGTCCTGAGATTATTATTATTAATATAGTTAGAATGTTATAAACAGAAAAGTATATGCCTGTCCCATACAATTCAATTTATTAATATGTGTGTACATTTATCCCGAAACTAATCACTACATCACCTCGAGTAAAAGCAATAAGCCTGTAGAAAGCTAGATTACACTACATCTGAAGATAAATATTATACAAGGTCCCAAGTTACAGGAGCTCGCAGAAACGGGACACGCTACAAAGTGGGCCACCATAGACTGAATCGCGATGGATTGCCATTCGACCCCGCGACTCAGCCATATGGTGTTAGATGGGACATCTTGAAGTTTTTAGTGAGGACTCACCCAGCTTGTCCACACCCAGTTGAGCAAGTCTCCACGAGGATTTACTCCAATAAAAAAAAGGTCCCAAATCCTAGTAGAATCATCATCTGCTTCTACCTTACCCAATTTATTTGGGGTAATATGTTTTCCTCTTTCATTCATGCCTGGTCGCAGTCATCTCGTTATTTACTTACTTTCTTACCATATCAAATACCCAAATCATAGTAGAATATAGAATAAAAATAATAGAAATAGCTAGCCTTCCCCTATCGTAGCTCAATGTCGCGACACGGTGAACATGACTTGCGAAGTAACAAGGACCCTGTTGAGCGCTAGGGTAACCACACATTCTAAAATAAAAGCTTGATTAATTCCTAAACTATAATTCTTACTAGTATTATAAATGCGAATGTAACTCTATCTTACTTTCACACTAAAAATACTGAACCGATTTAAATTAATTTTGGTACACACATAGTCTAAACCCTAAGAAAGGACATAAGGATACTTTTTAATGCGAAAAAAGGGTTGAAAGAGGAGATGAAAGTTTCTATGGAAGTATATTAATTTTTAAAGCTAAAAGCTTGAAACTTATTTTTTAGGCTGTTGATTAAATATAAATAGTTATGACGTTCAAAGTTTATACGGAAAATCATTTTTGAAGCTATAATGTTGAAATGCTTTATAAATTTTTTTGGGTTAGATTATTAAATATTTTTCTTTATTTGTGTGTCAAGGTACACGCGGACGAAGTCGCGGACACAGCTAGTACAATATAAATAGCAATAACAGCAAGCTTTCGCCATGTTATAGTAACTTAAAGTCACCATACATATGTAGCTCAAGAAAAACTAGATTAATTCCTAAATTCTGATAGAATAGAAATAGAAACATAGCTATTTGTCCCGTGTTTGAGCGTGGAAGTCGAACAAGGGCGAGAGTGACTTGCGAAGTAGCTCTAACCCTGTTGAATGCTAGGATCACCACACATTCTAAGATCAAACCGGATTAGTTTCCATAGAGTAAAATGGCAATAATACCAATCTGTCTCCGTTAGAACATTGTCCAAAATAGCGTGATGACCATGACTTGTGAAGTAGTACGGACCCTGTTGAATGTTAGGATGACCACACAAACATCAGGACAAATAAATCTACTGATTATAATATATATAGTGCATTACCAATAATACATGGAAACGTAGTTAAGTATCGTAATAAATATGTCAAGTTGGAAAATAGTGGTGATCTTGTCATATATTTACACAACAAAGTTATGAAGGATGTTGATTAAGTTTTTTTAGAATAAGTTTAAATATTAATCAATTGATTTAAAACAAAAAATATTGTGTTCTTACTAAACGTTTGGTTTTATTTATACTTATAATTTATACAATATAACTTATAGAAGATATAAACAGAGATGTAACTTTCGAAATGATTTATCAATTTAATTGTTGTGATTATGAGCAAATACATTGGTATAATTATTTGTGTCATATCGCACATATAATTACAGATTTTTGCTAATTATCATTAATTTCCTTTTCTCTGACTCTTTCTCGTTACTGAAGATATAAATTAATCAATTTCAGTCCTACAATCTGCAAGTGTGAATTGCAGCAATACAAAATGTTTCATGACATGTTTCATTTACACCGTGGAATTAATTAATCACTTGATTAATTTATTAATATACAAATGAATTAATCAAGTATTTATTAATTCATCAATGCATCTATAATTATCTAATTATATAATACTTAATCATTAATTAATCAAAATTTTCTAAACAGGACAGTCCCGTGGTTTCCCAAAACGACGGTCACAACAGCAGTCTGTAATTATCTAATTATATAATACTTAATCATTAATTAATCAAAATTTTCCAAACAGGACTGTCCCGAGGTTTCCCAAAATGCTGGTCACAATAGCATCCGACGCGGCTAAGTGACGATGATCGACAAAAAGGTATCTAAGTGCAATTTTATTAACAGAAGCTTTCATCGGATCAAAAAATAACATTGAATGAGTATAACAAATGATGTTGTTTGCTATAGCCGGCTGCCGGGTGCCGGGTGTCGGGTGGCGCAGAATGGCCGGTGATGTATGGAGTTCGACTCCCGCCATTGATGGCGGTGACGAGGCGTCTTCCCGCTACAGTATGACCTTCTTTGACTACTGAACGTTTTAAGATCACGTCTGCGTTGCTATCATTCAACGCTTTTAGCGAATCTAACAATTGTAGATGATAAAAATACTAAAGAGGGAAAATTATTTATTAAGTACTAGCTGTTGCACGCGACTTCATTCGCGTGAGATTGAGATAAATAAAATTTGTGAAATATGAGTAGCCTATGTTACTCCTTATAACATTAGCTATATCAGAGTACTGGACTTTCTCCAGTGAAAATTGTACCAGCCGTTTCAGAGATTAGCAAGAACAAACAGAAAGCTAGACAGACAAAATTTATTAAAATTAATATTTTGTGGCAAGTAAGAATTTTAAGCAAATAAGCAAAATTCAATACATATGCAATAACATTTTTTTAAAGTTAGCTATACTATTTATATTTATATTTGCATATTATACACATTTTATTATTTGACGACCTCGGTGGTCTAGCGGTCTAGCACACCGCTTTACATCCGATGGTCGCGGGTTCGATTCCTCGCACGGCACAAACATTTGTATTCATGAGTATGATTGTTTGTATCGGTCTGGGTATTTTCTATGTATAGTATGTATGTATTTACGAAATTATCTATGTTTTTGTATCAGTTGTCTAGGACCCATAACAGAAGCTAGTCAACTTAAGTCTAGATGGCGCTGTGTGAATTGTCCTGAGATTACTATTATTATTATTATATTTATTATTTTATTTTTGTTTATCTATCTGTATTTATATTTTAATGTCTGTAATAATATATATACTAAAATGCACCTTCTTTATTACACCATACCAGTGCCTGATGGCATTCTCTTCCAGCCAAGGCAGTCAACAGACTGGTAGACAATGCCATCAGGCATTAAGTCCGCCACGTTTATATTTGTGCAATACAATAAATATGAAATCAAATCATTTATTCATGTAAGACATTTTAGCCGCTTATGAACGTCAAATTTTTATTAACGTAATTTCTTCTCTACCATCCAGTTCAGTATACAGACTCAATTGTGATGAACTGGCAAGAAACTCAACTGAATTTGTTTTTTTTTTAATTTATAAATGTAAACTGATCTTCATGCTATAAAAGGTTCAATCATTGATATTTTATAAATGAATTGGAATATATCATTTCCTTGCCGGCCGCATCTGAGTCATAAAACTTTAATGATACTCGTGTCATCGTAAAATAATGATTTTATAAGTTGATGTCATTGGCAGATTGGGAGTAGGTATTTGCATTTAATGAGTGGCTATCTGACCATCAAGGTATCATTCAAAAACCTGTCCTCATTACCACATATGAAGGTATAAATTGTATTGCACAGAAAAACTTTGTAATTAATATTTTAATATATGAGACATACAGTCTCGGTGATCTAGATGTAGAGCATGATTTACTTCCGATTGTCGCAGTTCGATTACACGGTACAAAAATTTGTATTTGTGAGTATTGTTTGCATCGGTTTGAGTTTTTTATATATATATTACTAGCTGTTCCCGCGACTTCGTCCGCGTGGAATTTAACTTTATTTTTTCTAAAATAAAATATTTTCCTAAAATAAAAATAGCCTAAGTTACTCCTTATTAGATCAGCTAACTGCCAAAAAAAGCCACATCAAAATCGGTTTAGCCATTTCAGAAATTAGCCGGAACAAACAGACCGACAGACAGACAGACAAAAATTGTAAAAAAAATATTTTGGTGTATGTACTGTATTTATATGCATATGCATGTAGTAAAAAACTGTTATTTCAATATTACAAACAGACACTTCAGTTTTATTTATATGTACCTATAGATGTATGTATTTACAAAAATAATGTATATAGAGGTATTTGTTTAGTACACATAATATAAGCTGGGCTTAGCTTGGTCTTTATGCTAGCAATGTATATGCTTAGCTTGGGACTAGATGGCGCTGTGTGAATTGTCCAGATCTATTATTATGTGACCACTAGGTCACCCAGTGGTCGAAATTCGAGTATATTTAATTTAACATTCAGTATAGACAAATAATCTTAAATACAAACAACATTAATCTATTCTCAATTTGACCACAGACTAACTATTAACAAGAGAAGTCCTCGAGTGGCGACCACGGACCGGAAGACGCAGCGTGGGAAGGCCTCCAGCAAGGTGGACCGACGATCTGGTCAAGATCGCTGCAAGGCATTTTTTTTTCTTTTAGGGTTGATAATGGAATGGTGCACCCGCCTGCGCTAACGGTTTACGCTGGCGGGGCACCAGTGGAGGATAAGATGAGCATGAGGTCAGGTCAATTAGCCCATCGTGACAAATTCACCAGGAATTTAACACGATGGTTTCCAGGGGGAACCGCGTGGAGGTCGACCTGACATGGTACATTGCTAGCAATGGGGTTATCAATCCACATTACTAACAATCCCCTTTCCCCCCCCGCTGCAAGGCATTGGATGCGAGCAGCGCAGGACCGATCGTCGTGGAGATCTTTGGGGGAGGCCTATGTCCAGCAGTGGACTTCTTCCGGGCTGCGATGATGATGATGATGATGTATATGCGTGTGCATGTAGTATGAAAATAGGAGTTTGAAATTTGCGAAAATAATAATAAAAATTATACTTACTCATTTCATTTCATTGGTAAAGTATAGAAATCTAAATATATACAACTCAAAGGTGACTGACATAGTGATCTATCAACGCACAGCCCAAACCACTGGACGGATCGGGCTGAAATTTGGCGTGCAGGTAGATGTTATGACGTAGGCATCCGCTAAGAAAGGATTTTGATTAATTCTACCCCCAAAGTGATAAAATAGGGGATGAAAGTTTATATGAAACTTTGTCAATTTTAAACCGATCGGGCTGAGACTTTGCATGCATAAAGCTACTATGACGTAGGCATCCCCTAAGAAAGGATTTTGATTAATTCCACTCCTAAGGGGGTAAATTAACGCGAAGCCGCGGGCAAAAGCTAGTCATGTTATGTATGATAAGAAGTCTACCTTGGTAAAGTATATAAATCATACATAACGATAAGGTGACAGTACTGAACTGTTAGACCAATGGATCCCGGAACATACAGTTTAAATAAATGATGGCCACCACAGTCTATTACTGCCGGCTATTAGTCCCTATCACTACTTGAGTATATCAATTTGTCATACACTTGTAATACATTAATTGCAATCGTGCAGGATACACTCTGTTTGTTTATATTTTCCGCACGAATTTGTAGTAGTGTGTATTCACACATTTCAACTTAAAAATAATCATTACATAATAAAACAAAATCGCGGTCGCTGTCTGTCCGTCCCTATGTATGCTTAAATCGTTAAAACTATGCAAAGGATTTTGAAGAGGTTTTTTTAATAGATAGAGTGATTCAAGAGGTAGGTTTATATATATAATACATGTACACCCGTGCGAAGCCGGGGTGAGTAGCTAGTAATAAAAAAACCTGGACAATTAACACAGCTCCATCTAGTCCCACGGTAAGCAGAGCTTGTGTTATGTATACTAGACAACTGATTTAAATATATTTAATACTTAAATATATTTTCTTTTGTATATACATACATAATATACATAGAAAACATTCATACCGATACAAACAAACATACTTATGAATACAAATATTTGCACCATGCGAGGAATCGAACCCGTGACCATCGGAAGTAAAGCGATGTGTACCGCTAGACCACCTAAACCTTTCTTATAAAGTTAAAATAATTGTTTAAAAGAGCGACACGAAAGTTTCTTGCTTGTTCTTCTTGTGATGAGACAGCTTTCCAAATAAGCTGTAGATAAAAAAGTAGATCGGTCATACCTATTCAATAGTGAATTTAAATTTACTTGAATAATGTTCTCTTCTATTCTTGTATATCGAATAGCACACTCTACATATTACTCATGATTTTGTTTGCATCGTGACTTTTTTTTTTTACATATTCATTTGTTTCTTTATTCTCATTTCTTCTTTTCTATTCCTTAGAACTAACGTTATACAAACTTCAGTAATAGAAGAAATAAGGACTATGCAGTATTGTGAATTGGTACAATTAATTCTTACACGCAGCAACTCGTTCATGAATATTCCAGTGTTATTTATTCACGAGCATCCAAAAATAAATTTATTTTATAGAGCTTTCAATCAAGCACCGCACAAACTATTACGGAAGCCTAGTGACCGCCATGTTGTGTCAGCTGATTGACAGCTGATATTATTTAGTGAATACCGCCAACTGTGGTACCACAGGCTCGCGAATGATAGGGAATCCATTTTTTTATACGCCTTTTCATGGTGGACATGGTAATGACATACTCGATGGAAAAAGGTGATAATTGATAAGACAAATACGAATATAACAGAACGCATTATAGTATCTGCCGATGTGATGATTTTCTTGAGAATTAAACAGCATTTCTCTATTCTATACTGTTTGTCGCATGCCTAATTCTTATCAATGGATATTTACTTAGAACTTCATTTGAAAGAGCAACACGCAAGTTTGTTGCTCATTCTCATTCGGAACACAGACTCATCACTAGAAGAATGTCCTTGTAATTCAGTATGTGTTGATTCTGTTAAAAAAATGACACATTTGCTTACATTAAATTTATTTGAACAAAGATTCTTATTCCATTCGCTCTTTTCGTAGTCAAGTAATTAGATCGCTGACTGGAATCGGAAGAAACATCAACAACGTTACATCAAGATGTACAAACTCGTGCATGCGTATGGCAAAAGATCGAATTGGGAAAGAAAAGAGGAATGGAAAGGTGAAAAGAAGAAAAGATTGAAGAGGGAATGTTTGAAGAAGTCTATAATCAATAATAGACAATTAAATTACTATTTATCTAGATAGGATATGAAAAAAAGTTCAAATTAGATTAGACAAAGATTCCTCTCAGGTGTTTGATGGTATTCCAGAAGGAAATTCGGGTATAATACAGGACTACTGTAAGATCTTACTAGAGTTGCCACATTTTTTTCAGCCTATAAGGGGCAAACGTTTAAATAGGCAAAAAAATACGCGAAATTAGTTTTTTACCCGGGACAAATTGTCTAGCTAAGATCGATCGATTTAGTAATAAAAAACGGAGCACAATCCGAATACGGTACAGAGTCATATCCGCGGGGACATTTTAAACTAAGCCTAAAATACGGAACGTCCCGGGAAATACGAGACGTCTAAACTAGACCTAGGTTTCTTGTAAATAAAAATTTGACTCATGTCAAGTTGATACACTGTAAGTTCGTCCAATAATCTTAATGCCTGACTATATCCTTTCCTTTCCTATAACAGGACGCGTATCTTCTACGCAATCAACTAAGACCAGTTTATCGGGCTTTCCTAAAACACGTCCTAGGTTTCTGATGACCTACACTAGTGGGATTATTTGCAAAGTCACGCAATATTTGTCACGATGCGGAGAACCGGTTGAGTCGCTGACAGAATTGAACTGTAATAGCTTATAATACGCACCTGCTTCTAGTGTTCCTCAAATGAGCTGAATTAATGGAGTAGTTGTTATTGTGTCGGTGTTGTTGTTGTGTTTCACATTCTTTATTAGCTATTCAATATAACCATCCCGCAGTTTAATGTTTAGCAGTTAGTTTAGTCAAAATATCAGAATCACTAGCATTTCTTCTTTCACGCCTTACTTTAAAAATTTGGTGTTGTAAGTAATAGGAATCGTGCAAAGTAAGACAATGAGGAAGTTTCCCATTTTTTATTATGTGGGATTTTGTTATATTGAATAGCCTAATGTGACTATACCACAGTTTAATGGTCAACAGATAGTTTGGTCAAAATCTAAGAATCTATCATTGTATTTATGCTGGCGATTGTTACTTGACAACCTGACTTCTTCCACGCCACGCTTTAAAGCTTTGGGATTCTAAGTAGGAGGAAACTCATGGAAAGGAAGGCATTTCCACAATGTTGATGAAGAATTCTACAATCTGTTTGAAATAGTACAGGTGTACCACGTATACCACGACCGTTTTGTCAAGAAAGTATTGAATATAAGAAGATAATATTAATATAAACGAGTTACGTGTAAGAAACAAATGGTAGGGGCCATGATCTGCGGTGCATATCACCATTGGAAATTGTATAGTCAGTCGAATATAGTTAATTTCGCTATCGATCTCGCAGTTTCAAAATTTGGTACCACAGTTTATTAGCCATGTTACGTGTTCTGACAGCGAAATCGGCTCGTGTTGCACGACTGGAAACGCCGATAAACTTTTATATATTTTAACACAAAAATATTAATGAATGAATGAACGTAAAACTCTATATAGTACCTCTCATGGAAGGAAAATAAAAATTACATTAAGTAATATGTCCACCAAATATAAAAAAAAAATACTATAGTATGGAGGTGGGCAATGGGCACCTTTATCGCTGATAGCGATTTCTTCCAGGCAACCTTAGGATGGAAAGAAATGATTAGACTGTGTCTGGTCGAGGCTTGTCAATTAATGGGTAAAATATTTGTGCTCGTTTTGAAACCCTGCCATGGCTCATAAAGTGAATATTAGAAATTTTGAACTGTTTTTATGAGAATAATTTTATATAAAGATATACGAAAATTATAATTCTGATCTATGTTCAAAAGATGGTCTTTCTCTCTATAACCAGACTGTTATAAACACACAAAAAATTATAGAAATGTAAAAAAAATTTATGCGACTAATATCTTTATCTTCTTATATATAAAATTCTCGTGTCAGAATGTTAGTTACCACACTCCACCGTAACGGATCGACGGATTTTTATGAAATTTTATATACATATTCAGTAGGTCTTAGATCGGTCGGCTACTATTTATTTTTTATACCGCTTAGTGTTAAGGATTGTGCATATCTAACATTTAAAATAATAATTATAATGTGTCATTAAAAATACATACAATCCTAAATTTTCATCTTTCACAAACTCCTATTTTTCATAGGGATTTTAAGTTTTACGGCAAAACAACTTTTGCGGGATCAGCTAGTAATACATATACAAAAGTACATAGGTATTTGTTGAGTATTTGCAGTGCATATGATTAAAATTAGATGAGATATTATTAAAAAAAAATGTTGGAGTCGTGTCGTATCAACAGCTAAAGGGACTGATAGAAGATCGTGGAAGATGGCGGGAGCTCCACCGACAAGAGCACAGTTCTTAAATTATGAATGAATGAATGAGATATTATTATTATTTATTCAATTCAAATTCAAAATATCTTTATTCATGTATGTCTATTACAGACTCTTATGATATGTCAAATCTACCGTCAGTTCGGAATGATTTCGAGATGAGAAGAACTGACAAGAAACTCAGCTCGTATTCTTATGAAATAAATTTATGAAACCTCAAAACCAATGTCGGTATCTACCCTCAATAACAATAATATATAGTACATACATACATCAACTTACCATAAATACCCATTACACTAGGGTTACCAAGCCCAAATTTAAAAAACCAAGATTGCAATTTCAAAAAACAGGACAACCTAGTTTAAATACAGAACGCAGTAATAGTGTTGCCATAGTTATTAATATCAAGTAAAATTCAAGTAATTAACACAATCAGGTTTTTAATAACAAGTCATTGCATAGTATAAAACAAAGTCGCTGTCGCTGTCTGTCCGTCTCTATGTATGCTCTACGTACGCAACGCATTTTGAAGCGGTGTTTTTAATAGATAGAATGATTCATTAGGAAGGTTTATATATATATATATATATGTACACCCGTGCGAAGCTGGAGCGACTAATATTTGATAAAATTATACTTTTAACAATCAGTAATTAAAAGGCGCGCATATTTTAAAAACCAGGACACTTCAAGAATTAGGACATGTCCTGGGAAAACAGGACGGTTGGCAACTCTACATTACACCCAACCTATCGACTACATTTATATTCCATTCCGTTCGATTTGCATGCGACAAAGGTTAACAATGCAATTATGAACCGTGACGGCAGTCAGAAAACAAAAAACAACAGCCAATAGCCAGCAAACTAGCATTTAGAGTTAGTTTTAGTGCACACGGCTACGTTGTAGATCGTACACGTCACGGACTCGTCGGGGTGTAAATGTATTATTTCATATTTCGCTTACTGACCAATGAAATTTGACGACCTCGGTGGTCTAGCGGTCTAGCACACCGGTTTACGTCCGATGGTCGCGGGTTCGATTCCTCGCACGGCACAAACATTTGTATTCATGAGTATGACTGTTTGTATGGGTCTTGGTGTTTTCTATATATAATACTAGCTGTACCCGCGACTTCGTCCGCGTGTAATAGTGACCTTGGCCAAAAAATATTTCATAATCTAACCCAAAAAAGCTAAAGAATAAAGTTTCATCATTGTAGCTACAAAAATGACGAATGTCCATACAAATTTTCATCCCCTATTTTATTTAAGGGTATATTTTTACGCACTTTGAATGTCATATTTACTTATATTTAATCAACAGCTCAAAAAATAATTTTCAAGCTTCTAAAAATGACGATACTTCCATACAATCTTTCATATCCTCTTTCAACCTTTTACAACCCTTTTTTCGCTTCAAGATGTAGCCTATATCCTTTCTCAAGACTACCCGTGTATCAAATTTCATTTATATTGGTTCGATAGTTTTCGCGTGAAAGCGAGACAGACAGACAGACAGAGTTCCTTTCGCATTTATAATATTAGTAAGGTATATAAGCTACATGTGTTCCATTTAAAACTCTCTATTTTAACTTGTAACAACAGATGTATATATAAATAGTACATTCTCGCTCTAGTATTTGTTTGTCTGTCAGATCTATCAGCTAAGTGTAAAACTGCCACTATCGTAAGTACATGTCACTATTCAACGGTGTATAGCTTAATGAATGTTTACACGTTACGACACGATTCCGTAAGTGCTTTTAGATTAATAAAAACGAGCAAATATGTTCTGGGGACGTGAAAAATAATTGATAATGAAGAAGATCAATGTTATACTTATCCAATTTTTTTATACAAGAAAATGACTTTGGACAAAGTCTAGTTCAATTATAGATTAGACTAATTGCGGGTGTCTTTCTTTATATATCTAAATAGTAGCATAAAGTAGTATAAATCTTATATATAAAGTTCTCGTGTCACAATGTTAGTTACCTACCACAATGTTTCTTTGAAACGACTTGACCGATTTTTATGAAATTTTATATGCGTATTCAATCATATAAAATTCTGATTTCTGGTATGAGAATCGGCTACTATCTAATTTTCATACACCTAAATGATAAGGGTTGTCCACCCCTAACATAATTTTTTTATTTTATGGGCAAAATTTTTTTTTATTTTGTCATTAAAAAATACATACCACCCTAAATTTTTACCCTTCTATCACCAACCCCTATTTTGTTACAGCGTTATTAATTTATATGGCAAAACAACGTTTACCGAGACAGCTAGCACCTATATAGATATATTTTTATACTAGCTGGCCCGAGCATCTTCGTCTGCATCACACTTACTCGACATTTATCAATTTATTTCGCCCAATTTACATAACATGTTTTTAAATTATAGCCTATATGTTATTCTGATGTATAAGCTATATTACTGTAAAGTTTCAACAAAATCCGTTCAGTAGTTTTTGTGTGAAAGAGTAACATCCATCCATCCCTCTACACTCATAAATAATATTTCACGTATATCTCTATATTTGCACCTTGTGCTTTTTCTATGCAAATTCAGTAAGTGAACAACGTTCATTCGTATGTCTAGCAAACCTCCTAAACTGATGTAATAATCATATATATACCTGAATATATTATTATATAATATTGATTTAATTTTATTTATTGATAGTTTTGATTTGATTAATTCTACCCCCAAAGGGATAAAATAGGAGATGAAAGTTTGTATGAAACTTTGTCAATTTTAAACCGATCGGGCTGAGACTTTGCATGCATAAAGTTACTATGACGTAGGCATCCCCTAAGAAAGGATTGTGATAAATTCCATCCCTAAGGGGATAAATTAACGCGAGCGAAGCTCCGGGCAAAAGTTAGTTTATTTATAAGAGAAAATTGTAATCAATTTTAATGGAGATAGATAAAATTAACAAAGGTAGGTACGGTCCGCTGTCTGTGGTAATGAACAAATAAAAAAAAATAAAAAAAATGTAATAATAATATAATATAATACTAATTAACGAATTCACTAAACCGTTGACCCGTTTTTTGTTCTATCGATCACCAATCTAGATCGCGTCAATGCCAGACGCTGTGATTGACAGACAGACAGACAGGCCAACTGATTGGATATAATTACGATGCATATTTTATTAAACTTGCTATAACATTTATTGTCACATATTTATGTTTTATGTCCAGTGAATACGGTTCAGAGTCGTGTGCGCGCGTTTGGGTATGTCGTATTTGATTGGGTTTATGCTAAATGAAGACAGTTATCAAGGGAATAGAGTGATAAAATCTCGCATTATAGGGCATTGTTTGATGTTTTTTTTTGACTTTGCAATTATGTACCTACATCATCATCATTAACAACCTCGGTGGTCTAGCGGTTTAGAACACCGCTTTTCTTCCGATGGTCGCAGGTTCGATCCTGGCACGACACAAACATTTGTATTCATGATTGTTTATATAGGTCTGGGTGTTTTCTATTTATAATATATATGTATTTACGAAAAAAATTCTATGTATTTATATAAGTTATCTAGTATACGTAGAGCTTTATCTAGTATAATATGAGCTTTAGTTAGCTTAACTTGGATCTAGATGGCGCTGTATGAATTGTCCTGAGATTATTATTATTATTATCGTCATTATCTGCTTCTTCCTTATCTCATTTATTTGTGGTCGTAGTAATATGTTTTTCTCTTCCATTCATCCCTGTTCGCAGTCATCTCGTTATTTACTCCCGTTCTCACCATATCATCTTTCACACAGTCCATCCATCTCTTTTTCGTCCTTCCTCTGCTCTTATAACCATCCACATTCGTATGTAACACCTTCCTTAAGATATTATCTTCATTCTAATTATGTACCTACATATTATTAGTAACAATAATATTAATATCTGGAGGTCCATCTATAATAATTGAAAATCGTATCCCTACAGAAATGAATTTATTTGATTATTTATATAACTTATGTTTGTTACCTCAGAACATTTTTCTAAGTGAACCGATTCCTAAGATCTTTTACTATAACATTATATGTTATACTAGCTGTACACGCGACATAGTCCGCGTGGAATTAAACTTTATTTTTCTAAAATAAAAGTAGCCTAAGTACATCAGCTACCCGTCAAAATCGATCCAGCGATTTCAGAGATTAGCCGAGACAAACAGACAAAAAATGTTATTTTGGTGTATGTACCATATTTATATTAATATGCATGTAGTAAGAAATGGTTATTTCAATATTATAAACAGACACTCCAATTTTATTTATATGTACAGATGTATAGATTAACAAGATTATATAATTTCAATGTAATTTACCCGTATTTATTAATCAATAAATTACTAATCGCACAAGCAAATTCGCAGTAAGGTGCTAGCTTAAAATAAAATGAACAACCGAAACTGGATGTTTATGTTTACCTACGTACAAATAAATGTAGAATTTTATCAGTAACCAGTTACCCGCCCCGACTTCGCATGGGTGTACTTGTATTACATATATGTATAAAACTTCCTCTTGAATCACTCTATCTATTGAAAGAACCGCTTCAAAATCCGTTGCGTAATTTTAAAGATTTAAGCATACATAGAGACAGATAGCGGCAGCGACTTTGTTTTATACTACGTAATAATTTATTTGCGATTGAAGTGGAGTAAGAGGTAAAACAGCAAAATCTTTATAATCTTCTAAAACATCTTGGCCTGTCTAGAACTGTAGTAAGTACTATACTTGAACGTATATCTGAAGATGCACTAGCTTCTAGCAGATTTGTGTGGGCAGGGAGAGAAACACGAGAGGTGAAGGTGAGTGTTGGCTTACGCCGGCAAGCGGCCCCTTAAACCTACACCCGGGTCACAAGTCCCAGGAACTGAGAAAAGTTTCCCTCTCTACCTAAAACATCTATTCAAAGAGCAGCAGACAAGTTTCTTGCTCATTCTTCTCGTTGTTTTTTTTTATACTACGATGGTGGCACTCAAGCATACGGCCCATCTGATAGTAAATGGTTACCGTAGCCTATGAACGCCTGAAACACCAGGGGTATCACGTGCGCGTTGCCGACCCTTAAGAAACCTTAATATACCCTTCTCGAAAAACCCCATGCTGTAGTCTCGTGGTATAACCTCGGCAGGAAGTTCATTCCACAATCTAAGTGTACGCGAGAGGAAGCTCCTCTGAAACCTGTGTTGAATCTGCATTCCGAATGAGTGGTAGAATAAAAAATATGACTATACAAAAGTGCTTGTAATGAGTTTATTTGAATAAAAATTATTTCTATTTGTATTTCTACCGCACCGGACCCGGCACCCATGTGGTGAATCGAAGAAGAATGGAATGTTAAGAAGTTCTTCTCAAATAATTTACTTAAATTTAAACATATTTAAAAATAGAATGATCGAGAACGATTAGTGCGCGATTGATCCAATGCAGTGTTTTTCAATCTGTGCACCCCAAGGGAGGTCGCGAACATTACTCGGAGGGTCGCCGGCTGAAAGAAGTCGAGGTTCATATACAACAAAAACAATTTTAGTGGGAAAAAAGTGCTTGTTTAGTTTTCAAAAGTTTATCAAATTTTGCTGATATTTTTGAAACGTTAATAATCAAATCATTTTCTAATTGCAGTATCTCTCTTTTTAGTTTTAATAGATAGATAGAATATACTTTATTTGCAACATACAGTAAAGAAGCACAAACGATATAACAAAGGACACATGTATCGTTACAATAAGGCGGCCTTATTGCTAAATGTTAGATATTTTAGTTTTAATATCTAACATTGAAGAAAATATCAGTTCACACAAGCATGAAATGGCGATTGGCACTAATAATTTAATATCTTCTCTTGCCAGTTTTACCTAACTAATATATATAGGTTTTTAAGTAAATTATTTTTTTTATTTTCTATGACACCGCCTTCTATATTCTATTCCATCGACCCCCTTCGACAGAATATTTTAACCTGTAAATGGGTCGCGAAATCAAAAAGATTGAAAACCACTGATCCTGCGTATCGTCAATTCGCCACACAACGATGTAGCCATCCGAAGCTGATTGATGCTCTCTGATTGACACGTGACGAGTGCACTGTACACTTAACACTGGTGAATAAGGTACAATATCGCATGGCGTTAGTTTAAACAATTTGATTAGGTATGATGAGAATTAAATTTCGAAATGAAATGTTGTTTATAATTTAATTACGTACCTACATTGTATTCGATCGTTGTACCAGCGTCAACGTTCGGCATTGATAAGTAGAGATCCATCTGAAAATATCTGCAATCCTTTTGAATATATTATACTAGCTAGCCCCTCAGTTTCACTCGCGTGAACTTTATAGCCCACTAGCTGAGCTGCGACGTCTGCATCCCCGTTTTTGTTATTGCATTATATACTTTTGAATATATAATACTAGCCGTCCCCGTGATTTCATCTGCGTGAAATTTATAGCCAACTAGCTTTTCTCCGCGGCTTCGCTCGCGTTAATTTATCCCCTTACGGGTTGAATTTATCAAAATCCTTTCTTAGGGGATGCCTACGTCATAGTAACTTTATGCATGTAAAGTCTCAGCCCGATCGATTTAAAATTGACAAAGTTTCATACAAACTTTCATCCCCTATTTTATCCCCTTGGGGGTAGAATTAATCAAAATCCTTTCTTAGCGGATGCCTACGTCATAACATCTACCTGCATGCTAAATTTCAGCCCGATCCGTCCAGTGGTTTAGGCTGTGCGTTGATAGATCACTATGTCAGTCACCTTTGAGTTATATATATTTAGATGTAACAATAAAGAAAATGTAAAAAACTATTATTTTAAAATTCAAAATTAATATTAAAACCTATCAAGGAGTTGGCTACAAAACTGTTTCTTATATTTAGTGTGTTTTGCAAAACTATTGGAATTTTGTTTTATTGACAAATAAAATATTATTCAAAAAGTGGTCTTATAGTTATATGTATACTAGCTACTCGCCCCGGCTTCGCATGGGTGTACATGTATTATATATATAAACCTTCCTCTTGAATCACTGTATCTATTAAAAAAACCGCTTAAAAATCCGTTGCGTAGTTTTAAAGATTTAAACATACATAGGGACGGACAGACAGCGACAGCGACTTTTTTTTATACTATGTAATGATATATTATGCAGCATTATAACATTCTTTAAGCGACATCATAGCGAGAGCACTAAGTGTCATCCCTTACTATTAATTATCATCCCTTAGACCATCTAAGGTATGATAATTAATAGTAAGGGATGATACTTTTCGTAAGTGCTAATGAAGTAATAGTCGATTGCAGATTCTTCAAATTCCCAAATTAAAAATTAATACATATATTTACGCGCCCCATTTTTTCACCGATACCATAACGTTACGTGCAGCATCTTCACAAGTCATTAGACGTCGCGCCCCTCACCCCCGTGCTCCCCTCCTCAAACCCCACCCCTCCCCCGTCAGGGGACGGCGCACCCGTTTGTAATTAACCGAGGGCCATAAATTGACCGTAACTGTCATATCATATTGATTTAGTCCCGAGAGCGTGAGCGGTTGCCGGTTCGAGGTCTGCCGCGGCTGCAA
Source organism: Achroia grisella (assembly GCF_030625045.1). Lineage (NCBI taxonomy): Eukaryota > Metazoa > Arthropoda > Insecta > Lepidoptera > Pyralidae > Achroia > Achroia grisella. The sequence continues at coordinate 1,059,176 of NW_026712653.1, read as the reverse complement.
TGGCGAAAAATTTAAATTGTTTGAATTTGATGTCATTAAAAAAATATATATTAATCACCTTTGTTTTATAAAATACCTTTATAAAAAAAATTAATATCTGTTAAATCATATGTATTGAGCAAAGCCTATTACTCGCTAAACGATTACTTGAATGACGAGCTTGTATGGCAATAGTTGTTCATGTACGGGATTTTCATTTCATGTTAGACACCTATACAATGTAATAAACTGGCTTTAAAAAAAAAGAAATTCAATGGAGTTCCTTGCCAGTTCTTCTCAATAGTATCTGTACTGAACTGGACGGTAGGAAAAAAATATTAATTACAAAAAACTTGATGTTCATAAGCGGCTAAAATGTCCTACATTATTTTTTAATTAAAATTTTAATTTATATACTTTATTAAACTATATCATAGTTTAATACCAGTTTTTGCCTGCCACTTCGTCTATATCATCATGACTGACCAGAGCAAGCAGTAGTCTATATACTGTGCCGATTTCAAATTCCTTCTGTTAAAAGTTAAACAGGTAAAATACAATAGTTTTAATTTAGAACTAGTTAAGCGTGAATATACATTAGAAGTAATAACTCTAAATAAAATATCACCACTTTCCTGAATCTGAACACAACTTACAGAACGAAATGCCCAATAGAAATAAAAACACTATAATTTAACGACAAACCAAAGCGGGCTGTGATTTAATCGCATCTCTTTCATACAGGCTCGGTCTAATTCGGCCCACACACGCGGGCCTGGTGAAGACAGCATTATTATACCAAGAACGCGATTGAGACTGTCAAAACAAAGCTAACTAGTGAAATCCAACAACATTTGGCCAGCGAATGATAGAAAACAAACATTTACTTGCCATATTCTTAAACAGATCAACCGATTCAATAAACATTATTGAAGGAATTTACGATCTATCAAGATCAAAGTCTTCGTGCAAATATAAAACGTCGATCGGACGAGAACGACGCCATCTTATTAGCGGCTGTTAGAGCACGAATTTGAATGGTTAATCGAATAATGAGCGCAGAGCAACGCTGGCGGCCATGTTTTTATTTTCCCGCCAACAATGGTGAACGGCCGGTGTTGCCACATTAATAAAATAAGGTTTTCTTTTCCTGCATCTTTTATTGCACTAATTTTTATTGTGCACACTGTTTCTGATGATTACATATTTTGTTTAACACTTTTGATATATGAATATCTGTTCTGTAGCAATCTGTTAACTAGAGATGGCGGATCAAACGTTTAGAATTATGATTTCGGGAAATATTGAACACTCAACCTTGATACGAGAATGATTAATTCATTGATGAAATAAAGTTTGATCTTTTGTTTCAGTTATTTATGTTTAGTTGAAGATAGACAACTGTTATATTGCATCACAATTAAACTGAAACACTTATTTACAAGATTTTGTTTTATCGAAATCAAACAATAGTATTAAATAACTTTACTCTATTTAATATTATCCAATTTCAATTTAAAATGAATCTGTGTTATTGTACACATGCACAACATTTATTTAAAATGAATACGAGCTGAGTTTCTTATCAGTTCTTCTCATCTCGAAATCATTCCGAACTGACAGACGATTTGACATATATTTTATACAGATTAGTCATTATATAGTTATTAGACATTATAGTTTATATTTTATATTTACCCTTGGTCCGCCCTAGAGCTATAAGACTTTTCAAAGAAATAACGAAAAGGTTAGTCGATTTTATATATACTCTTGGTCCGTGGGGTCCTAGCGCTATAAGACTTTTCGAAGAAATAACGAAAATGTTAGTCGACATCACAGAAGACCGAAGAGCTGGCAGCTACCTCGGACAAAGAATTAGTCTAGCTATTCAAAGAGGAACCACTGCCAGTATCTTCGGAACGTTGCCTAAAGGGACCCCTTTTAATAATATATTTTAGTCATCATATTATAATTTTTTAAGCTTTTTAATTTTAGGTTCTTAGTTGTACAATTAGGTTATGTAGGGACATACACATTATATATGGATATATGAGCCTAGTTGCCTGAAATAAAAGGAAGGTGTTATATAAAAATTTCGCTAAAAATAAGTAAGTACTATTTTAAACTGATATTAGGTACATTAGCATTGAAGAGTGATATAATGTAAATAATCAATATTTCAATCAAACGCAGCACATAAATGTTTCTCTCGATTAAATTAAAAAGAAACTGAACGAAATATTGGCACTGTTAATTAGAGTCGATCAAAGAGTTGATATCATTATGAATAATACAAGTTAACTTAGCCAAAGCTTGCGTTATGGATACTAGATAACTGTTACAAATACATAGTCTAAGCTCCCACCCCTCTGATCGATCCACCGTCCAATTCAAACGGGGATCAAAATTACGACGTCCTCAGCCGAGACTAAAGTCATATCCGTCAGGCGGGAGTTGGCCTTCAGCCGCTCCATAAGTTCTTCCGCGGGTTTGGAGTGCCATCTGCACTCGCCCCCTAACGTCCGGTGAAGCTGTAAAGGCATGCCAACAACATTAGAGTAGTCCGAAAAAAATACCAATTGTGGCTAATATAGGTACGTGTTTTGACTTAGTGAAGGGCAATCAGGACACATATATATCGATACATATAGGTATAATTATATTTATCTCATACAATTTGACAGGCCCCAAACATATTTATCGATAGAAAAAAGCAACAAGTTATACCGCTGCCACTAAAATTCCAAATGATTTCACCTCTTTGTAAGGCAACGTATAAATCGTGAAATGTGTCAATTAACTCAGGTTTAATGTTGTATTTATGTAAATTGCGTCAAATGGACGTCTCGGGCCCGACAAAAAGACGCAGGACACAACCGCTGTTTAGATAAATTACCTATTTTTCCAAATGTCAGATGTACGAGGTACTTGGGCACCGACAAAAACTTGTTATGTGGCAACATCGCCACTTATGACGCTTTTACAATAATAATAATCAATCTGGGGGAAAAGGGGATTGTTAGTAATGTAGACTGATCTTATTGCTAGCAATGTACCATGTCAGGTTGACCTCCAACGGTTTTGCCTGGAAACCAGTTAGTGTTAGTGTGGAGTCTATACGATACAGGAATTTACACGATCGGCTAACTGACTGATCTACTGACCTAACGAATGACTGGACTGAACCTGCCAGTGTAAACCGTTAGCGCAGGCTGGATTGCATATTAGATGACAAATTCGTCAAGTGAATTTGTCATGATGGGCTAACTGACCTGATCACATCCTCGTCTTATCATCCTCCACTGGTGTCCCGCCGGTTTAAACGGTTAGGGCAGGTGATTGCACCATACCATTATCATCCATAAAAACGACAACCCGGAATAATTCACACAACGCCATCTAGTTCTAAGTTAAGCAGAGCTTATGTTATGGGTATTAGACAACTGATATAAATGTATAGACGTATTTTGTTTGTAAATACATATACAAAAAAATTATTATGTAACAACATCACATCATGTGTAATGAAGCTTAAATAATAATAATAATAATAACCCTGGACAATTCACATAACGCCATCTAGTCACGAGTTAAGGAAACTCTCCTTATATTATTTGTATTGGACAATTGGTACAAATACATAGATAGAATATTTTTGTAAATACACACATCATTACATAGTATAAAACAAAGTCACTGTCGCTGTCTGTCCGTCCCTATGTATGCTCACATCTTTAAAACTACGCAACGGGTTTTGAAGCGGTTTTCTTAATAGATAGAGTGATTCAATAAGAAGGTTTATATGTATAATACATGTACACCCATGCGAAGCCGGGGCAGGTAACTGGTATTATATATAGAAAACACAAAGACCGATACAAGCACTCATACTCACGAATGTTAACATTAAATCAGTATATAGTTATATTGAGTAACAAAACGCAAGCATACTTACAAATATTAATTTTAAATAAATAGTCAGTTGAGTAACAAAATAAATTAGTGTCTACATCAGACCAGCAGGTACCAGCCCACATACAAAAAGTATGGTAACAACAAATCAAATAGCATTTAAACAACTATTTTATTTGACCATTTACTTTATGATTTGTATGAAATAAAACAAGCGACTAAACTATTTATTAATACAAACCACTCGCTAATCACTTTCCAAACGAATCATCATAAAAATAATCATAATTTATAATAAATACGGTCATAATTATGAATTTATAATATCAATACCAAAATCGATTAATTTAAAATATCAAATATTGACTAAGATGACCCGGTTCGATGTTAAATTATGTAAAGGCCATTATACTGAGTTGTGGCACACATAACCACATAACCAATTACGTTTATATATATACTAGTTGTCCCGGCAAACGTTGTTTTGCCTTAAAATAAAAAATAAATTTAGGGGTAGACTACCCCTAACATTTAGGGGGATGAAAAATAGATGTTGGCCGATTCTCAGACCTACTCAATACGCTCACAAAATTTCATGAGAATCGGTCAAGCCGTTTCGGAGGAGTATGGGAACGAAAACTGTGACACGAGAATTTTATATATAAGATATTACTATTTTACAAAAATTCTCATCTCCCCTCTTAAGGAGAGGAGATAGCAACTTACCCCCGGCAGAATTACAGCTTTTTGGAGAATTATGGACAAAGGCAGAGGAAGGAAGAATACTGAAAAAGAGATGAACGGACTGTATGAACAGAAATTAATAGAAGAGAAAAACATATTACGCCGACCCCAAATAAATCGGATAAGGAAGAAGCTAAGCAAGAAATTTCTTACTCGCCGGTGAAGGATACATAGGTAAAAATAATTGTATTTATTTCGTATATATATATGTGTATGTATATATTTATATATTTTATAATTATATGTGTGTATTCGAAATATGTTATTTGTATATATATATACCTCGACCAGACTCAAGTCAATCACTCGTCTCCATCCTAAGGTTGCCTGGAAGAAATCGCTTTTCAGCGATAAGGCGCCCATTGTTGCCTCTTCCCTTTAAGAATGTTGTATGTTTATACATATTTATATATTAATAATGTATATAAATGTTTGTTTGTATACTAAGAGAGAACAATAAAGAATTTTCATTTCATTCATTTCATAAATGAAGAATCAAATCAAATCAAATCATTTATTCGCAGAATACAGTACTTATAGGTGTATACAATATTAAATATACAGTCCAGTGTATTCAGCCTCCATACAGGCGTGCAAATATTTAAATTTTTTATATATTAATATATTTAAGTCATTCTGATTAGTCAAAAAATAAAATAGAAAAAATCTTTATTCAAATAAATTTAATATAAGCACTGTGATTACACAATGTGGTCGTGCGTGGCAAAAAGTGGAGGGCCGCCCTTCATCCAGATGATCAGGATGGTATTTTAGTTTCTGGCTGTTGGTACCATGGTGAAACTCAGCAGTTGGTATTAGAATTCCTAACAAATAAGTAATATTTACATTTTTATGGGTAGTATACTTATTTATTTTATTTATACTCTTTATTGTATTGTATTGTATTTAATAAATGTTTTTCTTTCTTTCTTTCTTATTGCACCAATTATAGATCAAAAAAATCTATAATCTAAATATATATAACTCAATGGTGACTGACATAGTGATCTATCAACGCACAGTCCAAACCACTGGACGGATCGGGCTGAAATTTGGCATGCAGGTAGATGTTATGACGTAGGCATCCGCTAAGAAAGGATTTTGATAAATACCACCCCTAAGGGGATAAATTAACGCGAGCGAAGCCGCGGGCCAAAGCTAGTAAATACATATACTTACATTAAGTGAAATTGTATGATATATGATATTGGACACAAATATTTGTATGAAATAACAAATTAACTTAACTCAAGTATTAAGTTCATTTGTTACTAATTATTCTTCTTGAACTCTTTGTCCCGAATGAGTTGAAGAATAAAAAAAACTATAACTATTCAAAAGTGCTTAGGTATATTAATCATTACATAGTATAAAACAAAGTCGCTGTCGCTGTCTGTCCGTACCTATGTATGCTTAAATCTTTAAAACTACGCAACGGATTTTGAAGCGGTCTTTTTTAATAGATAGAGTGATTCAAGAGGAAGGTTTATATGTATGATATATGTACACCCGGGCGAAGTCTGGACGAGTAGCTTGTTTTATATAAATAAAGATTATTTCTATTTCTCACATTAATATAAGTAGGTCATATTATTTTCAAATACTTTCGGGTCCCGTATAAGTAGTGTTTCTAAAGTTTATGTGTGTATATATGTGTATTATTATATTTCTTGGAAACTATTTCAGATTATGTCAGATGATGTTTTTCATATTGCATGAGATGATTTCTGAATTATATCGTTGCTGGGGATGTTGAAGTTTTGTTACAAGGTCAAGGTCAGAACTGACCAGATATTAACTTCATTTATTACTCACTAGCTACTCGCCCCGGCTTCGCCCGAGTGTACATGTATTATATATATATAAACCTTCCTCTTGAATCGCTCTATCTATTAAAAAAACCGCTTCAAAATACGTTGCGTAGTTTTAATGATTTAAGCATATATAAGGACGTACGGACAGCGACTTTGTTTTATACTATGTAATAATGATGATAAATAAATAAACTTACATATATATATACATATATACAACACATTGGAAGGTTTCAGAGATTATTCAAAAAAATATATTATCACAATATATTGAATTATGATAAATTAGATATTATATACCTAGGTATATCTCACTTTTATATCTCGTTTTTTATATTTTGTTTATTAACCAATTTAAAAAACTTATTTACATATACGGCAAGTCATTTAATTATATTATAAACTAGCTGTACCCGCGACTTCGTTCGCGTGGAATTTAACTTTATATTACTAAAAAAGAGAATTTTTCTAAAATAAAAGTAGCCTAAGTTACTCCTAGTAATAAGTACCAAAAAGTCCTAGCCTGAGTTACTCCTTATTACATCAGCTAACTGCTTAAAAAGTCCCGTCAAAATCTATAAATCTATCTAAACTACTTTTTTGATGTATGTACCGTATTTATATTCATATGCATGTAGTAAAAAACGGTTATTTCAATATTACAAACAGACACTCCAATTTTATTTATATGTATACACATATAAATAAAATTGGAGTATAGATGTATAGATATATATATATGTTTGTAATTACCTACACTTGTTTGTTTGCTTAAAAACAAACTGGGGGAGGACATTTAGTAATACATAAACCAATAAAATAAAAAAAAACGTTTTGCTACATTACATATAATAATCTGTAATATGAGTAATAGAAATAAATGTAACGTTTAAGGCGACGCATCGCAAATATTGAATACCTTAACTTTTCTCACATTACAAATCATTCGGGGCTGATATATAAGGTATATTTTTCAGATCTTTGACATCATATTGACAGTTCCCGTTACATAATTGATTAACTTTTGTAGTAGAGAAAAAAAAATCTCAAAGATTGGTCATAAAATATATTTTTGATTCGTATATGGACAAAGGCTGATTTAAGACTCGAATTTTCTAATATACATTATACTAAAAGAGATAAATAGTACCATTCAGATGTATATAATAACCAATAGTTTTTATTTTAAACAAGATAAACTGTTTTTCCCAAAAAAATCTCTTGCTCACAAGTTGTTTTGTATGAGAGTTAAGCAAGTCAGTCAGTCCCCGGCCCCTGCCAACGTCGGACCTGTGCTTAGCGCATAGGAAGCTCGCCTCGCTATCAAATCGTAAATTATTTCGTATATATATATGCGTGTATAGTATATATTTATATATTTAACAATTACTGTATTTAAGTTAATACAGTGTGATTTATTGTACATATTACGAATGTAATACTAAGTAATAATTTGTATATATATATATATATAGTATTAATGTAAAGAAATGGTTAAGAAAATATAAACAAATTTTACATTATTTTGATTTCGTAGTTATTTATAAATAAAAATGGGGCACTCCCATTATCTATACATATAAATAAAATTGGTGTTTGTTGGTAATATTGAAATAACGTTTTTTACTACATGCATATAAATATAAATACGTTATACACCAAAATAACATTTTTTACCAATTTTGTCTGTCTGTTTGTTCCGGCTTCTCTGAAATGGTTGCACTGATTTTGACACTTTTTTATATTAATAAATATAAATAGTCTTGTACGCCGTTTGGTAGAGATTTTACATTATTTTATTGTAAAACTAATTTTATTTTTTATTTCTTAACTCAAGAAGTTTTGTTTTGCTTAGATGTTTTTTTATTTCGTTAGTTGCCTGAAGTAACATCAGGTAAATAATACTTATTTATGCAATTACCTTTCATTAGACGTTAAGAAGAATTTTAAATGTTGATAACTGTTTATCTAGAACAGGGGTGAGCAACCTTTTTTATCAACAGGCCAATTTAAATTTTTAATATATTGTCGGGTACCTATTTAAGTAACACTTATTAATAATAAAAAATTATATAATTACATGATAATTATAATATTTACATGATATTGAGACACAAATAATAATTAATATAAGCCTTTTTACCAATATGTCCCGCCAAACTGGATGGTCTGTTCGGCTATTAGGATTGGCGAAGTGACAACCCTACACCCAAAGAAAAAATCGACTGACTCATTATAACAAAGTAAAATCGTGGAGTCGTCTATGAATTTATACAAAAATTAAATATTGCTGTAACTTAATTCTTTTACTATTTCAAGTAATGTAATCATTTAGTTAACCTTTTTACAATTTTTACACTATTTTATTTACTTATACGAATAAATGTTATACGTACTAATACTAATAATATATAATATTGAATCTAAAGTATTTTTTTCTCATGTTACTACATATTTAGTGTAATCAAAAAATTATTGATTGTCTAAATATATATTTAATTAATCATTGTTGTCTGTCCGACTATATGTTGGATATCACATAAATATTTGTGACATATTTTCAACTTTATTTTCCCCGATAAGTACTTTTTATCTGTAGTAAGTCTAGATAAGTACTTTTCTTTGTAGCTATGGAAAGCAAATCAAAGTAATGGTGAAATATTTGGCTTCGATTATACTATACAGGCTGTCCCAGAACTCAATTTCAAGCAGTGAGAGAATTGATTGTAACCATCATGAGAAAAATCAGAAAAAATCTATTCCATGCAGTTAAAATTAGGGGCATTAAAGAAAAACTTAGAAATTTGGTCATACTATAACCATTATTCGGTCATTGTCGTTAATTTTTATTATTTGTGTTCATTTAAACTTTGGAACCATAAAGCCAAATAACATTTCTAGAATCACAGTAAAAAATAATGACACAATTGCCCCAAGTTTTCTAGAATTAAGACTATTTGTTAAACTATATTTAAAATTTTCATAAATTGTCGAGTTTGAAAAGTTGAAGAATAAAAAATGTACTAAAGTGCGTTGGCAAGTCATTAAAAGTTCGGACATTTAATCAGGATTGTAAATTACAATACTTGTTACATATCATATAAAAAAAACGAGAAAAAAACTTCAAGTAACCCGATTTTTGCTAACCCATTTTATTCCGTTCAAATGTAGGTTCTTAATCTTACGGCAAAATGATGAGAGAAATGGGTAGTGGACATGTTGTCGTGAGCGAGAGAGACAGATGTGCCAAGCAGTGAGACGGAGATGCGTCGTTTAAACGCGCGCGAATGAAATATGATACAGTCGCCATACCAAGCAAATGGCTACGTTATATAAACACCAGTTAGTACATTTTGCTCATTCTGTTTCTATTCAGCTCAGCCTACTGCGCGTCTTTCCGTATTCGCTGTTGTTGGCTTCTCTTTTTGGACTATTTTTGTGAATTGAACTTGTTGATTCCATACCGACAACTTTGGGTTGTCTCTTTGGAATTGGACTTTTGTGTTGGTATCCTTGTTATTTACTGTGTGTGTAACAAGCACCTCATTTATGAGGAATGCAGATTATATTGCTGCCGCTAGGCTTTATAAAGATATCCAAATTTAGAGCGCTATCCAGATCATGTTTTTCACCGGCCGCACTCACGGAGGATTTCTGAATCAAATACGGGCTGGAGGTAGAACTCGCTTTCCTTACGAGGAAGAAGTGTTGCAAAAGGTCGCAGATGACCAAAGTATTTTCGTTTGTACACAAACGAAAATTTTTCTTCATTTTTACTTTTTTTTTTTTTTTTCCCGTTCTTTCTTATTGTAATAGCACAGCACATCGTATTTTTCAAAGACCCGAAATGCATCCGTTTCACGTACAACGAGTTCAAACTAAAAGTTTTCCTCAATATTATCCTTATATATATATAAGATTTTTCTTTATTTTACTTACTTTTGTTGCTTTGGTAAAAGTGGCGTCATATCTGTCTCGCTCAAAAACATGTCCACTATCCATCTCCCTTATTATTTTGCCGTAAATTAAGATTCCTTGGTAGGTCCAAGGAAATAAATAAATAAAAAAGTGAAATAATGAAAAGCATTATATAAATTTATTAAAACGTATGTATTAATACGTGACAACTTTTTATCCTTTTCTTTTTATCGTAATAAGTTTTTATCCTTTTTACGAAAAACGATGAATATGAAATTTCATATATATACATATATATAGAATATTGGAATAGTCATTAAATTATGCATAAAAATATATAATCATGTTCAAATATAATTATTCAATAATTTCATTTGTATGAAGTTAATAGATCTTTTATGATTAGGTTGTAATTGTTCACGTCCTTTTTACATGTAATTAAAACTTAATATTTATTATAATAATTTATAAATTACTGTAAAAGTTTTACTATTTTGTGTGTGTGTCTGAAAGTGTATATTTAATTATATTAATGTTAAATTACTTACGCATTTTTAAAAATATACTAAAACATAAAGAAATAATGTCCATAAGCGTATCAAATAAATAAAATTAAAGTCACATACATTATTGCTAAATTTGGTTTATTGTATCAAATATATAATATATATAGATTTTTTAATTGATATACCTATCATTCACAGAAACGTAGACTGTCTTTTATAAAGTACCTTCGTATATTTTCACATATATTAACGTAAGTAAAATGTAGTATACATTAAAATATCTAGCTGTTTCAAAAAAATGTCGTTGGCAAATAAATAAACGTCGTAATTACCAATTACAATATATACGGAAAACACAAAAATTATTTTTTAGTGTTTCTTTCAAAGATAGTAATAAAAGCACTAGTTTACGTTAATTATAATCACGGAAATATGTAACTTTCAATATTTCTATTTAATTCTTTACTTTAAGAATCTTTATAATTAATTCGTATGTAGTTAGTTCCACTGTATTGTAAATTCTAAAATATATATATGTTCATAAATAGAAATTATATAAACAAACAGGAAGACTCCGTAATAGTTTTGTTCAATTGGGGACCGAAAACTTGATTCACGCGTTACATTGCGACACGGATGCGTGTTCGTGATATCGTGGTACGGGGAAGCGAGCGAGCGCTGGCGGTCGATCGGCGATACGTAAAACTATCGGGGTGCATGAGGTGCGCAGACGGCGGGGCCCAATTTTGAAATAATAGTTTATCACGTCGCCTTAAACTAGCTGTTTTATAACCAATAGCACAGATAAGATAATATTACACGCCAATAGTAACTCGTATAATTCGGTTTTATTTTTTTTTTAATTATGTATGTAGTTTATAATAATAATAATTTATTTATCTGCTTGCTACATGGTAATTTTGATCTTACAATCTTATATATAAAATTCTCGTGTCACAGTTTTCGTTCCCACACTCCTCCGAAACGGCTTGACCGATTCTCATGAAATTTTGTGAGCGTAATGAGTAGGTCTGAGAATCGGCTAACATCTATTTCTCATCTCCCTAAATGTTAGGGGTAGTCCACCCCTATTTTTTTTTTAAATTAAGGTTAAACAACGTTTGCCGGGACAGCTAGTATAAAATAAGTACAGGACATGCACCACCCCGTAGAGGTATGCAAATATTGAAATTGATATCATAATTATTTTAATACAATATGTCTTTAAAAACATTATAATAGCTACCACAATAAAATAATATATATTAATATTCCACTAATGTCAATCAATATTATTAAAACTATAATTACATGAAGTCAAAATTCGTATGTCAAATCCCTTATACTGTCGAAGTTACTTACAATTAGCCACTCATGTAACTTGCTCTTGCTCTTATATTACATTGTTTGATAGTATCAGGAACTTTATTATCTTTCGTTCTTCTTGTGATGAGACAGCTTTCCGAACGAGCGGTAGATTAAAAAAAATGTAATGACTATTCAAAAGTGCTTCAATGTAAGTTTATTTGAATAAATGATTTTCTATCTTCTATCTTCTTCTTCTTCTATTATAAATTTTAATAAACATAGCAGTTCTATTATTTTGGTACAGTGATGTTCTCGGGATAATATCTCAAACTAACCTCTCTGCATTACGAGTGTTACGTGGATATATATCTTTGGCTTTCGTAAAAAGTTCCTGATGCCGTTTAACATCATTACAGACTTCCAATATATACATTGAAGGTACATATATTAATACTCCAAGTTTGATAAAAAATAGCCTACAGGACTTTAGATACCCCGTAGGGTGGTGCCGCATATTGCCCTCAGATTTGCCATATAGAATATGTATGTAGTTCATGTAAGTGTATCTAGTTTAATACATATACTGTCCTCAATTTGTCAGAAAAAAAATTCAAATGTGTTATAAAATATTTTCTTTGTAAAAAAGATAATAAAATTGAAGAATTTATAAATGATAATAATGTTTTAGTAGAAAATGTCTAACTTAAAATTCATAGCGCTGACAATGTTATCTGATTGAACAGAGATTAAGTGCGTAGCGGTTTCTATGTTGATTGTCGCATGCCTAATCCTTGTGGTTAATTAAATATATGTAAATCAATATTTATTTAAAATATAATATTCAATATATTATTAATATATATATTCGGAATGCAGACTCATCACAAGAAGAATGAGCAAGAAACTTGTGTGTTGCTTGCTCATTCTTCTTGTGATGAGTCTGCATTCCGAATGAGCGATAGAATCAAAACACTTGACTATTCAAAAGTGCTTATATTAAGTTTATTTGAATAAAGATTATTTCTATTTCTATCTATATAATTATTATAGTTTACATATCTATGTATTTGTATCAGTTATCTAGTTCCCATAACACAAGCTTTAGCTCTAGCTTAACTAGGAACAAGATAGCGCTGTGTGAATTCTCCCGAGATTATTATTATTATTACTTTTTAGCATTCTCCCTTCGATGGGGCGATAAACTAAATATGGTCCTTGCGAGTGGAGACCATCAAACAAGAAATATTAGAAGTATGATTAATTTCTTTTAAATAGTAGATAAAAATTTGCGATAAATTCTAGAGGTGTTAAATATTTTTTTTAATGCTACTGGAATATCGGTCCAGACACCAGTGGAGTCGATAGGATGAGCATAAGGTCAGGTCGGTTAGCCCATCGTTGCAAATTCACTAGGAACCTATCACGATGGTTTCCAGAGGGCACCGAGTGGAGGTCAACCTGACATGGACACTTTGTTAACAATTCCTTCCCCCCAGATGTTTAATATTACAGCATTTTAGAATATAATGAAGGTTATTTGTAATGCTTTTACAACGCAATCAGTGATAAATCATTTGCAATACCATCGATAGTCGTGATACAGCAATATAACCTTAAACATTAAAGTAACACAGGCTAAAATTTCATGGGTATGAAACCGCGAGCACAGCTTGTTAATATATCTGTATGTTGTATTCCATCCTTTTCGTATTGATACGTGCGTGACTGATCTAATGACAGACGGACAAATAACAAAATGGCCGCCAAAGTGCGCGCGCGCAACACACCAATGTCAATAGTGACATAAATCAGCCGCCATATTTATTTTGACAAAAGCAATTAATTTGTTTTTGATAGCTCGCCTCGTAAACTGGTTTTATGTTCAATTTGTGTTATTCGACACTAGAATCGACCGTGGTAGACTGTAAAAATCATTAGAACATTTGAAAAACATCAAAAAAATATTTATTCATATATAATAAAAAAAAGTACTAATAAAAATCTTATAAACACTGGTTCTATCCAGATGGCTATATCCATTTGTAAGCTCATATTCAGCGGATCTTGATAAGCAGTGAATATCTCAACATATCCATCCAGCGTTAGATAGATAAGTGATTCAAGAGGAAGTTTTATATATATAATACATGTACACCCGTGTGAATCCGGGGTGGGTAGCTAGTATCTATATGTATGTTTATATATTCGTTCAATAATTATAGAGTCTTATGTGCCATCTACCTCTTCTATATATGTTAGTCCTAACTTACTAGTTATCTGTAAGAAATTGCTTATGTTTAGTGATGTTTTTCTTATTGTAGTCTATGTACCCAATAAAGAGTTTATTATTATTATTATCTTTATATACAAAATGTTGCATTCAAAAGGAAACTTTATGTTATACTAGCTACTCGCCCCAGCTTCGCACGGGTGTACATGTATTATACATATAAACCTTCCTCTTGAATCACTTTATCTATTAAAATAAATTTAAACTAAATAAATTTGTTTAAAATAGTGTAATCATTACACAGTATATAGTCGCTGTCGCTGTCTGTCCGTCCCTATGTATGCTTAAATCTTTAAAACTACGGAACCGATTTTGAAGCGGGTTTTTAAAATAGACAGAGTGATTCTAGAAGAAGGTTTATATATATATAATACTTGTACAACCGTGCGAAGCGAGTAACTAGTAATATTATAAAGCAAGTCAATTAAGATCTTAGTAATATTATAAACGCGTAAGTTTGTTAGTATGAATGGATGTTTGTTACTCGATCACGCAAAAACTACTGAACGGATTTTTCTGAGACGTATCAGAATAACACAAAGGCTATTTTCACGCGGATGAAACCGCGAGCGTAGCTAGTACCACGAAAAAAGACCTGTTTTTATGAAACTAGGTAACCCACGCAGCTTCGTCTGCATACCCGTTTTTGTTTTTGCAACATCTATATTTACAGTTCCGCTCGTATCCGTCATATCTTTATGTTAGAATAGAATAGAAAATCATTTAAACAAATAAACTTACATTGAAAAACTTTTGAATAGACATCACGTTTTTTTTAATCTACCGGAATCATTCGGAAATCTGTCTCATTACAGGAAAAATGAGTGAGAAACTTGCGTGTTGCTCTTTTAAATAATTTTGTTATATATCCTTCTTTAATAAATTAACAATTTGACTTTAAAAGATTTTTTATAATCGGATCAGTATTGGACAATATTCTAAGGAGAGTTCTTACTCTTTTTATCTAGTTATCTCTTTTAATGGTTATTGATTACTCTTGATTATTCTCTTGATTACTCTGGAACTGTAAACAATAGATCTTTCAAATTTTACCGTTTATAAAAATTTGTATAGATTCAAAAATCATTTATTCATTTAGGATTTCTTAGCCGATTATGAACATCAAGTTTTTACATTATAATTTTTTTTCCCCACCATCCAGTTCGGTATATAGATCCAATACATTTAAGTATAAATCCATTATGAAATTGAAACATTGTTGAGAATAAACTCTATTAAAAAATTAGTAGGTAAGTACAAGTACATAATAAATCCTATTTAAAAAAATTATAGATAATAGTACATACTATTAAAAAGAGTTAGGATTTTCCTCAGAATAATATCCATTATATAAATGCATTAATTTCCTGATACTGGTGGGTATTGTTAATTCTATGGAATAATTTTAGATCTGTAGAATTTTTATTATTTTAAACTTTAAACACTCAAAGTAACTTGGGTACTTTGATTTATTGTCTAACGACTATTTTTAATTAATAATTTTTCCAATTAAATAAGTAATAAATAATCGTTTTTTTACTATTATATACATACTATAGAGAGGAAGGGTATGAATAAAGATGACTACCAACAAGGATGAATGGTAGAGAAAAGTAACGCCGACCACAAACCAATGGGATAAAGAAGATACAGATGATTATGAGTATATACCTACTTAAAGACAGTGTTACATTCAAAAGTAACAATTAACAATACATAAAAAAAGTATGCAATAATTATGGCTATAAAATAAATAAAAAAAAATACACAATACTGTACCGTCAGTTTAAAAGAGAATAGAATAGAAAATCATTCATACCAATACACTTAAATTTAATAACAATATATAGGTACTGTAATATTTATTATTTGCCAATGTAATATTGTAGGGAATGAGCACTGCTTATCCTAAACTACAGAATTTTCTCGTATTTAGGGAGCAGAATTTCATGTTATAATTCAAAGATAAATAGTAATATTGTATTGTATTATAAATAAATAAATAAATCATTAACCCATCGCAATACTTAATAACTCATAACAATAAATACATTTGAATAATTCATAATAAAAGAATTAATAAAAATGAAGAATAATTAAGTTCTATTTTCAAAATAAACGGTGCAATGTTTTAAAATAATTATAAACATTTAAGAAGGGTTCTGTTCTAATTTCAAAATGAATGGTGCAATGTTTTAAAATAATCAATAAAATCGAAGAAAAAAACTGTTCTATTTTTAAAATACACGGTGCAATGTTTTATTATATTCTTTATTTCACAAATAATACAAAGATATTATAATTTAGAGATACTGTGAGCAAAGGTGGACTTTTCAAATAATTAAAAAATTTAACGAATGATTCTGTTCCATTTTCAAAATGAATGGTGCAATGTTTTAAACTAATTAAAAACATTTAAGAATAAATCTGTTCTATTTTCAAAATGCATGGTGCAATGTTTATGTCCCGTCCCTGTCTGTCGCCCCGCCCCCGTCCTCCCCGCCGGCCCCCCCTCTCGCCGCGCCGCACATAGCGCGAGCGTGCGGTGTGCACGCGGCCTAATACAACTAAAAATGGCGGCTAACGAAACTTTGTTCAACTCGCAAGTTTCTTACAAATTATTATAAAATTAATAATAATAATAATAATCATTAACACATATATTATTCTATTATGTTATTTAAACATACTGTTTTTAAAGTTCATTATCAATCGATCATTGTAAAAGCAATTAAAGTATATAAAAGCAGATGTTTTCGTGTGTTTTTGGACAACTTAACCCTTCGATTTCTGCATGAAATAATGACCTCATAATAAAAAAAATAACTAAGTTACTTTTTACAACTTTTTTTTTATAACCAATTACATAGTAGTGAATAAATATACGGCATGATGATAAACTGTCATTAGAATGTAAGTAAATTGTATAATTAATACTATATTGAATTAAGGAAATTATTTTTCATTGCGTATCGGATTCAATAAGTTGATTATATACTGCCGACGCATTCCATCGCGGGAACATTACCGAATTCGAAATTCAAAACTTGGGACTGACACGCGGTCATGTCAACAGTTTAAATACACACAACAAAACAAAACACGAGCGTGACACTTAAAAACAAACACTGATGTAGTGACAGCCGTTCAAAAATCTTGAGCAACCACAGCCGTGAAACTATAAAATAATTCTCACCTCCTGTCGCTATGAATATTCTATGACTGGACACGGGACACGGACAGACTTCGGACACGATCCACCTGTCACCATGGGCACCTAAACAAGCAATGCCACTACAGCTTCTCAACTATCCTTTGTTTTCCCAACTTTATTTGTTTTCGACATACGTGAAACGAATTCCTCAGCACGTCAAACACTGTTCGATGTCGTCGAACCGTCCAATCCATCAATAGGTAAATTAAACAGATCAACTGTATTTGTACAGATGGCGACGCAAACACGATCACTTCGGGAGTACGTGCCGTGTCACTGCACTGTAGTTTAACGGGACACTAGAACTTTTGGCACTCGGGACACGGGGGTATCACGTCGCGGAGCGTGCACGTAAACACGTCGCGTAGCGCGAGGGAGCGGCCCCGAGCGACGCAATGCGGTCAGGTCGCGCGTCGCGGCCGGAATGGTCGGGAGCGCGGCGCGGAGGACGACGCTAGCGCCGTGCGGCGCCCCGCGGTACTAGCCGCACTCGGCCGCACGCCGACGTGATAAGGTGCATTCTACGGTGCAACGCGCCGTGCAACCGCCGACCGACATCACTATATCTATTTATTATTTTGCAATATTGTATACACGACTTAATGTCTGATGACATTTTCTTATTCTACTATTGCGTTGATCAGAGATAATAAGACGATGCAATTTAATAATTGTTATTAAGATATATTAATACAGTTAAATAAGGAAAATAATGTATATGCAATAATTACAAAAATGAGCTTATGGATTATATACAAATTAAACTATAATACAATATTGCTGCTAATCATAATAATACTGCATTATTGGAATATTTTAATCTTTTTTTTTATTTATACGTCAATATACAACCTTTAGAAGCGTACAATCAGAAGAATCAGTGAAAATATATTTAAATATCCATTAAATAGGAAATTTTAATTATTTTGAACAGTATACAAATTTATATATATCAATTATACATATACAGTTAGAATTAAAAATAATTATTCATTATAAATATTAGTTTACTAGATATTTCGTTATATTTATAAACATATCTTTATTTTACTAATTAACCTATTATCTATCATTGTATCATAATAATAAATCATATTCTATATATAAAATAAAAATATTATATATATATATACATATACGCATGACGTCACAAGGACAGCGTCTCGAGTTGCGGCTGCAGCGTGGTGTATCGTGCAGTGCACCGGCAGGCTGGTGACCTTGCAGCGTGCAGCGTGCAGCGTGCGGCGTCACGGCGCGGGGCGGGCGGCGCGGGGCGCGGGGGCCGCCGTCTCGCTCGCGGGGCGGGGTCGCAGGCCCCGCCCCCCGCGCCCCGCCCACCTCAACACCCGCTTTTTACCTTTTCCCCGCGCGACTCACTTTCGCCCCGTCTATTGCTGTATTTACGTTTTGTTTTGCAACTTTATGTTGTAGGTTCGAAGTTGATAGTTAATTTGTTAATTTCTGTTAGTTTTATCAATGCAGTTGTGTTTTTTTTTTAATTTTAGTAGATACTTATTATTTTAATAATTAATACGTAAAAAATGTTGATTGAAATGTATTTTTTATATATTTTTTATTTTATAAATTTATACTTTTTTTTTAACATTTTTTAAAGCTTAATTTTTATACAAAATTAAATAATAAATAAATAACCCTGTACAATTAACACAGAGCTTGTGTTATGGATACTAAACAACTGATATAAATACTTAGATATTTTTTTGTAAATACATAATATACCTACATAGAAAACACCCAAACAATCATACTTATAAATACAAATTTTGCACCGTCCGAGTTTGCACCGTGCGAGGAATCGAACCTGCGACCATCCAGTAAAGCGGTGTGTTGAACCGCTAGACCACCGAGACCATCTAAAATAAAATGTATACCTTAAGTTAAAATTAACAAAGTGTTTGTTTCACGTATTAATATATACAAAAGAAGTACCTAAGGGAAGATCTTTGTCTTATTGGACTATGATAACAATGGAGTAGCTGGCTCAAACTGGATAGTACCTACTACTTCAAAACAGAGACACATGGGCATCATTGCAGGAGACCTTTACCCGATGGGGTTCTTGCTGACCAAATATATATATATATATATTATATATACTTGGTCAGCTACTATACTAGCTACTAGCTAGACCCGCGACTTCGTCCGCGCGAAATAGTGACCTTGAACAAATAATAAAATAATATTTAATAATCTAACCCAATAAAATCATCAATAAAAAAAGTTTCATCGTTTTAGCTTAAAAAATAACGAATTTCCATACAACCCTTTCATCTCCCTTTTCAACCCCTTACAACCCTTTAAAAAGTAGCCTATGTTCCTTTTCAAGGTCTAAGCAATTTTTTTTGTTGGGTTATTTGGGTTATCGTCAGATGTAGCACTGCGACCTGTACAGATCTATTGTGCTCGCCCTTTTTCAGAGTTCACTACCTAGACCCGTCAGGGACAAGAATCGAAGGATATTCTTAGGAGCGATGGTTTTTATCTCCTCGGGAAAGAGTGTAAACTTTCCAAAGGAGATATTTCGTTTATGCATGAGTGGGCTTCAACCACATACGATGTGAAGGGGCGTTTCCTCTTCAGTTTGGCAAAATCTGCAGATTCTAGGTCTAGGCTATCTGTGTAACAAATTCCAATCAAATCGGTTAAGTAGTTTTGCCGTGAAAACGAGACAGACAGACACAGTGACTTTCGTATTTTTAAATATAAGTAAGGATAAATAATGAAGGTGTTAAATATGAATTAAATATTCAAATGATGGATGGTTTTACAAGGGCAGAGAAAGGAAATATCAAACGAGCTGGACAAAGTAGCACAAAACAGAGAGAAATGGGCATCTTTGGAAAAGAGATAAATAAATAAATATTCAAATAGGATGGATGGACTGTGTGAAAGATGATATGGTAAGAAAGAAAGTAAATACCGAGATGGCTGCAAATAGAGATGAATGGAAGAGAAAAACATATTACGACGACCACAAATAAATGGGATAAGGAAGAAGCAGATGATCATATAGGTATGTAAAAATACATATTAATAACAAATAAATTGTTTAGTAATAATGAATAAGTACCTACATATACTTAGTAAAAAACTTTAATAGTTATAAACTAACAAATAGATACAAAAAAATATATTTGTACTAACGCAATCTTTGTAATCTTATTACTATTATAAACGCGATAGTTTGTGAGTATGGATGTTTGTTACTCTTTCACGCAGAAACTACTAAAAGGATTTTGTTGAAACTTTACAATGATATAGCTTACACATCATATTAACATATAAATTTATCGCGAGTGAAACCGCGGGCACAGCTAGTGTTACGGAAGGATGGACTGTATTAAGGCTGGTTAAAAATGAGACACGTTCCTAGGTGAGGTAAAATAGCTGTAATCAGCTCGCTAGCAAAAATATAAAGACAATATGGCATAAGAAAACAAATAGTATATAAAAACAGAACGTCAAAATATAAAATTTAAATATATATAAAAAACATAAAAACTATCAAAAAGGTTGCCATCGGCAACAGCTAGTATACAAAAGGCAAGGTAAAAAGCCTTTTTTATGTTTATTTTCTTTATTAATACATATCTTAAAAGTTAATAAATGGATGCGGTCATTGCAACAATTAATACGAGTCAAGATTAGTGGCAACTGGAGTCAAGGAGAACACTGCAATAACAAGGTCCGCGACCCGCCGCTGATGACTCTCGTTTGGAACTTATTGCAGCTGTCTCGTGCTCGCATCTCCGTAACTATACCTACACGTGTGTAATTTTAAATACACACATACCTACATTAGGGATGATTGTCTATATGTCGGTACTAGCAAATTTTAAATATTTATATATATTCTTTTGTGGTGTCGCATCTCTGTATCTTTTAGCAGCTTCTAGATACAGTATTATTATTAACAAGGATTAGGCATACGACACTCAACAGTGTCGTATGCCTAATCCTTGTTAATGTAAATCTATTTAAAACAACATTTATTTAAAAGAACAACATACAAGTTTCTTACTCATTCCTCTTTTGTTGAATCAGCATTCCGAATGAGCGGTAGAATCAAAAAAATGTGACTATTCAAAAGTGCTTGTATTAAGTTTATTTGAATAAAGATTATATATTCATGTAACGTGTGCAAGTTTAAATTCCCCCTATATAAGTTTAATCCCCTTAGGGGTGAAATTTATCAAAACCCTTTCTTAGGGGATGCCTACGCCATAGTAGCTTTATGCATGCAAAAAGTCTCAGCTCGATCGGTTTAAAATTGACAAAGTTTCTTATAAACTTTCACCCCCTATTTTATCCCCTTTGGGGTAGAATTAATCAAAATCCTTTCTTAGCGGATGCCTACGTCATAACATCTACCTGCATGCCAAATTTCAGCCCGATCTGTCCAGTGGTTTGGGCTGTGCGTTGATAGATCACTATGTCAGTCAGACACCTTTGAGTTATATGATTATGGATGTCAATGTCTATATATTTGTTGCCTTAATAAAAAACTAACGGATAAATACGTATATATTATTGTGATACAAGCATACCTACTATTGTTGATATAAATTCTAAGGAATTATTCGGTTTAACACAAGCTGCTAAATTTCAACATCTCACTACCAGAGCTAAAACCCCATCTTTGGATCAATGGCGGTCCTCCACAGTGCGTTTTACCAGAAACTTTTTGCCACGCACAACCACATTGTGGAATCACCTTCCAGCAATGGTATTTCCGAACCGATACGATATTGAAACCTTTAAGAAAAGAGCTTATTCCTTCTTACAAGCAATGCACTTGCAATTCTCTTGGTGTTGGGGGTGGATGGTGGCGGTAATCACATACCATCAGGAGAGCCGCAACTAAAATTACCTAAACCACCACCAACCAAAAGTGATCTTTTCCCATCTTTGCTCTTCAATCATTTTCTGTTTTTATCTAACGATTTAGCTGGCAGAGAATGCCATGTGTGGCTCCACAATTATACATATATTTTAAATAATAAAATAAATAATAGACATATAAAAACATCCTGAACAATATTAACAATCATACTCATTAGTACGTTTGTATTGTTGCGAGGAATCGAACCTGCGACCATCGGAATTAAGCGGATATGCTATACCGCTACACCAAAAGTTTCCCCAATAGTAAAATGGAAGATGTAAACATAATCTGTTAACTTCCTAAAACTCAATAAAAATATCAAATAACAGGTCACCTACAGACATCATCCCACGATACAAAGTTACAAACAAACAAACAAAACCATACGTCAGCAAGCATTCACCTGTCCATCAAATCAACACAAATGTCTTCATTCTAAAAAGCATTCTATTCCCTTACGACATAAGATTAAAAATCGTGTAACAAACACTCGTGGATCAGTGCTATACGCATATATATAGGTTCAAACCTTAATATGCTTTGTGCTACACGAGATAAGGTTCAAAATTGAGTGGTTTATTTGTGTAATAGTATTACAGTTGGCGTGTAATTTCGGCTCATAAAATTGCCAATTTCCATGATGGATCTGTCATCAGGATGTACGCTTTATGCAGCGTTTTATGGCTACAAATTATATAGCGGGCGCTGCGTACGCGCAGTTCCTAGCAATGATCAGCTCGGGTGTCAATCAAAAGTCAATCACAAGGCGATCCATGCATCCAATAATTGTACACGGACAGACAGACAAAATTCTGGAAATTGAAATTAAAACTGTATGTTGTTTCGTAGTCACTATTGATGTTAAAATAATTGTAGACGGACAGACAGAAAGCTCTGGAAATTGAAATTAATCAGACAGACATAAAGTTCTGCAAATTAAATTAAACAGATAAACAGAAAGTTCTGGAAATTAAACAGACAGACAGAAAGTTCTGGAAAATTAAATTAAACAGACAGACAGGAAATTCTGGAATTTAAAATTAAAACTGTATCTTATTTCGTAGTCACTATTGATGTTAAAGGGTGCGTTTTGGGGACAGACCTCTCTAATTCGGGTACAGGGTGTTTTTTTTTATTTCATTATACACTTTCACGGGTATTAATTTCCGGGTTTTTTACAACTGGTTTTAATACAATTTTAATTTTATGGTATTTCTTAAATCTGGATAGTGCATGGTCTGTGGGTAAAGAGTGTTTTGTGACAGACCATTGTACAATGTTTTCTAATTTTGAACCATATTCTTTTATATACAAATTTTGACTATAGTAAAGGATTGGTGAAATATTTATTTTGCCATAAACGACATATGTTTTTGGTGAGTGAGAGAAAATAGGTAAAATTTCCCAAATGGTTACCACTCACCATCAAGTGGGTCGTCAGTCTAAGTACTTGTTGTTACCGTAGGTATGCTTGCTAAACCGATAGACCAGCGGTTTTATATTTAACCATTTTTATCACATCTTACTAATATATAATAATATACGCTAAAAATTTGTGAGTATGGATGGATAAATGTTTGTTACTCTTTTCTAATTTTGAAGAAACTTTACCGTAATATAGCTTATACATTAGAATAATACATTTAAAAAGATATTATGTAAATATAATGATAAATGTCAAGTAAGTATGATGCAGACGAAGTTGTGTGGGTCAGTTATCTATCTATACATCTATACATATAAATAAAATTGGAGTGTCTGTTTGTAATATTGAAATAACCGTTTTTTATTACATGCATATGAATATAAACACGGTACATACAACAAAATAACATCTTTTACAATTTTTGTCTGTCTGTTTGTTCCGGCTTATCTCTGAAATAGCTGGACCGAATGTACAAGAATTTATTGGCAGGTATCTAATGTAATAGGGCTAACTTAGGCTACTTTTATTTTAGAAAAATGAAGTTAAATTCCACGCGGACGAACTCGCGGGAATAGCTATTATTATATATAAATGTTGCACTTTCCAACTCTGTAACTGGTAACAGCGACCGTTTACTATACAATTCCTCATAGTGGTAGGACATGTCGATAATACCAACACGGCACAACACGTCGGAAACTCCTCGAAACGGAAACAGCATCGGAAGGGCAAAGTTGCATGCAACCTCGTTTAATTGCCATGCTTACTGTACCCTCCGTTGCACAGATAATAAATACGGTCTTCGCACGCACTCATACCACCACCACTTAATTGACTGTTTAGTTACGTGGCTCTCAAAGTTTGTACGATGCACTTAAATTTTATCTTTAGTTCATTAAGGAATCCCTTCCCTTTCTCTGTCCTTGTAACACTCATATGTAGGATGTGGACGATTATAAGGGCAGAGAAATTTGGTTGGCTACTTTAGTAATCTCGGCTCTATGCATAAAAGCTCAAATGAGAGACTGAATGCGGAAAATGGAGTCCAATTTACAAGGGCAGAGAAAGGAAAGATCAAACCAGTTCACCAAACGAGTAGTCGGCTCAAACTGGATAAAGTAGCACAAAACAGAGAGAAATGGGCATCTTTGGAGAAGACCTTTACCCAATTTGGGGTTCTTGCTGACTAAATAAATATATATACAAATAGAAAGTTGTTACATATAAATGTGGATGGTTATAAGGGTAGAGGAAGGCCGAAAAAGAGATGGATGGACTGTGTGAAAGATGATATGGTAAGAAAGGGAGTAAATAACGAGATGACTGCGAACAGATATGAATGGAAGAGACAAACTTATTACGACAACCTCAAATAATTGGGATAAGGAAGAAGCAGATGTTTTTTTTTATAACGCAGGAGACATAGGAGCATGCGGCTCACCTGATGGTAAGTGATTACCGCCGCCCATGTGCACACGCAACTCCAGGGGAATTGCAATTGATGATTATATAAGTATGTATTTGCTTCTTCGTTTATTATATATAGCATATCTATTAATTATATTAGTTCTTTATTCAAATAAACTTACATTAAAGCACTGTTGAAAGTTAGTGTCTTTAGTTAGTTATGAATCTACCCACTAATTCGGAAACTGCCTCATCAGAAGAAGAATGAGAAAGAAACTAGTGTGTTGCTCTTTTAAATAATTTAATTGTAACTTTACATTTTTAAATTGGAATGTGTGAATGCATAGTACCAACTGGCACTAATTCTTCTTTTAATTCTAAGTTCTTCCGGTAACTTGTAAAGTATCACAACTTGGTTCTACTAACTAGTACTAATTCTTCTTTTAAATCTAAGTTCTTTCGGAACCTTATTGTAAAGTATCACAGCTTTGTTGAACAGGGTGTTATTACATTTAGCGTAGGAATTAAGTGATCTAAGAAGATCCATTCTCCTTCTTTTCAAACCTTAATTCATATAAGCGTTGATATGGAGGATGTTATTCGTGATTAGGCTTTACGCTTACCATCAAGCAGCTTGTTTAGCAGTGCAGGCAATCTAAAAGAGGTGCTACATAAACAGTACAAAACAGGAATCTGATAGTAATATGAATAAATAATTCAAACCTAGTCACAACTATAAGATATTAGCACGGTGTTGTTTTAGTACAGATTCCCATATTTTAGTGTGGACACATAAAACAATGTGACGTACCTGTCACATTGTGTCGACGCTTGTCTGCATTCGTGTTATGATCAGGGTTGTCAACTTAATTATTTATATTTCTATTTTAACTGGTCCCGATTTCGATGCTGGTACAAATGTTGTGGAAATATGTAATTTAATTATTTGTAACTGAAGAATGTTTTAATGGTAAGATGGTAGACAGGGATGTGACATATTGTATAATTTTGTTTTGATTAAAGAATACAAAAATAAACTTTAAATATAGTAATATCAAAAGAGTTTCTCAATAACAAACTCTTCGTCATGGGCTTTGAGTCGACCCGTTGGGAGGTCTTTAATTATATAATTATAGTTAATATTTCGTTTATATAATGTTTGCAAATGTAAACAATCGTAAAAAAAGACATAAAAACATGTTGAAAAAACGTTTCTTAGTGTGGATACAATAACATACAACGTAACAACCTCTAGCGATGCCCACACACTAAAGTCGTATCCATCAGGCAGGAGTTACCTTTCAGCCGCTCCATATGTCCTACCTTTGGTTTGTAGTGCCATCTACACTCGCCCCCTATCGTCCGGTGAAGCTGTAAAGGCCAGCTGCGGCCAACAACATTAGAGTAGTCCTAAGAAAAGTTTAATGTACGAAATTGAGTGATAATTCGAGTAAGCTCGAGACTTTTGAGTTATTTTGTACTGATTTTGAGTTATACGAAATTGAGTGATAATGTTTAATCAGTAATTTTTAATCAGTACAAAATAAAATAAATGAAGTCGAGAGACATCATTTATTTTATTTTGTACTGATTAAAAATTTGCAAAGTTGACAACCCTAGTTATGATGTAGTATCTAGTGTGAACGCTGCTTGAACACGACCGTGTCACTGACGTCTTATAGAAATTCCGTAAATATAGCACGCAAATTCAATCAAAATAAATATATACATATATTATTAGAGGAATTGAACCCGCGACCATCAGAAGTAAGGCGGTGTGCAACTGCTAGACCATCGAGGCTGTATTCATGACGATGGTCTGGGTATTTTCTATGATATGTATGTATTTACAAAAAAATGTGACTGCAAATTTATATCAGTTGTCTAGTATCCATAACATAAACTCTGCTTAGCTTGGGACTAGATGGCGCTGTATGAATTGACCTGAGAAAAAAAACCAGACTAACCACTTATAGTGAGATTGGTGGTCACTCTAGTCCCACGAATTTGAATTTAAAAATAAATTTATATTACTGTAAACAATATTTGAAAATAATACGAGCTGAGTTTCTTGTCAGTTCTCATCTCGAAATCATTCCGAACTGGCGGTAGATTTGACATATCATATGAGTCTGTAATAGACCTACATGAATAAAGATATTCTAAATTCAAAATTTAGAATTCAAAATTCAACAAATTCTAAATTCAAAATTCAGAATTTTTTGAATATTGAAAATGAAATCCGGAAGTTTTATTTAAAAAAAGATCGTTGAGTTCTTAGATGATTTTATTTTGAGGTGCAAATCTACATTTTCATTTCAAAATATTATTTAAAAATGAACCTGTATTATTGTAAACATGTACAACATTTATTTGAAAAGAATACGAGCTGAGTTTCTTGTTAGATCTCATCTCGAAATCATTCCGAACTGACGGTAGATTTGACATATCATAAGAGTCTGTAATAGACCTACATGAATAAAGATATTTTGAATTTGATTAGCGAGTATCGAGTAGCAGGTTGTAGGTATTCTACGAAACCAGTAACATACCGTCCCGGATAGTTCTTACTGATGCAAGCTATTGGTATATATTTTATTGTATACTAGCTGTTCCTCCGACTTCGTCCGCGTGGATTTAAATTTATTTTTCTAAAATAAAAGATTTTTAAAAAATAAAATTGCTAAAGTTACTCCTTATTACATCAGCTACCTGTAAAGAAAGTCTCGTCAAAATCGGTCCAGCCATTTCAGAGATTAGCAAACTGACCGACAGACATACAGACGAAAATTGTAAAAAATGTTATTTGGTGTATGTATGGCATTTGTATTCACATGCATATAGTAAAAAACAGTTATTTCAATATAACAAACAGACACTCCAATTTTATTTATATGTATAGATGTTTTTTATAGTAATAATATAATTTTATACATGGCATTAGTCAGAAAAACATTTGCTATCATACTAGTACTGTTTTTGATCTATTATATTCGTCTTTGATTTCCCTCCTATACAATTGGTACGCACAGTTTGAGAACCAGTGTACTGTAATATGACGAGCATAGTCCCGCCTATAAGGTGGACGATTGGAAAACGTTCGTTATGACTACGTAATTAATAATAACAGTTATGCAATTTTTTTTATAATAATTAAATTGTTTTATATATAACATTAGGTACTTATTTGCTCCTATTATTTTCGTCTTTGATCTCCCTCCTTTGCAATGATCTGATACGCACAGTTTGAGAACCAGTGTATATATGTAATATGACGAGCATAGTCTGGGCTATAAGGTGGACAACGCTCGTTAGTGACTACGTAATTACTAATAACAATTATGCAATTTTTTTATCTGTGTTAATTATTAATAACAATTTTTTTATCTGTGTTTTTTTATAATAATTAAATTGTTTTATATATAACATTTGCTCTCATTACTTTCGTCTTTGATCTCCCTCCTTTACAATGGTATGCACAGTTTGAGAACCAGTGTATATTGTAATATGACGAGCGTAGTCTGGGCTATAAGGTGGACAACGCTCGTTAGTGACTACGTAATTACTAATAACAATTATGCAATTTTTTTTATCTGTGTTTTATTATAATAATTAAATTGTTTTACCTATAACATTAGGTACTTATTTCCTCTCATTATTTTCGTCTTTGATCTCCCTCCTTTGCAATGATCTGGTACACACAGTTTGAGAACCAGTGTACGTTGGGTTATGACGAGCGTAGTCTGGGCTATAAGGTGGACAACGCTCGTTAGTGACTACGTAATTATTACCAATAATTATAAGCAAATAGTATTCAAGCGTAAGCTCACTTCCGAACGTAAAGTATAATTTGTACCCACGATAGATAGATACATAGATAGATAAGATTTTTTATCTGTATCATAGTACACACATGTAGGTTTGACGACCTCGGTGGTCTAGCGGTCTAGCACACCGCTTTACGACCGATGGTCGCGGGTTCGATTCCTCGCACGGCACAAACATTTGTACATTCATGAGTATGATTGTTTGTATCGGTTTTCTGTATATATATATATATATATATAATTTTGTCATCACATATATACATTTATCATTGTCTAGTACCCATAACACAAGCTTTAGAGGGTAGCGCAGAGGGTAGAACCACTAGTGCACGGATCCAACCGTTGTCTATGTTATTTAATATTTATAATTATTAATATCGTGTAATTGACTAGTAATACTATATATTTTAATTCTACCAATATTAAAGGTGCGTAGGGAAGTGTAGTTCAGCTGTGTTGGTGTTTTTCTTGCTGGAATATTCATATATCTTAGTGACCACTCTAAAGTACCTACAATATGTCTTCCGTAAATGCCAAATGTGCGGGTTGTTTGAAGAAAATCGACGATAAGCGCTCGTTGTGCTGCAGCAAATGCCATCAAAAGTACGACCTTGTTTGTGCAAACGTTTCGGAGCAGCGCTTCTACAACACCATGTCAGCGGAGCACAAGGCAGCATGGCGGTGCGTTCTGTGTATGAGCAAGCTACGCAGAACTGATAACACAAACACGCCCGTGCGAGAAGCTCTAGATAACGTCACTCGGCGACGTGGAGCTGCTGTTATTAGTCCGGGCAAAGCGCCTCATGACTCGCCGGAGAGCTTACCATCGGTTGGTCAGAATAGTGTGGTGGATAATGGGCCGTCAGAATTTCAGGCGAACTGTCATTATTGCATGAAATTCGCTTGTTCAGAGAGGAGATGGCAGCCACGCGATCTCAAATGAGCATTCTTAATGATTCTCTTAATAAACTTACATCTAGAATGGACCAGTGTGATAAGCGTATAGATCATCTTAGTGCTCGTGTCGAATCTCTCGAACGTCAGAGCACTCAGAGAGGTGAGGACAGAAGCACAGAAAAGCTTTTAGGGTCTATAGAACAATTAAAGACAGAACTCAATGATAGAGACCAAGAGTGTTTATTAAACGACATCGAGATATCGGGCATTATTGAACAGAAGGGTGAAAGTCTGCAACATTGCCATGACTATTGCAAGCAAGTTAGGTGTCAAGTTGGTTGACGAGGATCTGGTCAGCGTCATGCGGGTTGGTCCAATACAGGCGCCGCAGGAGTTTTCATCATCATCGTCTAAAAAAAATCGTTATTCGACTTTGCCGCAGAGTTCTTCGTGATCAACTGCTTAAAGCTGCTCGCGTACGGAGGGTTGCCACCACATCAGACACCGGTCTGCCCGGGCCAAACAGCATTTCTATGTTAACGAAATTGACGAGGGTCAATCGTTTCCTGTTTCGACGGACACGGGAACTTGCTGGGCGCTTCAACTGGCGGTTCGTATGGACCAGCGGTGGTAGAATATTTGAAACAGAACCACGGTACAAGTGCTCTTCCTCAGCGCATTCGAACTGAACAAGACCTTCTTAGGGTTTTTCTGACGCAGTTGGCTCAACTCAAATTCAAAACGAATAAGATAAGTATAAGTCCACTGAAGGTCACTTCATATATCAATATCGGTATCTGTATATCCATTATTTTGCATACACTATTGTTTTGAATTTTATATTATTTGTTCCATTCTGCCGGTGTTGTATAGCATACTAAAGATAAAATCTATTCAATTATTATTATCATAATGTATATACTTTTTATTGTATTATCCATATATTCACATAATCTGAAACAATACAGAATCAATATAACTACTTATTTCATGTATGAACTATTCAGCGAGTATAAATTATTTATTAATTGTTATTTAAATCTGTATTACGTATTACTATTTATTGTATCAATAAGTGCACAAAAGATAGTACAGTTTCTACACTATACTAGCCTCACGCAAGTAGTTACTGAGCCAACACACTTGTCAACCGACACTGAAACGCTTATTGACCTGGTGTGTACTAATGCACCGGTCCGCAGTATTTCGAACAATTTTATTAGAGGTTCCTTAAATGCGATGATTAATTTTGAGCTCACAATAAAAAAGTGTAAAATGCCAACTAAATATTTTATACTTACCCATCAAGGATATCAACCTGGAATATTTTAATCTACATTTAAATTCTATACATTGGGAATATATTAACAGCCTGCCTTGTGTCGACTTGATGGTCGACACTTTTAACTCGATGTTGCTATTCCTTTTTGATGGACATGCTCCTGAAAAAAGGATTAAAATTAATGGCAAACATTCACTACCATGGGTAACCGATACCATCAGACGTATGATTGACTTGCGTAATAAAGCACTGTTAATGTATAGGAGGACAGGATTGGAGGTACATAATAGATATTATAAAGACCTTAAAAATCTCGTTCACAGTAGTATTGATCGGGAAAAGCGAGCTTACTATAATTATCATATAAACTCTCAACAAAGTAATGGTAAAATTTTCAAAAAAGTTAAAGGAAAATATTTCCGTGGACTCCACTAAAAGTGACATACTACCGTTCTTCTTCAATAACCCCGATAACATTAATGCACATTTTTTAAAATGTACCTAGGACCAAATAATGTAATCTTTATCAAAACTCACTTATTTGAGTTTCATAGGTATGGTACAAACTTTTCAATTGCAGCCGGTGTCAGAGAGTGATGTCGCTAGGTATATCTCGGCAATAAAATCTAATGCATTGGGTAGTGATCGGGTGAGTGGAGACATGATACTACTGACTCTTCCTCGTACACTAGCAATTATAACCAACATAATTAATAAATCTATTGTTACGTCAAAAGTTCAGTCAATGGAAACATGCATTGGTTACTCCTTTATCCAAAATTAATAATCCTGCCGAGTTTAATGATCTCAGACCTATAAGTATACTATCCTTTCTGTCCAAAGTCTTGGAGAAAGCCGTTCATACTCAGTTGCTGAAATACGTTGAAACAAACAACATCCTGCCAAAGTATCAGTCAGGATAAAAGGTAAAAGCACTACCACTTTTTACTGGATGTTGTAGATAATATTCTTAAATCACAAGATGTTGGTAATGGTATATTTATCGACTACTCTCGCGCTTTTGATTGTTTAAATGTACCTCTTTTGCTTTCTAAGCTGACATATTATGGTTTGGATCGGCACTCTGTGGGATGGTTTCATAGTTACCTTAGCAACCGATACCAATCGGTAAAAATACAAAAGCTGGATGGTTCCTACTCAGTGTCGGAGCCCAAGCTGGTAGACCGTGGAGTACCTCAGGGTTCGATATTGGGCCATTTTCATTATTTATTGTGCTGACATTGAAAATGCAATAAACTATTGTAATTTTCATTGTTACGCTGATGACATACAAATTTATATCTCTGCAACACCCGCTGCGATTACTGACGCTGCTCATAAACTTAATAGGGACTTGGAGAAAATTGCTGCCTGGTCACAAGAAAATGCATTGGTTATTAATCCTAACAAAACAAAGTATATGATTCTTGGATCAAAAAAACAAATTACTGACATAATAAATAAAAATATATATAGAACGAGTTGAAGAAGCGCGAAACTTGGGGATTATTTTTGACAGTCGGCTGCGATTTGAAAAGCATATTTTAAATGTAGTACAACAATGTTTTTATCGCCTTAAGGTCCTATATAAAATTCGTAATTTATTATCGGAAAGAGTTTGATTACACTATGCGAATCATTAATCCTATCCAAATTTAATTATGGAGACATTGTGTATGGACCACGACTATTGGCTAGAACTCAACGCCTGACTCAAAGAGTGCAAAATGCATGTTGTCGTTTTTGCTTTAATATTCCCCCCCGAAGCCATATTAGTCCGTATTTAAACAATGCTTCAATTTTAAATATGGAATTGCGAAGACAGTTACACCTGGCTAGTCTATTGTTCAATGTAATAAAAAGTGAACTAAATTTCTCTTCTCGTATGTATGGATGCAGATTCATTTGTTCGAAATTATCATTTCAAGTACACAGAACTGTGGCATTTACTGGCAGCTTCCGCTACCAAGCAACAAAATGTTGGAACAACATCCCGCCGCCATTTAGGCATATGACTACCGTACACAGTTTTAAAAAACATCACAAAGAATACTTATTAGAAAAACAAATTTTAGGCATTCCACAGAAATTTCTTGGCTAGCGGTTGTAATCTCCGGTAAAGGTTCTTAAAAAAAAAAATTGTTTTTTATTTCTCTATGTTACTCTTATTAATATTTTCTTTTTTTTTTTTTTTTTTTTTTAAGAACCTTTACCACTCAGTTAAAATTATATGAAATTATACTCTGAACTATTTACATTATTTTTATTATAAACACACCACACAGACAATCACTAATAATATTGCTCCTTTTTATTTTTTATTTATTTTAATTATTATTTTCACGTACCCTCAAATGGGTTGAAGCTGAAAATCAGTGTTTTGTTCCCTGAACAATGTTCCACGCTGAGCTTCGACCTTTTTGTATTGCTACAGATCACACATAAAACACAATTTTATAAATCTTATGTTGTATTATGTATTTTTATATTCTTATGAACATGTTATGTGTGTGACTAGTAACAAACAAATAAACGATATATCTATCTATCTATCTATCTTTAGCTAGCTTAACTTGGGTCTAGATGGCGCTGTGTGAATTGTCCTGAGATTATTATCATTATTATGTGGTTTAATTACAAGTTGTATACTAGTGAATTGAGTCAACGGTATCTTAAAAAAATAGCAATTATTTTGTGACAGACTCAAAGTATTGGCTTTGCGACGAGGCATTGTATCTCTATGTATTTTCTACCTCAGATATCACCGTATTTATTTAACTTTATTATATACTAACTGCTCGGCCCGACTTCACCCAAAACTACTGGAATTGTGTTTTATTGACAAATAAAATATTATTCAAAAAGTGGTCTTATGTATATTATGTATACTAGTTACCACGGCTTCGCACAGGTGTACATATATTTAACATATAAACCTTCCTCTAGAATCACTCTATGTATTAAAAAAAACCGCTTCAAAACCTGTTACGTAGTTTTAAAGATTTAACCCATTCCCACTGTCCTATTTTCAGGACACTACATTTAATTATATTTTTCAACAAACTATATATTTATACAATAGCTACTAATGAAATTTGCATTTTCAAAATATTTTTTCTATTGAAATTTACATTCTTTAATACATATTATAACTTTTTTTTAATGTATTAAGACCTTAATCCTATTACATCGATGCTTGGGAAGTAATGGGTTAAGCATACATAGGGACGGATAGACAGCGGCAGCGACTTTGGTCTATACATGTAATGATGGAACACCAAATTCTAAATTGTTCCTCACTATTTTTAAGTAAATATTAATCACTTAATAGACGAGGAAAAATGTTAGGACACTTGATACGGCACGATGATTTCATGAAAATTATTATTGAGGGGAAAATAGAAGGAAAGAGGGGGAGGGGAAGACCAAGGAATAGCTACATCAAACAAATTGAGGACAAAATGGGAGTCGTGTCGTATCAAGAATTAAAGAGCATGATGGAAGATCGCGGAAAGTGGCAAGAGCTCCACCGACAAGAGCGTAGCTCTTAAATTATGAATTAATTAATTAATCAGTTTACATTACATTTGTTTTTTCTGAAAACTAAACTTTCCAAATTTCCGCAGTGTCTCAAGACGAAGGTTTAGGACCAATGTGTGTTGCCAGTGATGACTTAGGGCGCAGAG
Organism: Achroia grisella; assembly: GCF_030625045.1. Lineage (NCBI taxonomy): Eukaryota > Metazoa > Arthropoda > Insecta > Lepidoptera > Pyralidae > Achroia > Achroia grisella. The sequence goes on along the minus strand of NW_026712653.1, from coordinate 1,024,060 downwards.
ACGTGGTCGCTAACTATGGGCCTCATGAATAAGCTCAGAGTCACTCAGAGGGCAATGGAAAGGGCTCGGAGTTTCTCTGCGTGATCGCATCAGAAATGAGGAGATCTACAGAAGAACCAGAGTGACCGATATAGCCCGAAGAATTGCACTGAAGTGGCAATGGGCAGGGCTCGTAGGACAGATGGCCGTTGGGGCAATAAAGTCCTGGAGTAGCGACCACGGACCGGAAGACGCAGCGTGGGAAGTCCTCCAGCAAGGTGGACCGACGATCTGGACAAAATGGCCAGAATAAGAAATGAGGAGATCCGCAGAGGAACTAGAGTGACCGACATAGCCCGAAAAATTACGACACTGAAGTGGCAATGGGCATAGCAAAGCTTGTAGGACAGATGGCCGTTGCGGCAATAAAGTCCTGGAGTAGCGACCACGGACCGTAAGACGCAGCGTGGGAAGTCCTACAGCAAGATGGACCGACGATCTGGTCAAAATCGCTGGAAGGCATTGGACGCGAGCAGCGCAGGACCGATCGTCGTGGAGATCTTTGGGGGAGGTCGTCTTCCGGGCTGCGATGATGATGATGATGAAACTTTGCTACCAACGTTTCTACTAAAATGAACAAAAATTGTGAAAAAATGTGTAGACATTTTTTCACAATTTGTATTTTTTGTTATTTCAGTAGGAAATAAATACTGAGGAACATTGCTAGAAAATACTTTAATCTATTTAAAAAGTCTTCTAAGGTAACAGTAGGATAGAGAATTCAAAATATTCTTCGTTTTGACGTCGGTTCAAAGTACTCCATTCCATTATGACATAACTAAATTTAAAAGTCGTTACGTAACATTGCGCTGTGAATATTAAGGACACATTTTAATTCGTCTGGTTATCCTTTACACAGATTATGTTTGCCATAAAGCACAAAATTACGTTTATTGTCTTACATTATGTCGGATCTCCTAATCGTCTAAATCCCATTCTAATAAAGCATGATTAGACTACGGTTTATGATGTTTACACGAGTTAAATGGATATCTACTTGTTAATACATGTTAATAATAATCTCAAGACAATTCACACAGTGTCATCAGTTCCAAGTTAAGCTAAAGCTCGTGTTATGGGTACTAGATAACTGATAAATACTAGATTTTTTACATACATACATATTATACATAGAAAACACACAGACCGATAGAAACAATTATACTCATGAGTACAATGTTTGTGCCGTGCGAGGAATCGAACCCGCGACCATCGGAAGTAAGGCGGTGTGCCAATTCGCTACATTACCGAGGCCGTCAATATAGTAATAATAATATTAACATAAGCAGGCCCCTTTTCCCCACTGAGCGCACTGGGCGCACTGGGCACGTGGTCAGGGCCCCGCGATGGATTGGGGCCCCCTAGACTAGTCCAGTCCCTAGTCCATTACCAAACGATAACCGATAGCTACACTACTCTCACCTGAAAATCAGTCTTAACAAATGCTTACCGACTATGGTCAATTTGTTTGTGATTTTTTTTATAAATGTCTAGCAAGAACTTGAACCCCACATCACATAACGACTTTTTAAAAATATTTTTGCCTGATTTGTTTTGAAAGTAGGGCATCTCAATATTCATCTCTAAAGATTCATGTTCAAAAATGAATTTGTCTGTTCTAACAAAATAGTGCTTTATTACTATGGTCATATTATCCTAATGTGCTGAGAGCCTCTAACAGGTGAAAGACGGCTCTGAACATAGGACGATTCACACAGCGCCATCTAGTTACGATAAGCAGATTTTGTGTTTTTTTAAATGGCTGATAACAGATGATATACCCGCCTGCACTGGAATACGCGGGCTGGACACCTGGATGATAAGATGAGCATGAGGTCAGGTCAGTTAGCTCATCGTGACATTTTACCAGCAATTTATCACGATAATTTCCTGGGGTAACCACGTAGAGGTCAATCTTATATGGTAAATTACTAGCTATGACAAATTCCTCGAACCTCGTGGAAGTAGTAGTACCAAGTAAGAAGCAACAATACCTTCAAATAAAAAATAGAACCTTAAAAATCTGATCACCTAGAAAAAAAATCCGAGGCAACAAACATAAAAAATATTGACTATTATATATGTAGTTTTTGGGTTATAAACCCTAATGGATGACCTCACAAGACTCTATCAAAGTTTCGACACGATGTGATATGGTTTAGGAATATCTTACCTTAATACAAATTTAATCAGTTACCTGATATTGTACCTGGTACATTGGGGGTCATCAGCCACATTACTAATAATCCCCTTGCCACATACTTGTCTACTAATCACATATCTTGTGTTATGGGTACTAGATAACTGATATAAATAATGAAATAACGTTTTTCTATAAATCCATACATGATAGATAAAGAAAACACTCCGATCAATGCAAAAGAGAAAAGCGGCTAATATATCCTATAATGAATAAATTATTTTTGATTTGAATAAATAAAAAAGAAAAAAATACTGAAATATTTTTCTTCTATAAATCCATACATAATATATAAAGAAAACACTCCGATCAATGTAAAAGAGAAAAGCGGCTAATATATCCTAGAATTAATAAATAATTTTTGAATTTGAATAAATAAAAAAGAAAAAAAAACAGAAATATTTTTTTTCTATAAATCCATATATAATATATAGAGAAAACACTCCGATCAAGGCAAAAGAGAAAAGCGGCTAATATATCCTACATGAATAAATTATTTTTGAAAAAAGAAAAAAGTCCAATCATACTAATGAATACAAGAGTTTGCATCGTATCGGGTATCGAATCAGCAACCATTGGAAGAATAGCTGAGCGCTTAACAGCTAGAGCACTGAGAGCGCTCCCAAATTGCTCTCCACTGAGCTCGATTTTGGAAAAAAGTATTATTATTAAGAAAAATAAATCGATTTTATTTATCGATATTAGTATTCCGAGTCATAATCGTTGTCTTTATCCCGTAATTTTAAATCAGTAATCAGTATGACATTATTATGTAAATATTCCATCATTCATTCATTCATAATTTAAGAGCCACATTCTTTTCGGTTGAGCTCTTACCACTTCCCACGATCTTCCATCATCCTTTTTAATTTTCTTTCATTCGTCGCGCGGCACAAAGATTTGTATTCATGAGTACGATTATTTGTATTGGTCTGGGTGTTCTATGTATATTATGTATTTACAAAAACGTGTATAAGTATGTCTGTCAGTTGTTCAGTACCCATAACACAAGCTCTACTTAGTTTGAGATCAGATGGCGTAATGTGATATTATTATATTACATATTATAAACGCGAAAGTTTGTGATGTGTTACTCTTCCAAGAGAGATTAAAGAACTGGGGTCTCATACGTTATTCAAACGCAAACTAAAGAATTGGCTGTCACTTGGTAATTTTTACAGTGTCCAAGAATATTTGAGTGGAAGCGCCTTCACGTAATTTGCATGCCTGTATGGTAAATATTGCTGATCAATGGATTTCATGTGGCATCGTATTAATTATACTACTGTACCAATATTTCGCAAATAAATTATTTCATATTATTTCATTTCATTTCATTTCTTTCACGCAAAAACTACTAAAGAGATTTTGATGAGACTTTACAATAATACAGCTTATATATCAGAATAATACCTAGGCTATAATTTAAAAATATATAATTTAAATTGAGTAAGTATAATGCGGACAAAATTGCGCGGGTCAGCTAGTTAATATTATAAATGCGAAAGTTTGTTAGTATGGCTGCATGTTTGTTACTCTTTCACGCAAAAACTACTGGACGGATTTTGATGAAACTGTACAGTAATATAGCTTATGCATCAGGCTATAAATTTTATGAGTGTAAAACCGCAGGCACAGATAATTATATTCTTAATACGAAACTGTATTTTGTTACTTTTTACACAAAATCTACTGAACCGATTTTGATGAAACAGATATACAATATGACAGATAGAGATATACAATATTTTGATGATACAATATGACTTATGCATCAGAATAACTCATAAAAGATATTATGTAAATTGAGCGAAATATAATGATAAATGTCAAGTGTGACGCAGATGAAGTTGAGTCAGTTAATATTGTTACATTATCTTACTAATATTGGATGGACGGATGTTTGTTACATTTTCACGCAAAAACTATGAACGAATTTTCATGAAACTTTACAGTAATATAGCTTATACATCAGAGTAATACACTGGCTATTAATTTTATGCAGGTAGCATCGCGGACACAAATAAATTCTTAGTCCAAAACTCTCGTTTCCAGCTTCCTGAGGTAAGTATAATTGTTACTCCGAATGCTGTATCGGTCATTGATCTTTGAAATTATCAAAAATGGACATTACCTCTTAATAAGTGGTGGAACGATGTCACATCTAATGGAAGCAATAAGTTGTCGCGAGTTACGTCGCCTCGCTCACTCCAATTTTATATCTCCGTTTGCGTTGCGCCCGCGCAGTAATGTGGATAAATTGATCGCCTCAATCCCTTATTCGATTAATTTATGATAATATGTTCAGATCGCGATAGCCAGGCCCGAGTTACGATTAAACGGTTTTTATGTAAATCCGCCATCTTTGTTCGCAGCAGTTGGTATGTGTTGTGCTGGTGGCGCAAGTTATAGGCGGCAGTGGGATGTGCGAAACCGATCCGATCGATCACCTGTCACATTCCAATGGGGATCGAAATTACGACGATATGGGTTTATGTTAGATGCTTGTAAACTAAAATTACTTCTGTCGAGCAGAAGTAGAATTTCGCTCAGCCCCACTAAAATCAGGTGAACCGTAAAGGTGCGGGAAAAAATATGAAAATAAAAAAAAAATCACGACGATTTTTTATGGACTGTGTATTTTGCGAATATATGCCATATTTCGACAATTGTAAAGTTCTTTTTTTAACATAAAATGTTTAGCAACGTGATGTTTATGATGAATGTTTTTAAACTTATTATTTTTCTATTATCGAATATTTTTTAAAGGTCTTAAAATTATGTAAAATACAAACGGAAAACATAAACTTCATTCTACGGTAATCCGAAAAGGAACCTGAACATAAAAACAATATGATTTTTTTTATTTAAAAGTCAATGAATTCATTACTATTAGAAGTAACTTTTAACTAATCAAAACGGGACAGACAGACAGATTTACTTTCGTGTTTATGATATTAGAAAGGATATGTATTTGTCAATAGAAACTTCCGGTACATAAAAACTTACAATTTGATCAATGACTTAAGGGTAACGATCAGGCACAATAATAAAGGACTTATTCTGCTCACTTCTAATAAAGGATAAGTCCTTTATTGTTCTTTTTTATTATAACATGTGTATTATAACCACACACAATCAGGGTAAAGGGGATTGTTAGTAATGTAGACCCCATTACTAGCAATGCACCATGTCAGGTTGACCTCCACGCGGTTCCCCCTGAAAACCGTCGTGATAAATTATTGGTGAATTTGTCACGATGAGCTACTTGACCTGACCTCATGCTCATCTTATCATCCTCCACTGGTGCCCCGCCAGCGTAAACCGATAGCGCAGGCACTATTGCATGAATAAAAAAACACACAACGCTGTCGCTCGTGCCTTACTCCACGACGTACGTGTTAATAATCATATAGCAATGAATGGCGATTCTGATTTTATGACATTCCGCGTTCCTGCATAATTTGATGTTTTGCATCTAGACACCGTCGCGTCCACTCCGACTTGAAGTCGTCACCTGTAATTTGTGGATTTTCGGTGCGTGCGAGATGCAATCTGCGTAAATCAGCGTTTAACGATGTCATTTCGTATTTTCGGAGTGGTTTGATGGAGAAGTCGATATACTTAATCCTTTAACCAACCGACTGATAAGAGGAATATTCATATATTTGAGACCACTGATAATCGTTATGATATACCGTGAAGATTTTCGGGATATAATCATCAAGTTTCTTACTCCTTATGACGGCCTCGGTGGTCTGGTGGTTTAATATACTGCTTTACTTTCGATGGTCGCGGGTTCGATTCCTCAGCACAAACATTTGTATTCATGAGTATAATTTTGTGTGTTGGTCTGGGTGTTTTCTATGTATATTATATATGTATTGACAAAAATAAATATATCGACGTATTTATAGTATATCAGTTGTCTAGTACCCGTAACACAAGCTTTCGTTACCGTTGGACTAGATGGCGCTGTGTTAATTGTCCAGGGTTATTTATTAATTAATAAAAAACAAACGTAAGTAGCTGAAACGTAAGTCCTGACTATAAGTGTCGATCGTAATATACGACTTGCCAACAAGTAAGTTCGTGATCCAATACAAAAATGAGTGAAACACCCCCAACCTTTATCCAATTACTGTATGAAAACAAAAGGCAAGTTTAAACGACAGTTCTGCCATTGTTCAGCGAACGGGAACACGGCCGGGAGCCCGCAGGAAAATGCCAACTTTCCCCAATAAACAAGAGCTTGTGATCGGGGAAAAACGCGCTCGGCCCACATTGGCGCACATTTTATACAAACGATGACATAAATACTCATTTGCAAGAACAATATCCGATATTGAGTGAGGCCTGTCTTGCCAGCGACGGAATACACTGCCGGACAAAAGTATTGGGCGCGATTTGGAACGTTCATATATGAAAACAACCACATTATGGAATCTCCTTCCAGCAATGTTATTTCCGAACCGATACGATATTGAAACCTTCAAGAAAAGAGCTTATTCCTTTTTAAAAGGCCGACAACGTACTTGCAATTCCCCTGGTGTTGCGGGTGCTCATGGGCGGCGGTAATCACTTACCATCAGGTGAGCCGCATGCTCGTTTGTCCCCTGTGTTATAAAAAAAAAAATGAAAAGACATTTGGGAAGTGGACAGCTCCTGCGTTTGGTTACATTTTTAAATGGAAATATTCTTGTTTCTCTATATAACACGAGTCACAATGCGAAGATTGTGTAAACATGTCCTTATTTATGACAGAGTTAAGTTATAGTGATAAGTGACCGAAATATATATTCCAAATTCAAATCCAAAATATTTTTATTCGTCAGTTCGGATGATTTCGAGAGGACAAGAACTGATCAGGAACTCAACTCGTATTCTTTTCAAATAAGTGTTATATTTGCAACAATGTACAAAATAAACCAACCATTACGCCGACTCCAAATAAATGGGATAAGGAAGAAGTAGATACTAATTTAATTTTATTTAAATCTTTATAACTGCGCAATGGATTTTGAAGCGGTTTTTTTAATAGATAGAGTGATACAAGAGGAAGGTTTATATAAGGTTTTATTTTTTATATTTCATTATTTTTAATTTTTTTTTAGATAGAGAGATACAAGAGGAAGGTTTATATATGTAATAAATATGTAATACATGTAGACCTGGGCGAAGCCGGGGCGAGTAGCTAGTTACTGATAAAATTATACATTTCTTTGTGCGTAGGTAAACATAAGCATCCAGTTTCGGTTGTTCATTTTATTTTAAGCTAGCACCTTATTAAACAGAAATAATAAATAAAAAATGGTGTTATTTTATATTCAAATATTTACCCTCGTCCTATTTAATGAACACTTGCACTTGAGTAAATTATGATACTAAATTGAAAATATATGTGTGTATACTTTATTGGGCCGGCAGTGTATCGCGTTCATGTTTATTCACTGCCCTCCCCGAGCCCTCAACCGATATATTTATTGGGCTGCATCCACGAAGTACCTACGTGGAATTTAGTACACGCCACTGCTCAAAATTTGTCTTACAGTTTACAGCTATATGTAAATTGTGATATGAAACATGTGTGCCGTTTGCAGGCAACGAGGTGTATACCCAAATATATATAGTATCACTGAAATAGTGCTCGATATTTTTAGTAGTTTTGGCGTCAAAACGGGACAGACAGACAGATTTACTTTCGTGTTTATGATATTAGAAAGGATTTGTATTTGTCAATAGAAACTTCCGGTAAATAAAAAATTACAATTTTAATGACTTAAGGGTGAATATCGAACACTAGTCATGTTTAATTGTTTAATCTTAATATAGTAATATAAACGCGAAAGTTTGTAAGTATGGATGTTTGTTACTCCTTCACGCAAAAACTGCTGGACGTATTTTGATGAAACTTTATAGTAATATAACTTATGCATCAGAATAACATATAGGCTATATTTTTTATTAAAATTTAACGCGGATGTTACAGGCACAGCTAGCCATTTATATATATAGATATTAAACAGAATTACTTATTAGTATTTTTTTTTATAACAAATACGTAATAATAAAGTACGTAATTTTTATATTTGGTCTGCTCAAATTCGAATATAAATCATGTAAACCCATAACAAGGCACATTAACCACTTTTTACCAGATTCCAGTAGGAGAATGTTATATTAATACTTCACAAAAACTGAACATAATAATAATAATCTCAGGACAATTCACACAGTGCCATCTAGGCCCAAGTTAAGCTAACATAAGCTTGTGTTATGCGCACTAGATAACTTATACAAACACATAGATTTTTTCATAAATACATACATTAAAAACAACCAGACCGATACAAACAATCATCATGAATACAAATGTTTGTGCTGTCCGAGGAATCGAACCCGCACCATCGGAAGTGCTAAACCGCTAGACCACCGTGGCCATCAAAATATGTGTTTATATATGTACATACATCAAATAAATATAGATAAAAATAGATACAATGAGCAGCGTATTCATCAATATAGTTGAGGGAACCCAATAGTTTTTCGATATCCATTTCGTTAGAATATATTGGGAAAGACTCCGGAAGATGAAGTACGGTAGCACTACGGAAATGCTAAATTATTGTACATAGACAGATATATAGATAGATGTGTATAGATATAATTTAATTTGCCTAAAAGGACACGCTTACAAGGTACGGTGTGTGTGAAAAATAAGTCATCCTAAATACACAATATTACAATGAATAAGATCTTATAATTCATATTAACAAATGTTTACATATAAAATTTACATGTCACGTTGTTTGTCCGCGATGGACTTCTAAACTACTATACTAAACTGATTGGTCTTATTATTAATCCTTTTTTTCTGCCAGTAATTCAGTGCTTCCAGTTTGATTATTGACTTGAGATGTCCCAGATGTAGACATCGCCTCAATGTCTACGCCACTCTAATGTATGCAATGTAGGGAATAGTTAGAGTATACTCAGGCTTCACCTGTAAACTCCACTCATTACAAGCTTGAGTGGAGTTTACAGAGAAGCCTCATGTAGCCAGCCTCGTGTAATGGAGTCACTCATCAATCCACTGCACCTCGATGCCTTATATTATTTCGAAACTATAAATATTTTTTGTTTTTTTTATAATACAGGGGACAAACGAGCATGCGGCTCACCTGATGGTAAGTGATTACCGCCGCCCATGAGCACCCGCAACACCAGGGGAATTGCAAGTACGTTGTCGGCCTTTTAAAAAGGAATAAGCTATTTTCTTGAAGGTTTCAATATCGTATCGGTTCGGAAATACCATTGCTGGAAGGTGATTCCACAATGTGGTTGTGCGAGGCAAGAAGTTTCTAGAAAACCGCACTATGGAAGACCGCCATTCATCCAAAAATATCCATAAATTCTTAGATGCAGTATTTTTTACGGATGACTACTTGTACTCGCGACTTCGTCCGCGTGGAATTAAACTTTATTTTTCTAAAATAAAAGTAGCCTAAGTTACTCCATATTACATTATCTACCGGAACAAACAGTCAGCCAGACAGTCGGACAAAAATTGAAAAAAAATTACACTCCAATTTTATTTATATATATAGATAATAGGTAGCACACACAATAGTGTATTTACTATTCAAACAATACATACGTACATAAGTTTGGTATAAATAAATAAACCTACATATATATGTAGGTACTTTTAATTTGAACATATGTTCAAATTAAAAGTCAAAAATCATTTCATTTAGTTAGGACATTTTAGCCGATTATGAAAGTCAATTTTTTTGTATTATATATTTTCCCTACCGTCCAGTTCAGTATGCAGATTCAATTGAGAAGAACTGGGAAGAAATTCTATTGGTATTTTTTTAAAGCCAGTTTATATACTATGTTGATTCCGTGCATGAATAACAATTGCCATGCACGCTCGTCATTCAAGAAGTCAAGAGTGAGTTACTCACTAAGCGATTTCTTGAATGACGAGTTGTTCAGTAAATATGATTTAAAGATTGATTGAATTTATTTAAGGTTAATTCCAATATATGCTTTAGTATCTTATAAAAGACCTATTGACTTTTTCTAAACGATTATAATGGCTATTTGCGATCGCAAATGCCAGTTATTTTTTTTTAACACTATAAACGTATATACATGGCCCGCTTACAGCGTGGAACGGCGCACCTTTGTTTCGGATTCCACTTTAACAGTCTCTAAGTTGTTACATTAGAATCGATATCGGAAAACAATACCGGGCGTCGTATCTTTAGTTATTGCCCTCGTCGTGATCCGTCTGCGAAGTGGCTAGTACACCATGCGATTTATTTGACAGAAAAATAGGTGATGTTAATGGTACAATGGAATTTGAGTTCTATGTCTATGTTTACACAGACGACTTCACATTTAACATACAACTTGTAAATATGTATGTACTGAACCAATCTTATCTTAATAATATCATAAACGCGAGAGTTTGCGAGTATGGATGTTTGTTACTCTTTCACGCAAAAAGCACTGAACGGATTTTGATGAAACTTTACAGTAATATAGCTTATGCATCAGAATAACATATAGACTATATTTTATACTGAAATTTAATAATAATATAATAATATCTCACGACAATTCACACAGCGCCATCTAGTCCCAAGCTAAGCAGAGCTTGTGTTGTGGGTACTAGACAACTGATATAAATACATGGATACATTTTTTTTCGTAAATAAATACATATTATACATAGAAAACACCCAGACCGATACAAACAATCATACTCATGAATACAAATGTTTGTACCGTGCGAGGAATCGAACCCGCGACCATCGGATAGTAAAGCGGTGTGCTAAACCACTAGACCACCGAGGCTGTCAATTTGACTCGGGTGACACATATTTGATAAAAAATAAATTTATTAAACTTCAAAATTATGTAAACTCCAAAATATTCACGACTGTTATAATCTAGAGGTATGTCAGATATTCTTAACTGATAACGTTGAGGGATCTCTGTCAATTATGTCATTAATATTTAGTATTAGCTGTTCCCGCGACTTCGTTCGCGTGGAATTTAGCTTTATTTTCCTAAAATAAAAGTAGCCTAAGTTCCTCCTTATTACATCAGCTACCTGCAAATAAAAGTCCCGTCAAAATCGGTCCAACCATTTCAGAGATTAGCCGGAACAAACAGACAGACAGACAAAAATTTAAAAAAATGTTATTTTGCTGTATGTACCGTATTTATTTTCATATGAATGTAGTAAAAAACGGTTATTTCAATATTACAAATTTTATTTATACGTAAATCCAATTTTATTTATACGTATAGATTAGCTTCTTGCCCCGGCTTCGCACGGGTGTACATGTACTAAATATATAAACTCTTCTCTTAAATCACTCTATCTATTACTGAAAACCGCATTAAAATCCGTAGCGTAGTTCAAAGCTACAGCAGAAGCAACATCAATTTTACTATGTTAGAATTTATTATTGTTGTTCATATCACAATTGTAATGTTACAAATTTATTTTTTAAATTCATTTTATTTATTTCTACACTTTTACATTAATTTATATAGACAAACTGTTTTAACAACTAATTACCTCTACAATAAGAATTAACGAGCATCTAAGCAATCTACCACACAGTTCATATGCGAATTAAGATACACTTGCAAACAGCTTGAGCTCTCATCTCAGTGTTATATCACAAGAAACTACCGACACCAATGATTGACAGGAAAATACCATCCGCCAATCGGAGAGTTCCGCATCAGCGACTTGACTCCACTGTCGGCTGTAGCAATAGTCGTTCATCGATATATATTCTATAATGCTATATTTTTAAAATGGCTTCCGGCATTGAAAAGTTGTCGCTAACTATGTGCTGATGAATAAGCTCAGAGTCACTCAGAGGACAATGGAGAGGGGCTATGCTCGGAGTTTCTTTGCGTGATCGAATCAGAAATGAGGAGATCCGCAGAAGAACCAGAGTGACCGATAGCCTAAAGAATTGCGAAACTGAAGTGGCAATGGGCTGGGCACGTAGCTCGTAGGACAGATGACCGTTGAGGTAGTAAAGTTCTGGAGTGGCGACCGCGGACCGTAAGACGCAGCGTGGGAAGGCCTCCAACAAGGTCGACCGACGATCTGGCAAGATCGCGGGAATGAATGCGAGTAGTGCATGACCGATCGTCGTGGAGATCTTTGGGGGAGGCCTTTGTTCAGCAGTGGACGTCTTCCGGTCTGAGATGATGATGATGATGATTTTTTTCAATAATAGTCCAATCTAATGTCCCTGTTATTTCGTAATAGGTTTACCCCTTTCAACCTTCCTCTACACGTGAACGAGTGCTCTTTCTAGGGTCTGACCTGTTCTAGTGACTACCACTCGTTTAATCTTAATTAGTTATTCACCCAGTTGATTGTGTATTTAATATTTTAACTGGTCGCCGAATAGTCAAAAGTTACAACAGGCTTCCAAGCTACATCTGAACTCTATTCATTGCCTGATGATGCTTCGTTCGGAGGTGAAACACGTGTCGCAATAACGGTAGGAATTTGATCGCCATTAGAGATGTTCGTTACGGTAGTCAAGTTTCTGCACATAATATTTATGGTCTCGCACATGCTAATCGTATCGAAATTGAACAAAATAATGAAATTCTTTTTAAATTCATCGATGTTATAATCAATGTTTTTCTAAAACGGATCGTCCCTAGACTGTGCGCGTCCGAGCGTTAACACCATCTCACGGCCTACTGCGACCGTTACGTGTGAAATTATTATGATCTCCGGTCCAATCATGTTTTCCTAGTAACCTAATACATATCTTTGGCGAGTTAACATTTCCAAATTAGGCTGATTTCTTACCAACATATACTTTATGTCTCTTTCAAATCTATTTTCGACGCTAAGCGGCTTGTAAGCTATATTGTAGTCCGAGCATTAACACCATCTCAGTGTCTACTGCGACCGTTACGTGTGAAATTATTATGATCTCCAGGCTAATTATGTTCTCCTAGTACCCTAGTATCTTTGGCGAGTTAACATTTTCAAATTAAGCTGATTTCTTACCAACACTTTGTCTCTTTCAAACCTATTTTCGACGCTAAGCGGCTTGTAAGCTATATTGCAGTCCGAGCGTTAACACCATCTCACGGCCTACTGCGACCGTTACGTGTGAAATTATTATGATCTCCAGGCTAATTATGTTCTCCTAGTACCCTAGTATCTTTGGCGAGTTAACATTTTCAAATTAAGCTGATTTCTTACCAACACTTTGTCTCTTTCAAACCTATTTTCGACGCTAAGCGGCTTGTAAGCTATATTGCAGTCCGAGCGTTAACACCATCTCACGGCCTACTGCGACCGTTACGTGTGAAATTATTATGATCTCCAGGCTAATTATGTTCTCCTAGTACCCTAGTATCCTTGGCGAGTTAATATTTCCAAATTAAGCTGATTTCTTACCAACACTTTGTCTCTTTCAAACCTATTTTCGACGCTAAGCGGTTTGTAAGCTATATTGCAGTCTGAGCGTTAACACTATCTCACGGCCTACTGCGACCGTTACGTGTGAAATTATTATGATCTCCAGGCTAATTATGTTCTCCTAGTACCCTAGTATCTTTGGCGAGTTAACATTTCCAAATTAAGCTGATTTCTTACCAATACTTTGTCTCTTTCAAACCTATTTTCGACGCTAAGCGGCTTGTAAGCTATATTGCAGTCTGAGCGTTAACACCATCTCACGGTCTACTGCGACCGTTACGTGTGAAATTATTATGATCTCCGTGCTAATTATGTTCTCCTAGTACCCTAGTATCTTTGGTAAGTTAACATTTCGAAATTAGACTGATATCTTACCAAGACAGACTTTATACAAAGTGGTCTGCCGGTACCTCTTTCCAACTTGTTTCGACGCTTACTACTTGTAAGCAATGTATGTTGCAATTGAAGAGAGGCTGTACCAGGATACGGAAGTGAAAATGTCATATTTTAGTCAATTACTGTACAAATAAAGATAATCCGTATTCTAATAAACTTAATATAAGCACTTTCGAGTAATCATATTTTTCTATTCGGAACGCAGATTCATCACAAGAAGAATGACCAAGAAACTAACGATTTGCTGTTTTAAATAATTGTTAGTCAGATTTTCATTTTTAAGAATTTTGTGTGCAAACTGCCACATAGCAAAGTTGATATAAATAAATAGTTATCAAAACAGATTAGTTCTTACAAGCATAAAATAATATCCGGTTTACGCAGTTCAAAAATTCGTTACAAATTTTGTATCCAATTGAAATCGACATTGTGTTTAAATTAAGTACTTTCTTTGGCAATTTGCATATATTATAAATTAACAAAATATTATAGAAGTTGTGACTGCAATTTTTTCGTTTGTACAATTTTGTCTATGTTCTGACGACCTCGGTGGTCTATATTATATTCTCTATATCTATATTATATTTATAGTATGCTAGAATCGATCTCGCGACTTTATAACTCTATGCATACGGTTACTAACCCCTCGTTTATGACGCCCTAATACAAATTAAACAGCAACGGATAAAACTGTTACAAATTCATCACTGCTACAATATGTCAATTATCAATTTCAAAATAGCACGGTTTAATGCATAGCGATGTGAGTTATAATAATAGGTTATATAACTGAAAATGCATTATGCATTGGTCCTTAACTTGTTAGAAAGCTTATATGGGTAGATAATTTATTAAAATTTACGTACCCCGTACGCGAAGGAAGGAAATAATCAAACACTGACGGTGGTGGTCATCAGTCATGCGCGCGCGCATCCATCATCTTTTAACGCATGCATACGGCTCGTGACGGGGCCCACTTGTAACATCCATGTGCGATAACGGTATTTTGTTTTTAGAATATTATAAGAAAAATAATAGACGATTTCAAAAAAGTTAGTTATTACACTAATAAAAGCTATGGGACACAGTCACCTAGATACATCAAAATAATAATTGCATTTAATAATGCCTAGTAAGACAAATTCAATATTGTCTACTAAGCACTGCTGTGTCTAAACTGTGTCACCCCACCTTACATTTTCCTATTGTTATTTAGGATATAAGATCAATATTTCTATGTACATATTGTCAGTTTATTATCATCTGTAATACACATCGTCTCGACCAACAACATAGTATCACTCACCCGCAACAAAAGCTTACATAATAAATTGATATTACCAAAATGCCGTTTAACTAAAGTTAGCAATTCGTTTTATTGTTTATTATTATTTACAACTACCAGAGTCGGTTCCAAATTTGGTTGAAAAAAGATTCCAATGTCGCCACTCATTGTTACCCCTGTGTCTTATTGTAATAGTGTTTTTTTTAATATTTATGTACATATTAGTTTATGTAACTGTTTTTATTTTCGTAATAGAAAGAACAAGGAGATTTTCATAATTATTTTATTCTGTTTTTCCCGCGTGTATTACTTAATTACTCGCTAATAATAGAGGCATGAGTAAGTGAAAGTAATTTCAAAATCGGTAATGCATTTTTCGGTTTTATGTTTTATATTTATGACTAGCTGTACACGCAACTTCGTCCGCGTGGAATTTAACTTTATTTTTCTAAAATAAAGGTAGCCTAAGTTACCCCTTATTACATCAGCTACCGGCCAATAAAAGTCCCGTCAAAATCGATCCAGCCATTTCAGCCGGAACAAACAGACAGATTGATAAAAACTGAAAAACAATTATTTTGGTGTACCGTATTTATATTCATATGCATGTAGTAAAAAATGGTTAATTCAATATTATAAACAGATACTCTAATTTTATTTATATTATACATATAAATAAAATTAGAGCATATGAGATTTCGAAACATCGTGTAGTTTGTGGAAACAGTTCAGAATCACGTCGCCAGTCATAACTG
Organism: Achroia grisella; assembly: GCF_030625045.1. Lineage (NCBI taxonomy): Eukaryota > Metazoa > Arthropoda > Insecta > Lepidoptera > Pyralidae > Achroia > Achroia grisella. The sequence goes on along the minus strand of NW_026712653.1, from coordinate 1,007,894 downwards.
ATGGAAGAATGACTACTCAAACACAATGTTCCCATGACGTGAGAAAAACCAAGCAATTATCTGCAAGTGTTGTTTATTATACTGTGCTACCAATCAATCATAGTATTTTTTTTTAAACAATCGAACAATGCAGACAGACAGACGATATACTTCATGATTAGATATTTACAGCTCGGTGTATGTTCATTCACTCCATTTTTTATATATATAACTGTCTATTATTTGCGACATTGTTTGTGAGCAATTTCACTTATTTTTCGAATGAATGTATATTTAACTATCTAAAATAAAATAGTAAATTACTCCTTATAACATCAGCTATCTGCCAGTGAAAGTCCCGTTCAAATCGGCCGAGCCGTTTCAGAGATTAGCGTGTTTAATTTAAATATACAATATTTCTAACATAAAAGTGCATTAATAACTTCTTATAACATTAGTAACCTGTCAGTGAAAGTCTCTTTAAAAATTTCAAAGATTAGCGAGAACATGGAGACAGACATCATCATCTGCTTCATCCTTATCCCATTTATTTGGGGTCGGCGTAATATGTTTTTCGTTTCCATTCATCCCTGTTCGCAGTCATCGCGTTATTTACTTCCTTTCTTACCATATCATCTTTCACACAGTCCATCCATCTCTTTTTTGGCCTTCCTCTGCCCTTATAACCATCCACATTCATTTGTAACATCTTTCTTAAAATATTATCCTCGTTCCTACGCATTACATGTCCATACCATGATAGACGATTACTCTTCAACCTCTCTGACACCGGTGCCACTTTCATACAAAATCAGTACAAGAAACATGGTATGATACGGAGATTCGTTCGAGAGCACGTCTGTCGATCTAAAGAGATTGCACTCTTTTTTTTTTCGGACTACTCTAATGCTGTTGGCCGCAGCTGGCCATTACAGCTTCACCGGACGTTAGGGTGCGAGTGCAGATGGCACTTCAAACCCGCGGAAGGACTTATGGAGCGGCTGAAGGCCAACTCCTGCCTGACGGATACGACATTAGTCTGAGGGCTCTAGGGGTTCGAACCTCTCAGGCCGTACACCGGGATTCGCAGCCTTTTATAGACGCGCCGCACGACGGTGGCGCCACCAGAAAGTTACAGCTAACAATATATATTTCAAACGCATTAAATGAAAAGCTGTTAATTTGAAATTACAAACAGACACTCCAATTTTATTTATATATATAGATTTTGACTGAGCTATTGTATGCTCTTGGAGTAAGAATATAGAGAAATAACCGTTTTTTACTACATACATATGAATATAAACACATTACATACACCAAAAAATTTTTTGTTTACAATTTTTGTCTGTCTGTCTGTTTGTTTCGGCTAATCACTCAAATGGCTGGACCGATTTTGACGGGACTTTTTTGGCATGTAGCTGATGCAATTAGAAGTAAGCTACTTTTATTTCGGAAAAGTTAAATTCCACGCGGACAATGTCGCGGGAGCAATATATAAATATAAACCAAAGTACTTAAACGAATTGATCAAACATACATTTGCATTTTCCAGTTGCAATTATAAACAGATACACATCGAATTATCGATCTTGCGGGCCAACAGTCGATACGTGTGGTCCGGGACAGGTGTTCGATTCCAGCGCAGTAAAAAAACGAAAGGTCACGAGCATTAGCGGTGCTGTTTGATGTAATTGCACATTTCGTGTTGCTGCCTATTAGCGAAACGCATTTTTGTATAAACAATGTTAGTTACATTAAGATTTTTAATTACTAATCATTACAGATGACTTTCATTAATCAACAATTACGTTATATTAATAGAATAGAATAGAAAATAAAGACGACTACATGCAACTGAAATGCGAATGTTGAGGTGGATGTGTGACAAGAATGGATAAGATAAAGAAAGAATACATTAGAGGAAGTATGAAAGTGGCGCCGGTGTCGGAGAGGTTGAAGAGTAATCGTCTATCATGGTATGGACATGTAATGCGTAGGAATGAAGATAATATTTTAAGAAAGGTGTTACATATGAATGTGGATGGTTATAAGGGCAGAGAAGGCCAAAAGATATGGATTATCTGCTTCTTCCTTATCCCATTTATTTGTGGTCGTCGTAATATGTTTTTGTCTTCCATTCATCTCTGTTCGCAGTCATCTCGTTATTTACTCCCTTTCTTACCATATGATCTGTCACACAGCCCATCCATCTCTTATTCGGTCTTCCTCTACCCTTATAACCATCCAGATTCATATGTAACACCTTCCTTAAGATGTGATCTTCATTCCTACGCATTACATGCCCATTTTTAATAATCATACTTATTTTTTAAATCTACCTCTGATATGAAAGCTCACAAGAAGAAAGAGCAAGAAATTTGCGTGTTATTTAAATAATTGTTATAAATGAGAAATTAAGCAGAGAAAATAAGAGAAGCAGATATAATTAAAAACTACAATTTCTAATGGTAATAACAGTGTTACCAGCAAAATATTAATCAAACAATTTGTTGCTGGGACATGCGCGCGCGCACTAAATCGATTTTGCGAATAACCTCTATTATTAACTCATAGGGTTACTACACAACTGCATATGTAATGTAATATATACTCAATTCTCCGCTTTTAGCCACTCATCTGGACCGTTGTACGTGTAGAGCCGAGCCTACTAAATTAGCCGATCTCCTTCCAGAAGCGGAGGACTCTGTGTCTTCAACGTCACAACTTGACATCCCATACTATATGTATAATACTTATGAGTAAGTGGGATCAGCAATGAGAAGAGACTACGTCAAAAAATAGGTTGTATACCTTATACAACCTATTTTTTGGCGTGGGCCTCTTAATTCTCACCATTTCATTCTATTTTTTTCCAGTTATTTCAGTTATTTGTAAATTTAGATATATAGACCCACGGAGTTCAAATGTTAGATAAAAAGTAATATCATATGCTGGTGGTCACTCTATTCTCCCAAATTTGAATTTAAATTAATCTTTATGATTGTAAACATGACGTACAATGTTAAAAAAAAAACAGAAAAAAGTTACAGAGACGATCTTAGCATTCCATGGATTCAACTATTCTCCCAAATTTTAATTTAAATGAATCTGTATTATTGTAAACATGTACAACATTTATTTGAAAAAAATACTGAGCTGAGTTTCTTGTCAATTCTTCTCATCTCGAAATCATTCCGAACTGGCGGTAGATTTGACATATCATAAGAGTCTGTAATACACCTACATGGATAAAGATATTGTAAATTTGAATTTGAATTTATTAAACTGTTATCTGCAATATTTTCGTTGACATCCTTAAAGACTAGTCAGGCCGTGCGCGCTCGCCGCAATTACACCTGATAATTGAATGGACGGCAATATGTAGTTGCAAGTGGCAACGTGTAACTAAATATCAACCACACTATGAACATGCACATTCTTTAGGGGAGAGGATTATTAGTAATGGGGGATACTGGCTACATTGCTAGCAAATTGCTAATGGTCTCAAGACTCTATCGCATCCAAACAGTTCCACTTCTAACTTTATGCTCACCTTCATGAAGGAGGAGTACAAAGCGTAGTTATTATTTCTAACTTCTTACCAGTTCTTCATAACTGAATATTAAACTGGTCGGTAGGAAAAAAAATTCAGAAAAAAAATAACCGGCTAAAATGAATATGAATAAATTATTTTTGATTTGATTTTAACCTTTTAACAGAAGCAGCTTACAAATCAAGCTGCATGGCATCTGATATAGAAGTATCCGCAGAAGACTCTACATAATCTCATCTTAAATTGATATAGAATAATCCACAGAAGATTTTCCACAGTATCTACCTCATTGTTGTAGATCTCGCTAGTAACGCGCTACGAAAGTAACATAAATTTTTTTGAAACTAAGAATGAAAAATAAACGAAAGTATGTGGTGATAGCGGCGCAAGCGCACACCAAGCCGCTACAAAACGAAGTGGCGAGCGGAGGCTGTAATCTGGCCGCCGCTAATAAATTAGATTGCGCTCGTAAACATGCGCCGGCGAACTAACCTCGTCATCTGATACCGCGGACATTGTTTCGACGCGTGCCCACTGTTACACGACACGTCAATCACTATTGCCGTCACTGCTGATTATATACGTGATTTTATGTACAAATAGATCATAAGTCAGATGTTGAATTTTAAGGTGTTTGTGGTCCTGGACCCCGACATACTGCCCATCTTCAAAAAGGACCACACTAGGAACATGCACGTTCTTTTGGGGCAGAGGATTGGTAATATTGGCCATATTGCTGGAAAAATTGCTAGTCCAAACCAAAACCATCCATAGTCCTTATCCAAACAGTTCTGCACCTAACTTCATTACGCCCATTATTATGAATGAGGACTACTGACCAAAGGGTGTTTCGGTGTTACTTTAGCAGATTGCTGTCCTCAGTGCTATGATTACAGAGACAATTTCTATGTTTATTATCATTTCATATGTATGTTAGACTAGAAGGTATGTATAATATTGTCTTTGGTAGTTTAACATAAATAAATAAAAGACTCGACATCTTAGTCAAGAAGCAAAGTTTATTAATAGATATACTGTAATTATTTATATAAAAAAACATCTATTAAAAAGAGCTACACACAAGTTTCTTGCTCATTCTTCTTATGATGAATCTGCATTCTGAATGAGTGGTAGAAACAAAATATGACTATTCAAAAGTGCTTGTAATGAGTTTATTTGAATAAAGATTATTGCTACTTCTATTTCATATTTTAACGCAAGCCATAGACCAAAAAACTACTATATAGAATTGTTTCAAATGAAATATATTTGTACAATATCATTTCTATTCTATTTGATACGTTCTAATTATCGGTTATTTTGAAATAAATTTTGTTTCTTTTGATGATCGTGTCGTGTGGTACAATGGGAACATGTCACCACTTGTCTTAAGCATCGACAGGAGCGTCTTAGCAGCAACTTACCGGTGGCAGGTACATTCTGCCCTGGCGCTGCTGACTTTGATCTATAACTCGTCCAACTCGCGCGGACTGGTTAACGACCGATGGTAGATGGTGATAAACTCCAATTGGTGGCGAATTTACTAAGACTGTTATGTTCAGCGTTGTTCTAGATGTTTCTAGAACGTTATAGAGTTTACTAACCTCCTTTTTAGTCACTTTCTCGATGCTTTTCAACGCGAATTTATCCGCACGATAAAGTCTCCTACTATATCGTGGGATTTTGGAGAAAATTCTCTCTTCTTGGATATATTTCTTGGAATGGCTATGGAATCTATATATATATATATATATATATATATATATATATATATATATATATATATATATATATATATATATATATTAAAAATCTATATATTTATTAATAATCTATATACCTATATATGTCTATGCTATCTATACTAATATTATAAAGCTGAAGAGTTTGTTTGTTTGAACGCGCTAATCTCAGGAACTACTAGTTCGAAATGAAAAATTGTTTTTGTATTGCATATTCCATTTAGCTAGAAGCTCCAGTCCAGTTGGCGAGAAAGGCTTTAAGCTATATAACATTACGCTACGACCAATAGAAGCGAAGCATCAGTGAAAAATGTTGCAAAAACGGTAAAAATTATTCATATTTGAGGGATTCCGTTATGTGCGCTGCGCGAACGTAGTCGCGGGCACAGTTAGTATATAGTGGCAAACAAGCATACGACCCATCCGATAATAAATGACTACCGTAGCCGGGCGATGCGTGAAGCACCAGGGGTACCAAGTGCGCATTACCGACCATTAAGAAACCTTAATATACCCTTCTTGAAAATCCTATACTCTAGTCTCTATATAAAGCCTCTAGTTCATTGCACAATCTAAGTCTACGCGGGAGGATCACTACGCTCTTATTGCATGATTATATTTGACCCAAAAAATGAAACACCGCACTTACAAGTCCACACAAGAGATCACTTAGGTTCCAGCGTGTGGTGTTGAATTCCCTGTCGATGGCGATCGTTGTGATGGTAAAAGGTAGCCGTAGGCATCATATCGAATAATTCTTCACAGTTCTGTGTTCCTGGTACCTGACATTGTAAATCTCCTAAACGAATGAACCGATTATGATGCAGTTTTTATTTGTACCAAAATTGATCGAGATGGTTCTTAGCTACAATTTATTACATTTGTTTTTTATTTGAGGAATAGTAATATTATTACTTTATACACCTATATGAAGAAGTGAAAAATATGGAAATGGGGCAAATTTTCGCCCAGCAGTGGGACAACATTTTATTTAATCACAGGCGACAAACGACCTTGCGTCTCACCTGATGGTAAGTGATTACCGCCACCCATGAGCACCCGCAACACCAAGGGAATTCCAAGGGCGTGGCCGGCCTTTTAAGAAAGTAAGAATCTCTTTTTTTGTAGTTTTGAATATAGTATCGGTTTGGAAATACCATTGCTTGAAGATGATTCCACAATGTGGTTGTGCGTAGCAGAAAGTTTCTAAAAAATCGCACTGTGGAGGACCGCCATTCATCCAGATGATCATGATATATCAGTTCCTGATGGGTGGTACGGTGGTGAAACTCAGCAGCTGGTATTAATCCGAACAATTGCTCAAAACACTCCCCGTGATATTTGCGGTAGAAAATGCACAGAGATGCAATATCTTGCCGAAGAAACAGTGGGTCGAGTCTGTCACAAAGACGTTGATTACCAACGTGGGTTAATAATAAAAAATATACATATATAAAAATACGATATGTCTGTACATCTATATTAGTGATCAGAACTAATAAACAACTCGTATTGCATTCGTGTATGTTTAGTGATCCCTTACGTTTAATTTTCATAAAGACTTGTACCGACAGTAGTGGGCCCAATGGTGTAGTCACGCGAACGTCGGCAGCATGAATCCAGTTGAGGATTCGATAATTAATATGCTAATAGTTCAGCTTTGCCCACCCTCGCGTACGTGAGATGCATACTGCTTTACTGTCCATAGACTAGATATTAAAGACATATCATTATTATGATTATTCGATCTTTAAATGCCTAAGATATGCAATGTAGTGCTTATATAGTATGTAAACATAACCTTATAGGTCCTAGAAGCTATAAGGTTTTTAGGTAAGTCGTTAACCCTTGTATAACAAGAGATATCAAGAGGAATAAAAGAATAAATGTTCAATTGATTAGTATATGATTAATATATATAGTTTGGAGAATGCGCATTTTTTAAAATCTAAGCAATGCATGCTTAGATTTTATAAAACGGTTTTCCTCGTCATTTAAAATTTAAAGATATATTTTAGCCATTGCTTTGGCTTGATATAAAATTAGATGTTTCAAAAAATTAGTAAAATATATACGTAATTACATCATGAAGCAATCATTAATTATAAAATACATCTTTTCCCTCTCTGACATCTAACACGTTGAACTATATTTTATTCAATTTCAAAGATATTCTTATTCATGTAGGTCTATTACAAACTCTAATGGTATGTCAAAAAAATACTGTCAGTAATGATTCCGTATATACAACTGACAACAATCAGCTCGTATTCTTTTCAAATAAATGTTGTACACGTTTACAATAATACAGATTCATTTAAATTAAAATTTGGAGAATAGTTGAATCCATGGAATGCTAAGTTCGTCTCTGTAACTTTTATGCCTACTGAACGCTCTGAGAAATGTATTAAATCTGTGATAAGTTTATTTGCGTGCGCGCGCGCAGCAAAAACATAGTGATTTACGAGATGACGCGTGAGTGACAGCCCGCGAGACCATTCAGCCGTGTCGCGATAAAGTCACGAATTATCACTTACATACAGATAAACGTATTTATTTGTATACACCATTATGGAACTGTATTGATTTATTTACTTCCTGCTACCATGCAGTTGTTTTTGCAAACTGTATTGGTTGAAGGGTAAGATATGGTAATGAGATTAAAAAACCCGAAGCATGATATCTCATGATATAACATGCTGCCCAGATGGGCACGTTTCGGCCAGTGGTCCTCCTTCATAGAGATCTATGAAGGAGGACCACTGGCCGAAGCGTGTGGTGTATTTTTTTATTGGGTTGTTTGGGCTATTGTCAGGTGCATGGACCTGTAGCACTGCCACCTACATAGATCTATTGTGCTCGCCCTTTTCAAAGTTCGGTTTTGAAAAGTTTACACTCTTTCCTGAGAAGGTAAAAACCATCGCTTCTAAGAATATCCTTCAGTTCTTGTCCCTGACGAAAAAACCATCGCTCCTAAGAATACCCCTTCAGTTCTTGTCTCTGACGTAAAAACCATCGCTCCTAAGAATATGACGCTAGACCCGTCAGGGACAAGAACTGAAGGATATTCTTAGGAGCGATGGTTTTTACCTCCTCAGGAAAGAGTGTAAACTTTCCAAAAGAGATATTTCGATTATGCATGAGTGGGCTACAACCACATAGGATGCGTATCGGCGTTTCCTCTTCAGTTTGGCAAAATCTACAGGGTGTGGTGTATCAGCGCTACCGTGGCAGATTGCCGTCGTCAGTGCCGTGACCATAGAGACAATTTCAATATCTTAATTTTATATTATTTCATACGTATGTTAGTCTATAAGGTATATATAATATGGTCCTAGTAGCCTGAAATAAATAGCTATCTCAGTCTTCATGACCAACAGAAAAGACCTCTTTTTGTGTTGTTTTTGAAAATGCATGCGACGTCTTATGGGAGAGTGGAATTCGAAGCATCATCATGAAGATATGACCTCGCAGATGTTATGTTTAATTCAGAAGGCCAATTTGTTTTCTTCCAATACAATTCACAGCGCCATCTAGTCCAAAGCTATACAGAGTTTGTTTACGGGTGCTAGACAACCGATCCAAATATTTAAGCGAAGCAAATTGTGTAATGAGTACTAGACGACTGATACAAATACATAAATACATTTTTTTTTATATATAATACAACATCCAGATAAACTATCATATCATACTCATAAATACCAAAACATCAAATTCAAAATATCTTTACTCATGTAGCTCTATTACAGACTCTTATGATATGTCAAATCTACAGTCAGTTGGGAATGATTTCGAGATGAGAAGAACTGACAAGAAACTCGGCTCGTATTCTTTTCAAATAAATGTTATACATATTTACAATAATGCAGATTAATTATTAAATTCAAATTTGGGAGAATAGAGTGACCACCAGCATATGCTACTGCTAAAGCAAATAGTCTAATCAGTGTTTGTAACCCGAACAAACCAGTCCCCACAAGCACTTATGAAATTTGTATTCATAACTGCTTGTGGGGACTGTTTGCGTGCGAGGAATCGAACCCGCGACCATCGGAAGTAACACTGTGCTAAACTATTAGACCACCTAGTTTGTTATTAAAAACAATATAATTAATAACAGAACATTGTAGCAATTATTGCGACATGTACATATGGATTTTTATTCGTCATTTTCACGCGATTGTAGGGAATAAATATAGCCTAATTTACATGAGAATGTTTTTGTTAACATCGTTATGTTAATTGTGACATTTAAGTATTATATAGTTGGTTATGCCTAAATAGATTATTTCTTCTGTATATGGATATAAACTTATTAATATAAATAGCGTATTATTAATAAAAATTTAACGCTCGTTTCACTTGAATCATAACAGTTATAAATAATTACGAAATCATCCGGCTCTTATTATCTACACATATTACATTTAACACCTGTTTCAGACAATAAGTATAGTTGTCTTTTAAACGAATCAGGACGTTATGTTAACGATATTTGGTTGCTTTTTAATTGGCGAGAGATTCGTTTTTTTTAATCGTATGTGATCAGTATAGGTTGAGGAAATAAGTTTCAATAGTGAAATTGTCATATTCTTTATACATTTATTTGTATATAGCTCACTTATGTATACACAATTTCATGCTGTGGGCGGTCTATTTATTTATTATTGAGTCTAGATCTACAGATGTAACGAATTTCATGTAAACTGACTGATGATACTTTCTATTTCTATCCTCGAATATACAGTATATAACATACTGTATATTCGAGAATATATATACTTACAGTTTGTAAGTTTATATATTCTCGATATAACTACTGTAACTTTATGAACTTCATGAACATAACATTAAATTGCTGGTGAAACCGCGGACCATTCATACAGCGCCATCTAGTCACAAGCTAAATAGAGCATATATATGTTATTAGTATTAAACAACAGATATACATACTTAGATACTTGTTTCTTTGCAAATACATATAATATACATAGAAAACACGCAAACCAATACAGTAATACTCATAAATACAAATATTTGCAAGGAATACGATTCCTTACAAGGAATCGAACAAGCAACCATAAAAGCAGCCGCTAGACCACCGAGTCCATCAATCTAATAATAGTGTAAACGTCAGAGATAGGTTACCGTAATTTTTACAAGTGAGATGTAATTAAAAAGTCAACGAGTACTGGTGCCATTTTGATATTAATAAAAAAAAAATAAGAGTTCCCGCCAATTGCATATCAGCTGTCTGTCATGTTCGACAGTAGAACTGTCATGTCAAAATCAGGCGACACAGTCCATCAAAATACAGAGCGTTCCATATTCGAATATAAAAATTGACAGTGACGTGTTACGAACTGTCACACGGCTTTATTGCATATTTAAAACAGAACGGATATGGCTGTATATGGATGTGTACCTTTGCTTTTACTATTGAAAAACTGAGATTAAAAAAATATGTTTAATATGAGTGAACTAAAAATTGATTTCGTATTTATTTTTTAAACGGGATTTTCTATGACAAATAATTATATAAGTCGGTATGACATCAATGATGGGCAGCAATGAAAATCTTACTAAAATTATAAACGCGTAAGTTTGCGAGTATGGATCGATGGATGTTTGTTACTTTTTCACGAAAAAACTACTAAACGGATTTTTATTAAACTTTACAGTAATATAGCTTATACATTAGAATAACACTTATGCTGTAATTTAAAAGATATTATGTATAGTATATAAGATAGATAGCATCTAAGAATACTGTAATGCTGAATGTCTTTATTATTATTATTTATTATTATTATTATTATTATTAAATTGGACGAAACATAATGGTAAGTGTGATATAGACGAATTTGAGCTCGTCAACTAGTAATATCACATTACTAGCATTTAACCGTGATTGTTTCCAGTTTATATCTATATCTAAAACTATTGATTTTAGATATAGATAAACGTCTAAAGAAAAAGTTTAAAAATAACAATTGTTATTTAATCTAAAGTAAGTAATATTAAAAAAATTATTTATTTCGATTCTATTCTATTTGTATTCACAATTTTTTTAACAATAAACATCGTATATGTCTTTAGAAATACTTTGTTAACACCTTTATTTTTATCTGTACTTTGTTTTTATTTATTTATTTTTGTTATGTATTTAATTTACTTAATCATATACAGCAAATGTATATTAAAATACGTATAACATCATTCGTATCTATTGATTGATCTCAGTTATTATTATATTTGTTTAGACTTCTCTTTCTCTATTATTACGAAAGAACAGGAGTCGATATTGTGCTCTTATTTTCTTTATTCCATCACCATACGGAAAAACAAACATGCGTCCACTGTATTTATTTTGCGAATAGTTTTTTTAGATATCGGCCAAGGAATCAGGTGCCTTAATAAGGCAGACTATGGAGGGGAGCGGCCTTAAGTGAATGAAACAAAACGAAGGGACACTCGGTTGATGTAGATTTACGTGGCTGTGGACGCTGGGTGCTCTACTGGGCTGACCTACACAGCGACGACTATGGAGACGATGCTTATTTTATTTTAGAAATATAAATAATCTTTTAATTACATAAAAAAAGTATTCATGCAAGTTACGAGGTTAATATGGAGGAAATAAAGAATATATAATACGAGATAATATTTATCTGTGATATCTAACTTACGTGTTGAAGTTTTTGCTCGTTCATTTTATAATGAGTCAGCATTCCGAATGACCGGTAGATTGAAAAAAAAGTAAGTATGACTATTCAAAAGTGCTTAAATTTTAAGTTTATTTTAGTTAAAAATTTCTGTTCTATACGTACACCTACAAATTTTTTACGGTATTTGTCTGCTCATTATCAAATAAGAGCCATGTTTTTTTGCGATTGAAACTATCCTTTGTAATTTATGTTGCCCCTGTATTTATTTATTTAAAACTAATATTATTCAATTATAAAATAGAAAGTCACGCATAGAACATCAACATTGATGTGTTTTTTTTTAATTAATACACATTTCTTCTCGACCATTCTGTGGTATCATTAATAAATATATCTAGTATACAAGTGATTTTTTTTGTTATTATAATACAAATACTGCATGTAATATTCCTCCATCAACACATAGAATCATACACATTTGCAATAGGTTACCATGTATTCACGTGAATTATAAGTACTTCCTGTTTCAGTGAAAACATAATAAAGATGAACTAGACGTTCTAATAAAAATGTCGAATGTTTAATAAATAAAGCGAATAACAGCAACAAAAACTATATTGCCAGTCAAGCGGCAACACCGCATATGCATTCGATTTTAACAAACACGTTCTGTCTCGTCATTAAATCAATTATACCTGAATTACATTAATAAAACAGAGAGTGCAATGCTATTATCATAAAAGAATTAAATTGAACACATCTTTTTTCTACCTGTAAGAATCGTTATTACGATTAGTTTTAGAGTTGTCAGTAATAATATTAGGAAATAATTATAATATACACATACTATGAGTGTTATACATATATACATAATAATAACTAATATTAAGTATTTAAATAGCTTAAGTTTAATATAATAAAGAGTTTAAGATATGTAGTAATAGTTAAATTGAAGATAAAAAAGAAAATAAAAGTAAATATGAATATGCACTAAAACCTACAAATCACGAAAAATTGGTTATACTATTTTTAATACATAGACACTGCTTCTTTTTGTCTTTAACCATTATGTTTACGCATTTACGTTATTTCTAAATCATAAACATAAATAAGTAGATTGTTATAGTTTTGTTTAGATAAAATAATGTATTCATATACCTAATACAATTTTTTATTACATATGGACATAAATATTTCATCACAATCCCTACCGTCTAATTCATCTAGTCTACTTCAGTTAATAAGAACTGACAAGAAAACCAATTGATATTTTTTTGTTATCAAATGCGACTCTACGGTTTCCGTGTAACCATTATTTGAGACAGGATCGCGGCCTGTAGATAGCGCGGTGGACAGACATTTTTTACTCGCTCCTTTTGTGTTATTTTTGTTTCGTGTCCACATACGCTAATACTGGCAGACATCAGATCAGTTTGAAAAAGATCTGCGCGTGTGATGTACAGCACTAGATAGAATTTTCAACTTTTTTTTTAACTCTGGACAATTCACGCAGCGCCATCTTGTATTAAACTATGTAGAGTTTGTGTTATGGGTGCTTCTTCTTTCTTCCTTGTCAATTCCTCAAGGCTGAGAGTTTTGACCACCACGTATGCTTCGTCCAACCATTTATGTACTAAACAACTGATAGAAATACTTAAATACTTGTTTTTAACAGAATCATGAATAATAAAGTTTGCGTTGTGTTAGGAATCAAACCCGTGACCAATAATACGGCGATATGTCATATTACTAGATCAGCGACTCCGTCAAACCTTGTAATATAAACGGCAGGTTCTAAAAATTATAATGCCCTCATACGTTGCCATTCCTGAAACCTAAGGTATCATGCCTCCGTACCTAAATAGTGGTAATACAATGTAAATAGCTGACATTGTATTACCACCCTTTAGACCAGTGTTTCCCAAACTTTATAGTACCATGCCCCTACTAAACTTTCTAAGATTCTTATCTTATCCCCATCTAACATCCATAATCTATAACATTAAAAATCTAAATATTCAGTTCAATAAACCTAAATAATAGTTTTAGAAAAATAACTAAATTTTCAAGACACATAATGAAAACTTGAAAATCAAATTACTGTGGGCCCCATGTTGGGAAACACTGCTGTAAACAGAAGCTTCTGTCTTCACAAATACTCCCTCTGAAAACCTTCTGGCAAATCATCTATAGACATATTGATGAAGTGATATCGATACGATCATATACATATGACAGTAATAATGCAAGTAGACAGCTGCCACCTGCAGTACGTATCTATGTACTTCCAACGTGATATTTTGATGGACGAGACGCTTTTAATAAACCAATTATATATACGTTATGTTGTCGTTAATATTAATTATCGGGTAAGCGAATTGTAATGAGTGTACATAACCATTAACGGTAGCAAAAAAGAATGGCACAGTTTTTAAAAATAGTTTACCGCCAGCGCGAGCCCTTAATATCCAAGTTCAAGACATGTCTTGGCAAGAATAATAATCTAATAATAATAATAATCTTAGGACAATTCACACACCGCCATCTAGACCCAAGTTAAGCTTGATTTCAAAGAGTTCATCTCAAAAGTTTGTGCCGTGCGAATTTCTAATCGGCAATGGCATTAGCAGTGTGTTAACATATAACAATCATTTTCATTCATTCAGTCATAATTTAACTGGTACCTCTTAGAGGGCTCTTGTCGATGGAGCTCTTACCACTTTTCACAATCTTCCATCATGCTCTTTAAATGTTGATACGACACGACTCCCAGTTTGTCTTTAATTTGCTTTATTCAATTATTTAGCTTGATATAGGCCTTTAAATATCTAAATTCGTTGTCAATAGACATAACTATAATGCGATTATGATTTATTTACGTACATAAAATATCTATGCACTACACAATTAGTTGGGCATATTTTACAAAATTTCGTCTGTATATTGTTCTTGCTAATCTCTAAAACGACTGCACCGATTCTGACGGAACTTTAAACTGCAGATATCTAATGTTGTAAATCGTAAGTTAGTCTACATTTATTTTAAAAAGTTACAGTCAATTGAGCACGTCCCAAATTTTTGTCTGTCTATTTGTTAATGCTAATCTCTGAAACTGATGCAGATAGCTAATCTTATAAGTAGTCATTTGGCGTCCTGTATATTAGAAATTGTATTTATTTTAATCCCATACGAACTAACTCGCGAGTGTAATTACAAGCAATGAATACAAAATATATTTTTTACACTCTTATAATTCAATTTAATAATAACGTATAGTTATTATAGATAATACTAAATGTTATATTACAGGAAATATACATATTACATTGTACACGATAATTGTAAACAAAACAACATGAGCTGTAATACCTAATTTAAACATTAGCCTGCAAACAGTTGTCGGTTCAAACAAATGTACAGTTATTAATGTTTTAACGTCTCCGGGACGCTAAGTTGACACTGCCACGTCGCGATACGGTGGTCACCTGCTCATTACGGAATTTCAGTGGATGCGCACGCGCAGCGTTCCAAGTTTAAAATTTTAAACGCATTCACTCGCTATCTGTCATCGGCTGCGGACGCGTATTGGTCCGCTGCACGATTAAATCTCACAATGCGATGCCCATTAAAGTAAAGTGGCTTAATAGTCTCCGATAATGGCGAATTAAATAATGCTCAGATGTAAATAAAGCACTAATTTTGATTAATAATCTTATTTAAGATAGCTTTTCAAGGATGCTTTTTTATTATATCGTTTTATCTGTACAAGTAAATAAAATTGTAGTGAGTTTGTAAATTTCAATTAACTGCTTTTCACTAAATGCATATGAGTGTGTATGTACACTACTTATATGAAAAAAAATGTCTGTCTGTATGTTCTTGCTAATCTCGGAAACGGCTGAACCGGTTTTGAAAGGACTTGCAATCGCAGATAGCTAATGTTATAAGGAATAACTTAGACTACTTTTATTTTAGATATTTTATTTATAATCTAAAAAAAAGGTAAATACCACGTTGATGAAATCACCGGTAACTGCTAGTTTTTAATAATAAAGTCATTTGATTGGATATCTTTATTTAACTAAACTTAATATAAGCACTAAACTTAACATATACTTTTATTCTACCACTCATTCGGAACGCATACTCATCACAAGAAACTTGTGTGTTCCTCTTAGTTTGATTAAGCTCAAATACTTATGAAGAAAAACAATGTGTGTATACATTTTATTAAGGTTTCATGACTATTTCGAATTACTGAAAATTCTCATTTCATTGCGCGTATATATCACGAGTTAGTTTCAAGTTTAACGAATTAATTATAAGCATAATATTAAGTTACCGAAAACATTATTCTCGTGTTCGTCGAATTAGACACCTGATATTAGGAATGGGGTATAACACTAATTTCGCAACGTAATAATATAGGTATAGTATTAAAGCAGGCCTGGCGGGCCCTCAAAGGACGTATAATAGAGCGGTAATAGGGCAAAACGGGCGAAAACGCGTGTAAAGCCGGTTAAAGGGTTTAGAACAACTAATTAGGTTCAACGCTCACTGTTTAGTTGTAACCGAATATTGGAGTCAATTTCACATACTTATTTCATAAATTTTGTTTGTTTAAGCCAGAGGTTCCCAAACTTTTTTGTGTCGTAGACCCCTTGCCATATTTTTCGGTTTTGGGTAGATGGATGGTAGAAAATCAATACCAGGTAAGAATTAAATAATACAAATGCTAAGAAGTTTTTGATTCGAACCAGTAGTTCCTGAGATTAGCGCGTTTAAACATACTGTACAGGACTCCTTACATTTGGGCCGCTGGCTGGTACGACTATTCCTTATTTTTAAATATTTATATTTTAGATCGGTTGCTATGGTTTTGTCATTCCCTTTTTATTATTCCTTGTATTGCTCTTGCTTTCATATAGTTTGTTACGACATATATTTTATAATATACTATTCTTTTACATATTGCATCTTTAATTACCACCATCGTTGGCTGCACCGACCCCAGCTCCCTATACACAGTCCCACACACATACAAACAAACTCTTTAGCTTTATAATATTAGTATAGATTCATAAAAAAATGTATTTGTGTATTTATATCAATTACCTAAACACAAGCTATGCTTAACTTGGAACTAGACTTCTGTGGATCATCCAGGGATATGTATTAGAAATTGTTTATTAGATGAGACATTGTTAGACGACATGCTCAGACAGGAAGTCAAATCTATTCACAGAGGTCAAGGCTAGAAGCACCAAGTATCTTCCATAGTTAACATATCTTTACAATTGTTCCATCTCAGGCGACTCCATATCAGGCTGTCGACATCGACCTTGTATCAGATTGCGCGTGCCGGCCCGTCAAAACTTCAGATATTGTCAATCAAGGAATCAATCAATCTGAAGCCCCATATCTGGAATTGAAGTGCATATCTTAAGACAGACAGCTCCTCAATCGAAATGTTGTTGTGATTCTAAAATAACAAAATTACGTCATAACTTGGATCAGAAATAAAAAGGACGCTGTTAAAAAACGGCCGAGATTTCATCGTTGCTTATTTGGTAATTAAGGATTAAGTCTTGGATTAGGTGACAAAGAGCTACCAGAAATCTCATGCCTAACTCTTGTATTAGAAGACAAGGCGGTGGTAGAACCCAATTCTCATGCCTAGCCTAAGATTTTTTTATTATTTTTATTATAGCCTTTTATTCCGACGTGACATTATTTCCAGTTTACACACTATCAAAAATTTCTTGGTCCATCCTTCATTCTTGGTCCAAGCAAAGGCCTCGTAATTCTTTCCATTCCGTTCTGTCTCAAGTAATTCTGATCCATAGTTTCCCTGGTGTATTAGCTATTTCATGATCCCACCTTCTATTTGGTCATCCATCTAGCTTAGGAACTTAATTAGGAAATAGCCATACTGGAAGCATCTAAGTATGATTTCTTTTTCAATTACCCTGAGGTTGACTTTGATTATATTATTGATAGGTATCGTATTACACTCGATATTAAATTCTATACCGAGACCCTAAGCCACAAAATACTTTGAAGAGTCTTGTGACCCAGAGGTAAGACAATAATGCGTTGTTATTATATTGATAGCAGCCCAACTAATACCTGAGTTTTAAAAAAAATGATATACATATATTTTATTATTTATTTATTTACTTTTAATGATCTCTAAAATAAGGTACAGCAATACAATATGTTGTACTTTAATACATATACTAGCGGTGTTCGAACTAACTGTTCATATATTTACGGGTAACCATAGCGTGCTTTGTGTTACATTATATTGCTATTACATGTCTATATCCTAAATTAGTACATATTAGTATAACTACAAAACATATCGAATCCTTTCCTTTGAATTGTCTAGACTATATTCTCAATTTAGAATGATAAGAATATTACCTTGTTTTCTTAAATTTCATCAGAACACGAAATTTTCTTTAATAAAATATGCAACGTCTCTATCATCAGCGTAGTTACGGACCATAACCAACTAAACGAAATGAGCGCAACAAAAACAGCGTTCATGCTAATTCATTAAAACTTTCGCCAGTGATGACCTCTGAACCTCTTCCATTTATACCGGGATGGCAGAACTCGGCGCGACTGGCAACACTAACGGAGCGACAACGAGCCAAAGTTAGATTGCAAGAGGCCATAACACGCCCCCTTCAATCTCCCCTCGAAGATGAGAGGTGGCAACACTTTTTGGGGAAGCTAATGTAATTTAGGGTGTAAATGCTTTTTTTAATAAATAAGCCGGATATAGAAGGGTATGGCGATCGCCCGGAACAGTTTTGTATGCGTCGAATTTTTTGTAAGTTAAGGAAAACCGTCGAATCTGGGAGCGGGTTTAAGATAAAAATCTTTGTAAATTACCTACCTACCTGTTATATGATGATGCTGCATTTTTTAAAGTAAAATTTTAGCTTAATGTTTTTTGAATAGGACAAAAAACGTAGAAAAGACAAAGAAAGTGCAATTTCATATGTTTGATCACAAGTCTACCGTGGCAGACTTTGTGCAAAGTCGTGTCTGTGGGCTCTATCTCACTTCGTAAGCTGTTCTTCAGGGAACGCCTCTACACATCCTATGTGGTAGCCCACTCAAGCATAAACTAAATATCTCCTTTGAAACGTACACACCATCTGGAGCAAAAACCGTCGCTGCTAAGAATCTTTCAATTCTTGTCCTTGATGGGTCTAGGTTGCGGACTCTGAAAATCTATGCAGGTCGCAATGTTACATGTTCTATTTACCAGGACAGAACTCTGTATTGATTTGCGTATTCTGTGCATATTAAGTATTATAAAAAAAATCTATGTATTTATATCAGCTACCTAAACACAAGCTATATTTAGCTTGGGACTATAGCATCGTAAATAGCTCAAACCCTTTAATAAAAAAAAGCTGTGCTTCGGTTGAAATATGTGATATGGCAGTGGAGTTACAGGGTATGGAATATGATACTTTGGAATGGAATTATCATATGATGATGTGATGTCGTGATGACGGTTACCACTTAAGGTAAGGGACCACTTGTTTGCCATTTCAGTTAATTAATTAAAAGCCTTATCTTTTTTAAATAAAGTGCTTTTGAAGTATTTATTCATATTGGATATTTTACTTATGCATGCGTTTAATTTTGATACGTTATTTTCTTAACTCTGCCGTAATATTCGATCTTAATGCAATAGTTAATACAATTAATTTAGGTAAGATAATAACTTGTACCTTTTCTGCTACAAAGAAATAAAATAAAACAATAGTAACTATTTATATTTGTTATCGCAGAAATGTGTATTTTTTTTAATTTGTTACTTAATAATTACTTGTACAATAGTAACTATTTATATTTACAGTATTGTTTTAGAAAAATGATTTTTCTAATTGTAGCTTTTGGTACCTACCTGAGTGTTTGTGGTACCTGCTGAATCCTCATAACATAGTTTGGTTTTTTTTTAAAGAAAATAACTATTTTAATTAATTATTGTCCATATAATTAAACAAATAATTGCATTCTTAAATATTATTTATAAGAAAATTAATACATACATACATACCTATACCTGCAGTCTGGTTGTAAGAATAGCTTGTCTTAATTACCCATTAGATTTGGTGTAGGTAATTATAATTGTATATAAAAACATTCAACGCATTAAAATTTCATAATAAATCTAAAATTACAAGAATTTTACGTCATAATAAGAAACAAAATTATATTTTAAATATAGTAACATAATAACATATCATACATTGTTATACAATTAAACATTTTGTATCAAATTTTAGTTGTTCAACTTCCTACATTCAGAACTGGTAGCGCCATCTGTTGTCACAGCGAGATAACAAAATTTTGTAACAAATGGACGAAATAATCTGTAAAAAGACACGAGAAATTCTAAAATAAAATACATTTGTAAATAATAAAATAAAATTTAAAATAAAAAACGAAAGCAAGTGCATTAATTCATCAAAAACAAAGCAGTGTTGTGCGTGTAAACGTTGTTTCTTTTATTTAAGTTTAATTAGAGGACGGCGGCCGGATGACCATTGTCCGACTTACCTGCTCGACGATTCAAATCTCTGCCCACCGACCGGTTGAACACGCTCGACAAGACTTTATTTTTATTATTAGTATATTTACTTCTAAAAATATACCACGATCACCCATCATATATCGCACAAATATATTAAAATATCAATATCATATAAAAAATAATTACACTTTAACACTTCTGTCTCAAGTTCTTTCTTTAATTTAAAAAAAAACTCGTATATAAATATACAATTTATTTAATTCATTTAACAAACTGCCATAGTTTATAGTTTTTTTTTTTTGGTAGTTGTTACCTTACATGTTGGAATATCATACTTTACATTCAGCCAGAACGACCAAGTTTGAAATCATAGAGTTCGATTTTCGAATCGTTCCAAATTCGAATGCGGTTGAGATTCGCGCCGCGCGTACAAAACATTCGGCGCGTTTCGCGCGTCTGCCGCGCTGTCAGCGCTGTCCGTCAAACTCCGGGGGCGGTACAACGGGGACGGGCCTCGAACGCGCTCGGCTAACTTCGGAACGGTCGTCTCACTCTGTACACAGCGAAATGAACTGAGTCACATTACGTTGTTGGCGTCATTTTTACACATTTCACCTGTATATCAGCACTGGTAAGTCATTTTATTTATTTAAATCTTCTATATTTACAGTTAATTATCATTATTTCTATTAGTATTGTGTTTAGATATGAAATTGCATGTGATATGTTAATGTTTCTCTTTCCATTGTGTCTGTATTTCAAACTCTTGTGTTACTTAAATTCAACTCTGTTATTATCAAGTTATATGGTTATGAAACACAGAAAAATACAGGTTATTGTTTTTTTATAACTGTACTATTTGCAAGGGATTAATTAATAACTTATTCTCTGATATTATAAGTATAACCTCAAAGCGTGTATGACAGCAGTGGTTTTCACTCGGCCGCCAACAGATGGCGCTAGTTTCGTGGGCGGAGTTTGCCACACTAGACGTATGTCATTCGATATAATTGAAGGTTAGTTGGGTATTGTCGAAAATTTTAGATAAAGCGTTGTTTATTTTATGACTGTCAGCCCCCTCAGTCGCGGTCGTAAACATAGGGCTCCGAATTGGCATACCAGTATTTTAAATCTCAATATTTATTGTTGTTGATAAACCGGATGTAAGTTAAGTAAGTTTTTGTATTACCATACAATTATTTGGTACAGAATTTAGTTAAAATAGAAGTATTTTATCAAAAACACTAATTCTTCTTTTTGTATACGAACAAAAAGAAAAAAACTTATTCACTAAAAAAGTGCTTTAAGTTTGTAATAGATAAACTCGGACAAAACTTAACTATTTTTTTATTTCGTACGTATTTTTTTTTCTACTTGCAGCACAGCCCATAAATATTCAGATAAAACGATTTGGAAAAACACTTTCATCCAAACACCCTAAAAGTATGTTATTATACATTTATATGAGCATAAAAAAATTGTTCCTTTCAATTTATTTTATTTAATTTTGTGTCAATTCGAAACGGCACAATATTAGTAAAACCGAATATTTAGTAAAAACTATAGAACTAAACTCTTGCTTCGGCAGTACATATAGTATTTCGGCTAAAACTACTGAAGAGATTTTGATGTAACTGTACAGTAATATAGCTTATACATCAGAATGTGTAAATTTCACGCGGGTTACAATAAAAAAGGAATTACGTGTATTAGTAGCACTAAATCTTAGCTTAATGCCTTATTAATATTATAAACTCAAAAGTTTGTGCGTATGGATGTTTGTTACTCTTTCACGCAGAAAGTACTGAACAGATTTTGTTGAAACTTTACAGTTATATAGCTTAGACATCAGAATAACATATAGGCTATAAATTTGGCATACCATGTTACGATTTTTTTTTTTATTTAGATATATAATTATTTTAGCCTACTTATGGCCTTATTATACTACATTATGGTAGTCCATAAGGTAATTATAATATGTAATAGTGCTACATTGGTAGCAATAAATTGTTTAAATATACATTAAGCTTTCAATTTTGTGTAGGCGACGCCGCGGGTATAGCTAGTTACGATATTTTTTATTTATTTATTTTAGTCTACTTATATAGTTAGTGCTACCAATAAATGTAATTCCTTTATTAGTATAAAGAAATTAGGCACTACATTGTCTAAAAAATTTACACCAATATGTTTGGGGAGCATCACATATAGGTATCGCATGTAGTCGGCCATTATTTTTTTTAACTCGCCAACTCGGAGTGTGTAACACTTCTTCATCGTCAGCTTTGAATCGTCGCGAGTGCGTACAGCGTTGATCCACTGCGACCTTCTCGTTGTACCGTCAGCAAAACAAGCGACATGATTATCTTTACAAGCAATACTTTCAGCTGACAATGACCTATGACTGACCGTTGAAATAAAATAGGAAAAAATTGAATCTCCGGACGAGACGAGTGACGGTTGAAACAAAAGATGAAAACGATTACTCTGTCTTGAATCTCTGAAAGAGACATGATGGAGGCTCGTTCTAATCGGCGAAACACGTGTCGCAATATTTGGTGTAGACTCAATTCATTCATTCATTAATAATTTATGAGACACGCTCTTGTCGGTGGAGCTCTTGCAACTTTCCACGATCTTCCATCATGCTCTTTAAATGTTGGTGCGACACGATGATGTAAACTCAATAACGGTCTAAATAACGGTAGGAATATTTGAGATCTCACACATATTGATTATAGCGGAATTAAACAAAATACATAACATTAATCTATTAAGTAGTGAAATGGAGAAACTACATACTAAATAACTACAAAATATAGAAACTATTAAAAAAATATTGCTGGACTTCTGCAAAATAACCCCCAAAATTTTGAAACTATTAAAGAAATATTACAATTAAGATTATTCTTCAATTTTACAAATTAACAATCTCTTGTTTACTCTCCTCCACCCGCACACTACAGAGAATGAAATATAGTCAGAGAATTGTAGATATGTCCAACGGACATGTGTAGTAGCACAGATAACAACTGTATACATCGTAATTCTCTACGATGTATACAGTTGTATTATATCCGCCCAATCAGAGGTATACTAACTCCTTTGTATTCTAAAGAATTTTTAGTATCTTTTTTTATATTATTCGAATATCAAACAAGTTTACGGCCCACCTAATGGTAAATAGTGACCGTCGCTTATATACATGAACAACACTATATACGTTATCATATGACACCCGTGATACCACCACCACTCATGCGTTCACATTCCAGTGGACTAAGATGTCATGTCTCTTATCCTATAATTTCAGTGCCTAATCTGAATCCTACAATCGAAAGCCAAGTAGCTTGCTTTGTGTACTACAAAGCTAGCTGCTTGGCGGCTGAAATAAGTGAGGGGAACTAGTGGCCCAATGGCATCAGGTCTGCTTTCACTTGGTAAAATAAAATATCTATGATAATTTGCCAAGATGAGCTAACTGACCTAATTCATGCTCATCCTGCCATCATAAACTGGTGCCTCGCCAGCGTATACCTTTACCGCAGACTGTACTTACATCGTAGGCTTTTCCTTTTTATTGCTTTAATAAAATAAATACTATTTCTACATTAAATAAGGTATCTTATCGTCTACTACTAATATTAACTCTCGCCAATCACTATAACAAATTAATCAGTGAAATTTTAAATTGTAAAATAGAATTGAACAAAAAACGCGGATGCCTTGCGGACGCTCCAAGGCGTCGCTGGGGGCCGACTCTTGACAGATTTATGGCGTGCGTGGCTGTTACTCGTACGCACCACCCCCTCGCCGCGCGCCCCCGCCCCGCCGCCCCCCGTGCCCGTCTCACGAAAATTAAAACGTTCCATTTTCGAAATTCTTTTAAATCCCGCACGATTGAATTAATTTTATTTATTGCACGCACACCTGAGTTTTTTTTGTTGTTCGTACATACGTCGTACGTAATGCGTCGGTTGTGTACGGTGGAATTGTACGTAAATATATTTTATATAATTTACGATAACATCATTGTACGTTTGACAGAATCAAAACGGTGTACAGTTGACACAAAAAACGAAAGTGCAAAATGTAAAGGTGCGAAATTAAATTTTTCACAAGCAAACTTATTGTTATTGTCTTGTTATGACCAGAGATATTAACACGGAACAGCATAAGTCTCTGACTGTCTGTTTGTTCGGTTCCTCCTTTAAATAACGTACTTTAACTTTTATATTTATAAATTTCCATGCTTTTTTTTAATAAGTATCATTGTGAACGAAGGACTGTATGTATATATTGGGCTGGTAAATATAATTATGGAAAGACGGTTTTTAGGAAGAAATAATATATTTGTCAAAAAGTAAAACAGTTAGCAGAAGAAATACAATCATTATATAATATAAAACAAAGTCGCTGTCGCTGTCTGTCCAAATGTATACTTAAATCTTTAAAACTACGCAACGGATTTTAAAGCGGTTCTTTTTAACAGATAGAGTGATTCAAGAGGAAGGTTTATATGTATAATATATGTACATCAATGCGAAGCCGGCGAGTAGCGAGTAACATATAACATTTTTCTTCATCAAAATAATATGTAAGAAACATAAAAAAAATGCGTCGTACACAATCATTATTGGTTTTAAACCTTACATAGTTCAATCGTCGCAAAGTTGAACCGTTAGTTCATTGTCATAGTTAACAGATTCGGAGACAGTGCCACATAAAAGAGAAAAGTAAGTAAAATTTATGAGTGGCAACAAACAATAGAGTGTAATGCATCACTCGTCATAAAGGACAGATTACTGCTGTCTGGCGAGACAGATTTACGAGCAGATTGCATAATAGACGCCGCGTCTATTGAGCGATGACAAAAACAACAGCCCATAGTTTTGCATTTGAAAAAAAACGTGCTGAATCACAATCATTATTGCCACTGAGGGTTCCCACTTGTACTCTCTCTTCCAACGTATCTCCAATATATAAAGTTCTTATGTTACAGTGTTTGTAACAACGAAACGGTTTGACTGGTTCTTAATTTCTTTGTGTGTATTCAGTAGGTCTGTATTATATATATATATAGGTAATTTTCATATACCTAAGTGATAATGGTGGTTGACCACTAAAATTATTTTTATTTTTTCTAGAAAAAAATTCTGTTTTTTTTTATGATTCGGTGTGAAAAATACATGCTTACAACCCAAAATATTCACCCAAAAAATAGGGGTTTACCAACAAGTACTATTTTTTAATAGCGATATCTTCTAAATATACATAACTCAAAGGTGACTGACATAGTGATCTATCAATGCACAGCCCAAACCACTGGACGGATCGAGCTGAAATTTAGCATGCAGGTAGATGTTATGACATAGGCATCCGCTAAGAAAGGATTTTGATAAATTCCTCCCCTAAGGGGATAAATTAACGCGAGCGAAGCCGCGGGCAAAAGCTATTTTATTTATATATGTACAAAAGTTTGCCAGGCCAATTGGGCCATATATAAAAATTTCGTGTCAAGAAATATACACGGAAAATTAGAATGTAAAATAAATATGTGTATAGTATAGTATCTTACATATGAAATTCCCAAAAGTGCTATATTGATGCAAAGTTAAAGAAAGTCTACATTTTAATTTAAAATTACTGGCATCCCTATTGCCACTCGTTATAATATTATTTCGTACTGTAATAAGGATGGTGGTCTGTTTATAAGTTGGTGATTTAGTCAAATGTATTAATATTATGACTTACACTTATAATATGGTGAATTAAAAAAATATATGCTATGATATTTTTTTTCTTACAGTTAATTGATGAGCACACCTTTTACTGTGGTTATTAAACGTTTGATTTTAATAAAAACATTCCTAAATATATTTATACATAGAAAATAATCGGATACAATTAGAAACAATATTTTTTTAAATCATTGACTGGAACACAAAGTAGAATACAGACGAATAAATTTATTACAACACAATAATGATGTTCACAGCATCTTATAAATTATTATGTCATAAAAATTTTAATAAAAAAATTACAATAAATTGGTGATAAAATAATTACATAAAAAAAAACAAGTACTGTATTCTTCTCTATCCCAAATGCTACATATAACTTATAGCTAATGTTGAGATGATTGGTTAAGCTAAACAGACTAACAATCTCACTTGATCATCAACATCATCTCATCCCGGAAGACGTCCACTGCTGAACAAAGACCTCCCAAAGATCTCCACGACGATCGGTCCTGCGCTGCTCGCAGCCAAAGCCTTCCAACGATCTTGACCAGGTCGTCGGTCCACCTTGCTGGAGGCCTTCCCACGCTCCTTCTCCCAGTCCGCGGTAGCTACTCGAAGACTTTACCGCCCCAACAACCATCCTAAGAGCTGTGCCCTGCCCATTGCCACTTCAGTTTCGCAACTTTTGGGCTATGTCGGTCACTCTGGTTCTTCTGCGGATCTCTTCAATCCCTCTGAATGACTCTGAGCTTATTAATGAGGCCCATTGTTAGCGACCACGTCTCTGTGCCGTAAGTCATCACTGGCAACACACATTGGTCTTAAACCGCACCAAATAAACTCACTTACGCACTTATAATTATTTAGTTATATAGTTGGTATTCCAACCGAAGATCCCACAAAGTTTAAAAAAATATTTTCTAATAAAAATAATTTTTCTTCCTGATTGTACATTTTCTGCGAAAATCTATTAGATATGTATAAATCTCATCTGACCACCTGACCAGTTTTTTTTATACCACGCAACTGGCAAACAAGCATACGGCCCATCGGATGGTAAACTGTTACCGTAGCGTATTGCTATATAGTCAATGAATATAAAACGAAATATTTTTATTCATTAATCATATTGCTATTAGCATGATAAATTGACGTCACTTGTTCATATACAGGGTGCTCCCAAGTCTTCTGTACTGCAGTAATACAGAAGATTTTGTAGCACCCTGTATATGAACAAGTGACGTGAATACAAACAAAACGACTTTAAATCAAATCACAAATACACCGATACTCGTATATTAGCGATACCTTTTTGGACATAAACCGTGCGACCATTAAAATGGTACATATATCAGCGCCGATCGAGTTTTCAGCTCCCTAGTCTATGACACACCCGCTAAATCTCTCGGAAGGCGGTCTGCGAGACCATAAATTTTTATTTCGTAAATAAAAATAATAAAAATAAATAAAAGCTGTTCCGTGTGCGCCCGGAAACATTTGTCCCGCCGCGTCACGGATTATCCGGACGGGGGACGGGGATGGGGGGCGAGGGGGGGGGGGGGTCATGATTTATTATTAATTAGCTTCTGTGTATATTATTATAAATCAACTCGTGTGTGTTTGGCACAGATTATAATAATATTATCATTGGAATAAACACAACGCCATCTAGTCCCAAGCTACGTAACTGATAGAATACTTAGATACGTTTTTTTTTGCAAATATATATATTTAGAAAATACTCAGACCAGTACAAACAATCCTACTCGTGAATACATATCATTGCAACGTGCGAGGATTCTAAACTGCGACGATCGAAAGGAAAGAGGCTTGCTAAACTGCTGGACCGTCGAAAGTATAACTCTTGTGAGTATGCATTTCTGCTATTGCATGTTTGATACAATACAGAGTTATTTTATTAAATAGCTACCGGCCCCGGCGTCACACGGGTGTACATGTATTATACATATAAACCATCCTCTTGAAACACTCTATTTATTAAAAAAATTGCGATTATTTTGTGACAGACTCAAAGTATTGGCTTTGCGACGAGGCATTGCATCTCTATGCATTTTCCACCTGCAATATCACCGTATTTATTTAACTTTATTATATACTACTCGGCCCGACTTCACCCAAAACTATTGGAATTGTGTTTTATTGACAAATAAAATATTATTCAAAAAGTGATCTTATGTACATATGTATACTAGCTACCCCGCCCCGGCTTCGCACGGGTGTACGTGTATTTAACATATAAACCTTCCTCTTGAATCACTCTATCTATTAAACACAACCGCTTCAAAATCCGTTGCGTAGTTTTAAAGATTTAAGCATACATAGAGAGGGACTGCGACTGCGACAGCGACTTTGTTTTATACTATATATGTGGGACTGTGTAAGGCGCTGGAGTCGGTGCAGCCAACGATGGTGGTAATTAAAGGCACAATATGAAAGAGTAACAGTATATTATAAAAATATATGTTGTAACAAACTATATAAGAAAGCAAGAGCAATAGAAGGAATAATAACAAAAACCATATCAACCAATATAAAAATATAAATATTTAAAAATAAGGATACGTGCCAACCCAGTGATGGCTGACTCATCCGTCATACTCGTGAACGAGTGCTGCTTGTAGGGACTGGTCTGCTCTTATCACTACGACTGATTCAATCTTATTATGTTTTTATATTTGAGCCTAAATAAATTAGTGCTGGTTGGTAGTTTGTATTCACACGTTTCGACTTGTAAAATGTGAACTTACAAGGATTGTTTAAAAGAGCAACACACAAGTTTCTCACTTATTCTTCTTGTGATGAGACAGCTTTCCGAATAAGCGGTAGATTAAAAAAATGTTTACTATTCAAAAGTGCTTAAATTAAATTTATATGTATAAATGATTTTCTATTCTATTCTTTTCTAACCAGCAGCCCGAAGGTAAGGAGTCCTGTATGTAATGTTGATGTATATACGAAGTATATGTCAGTACTCCCGGCCAGTCTTAACATACATATATTGCGCAGTAATTAAGTAAGAATTAAAACATTGCAATCTTATCTCAACTTTAATTCGACCTACACTTTAATTGCAAACAATTCCGCGAAGCCACTCACCTCGGACTGGTTCCGGAATCCTTCCATTAACGAGGTACCGCAGAGCTCTGAAATACGCCATTACTATATCATAAATCCATTGGTTTATAGTCCAGACGTTTGTCCGCGCGCACCTATAGATAGCAAACGATCAGTGTTGCCAACAATTATTCATCAATCACCCACAGGTTATTATCCGGACTACTCTAAAGCTGTCACAGCGGGCCTTTACATCTTCACCGGACGATAGGCGAGTGCAGGCACTCCAAACCCGCGGAAGGACTTATGGAGCGGCTGAAGGCCAACTCCCGCCTGACGGATACGACTTTAGTCTGAAGGCACCAGTAGGAGTTCGAACCTCGTCGTAATTTCGATCCCCATTTGAATTAGATGGGGGATCGATCGAAGGGGCATAAATAGGATAAAAGATTATTTATTCAAAGAGCACTTTTGAATAGCCATACTTATTTTTAATCCACCGCTCGTTCGAAAAGCTGTCTCATCACAAGAAGAACGAACAGCACTTCATGTTGCTCTTTTGAATAGTTGTTATAACTTTATATTTAATTTGAAATGTGTGTAGATAATAAATACAAACTATCAAACTAAAACTAATTCATTGTAGATAAAATATGAAATACACAATCAACTAGTACGCTGGTACAATAATAAGATTAAATCCTAAGATGTCCCTACAACCACGTGACGGAGAATTTTTGACTTGTGGATTTAACATGTGTGTTGCCAGTGATGACTTATGGCACAGAGACGTGGTCGCCAACTATGAGCCTCAAGAATAAGCTCAAAGTCACTCGGAGGGCGATGGAGAGGGCTACGCTCGGAGTTTCTCTGCGAGATCGAATCAGAAATGAGGAGATCCACAGATGAACCAGATTGACCGACATAGCCCGAAGAATTGCAAAACTGGAGTGGGAATGGGCAGGGCACATAGCTCGTAAGACATATGGCCTTTGGGGCAGTACAGACCGGAAGACGCAGCGTGGGAAGGCCTCCAGCAAGGTGGACCGACCATCTGGTCAAGATCGCTGGAAGACATTGGATGCGAGCAGCGCAGGACCGATCGTAGTGGAGATCTTTGAGCGAGGCGTTGTTCAGCAGTGGACGTCTTCCGGGCTGACATGATGATGTTGATGATGGATTTTACAAATAATAATCATATCCCTGGACAATTCACATAGTCCTAAGCTACTCAGAGCTTATGTTATCTAGATCAGAGCTCGGTTCTAGAGAGTTGATACAAACACAAAATTTTTCCCTGACTGTATTGGCAAACCTGATTGCTTTTAGCAATAAGACCGCCTTATTGTAAATGTATATATACATGTTCTTTAATATACTGTTCTTGTTTTCTCTTTACTATATGTTACAAATAAAGTATATTTTATACACTCCCAGACGAATACATACAAATGTTGTACTGTGTGAGGAATCAAACCCGCGAACATTGGAAAAGAGGCGGTGTGGTAAACTAGACTACCCAGCGGCGAAATCCATCAGATCTAAGACTAATAATATGGCAACACTCACAGAAGGCGCTGTGGTAAACATCTTGCATCCAGACTATCCCAGGCCGTCAAATCCACCAGATCTATTGGTAACACTAATAATCTGGCAACACTCACAATTCGCCTACACAATCGGCCTATTAAACAGAGAAAGAATCAGTATCTGGCTCAATTTATCTGCAGCTGGCTAGCACGTACAAACACACACACGAACAGACAATAAGTTGTAACACAAGGCCGGGTACAAATTTAGTCATCCTCCTACTCGAGCCCACTCGATTATTTATAATAAAATATCTTTTTATACATTTTGTTTCTGATTCAACATAAATAAGATATGTTATTTAGGGCCCATATATCACTTGACAGGTGGTAGGCAGGTCTGTACACTCTGATATGCCGATTAACACTCAAATCTCCAGCGATTAGAGATTCTTTTCGCGTGGCCGTGGGCAGGAGTTCGGATCTCGGCAGACGTTTCATAAGATTTATACATATATCAATGTAAGGCTTTGTGTGAATGTAGTGAGAGATTTTAATCAACGTTCGAATGCACTGGCAATAAGTCGGAGCCGGACGGCGCGGTGGTGCCGGTTCGATTCCGTGGTAACTATGTTCGGGGCACGGGACGCTTGATGCGAGTAATTAACTTTAATCGATTAAACATATCGGTTCCTTGCATCGATTACGCAATCGTATATCGTATCCACTTGTTAACAGATACGATTCGAATAAAATTTCTGTGTAGTGATTGAGATAGCTTTGTTTTACCTATACATATAAATAAAATTGGAGTGTCTGTTTGTAATATTCAAATAACCGTTTTTCGCTACGTGCATATGAATATAAACACGGTATCAAAATAACATTTTTGCTAATTTTTTACTGTCTGTCTATTTGGTCCGGCTAATCTCTGAAATGGCTGGACCGATTTTGACGGGACTTTTTTTGGCAGATAGCAGATATAATAAGGAGTGACTTAGGCTACTTTTAATTAAAAAAATAATGTAAAATTCCACACGGACGATGTCGCGGGAACTGCTAGTTATTATATTATATATGTGTGATTAGTAGATTAATTATTAAATTAATTGTTGTCTGTCATTAAACGCTGTTCAGTAAACATATATTTTATTTCTCTCTGCTATAGAACATTCCAGAATTTCTCAATAAGTTACTATATAACTGTATAATAATAATAATAATATCCAGGACAATTCACACAGCGCCATCTAGTCCCAAGCTAAGCAGAGCTTGTGTTATGGGTACTAGACAACTGATATTAATGCATAGTTACTTTTTTTTTTGAAAATACTTAATATATATAGAGAACACCTAGACCGATATAAACAATTATACTTTTGAATACAAATATTGTTACCGATCGAGGAATCGAACCCGCGACCATCGAAAGTAAAGCGGTGTACTAAACCGCTAGACCACCGGCTGTCAAAACTATATACTACACTATAATATACTTTCACGGCAGTTTATCTAGATGCTGAGCCTTTGGTAACTATAGATGACATATAACCTCAACTCTTGACGTGCCCACATTTCTCTTCTTCATTTCAGTCCAACGTGGGTAGAGCGTCTCTCTGCTAAAATTGGTTTGTTATCAGTGTTTCCATTACCAGAGAGTCCGTCAAAAGTATGAATTAACACACAAAGTATTTGTTATCGATGTTTCGATCGACGTTGAGAGAGGCAAAAATAAAATTCGCATAAGGTTTTCAGTGCCGGTCAGTTTGAACTCACGACCTTTCGGCCGAAATCGAGATAGTGAACTACTAAATCACGATGCCTTCATATGAATAAATTTGTATAAATTATAGGTACTTATACTTAAGTGGATGATACGATATACTTACCTATATTGTATTACAAGTTCGGTTCCTCGATTAGTACTCGTAATCAACTATTAAAGACGAATTAAGATTTCACATTATTACAATAGATTATTCATAAATATTATTGAGAATAGGCGGGAAAAAATGTTAGAGCACTTGATACGACGAAAATAAGATACGAAGGGAAAAACCAAGACCCAGCTATATCAAGCAAGTTAAAGAAAAAGTTGGAGTCGTGTCGTATCAACAGCTAGAAGAAGATGATAGAAGATCGTGGAAGGTGGCCAGAGCTCCACTGACTGCTGTTAAATTATCAATGAATTACAATATATAAAATATTTAGAGGTGGGTTACAACCCTTATCACTTAGGGGAGACCTACTGAATATGGATATAAAATTTCATAAAAATCGGTCAAGCCGTTTCGGAGGAGTATGGTAACTAACATTGTGACACGAGAATTTTATATGTAATATATGTAAGAAGAAACTAGTCATCAATAGCAACATATATGCGAAATCTTATATAATATAAATTATCCGTGTAAGTAATATAGGTATACAGGTGTAGGTTATCACTTCCTATCAGCTTCAGCCATCAGCCTGGATGCCATACATTGTAATAACGTAAAATAAATTTGATGTGACTGTTTCCTGTGTAACGAAGAAATACTCAATTACAAAATACTTATGTAAGTTTGTACAGTTCTAATTAATATTAATTAAATTTCAAATTAGTTGCTTTGAGTGCTTTAACTAGATGTAACAAAGACTCGTTGAGTGGTACAATGGTGGTCTGTTGACAGTAAAGATATATACATGTAGCGCCATCTATTATCGATTTTCTGAAACTGAGCGTAGAGCCTATTTGCTATTGCTCTAATTCATACTCGATTTGCTCTCCTCGATTACGCAAAAACTATTTTTGACGAGTTTTATTTGAAAATCCTAAAAAAATATAATGTTAACAATTATTCTAAATTCAGATTTAGAATAATACTTAAGTAATTTTGATAACTTTTGGAATGATTTATATTTATGATTTTAACATGACTACCTATTCGAAATTTGAATTTGAGAATTCAAAATTGGAATGTTCGTTTCGAATAGTGTGTGGTGTGGTGTGGAGTAGTGTCAGTCTATGAGTGGAGTATCAGGGACGATTTTAATTATGATTTAAAACTGACAACAAATTCGAATTTTGAATTTGAAAATTCAAAATTGGAATGTCCTTTTCGAATAGTGTGTGGAGTAGTGTCAGTGTATGAGCGGAGTGTCAGAGGCGCGTTGCGTCGGCGGCTGACGCGGACGCGGCGCGGCGGCGGCGAGCGCTAATCGATGCGCGCCACTGCGCTGTCTTCCGACGGCGGCCATTACGCACCTTTATGGCCACCCAGCCCCCGTCCCCCGCGCCCGGCTCTAAGGCGGCACATGACGAATCAATATGCCGCCAACCGACTCAACACTTATTTATTTGACACGATTTATTAGCCGAATGCTTGTAAACTTTTATGTGCCCCTCTGTTCCATCCCCCCCACTTACCCGCGAGGGATGCTTTATGATGGACACGGCCGTGATAAAATTCTATGTTTCTGCTGCCGTCTACTTTTATTGGGACGGAACAGATGCTAAATTTAGGGGCTTCTAGCGGAGAAATTATACTCGCAGTTTACTAGTTAAAGTGTAGGAGACGACGAGACCGCTCGCCGTTTTTAACGTTAACTTTGTTACCTGGCAATAACAATTTCTTTTTGCAATTCGCTTCATTAATTACCGTTTTATTTTGCGAGCGGTGCAATTAACATTTGTTAGGTTTTTTGCGGTCGCTCTACGACCGCCGTAGAGACAAAATGTCGGCCGGAAATGTGTAAATTTTTCACAAATATTGCGGAAGGAAGGCAACGGCTTCCTGGCCTGTTTAGATGGTTTTTATGCTAATCGCCGAGATTTGCTGGGTTTTCTTTTAGCACAACAATTATTCACCGGGTGCGCTCGCCAGCGCCCTTAAGAAATTAGTGCTACGGTGACCAAGTTTTTATATAAATGATTTTTTTTTTCTGATTTTGATAGGCAGTATAGCCCAAAGTTTTAATTCCTAGATTTGGGTCTAAAAAAGTGATAAATTCGAATCTGATGCAGATTAAGTAACTATATTTACGACAAATTGATGTCATTAACATTCTTTCATGATTAAAAACCACCTCTACCAGAGATAAACTTCTTGCTTCTTCTTGACGAAATTCCATAGATTCTCCGTATGGAGGCTGGTCAATCTAGTAACAGAGAGGGAAAATCCGAGCAGTATCCGGGACTTGTGACCCGGGTGTAGGGTTAACAGGCCGCTTGTCGACGTACGTCAAAACTCACCTTCACCTCTCGTGTTTGTCTCCCTGCCCAGACAAATCTGCTAGGAGCTAGTGCATCTTCAGATACACGTTCTAGTATAGTACTTACTGCATTTCTAGACAGGCCAAGAATATGACAGTTAGCTGTCATGGTAAAATCTTGATATAAATATTATAGTTTATTTTTTACGAAATTTTATTTAATTAGATATCTCCAATACACTTTATATATTTTTATGTGTGTATACGTATGTATGTGTGTATGTGGGCATACATATATATATGTATATGTGTAATAAATAAATAATGACTTGCGATTGCAAAAGCTATATTCAAAAAAGATGAACCTTGATGTCGTACTCCATTTTATTTATTTGTATAAATAAATTAATGACACATATTTGTGAACATGTTGTGTGTGATTAGTAACAAACAAATATACTAGAGAACTAAATGTGCCAACTCAATGTTACCCTAGCATTAGCAGTTATTCTTTATGTCCTCCATGAATTGGACATTATGGTCTCCCTATCTTTGATAGACTCTATGCAGAATTAGTGATATACACCTCCCGGATTTTGTTTATAGGGCTCCGAGTACTTGCATTTTCAGTCTATTATAATACATCATTATTTTTTGGTGATCTCGATGATTATCATGAACTAGCTAACGCGGAACGTCTGCGTTTCATTTCCCCACGTTTTGCAATATTTTTCATTACAGCTCCGCTCCTATTGGTCGTAGCGTAATGTTATATAGTTTAAAGTCTTCCTCGATGAATGGACTATCCAACAAAGAAATAATTTTTCAATTCGAACCAGTAGTTCCTGAGATTAGCGCGTTCAAACAAACAAACAAATAAACTCTTCAGCTTTATAATATATATATATAAGTATAGATGTATAAAATTGATGAAAATTTTGTCGTCAGATAATAAATGATTGACAGTAAGCTGCAGTTGTTGTATGGACTTTCATTTACATACCTACCTATATTTATTTGTACTATTTTTATCAGCATTACCAACCATATTGTTTGCCATTCCAACGAATAGCAAATTCTCCACACAAGTAACATACTCCCTTATCTATATCTGAGTTTGTGGATTTCGACGGTGACCCGACCGTACGCAGTGAGTGAGCTAGTCGGCAGTTTCACTAATCTGATTTGGGATCGCGTCCTTGAAGATGCCTCGAAAGACCGTCTCTCGTACTGTGACATTTATTACAAACTAAATCTTTTATCGTTAATTTTGTGGAATATTCTAACCTCGTTGGACCCTAATCTTGTACATTACGTATAGAAAAAGAAATAATATTTATTCAAATAAACGCACTTTTGAATAGCAATAAATTTTTTATTCAATCACTCAATCAAAAAGCATACTCAATACAATAAGAGTAAGCAAGACATTTGCATGTTGGTCTTTTACATAATTGTCATTAAGTCTGCAAATACAATTTTTTTTATAAAAGAAGATACTAGAATAGTCCATATGCGAAAGAATTGACATAAAAACAAATAATTCATATTTTATTTTTAAAAAAGGAATGCAAAGTTATTCTTTTTTTTTTTGTTTTTTTTTCCACAGACTTTGAGTCCGTGCTCTTATTATATTAACCTTTTACATTTCAATTTAACTTAAATTATTTAAATAAATCAGTAAATCTATTTTGGTCCGGCCCCGTATAACAATTTTATGGATGTCAATATCTTAATATAAATAAAAGTAAAATTATTATAAAAATAACCAAAATTGAGTACAAATTTGTTAAGTCTGAATTGAATAACTAAATAATAATAATAATCTCAGGACAATTCACACAGCGCCATCTAGTTCCAAGTTAAGCTAGCTAAAGCTTGTGTTATGGGTACTAGATAACTAATACAAATACATTTTTTTTTCGTAAATACATACATATTATACATAGAAAACACCCAGATCGATACAAACAATCATACTCATGAATACAAATGTTTGTTCCGTGCGAGGAATCGAACCCGCGACCATCGGACGTAAAGCGGTGTGCTAGAACGCTAGACCACCGAGGTCGTCAAATAGATTAAATAATAAATACTAATTCATACTGTTTTTCAGGTTTCAGTCAATATATAGGTACATGGCAACGATCAGGTGTTATTCACTATTTAGTTGTAAAATGTAAAATTACTTATCACATTCCATTTTTTAAAATATGTTTTACTGTAGTACGACGCCTAGTCATTTCAAGAATGCACGGGAATATAAATTACGAGCAATATTCCTGAATGAATTGAGTTATTGGTAATTAGCTCGTAGATAAGCAATTAATGCTAAAAGCCTTTTGTATTGCATTCACTGCGCTATCATATCGTATTAATCCACCGAAGCAGATGTCTGTTCGATTTTTAAATTGGAAAAAATGGACGACTTCACTCAATACTGCCAACAAAATACATGGGAAATTTGAAAAAGGAACATCCTAATTCCAATAGTATGCAGCGGTTCGGTTCGAGACTGGGTTGCGTTCCGTTTCGCACACGTTTCGCACGTCGACATTGTAAGTTCGCTACGTTTCGTTCCACACTCGAATGCATAACAGACAAACAGGCTAATCCCGGCGTTATCGTAAATTGTCAGTTTATGACGTGCGGAACGGCCGCGGGGGGGGCGCCGCGGTGGGGGACGAAGAGTTTTCTAATTTCGCCCCCTGCGCCCGTTTTGATGCGCTAATTCGTGTAAGCAGTTTCTGAACGTGCTTGTTTCGAGTTCACTTCAATAAACAACCTGCAAATGTACAGTTGGCATTTCCTTAAGACTACAGCAATAAGGTTGTTATTCGTTCGGACGAGGCTGCCGGTCACTTGGCAAGGCTATCGTCGGCTTTTACATAGAGTTGCGCAATTTACATACATTTGTTTGTTTGGTTTTTAAATTGGGAATTAACTGTGTTAATCGTGAACTGTTGTTTTGTAAATGTACAATGATAATTTTGAATAATTTGTGTGCGGGTAACTTAAGAATTTTGTTAGACGCAATATTAATTTACAGGACTTATAGAAGAGTATCTGTGCCCGCGTGAAGTAGTCACCTTGGCCAAAAAATATTTCATATTCTAATCCAAAAAAGTTATCATCGTTGTAGCTACAAAAATGACGTTTTTTCAAACAAATGTTCATCCCCTATTTTATTTATAATTCTTTAAATGTCATATTTACTTATATTTCAATAAATAACAGCTCAAAAAATAAGTTTCAAGCTTCGAAAAATGACGATACTTCCATGCAATCTTTCATCTCCTCTTTCAACCCCTTACAACCCTTTTTCGGATTAAAAAGTAACCTATGTCCTTTCTCAGGTTCAGAGTTCTTTCTCAGAGTATCTGTGTACCAAATTTCATTTAAATTGGTTTAGTAGTTTGGCGTGAAAGCGAGACAGACAGACTCACTTTCGCATTTATAATACAAGTAAGAATTACTCATTGCTTATTCGCGTTTATATTAACTTTATTTGAAAGAAAGAGACAAAAAAAACCACCGCAAGAAAATTTAAACGCGCAACAACATGAAAGTTCTACTATTATACGCGGAGCAATATGTACAGACAGACAGACGGACGGGGCCGGTTAATATAACATTACGACGTATCAAAGCGGGCGCGCGATGCGATCGGCTGCGCGGGCGCATCAGCAATTAATACTCTTCATTTAATCGATTCCTTCAATTATTCCACCTTGATATATGTTAATCCTTTTCGGTCTCGGCCTCCCCGGGATATTGTTGGCTATAATTACGTGGGAGGCGACCTCTATTGACAAGTATTGATGTTTTTAATCTGATGTTGGATAAAGCATTAGTATGCGCCCGTACATTGATTTGTGGGCCGTGGCTCATTGCCTCGTAATTATTGGATTTCGGCGCTATTTTTATTGGCATCTCTCAGTCTTGATTTATCATTGGATAGAAATGTAGCTCCGTGGAGCTCCGTGTTGCGCGACTAGTGTTGCCAGACGTCCGGGTAAAGATGGACAGGGTTAGGCTTTTTGATGGCGTTATGGCGTATTGTATACTAGCTGTGCCCGCGATATCACCCCCGTTATATTTCAATAAAAAATAAAGCCTATATGTCATACGCCGGATAAAGATGGATGTAGTTAGGCTTTTTGATTGCGTTATGTATGGTGTATTGTATATATAGTGTTCACTTATTTGTTATTTATGTCTTCTTGTATGTAAGTTGTTATCGACGTAATATCGGCTCGTTAGCCATAGCTCCACGTCTTTACTCATTTGCGCAGGGAATCCCTTCCCTCTTGCGCACGGCGGTCCGTGTACGCTCGGCTCGAGACGATAGATAATAAACTGCTAGTGTTTCCACATACACTACATCTCTCTCCTTTTAAGTTTATTTTCTTTTCAAGCATGAATCAATCCACTCTATTAGGTATTTGTTCCTTGGAGGCATGTGTGCTACGTTACAACGATGGTGGACTCATTTTGACACTATACTGCCACACATAAGCCGAATGCCTCTAGTGCGATTGGCCTTTCCAGCGTAACCAGCACCGTGATTTTTCCTCCTCTTTTGAATATAAATTACATTTATATATTAACTCCAATTTACTCTGTGTTTCACATACTTCACCTTTCTTCTTTTATATTTGTTTTCATATAATCGTTATTCCACTTTGTTATTGTGTAATATTATGTAAGATTAGTATAAAGCACTTCTGAAAAAATGTTGTATGTTTATGACCAGAATATCTCTATCATAGTAGTCACTACTTTATATTTTGTAGGTTTAAGGTAAATACTTATATTTTTTTCCATTCTATCTGTCTCATGCAACGTGTTATTTACATGTAGTATTTTTCTTTATCATGTACATTTGAAAACTGATTATCTAAAACATAATCTGGAATTTCTTCAAAACTCCCCACTATTTATTATTATCATTCCATAAAATATTGATGGGTCCTGTGGTGGTATACCAGAATATTATTATTATATCAAGAGTTGCATCAACAATTGCAAACGACTTTCCACTATATTCTGTTTACACATCTGATATCAGTCCATGTAGTATTAATTGGGTATAACTATAACCATTCTTCATCGTACCAAAATTATCTCTCTTATCACCTGCTTTAATTTAGTGCTAAAATATTAGGAAAGGTTATCAGACCAGTCTTTGAGTGATCGACATATACCACATATATCACCACAGCGACTCTACGTACTCCAGCAATCGTCAATTATATTAGTTATAGAAATTATATTTTCGACCAAAATTAATTTGTGTCCTATGACTTTTGATTTATTATATTTTACTGAATCCGCTCCATTTCACTCCGATAATTAATATGCAATAAAACTGGCAATTTTTTATTACTTATATTCAACCGCAATTTAATGCAACATTCTATCAATTTACCTTTAATGAATAGGACACCATTCATCAATACACAATACAATGCTTGATGACCCCGCCAAAGACAATTTAACACAAACTGGACGTTAATACGCAATTTAATGCTTAACGACCCAGCCAACTTTAATGCAACCTGTCCGCCAATACGCAATTTAATGCTTGACGGCCCAGTCCAACGCAATTTAATGCAATCTGTCCATCAGTTCGCAATTTAATGCCTGATGGCCCAGCCAACGCAATTTAATGCAACCTGTCCATCAGTTCGCAATTTAATGCCTGATGGCCCAGCCAACGCAATTTAATGCAATCTGTCCATCAGTTCGCAATTTAATGCCTGATGGCCCAGCCAACGCAATTTAATGCAACCTGTCCGTCAATACGCAATTTAATGCTTGACGGCCCAGTCTACCTTACCTCTGTAGCTCCTTTTTTAGAATATCAATGCTATTGTCACCGTCATTATAACTCCATTGAACTTCTTAATTCATCCTCTTTAAGTATTGGTTATTAGTATTATGCTCATTGTTTTTCTTCCTTTGCTAATTTCTTTAAGGTCATCTGAGCCAATAGTCACTTTATAAGCAAATCATGAACTCCTGCAAAACACCAAATTTTATAATTATAGCACAATTAAACGCCACTCTTATCCATTTAATTTTCACAATATATACATTTATGACTACTAATATTAAACATATTTCAGATTTATTTACTCCACAAGAATGTCCAGTAAATAATTCTAATCTAAAGTATAGGAATACTAATAGTATCCTCAGAACTATTTTATTTTTCCAATAATGTATCGTTAGTAATTGTTACTATCATGCATCATGGTTTACATTATTATCTAGTAATAATAATAATAATTGTGCAGCCATAATATAACGCACCTCATTCACAATAATATACCTCGTATATAACGACTTCCTTGATTTAACTAATTCTTTGTAATCCCTTGGATTTTCCATAAGAATCGATGTAAAATATACCTTTACATTGCGACATTATTATTTTTTTTTTTTAATTTGGAAAAACACCTCATTCTAAGGAATTTTCTTAACCCAAAACCTTTATATAATGTTCCCACCAATGGTATGACTCTAACTCTACTTATCTCTTATCTCATAAAATGTGATTCATGTCAGGACATGTTTCGACGTACTTTTGTTCGTAGAACAATAATTGTTGTTCGATGGAAAGTAATGTAAAGTTTTGTAAACACTGCTGCTCGTCACTATTGTTAAAGATTCAAGTTGAAATGGCTTAGCAGGTTTTTTTTTTTTACCTTTTTATAACGAAGTTTAGACCAACGTACCTTCAACATAATAAATCTCAGTTCAACGAATTACTTGATATACTATATATATATATATTTTTCTTTTTTCGATTTGTTTTATCGAGGTTGCACTGTAGTACGTATGTAAAAGTTAAAACACGCTAATTTGTCTTTGGCTACCCTGCAATGCGGCCAAAGTATTTAGAACGACCAACACCAGTACTATTACGATAAACAAATACATGTATATATTTTACAAATACTACAATGAAGCAGGTATCATTTCCTATTAGCTATCTCAAAACTCAAAACCACATTAATACACTTATTTCGCGTATCGCGACACTACACAACTCCAGCCGCAACTGGATTAACTGTCAATTAAAAATGACTCCTCATCGCTCCAACATCCCCGTCACATTCATATAAAACAGCTGTCAGCGCTGTCTGCATGTGATCACAAAACAAATTCTAACTCCATTCCACAGCTACTAAATGCGGTACATTAATGCAATTATGGCTATTATTCCTATTATTTATTCAAGCTTCTTTAAATAAAGAATATTCATATTCTATTCCATGTTCCCGAAACTTCAAAGAATATAAAAACTTTTTTTTTTTCCACTCTAATAACCCCTTCACTCATCCGCATAATGCATTAGGCGAGTAGGTACAATAATTCAGAACTTAATAGTAGTTCTATTTCATGTAACCATTATTGTGCAATTTCTAATTTACTGGTATTTTTAAATTAGAGAGAATCTTAAATATGATTCCATAAAGACATACTCATCACCACTGTACTATACTATAGCTTATTATTAAAAGTTAATCACTGTCATTGCTGTAAAAATAATAGAATAATTCTATATACATAATTAGGTATCCTTTTTCTCGTTCTAGTGTTACTGACTATAGAAACCACACACCGCATACAGAAACAGCACCCCTGTACCTTACATCCGGCCATAACTAGCGACACACTTCCTCGCAATATAATAGTCGGCATCTCAACCTCTTGACTACGTTGTTTTTTGTTTTTCTTCAACAAATTCATTAGACACTAAATTCACCAAACCAAAAGATTGCCTTCTAAAGTGTAGATGCGCGCTTCATTTTAACACAAAGCACAAATTGTTAAATATATGCCAGACAAGTAGATAGGCACCTTGCACTACACAACATGTATAGTAGACCCCAACATAATATATCAAACTAATAATTAATCTCCATTTAAAACCTTCCTATGCAGAACAATTGCAATTCCCACCGGCATCCATTGGAATGCTCACTAATAATTATTATTTATAAATTATATAATCCATAAGCCAAATAAAAACATTTTAACCACACTACTTCGCGGCTCTGCTCGAATACCAGAATAAAATAGTCTGCAGGTATT
This sequence comes from Achroia grisella, assembly GCF_030625045.1. Taxonomy (NCBI): domain Eukaryota; kingdom Metazoa; phylum Arthropoda; class Insecta; order Lepidoptera; family Pyralidae; genus Achroia; species Achroia grisella. Next base: position 964,732 of record NW_026712653.1, on the reverse strand, counting down.
CCGAACAACTCATCCGCATCGAAATGTATGGGACACTGTTACCCAGATACTTCAACACTTGCAATCAATTAAGGCAAATATAAATATTGTCCACCAAGCACTGCTCAAACCGTGTGTGTCACCCCACTTTAGATTTTACTATTGTTGTTTTGTATATAATACCCAACATCAGTACTATAATGCAGGTACAATTGTCAGCTCCCCATCATTTGTAATAATATCGTATCACTCGACAACATCGTAATATTATCCCTTACAAAATGTAATATTAGGTTATCATGTGATCCTTACAGTTAGAAAGAGGAACTTTAGACCACTTCCATTTGCAGCAATACCCTAAAAGAGAATAGTGACATTTGAACACTAGTCACCACATCTGTATAAATACAATAAGGCGGCCCTATTGCCAAAAGTAATTAAAGTGCATCGACACCTAGAAAAGATAAAGCAAAACAAACGTGTCGTCCGCACAGTGCTCTATTTTACTTCATACCCACAGGTCTATTGCATCACATAATATGATGTCCCACTAAACATCTCACCGTCACCGTCCTCTCATGAAACGAACATGCAGCGGCAACTACAATCATTACCGATTTTTTATTTCAACACGGAAATACGGAAGGGGAAATGGGATTGTTAAAATAATCCCACTACTAACAATGTATCACGCCAGAGGGACCTCCACGCGGCTCCCCCCAGAAACAATCGCGACAAATTAACACGAACCCACCACGACGGGCCTACCGATCCTATCCCCCCCCCGCTCATTCAACCATACTCCATCAGTGCCACGTCAGCGCAGGCAGTACAACATTATGAAATGAAATTCTTGTCTCGAATAGAAATATAGATATTTTCCATTCAACGCTGGTCCAGTTCCGGAGACAATTAAATTTCCACCGTAAAGAGACAAATTATATTTAACATTGTACCAATTTTCTTTTCTTTAATATAAATAAAATCCTGTTAACATGATAATTCATTGCATTACGTAGTTATATATCATTTTCTATTTAGTTTACTTTTTATTATATAACCTTATCTAGCTATCTAGCGTATATTGAATGCGTCTATATAATTTAGCTCTTAGGCATACATAGTGTTGGATTACAATCCAGTTCTGTACCGAACTACACGCTCCTAATTATATTATTATATTGACTGTAATCTGTTTTGTATGCTAATAAATAAATAAATTATCACACATTAAAAATAATAAATCACGGATATACGTAAACATATTACTACAATGATTATTAATACGACTATTCCTACCAGCTAGAGACACTATAGGTATAGCAAGTACAATTTATAATTAGGTACCTACTTACTTGGCGCAAATCGATCGTAAACCGATGTTACCCAGCTATTGTTTTTTCTGTATAGGTATATAATTCGCTCCCCGTGCGGCCCCACCATAATCCTTCTAAATTTGTAATTACTCCGTACCCGTAGGTATATGTATATCTTATTAAATGATTTTGTACTTATCTTTATTTATATCCATTTTGCCTCGTCGCCACATATAGTGTTCACTTATTTGTTATTTATGTCTTCTTGTATGTAAGTTGTTATCGACGTAATATCGGCTCGTTAGCCATAGCTCCACGTCTTTACTCCGCGGCGCTTGCGCAGGGAATCCCCTCCCTCTTGCGCACGGCGGTCCGTGTACGCTCGGCTCGAGACGATAGATAATAAACTGCTAGTGTTTCCACATACACTACAGTATACTATACGCGTTACATTTCAATAAAAAAATATAGCCTATGTATAATTCTGATGTATGAACTATATTACTGTAAAGTTTCATCAAAATCCGTTCAGTAGTCTTTGCGTGAAAGAGTAACAAACATCCTTACTTACAAACTTTCGCATTTATAATTTTTTTTTATTTGCGTATGTCCGTTTTGTCCGGCTTTTGTTAAGCTTATTACATTATTTTTATCGTAAAACAAATAATTATTTTCAATGTTTAACTTTTTTATTATGTATTGCTTTTTGGGGTAACAGCAGGTAAATAAGATTTATCTGTGTGATGAAGGACATTAGAATTTAAGAAGAATTTTAAAATGTTTATCTAGATTTTATTTTTGACTTGAAAAATCTTAATTCTACCTATTTTTTTATATTCTTTTCAAATTTGCCGTGGTAGCTATTGACATGTATAATTAGATAGTAATTTATGGGGCACGTTTTAATATGTCTGACCATAAAAGAATTATTTCCCATCTACCCGCTGCTCTTCAGTTTACCCGTGATAATGGCGGTTGAAACACTGCAGAAATATCGGGACCTCGATAAAAATAGAACATGTTAAGATCCCATTTTCTAACTATATGTATATTTTTTTTAACATATCTATTAATACTGTGATACAAAATCCTCGATAACGTACTGGTCTTTTCAGCTAAATATCCTGCCAAACTGGCCGGTCCATCCGGCCATTAGTTTTGTCAACCTGGCAACCCTAACCGCGAGATGCCTGTTTTTTTGTTTATTACCTCGCAATCCCCCGGGTATACCCAATACGTCATATTTCAATACGTTACGCGCCAGGACACATGATCACCTCCATTAAGACGCTCCGGCTCCCGACGGATTATCGTCAGCGCTCGAGTAATGAGATGGCGAAAATATTGGAAATAACATGCGCCAATAATAAGCGAATAATGGGCACCAGACGCAGCTGCGTCCAACAGCCGCTAGGGGCGCTGGCGTCGCGCGCACGTGTGAACGCGTGTGAATGATTAAATTTTATTGATTGTTTGTCCAAAATTATTGGAAATTTTATGGAGTTAGATTTCTTATTTCACTTCTCAAGTTCAATTTAAAGTCGATTTACAAATTAAAGACATTGGAAATTTGTTTGGTAAAATTTCTTATTTCATTTCGCAAGTTCAAATACAAGCCATTTTAATGTATTATTTTATATGAATAGAGAAGTAATGTAAACTATAGAATCGCATATAAAAAATATATTAGTAAAACACATTATTTTAAATCTAAATATTCTACATAGTATAATTATTACATTGAATGTATGAAAATGAGACCAATAATTTTTATGATTACAAACATGTTTAACAGATTTAAAAATTATACCACTTTCTTGTCAATGGGGTTATTAGACCCTATTACTAACAATCCTCATCCCCTCTGTGAAGACAATTATTTGAAGGAAATATATTTAATATGAGAATACTACTGAAGACAATAACTGTATGGGCTAAGTCCTTTTGTCTTTCCTGAAACAGGAAAAAAAATATGAGTTGTCATATCAAACCTAAGACAATGGCTGTATAGGCCGAGTTCTTTTGACTTTCCCTGTAACGGGAAAAACAAAAAAATATGGGTTATCAATTCGAACCGAAGACAGTGGCTGTATGGGCTGAATCCTTTTGCCTATCCCTAAAACGGGAAAACAGAAGAAAAAAAAATTGTATTGTCAAATCTGTCAAATGTATATTTAAAAAAAGAACACAATTCCCGCGCATTAGCGACTTGGCGCGAATATGATGGATTAACGTCACACGGGTGTTTTCTTTAAAAACTGAAGCCAACAAAATTGCAGCGAGCTAATATTGGTTGCCAATCATGTTGCTCAGTCAATTTTCAATTTCTCCGTTAATAAGCACGTCACCGCCTCGCCGGCGAACAATATGCCATGCCTTGTGTTTTTATTACGTTTCGTCGAGACGCCAGTACTTACTACTACCAAGCCAGTGGTACTATTACGTACATCTATAGATATAGAATAAGATTAAATTTAATAATTGATGATAATAATAATAATCTCAGGACAATTCACACAGTGCCATCTAGACCCAAGCTAAAACTTGTGTTATGGGTTAGATAACTGATATAAATACGTAGATTTTTATATGTATAAGTTATATTATTGTAAAGATTGAGTAGTTTTTGCGTGAAAGAGTAATAAACATCTATTCGTCCATACTCAAAAAATTTCGCGTTTATATATTAGTATGAAAGATTATCCAGTTATAATTATATAAAAAATAATTACTAATATAATATGTGACGTAATAGTTCATTCATTTGCAGATCTGTTTCGGAGCTGCCGATTTATTACAAATAAAATAAAATATTATAATAATGAATTTAGTGGTAAAAAAACATTTCATTTCTATTAATTAATTTATATTATTACAGCCAAGTAACTAGGTATATATGTTTTGCTATAAAATTTTATAAACTGTCATTACATCATAACCCTCTTTTTTTCTTTCTGTGTAATCGGAAAATATATTATCTAATGTTTATAAGCGGCTTGCGGAAAGTATACGGTAATTTCGAACATTCAAAATGTAGCAGAGTGGCGCAGTGGAAGCGTGCTGGGCCCATAACCCAGAGGTCCGTGGATCGAAACCACGCTCTGCTAACCACTTTTTTTTTGTTTTTTATAAATTTTTTTATTGTATTGTTCTTTTTTAATAATATTGTATATGTTTTAATACATTTACAACGTGTAAAAAATTTTGTTTAAGTATTTTTAAAATAGTTACTATTTATTTTATTTAGCCTCCTAAGTCTTTACTATATTTTTTATCAAAAGGGAGATATTTCAATTATAACTGTAACCATTTACAGTAAGAATTACGTAAATTTTTATGTCATTTAATTTTAACATCACTGCAGTAGAAAAAGTTTGGATAATATTCTCCTACTAGGAACATTAATAGGGTATTAAAATATTGACATTACTGCATTTTCGATCCGCATAATCAATATATATACACAACTAATAATTGCATACAAGTAACCACAATCCAAGAATCCCAGTTCCAACTCCATTAGGACCGCGTCCCTGGAGATTTATGTATAATTGAAATCTTCGAGTTCTGCCACTGTGTTGATTTATGTCCGAGTCACGTCCGCGGAGGGCCTTCGCTCACGGCAATCCAAGATGGCGAGTCAATAACAATAGACATTGTTTGGTTATGAATTGGTATTGGGAAGCATTAATTTTATATTTTGCCGCGGGGATGCAATATTAAATGCACGTTGCGTTCTGGTGGTATGATGTTGGTACTACTAGCGACATCTAGCGACGCCGAATATAATTAAAATAAGAATTCTGTTATTATAATCCTAATATTGTTAATATAGATAAGATATATCAATCCGGTATTGTTGCGTCAATAAAATGGTTTTATCAATCATTTGATTGTTAATTTCAATATTTTTTATTATTAAATTCAGAACACAGTAGATATCTACTAATACAATAGTATTATAGGTAGAATTAACATAAATAACAGATAGTGAACATAAAAGTAAAAATTTATCTTATATTAATGTTAAATATCAAAGTATAAACATTTGCTATTCTTATAATTTGACACAGTTCTGATATTTTTAATATTGCAATGAAAACTACTAGCGTAGCTACTAGCGCCATCTCTTGGTGCCTAATCGAAAAATCGATATTTTCTGTTTAATTAAATAACATTGCAATTCAAGTGTGCAATATACTGGTATCTAAAGAAACCAAGAATAATAGTTATCATTAGTAATAATAGATAACTAAATTTAAAACAGTTAAATTGTTATTACACAGTTTCGACTAGCTTCCTGCTCGGTAGTGACATCTAGTGAGAAATAGGAAAAACTGTTATCGATGGAACATTCACTTTGTAATTATTAGAATTTTTATCTAGTTTAGTTTTTTTTTAATTGATCTTTCATCCCTAATCTAGTTTTATTCTCTTGCGTTATGTAATTGTTTTTTTTTAATTGATTTTTTTTTCAACCCTTGTACCTAATTTACATAAAAACTACTCATGACACATTGTACGTTTATTCCACAAAACAAAATGGCCAATAAACTGAACGCTAACATTAAATATATTTAAAAGATACACAACGAGTATTTGTCGTTCAGATATTTTATTCTTTGTAAAATATCATATTCTATCTATTGCAAAGCAGAATAAATTAAAATGAATAAATAACCATCACCATCAATACAAATTTATTCCTAGAGAAATCTACGAAATAAAAAAAATGTGGATTCCAAGTCGTAACTGACAAAACGTCAGCCTGTACTACATATATAACGCACTCAATATAAATTGTATTACCGACCGATGTCATTTCATTAAGTGGTACCTGCATGAATAATTTTTATTATAAATCCACGGACACGGCTCTCGTTTCATATAAAAATAACATTATCATAACACTCAAACACTCGATTTTCAATTTTATTATTATGTACACAAGGTCTAAAATCGTACATTGATATTGTAGGACAGAACGATCATAACCGAACGTATCCATCGCCACAAATCCGTGTCAAGAATCGAACGGACTTAAAAATTCTACTGACAACCAATAAATAATATGTTTTCGTGTTATTATTTATTGGCCGCCGTGGGCAGGCTCGGTATAACGATGACGAATACAAGATACGTTTGTAAAAAACCCTTTTCGAGTTGACGCGTGATATATTCGTGCGCTCTCGCGTTATAAAGAACTCGGCGGGGTGCGCGTGCGCCGACCGCTGATTGGTTACAATAATGGCGCCGCGCGCGAACTCTCAATCTTCTAACTGGCGGTGTGACGTGGAGTAATGACTTCTGTAAGCTAAACCAATGACGGATATGCACCTTTGAACCTATTGTGAGTTGAACGCAGTTATTTGTCGAGTAAGCAGCTCTTTGTATGGAATCCTGGAGAGATTGTAATTTCGAACCGTATCCTTACTTGTATACGGGCGAAGACCAAAGTCCATCAGTGTAGGTTATTGCTGTTTTCAACATCCGTCTGCATATCTGAAGCTAAGTCAACTCGTAGTGTCATGGCGCAGAAAAAGAAAGAAAAAAAGACTCTAAAAGAAAACGCAACATACATTTTTGCGTTTCGTTTTAGAATATTTTTTTTTCTTATACTTCTTAGACTTAATAGTCTATGGAAAGCAAGAGCGTAACTAATATTTAAAAAAAGTGTCATGGCAATTATAAGTGATGTGTTTAAACATTGCAGATTGTAGCGTAAAAATAAGGTTGGCTTACACTAAATGTATCTCGAACAGCTTATACACATAAATTTTATTCGTCTATTCATCGTTACTAATCTTGATTATGACTATTGGTCTAGTAATATAGTTAACTATCAGATCGATCTTGACGCGGTCCCCCCGGAGACTGGGAACCTACGTGGACAATACACAGTTAATTTTATCGAATTAGGTGTTATTCTGCGGAAGTCCATTTCAATACTTAATGGATTTATATTATTTTGTTAAATTCCACTATATTTGATGACCTCGGTGGTCTAGCGGTCTAGCACACCGCTTTACGACCGATGGTCGCGGGTTCGATTCCTCACACGACACAAATATTTGTATTGATGAGTATGATTGTTTGTATCGGTCTGGGTGTTTTCTATGTATAATATGTATGTATTTACAAAAAAAAATATCTATGTATATGTATCAGTTATCTAGTACCCATAACACAAGCTTTAGCTAGCTTAACTTGGGTCTAGATGGCGCTGTGTGAATTGTTCTCACTCTCTATTGCATGAATATTTCTCACTTTACAAATATTTAGTGCGGAAAGTTGACTACCTTTACGACCTTCTCTAATGGTGAACAAATTCCAACCATTATTGAGTCTACTTCCACGACACGTGTTCCGCCTCTGAACGAGGCATCATCAGGCATTGAATAGAGTTCTAATATAGCTTGTCTTCGGTTTCAAACCAACCAATACCGCCGAACAGTGAACACTAGGCTTCCAAATGTTTATCTGTTATGCCCAATTTACACTCAGCCCGAGTTGGCAGGGAAGTGAGCAGCGCGAGAGTGTAAACACGAGTGGAAACACTTCCCATGCCATTGGCGCTGCCACTCGCGCTGCCCGGCGCTCCCTCGATTGTCGGTTTTTCGTGCGCGACTCAAAGGACTGGCAGCACGAGTGGCAGCATGTTTTTACATTCAGCCCTCTCGCTCAGTTGTCGCCCGGCAATATTTCCGGCAGCGCGAGTGGCAGGGGAAGCAGCTGAATGTAAACGTAGCATTAAATGTCTATGTACATGCGAAGATATGGCATATGATACACAGAAAAACTGCCAATGTCTTGCAGTGACTCTTCTTGTTATCAGTAGGTTAAAACTCTATATCATACACACAGAAAAACTGCCAATGTCTTGCAATGGCTCTTCCTGTTAGCAATAGGCTAAAACTCTAAACATATATCTATGTAATTGCGGTAGTATTTGTTTAATAGGTGTCATCGGCGGGCAGCCAGGTAATGCATCAGTCAATCCCCCGGGACACATACGTTGTCCGGCCGGACGGGCAACTTCCGCGCCCGGACGCCGCCAGATTGATGACTTTGGTGAATTTGGTTCGATTTTAATTGATTAAGCAGTAAACTTGGGGACGAGATGCGGGAACACGTGGGAATTGGGACCTCAGCCTGGTCAATGTTTCACACGTTTGAAGAACAAACATGTTATGGTTTGCGTACGGATGCTGTGTGGGAGACAACTGCTAGTTTCTATTTTAAATACCTCTCCAATCGACCAATTGTCCAATTACGATCGCCTGAGCCGAGATTCGAATCCCTATGCTTTCAGACTAAAGTCGTATCTCGTATATCCATCAGGAAGAAGTTGATCTATAAGTCCTTCCGCGGTTTTGGAGCGCCAACGGCACTCGCTCACAATTGTTCGGTGAAGCTGTAGAGCTACTTTACAGTACAAAGAGAACATGTGTTTTACCATATCAATGGCATACAAAATATAATATTGTATTAAATTACACCCACATAAACTAGGATCTCTCCTGTCAATAACACCAATCGAGTATTATTACAAAGAAAATCTTTCACTTTATAAAACTTCATTGTTTCACCATTCATGTAATTTTTTTATTTTTTAGGTCACCAACAAGGTTTACACAATAGAATAGAATAGAATAGAAAATCATTTATTCAAATAAACTTAATTTAAGCACTTTTGAATAGTCATAACAATTTGTTTTTTATCTACCACTCGTTCGGAAAGCTGTCTCATCACAAGAAGAACGAGCAAGAAACTTGTGTGTTGCTCTTTTAAATAATCCTTAAAAGAGCAACACACAAGTTTCTTGCTCAATTTTTCAATTACATTACAATCTGTTTATTATACTAAGCGCAACCTTAATTATAGACAACTACGACATTTACGTGACAAATTTGTGCTTACAATTAACAATTACTATTAATTTCTTTTAAATAATCCGCTACTGTAAATTTTTATACAAATATTTTCATTACAAAACTTTTATCCCTTTAAAACAATGTCTAACCAACAGAACCATGCTCTTGTAGATTTTCCAACTTTGCGAGAACCACCTGAATATATTTCATGAGTACGAGCATGTAATTCATCGTCATTGTTACCAATCACCTTAATGGCAATCCAATTAATATATTTCTTTCCTTCAATACTCAGCCGTATACCGTCAAAACGAAATATATATTAAGGAACAATTTAAATCCAACATTACGATCACAAAACGACCTAGCTTGGGAGGGAATCAATTATAATTTCCATTAGATGAAGGCGGGCCGGCTGATTTATTGCGGCTAAAAATTCACATTGCATACTCCATGGTGAGTACACGAGTACCCGAGTACCTGAGTACACCTGCATTGCATTACATACCTCGATATGCACGATCGATGTTAATTGCTTGTATTGTATTATTTTTTATAATCACATTCGTGTTCAAAACTGGTAGTGATTTCCGGCTTTTTCTAACATGTTCAGAACGTTTTTCCATAGGCCATAAATGGGGATCAACCTTAGATACAGTTAGAGGTAGACATCTTAAATGCTAGTGGCATGGTAACACATAGTAAGAAACCAAACAGTTGTATAATAGTGGTAGAACAAAGTTCTTCCTTGATTGTGTCCAGAAGATGCAGAGTGAATTGTAAGGATTACTTCTAAATAGTAAAACATCAGATATTTTCTTGAGCTCGGTTAAATCCCATTAAACCTCTACGTCTCCACTTAAATTACCCTGTATTCCTTCTTGCTATGTGACTTGATCCTTTGCATATGACATTGTTGTTTTGTACTTGCATATTTGTGTTTTTATATATTTATATATATTTTTTTTGTATGTAGTTAGTAATTATTTACTATTTAAGACGTAGTAGTCACATAATTGAAAATAAGCTTAAAAATATAATACAATAACTAAAATATATTATTAAAAGGGGTCCCTTTAGGCAACGTTCCGAAGATACTGTCAGCGTTCCCTCTTTGAATAGCTAGACTAATTCTTTGTCCGAGGTAGTTGCCAGCTCTTCGGTCTTCTGTGATGTCGACTAACCTTTTCGTTATTTCATTGAAAAGTCTTATAGCGTTAGGACCCCACGGACCAAGGGTCTCGACAACGAATGGGACAAAATCATATTCGGAGCATGTATATACGTATGTATATATTGCTTGTAATTTTTGTATAATTTTGTATTTATATTTATATATCTATGTATGTATATATTTTATATATAGTATAATGTGTGTTATTATCTAATATTTGTTGGTATTATTATCCTATACCTATTATTACCTTTATATATATATTCTTCCATTCTATTCATCCGTCAGCTACCACTTTTGTTGTATTTTCTCTACCTAAAGGTTGTCTGGAAGAGATTTCTTCTAGCGATAAGACCGCATTCTGTACATATCTCTTTTCTGTATAATTCTTATGTATTAATTCTATTGGTGCAATAAAGAGTTTATACATATATAAATATCAATTCAGTCACTACTAAAGTGTTGCCCTTATGTTAAGTTATATATTACATCTCAATTCTCCATACTGTACTAACTTCTACCGTTTACAGTAGTTTATTTGTACCCGTTAACTTTTTTCGACTGGATTTGAAAAGATACGAGCTAAATTTCGTCAGTCCATCTGGCTCGAAAGCATTCCGAACTGACGCTAGCTTTGAAATATCATAAGAGTCTGTAATAGACCTACATGAATAAAGATATTTTGAATTTGAATGTGATTAAATCAGTCGTAGTGATTAGAGCAGACCAGTCCCTACAAGCAGCACTCGTTCACGAGTATGACGTATGAGAACACTTCTACTGGTAATTCATTTGGTAAGAATTGGTAGGTATATATGTGTTAGGTGTGTTTGTTTAAAAAAAAGTGTACATTTCGCAGAGTTGACCAGACGGACAGTAGGCTATATTCGGCGTAGGCTATATTAGCTTATCTGATGGTAAACGGTTACCGTAGCCTATAATAGTAAGTACATATATACTAGCAGTTCCCGCGACTTCATCAGCGTGGAATTTAACTTTATTTTTCTAAAATAAAAGTAGCCTAAGTTACTCCTTATCACATCAGCTACCTGCCAGAAAAAGTCCCGTCAAAATCGGTCCAGCCATTTCAGAGATTAGCCGGAACAAACAGACCAACAGACAGACAGATAAAAATTGTAAAAAAAATATTTTGGTGTATGTACCGTATTTATAGTCATATGCATGTAAATGATGATAATAAAAATTCTAGTATTAATTCCTCTGAATCTCTTTTTACATTTTTTCTCAGCTTTTTTAATAATGTTGTAGTGAGAAATTTTAATATGCTGGTAAAGTCCATATTTCTAAAATCGTATTATTTAATACGATATGTATTAAATATTTAAAATTAAAAAAAAAAGTCTCCGATACCTAATAAAACAAAGCATGACTAAACGTCTAAGTCTATTGATTGCCGAACATTACTATTGTAGCGAGTCACCCTGTTTTGTATCAGTGACAGTTGCACTTGTCATTTTACTGGCTGGAATTAATAATCGTACTTTAGTAAACGGTTATTTCAATATTACAAACAGATACTCGAATTTTATATATACGTATAGATGTATAGATATATATGTTAGGTGTGTTTGTTTAAAAAAAAACGTGTACATTTCGTGGAGGTGACAAGGCGGCCAGCGGGGTGCAGCGGGGCGGCGCGATCGATGCAGACGTCGTTATTCGGGCGACAGCCTTTGACGACATCGCGGCCCCGTTCTGTTTGCAAACTATAGATGAATGCAACTTTTTCCTTTGACACCTTTTGTTTTTTTTTTTAACTAAATTAACTTAATTTTATTTATAATATCAGTTATTGTAGGTAGTATATATATAAATGTATGAAATAATTTCTTTTGCCTTTGACACCTTTTTTTTTAATATAATTTAATTTATAATACTAGTTATTGTAGGTAATATATAGATGTTTGACAAAATTTCTTTGCCACCTTTTCTTTTTTTAAATTAGAATTTGATTTGTGTTATGATAAGAGTTAGTCAGGTGATATACATATATATATAGATGTATGAACTTTTTCCTTTGCCACTTTTTTTTTTAACATATTTAGATTTATCGTGTCGTGTATAAAGAGCATGATGGAAGATCGCGGAAAGTGGCAAGAGCTCCACCGACAAGAGCGTAGCTCTTAAATTATGAAGGAATTAGATTTAATTTGCAACACCAGTTATGAATCATTGCTAACAATGTACCATGTCAGGTTGACATCCACGTGGTTCCCCCTGGAAACCATCGTGATAAATTCCTGGTGAATTTACCACGATGTGCTAACTGTGCCTACCTCATGGTCATCTTATCATCCTCCACTGGTGCTCCGCCAGCGTAAACCATTATCGCAGGCGCAGGTGGGTGTACCATTTCATTATCTATACATCTATACATATAAATAAAATTGGTGTCAGTTTGTAATATTGAAATAACCGTTTTTTACTACAAGAACATAAATAAAAAAAAAATTTTGGTATATGTACCAAAATAATTTTTTTTTCCTCTGAAATGGCTGGACCGATTTTGACGGGACTTTTATTGGCAGGTAGCTGATGTAATAAGGAGTAACTTCGGCTACGTTTTATTTTAGAAAAATAAAGTTAAATTCCACGCGGACGAAGTCGCGATTACAGCTGGTATATAATAAAATTATGACCATTTTCCTATTATATTTCAACTATATTTTAATTAATAATGTTTGTACATAAATACTAATAATTTTAGTTTGTACATAAATATAAATAATATATTTTAAATATTATATTATATGTATGTTAGTCTATAAGGTATTTATAATATGGGCCTAGTTGCCTGAAATAAATGAATAAATAAATAAATAAATAAAAGTCGTAATTTTTTTCTACCACTGTCAGTGACGAATTGGAAAGCGGCCGCGTCAGATATTGGGTCCGTCTGACAAGCTGACTTGTAGCCGACAGGCTAGTACCGTTCATGTGTGGTGGACAGTCACCACTTACCATCTGGTATTACTCCTCTATGTAACCTGTAAGTCCACCTCCATGGGCCCCCCATATTGGTTGTGCTTCATCCTGACCTTTTTTTTTTATTTATTTTATTTATGACCACGAATAATTGTTACAATCATACAATTTATTTATTTACATGTAATGGATTATGGTACAAATACACACATTTACAGGCGAAGACGGTATTCAAAGTAGTATACAAAAGTTATATAACAAGAATCTTAAATTAACTGTTTTATAATGATTATGTTTATTATCAACTAGCTGTACTCGCGACTTCGTCCGCGTGGAATTTAACAAAAAAGTTAATTAGAGAATGTTTCTAAAATAAAAGTAGCCTAACTTACTCCTCGTTACATCAGCTGCCTGCCAAGAAAGTCCCCTCAAAATCGGTCCAGACATTTCAGAGATTAGCCGGAACAAACAGACAGACCGACAAAATTGTAAAAAATGTGATTTTGGTGTATGTACCGTATTTATATTCATATGCATGTAGTAAAAAATGGTTATTTCAATATTACAGACAGGCACTACAATTTTATTTATATGTATACATGTATAGATTACTGTACACGTTTATGTATGCGTGCATATGTGTGTGTGTTTAGTATTAAAATAATAATTAAATATTTTGTTTTCACTACTCCAATGGAATCCATAATTTAAATTAATCTCCAAAATAAAATGGTCATAATATTTTTGATATGCACTGATTATGTCTAGTTGGATGTCTACGATGTCACTATATTCATTTCGTCCTTTCATCCTTTACTGGAGTCCCGTCAGGGTCGTTCCTTTAGATATTGTATACCACAATGTTGGCAATCAAGCATACGGCCCATCTTATGATAAACTGTTACAGCAGCTCATGAAATAGACTGCGTTGCAAACTCTGAAGAAGCTCTTATATACCCGTCTAGAGAATACCTCGATTTCGTTCCGTCTCAGTGGTTTAGCGGTTAAGCGCTCCGCGTCACTATCGATGGTCGCGGGTTCGACACCCCTCCGATCGATCCCCCGTCCAATTAAAACGGGGATCGAAATTACGACGGTCTGAGCCGAGGTTCGAACCCCTAGTGGTGCCCTCAGACTAAAGTCGTATCCGTCAGGCAGGAGTTGGCCTTCAGCCGCTCCATAAGTCCTTCCGCGGGTTTGGAGTGCCATCTGCACTCGCCCCCTAACGTCCGGTGAAGCTGTAAAGGCCAGCTGCGGCCAACAGCATTAGAGTAGTCCGAAAAAAAAAAAAGGGTTCGACATAATTTTTTTTCCATATCCAACCAATGCAGTTTACGAAACTGCTTGGGGGCAGAAATAAATAAAACAAATGTAAAATCCCACGCAAGTGATTTTCCTCCCCTCGTTAATTCAGACGTTATGGGTTCTAGATAACTAATACAAATACATACATACATTTTTTAGTAAATAGATCTTACTAATATTATAAACGCGATAGGTGTATGAATATTTGCTACTCTTCCACGGAAAAAGTACTGAACGAATTTTGATGAAACTTTACAGTAATTACAGCTTAAATATCAGAATAACAGCTAGGTAGACCTTGTGGAAATTGTCTACGTTTACATCAATCTAATCCAATTCAGACGCCAACCAGTTTGCTTTTCAAACTGTTTTTTATATTTCAAAATCAAAACGCGGAATTCTGTGACTGTGGATTTATGTTTGTTACTGTTTTACTCAAAAACTACTGAATTGATATTGACGAAACTTTACAATAATATAGTTTATACATGTATAAATTAATAAATAAACCGCCGGCACAGCTAGTAAATAATATACATAGAGAACACCCACACTACGAACAAACTTCAGAATGCAAATATAAACTTTTGCAACAACTGCTAGTCGCAAAAATTCAGTAAAATATTATATATGAACCCTACGAAACGTATATGTAAAAACTGTTCACGAGCAAAGAAAATTCTCGAAAAATCAATATGTCATAGAGACGACGTGTGAAAAACGGAAAAAGCGACAGACAGCCTACAATAATTAAAACTTCCACGAACGGCCGTGTAATGACAATAATGACATTAACGACACGCCACTGACAGCCCGGCCATTTGTCAGCTTTCATTTGTCAGCTGTCATTTGTCAGGTGTTTGTCAGGCGTTTGTCAGCCACAATGGTGTCAGGCGGCGCGGGGACGATTGACGCGTGTCACTGGAACCGGAGGACCTACTGTTGGTTCTCGAACGCGACGCGGCAGGATGTCGCGAGTAAATATCTTAAAAATATTATAATCGCGAAAGTTTATAAGCATGCATGTTTATTACTCTTTCACGCAAAAACTACTGAACGGATTTGGATGAAACTTTACAGTGATATAGCTCACAAGCTGATGCATAGTTCAGAATAACACATAGGTTATATTTTAATTTAA
The DNA here is from genome assembly GCF_030625045.1 of Achroia grisella. Taxonomy (NCBI): domain Eukaryota; kingdom Metazoa; phylum Arthropoda; class Insecta; order Lepidoptera; family Pyralidae; genus Achroia; species Achroia grisella. The sequence continues at coordinate 948,996 of NW_026712653.1, read as the reverse complement.
CGCGTGTGAAATCGCGTGCACAGCTAGTAATAAATAAGTAAAAAAAAAATTGTCCCCAAGTATGGCACTAAGTTTAGCAAGTTTTTTTATATGGATGATAATGGAATGGTGCATCCGTCTGCGCTAACGGTTTACGCTGGCGGGGCACCAGTATTCCCAAACCTTTTTATGTCATAGACCCCTTGCCATATTTTTCGCTTTAGGGTAGACCCCCCCATTCTTACTTGGTGTTGATTTGTAAATTTCTAACTGTAGTAAAGTTTAGTGTTAAAAACATAAAGTAAAAACAACAAGACGTAGACCACTTGCAGTTTGTCATAGACCCCTTGGTGTTAAGATAGACCAATTTGGGAATCACTGATCTAAATTCCCGAACTATCTAGGTCAGTGTTGATATTCAAAAGATTTCTAGGTGTCAGGGTATTTTTTTATTGGGTTGTTTGGGCTATTGTCAGATGTTTGTAGCACCTGTAGCACTGCGACCTAGATAGATCTATTGTGCTCGCCCTTTTTCAAAGTTCGCTACCTAGACCCGTCAGGGACAAGAATTGAAGGATATTCTTAGGAGCGATGGTTTTTATCTCCTCGGGAAAGAGTATAAACTTTCTAAAGGAGATATTTCGTTTATGCATGAGTGGGCTACAACCACATAGGATGTGTAGTGGCGTTTCCTCTTCAGTTTGGCAGAATCTGCAGATTTTTGTCGTGCATTCGTACTTAAGTGTCAGGGTAGGTCTTCAGGGCAGTCCAATTAAAGAAGTCAATACCAAAAGTATATATAGTATATACCAAAAATATAATAGCAAACATAGCGAATGTAGGTCGCGACAGTAATAATGGAAATCTTTGATTTCTATCTTCGATACCCGGACAGAACCTGGTATTTATGGTCGGAATTATACAGCTAAAACTCATAAAGGACAGACTCCCGCGTAACTTTAGTTCAACTCTAGAACCGGTTGATTCACGTACGTTTCACTAAAGTCAATTGGCTAATGGAAATATATTAGGCACATTGATTTTAGAAGCAAAAGTGTAATCCATCACATTTAAAATAAGTAATGTTGCTAAGTAACGGTTGATATTTAACGTGCAACTGATCGGAACGAGAATAAATTATATTTACTGCTGTATATGTGTGATCCACTGAATATCTTCAATCCATCAAGGAAGCGTTATAGGTTCAACTACAATTAGTGTTTAATATTTTAACGAATTTAATTTTGGATATATTTTTGCTACTATTGTTCTATTGTTTACTCTTCTGTATATTGTTTTATATTATGTATGTTATTTAAATGTAGAGATGTAGAGTGTCCCAAATGTATTGGATTAAGGGACCGTATTAGGCACATTGATTTAAGAAGAAAAAGTATAATCCATTATATTTAAAATAAGTAATCATGTTGCTGAGTAACAGTTTATATGTAACGTGCAACTGATCGGAACGAGAATAAATTATATTTACTACTGTATATGTATCCACTGAATATCTCCAAAATATATTTTTTGGATAGACAAAGCATTAAATTCTGTATATCATGCTAACGTAACAAAGAATTTTAAATAAAATTAATAATGACTAGCTGTTCCTGCGACTTCGTCCTAGTGGAATTTAACTTTATTTTTCTAAAATAAAAGTAGCCGCAGTTTCCCGTTATTACATCAGCTACCTGCCAATAAAAGTCCCGTCAAAATTGGTGTAACCATTTCAGAGATTAGCCGGAAAAAACAGACAGAGAGACAAAAATTGAAAAAATGTTATTTTGGTGTATTTAATTCATATGCATGTAGTAAAAAATGGTTATTTCAATGCTACAAACAGACTCTCCAATTTTATTTAAATGTGTAGATAAGAAAAAAACTCAATTTCTATCAATCCGCCGTAGTATAACTAAATTGATAATTTAATTGTATAAATACCAATATTATTTTATTATACGTCTTAATCATCATCATCATCATCGCAGCCCGGAAGACGTCCACTGCTGGACATAGGCCTCCCTCAAAGATCTCCACGTCTTAATATATAAGAAAAAATACAATTGAAATTAAAATTTGTTATGAGAATAAATAGATAGTCCTTTGCGCGTAGCAAAGTAGTAATAAAAAAATGTGACTATTCAAAAGTGCTTATATTAAGTTTATTTGAATAAAAATTATTTCTATTTCTATACCGCCAGAAGACGTAGAATAGAAAGAATAGAAAACATTCCTAAAAAAGATTTTTAAAATGTAGGTTGATCGTGCTCAATCTTCATCCTTATAAATCTTTGTTACGCTTCCACGCTACACTAAACTAAACTACTGAACCGATCATCATGAAATTTTATACACAAGTTCTTGGAGGTGTTAAAATGAACATAGGATACTTTTTAACAAAATATCAACATTTTACTACTTCAGCGCCACCTAGCGGCCAGTTATGAAGTTTATGAGTGTAGATGGACGTTTGTTACACTTTCACGCGAAACTACTGAACGGATTTTAATGAAACTTTACAGTAATATGGCTTATGCATCAGAATAACATATAGGCTATATTTTTTATTGATATTTAACGCGGGCACAGCTAATATTATAGAATAGAATAGAATATAAAATCATTTATTCAAATAAACTTACATTGAAGCACTTTTGAATAGTCATCACATTTTTTAATCTACCGCTCATTCGGAAAGCTGTCTCATCACAAGACGAACGAGCAAGAAACTTGTGTGTTGCTCTGCTATATGTTTTACAAAACAGACATTACCGCAACTCCATTTGCAAATGACGAAAGAAGTTTTTTCCTAATACAACGTGTCGTCATGCCACTTGTTCGATGTAATCTGTCAATGTTTCCTTGTTTCTTTCTTCTTTATAAATCTGGTTAATAATTTCATATTAAAGTCTTGAACGCCTTGGTAAATAAAAGTGTGCTCCAATCGAGTAGGTAGGAACGAAACATTAATAATCTTATGAGTCACTATACGTTCGTCCTTCACCCGTCTTGCCGCGTCACCTTCATAACTAAACCAAAGCAATTTTTAATCAAATAATCGATACAAATATTATAAATGCGAAAGTAACTCTGTCTGTCTGTCTTTCTCGCTTTCTCGCCAATACTACCGAACCGATTCAAATGAAATTTGGTACACATGTAGTCCAGACAATGAGAAAGGACATAGGCTTTTTTTTGCGAATAAAGGGTTTTAATGGTTTAAAAGGGTAGATGAAAGGTTGTATGGACGTATCGTCATTTTTAAGGCTAGAAGCTTGAAACGTATTTTTAGGCTGTTGATTACATATAAATAAAAATAACGTTCAAAGTTTTCAAAAATGTTACTCTTAAGGGGGTAAATAAAATAAGGGATGAATGTTGGGTTAGATTATTGAATATTTTTTCTTTATTTGGTTAGAACTACTGTAACACGCGGACGAAGCCGCGAGCACAGCTAGTAAAAAATAATTCCCGAATTTACCATGACTCCTCTAAGCTCCACCAATTTGATTAATCCTTTCTTGGATATGCTTGTAAAACTTGAAATAACATTTTATGTATTTGAAAATGTTTTAAAGTGTGGAAGGTAGAGACAGTTGGTAGCTAGTAGTTGTAACTTCATGGCTTATTCAAAAACAAAAGAATTCTGCAACAACTCCATTAATCGAGTGATAGATCGCTTCATGCAAATCCGAGTAGCGACGAAGTTCCGCAGTAATGAGCCCCCATAGTGAGTTGCATACATTATCGATCATCACGAAACAACTATGCCGTGGCTAAATAATTCTCATTCGAAGCGTATTTATTGCCCTAGTTACCAGTACACTGACGGCCTCGGAGACGTCACAGTTAATATCCATGCACCACGCGATTAACGAGTTATTTCCACCCTGCGACGATGTCACCACCCCGGCCCGCCCGGCTAAAACCATCAATCTTATCTGCAACTTGCATTTAATATGCATGCAACTTTCCAGATGCTGTCACCGCGCGACGACGATGACGACGATAGTCATCTCTGCATCAAGTGCAACGCCACCATCATTGGCCTTGACAACTACGTCAAACACAGAAAGCAGAGATGTCAGAAGAAAAATGCTACTTCGAAGTCTGACATTCCAAACATCAATCCACTGGAACCCACCTACAGTCTTGGAGCCGACGTCTTCTTCCAGTCTTTGGAGTTACAGAGTAGTGTTAAGAAATCTACGTTGGCTAGACTTACACCACCTATATCCGCTTCCAAAGTAGTTATAGACCCAAAAACCACGCTAGCTGAAGCCTCAACTTCTAGGGACCTACCAAGAATGAGTCCTCTAGAGAGTAACCTAGGCGGAGAAGACTGGATTGGTGGCCATAGTTTAAGAATAGGTATGAACGAAGATAATCAGACAAAATTAATAAATGCAGTGGCCAGTATTAGTGGCACAGTCAAGAAAGATGTTCCAACTACCTCTTATAATATAGAAGGGTTTAACGACTTTAAAGCAGATGAAGATTTTGAGGACTCGGAAGATTCAGAGGATGATGATGATGACGAAGCTCATGCTGCTGGAGGCAAGTGGAAACCTCCACCAAATTATACGGGAGGAAAATGGCGACCTGCATCACCTGAACATGAAGACTGGGATATAAGAGATGAACAGGAGCATATGGGTGGTAAATGGAAATCCTTTATTACAAATGAACGTGATGATGATTATGATGCCCCACCACCAGGGCACACCAAAGGTAAATGGGTACCTGGTGCACACGAAAAAACACAAATAATGCAACCAACTATACAGACAAAGGGAACAGTACAATACTGGTGCGGACCTTGCAACCGACGCTTAGGTTCAAAAGCTATATATGATAAACATTTAATGTCAAGCCTACACATGAGAAAAGTACTGCCGGAACATGAATTGGAATTCTCTGGACATTTGGAATCCTTGAAAAATGTGGTGGAAAGACGTGCCATTCGTCCAACACGATTTTTGAATAGCACTCATTCACAAAGAAAGAAGTCACGCCTGTCGGGAAAATTCAATATGAAGATTCAATATAAAAAAAAAAAACGAAAATCTCTGTTCGTACATTGCTGTGGATGTAAATCTCGCGTGAAACAACATCTAATGGGAAAGCACTTGATATCTCATTATCATTTCAGAAAAGCCAGTGATACACAAAGTAGTGTATATCAGCAGTTGATTCTAGATAATATAGATGCTATTGTTCATCAGTCACCATTTCAATGTAGCCCGTGCAAATTTTATACTAACTGGCTCTCAAATTTTATGCAGCATTGGTATTCTGAAGAACATGAGCAGAAAATGGCTGCAACAGATGGTAGATACTGGTGCTCGTTTTGTAAACACGAATGTGAAACATCTCAAGAAATGTCACAGCATATGTCGAGCTTGGAGCATAGTGAAGTGGTTGCAGTTATTAATAGATCAATGCCTATTATTATACGAAAGAAAAGCGTCTTGAGATGCCAAACTTGTAATCTGGAATTCCGATATAACATTGAGATAAAACGGCATTGTCAGAAAACTGGACATACCTTGGCTTATACGGCTACTGAAAACTATCAAGACCTTCATAAATGTCAGCACTGTAAAGTTAAATTTAAATCTTCATTGTCACTCGCTGCACATTTGAAGACTATACATAAACAAAAAGCATTTTTTTGTTTGGTCTGTTCAAGGTCTTTTAACACCTCAGAAGAAGCGAAACATCATCGTCAAACATCAGAACACAGAATAAGAAAGAAAGAGATATTAAAGGAAAAAGGTTTGATTTCGAAAGATTTGACTAAAAAGTGTCCACACTGCAAAGACGAATTATTTTTAAAGAATATCTTGGAACTAAAGGATCATATTAGAAGAGTGCATCCACACATTAAAAGAAAGCAAGTACTTTGTATTGTATTTATACCAAATAAAAATATTTTTAGTATTTAGGTCATACTTACTTATATAATTTATTTTTTCAGATGCCCCAAATGCGGTATGTCGTTTGTATTATCGCAAGAAGTTACCCGTCACATCAGAAACAATGCTTGCCAATTTCATAGTGTCAGTCCTCCAAACGCTTCCATAATATGGAACTGCAGTCAGTGCATCTTCACAACTGACTCGCAGGCCGAGTGTTTTTTTCACGAAGTCTTGCATTCAGACCCTATCCAAGATGTCCGCAAAGTCGGCAACAAAGAAAAAGTGTATGAAAAGTATTTTTGCCCGATTTGTCAAAAGGCATTTAAAAAAGCGTCTTTACGGGAGCATTTGAGATTACACACGTCTGAAAGACCATTCGTCTGTGCTACATGCGGAGCCAATTTCACTAGATTGACCAGTTTAGTTAATCATAACAACAGTCAGCATAAGTTAGAGACATCTGGTGCCCAAACTTCACAGGCAGAGGTTACAGACAGTGTTGATACGAAGACATTAGACTGGAAGTGCGGTAAATGTCCGAAAAGCTTCGCCAACAGGTGAGTGCAATAATTCTAATATAGATCATGTTTATCCATATCACTGATCTCCAGACTCGTGTCGGGAGAACGCAAGTGCATTAGAAATAATATGCGGTGAGTAGCTGCCATTAATTTGCGATAAAGAGGCGCGTGCGCAGCGGATGCGTGCATGTCACCTGTCTCACAACTCCTTCACAAATATCGGGAAACATTCATAATTTGACAAGACCGCTTTGATTATGCGGCGGCGTGCGACATGTATACCACTGACGCTGTGTTGCCAGCGTTGACGTTTTTATACGTCGAGGCAATAAATTCATGCCCGGATGCCCGGTATTTTGAGCACTGTTGGATCAAAATATTAGTCAGAAAGATGGTGACATTTGAGTTTTATTGTCGGCACGTGTTGCCGTGTAATGTATTACGGATTTGCAGTATCATCGTTCGATTTGAATCGCAGTCGGTTTGTTGTTGTATGCTATCGTAATGAATTAGTTGAGAATAACTACTTAAATATATTCTGGATTATAGCACCGCAGTAATTTCGAATACGACACGTGGAAATAGTTCAGGAGACTCTTTGAACTAGTCTGATCCTTTGACGAAATGCATGATTGCATGTTTTGTTTTTTGTAGATATAAAATACGCTATTTACATGTGAATAACATAATAAATTCAATTATCTTGTCTTAACTGTAGTGTAAGCGATATGAGGATATTTTTTTCTATTTCATTCACACGTTAACTTACATTGTCAAAGTTTTCATACGGATCCCTGATGTTTTGGAAAATATTCTATCGATTATATTAATCAGGGATGTAGGATTCTAATGGTAGAAGAATTTTTGATTTCACTCCTGAAGTTTCGGAGCCTATTCATTGCAAACAAACAATCATATCTTTTCTCCATATGTATAATACTAGTCGTGATCAAAGAAAATCTATAAGTTAGTAATTATAAAAAAAAATGATTACTGTGTGGCAGACTCTGAATTTAATTCAAATTTAAAATTCATAAATCATTTATTCATGTAAGACATTTTAGCCACTTATGTACGTCAGATTATTTAAATTATATTTTTTTCCTACCGTTCAAATTTTCGATTATTAACTAAGAACTCTTCATTACTTAATATAAAATAAAGTCGCTGTCGCTGTCTGTCCGTCTCTATCTATGCTTAAAATCTTTAAAACTACGCAACGGATTTTGAATCGGTTTTTTTTTTATAGATAAAGTTATACTAGAGGAAGGTTTATATATATAATACATGTACACCCAGGCGAATCCGGGGCGAGTAGCAGGTGCTTTATAAATTTTTAAACTATTATACGATTATCTTCAAGCACTGTAATTTCAAATAGGATCTATGCATCGTCGTTTCCGATGGCAATATTCCGTAGACAGAGAAAGTCATAAAATAGAAATTTTGGCGCATCTTCAGGTGTAGGTAGGGGCCAGTAATTATGTCTGAAGACGTTCTTAGCCACTAGAGAGTTAAAAAAATGACAACATTTTAGAGAGACAGGTATTGTATTACTAACATTGACATACAATATTTTTAATATAGAACTGAATATCTTCAACTATCTAGCGGAATATATTTTCCCAACGATAACCTTTCGCTTAAATCATAGTACTCATAACGGATCGGTGGACTGTATGGATGTCTAAATGATGAAAACAAGTAGTTTGGAATAATAATATATTAATATGTACAATTGCGAACGACAATGATAGAATAATTGAAATGTATCAAAAAACATGACGTATAAAAAGAACTGTTCTAAAAATATAGATTTAAAAATAATAAAAGTATCAAAAGAGGTTGCGGCGGCCAGTCGCCAACAGTACTAAAAACTATGCATATAGTATTTTGTTAAAATTCTATCTGTATTATAATAGCGAAAGTTTGTTAGAACTGATTAATCTTTCACGCAGAAACTGCTGGACGGATCCGAATGTAATTTTTTACTCAAATACATTAAATTATAGGATAAATCTCAACGACCGGTGGTCTAGCGGTCTAGCACACCGCTTTACGACCGATGGTCGCGGGTTCGATTCCTCGCACGGCACGAACATTTGTATTCATGAGTATGTTATAGTTATAGTTATATTGTTTATTGTTACTGTTATAGTTATATATATATTATATATACAACTAGCTGACTCCGCAAACGTTTTTCTGCCATATATATAAAAATCGCTATTAAAAATTAGCCTATTATAAAATTATATATACTATATTTTATTATATATATTTACCTATATTAGGTAAAATTATAGGTTAGTCCTTTCCCACCACTGCCCATCAACCGCTTTCTGTTCTTACCTAATGGTTATAGAGAATGCCATATGGCATTAAGCTCGCCAACTTGTATTAAATAATAATTGATAATAAATTTAGAACATTATTTAATTTGTTGAATTTTAAATATTTTTTTTCTCAAATATTGGACATTTCAAAGTCATATTGTTAACTAGCTGTTCCCGCAACTAAAAGATTTTTAAAAAAATAAAAGTAAGCTAGGTTACTCCTTATTACATCAGCTACCTGTCAAAAAAGTCCCGTCAAAATCGGTCCAGTCATTTCAGAGATTAGCCGGAATGAACAGACCGACAGACAGACAAAAATTGTAAAAAATATTATTTTGGTGTATACCATATTTATATTCATAGGCATGTAGTAAAAAACAGTTATTTCAATATTACAAACAGACACTCCAATTTTATTTATATGTATAGATTGCACATGTGTTACCCACTCACTAACAGTTATGTCTGTTGGGTTGACTGGTAGAGATCTCTTTTGGAGATATCCACCTTTACTCACTCTGTATATATTTAAGTTTACTAATCTATTTAAAAGTGCAATAAATATATATATATAATTCAGATTAGATTACACAAACAGTATCAACAAGAGTTAATTCCGGCCACAAACCGCATGAATCAACTCGACGCCTCTATTGCCAGAAGTTTCAGCATATCTAGACAATTGCAGAACATTCTGGAGCCATTGGGGCCGTCTAACCCTGCTGATGATCTAACTTGCCTAATATCTTATACGTTATTGCCAGGACTTGCATTAATGCAGTCGCATTTGAGGCTGTACTTAACACGGTAGATCGTCCAGTTGTTTGCAGTTCGGACGTTTAAGAACATGCCAAAAAGTTATGTAGTTTGAAACGTACATTTTTGTCAACAGTTTTGCAGTTGCAACATACAGACAAAGTAATAATGTACCTTCACAACTGTAATCACGTATATGGATAGACAGAGTATTTTTTTAATGGTTGATGATTAATTGGTGATGATGATGAGATGATTGAATAGTGCCCCGTCCTGTGATTTATGCTGAATACCAGTGCAGGCTGATAAGATAAAAGTCAAATCAGTTAGCTCATCGTGAATTCACCAGAATTTTACAATGATGGTGTATAAATAGAAAGTAATGGGGTTATTAGAACATACTTATTTCTAGCAACCCCCTATACTCATGAACAGAAATATTTGTGCCGTGCGAGGAATCGAACCCACGACCATAGTCGGTGGTCTAGTGGTTTAGCACACGTAAAGCGATGTGCTTAGAAATGGTAGAGCATCCAGGTCTTGGCAGTTTGGACGTTCAATATTTTTGTCATGCAGTTTCCAACATACAGACAAAATAATAATGTACTTTCCCAACTGTAATATATAATAATCTCAGAACAATTCACACAGCGCCATCTAGACCCAAGTTAAGCTAGCTAAACCTTGTGTTATGGGTACTAAATAACTGATACAAATACGTTTTATTTTTTCGTAAATACATACATATTATATATAGAAAACACCCAGACCGATGCAAACAATCATACTCATGAATATAAGTGTTTGTGCCGTGCGAGGAATCGAACCCGCGACCGTCGGAAGTAAGGCGGTGTGCTAACCCACTAGACCGCTGAGGTCGTCGATTTTCACAACTGTAATCGCGTATATAGATGGCCAGAGTTTGTTTTAATGAAGATGATTGCATAGTACCCCCAACTGCGCAAACGGCTCACGCTGGATACCAGCGGATGATAAGATGAGCATAAACTCAGATCTAATTGATCTTGAGCCCGTTGTGATAAATCACCCATTTCAGTGGACGTTCGCTCATTTATATTTTGCTAGCTTTTGCCCGCGGCTTCGCTCGCGGTAATTTATCCCCTAAGGGGTGGATATTATCAAAATCCTTTCTCAGGGAACCCCTACGTCATTGTAGCTTTATGCATGCAAATTCTCAGCCCGGTCAGTTTAAAATTGACAAAGTTTCATACAAACTTTCATCCCCTATTTTATCCCCTTGGGGATAGAATTAATCATAATCCATTCTTACGGCCCATCTGATGGTCACCTACTCTATAGGTTCTCTTCCAAAGGTTGTCTGTAAGAGATTGCATTAGCGATAAGACCGCCTTTTGTCCTTAGTTTTATTTTTTTTATGTTTTTAATTTTGTTTGTATAACATTGTATGTTGGTGCAATAAAGTGTTATAAATAAAAAAAATCACCAGGATTTTACAATGATGTTGTGCAATGAAAGTAATGGGGTTATTAGACCATATTACTAGCAACCCCTCATGATCAGAAATGTTTGTACCATACGAGGAATCGAACCCACGACCATAGCCATATGGTCTAGTGGATTAGCACACGTAAAGCGATGTGCTAAACCGCTACACCATGGGGGCCGTCATAAATAAGTGTACCATATTAGTCAGTCAGCAATATTCATTTATACCCGATATTTACATTGCTAGCTATTCACTAGGTCTCAATAATAGCAAGTTTTTATGTACAAGTAGTGTTACTATAAAAATTATTTTAATTGAATTAAAAAGCGTTTATTATTATACTAATTTTTACATATGGTTATCTTAATCTATACATACAAATTAAATTGGAGTGACTGTTTGTAATATTGAAATAACCGTTTTTTACTACATGCATATTAATATAAATACGGTATATACACCAAAATAACATTTTTTACAATGTTTATCCGTCTGTCTGTCTGCCTATTTGTTCCGGCTAATCTCTGTAATGGCTGTACCGATTTTGACGGGACTTTTATTAGCAGGTAGCTTATGTAATAAGGAGTAACATAGGCTACTTTTATTTTATAAAAATAAAGTTAAATAGTTAGTGTTATGTAAAATGTAACATTAGTTACATTTTATATAACACTTTTTATTAAAACATATGCCATTAACGGTACAGCTTGTTTTTCGACATAGGCATCCTCTAAAGATTTCCATTCTGTCCTGTCCTTTGCTTTACGAGCCCATATTGAACAAGTTATTTTTCTAATATCATCTTCCCATCTCATATTCTGTTTACCTCTACTTCTTTTACCACCTCGTGGGTAACATTCCGTTATTATTCTTCTCCATTTCTCTATTCTCTTATCATGTGACCTATCCGTCTCAACTTTAGCACTTTATAAGTTTTTAACGCATTCTTAAAATTTGTTTTGTTTAATTATTTTTAGTTTCACTCGATCTTTTCTTTTTAAGTCTATTATACTTCTGTCCATACCATTTTGATATTTTTTTTTGTTTTATTAGATTTCTGTCAACGCCAAGGTCTAACATATAGACAAAAATTATTTAATTAATTAGTAGTAAATAATTTTTATTTCTTTGCCTTCATAGGCATTTCTTTGTTCTTCATGAGTGTGACTATAGTGATGAATAAAAAAATTGTCTATCCATATCTCTAATTAAACACAATTCCAACTGCGCTCCGTAACAACAATATGCTAACGAGACAAAAGAAATGTATATGAGCGAACTATTGTATGTAGTCCAGTGTTACATTCCCGTCCGCTGCAAACTAGCGCTGAAGGAATTTCTTGGCTGCTGTCCACCGCTGTAATTGGACATTTGAATGCTAGATGTGGCGCTTTATTTACATTTTTATGTGGTGTCTCCCTAACTAAATCTAATTCATCGTGGTCAGGAACATACTTATCTGGGAGTAACACAACATTTCTGGCTTAAAAAAGAACATATTGTTAGTTTGTCGTTTGTTTTTATTTCCGAGTAAGAGGAAGTCAACTGTATTTTTATTTGTATTTTCGTTTATTACGCAACTCATAATAAACGAAAATAGAGCGAAATTTCGGCGTTTCTAATTTTTTCTTGAACCGAAACGTTTCGCTCTTCAAGTATAGATGGCGCTGTATTTATTACTATAATTTTTATTTTCACTTTGTTTATAACCATATATGAATTAAATTATTGTTATAATGAGTTGTGATCATTGTTTTGAATACTTACTAATGTAAAGGAAGGAATCATAATATAAAAATACTAGAAGTTTGTTGGATGTTTACCATAAACAGCCAAAGAATGTACCAGTGATGGATGAAAAAGATTAATGAATTTAATATGGTCGTAAGACCTTACCAAATGTATTATTACTAAATATATATTTATTATTATATTAACTATTGTCTAATTTCAGAACGACCCTGCGGAAACACGAATCAAAATGTGGCAATATGGGTCAAAAATGTCCACACGATGAATGTACTTATGTATCATCCAATTTATCCAGGTATGTTTTTAATTTTATATGTTGCAATCATAATAGTAAAATATTTAAGATCATTTTTTTAAACAAATATAAATTTGTGATTACTGCCATCTAGCGGTCATCGTGATAACTATATATATATAGCAGGTTGATTGTTCCAACTATGCTTAAAAATAACTTTACATTAGTTTTATTCGCAATGGAAAGATGGCGCTGTACATATTATTTGTGATAAAATTATGACAATAGATACTTTTAATTTTTTTTTTCTTCGACTATGTTATTTCTTTTCACTTTTATAGACATCGGCGAGCTCATGGGGATGAAGTGAATAACCATCAGTGTCAACTATGCACGTTTAAAACGAATCACTCGAGCCACCTGAAGAGGCATATGCTATGTCACAAGGGAGTGAAACCTTATGGTTGTCCTCACTGCCAATTTATTTGTGGTAGTTTGGTAAGTAGATAACAGATGGCGTTGTATATACATAAGTCACTATATCTACATTATGAAATCATTGTTAAAGATTCTTATTTAGTACAGATTATAGTGTACAAGTTAAGGGATTATGTATTGATTATGTCACTTTTTACAAGTTAGATTTTAACTGTCAGTTTCGAATAATAATAATAAAAACGGAAAATTATAGATTGTAACCGGTTTTTTTCGAGAATTGTTAGCAACTAAGTTAAGCCCCAGTAACAATAATGTATACTTTTTTCTTTACTGAATCGTCTTTAGAGCCAATAGGCACTGACAAGAAAATCAGCTGTTACGCTTCTCAAATGAGCTTGTACGATTACATAAATCAAAAATACAAATTCATTTGTTATTTTATTATTCTGTTCTGCATTTAACTTAGCCTAACTTAAAAAATAGTGCGTTTTTTATTATTATTTCTTTATATTGAAGAAGCATTTTTAGGCTCATATTTGGAAATTATAAGTGGTTTTTTGTTTTTTATTATTAGTTTTTAAAGGAGCATATCCGAGTCTCATAATTGGGAATAATACTTTTTGCTTATTGAAGGAGAACCTCCACAGGCACTAGTCCCTTTTTATTAAAAGAACATATCCTAGGCCCATACTTGAGAATTATAAGTGGTTTTTCGTTTTTTTATTAAAGTCTTTTAGTAAAAGAGCATACCCTAGTCCCATACTTTTGATTATACTTGTTTTTTTTTTATAACTTAAAGGAGAACCTCCGTAAACACTGCCGGCGGCTGCACCCCGGGCAGCCACTCTACCGGTGCGGTCACTGCGAGTTCCGCAGCGACCTCGCCGCACAGTTACGTCTGCACCTCGCCACGGGACACCCGGACCAGTACGACACACACGCAGCACTCGCACACGTCAAGCGACACCTCATGACCCCGCAGTATAAGAAACAAACCGATGTCGAACAGTGGCGTAGTTAGGTAACCAAGGGCTCTGTGGCAAATAAAAAAATGGGGCCCTACAATACAGTTTTATTAAAACATAAACATATTGATTGAACACTGCCAACCCACAGAAAGAATTTAGGGGAATTCCGAAGGTATAACTTCCGAATTTCTCTCAACTGAGTTGCCATGATTAAAGTCGTGTTGCAACTTGTCATATTTATTTTGAAAATGGAAGAAATTTTCAAAAGTTCACTTCGATCGTGATTTTCTGGTAAAGGTTCGAAGGCCCCCTGAGCTTGAGGGCCCCGGGGCACTGCCCCGCCTAGCACCTAGGTAGCTACGCCACTGATGTCGAATTAACAGCCTCGTTGATCTAGCGATTTTCGACACAGATAAGAATTTTTTTTTATGGATGATAAAGAAATGGTGCACCAGCCTGCGCTAACGGTTTACGCTGGCGAGGCACCAGTGAAGAATGATAGAATGAACATGAGGTCAGGTCAGTTAGCTCATGACAAATTCACCAGGAATTTATCACGATGGTTTCAAGGGGGAACCGCGTGGAGGTCAACCTGACATGGTACATTGCAATAAGATCATCAGTCCACATTACTAACAATCCCCTTTCCCCCAGATATTATAATTGATACTAGATACTACCACAGATAATATAATATATATATTTCTACACTACTAGATATTTCTCAGTTCAGCCAAATCTGGTAGCAGCCTGTCACTGCAGCTTTAGATACACGTTCTAGAATAAAACTATATAATACTAGCTGTACCCGCAATTTCGTCTGCGTGGAATTTAACTTTATTTTTCTAAAAAGTAGTCTAAGTTACTCCTTATTACATCAGCTACTTGCCAAAAAAAGTCCCGTCAAAATCGGTCCAGCTATTTCAGAGATTAGCCGGAACAAACAGACAGACAGACAAAAATTGTAAAAAATATTATTTTTGTGTATGTACCGTATTTATATTCATATGCATGTAGTAAAAAAACGGTTATTTCAATATAACAGATACTCCTATTTTATTTATATGTATAGATTATTTTATTTGTTTGATTTGATACCCTTTTGGTATATTTTACTTTATTCTTTGGATGGAATTTACTGCAGTTCTATACAGGTCAAGTTTTAAGATTGTAGAAATTTCGCTAGTATACCGCTTGCTAGTATCCACTACCTACCTACTTCTGGTTAATTCGTTTATTAGTTCATTAAAAGCAATTACATATTTCAATGATGTTTGTTTGAATTTATTTAATTGCTTTTAGCGATTACTAGACTAAGTAGTAGTTTTTTTTTTTAAGAAATACAGGGTTATTTATGTCCTTGTACCTTGTACTTAATTGCTAAGTAAGTAATTATTAGTTTTAAGATTTAAATGTATTAATAACAAGCCTAAGAAAATAAAAGTAACTAAAACATAATCATTTCGTCTGTCATTCAAAAGTTTATGTAATTGTAACTCGTGTAGCTATTATTATATTTGATGTAACATTCCAAAGAGTAAAATATCTACACTTAATTCACAACATATTAAAGCGAAGTGGTTACACGTTGTAATAAAACATTAATTTACTGTCATTATTTATATTCACAAATATTCTGATAGATTTTCTTATCTTATTATGTTTACCGCCATCTAACAGTATCAAAGCAATTCATTATAAAATACTGAAAAATTCAGACTATCATATATAGATGGCGTTAGTAGTAAGATTACGAAGGGTAAAGCAACACTATTGAATTTACATCTATATACACAATATACACAATCTAAATTTGTATATAATAAAACTTATATCTAGAATTAACAATATTAGCGGAAATTAGAAAATTCTATTTTAGGTTACACTTGCTTGTTTATTATTTTTTCATATGGCAAGTTTTGGCTGTTTCCAATTGTCAACTTGACAGCTTGTTCCAACTTCTGCCACAACCCACCAACCAATCAGAGGCAAGTCGTGTGCCTACCCAAGCGAACGTATAGCGAGGGAAAATAAATATTCTGCCGAAAGGTATCGACTACGCGTAATGTTCTTAGTGGTTTTCTCTGTATTATAATCGATCAACCGCCCAAAAATAAATACAAATATTTTCTTATAAGAACGGCTGAGCTGTTTTAAATTAATTAAACTGTTACATAATTAACTTGTGTAAGTTTGGTGTAAGACGATATATATTCTCGCAAATCGTGTGCAGTGTGAAATTTTGAACTGAATATTATGACTGATTGTTTACACGTTTCGTAAGCTGAAAATCTATTGAAATTCACAATGTCCTTGAAGGTGAGTCTTTGAAATATTTATTTTCATTTATTGTAATTCTTAAAATGTTTGTATTCTACAATAAATTATATTATTTGATAATTACATTGTAGAATGTATTCAATTTTATTTTTTCATATTATATATGCAGTAGGTAGGGTTGTATCCTGATTATCATATTTAGTACCTGGGTAGAATAGTACTGCATGATTGTAATATTCAGAGTAGCTGATTTATTATTTTTTCTTATAATATATAAAATTCTCGCGTCATAGGTTTCGTGTTTATACTCCGAAGCTTGGTTTTGATAAAATTTTATATGTATATTCAGTAGGTCTGAGAATCCGCTAGTATCTATTTTTCATACCCCCAAGTGATAAGGGTTGTCCACCAATTTTACTTTTTATAACGCAGCATTAAATAATATATACAATCCTAAATTTTCACCCTTCTGTCATTCAGCACTTAGGGGTATATATATTAGTTATCCCTAAGTGTTAAGGGTCGCTTTATTTTTTCATTTTTGGCGCGACAGCTAGTTACTTTATAATATTTTGAATTTGCTTATATAAAAATATTGCTTAATATTTTACTAGCTGTGCCCGCGACTTCGTCCGCGTGTTATAGTAGCTCTATCATATATTAGTATTTAATAAAAATAAAACAGCCTTAAAAATAACATTCAATTTTCTAGCTTCAAAAATGACGATTCTTCCATACAACCTTTCATCCCCCTTTTTAACCCCTTACAACCCTTTTTGCGCATTAAAAAGTCCTTTCTTAGGGTTTAGACTATCTGTGTACCAAATTTCATTAGAAATAGAAATAGAAATAATCTTTATTCAAATAAACTCATTACAAGCACTTTTGAATAGTCAGATTTTGATTCTACCACTCATTCGAAATGTAGATTGATCACAAGAAGAATGAGCAAGAAACTTGTGTGTTTCTTGTGTTGCTCTTCTCTGTTTCATTGCTCTTTTTCTTCATTTAAATTGGTTCAGTAGTTTTGATGTGAAAGCGAGACAGGCAGAATTACTTTCGCATTTATAATATTATAAGTATGGATTATCTTGATGTTATTATAATGATAGGTGATTGATTTATTATCAACAGGTAGATATACTAATGAAATTTTATTTAATCATTTGTCTATTTATAGAATATATTTGCTTTATTATTGAGTAAATAATTTGTATTTGATTTTATACTGTAATAACAAAGATATGTTTTTATACAAACCTTTAATATTTTATTATTATTGTGTTGATTGTACAAATTACAAGTATAATAAGGAATTAAGTTATGACTACACACAGTATGAGAAATATTTTAATATGTCACCATGATTTTCTGTGATATCCTTTCTGTATTCTGTATTTTGAAATATTTTATGTGGCGCAATGTTTTTTTATGTTGTCAGATCTATATCTAGATTCTCAATCTATCGGATATTCTCTATTTCTTTCTTCAAATACATGTAGGTACCATGTGGATTACCAAGTTCCATCATGTGGACCATTCACTAGTTTACTACTTGGCTAACAAAGAAACAGAACAGTATTTATTGACTCATACAATGAGAATGCCAAAAACAACAATTTACACACATTACATGTATACCTTACAGTCAATTTGTAAGAATTAATTTCTTCCAAACTGACTCTGTAATAAGATTAAAAAACATATATGAACAAGCAAAACTTGTTTTCTTTCTTATTCATATCATGACTACTTTCTTTATGTTGATACTAGAAAGAAAATATTATTTTCTTAAAATATACAAGCATTATTATTATTAAAATCAATAAGACTCTTTTGATTTTTAAACTTTATCTTAGTATTAATAATATCTTTAAAGTAATTACTAATAACTTTATTATAATTGTTACAAGTACTATAGGTAAAGCTATCTTCAAAAAGATATACAATCTTTTATTATTTTTTGGAGAATTTATTTATATATGAATTAAAAAACTTTAAACATGTGTTATAGATTTTTTATATGTAGTGATGTCAAATTTCACATTGTTATTTTGCTGTTTTGTGTAATCCTGACCTATCAATGAGTATAGGTATTTAATCTATTCTAAATTAGTTGTGAAAATGAAAATTCTAGAACCCAATTATGTCTTTTCAACTATCTCTTCTCCAAACTTATCTTATTCATTCTTTATGTGATGAGTTTGCATTCCAATGAATAGTAGGATAAAAAAATATATGTAGAAAATGCTGCTTATCCTATTTATTGGGAGTAGCGTAATATGTTTTTCTCTTCCATTCATCCCTGCTCGCAGTCATCTCGTTATTCACTCCCTTTCTTACCATATCATCTTTCACACAGTCCATCCATCTCTTTTTCGGTCTTCCTCTACCCTTATAACCATCCACATTCATTCACGGGTGCACCATTCCATTATATTAATAATATTATAAACGCGAAAGATTGTGAGTATGGATGTTTGTTACTCTTTCACGCAAAAACTACTGAACGGATTTTAATAAAACTTTACGGTAATATAGATTACACATACATATAAAAAATATAGGCTATAAATTCCACTCACAACAAAGGTCGACTTATCAATAGAAGAGATCTCTTCCAGTCAACTCAAAATAGTGGTACGTAAAAATTAGTGCAAAACATAAATACAATATTTTAAAAGATATTATCTAAATTGGGCGAAATATAAAGATAAATGACATGTATGTGTGGTGCAGACGAAGTTGCGCTGGTCAGCTAGTCATACATACAATCAAATCGTCTTTGTATGCAATTTTTTATTAATATATCTGCTAGATTTTTTTTCTCGGCCGGTGTAGGTATGTAGGTTATATTTAGCTCGGCGGGGTCTGAACTCAAACCAGTCTGGATGGAGTCAGTGAACCGCGCATCTGGCGCCATCGTGACATTTTCCTGCGAAGCCTTCCTTTGTTTTGCTCTTTCGTTTACCTACAAATATAATGTTTTTATAGAAAAAAACTTAATATTTATAGCGCTCATAAAATTATTTGATTTAAATACAAAATAATTAAAATGTTGAAAAACGAAAATATTTTATGTAATACAAATACAAATACATTTTTCTCTATTTTAGCCGCTTATGAGCGTAAAATTTTTTGTATTAATATTTTTTCCCTACCGTCCATTTCATCGTATACATATTCCATCGAGAAGAACTGACAATAAACTAAAGTTTTTTTATAGCCAGATTTTATCATCGTACTTATGTAGGTGTATCTATCTAATTATCTAATTCACAAATATAGTTATTTTTTCCTTGAAAGAACAACAAACCATTTGACAGCCTCGGTGGTCTAGTGGTTTAGCACACCGCTTTACTATCCGATGGTCGTGAGTCCGATTCCTCTCACGGTACAAACATTTGTATGATTGTTTGTGTCGGTCTGGGTATTTTCTATGTATAATATGTATTTATTTACAAAATAAAAATGTATCCATGTATTTATATCAGTTGTCTAGTACCCATAACACAAGCTCTGCTTACCGTGGGACTAGTGTCAATTGTCCTGAGACATTATTATTATTATTATAAATAAAGGCTAGACAAAGGCTAGACACTCACAAACTTTTGTATTTATAATAGTACATTTACTACTAAACCCTCTCCTCCGCTCGTCTCCCTGGTATGCCAGAGAAAAAAAATATCCCCCTGTCTCGTCTGGTTAAGTTGGTTGACATGAATAACTCGAGATAAAGAGAACGTATAATTTATTCCCCGTTTATTACTGTCGCAGTAAACGTCAACATAAATCTGGACTGAAACTGGAAGTCTAGGACAATGTTAGGTCAGCTGAAAATATCTCGTCCATCCCCACCGCCTATGCCTGGATTTAGGTCTAGACAAACTCGTTCGGAAACCCGTTTTGACACCTCCGTCTCGTCTCGATATATCATTCAAGGTACTGTGTCTTTATTAGAAATACTAGTGCTATACTGCAGTTTTGCGTTAGCTTTTACACGAATTACAACACATTGGGGATTTTTACAATCTTCTAAATATATTTCTGGCGTCTATGGACTACGGTTTACCATCAGATGGGTCACATGCTTGATGTACCTACATAGTTTTTTTTTAAATGATCTTGGCCTGTCTATACTTCAGCAAGTTCTATAATAGAACGTGTATCTAAAGCTGCACTAGAATGTTGTTACGAGAATTGTCTGAGCAAGGAGAGAAACACGAGCGGTGAAGGTGAGTGTTGACTTACGACAAGGGTCCCCTAAAGCTAGGCAGTCCCCCCAATCCAAAGGCCCCGGAGGTGTGCGCGTGTACCCACACGCCTCCACAATGGAGTAGGGCGAAATAGGTCGCCCTAACCACATAACGAGATGGGGCCTGCCCTACAACATCTACAGGGCGGGCCGTCGCCGTCGGAGCTGGGGTAGAAATGCACTTGTGAATCCCCTGGCTCCGGCATAGGCGCTCGTAGGTACACCGTGTGGTTTTTGGTGAGTACAAATCTCACACACCGCCCCGCCCTCCCTCCGGCGGGGTGACGGTCTTTTGAAGATTTTCCACACGTTAAAAAAAAAAAAGGGTCCCCAAAGCTACACCCGGGTTACAAGTCCCGGGAATTGCTCGCAGTTTCCCTCTCTACCACACGAGAATCCATGGACTGCTAAGAAGTTTGTCTCTTTGACCAAGTATCCTATTTTTCTGTAACTGTTCCAAAGAGTAAAAAATATTTTCCACTCTCTGACCAAGTATACTAAATTTTCCTTAACGGACCCAAACAGCAACAATCAATTAAACAAATTACATACTTGCAATTTTTTACAACACATTGATATATTTTATTATATTTGATACATTTACAATTATAATATTAATTGTATAGATTTATCTATACAATTATTATTATTATTATATAGTTCACAAAATAATAATAATAATAATCGGTGACATCTGTGCGAATTGTGAAACTCTTTCTGCAGTTGGTTAGTTAGCGAGAGCACGAACCAGTTGCATCTGTCGACACCTACGCTCTGTCTACTACCATAATCGAGTGCTGGGTTCGATTCCCATATTTGGACAAGAGAGAACTGTATCTTGGAACTAATTTCATACAAGTTTCACCTTAAATAAATAATACATATTGATATTGTTGTTCTCTTTACCGCAGAATCTGTCAGAAACGTAAATTGACAGTATTTTCTTGTCAGTGTGATTTGAACTGACGACCCTTTGGTTGCAATTCAGGGAGTAAACCATTAAATCACGTCGCTCTCATACTCCCATACAATAAGGCAAAAAACCCTGACCATTACATTCAGTCTTACACATTAATTGAAATATTTATATTGGGCGGAGATTGTAAACTTTCTACTACGAGTTCACTAAAATATTGAATTTAAGTAACCTCGTAAAATTTCTAATTTTAACAAATGTTATTTTTTTATAATCTGAGGAATTTTTCGGATTGATGCCAGCTGCTGAGTTTCACCACCGTACCACCCGCCAGAAACTAAAATTTCCGAATTCAAATAATAATCATAAATTCCGGATTTCTGAACCGATACAATATTGAAACATTAAGAAAAAATAGCTTATTCCTTTTTAAAAGGTAGGCAACACATTTGAAATTCTCCTGCTGTTGTGGGTGCTCATGGACGGCGGTAAACACTTACCATCAGGTTCGCCGCAAGCTCGTTTGTCCCCTGTGCTATAAAAAAAAAAATGTTTTGTAAAGAGTAGTTCAGTAGTTGTATCGTGAAATAGTAAGAAACATCCATACAATAATAAATAATAATAATCTCAGGACAACTCACACAGCGCCATCTAGACCCAAGTTAAGCAAGCTGAAGCTTGTGTTATGGGTACTAGACAACTGATACATATACATAGATTTTTTTTTTGTAAATAAATACATATTACATAGAAAACACCCAGACCGATACAAACAATCGTACTCATCAATACAAATGTTTGTGCCGTGCGAGGAATCGAACCCGCGACCATCGGTCCTAACGCGCTAGACCACCGAGGTCGTCAAAGATAAATAGTTATCATGTTCATAGATCAAATACTCTAATATTCTCATACCACTAAAAAATCTCCCAATAATATTCTCATACCACTAAAAAAATCTCCCAATAATATTCTCATACCACTAAAAAAATCTCCCAATAATATTCTCATACCACTAAAAAAATCTCCCAATAATATTCTCATACCACTAAAAAAATCTCCCAATAATATTCTCATACCACTAAAAAAGTCTCCTTTATTTATACGGACGAGAATGATTCTTTAGATTACTTTAAATGAAGTAATTGATAGTAAAAATGAGTGGATTACGACAGGCACCGGTGACCTATATACTGAGTACTCCCACTGGGGATGTGGGTAGTGGATACACAACTTTGTTAGTCAATTTTTCAGTACAATGATTCATTAGTTGACAAAACACAACGATGTGCTCTTTGCATCTCAGTTAAGTTTCCTGTCTATAAACTTGTAATTGTATCGTACCAGTATATGATAAACCTTATAATAATAATAATAATCTGACGGCCTCGATGGTCCAGTGGTTTACACCGCTTAACTGACGATGGTCGCGGGTTCGATTCCTCGCACGGCACAAACATTTTGTATTCATGAGTATGATTGTTTGTATCGGTCTGAGTATTTTCTATGTATATATTATTATATTAATAATCAATCCTATTTATTTCTTCGATCCGTAGTTCTTACAAATAAAAGTAAAATGTAGTTAGTATATTTTTTTCTTATGATCTATGTATGTATCTATCTACATATCTTCTGACTAGCCAGGGTCCTTAGCCCAGGGTCTTATTAGTGATAAGCCTTATCATTAATAAATTTACGCAGAAGAATTTTAATTAATCTTTTATTCATCCGAGCGTTTACAAACAAGTGGCGGAAGTCTGCTTGCTTATTCGAGTTACTCTAATCTCTGTATTTAAATTAAGGCAGAAGGTCGAACATGTGTGGCGAAATTTAATGTTTATCGTACTAATTTATTAATGAACTGTCTGGTCCCAATGAATAAGCTAATTTAAATATTTTACCATCATCTACTAAAATTTAATTGAGTTTGTCATAGTTTTACTTGAACCAAGCTATACCCGCGGTTTCTGCCGCATGCAATATGATATTCTGATGTATAATATATAGGCTATAAATTTCAGATGTGTCAGGTGTTAGTAAAGATTGATCAAAATCAGTTCATTAGTTTTTGCGTGAAAGAGTAACAAACAACCATCCATACATCTATCCATTCATATGTGTATCCATCCATACTTACAAACTTTCGCGATAACATTGGTAAGATATTTAACAATGATCTACCAAAATTTACTTGAGTATAAAGTTTTATTAAAACTGTAAAGTTTTATTGTTAATATAAAATAGTTTTGTTAAGAGTTAGTAGTGGTAGTTAAGTAATAAGTAACATAATCTCTGTAACATGCCTTAGGCAGTATTGTATAATTATAGTAATCAGTGGTTAACGTAGTGGGTGACACATTTGTTAAAATTTATTACTAAATAGCCATAAGTCATATATATAATGTGTAACTGTTTGTTGACCTAAATAAATTAAAAAAAAAAAAGCGCTTCAAAAATTCATCGCTATATGGCATATAAAATCATAATTGTAATCGTCTGATTAAAATAAAAGTCAATAAAATTGAACTGATAAAGTTTAATTAAGATCCGGCCAATCGAAGACAAATATACCGAGACAAGGTTGAGGTCGTATGGTCACGTAATGAGACGAGAAGAGTCATATGACTAAAAAATACTGAACCTTAACACCGGGCCAAAGAGACGAAGTTGACCTTTACTAACTTGGCAGTACGTTATCAAGAACTACCTGAAGAAAACTGAAATAATCAACTCGACGATCAAGGACAGATGTGCCTGACAAAGGACTAGGAGAGGTGACAAATGAAATTGGAAAAGTCTAGGCAGAGAGAGAGGGATAAAGTTTAATAAATAAAATCTATTTCACAGATCATTAAACGTAATCTATTTAGTAACCTAAATATTATATACTATACAGCCATAATCAAGTAAATGTGTGTGTTCTACCGAATATACAACGGACTGTGTTCTAAGGAATTGTTCGACATGATGCCTACGGCTACCTTTTACCATCGCACCGCTCGCCTTCGACAGGGAATTCATCCCCACACGCTGGAACCTAAGTGGTCTCGGGCAGTGCGGTTTCAGAGGAGCTTCCTCCCGTGTACACTTACATTGTGGAATGAACAACCTGCCGAGGTTTTCTAACGAGACTACAGCATGGGGTTTTTCAAGTAGGGTATATTAAGAAAGAAGTTGTTGTTGGGGTTTTTTAAGAGATATAATACTCTATTAAGGTTTCTTAAGGGTCGGCAACGCGCACGTAACACCCTGGTGTTTTATACGTCTGTAGGCTACCGTAACCATTTACCATCAGATGGGCCATATGCTTC
Organism: Achroia grisella; assembly: GCF_030625045.1. NCBI lineage: Eukaryota > Metazoa > Arthropoda > Insecta > Lepidoptera > Pyralidae > Achroia > Achroia grisella. Next base: position 923,854 of record NW_026712653.1, on the reverse strand, counting down.
TTTACCACCGTAGTGGTATAAAAAATCTCTTGGTAGGTGAATGAACTCGCAGTTACAGCTTGTTGCCATGATCCAATAACGTAACGACCTGTAATTCTAATTTTTATACAACCTCGAACGTTCTTATTTCTATACCACCTCGTGACGTTAGCAGAGCAGTAGGTTACCGAGTTCTGACCCTGACCCGTGACCTACCGACGTGTGTACTCTGCTTATATAACATGAAACGCTAATGAGTTGATAAAATATCTTTTAGAATTCTTTATGGTATCGGAAAACGATGGATATTTGATGGTGCGTTTTTTAATAACATTTATGTTTATACATTTGACAACAATCTTTTGACGGCCTCAGTGGTCTAGTGGTTTAGCATACCGCCTTACTTCCGATGGTCGCGGGTTCGATTCCTCGCACGGCACAAATATTTGTATTCGTATGATTGATTGTATCGGTCTGGGTGTTTTCTATGTATAATATGTATGTATTTACGAAAAAAAATGTCTATCTATTTGTATCAGTTATCTAGTACCCATAACACGAGCTGTAGCTAGCTTGAGTCTAGATGGCGCTGTGTGAATGCGACTTCAGTCTGAGGGCACCGCTAGGGTTTAGGGCCCTTAGAACCTTAGCTCAGGCTGTTATAATTTCGATCCCCGTTTGAATTGGACGGGGGTTATATTAATTTATCACGGTGTTGCTTGTTATGTAACCGCCATATTTAGCTGACCCTTAAGTCTCTTTGTAAATATAAAGTTTTTTTAACAATTGATTTCCAACTTATTAATAATTTTATGCTCTTATATACTAAAATATGTATATACTAAGCACATGTAGTGGCGTTCCGACACACTTAACTCGTGCAAGTGTTGTTAAATTTATCACGGTGTTGCTTGGTGTGTAACCGCCATATTTAGCTGACCCCGTGTTATCAAATACTAGTTTTCCTATACGAAACCTCGGTTATAGATTGTTTGCAAAGATAATTGATGTCACGCGTGATTCTGTCGTATTCTTCAAGGTAGGCAACAAATGACGGCAACTGTGACGGTATTTATAGGTACCTGTTAAGTTATATTTTACTAGCTGTTACCCGCGACTTTTTCCGCGTGAAATTAAAGTATAAAATGTTGCCTTAAATATATCCTTATATAATTAGTTCACTAGAGAATGCTCGTCAAAATCGGTTCAGACGTTTTAGAGATTAGAAAGAACAAACAGACAGACAGACTACAAAACTATTTAAGTATATTAAAACAGCTGTTTAAATAATAGATATATAATTCCAGTTTAACATATTATTATATTACAACCAATAATTATTTGAAATAAAGACATATATTGAAGTTTTTCCAGTTTTACAAGACAAAGGATGTTTTCTTCTCGACTTTTCATATATTTTTTTTTGTTTTTTTTATCCGTAATGGAAAGGCAAAGAGTCTTATCCCATACAGCCGTTGTCTTTGGTATCATTTCTGTATTTTAATTTCTTTTTTCCTTCTTCAGATATCTTCTACTGTGGAGACAATATATATCTCAACCGACAATGCCCTATCTTGGTATTTTCCCGTTTTGATCTTAAAGTTTTATTTAAAAAAAAATTACTTTGACATCTGAAGAATTGAATGACATTGACTTCTAAAGATGTATGTCAAATTAACGTAATATTTAGAAGGTAACATTTAACATTACAGATTATATTAATCCAATAAATATCTATTTTAAATATATGTATGTTTTATACAAAATAAATTATAATTAACAAATAATGTTACAATATATTAATTGTTATGGAACGAATATTCGAATGAAATCAAAAATCATTCATCTATAGAACATTTTAGCTATATACTATTAATACTATTGCCATGCACGTTTTTTTTTATTGGGTTGTTAGGGCTATTGTCAGATGTTTGTAGCACCTGTAGCACTGCGACCTACATAGATCTATTGTGCTCGCCCTTTTTCAAAGTTCGCTACCTAGACCCGTCAGGGACAAGAATTGAAGGATATTCTTAGGAGCGATGGTTTTTATCTCCTCGGGAAAGAGTGTAAACTTTGCAAAGGAGATATTTCGTTTATGCATGAGTGGGCTACAACCACATAGGATGTGAAGCGGCGTTTCCTCTTCAGTTTGGCAGAATCTGCAGATTCTTGTCGTGCATGCACGTTTGTCATGTAAGTAATTCGTAAGTAATAGACTTTGCATATTTTTTAAATTTATTTAAAGGTATCCTTTTGGTATCTTTTTGTAAATATTTATACCCATTCCCATAAAAGACCTATTTGCACGAGGTATAATTAACTTTTTTGTAATTATTTTAAATTTCGAATGCGACCGTGATTTGTTTTAAGAATAAAAAATATTGAATAGATGTGAAAATACCATCATTGCGTTTTGTTTAACTCTACAAATATTGAACTATGATTTATACATAGTTTCGATACATAGCTTCGACTTTTCCTAAACTATACTTTAAAATCGCAAGTTTAGTATACATGTTCCTTTAGCTATCATTTCTCATATTGTCACCATCGACACACATTTTTTTTGTAAAATTCTCTCTAACCATACTGTTTAGCTGTGTATAATGTTTTTCTAGTAATTTCTGCGGTTCTCACTCATTACAATAAAGTGGTGCAAGCTATAATTATGTACTTAGTGTATTAACAAAAAGTATCTTTGTTAGTTCCACGTGTAACGACTGTATGTGTAATTGCCTATATTACTAGGTGTAATATAAGCATAATGATTATTGTATTCCATTTTCTTCTATGCAGACACTTCTGTTTTACTTTCTTGACCCTCGTAAACAGAGCAGTAATGGCTTAATAAAGGTTTGGAGTCGGTTGTGTAGTGGTTTAGCTCACCGTTTTTTTATTCATGGAATGATATTTTCTATTTACAAAAATAATGCATATATATGTATCTATAAATAATAATGTACCTAGCTTGGGAAAAGAGTACTGAGATATTATTGTTATAGAGATCATCTATAACTTGCTGGTACAGTCCCGCTGTAGAGTTAGAGTTTCAGAAAAGACTTCTACTTTGTCTCTCTTGCTCTTTCTTTCTTTTGTATAGAATATATTACACTAGGCCGTCGGCTTTATGGGTTTTATTTCAAACTAGCTTTTGCCCGCGGCTTCGCTCGCGTTAATTTATCCCCTTAGGGGTGGAATTTATCATAATGCTTTCTTAGGGGATGCCTACGTCATAGTAGCATCATGCATGCAAAGCCCGATCGGTTTAAAATTGACAAAGTTTCATACAAACTTTCATGTCCTATTTTATCCCCTTGGGTAGAATTATTCAAAATCCTTTCGTAGCGGATGCCTACGTCATAACATCTACCTGCATGCCAAATTTCAGCCCGATCCGTCCAGTGATTTGGGCTGTGCGTTGATAGATCACTATGCCAGTCAGTAACCTTTGAGTTATATATATTTAGATTTACGTCTTCTGTATTTGATTGTGTAGACCCTGAGAAATAATATAGGCTACTTTTTAATGCGTATTTTAAAGGGTTGAAAGAAGATGAAAGGTTGTATGGAATTTCTAGAGCTAAAGCTTGAAACTTATTTTTAGGCTGTTGATTAAATATAAATAAATATGGCATTCAAACTATTTTACCCTCAAGGAGTTAAAATAAAATAGAGTATGAAAGTTTGTTTAGTAATTTTTAAAGCTAGAACTTGTAACTTTTTTCTTTGTCATTTTTGGGTTAGATTATTATAATTTTATTCTATCCAAGGTCATTCTAGGCGAACAAAGTCGCAGACACATCTAGTATAAATATAAATATAAAAAAAAAACAACTGTATTTGTTCATGAATAACAATAGTCAAGGAGCTTTGATTACAGCTTAGAATAATAAGCTTACAAAGCTCATTCAAGTGTAGTGCAGTGTAAAGAGGAGCCGCCGCGTCGTCTGCGGTATATCGACCGCGGCTTATAACCCTCCACGGCTTTCACGACCCTTGCAACATATCTGTCTGCAAAACTTCAACTCATGCTTAATCAAAATCCAATCTTAAACAGCAATATTAAAGTTTATTTTCAAAACTAATGAACATTAGAAAATTATAGATTTTGTGTTTCTATAGCAGAGTTCCTTGCTCTTTCTTCTCAGGTGTATCTGCATTTTTCTTTGTGTTATGGCATCCTAATAGAATGAAAGCAAATGAAAAATCATGTATTTATGTAGGACATTTTAGTCGCTTATGAACGTTAAGTATTGTATATTAATATTTTTTCCCCTAACTAATCTATATATATACTGAACTGGAGTTCAGTACATATATTCAATTAAGAAGAAATAGCAAGGAACTCAGCTGAAATTTAAAATGCAAATTTCGTGCATAATCAATTATAAGACAATAGTAAATAAAATATAGACTTTGGACAATAAATATGATGTAACAGACATTTTAAATTTATTTAGAAGTAATTCAAAATCGATGTGGAAATGGAAGGTGATTCCACAATGTAGTTGTGTGTGGAAAATATTTCTGGAAAAACGCACGCTGTAGGACCGTTTCATACATCCTGTTAGGGTTCACATCGATATTGTCGAAAAATCTGATATTTTAAAAATATTAAAAGTGGGTAGTTTCATTATTACTCGGTATCGTTAAACTAGTTGCGTATAACCCCCATTCATATCTTTGCATAAAAGGTTGATCTCCACAGGATGTGCTGGTTGTATTTTAAATTATAAAGTGAATTGTGTTAGAGACATAGTTAAATTAATGCTATATAGTTGTTATTTTATTATAATACATACTTTTACTAGTACATAGAGTTGATATATCTTACAATCCTAAACGAATGAGGCAGTATAATGAAATAATTCTATTTAAAAGTTTTTTTAAATTATAATATTCTATCATTGTAGGAATTGAAATAATTTCTATTTCTATAGATTGAACAAATAACTCATGTAACTATTGCATTTGATAGTTAATTTTAAACTTTCGTGTTTAATATACATTATTTCATTGACGTAATGATTCTAAAACCCATACCATAAATAGAACGTCTCTCTTTTGTAAAATAAATATAGTATTTATATCGGCAGCTTTACCCCATAGCAGTATGCCAATTAATGCTATGGAAATAAATAAAGGTATTTAATTGCCTCTCTCGACGTTTCGACTAGGTTGCACTAGCCGTGGTCACGAGCTGGCTGACTGTCAGGTTTAAATACCTTTGATTACATTGGCGACCAATTTTAAACACTAACGAAGTATCATCCGCAAATAACACTATATCTGCAACTTTCTCTACCATGTAGGGAAGGTCATTTATATAAATTACAAAGAGAAATGGGTCTAATATTGAACCTTGAGGAACGCCCATTTTTATATTAGAATATTATAACTTAAAAAAAACTTCATTGTAGGAATTGAAATAATTTCTATTTCTATAGATTGAACAAATAACTCATGTAACTATTGCATTTGATATCAAGATTACTTCTTGTGTTACCGGAATTTTCAAATTGAATCAGAAGGTGAAACTTCCAGTTTACCCTTGCGATCGCGTTACGTATATTCATGAAGGTCTGTTCTAAGGGAAATAGTTATTAAACATGCGAACATAATTCATACTGATTCAGAAAGAAAATAGAAATAATCATTCTTCAAATAAACTTATTTTTAGACACTTTTCATTTGCCACAGTCACAATGATATTTTTTTTTCTGAAAATAGTTAATATTTTGTATGTGGAAACTATCAAATATTGTAAGTGACAAGTTCATCACTTACATTGATCTAAAGGAACAAGTAAGTAACCTACAAGTAACACCCGTTCTTCAAGTTCATGTTGATTTTATAATGTTATCAGTTCTTTTTAGCTCGAAACCACTCCGAACTGACCGTAGATTTGACATATCATAAGAGTATGTGATAAGCCCACATTAATAAAGATATTTTGATTTGATTTATAACTGACGTAATTAGTATACAAAAACAGCGTGTTTTTTCCGCCGTCGAAGAGTCTGTAATAGACTTACGTGAATGAAGATATTTTCATTTTATTTGATGTATAACTGAAGTAATAATATAGTAGTAATGTGCTGAAGTAGTAGTAATAATATATAAAATGTTCTATTTAATAATCTAAAAGATTAGCGGAAGAGAGGAGTCGGTAAGTTTTGAAGTTATAAAAGAGTTATACATATAATTAGTGAAAATCACGGGATCTTACCACGTTTTATATTTATTTGCTGAGTTCCCGATATTTCGGTAGTCTTTCAACCACCATGATCACGGGTAAACTGTTTACTTACAACCACATTATGGAATCACCTTCCAGCAATGGTATTTCCGAACCGATACGATATTGAAACCTTCAAGAAAAGAGCTTATTCCTTTTTAAAAGGCCGACAACGTACTAGCAATTCCCCTGGTGTTGCGGGTGCTCATGGGCGACGGTAATCACTTACCATCAGGTGAGCCGCATGCTCGTTTGTGTGTGTGTGTTATAAAAAAAAAATCCCGTGATTTTTACTAATTATAAATATATAAATAATGACCGCATCAAGTTTAAAACAGTATATATGAGTTATTTAATAAAGATATTAGGATAAAAAAAATATTTTAAAGATTCTACATCAACAACAATCTCACAAAGTTTAAGTTTGATATAATTTGAATTATGTCCAAAACTGACAGACATTAATAAGGATATCATATTTTCGTTCGACGTTCGTTTCGTGGATGATTACAAGGGCAGAGGATGGCCAAAAAAAGATGGATGGACTGTGTGAAAGATGGTAAGAAAAGGAGTAAATAACGAGATGACTACGAACAGAGATGAATGGAAGAGAAAAACATATTACGACGACCACAAATAAATGGGATAAGGAAGAAGCAGATGTTGTATATTTTCGTTCGACATAAAAATTTGCTTTTGAATTTTTAAGTTAATTATTATTTATGGTATAGTTTATAGAATCCGGTTTCCTATTACGCAACGCAAGTACATAGAAATGACGTGTCGCGTGCGTGTTTAAAAATATCTGACGCTTATTCGACAAATTGTAATGTTTGACATTATTTTTATTGCTTGCAAAGAACTTTAATTATTATAATATAATAATAATCTCAAGACAATTCACACAGCGCCATCTAGACCCAAGTTAAGCTAGCTACAGCTTGTGTTATGAGTACTAAATAACTGATATATACATAGATATTTTTTTTGTAAATACATATTATACATAGAAAACACCTATACCGATACAAAGAATCATACTCATGAATACAAATGTTTGTGCCGTGCGAGAAATCGAACCCGCGACCATCGGTCGTAAAGCGGTGTGCTAGACCATTAGACCACCTAGCACGCCGCTTTACTAACTTTAATTATGGTGTAGCAAGTATTTAGTATCCATCGCCTAATTGTTAACTGTACTGCTGATTACACTATTTAGAAATATAAATAATATTTATTCAGATAATCCTAAACTAATATTATACAGCTGAAAAGTTTGTTTAGTTGTTTGAACGCGCTAATCTCAGGAACTACTGGTTTGAATTGGAAAATACTTTTTGTGTTGGCTAGTCCATTTGTCGAGGAAGACTTTAAGCTACGAGTATAACACTACGCTACGACCAATAGGAGCGGAGCTGCAATGAAAAATTTTGTAATAGGTGGGGAAATCAAACGGGTCACCTAGTTTAATATATGCACTTTTCAATAGTCATATTCTACCACTCATTCAGAACATTTATAAGATAAATAAGTAAGAAACTTGATTCTCTCTTTCGGAATGCAGACACACAAGAAACTCGGGTGAGGCTCTTTTCAAAAATGTTGTTCTAAATATATACATTAACAAGGTATAGGCATGCGACAATCAACATAGAAACCGTTACACACTCAATCATGTAATGTAATTTTTTTTCTTAAACTTCTTTTTTTTGCTTGTTCCTCGCAAGTAATGGTTTGGCGCCTTGTCTAGAAGCGTTAAGTTGTAATATCTAAATATATATAACTCAAAGGTGAGTGACATCAATCTATCAACGCACAGCCCAAACCACTGGACGGCTCGGGCTAAAATTTGGCATGCAGGTAGATGTTATGACGTAGGCATCCGCTAAGAAAGGATTTTGATTAATTCTATCCAAGGGGATAAAATAGGGGATGAAACTTTGTTAATTTTAAATCGATAGGGCTGAGACTTTGCATGCATAAAGCTACTATGACGTAGGCATCCTCTAAGAAAGGATTTCGATAAATTCCATACCTAAGGAGATAACTTAACGCGAGCGAAACCGCGGTCAAAAGCTAGTTAATAATAAGATTTTATTTAAATTGTAAAATAGATGTAATACAATTCTATCTTGTAACTCACATGTAATATTTACACTGTGATAAATCTACCATAGTTATAGAATTACTACCATTTTTGTCTACCGCTACTATTTCTGTGCTACGTACGTCGTGTACCTCGCTAATGGTGTTTCTTTGATGTGGTCTGTGAGGAGCCGTTTAAGCAATTTCCTTATAAAGTTTTTGTGCTATTTCAAAATATCCTGCTGTCTATATTATTTCCGTCGAAACACAAAACGTCGAAACAGTCTTATGTTTCGTTTTGTTCTGTTCTTTGACGTCGGTTGTTTTTTTTATAATGTCTTACTTATATTGGTTTACGGCTTTTGTAGTTTTGGAAGCATTATGACTAGAGCTGAGACATCTATTTCTAGGATATTTAAACGAATATATTTATTTATTTATATAACTTATTTATATCACTTCAATGCACAAAATACCAAGGTAAAAGTACATATGGCGGACTTAACGCCTTAAGGCATTTTCTACCAGTCAACCATAGGCTGTGCTGTATAATCAATAAAACAAAACAATAGGTTAAAAAAAAATATAGTTACCAGCTGTGGCCTCAGTTTCACCCGCCTGAAGTATATAGCCTATACGTGATTCTGATATAAGCTATATTGCTGTAAAGTTTCATCATAATCCGTTCAGTAGTTTTTGCCTGAGAGTAACAAACGTCCATCCATACTGACAAACTTTAACGTGTAAATACATATAAACCATCCTCTTGAATAGCTCTATCTATTAACAAAATCCGTTGCGTAGTTTTAAAGATTTAAGCATACATAGGGACAGACAGCGACAGCGACTTTATACTATGTAATGATTAAAATATGATTATAAGGAGATAGCTGATTTGGTTCCGAGAAAAGGAAACTCTGATCCGAATTTATAAATTCATTCGCTGTTTAATAGGTACATACATAATTGTAAATAAATTAAAATAAGATATACATATATTATGTTAATATATGCAAACATCACAAAGTCCCAAAACTGGTTCAAGCTATTAATACAAACAAAGTAAACAGAAATATTAATAGTATATTCAAACAAACTTACTCTTAGAAATTTTTGAATAGTCATGTTTTTTTTGCTATACTAATATTAAATAGGAAAGAATATTGATTTTGTCTGTAATTTTGTTTATTTAAAAAAGAAGAAGATATAAATAGATCCCTCGCAGTTGGCAATTATTTGATTGTTTATTATTTTTAAGAAAATGTGTTCCGATTAGTTTGCAATAATGGGGTTGACATGTCTGAAAACAAAAACCCCAAAATAAATCTAGATCAAATAAAAAAAAAAGAAGAAGATATACTACAGAGGGTGAAAGAAAAAACGCAGATACTGAAAATAGAGGGAAAATGTTAGTTCACTTGATACGGCACGATGATTATATTAAAATTATTATTAAAAGACAAATAGAGGGAACAAGGGGTAGGGACAACCAAGGCACAGCTATATCAAGCAAACTAAAGACAAAGTTCGAGTCGTGTCTATTTATATAAAAAATTACCGTCTCTCCATAAGCATTTTCTTCGTATTCTGTCTATTTGCTTTCTGTATATTCTGTCTTCCTTCTTTTACCCTCCATCCTATTTTATAAAAAGAGCAACACACAAGTTTCTTGCTCGTTCTTCTTGTGATGAATCTGCATTCCGAATGAGTGGTAGAATCAAAATATGACTATTCAAAATGCTTGTAATGAGTTTATTTGAATAAAGATTATTTCTATTTCTATTTCTATTTATCCGCCATACAGAAAGAATTAAAAAGCATGGTGGAAGATCGCGGAAAGTGGCAGGAGCTCCACCGACAAGAGCGTAGCTCTTAAATAATGTAAATTTAATATTGTAATGGGTGAAAACTGTGATCGGTACAGCCTATGCTGTAAATAATATAATTGACGTAGTGGAGTAACCTGAAACAGTCATGCTCGCTATAAAGTTCAAACTTGTGGCGGCGTGGTGGGCCGGGTCGATGTGCTCCCTCAAATATGGTTGAGTACAATGATGACTGCCTCATACGTCATACTCGTGAACGGATGCTGCTTGTGGGGACTGGTCTGTTCAGGTTGTGAACACTGATTAATTTTTTTGTTCTTTGTGATAGCATATGCTGGTGGTCACTCTATTCTCCCAAATTTGAATTTTAATAACTGTATTTATCATAAACATGTTCCACACTATTATTTGAAAAAAATACGAGCTGAGTTTCTTGTCAGTTCTTCTCATTTCGATATCATTCCGAACTGACGGTAGATTTGACATATCATAAGAGTCTGTAATAGACCTACATGAATAAAGATATTTTGAATTTGAATTATGAACGAATGAAATGAACAGAAAAAATATACGATTCCAAAACCAACCAACATCTTAACAACATCCATTCCAACATCTTAAAAAATATTATTGAAAGAAAGATAGAAGGAAAAAGGGTGAGGGGAAGACCAAGGCACAATACATCAAGCAAATTAAGGACAGAATGGAAGTCGTATCGTATCAACAATTAAAGAGCATGTAGGAACATCGTGGAGCTCCATCGACAAGAGCATGGCTCTCTAATTATGAATGAATGAACAAAAATATAGGAATCAATTAACGTTCATAATTTAGAAAGCTGTCTGAACATTTCTGATTGTCTCTTCCTATGCAGATTAGTTTAATAATATTATATTTAAATGTTGATGTTGTATCTTAATCCAATTATATGTGAGACAGTTGACCTTGTTGCTGTCACTTGCAAATGAAAATACGAGTAAAACGTGTATTATCTATACATCTGTACATATAAATAAAATTGGAGTGTCTGTTTGTAATATTGAAACAATAGTTTTTTACTACATACATATGCATATAAATATGGTACATACACAAAAATAACACTTTTTACAATTTTTGTCTGTCTGTCTGTCTATCGGTCTGTTTGTTCCGGCTAATCTCTGAAATGGTTGGACCGATTTTGACGGGACTTTTATTGGCAGGTAGCTGATGTAATAAGAAGTAGCTTAGGCTACTTTTATTTTAGAACAATAAAGTTAAATTCCACGCGGACAACAACCAACAAGTCTTGCCAAGAAATAGACTATTATTTTGTCTATGTCAAGGATTTTTTCGGCCGAAAAACAAGTAAGTGTAATAACAAAGTAGCTGCTATTAGTCATAATACAATTGAGTTTTGTTATTCCTTTAGTGTCCATCTTATTTATTGGTTTGCTCTAGAATAGTCTTGTTTTCTATTATTCTTCTATTTCTTGTTTATTGCCACATGCCGGCCTCGATAGTCTAGCGGTTTAGCATGTCGCCTTATTTCCGATGGTCGCGGGTTCACTCCGCGGGTCGATTGTTTAAACATTGTATACATGAGTATGACTGTTTGTATCGGTCTGGATGTTTTCTATATTGCCTGATATCTATGTATATACATCAGTTTTTTTTTTCGGACTACTCTAATGCTGTTGGCCGTAGCTGGCCTTTACAGCTTCACCGGACGTTAGGGGCGAGTGCAGATGGCACTCCAAACCCGCGGAAGGACTTATGGAGCGGCTGAAGGCCAACTCCTGTCCGACGGATACGACTTTAGTCTGAGGGCACCACTAGGGGTTCGAACCTCGGCTCAGGCCGTCGTAATTTCGATCCCCGTTTGAATTGGACGGGGGATCGATCGGAGGGGATACATCAGTTATCTAGTACACATAACACAAGCTCTGCTTAGCTTAGGGTTGCCATCCGTCCGGGTTTCCCCGGATTTATCCTAGGTTAAAGGGCATCCGGGGAGCGTCCCGGGTAATGTAATTTTTTTAGTTTTAATATTAAAGTACATTAATAATTTGTGTTTTATTTTAAGAACAAAATAATCGAACCGATTATTAAAATTTGTAACAAACTGTAGTAGAATTCTGTTTTATTAGGTACATTTAAAACGATGGTAAAAATTACTACATTTAATTTTAATGTCTGAAAATAAATAAAAAGGTGTTTTATGACATTTTTAACTTTTTTTTATTACACTGACTATGATAAAAAAAACCTGTTGACGTGTCCGGTTCAATCCGGGTTTTCACGCCTCCTGGCTTCCAAATTTTAGAGATGGCAACCCTAGCTTAGCTTGACATCACAGCGCAGTGTGAATTTTCTTTAGATATTATTATTATTATATAAAATGTAGTATTTGTTCCAAAAACCACTGTCCATTTCCATGAGAATATTTGCCAGTATTCTGTCTTCCTTCTTTTATCTGCCATTCATAAGAAATATACAATTTTTTCCAAAACCCAACGTCTTACAATAAAAATATTTACCGGCTTATTAATACAGTTCCTTCTAATGTAATTTGAACTGTAAGTAAATTATATTTAAATTGCATTTCGTACGAATCTGTTGGGTTGAAAAAACTGAGGACAAGAAAAAACAAAGCCGTCATTTAGCAGAAGAATGAGCAGACAATTACCAACAGTTATGCAACTGTGCACTGCGCACTGCGCACGCTCACCCGCTCCGCTGAGTTTGTAAAAACGTACTCATAAATCACATATATCACTTCGATTCACTATATGCATATCTATACATATAAATAAAATTGGAATGTCTGTTTGTAATATTATTAATAATAATAATACAAACACAATAAACCTGATATCGTGGTGATGGATCGGGCACTCTCGAGGGTGTTTTTGGTGGACATCACCATACCGCATGACGAGAACCTCGTGAAAGCCGAAACTGAGAAAAAGAGAAAATATCTCGACCTGGCTCACGAGGTGACCGAAATGTGGGGGGTGATGTCCACCGAAATCATTCCAATCGTTATGTCGGTGAACGGTCTTATCACAACCAGTCTGGGGCAACATCTGGGCACAGACGGTTTGGATTCCGAGTCAGCTCACTACCGGGAAAGATGCAGAAAGCGGTGCTGTTAGATTCTGCCCGCATTGTACGCCGGTTTCTCCCCCTGGGGCCCTGAACCCCGGCCGACTGTGCTTCTGCCGGGGGTAAGTTGCCATCTCCTCTCCTTAAGAGGGGAGATGAGATTTTTTTTGGAAGTTAGGAATAATAATAATTTTATTTCAGACAACATGATCCATTTTGTTAGTAACAGCTTAATGACATAACTTATCCTATGTTAGTAATAAAATATAAAATAAAAATGTAACTTTTAACATATTACCTGTCCCATCCAGTGTCTTAGAATGGGTGTGTCTTAGTCTAAATTACAAGCAATTGTATTGAAATAACCGTTTTTTGATACATGCATATGAATATAAACACAGTACATATACCAAAATATCATTTTTTATAATTTTTATCTGTCTGTCTATTTGTTCCGGCTAACCTCTGAAATGGCTGGACCGATTTTGACGGAACTTTTATTGGCAGGTAGCTGATGTAATAAGGAGTAACTTAGGCTACTTTTATTTTAGTAAAATAAAGTTGAATTCCACGCAGACGAAGTCGCGGGTACAGCTAGTATATCATAAAAATATAGGCTATTACATATAGCTATTTGAGCAGTGAAAATTTTTTTTACTACTCGCACACGCACAAAAGGGTGGAAAGGGGTTTGTTAGTAATGTGGACAGGGTCCTGCTTGTGGGGTCTGGTCTGTTCGGGTTACGAACATTGAGATTATTTTCTTTTGCAATAGCATATGCTGGTGGTCACTCTATTCTCCCAAATATGAATTTAAAAATGAATCTATATTTTTGTAAACATATATATTTATTTCATAAGAATATGAGCCGAGTTTCTTGTCAGTTCTTCTCATATCGAAATCATTCCGAACTGACGGTAGATTTGACATATCATAAGAGTCTGTAATAGACCTTACATGAATAAAATTATTTTGAATTTGAATTTAAATTTGGAGGTTGCACGATTGATACAATGAGCATGAAGTAAGGTCAGTTAATGGCAAATGGCAATTTACCACGATGGTTTCCAGGGGGAACGTATGAAGGTCAACCTGATATTGTTATTAGTTCTCATTATACATACATTATTCACAATTACAGACACAACATACATGAGATACAGAAAAACACGAATTAATAAAAGAAAGGTAGGTGACTTTATGTGCCGCAAAAGTGAAAAGGTAGCCAACTCAGCATAATGCTACAGATAACTCTGCAGCGCTAATATTCTGTTGGCTCCTTAATTATACTATACATAATACTAAAACAAAAATTACATAAATATTAAACATCGAGCTCTTTATCAAAATATATAAAGTATGAATAAACTGCAAATAATGTGATGAATTATGTTATTAAACTATTTATACTACATAAATACTATAACAAGGAATACACATATATTTCATATAGAAAGAAAGAAAGAATTTATTTAAAAGAGCAACACACAAATTTCTTGCTTATTCTTCTTGTGATGAATCTGCATTCCGAATAAGCGGTAGAATAAAAAAAACTTGACTATTCAAAAGTGCTTATATTAAGTTTATTTGAATAAAGATTATTTCTATTTCTAAAGAAAAACATTTGTTGACAACCATTATTACATTTACACATTTGACAAAGATACATTTTACATATATATATAAATATGCACACACACACTCATATACATATATACGTATACACATACATACACACTTAGAACAATTAAAAAAATCATCTTATATTATTTACACATATGGTTGGCAACATGGCTGACACTCAGCATTTACCATGACAGCTAACTGTCACGGCGCTGGTATGTACCTGCCATTAGTGAGATCACATACAGCTCGATGTTTCAGTTCATATCATTATCACATATCATTACAATCCCCTTCATCCATAGCTCAATGTGATCAGTATTTCTCAAAATATCAAAGCAAGTTAGTTCTAGAACAGTCACAGTTAGTAATGCAGTTGTCTAGCTGAAGGTCAAGACGGCCATTTCGTTGTTTCTTTTATTCTAGTGTGACGCATTGCATTTTAAGTAATACTTTAATTTCCTCTATATTAAAACTAAAGTTTAGTAATTTGTCTCAATGATTGGTAATATATAAATATGTAAATTATGTACATATATATTAGTTGATAAGTATCGTTTAGAAAAAGTTAATAGGTCTTTTATGGGAATAGGTATAAAAATTTACAATAAGATACCAAAGGATATGTTGGAATTACCCTTAAATAAATTCAAAACATCTGTTAAATCATATTTACTGAGCAAAGCCTATTACTCACTAAACGATTACTTGGATGACGAGCATGTATGGCAATAGTTGTTCATGCACTGGATTTTCATTTAATGTTAGACATAGACACCTATATAAATATAGATTGTAAATAAACTGGCTTTAAAAAAAAGTAATTCAATTGAGTTTCTTGCCAGTTCTTCTCAATTGAATCTATATACCGAACTGGACGGTAAGGAAAAAAATAAAATTATTGTGTAAAAATTTGACGTTCATAAGCGGCTAAAATGTCCTACATGAATAAATGATTTTTGAATTTGAATTTGATGACAATAGTATATATATATATATATATATATATATATATATATATATATATATATATATATATATATATATATATATATTATAAACAGTATTAGCAAGTGTTAGGTATATTTTTTTTATGATTATGGAATGGTGCACCGCTGCGCTAACGGTTTAAGCTGGCGGGGCACCAAATTTACGAAGAATTTGTCAGTATATTCTAATAAATAAATAATAATAATAATTGGGACTTTGGAACTACCTCCCGATTAAATGTTTAGGAAGTTAGATCAAAGAAAATGGGACTAGCTGTGGCCTCATTTAGCAACATTGCTAGTACTGCAGTAAAAAAATATCTCAGTCACGAACCCACGACTAGTCAATATCGATATCCCTCCAATTGATTTCATCACAGCCGCTCTGCAATAGGTGCATTGCGTTATGCAACCGTGTTCGGCAGCTGTTGTATTGTTACGGGGAACAAAACCCTGGACCACGGGCGTTGACCTCACATCTCCGGCGCCGCGTGAGAACACGGACACTTTTTTTTTTTAAATATATTGGACAAAGGAAGTCTGTACAAACAAACCGGCCCCGGTGGTTTACGATTTAGCACACCGCCTTACTTGCGACGGTCGCGGGTTTGATTCCTCACACTGTCGCTGTCTGTCCGTCCCTATGTATGCTTAAATCTTTAAAACTACGCAACGGATTTTGAAGCGGTATTTTTTAATAGATAGAGTGATTCTAGAGGAAGGTTTATATATATAATACGTGTACACCCGTGCGAAGCCGGGCGAGTAGCTAGTTACATAGTATAAAACAAAGTCGCTGTCGCTGCCTGTCCGTCCATATGTATGCTTAAATCTTTAAAACTACGCTACGGATTTTGAAGCGGTCTTTTTTTAATAGATAATGATCAATGCGATTATTACCTGATATAAATAAAGAATTACAAGTTTAAAGTAGTTTATTGTTCATAGAGTTTTTTGTACAGAGAGACGTGACAATAGATGCAGAAGAAAAACAACACTTGTTCAGTGTTGCCAATCTTATTTCCATTTTAGGCGTAGACAGATAGAGTAATTCTAGAGGAAGGTTTATATATATAATACATGTACACCCGGGCGGAGCTCCAGATGCATTGTGACCTCACCAATGTAATGACATTCAGATAATATAATTATATTAAATTTAATGCTATTTCTTATAATTAAACTTCCATTCATAATACGTATTTATTGTTGTCATCCTGATGGCATGTGAAGTCGAAACGGTACTTAGCAATCAACAGTGCATCAACTTTCGCTGATGACTCATCAGTTATAGTGACCTCTAAAATATATCTTCATTGGCCAATAGAACATGCGTGATCTTTATTCAAATAAACTTAATTTTAAAACTTTTGAATAGTCATCTCACATTTTCTATGGCCACATTGGATGCAGATTTAGCCGCGCTAACCAATGTGTTTGACTACCTCTTTATGACTATCTTTTTTTATATAACCAATATCTTATATATAAAATTCTCGTGTCACAGTTTTCGTTCCCATACTCCTCCGAAACGGCTTGACCGATTCTCATGAAATTTTGTGAGCGTATTGAGTAGGTCTGAGAATCGGCCAACATCTATTTTTCATCCCCCTAGTCGTCGTAGTCGTAGGGGTAGTCCACCCCTAAATTTTTATTTTTTATTTTAAGGCAAAACAACGTTTGCCGGGACAGCTAGTATATATATATATATATGTACTTGAATACCTAAACAATTTTAACATTTTCTTAAAGCAACCAATTGATGGACTTTCCTGTTTTCTTGTTTCCAGTGTACAGGTAGTTTGTTCCATAACTGAGCAGAAATTTCTTAAGAATAGCGACTTGCCAAGTGGAAGTTTTAACATGTTGGAGTGGTGTTGGCAAAGACATACATAAACCAACCACTCCAGGCTTGGCACCAGTGGAATCTGATAGGAAGAGTATTCGCAAGCAACTACCCAAGATTGTACGTCACAAATGAAATGCCATACAAGAGTACGTTGCAAGTAATGGACATATAACTCCCTTTCACTCCACCAGGAACTGTCGCGGTATAAGCTGATAAGTTATCTCTATTACATTATGGTTATGTCTATAAATGTAAATATTTACTAAATAATATGCATCTTTGTTTTTATATCAGTTGTCTAGTACCCATAACACAAGCTCTACTTAGCTTGGGACTAGATGGCGCTGTGTGAATTGTCTAGGGATATTATTATTATTATTATATCTATCTCAGACACACACTTCTCATAGAAATGGTTTGTCCTACTAAGTTTGCATTATATTATTAAAAAATACTACATATAATTGTCGCCATCCATGTTTTCGACGAGAAACAAAGAAATAATTATAATATTAATTATTATTGATGTAAATTCGCAATTGCAATTTCGTTGAGCATGCTACTTTCAAATTTGTAATCAGTAGTTCAAGAAATAAAAATTGTAGAAACGAGGTCACCTAGGACTGACATTAGAAGGTCGCGCGATGCATTTCCATACAGTGACAAGAATAAACAAGTAGCTGCTCATTGTTATTCAACAATTAACTTTACCTTTATTCATATTCGAGTATAAAGGTAAAATGGTGAAAAAAAATAAGGAAAGTTGACCTGGTGACAGTTGACATGGTGGTAACCATGTGGGATGTACAACTAGGAAGAGAGAGAGAGATTAATAATAAATCTAGTTATTGCCAACAATTATAGATCGACTAAGTGCAGGTAAAACGGCGAAAAAAAATAAGGAAAGTTGACTACTATGTAGGATGTGCAGCTAGCAGAGACACAGAGGTAGAGATTTTTTAATGTTAATAATAATAATCATAAATCTATTTACTGCCAACAATAGTACATGGCACAGTTCACAATTATACAAAAGTCTTTTTATAAAAATTGGCAGAAGGTACAAGCTGAGCTATTGCTGGACTGATGTGCGCCCAGCGCTGGTTATCGGTTTGAACCTACGTTATCTGGACATATATGAACCTATGATATGTCGTCAGTTCGGCAGATCACAAGAAACTATGCTTATTTACATTAATACTCATTTAAATTCAAATTTGGACATATATAATGTCTTATGAACAGCATCAATGAAAAGCGAATATTATATAGAAATATTAGTAACGTCTTACGTCGTACGTATAAAAACAAATCGTGTTACTTTCTTACATTTTATAATATAATATTTTAAGGAAGGTGTTTCCAAGCCCAAGGCCGAAAAAGAGATGGCTGGACTGTATCAAAGATGACTGCAAACAGGGGTGAATGGAAGAGAAAAAAATATTACGACAACCACAAATAAATAGGATAAAGAATAAGCAGATAATAACTTTCTTACATTTTATGTACCGTGTTAAATTCATGTAAAAACATTTTCCTTGTTTGATTATACATATACAGATATAAAAAGAGTGCTCTTGTTACAATATACATTTGTAAATATATGATAATTTTCTTCGAACAACCTTCAAGGAATCTCTTAATGCAAATAACACGTTGCTGATTACTACCTATTGAAATAAAATGCGAACAGTTCATATACTTTATGTACTTATATATTATTGTGTCTATGTCTAACATTAAATGAATATCCCGTGCATGAACCATCCTGTTCAGTATACAGATTCAATTGAGAAGAACTGGCAAGAAATTCAACTGAATTTCTTTTTTAAAAAAACCCATTCCTTTACTTTTTGTATTTATATATTATTATGTGTCTATGAACCCCGTGCATGAACCATCCTGTTCAGTATACAGATTCAATTGAGAAGAACTGGCAAGAAATTCAACTGAATTTCTTTTTTAAAAAAACCCATTCCTTTACTTTTTGTATTTATATATTATTATGTGTCTATGAACCCCGTGCATGAACCATCCTGTTCAGTATACAGATTCAATTGAGAAGAACTGGCAAGAAATTCAACTGAATTTCCTTTTTAAAAAAACCCAGTTCATTTACTTTTTGTATTTATATATTATTATGTGTCTATGAACCCCGTACATGAACTGTCCTGTTCAGTATACAGACTCAATTGAGAAGAACTGGTAAGAAATACAACTGAATTTCTTTTTTAAAAAAACCCAGTTCATTTACTTTATGTTATTATATATCTATGTCTAATATTAATTGAAAATCCCGTGCATTAGGCACCTTTGTCGTTTAAGTAATCGTTTAGTGAGTAATAGGCTTTGCTCAATAAATATGATTTAACAGATAAATTTTCTTAACACCTTAGGCGCCATGTGCATCTTTTTGTCACAGTGTCTGGAACACTGTGTATTCAAAAGTATACACAATACAATATCTTTCTACTTAGTAATCGCGCTGTGTATCCTTTAGAAACACGTTCTCTGTACATATTATGAGTATTACACAAATGAAAGCCCTTGGCTGTCGCATTTTTCGAAGAAAATGGATTTTACAAAAATTTTATATTCTTTTTTTTAAAACGGTGACTTAGGGTCTGGTGCTGAAGGTGTTAATATTTTCATTATATCCTTTATTGTAAATTTTGTGCTTGTTAAAAAGTGATTTCAGATATCTTTCGATACCTTATTGTAAATTTTTATACCCATTCCCATATCTATACCTATTGACTTTTTCTAAACGATACTTATTAAATTTAAGATGCTTGCTCTTGCGCTAATCTGATATTATGCTACGTGTAGTTACTTTCTACTGTTTGAACAAGATAGCATATTTACACGCGATATCTAAGTTAGTGTCATACCGGGAAAGTTATAGAGATAAGCCTACTTGCAGGTCACTTGCGTGTGTGAGCTACATTGCAGTATACGGCACTGTTTTTATATTATACTAGCTGTGTCCGCGACTTCGTTTACGTAATAATGATCTTGGATAGCAATTTTAATTGTTTAGGCTAATTATTTTATAAGCCATTAGAAATACTTTATATAAGCTATTTGCAATAGTTTCTTCTGGATTCAAAAATGAAGATCCATTTAAACTTTTATCACCTATTTTATTTTACCCCCTTAGAGTGAAATGTTTACAAACTTTGGTTGTCATATTTATTTATATATAAATGACGGTACTAAGTATAAATAAATATGTACATACTAAGTTTTTAAAAATCTATGTATTTGTATCAGTTATCTGGTACCCATAATACAAGCTTTAGCTAGCCTACATGGGTCTAGATGACGCTGTGTGAATTGTCCCGAGATTATTATAATCGTTAAAATTGTAAACATGGATGTGTAAAATATAACAAAGGTCTATTGTTTATAGCTGGTGTTAATTGTGTAATTAGCAATTCTGACACCAGACAAACATAAACCGCGTGTAATGTTCTTTGTCACGAAATTGTCATTAACAGTTCTCGGTCGACAACGGTCCAAATAACTGCCTTTACACCACACGTTATTTCACGCGCGATCAGCAACGCGCGATTTACCGCGAGAAAGGCAGCGCGCGCAATCGCGACTGATTGTGCATTTGAACTATTAGAGCAACAGCCCACGACGGCCAGACATTCGTCTTGTTAACTAGCTGTTCCCTCGACATCGTCCGCGTGGAATTAAACTTTATTTTTCTAAAATAAAAGTAGCCCAAGTTACTCCTCATTACATCAGCTACCTGCCAAAAAAAGTCGCGTCAAAATAGGTCCAGCCATTTCAGAGATTAGCCGGAACAAACAGACAGAGAGATAAAAATTGTAAAAAATATTATTGTATGTGCCGTATTTATATTCATATGCATGTAGTATAAAACGGTTATTTCAATATTACAAACAGACACTTTAATTTTATTTGTATGAATAGATGTGAAAGTTCTTGTACATATACAATATATATTTTACAAATTAAATAATACAGAAATATAATATTACAAAATAAAATAAAAATGGAAATGTTACACCTTTGTAAGTACCTGTTGGCCTGCCAAATTTTACATCTTTGTTACCTGTTAACCACGATCCAAGTCTCATGTGTGGGGATCGTTCTTACCTGTGTTGGGGACACATATACAAGAACTTTCACATTTATTAATAAGACGAATGTCTGGCCGTCATTGGCTCTTGGGCTATATATTTTGTATTCACTCTTTTGCGAGATTGCACGTATGTTTTAGGTCATTTAACTTTTAAAATTTTATTTTCCTAAGACACTGAAGATTATATATCAATAACTCTACAATTATGTATTTTCTCCATAGTTATATGTCCGCCATTTTGCAATTATAATTATTACAAAAAGACGCTAATGAAGAGCTTACATTTACATGCACATTCTTTTCTGAGTGTAAGGCGATTCGCGCGTTTTTACGTGAACGTAAGTGTAAAAGCAGTTATTAACAGTCGTTGATCGACGATGATCCACGGCTGTCATAATTGCATATACAATTATACATACAATATGTGATGAGATGAAAGATAAATGTATTACCAACGACGTTAATCCAGTTTACTTAAGACAATAATTATATAATCATGCAAATTTGTCTAGAGTGCGTCTAATTGACCAACACTAGTAAATTGTACCATCGTTAGTGATTTGTATGGTAGAAAAGAATGTTTTTATAATAACGTTTAGAAATTCTACATAGTGCCATGCTCATAATTTTAATGATTTGCGCCAAAGAAATTAACGAGGTCGACTCCCGTCTATCAGATACGACTTTAATCTTAGGGCATCGCTAGTGGTTCGAACCTCAGATCAGGCCATCGTAATTTCGATCCCCGTTTGAATTGGATTGGATCGATCAGAGGGGATAAAGCGATTCTCGCCTGAAAGAGCGGACGTGTAAAGTCAGCTATTAACAGTCCTTGGTCGACGATGGTCCACGGCTGTCATAATTGCATATTTACATGCCGCCACGCCACCGCTGCGTCTAATTGACCAACACTAGTAAATTGTACCATCATTAGTGATTTGTATGGTAGAAAAGAATGTTTTTATAATAACGTTTAGAAATTCTACATAGTGCCATGCTCATAATTTTAATGATTTGCGCCAAAGACATTAGCGAGGTCGACTCCCGTCTATCAGATACGACTTTAATCTTAGGGCATCGCTAGTGGTTCCCTTAGCTCAGGCCATTCATCGTCGATAATTAGATTGGATCGATCGGAGGGGATTTCGCGCGTGAAAGAGCGTACGTGTAAAAGCAGCTCTTAATAGTTGTTGGTCGACGATGGTCCACGGTTGTCATAATGGCATATTTACATGCCGCCACGCTACCGCTGCGTCTAATTGACCAACACTAGTAAATTACCATCATTAGTGATTTGTATGGTAGAAAAGAATGTTTTTATAATAACATTTATAAATTCTACATAGTGCCATGCTCATAATTTTAATGATTTGCGCCAAAGACATTAACTAGGTCGACTCCCGCCTGTCAGATACGTCTTTAGTCTAGGGCACTGCTAGTGGTTCGAACCTCAGATCAGGCCATCGTAAGTTCGATCCCCGTTTGAATTGGATTGGAACGATCGGAGGGGATAAAGCGATTCGCGCGTGAAAGAGCGTACGTGTAAAAGCAGCTCTTAATAGTTGTTGGTCGACGATGGTCCACGGCTGTCATAATTGCATATTTACATGCCACCACGCCACCGCTGCGTCTAATTGACCAACACTAGTAAATTGTACCATCATTAGTGATTTGTATGGTAGAAAAGAGTGTTTTTATAATAACTTTTAGAAATTCTACATAGTGCCTTATTCATTATTTGTCATTAGTACTATTTGTATGTTTTTAGAAAGAATGTTTTTATAATAACTTTTAGAAATTCTACATAGTGCCATGTTAATTATTTTAATGATTCGCAGCAAAGAATTGAACGTGAACGGACTTGTTTGTTTCATATTTTATTATGTCTTTTGGTGTTTTTCTCATAATTAGAAATTTGCAATTATGAACATTTCCTGTTTATCTACTTTTAATACAGATGCTGTTGTTGTTTTAATAACTCAAGATAATTCACACAGCGCCATCTAGTTCCAAGCTAAGCAGAGCTTGTGTTACGTGTACTAGGTGACTGATATAAGTACATTTTTTTTTGTAAATCTTATCGTATTAATATTATAAACGCGAAAGTTTATGAGTATGTATGTTTGTTACTCTTTCACGCAAAAACTACTGAACGGATTTTGATGAAACTTTGCAGTAATATAGTTTATGCATCAGAACAACACGTATGCTATATTTTTTATTGAAATTTCACACCGTTTAAACCACGGGTATTAGCTAGTATATACATATAATAGAAAACACCTAGACCGATACAAACAGTCATACTCATGAATATAACTATTTGTACCGTATAAGAATCGAACCCGCGACCATCGGAAGAATCGCTAGACCACTGAGACCGTTATTTACTGTATATATCTAATTACTATGTCTTATATTACATCGACACTTACGTTGCTGAGTCTTAATTAAATTTATTTTATAACTACTTATATCTATGTGCTTTATCTCGGGTAACAGTTATATAATATCTATAAGACTGTCTGTCCCCAATTGAAATAGAGAGTTGTTTACAGCCTTTCATTGGTGTTCACGTTTTTTTTGACGTCAGTAAGTTTGTCGGTCAAATGCTCCATCCGTAATAACTGGTACACCATTGATTTATTATTAAACTAGTTGTACACGCGACTTCGTCCGCGTGGGATTTAACTTTATTTTTATAACATAAAAGTAGCCTAAGTTACTCCTTATTATATTAGCTACCTGCCAATAAAAGTCCCGTCAAAATCGGTCCAGCCATTTCAGAGATTAGCCAGAACAAACAGGCAGACTGATAGACAAAAATTGAAAAAAAAATGTTTTTGGTGTATACGGTACATACACAATTTATATTCATATGCATATAGTAAAAAATGGTTATTTCAATATTACAAACAGACACTCCAATTTTATTTATATGTATTATGATTAGTGCTATTTTTGTAAGAATATTCTATACTCAAGAACATGAGCTGTATGAAATCTCAGGAATTTAATGAATTTCTTATCGGCTTCTGTTATCGTATACGTTGTTAATCGCATGTACAGTGATAGCACAAATAATGTTTATATATAGGATATTATCGTTATAAAACAATAGAAAGTAGATAGAAAATATCGCGCTCGTTTAAAGTGGCTCCCAATCCACCTTCGACATTATATGCACATCCTGACCAAGCTCTATAACATCCTTAACACGTTAAACGCCATTGTAATAATTACAAAAATTCATTTTATTTAACAAAAAAATCCTTTTATGACATCGGTAAACATTAAAACGTATTGATTTTTTAATTTGGAATTGAGATTTTGTCCAGGAAAATTCATTCATTATATATAGTGATATTATGGCGCTGAGACAAAAACACATTTTCTAAATTCGCGTGCGCCGCGAGCTCAAGAGACCTATTGTTATTGAGCGCCGAGGTAGGTTCTAGCTCTATAACATCCTTAACACGTTAAACGCCATTGTAATAATTACAAAAATTCATTTTATTTAACAAAAAAATCCTTTTATGACATCGGTAAACATTTTTTTTTTAAATCCTTTTATAACATCGGTAAACATAGAAATAGAAATAGAAATAATCTTTATTCAAATAAACTCATTACAAGCACTTTTGAATAGTCATATTTTGATTCTACCACTCATTCGGAACGCAGATTCATCACAAGAAGAATGAGCAAGAAACTTATGTATTGCTCTTTTGAATAGATGTTTTTTTTTTATATAAATAATTACAGTATAACAAGTAAGAGGCATGCGATAATCAACATAGAAGTCGCTACGCACTCATTATTAATGTAATCAGATAATATTGTCAGTGCTATGGATTTAAAGTTTTTCTATAAAAACATTAAAACGTATTGATTTTTTAGTTTGGAATTGAGATTTTCCAGGAAAATTCATTCATTTCATTACCAGCGACCTCCGTGGCGCTGAGACAAAAACACATTTTCTATTCGCGTGTGCTGCGAGCTCATGAGACAGTATTGTTGTTGAGCGCCGAGGTAGGTTCTAGTACTACAAATGGGGGGAAAGGGGATTGTTAGTAATGTGGATTGATAACCCCATTGCTAGCAATGTACCATGTCAGGTTGACCTCCACGCGGTTCCCCCTGGAAACCATCGTGTTAAAATCCTGGTGAATTTGTCACGATGGGCTAACTGACCTGACCTCATGCTCATCTTATCATCCTCCACTGGTGCCCCGCCAGCGTAAACCGTTAGCGCAGGCGGGTGCACCATTCCATTATCATCCACAAAAAAAAAAGTACTACAAATGAATGAAAATGAAAAATCACGCGACGGCACTCAACATATCTCTGAAGTGAGGTCACGGGTGCCTACGCGGCGCAAAGATCCAGACTTTATGACGTCACCGGTGACCTACATGGCGTTTCACGTGTTAATAATCCCAATACTCCTGCTTACCTTAAACGAAGCTTTAAATTCTCACGCCCTCCTGCTAGACCAAGACGTCTTTGCCAACTTTTTTTTTTTAAAAAAAAAAAAACGTCCTTGCCAACACCACTCCAACATGTTAAAACTTCCACTTGGCAAGTCGCAATTCTTAAGAAATTTCTGCTCAGTTATGGAACAAACTACCTGTACAGATACAGGAAAGTCCATCAATTGGTTGCTTTAAGAAAAGGTTAAAATTGTTTAGGTATTCAAGTACATATATATGTACTAGCTGTCCCGGCAAACGTTGTTTTGCCATATAAATGAATAACGCTATAAAAAAATAGGGGTTGATGATAGAAGGGTGAAAATTTAGGATTGTATGTATTTTTGTATGTTGTATCATAAAAAAATAGAAACTAAAAATTTTATCTAATAAAAAAAATTTAGGGGTGGACTACCCCTAACATTTAGGGGGATGAAAAATAGATGTTGGCCGATTCTCAGACCTACTCAATACGCTCACAAAATTTCATGAGAATCGGTCAAGCCGTTCCGGAGGAGTATGGGAACTATGGGAAAACTGTGACACGAGAATTTTATATATAAGATATTAATATTTTTTATCTTTATGTATATTGTATTAGTATCTGTATTTTGGACATTATATATTAGTTTTAATTATTTATGATATTTTTATTAAATTATTATATACACATTATAACCCACTCAACACTTCCTATGCCACGCTCTATTGGGTTGACTGGAAGAGATCTCTATAGAGATAAGTCCTCCTTTGTTAACATTAGTTATAATTAACATAATGTCCTGAGATTATTATTATATATAGTATGAAGTGATCGTTTTGGTCTGTTTCTCCTCATACAGCTTCAAATCAAACACTGTAGGGCTTGTTGAAGCCCGGGCTAATAACTATATTTATAAAATCACACTATTTATCGACCTTAGTATGATTAATTTCGTCCTGTATTTTATTATTTGTATTTTGTGTAATATATGTAGGTATCAAATTTTTTACATTATATTTTTTTTCCTACCGTCCAGTTCAGTATATAGATCCAATTGAGAAGAACTGTCAAGAAACTCAATTGAATATTTATTTTAATTTTTTAAAAGCCAGTTTATTTACAATGTATATTTATATAGGTGTCTATGTCTAACATTAAATGAAAATCCCGTGCATGAACAACTATTGCCATGCACACTCGTCATTCAAGTAATCGTTTAGTGAGTAATAGGCTTTGCTCGGTAAATACGATTTAACAGATGTTTTGAATATATATTTTCATATGGATTTAGTGGAAAGCTGTTAATGTAAAATTATAAATAGATATTGTTTTCAGTTTTAGTTATGGTAATAGATTGCTTTGATTATTTCTTCATACCTTCATGTATTACCTAAATGTAAGAGATTCTTTTTCCTGTATCGTACTTGTGTAAAAATAACATATCTAATACAAACGTCCCAATGACGCAATTCGCCAATAAATTTAGAACATCTGTGTCTTCTGGCCCTTGTTTTCAAGTGTTGATGACGTGCCCCACTTCAGTCATATGACGTAAACCAGATTTAAAGATCTATTTAGTTTTATAAACGACTAGCTGTGCCCGCGGTTTCATCCGTGTTTTATTTCAATTAAAATATAGCCTATAGATATGTTATTCTGATGTACAAGCTATAATACTGTAAATTTTCAAAAAAAATCCGTTTTTGCGTGAAAGAGTAACAAACATCCATACTTACAAACTTTCGCGTTTATAGTATTACTAGCTTTTGCTCGCGGCTTCGCTCGCGTTTATTTATCCCCTTATGGGTGGAATTTATCAAAATCCTTTCTTAGGGGATGGCTACGTCATAGTAGCTTTATGCAAGCAAAGTCTCAGCCCGATCGGTTTAAAATTGACGATGTTTCATATAAACTTTCATCCCCTATTTTATCCCCTTGGGGGTAGAATTAATCAAAATCCTTTCTTAGCAGATGTCTACCTCATAACATCTACCTGCATGCCAAATTTCAGCCCGATCCGTCCAGTGGTTTGGGCTGTGCGTTGATAGATCACTATGTCAGTCATCTTTGAGTTAAGGTAGGTGACCCAAATAAGGCCTACCTTAATTTTTTTATTATCTAACTAGCGGATTTATAATAACAATGCACTGAAAATTTTACTACATGCATATGAATATAAATACGGTACATACACCTAAATAACATTTTTTACAGTTTTCGTCTGTCTGTCTGTTTGTTCCGGCTAATCTCTGAAATGGCTGGACCGATTTTGACGGGTCTTTTTTTGGCAGGTAACTGATATAATAAGGAATAACTTATGCTACTTTTATTTTAGTCCTGTTATTTTATAAAAAGAAAGTTAAATTCCACGCGGACGAAGTCGCGTGCACAGCTAGTTATAAATATTTTAAGATTATTTGCAGGTATTAAAAACGCACGTGATTTTAGCGTTAAAAAATTATATCTCTATCTATCTATGGATCTATCAATCGACAATCACGACCGAATAGAAAGTATCTGCTGTCACTTTCTGACTATCATAGTATGATTTGACACATTGCTTGATTATTTTTGTATTATAAAGTGGGTCACGGCGAGCTCACATTATCCATTGCTAATGTGAAATTGTGTCATATATTTTTATGGTTCAAGAAGGATTGAAGATCAGTAAAGGCAATTAGATACATAGATAGTGTATGTACATAAATGCTAACTACGTAGTGTTATAATTCCAAAAGAAATTAAGAGAGAAATTCAATGAGGCAAATATTCCCACCGTTGCTTCTCAATTTATATATTCAAATATCCTATATGTTCATAAAAATCTTGACTTATTTCCAAAAAAAACAGCAATATTCATAATATTAATGCTAGATTTAAAGAGAAACTTGCTGTCCCCAAGTATCGTTTAAAAAAAGTCGATAGGTCTTTTATGGGAATAGGTATAAAAATTTACAATAAGATACCAAAGGATATGTTGGAATTACCCTTAAATAAATTAAAAACATCTGTTAAATCATATTTACTGAGCAAAGCCTATTACTCACTAAACGATTACTTGAATGACGAGTGTGCATGGCAATAGTTGTTCATGCACTGAATTTTCATTTAATATTAGACATAGACACCTATATAAATATACATTGTAAATAAACTGGCTTTTAAAAAAAAAGTTATTCAATTGAGTTTCTTTCCAGTTCTCAATTGGATCTATATACCGAACTGGACGATAGGGAAAAAAATAAAATTATAATGTAAAAATTTGTCCTACATGAATAAATGTATTTGAATTTGATTTTGAAAATCAACTATTTAGATATGTAGATATATAGTCAAAAATTAGCATTGCTGAAGAAATTACCTACGATATCAAAATACAAAAACAGTTTTTTGGAACTATTCTATGCTGTTGATCGTAACTGATCTTCACAGCTTCACTGGACGATAGAGGACGAATGCAGATGGCACTCCAAACCCGTGGATATATGGAGCTGCTGAAAGCTAACTCTTTCTTGATGGTTACGACTACAGTCAGGGGGCACCACCAGGGGTTGGAATGTAGGCTTAGGCCTTCGTAATTTCAACCCTCTTTATATTGGACGGGGTCTGAAAAACTCGATTGTTCACCAATACACAATATTAGCTAATTCGCATGAAAATCCAATAGAGTATAAACATTTTTAAAAATGTGCATGGTGTTGGATTTATAATTAATTTTCAGAATAATGAATAATATACTTTTATATTTATTGTAATAATAAAGTAAGACGAGCAGAGCGTAACCTAAATATTTACGGCTAAAATTTCGTTTGAAAGTATTGTTTTCGCGCTTGGGTGAGAGAAGACGGAAGGTTTTAATATTCATCCATTTAACTTACTCTTCATATTATGTATTTAAAGTAATAGAGTTTTTTTTTCCTCGTCTATTTTCTATTGTGAAGACGAGGAAAAATGTTAGGACACTTGATACGGCACGATGATTTCATGAAAATTATTATTGAGGGGAAAATAGAAGGAAAGAGGGGGGGGGGGCAAGACCAAGGAATAGCTACATCAAACAAATTGAGGACAAAATGGGAGTCGTGTCGTATCAAGAATTAAAGAGCATGATGGAAGATCGCGGAAAGTGGCAAGAGCTCCACCGACAAGAGCGTAGCTCTTAAATTATGAATGAATGAATGAAAGTAATAGAGTAAACCGAGTAGAGCTTAACGTAAATTTAATGTAATGTAAATGTAATTTACGGCAAAATTACGATAGCAAAATTTTGTTATCGCGCTTGAGTGAGAGAAGACGGGAAGGTCAGAAAATTCTTAATATTCATCCATTTAATTTACTCTTCACATATTTCAAGTCAATAATATCAAGATTACGAGTGAGATTTCTTATTGAGTGGTTCCACTGAAAATCAACGCTGCAGTGACAAGCTGCGGCACCAGCTGATTGGAGCCCCTTCAGCTCATAGCGCGATATTAGTTT
The DNA here is from genome assembly GCF_030625045.1 of Achroia grisella. NCBI lineage: Eukaryota > Metazoa > Arthropoda > Insecta > Lepidoptera > Pyralidae > Achroia > Achroia grisella. The sequence continues at coordinate 893,123 of NW_026712653.1, read as the reverse complement.
TTAAGTTTTTCTATATTTTTACTCTATATTATGATGCTGAATAAATTATTATTGTTATTAATATAAGGAATAGTGATACGACTGCCTACGTCGTAATTTTATAGAGAGGACACACTCCCCTTAATACTCCAGGAAGCATATAGTGCGCATACGGTGTGTGGTCATAGATCGATGGTAATGATAACGTATTATATTCTTTGTACTATAATCATTGCGGCCGACTGTTTCTGATCGCATGTGCAATCAAGATTATGTTTATAGCGGCTACCGTTTTTGTTTCCCTGTCGGTTAATAATTTTTAGAAAACGCCCGGATGTCACTTTCCTAGTCGTTGTCTATGGTAGTATTTTTTTAATCTTAATATTATTAATAATAATATGATATGACACCAGTCACACCAGGCACACAATAAGTACACACACACTCACACATACATACACGCGCACACACACATACACACACTCTGCACTTACTTGGTTTCGGCCCGTAAGTGGATATAGCTGAGAAAAAATAATGAATAACAATAATAATAATAATAATAATAATCTCAGGACAATTCACACAGCGCCATCTAGACCCAAGTTAAGCTAGCTAAAGCTTGTGTTATGGGTCCTAGACAACTGATACAAATACACAGATAATTTTTTTTTTGTAAATACATACATATTATACATAGAAAATACCCAGACCGATACAAACAATCATACTCATGACTACAAATATATATCACCATCGGACGGAAAGCGGTGTGCTAGACCGCTAGACCACCGAGGTCGTCGAAATTATTTATTATAAACGCGAAATTTTGTGAGTATGGATGTCTGTTACTCTTTCACTCAAAAAGTACTGAACGGATTTTGATGAATTTTTACAGTAATATATGCATAGAATAACACATAGGTTATATTTTATATTGAAATTTAATGTAAAGCCGCAGGTACAGCTAGTAATATTATAAATGCGAAAGTTTGTGAATATGGATGTTTGTTATTGTACTGACCGGATTTTGATGAATTTTTACAGTAATATAGCTTATATATCAGAATAACATAGGCAATTATTTAATAAAATATTATGTAAATTGGTCAAAATATAATGGTAAATGTTAAGTATGTGTGATGCAGACGAAAAGAATTTTTAATAAACTTATTGGCTAAGTTATATATATATCATTGGTCATCGGCAATTTGTCCACGTTTTTACTCACTCATTAACACAATCATCAATTAACAAAATGGCTAGGACCGCCAGGAAAAGGCGAGTAAAATAGAAAAGATGGATCGATGACATCAAAGAAGTAGCAGGTAAAACTGGATGAGTGTAGCTACAAATAGAAAGTCATGGAAATAGGAAGAGACTTTTATCATGGGACAATATATAAAGAAACCAAATTAATTACACTTGATACATAAATTTAAAATCCTAATTATATGGAAAATAAAACTTCCATGGGTTGTTAATTACCTTCCTATTTTATGTACCTAATATCACAAAATAAATGATTGATTGATTGCAGGTTGATTTGTTTTATTGATAGGTTTATCTGATCTATCGGTCAAGCCTCTGCTACTGATATCTCTCTTTTTTTAATAGAACTAATACTCTAATTTGAATGTTTTAAAATTGACAGTAAGGTTCCTGTGAGACTATAACTATAAAAATTAGATATACTGACAATGTAAGATGCAGAACAGCAGACATATATCCAAAGCAAAATATGTTTTTAACGCTAGACTACGTAATGGTAAATTATTCTAAATAAAAGTGATACGTTTGTTTTGAAAAGTTGTAAAATGAAGTTTCTTTTTATTGTAAATAATTAGAATTAAAGAATTTATTTAAACCAAAAACAAAGTTTTAACAATAACATGTTATACGTAAACAACTACATTATTTTATAAAAAAACTGTGTTGCAGTTATTTGCGCTCATCTCCAGAGTATTGTATACAATTTAATAAAAACTAAATTCCTTAATTAGTATATCTAATAGTCTATGGTATGGAATGAAAGCAAAGCATGTCGCAGATACCCAGTCATTTTAACAATATCAACACGACTGAGTCAATAATTATAGACTACACATGGTATTATGGTCCACACCATCAATTTCACAAGTCCAGCGTTCTCGCGTGTCAATGATTGCATGGATCCAGTTACAGTTATGGCGATCTGTAGAACTATTCTGTGAGCATCACTTACGAATTCGAAAGCGGAATCCAGGGTGAGATTGTACATTATTTTGTAAAACTCTATAGCGACTTCAGTGCCACACGCTCGAGAGCAGGATGGAGGTAAAACAGGCACTTGTGATTTTTTTAGATATATAGACAAACTCGATAACACAGTAGGAACTTTATATTTGCAAATGGATACGAGTCTCTTAAATGAAAAAAATCCGTCATACGCGTGAACGGATGCTGCTTGTGGGGACTGGTCTGCTTTTGCAATAGCATATGCTGGTGGTCACACTATTCTCCCAAGTTTGAGTTTAAAATTTAATCTGTATTATTCTAAATATGTATAATATTAATTTGAAAAGAATACGAGCCGAGTTTCTTGTCAGTTCTTTTCATCTCGAAATCATTCCGAACTGACGGTAGATTTGACATATCATAAGAGTCTGTAATAGACCTACATGAATAAAGATATTTTGAATTAAAGATTTTTGAATATTGAATGAAGTGATGAGTGAAATGAGTCGATGATCGAAAACGCTTACAGAATACCAATGCGGTTCTTTTATCTTACTGCACTATAAATGACGGGAGAAAGTACATGGGTACCACAAAATATTCGTATCATATTACAAACTCTCAAATTGTTCGTACGTAGCTGTAAAACTTTCAATTTCATCAGGCGAATGAGTATTAAATTTCATCTGATTTCCAAAGCAATAATCACTGCGATGTTTTAATGAACTAGCTAACCCGATAGTTGAACTGTCTTAACTATGAATATTGAATTTTCATTAGTATAATTAACAACAAAAATCCGGGAAAATTTCATAATTTAATCTCTCTTAACAACCTTCTCCTGATAATAACAAACACAACAAAACATCTTACAATAAAAAACACGAGAAATTCGAATTTAAACACCATTTAGTCATGAAGGGGCTTAGGCGCTTATGAACGTCAAATTTTTATATTATAATTTTTTCCATACCGTCCAGTTCAGTATACAGATTCAATTGAGAAGAACTGGCAAGAATCTCAATTAAATTTCCTTTTTTTCAAAGCAGAGGTAAAAAGTAGCGAATTCGGTCCAACCGTTCATAGTGCCGTTATCAGGGGAAATAGAGATTTTTTTTATATATGCATGACATGGTTCTTCCGCTACGGTTCCCCTTCTAACCAAGTTCGCTCCACGTGTTAAATTCAGCAAGATGGTTTTTAGGGCGACTGAGCAGAAACCTAACTACAAGGTAGATTATTAACAATGGGGTCAATTACAAATCCTTCTCTCTGCTAAATGTGATTAGAATTATTGTATTTGGCTTCCTGTTACTAAATTTAGCGTACTAAGTCAATTTGATGGTATTCCAATCAGAGCATATTTTTCTAATTACATAAATAGTTCAACGCAATGTAAAACATGACTAATATAGAATTTCGCAGTTACTAGTTATAATATTTGTACAGATGTAGTCTTATTAATAAACAATGCCTTCAAATGTACTACGTCTGAATTTGTTCAATACAAACATTGAAATTTTTACCTAAATGTCGTTTAACTGAAGTTAGTAATTCGTTTTATGGCAAATGCGTAAGGTTTTATAACAAAATACCAGCGGCTGTTATAAATCTGCCTGAATAAAGATTTAAATGTCATATAAAATACTTTCTTTGCAAAAAAGCTTACTATAAAATTGAAGAATTCGTTAACGACAATAATGTTTTTATAGAAAAACATTAAATCCATAACACTGTCAATATTATCTGATTACACTAATAATGAGTGCGTAGCGACTTTTATGTTGATTATCGGATGTCTCCTACTTGTTATACTGTAATTATTTATATAAAAAAACATCTATTCAAAAGAGCAACATATAAGTTTCTTGCTCATTCTTCTTGTGATGAATCTGCATTCCGAATGAGTGGTAGAATCAAAATATGACTATTCAAAAGTGCTTGTAATGAGTTTATTTGAATAAAGATTATTGCTATTTCTATTTCTAGAACATATCCACAACAAATCAGCAACTTTAAAGTACAAATTTAAAGAAGAAATGGCAAAATTTAAAGTAATAACCACGATTGTGTCAATCTAGGTAAATTTTAGAAAGCTAATAAAATCCTGCCCTATCTAGAAATAAATCTCTTTAGGTATACTCCTAACAGTGGTACTAAGTTAGACTCTGTATCTGATACGCTTCTAGTTGTCAAGATACTACATGTATTCGCTTTTAGGACTGATGAAAGTTTCCACCTCGGGTCAGCCTTTATTTAGATACTGACCCCTTTTAATATAACTTGAATACTATATGCTTTTGGAATAGCCTATGCTGGTGGTAACTGTGTTGGTATTCTCCGAAATTTGAATTTGAAAATGAATCTGTATTATTACTAACAGGTACAACATTTATTTGAAAAGACTACAAGCTGAGTTTCTTATCAGTTCATCTCATCTAGAAACTTCTCATTCCGAACTGACGGTAGATTTGACATATAAGAGTCTGTAATAGACCTACATGAATAATTCAAATTTAAAGTATATTGTCAATTCTCTTGTCACAGTGTTTGAAAGTCATCGAAACGGTTTGACTGATTCTTATGAAATTGAGTAGTGTATTGGGTGGATCATCCAAATTTTTTATTATTATAAATAGAATACAATAATCCAATAAACTTATTGTATCTATTGTCCTTTTTTTGTAATTTAAAGGAAAATTATTAATCACTGGTAACAGTAGAAATGTTCACAAGTTAATGCTAACTGGCATATAACACTTGTAAGGCTAGATAATGTAGTCCTTAAACAAAGAAATGTGATAGTAATCTTAATTTAAGTAAATTATAGAGATTCAACGACCATCAGTGTTATTAATTTTCTCTCAATCAATTCCTCATTGCGCATGTTAATGGCATACCATAAGAACCGTGATCATGCAAGTACAAATTATCGTCCGTGAGATGTACCGTAATCGTATACCGCAAGAAATACGATAGTATGCGATTAAATTGCATCGGAACACGGGAAATGGCGAGCTACCACTCACTTTTATCCCGATGAAATGATAGTGTAGTTTGTATGACACCCTCTGCTGGGTTTCTTCCGTCAGAAAAAGTCTATCATTACATAGTATAAAATAAAGTCGCTGTCGCTGTCTGTCCCTATGTATGCTTAAATCTTTAAAACTACGCAACGGATTTTGAAGGGATTTTAATAGATAGAGAGGAAGGTTTATATATATATAACAAACTGTATACGCGACTTCGTCCGTGTGGAATTTAACTTTATTTTTCTAAAATAAAAGTAGCCAAGTTACTTCTTATTACATCAGCTACCTGCCAAAAAAAGTCCTGTCAAAATCGGTCCAGCCATTTCAGAGATACATGCACATCCGTGCGAAGCCGGGGCGAGTAGCTGGTCATTAAATAGACAAGAAATATACCATGATAATCACGGTATAACGGTAAAATACGACAGTTGTACAATCAAACAAACAAGTGCACAATTGTAAACAACTATGGAGAATCACTGTCATTAAAATTAATGACGATTATAGTCTATAGAAAGGCTTCACTTATTAAAACAAAAGAATACTTAATTCCAAGATTACAAGTGCAATCTTTGATGGCATCTTACTCAGTTTGATGCGTAGTATCAACTGATTCTCTACTTGTTATACCCGAGGAGGGTAAGGTTAATCTTCTTATATTAGAAATAGAGCAGGGTATATTAAATTTTTTAGAGCGAAACAATGCACGCATTGCTATGGATCATGTACGAGTATGCCCCTATTGTTGGTGAAGGTCCGTCCGCAGTTTTGCCTAATTATTTCTGTAATTCTGCTTACATAATGAGATATCGCAATTAATTAAACATTAATTACTAGCTGTACACGCGACTTCGTCCGCGTGGAATTTAACGTTATTTTTCTAAAATAAAAATAGCTTACGGTACTCCTTATTACATCAGCTGCCTGCCAAAAAAAGTCCCATCAAAATCGGTCCAGCATTTCAGAGATTAGCCGGAACAAACAGATAGGCAGACAAAAATTGTAAAAACTGTTATTTTGGTGTATGTACCGTATTTATATTCATATGCATGTAGTAAAAAACGGTTATTTCAATATTACAAACAGACACTCCAATTTTATTTATATGTATAGATAATATTGTTTCATGAATAGCTATTAAACAACGTACATAATGCGACCTCGAGATAATTAATTTATTTTTAGTATTCAGATACGCAGCATCAGTGTCGGTAATAACATGATCATGCGAGATGCAGCTGATAATGTGATCTCCACTGTTTGCAATGCGCTAGAATATTCATAGAGTTACAATTATACAGTTAAAATACGTTTTGCACTCTCTTCCCGTTATTTGTAACTGTGGTTTATATTTTTGCTGGTTTTTTCTTGTATATTTGCATGTGTTATTTTTTCTTTATCAGTAATGAAAATTGCATGTTCAGTTAATTGGTATATTGATTACCTTTGAAAATAGTACGTCTCGATGTTTATAATGATTAATTATAATAATGATAAATGAAATATTGATAAAAATTCAAATTCAAATTCAAAATATCTCTATTCATGTAGGTCTATTACAGACTCTTATGATATGTCAAATCTACCGTCAGTTCGGAATGATTTCGAGATGAGAAGAACTGACAAGAAACTCAGCTCGTATTCTTTTCAAATTAATGTTATACATGTTTACAATAATATAGATTAATTTTTAAATTCAAACTTGGGAGAATAGAGTGACCACCAGCATATGCTAATCAGTAATAATAATAATAATCCTGGACCATTCTCAAAGCGGCATTTGTAACTAACAGCCTTCTTAGTCTAGCCATTTAGCACACCGCTTTACTTCTAATGGTCGCAGGTTCAATTCCTCGCATGGTGCACATATGTATGTATTTACAAAAAAATATATCTAAGTAATAAATACTTAGATATATTTTTTTGACATAACATAAGGTAGGTAGGGTTAGGTAACAGTTACTATAACCACAGATAATATATTACATACTATAACATACCTTTTTTTTAGAAATTCAGTTGAGTTCCTTGCCAGTTGCCAGCCTCTGTGGTCTAGTGGTTTAGCACACCGCTTTACTATCCGATGGTCGCGGGTTCGATTCCTCGCACGGTACAAACATTTGTATTCATGAGTATGATTGTATCGGTCTGGGTATTTTCTATGTATAATATGTATGTATTTACAAAAAAAAATATCTAAGTATTTATATCAGTTGTCTAGTACCCATAACACAAACTCTGCTTACTGTGAGACTAGATGGCGCTGTGTTAATTGTTCAGGGTTATTTATTATGTAAAACATTTTTGTACCCAGAATTTACACCTGTATAAGATACGTTGTGACAAGTTGAGAATAAATACTCAATTGAAAACATACTTGTTTTGTTTTCTATTACTAATGTAATACACTTTCTTTTTTACAGAAAGAGTCTCGTACCGATGTGCAGTTCCACCTGGCAGCGCTGCGGGGTGACTGCAGCAGGCTCCGGCAACTGCTGGACACCGGGAAGGTGCACATCGACTCCAGGGACAGGGTGAGTGGTACTTAAAGTTGTTAGTTATTCTGAGAATAGTGATGATCATCATCATCATCGTCATGTATGTTTATCTATATGTGTATTATAAATATATTGTCTACTGTGTGCCTTCTACCTTCTCCATGTGAATAGACTGACAATACCAGGTTGTCTGTAAGAAATTGTTGTTAGCGATAAGACCGCCTTTTGTATAACATTTTTATATACTTTATTGTTGTTTGTCTGTCTGTGTGCAATAAAGACTGAGTTATTATTATTATTATCATCATCTTAATGAAACATAATAACATATTTTTTACAATGTTATTTTAAATCTTATATATAAAATTCTCGTGTCACAATGTTAGATACCATACTCATCCGAAACGGCTTGACCGATTATTATGAAGTTTTATATGCATATTTAGTAGGTCTGAGAATCGGCTAGTATCTATTTTTCATACTCCTAAGTGATAAGGGTTGTCCACCCCTAACGTTATTATTTTATTTTTTGGACAATTATTTTTCAGACTGTATTTGTATTTTCTATGTATATTATGTATGTATTTACTAAATATATATATATATTTAGTAAATACATATATATATATATGTATGTATCTATCTATGTATTTATATCAATTGTATAGTACCCAAAACACAAGCTCTGCTTAGCTTGGGACTAGATGGCGCTGTGTGAATTGTCCAGAAAATCTTATTATTATATTAGAGTAACCGTGATTGAACCTACTACCGTTATGTATTAGGTCAGAGTTGCGCAAAGGGCACGGAGCGCACTTTGTCTATGAGCCTCGGTTGTGGTTGGTTGTGTAAGAGATTACGTGACTCAGTGGATCGCGGGAACTATAAATCATACAACAAAGCGCTGGCATTACGGATTTACAGCCTATTTGCGGACGCGAGTGAGGGACGGTAGCGTTTTAACTTAATTAACAGTATTTTTATAGTAATACTAGCTGTACCCGCGACTTGGTCCGCGTGAACTTTACCCTTATTTTTCTAAAATAAAAGTAGCCTAAGTTAATCCTTATTACATCAGCTACCTGCAAGAAAGTCCCGTCAAAATCGGTTCAGCCATTTCTGAGATTAGCTGGAAGAAACAGATAGACAGACAAAAATTGTAAAAATTGATATTTTTACACCATAATTTCATTACCGTACCGTACGAGTACCGTATTTATATTCATATGCATGTAGTAAAAAACGGTTATTTCAACATTACAAACAGACACTCCGATTTTATAGATAACTCGCCCCGGCTTCGCACATGTGTTCCTGTATTATAGATATATATATAAACCTTTCTCTTGAATCACTATATCTATTAAAAAAAAACCGCTTCAAAATCCACTGCGTATACTATGGAGGTTGATCTCCAGGTGGTTCCTCCTGGAAACCGTCATGATAAATTCCTAGTGAATTTTGCCACGATGGGCTAACTGACCTGACTTCGTGTTCATCTTATCATTCATAAAGCGGGTGCATCATTCCATTACAATTAATAAAAAAATTGAATTTCAAAATGAATCTGTATTATTGTAAACATGTACAACATTTATTTGAAAAAATACGAGCTGAGTTTCTTTACAGTTCTTGTTATCGAAATCATTCCGAACTGGCGGTAGATTTGACATATCATAAGAGTCTGTAACAGACCTACATGAATTAAGATATTTTGAATTTGAATCAAATTCAAATTGAATTTGAGCAAACCGCTGCGGTTAATAAAATTAGTTATATATTCCGCTACCGCTTATGCTATACACCACGCAATAGTAAGCTTATAAAAAGTAGAAATTGTCCGAAAGTGGGGCATGCGTTTTATTTCAGTACTAAAGCTCAGTATACAGAGTGTGGTATACAAGTTGTACCACTCCGGTGAAGCTGTAAAGGCCAGCTGCGGCCAACAGCATTAGAGTAGTCCGAAAAAAAAACCACAGAACACATAATAACCTATCGGTATCGGTACACAATGCAGTCGGTACTCGTAATTCCCATGTAATTTTTTTTTATAATTGAGTTGTTACAACATTACTGTTGTTAGATAATAAAGTTCATACATTCATGAGTGAGATCACAGAAGTGTATATGATTATGTAGTAACGATATGTTGATTACTATTCAAATTTAAATTCAAAAATTGTTTATTCATGTAAGACATATTGGCAGCTTATGAACGTCAAATTTTTTACATTATGTTTTAATTTTTTCCCTACCGTCCAGTTCAGTATACATACATACATATAGATCATATTATCATCTGCTTCTTCCTTATCCCATTTATTAGTGGTCGTTGTAATATATTTTTCTCTTCCATTCATCCCTGTTCGCAGTCATCTCGTTATTTAGTCCCTTTCTTACCATATCATCTTTCACACAGTCCATCCATTTCTTATAACCATCCACATTTATATGTAAACCTTCATTGTCCTTGAAAGGTTTTTTTCATTCCTATAGATTACATGCGAAAAATAATTGTATCTATGCGCATACGAATACACCATGCATTCGTATGCGCAAACGATTTATTTCTTATAATATTATTATAAAAATTTTAAGAAATTAAAAAAAATATCTACATACTGACTATGCCATGTATAAATAATTATTTATTCATAAGCTTCCCACATGATATCTTTTTGGATCTTACTAAATAACCTTTCAATCAATATTTGCATACCGCTACGATGCTACTTGCATCGTAATGAATTGAAAATAAAGTTATAATTAATCTAAAATAAATATAATAAATAAATTTCAAATAAATGTTATACATGTTTACAATAATACACATTATTTAAAAATTCAAATTTGGGAGAATCATTCATCAGTCCATTTTATATACTTCTGTAAGCATCATCATTATTGTGATGTGTGATCATTGCAATGTTATTCTATACTTATTTTATATCTACACACTTCAAATCACTAATCCACTTAACATGACGATGCTTGATGATGTTAATCATCGAATGTAAGTAGTGCCTTATCATTATCAGATGTAATGTCTCAGACTGGAAGGTCATTGACCTCTAATAGTGATATCAGAATTAAAGACTATATTAATTTATATATGTTTTATATTATAAATAAATCTAAGAATATAAATAAAATTGGAGTGTCTGTTTGTAATATTGAAATAACCGTTGTTTACTGCATGCATATGAATATAAATAAGGAACATACTCCAAAAAAACACCTTTTAAAATTTTTGTCTGTCTGTCGTTCTGTTTGTTCCGGCTAATCTCTGAAAAGGCTGAACCGATTTTAACGGGACTTTTTTTGGCAGGTAGCTGATGTAATAGAGAGTAAGTTAGGCTACTTTTAATTTAGAAAAATAAAGTTAAATTCCACGCGGACGAAGTCGCGTGTAAAGCTAGTAATAAATAAATGACCCCGGACAATTAATTTATAGTTCCCGCGATCCATTGAGACACGTATCTCTTACACAACCTACCACAATGGAGCCACCTAGATAGAGTGCGCTCCGTGCCCTTTGCGCAACTCTCAACTAATACGGTAGTAGGTTCAATCACGGTTATTCTATTATTAATAATATCTTCTGGGCAATTCACATAGCGCCATCTATTCCCACGGTAAACAGGTCTTGTGTACCTCGTACCCACAGTACTAGACAAATGATATAAATACTTAGATATATTTTTTTAATATACATAGAAAACATCCAGACCGACACAAACAATCATACTCATGAATACAAATGTTTGCACCGTGCGAGGAATCGAACCAGCGACTACTGATACACTCCTCCAAAAGTCTAGTACAAAGGATTCGATCGTACGACTACCAAATCGTACCAAAGACTAAAATTCTGGACCCTTACGAGGCTTCTCCGACTACCTAGTACATAGTGATTATCTCACGACAGAAATTATTAGAGAGACTATTAGAATATGCAAAATACATTAAAATTCTGAAAGTACGGATCTATAAGAAACACTAGTGAAACTGCTGGCTTCACTCGCATGAAATTTATAGCATGTGTTATTCCGACGTATAAGCTATTTTAACTGTAAACTTTCATCAACTTCTGATTAGTAGTTTACGAGTGAAAAACTAAAAAACATCCATCCATCTATACGTCTATATTCATAAACTTTTGTGTTTATAACATATAAGCTGTGCTTGCGGTTCCACCCGCGTTAAGAAACATAATAACCTATGTGTTATTCTGATGCATAAGTTATATTACTGTAAAGTTTCATAAAAATCCGTTCAGTAGTTTTTGCGTGAAAAAGTAACAAACATCTATACTCACAAACTTTATAATATTAAATGATTAAAAACTGTTAAAAACAAATAGGTATCGGCTCGTATTTGAGCCTAAAAATAACATCACCATACTATAATAGTATAAACCTTATTTTTAACATGTTTAGATAACCAGCAGTTAAGTAAGCAGCAAGTTAGGCGTTAACTGTTTCAATTAGTGAGTTGTTTAACGTACGCGTTTATGTCTCGTCGTAAAACTTGTTGATTGAGATGTATGTATGTATTTGTGCAATAAGGAAGTACTCTATACTCTATATTATTACATTGAAGCCAAGAGTGAGAGTAAGATATCTATATATGTATATTATGTCTATATATATACTAGCTACTCACCCCAGCTTCGCACGGGTGTACATGTATTATACATATAAACCTTTCTCTTGAATCACTCTATCTAGTAAATAACCGCTTCAAAATTCGTTGCGTAGTTTTAAAGATTTAAGCATACATAGGGATACATAGATAATTTATCTATGTACTTTTATCAGTTATCTAATACCCGTAACACAAGCTTTAGATAGCTTAACTCGGGTCTAGATGGCGCTGTGTGAATTGTCAAAAAAAAAAAAAAGGTGACTGACTGACTGACATAGTGATCTATCAACGCACAGCCCAAACCACTGGACGGATCGCGCTGAAATTTGGCATGCAGGTAAATGTTATGACGTAGGCATCCGCTAAGAAAGGATTTTGATTAATTCTACCCCAAAGGGGATAAAATAGGGGATGAAAGTTTGTATGAATTGTCAATTTTAAACCGATCGGGCTGAGACTTTGCATGCATAAAGCTACTATGACGTAGGCATCCCCTAAGAAAGGATTTTCATAAATTCCACCCCTAGCGAGCGAAGCCGCGAGCAAAAGCTAGTACAATATATGTACATAATCGGAATGAAAGGCCAATTTCTACCCAAGGTTTTGAATTTTGTAAATGTTAATGCCTTTGCTCCTTGTTATTGTAAAATGAATTTATATTACTATGAAGAAATGTACATATAAATCATAATCATAATCATAAATATGGCTGGGTAGCGGCAATATCTTGGCCAACATCGAGATCTGATGTTTTTTTGTCTTAAATGCCATATTAATATTTGATGAATGATTAATTTTTTAATTATTTATTTTGTTTGCAGGATGGCACGACGCCCCTCATCCTGTCAGCAGCGATGGGCCACACTGACTGCGTCCAGGAGCTACTGGAACAGGGCGCAGACCCCGCCTGCTGCAGAACGGTATGACCCAACACATGTGTCACTCTACGTGGCTTTTTAAGTTTAAACAGACGATCTTCTTACCATTTTTTAACGGATGTCACTGGAATAGTACCCCTCCTGCGCTAACGGTTTACGCTGGCGGGGCACCGGTGGAGGATGATAAGATGAACATGAGGTCAGGTCAGTTAGCACATCTTGACAAATTCACCAGGAATGTATCACGATGGTTTCCAGGGGGGATCGTGTGTCAACCTAACATGGAGCATTGCTAGTAATGGGGTCATGAGTCCACATTACTGACAATCCCTTTCCCCTCACTTCTTAGCATTCCATGGATTAACTGTGCATGTGCCAGATCCGTCGTGAGGCAGAGAGGGAAACTACGAGCAGTTCCCGGGACTTGTGACTCCAGTGTAGAAATAGAAATGAATGCATAAAGAATGCCAAAAAAAATTATTTAAGCACTTTTGAATAAACATATTATTTTATTCTATCACCCATTGGGCACCAGACTCATTACAAGAAGAATGAGCAAGAAAATTGCGCAGATCCGTCGTGAGGCAGAGAGGGAAACTACAAGCAGTTCCCGGGACTTGTAACTCCAGTGTAGAAATAGAAATGATCTTTAAGCAAAAAAATTTAATTTAAGCACTTTTGAATAAACATATTATTTTATTCTATCACCCATTGGGCACCAGACTCATTACAAGAAGTATGAGCAAGAAAATTGCATGTTGCTCTTCTGAATAGTTATTTTAAGTAAATTTGGTTTAACTAGAAGACAAGTTTTAACAAAGAATGTTGATGTACTTCGGCAAGGGGCCCATTTTGCCAACATACACTCGACGTACATACACCTTCACTGCTCGTGTTTCTCACCCTGGTAGATAAATCTGATAAGTCTGCTAGTGCAGCTTTAGATTTGACGACCTCGGTGGTCTAGTGGTTTAGTACACCGTACGTCCGATGGTCGCGGGTTCGATTCCTCGCACGGCACAAACATTTGTATTCATGAGTATGATTGTTTGTGTCGGTCTGGGTGTTTTCTATATATAATATGTATGTATTTACGAAAAAAAATATCTATGTATTTGTATCAGTTGTCTAGTACCCATAACACAAGCTTTAGCTAGCTTAACTTGGGTCTAGATGGCGCTGTGTGAATTGTCTTGAGATTATTATTATTTATTTATTTTCCCAAAAATTCTCATCTCCACTCTTAAGAAGTGGAGATGAGAATTATTATTATTATTAGATACACATTCTAGTATAGAACTTACTACAGTTCGAGACAGGCCAAGATGTTTTATATTGCAGGGAGCTCTCCCGCCCGCTCCGACCACAATTAAATTGGCCATAGTCTTTTTAAAATATAATTAAAATAATATTAACGCAAAAAGTAGCAGTTTTCTTAGTTCTTCTCAACTGCTGTAGCTAGCCGAACTAGGCGTTATGGATAGTGATACAAGTTAATGACTTGCAGAAGTGTCAGACTGAAAATGTTGAATATAAACAAATTTTTATTTTGACTTTCTATTGCCACAAAATTACTTTGTAAGCTGTATCGGTTTTAAAGCTAAGGTTCATTCATTCATTCATAATTTAAGAGCTGTGGTCTTGTCGGTGGAGCTCTCGCCACCTTTTACGATCTTCTATCAATGTTTTTAGTTGTTGATACGACCAATGGCGTAGTTAGGTAAGCAAGGGCCCTGGGGCAAATTTGGGGCAAAAAATGAGCTACTGCGTTGTGGACATTACAGTTTTGTTAAAACGCACATATCGCTATCAGTCAAATTGACAACACTGCGAATCCACAGAAAGAATTTAGGGGAATTCCGAAGGTACAATTTTCAAATTTCTCTCAACTGAGCTGTCATATTTATTTTGTATTGGGAGAAATTTTGAAAAGTTCTGTTTGATTGAAATTTTCTGGTAAGGTTTCGAGGGCTCCCTGAGCTTTAGGGCTCCGGGGCGCTGCCCTGCCTAGCCTCTAGGTAGCTACGGCACTGGATACGACCCGACTCCAGCTTTTTCCTTAACCTGCTTGATATAGCTGTGAGTTGTTAAGATTGAGCAGTCAAATTACAGAGTAATGACATCAGAAATGGAAATTCATTAGAAGTACGGCACTACCAGTGTCGTAGGTAAATTTTTTGAGGTACATAGTGCTTTTAGATAGGTATATAGTGTGTACCCAATTTCTAAAATTCGATTTATGTTAGACAGGAACGAGTGCGTTGTTCTTCGCGGCTCAGGGCGGGTTCCTGGACATAGCCAAGCTGCTGCTCGACGGTGGAGCGGCCATAGATGCACCCAGCACGGTATGTACTGAGATCCTGAGTGATTGTTTGACGCCCTCCGTGATCTAGAGGTTTAGCAGAGCGTGTTACTTCCGATGGTAGCGGGTTCGATTCTTTGCACGGTACAAACATCTGTATTCATGAGTATGATTGTTTTTTTAAAATCACTAGTATCCTGACGACTTAGGCGTAATGCCGGTTAGTCAGGGAGAGAAACACCTCAATGCCTACAATATTCACAATTACCTATCTCTTATTTGTTTTTATAGTAATATAAACACTTTCGCTCCAAAACTCCCGCTGCCTACGTTCAATCATCCGTCATCCACTTGTCAATGTCACATAGATTACTTTGGCTCTGGCCTCTGACGTTCCGTTTCAGGTTACATGATTATTGACTTTACCATTTTTAATTAATGGTGCGTCACACGATAGTTAACAGTTTGTATCAGTCTGGATGTTTACTTGCCAGTTATCCGGTGTCACACATAAGCTTTGCTTAGCATGAGAATAGATGGCGCTGTGTGAATTGTCCCGAGACATTATTATATGAGTTAAATTCCATAGACTCTACCAATTCAGAGAACACAATAAAGTGAAGTTTCACGGTTAAAACTACTTCACATAATGTTAGAAATGGCAAAAATTAATCAACTCACGACTAGATGGATTCCGATGAATAATCGTTGCCGGCACTGAACTCCGAACGTTTGATTTGGTCAGTTTAATTTAAATGACTAATTTTATAAAAATATATATTCTTCAATAATAATAATTTATTATTCAAAGAATGGATTACTTAGTTTCTCGTTTATTTAATATCATGTTCTCGCGACTTCGTCCGCGTGGAAATTTACTTTATTTTTCTAAAATAAAAGTAGCTTAAGTTATTCCTTATTACATAAGCTATATGCGAAAAAAAGTCCCGTCAAAATCGGTCGAGCCATTTCAGAGATTCGCCGAAACAAACATACAGAATTTTTTTTTAGAAATGTTATTTTGGTATATGTACCGTATTTATATTCATTTGCATGTAGTAAAAAACGGTGATTTCAATATTACAAACAGACACTCCAATTTTATTTATATGTATAGATTATTACATAATGATAGCGGAAGTAAATAAAATAACATAAATCCATTAAGTACCTTTACATACAGTCTTTCCTGCATGAAAGACGATCCGTGCGTGAGAGAGCGTACGTGTAAAGGCAGGTATCATCATCATTATCATCAACATCACCATCATCATCATCATCATCACCATCGTCATCATCACCATCGTCATCATCAGCCGGGAAGACGTCCACTACTAAACAAAGGCCTCCCCCAAAGATCTCCACGACGCGGACGATCGGTCCTGCGCTGTTAATGGCAGGTATTAGGGGGACTATTTAGATAGTAGTATTTCAAATTATGGTCTATGTCCAGCAGTGAACGTCTTCCGGGCTGAGACGATGATGATGATGATGATGATCTCAATAATTTCAGGACGGTGGCACCCCATTATTCGTGGCGTGTCAGTGTGGACATTTGCCAGTCGTTGAAGAGCTGATACGGAGAGGTGCCAATGTTAATTCCTGTATGAAGGTATGTAATATATGTTTATTATTGTCTTTATTATTTGTGTGTATATTTTGTATAAATTTAATTACACAACGTAAAATGTACGTTTATATTTGTAGCTCGGTGGTTATCAGCTCAATGCTGTAACGTTATATATGATGTGATGAGGTGTCGGTAACAATGTATGTCTGTAGCTTTAGGATTTGTCGTCGTCGTCGGATGGGCCGTCATCTTGTTTACCATTCCATTTAGTAATAGTAGTAACTTTTGTCAATGTGCATGAGAGTAATGATGATGACGACTTTGGTTGTGATGATGAGGGCGACAATTATAATGAGGTGGTGATGGTGTTGCTGATGATGATGTTTTATGTATACCATCATCGTAAATGTCATCATCATCGTCATCAATAGAAACGACACTATGTGAATGTGGAGTGTCTGTGGTCACAGGACGGCGCGACGCCGCTGTTCATCGCGGCGCAGAACGGACACGCGCACGTGTGCGCGGCGCTGGTGGCCGCCGGCGCGCGCGTGGACGCCGCGCGGGCCGACCGCGCCACGCCGCTCTGGATCGCGGCGCAGTGCGGACACGACCACGTCGCGCGCACGCTGCTCGCCGCGCGCGCCGCCGTCGACCACGTGCGACAGGTAACACTCCACCACGTGCGACAGGTACCTACCATCACTGGGACGCCGCGCGGGCCGACCGCGCCACGCCGCTCTGGATCGCGGCGCAGTGCGGACACGACCACGTCGCGCGCACGCTGCTCGCCGCGCGCGCCGCCGTCGACCACGTGCGACAGGTAACACTCCACCACGTGCGACAGGTACCTACCATCACTGGGACGCCGCGCGGGCCGACCGCGCCACGCCGCTCTGGATCGCGGCGCAGTGCGGACACGACCACGTCGCGCGCACGCTGCTCGCCGCGCGCGCCGCCGTCGACCACCGTGCGACAGGTAACACTCCACCACGTGCGACAGGTACCTACCATCACTGGGACGCCGCGCGGGCCGACCGCGCCACGCCGCTCTGGATCGCGGCGCAGTGCGGACACGACCACGTCGCGCGCACGCTGCTCGCCGCGCGCGCCGCCGTCGACCACGTGCGACAGGTAACACTCCACCACGTGCGACAGGTAACACTCCACCACGTGCGACAGGCGCGGGCGACCACGTCCGAAAAATAATCGCGCCGCACAAAATGATCGTAACCGTTTGTGTCGCGCGCGCCGTCCTACTATCGATAACAAAGACATTGTAGCAGTGTCGAGCGAAATTAATTTGATTTTTTAATAATAATCGCGCGCAGTTCGTCGCGCGCGCCGCCGTAAAGTTGAAATGATTAAAAATATGCATGTTTATTATTAATACATAATTTAATTAACTATTGTATTTGATTAAGTATATCCAAATTTAACTTGACCCTTGTGGCCTTTTTTGTACTAATTCATCTGCTTTAGTATCATAAATCTACGCATTTCTGTCTCGAAGCTTCTTGCTATTTAATTTGTTAAGTGTGGAAACGAAATTACAACGATGAGTAATGTTGTGACCGACATATAAGATGTCATATAATATAATGTAATAATAATATATGTATGCGTCGATATCTATTTACCTTCTAGATGGGCGTTAGCTTATTTACCATTGCAATTAGTAGTAGTATTAATGATGTCAATGATGATCTCGATGATAATGATGGTGATGATATAGGCGATGATCAAGCATACCACCCCTCCGAAGGATTACCGTAGCCTACTGATGTCTAAAACGTCAGGGGTGCGTTGTCGAATCTTAATAAACCCTTAAAAACTCCATGCTATAGTTTCTAGAAAGAACCATGGCAGGTATGCTGATTATTATATCCATAATGATGCTGATGACGTTGATGATGAGATCGATGATGATGTCAATATGCCTGTATTATACTTTTTTTATACAAAATTGTTAAGTACATTTACCGTGTCGTAGAAAATGATCATCACTTATCAGCAATTTGTTAAAGTACACTCAATACTTAATTATTTATTTATTAATAAAACTAACAGCTTACAATTACTTACTTGTTTCAGGATGGTGCGACTCCATTGTTCAAGGCGGCACATAAGGGTCACGTCGCAGTTGTTGTTGAATTGCTCAAATATAATCCTAACTTAGGATTGTTACCTGTAAGTATTTTCTTTTTAAGTTTAATTTTGAATACATATACTTAGTTCGATTTTGTGAATTAAAGTAATAAGAAATTAAGTAGCTTTCCGAATGGATAGTGATAAATAATATGATGTGTACAATAGACTACATTGTGCTGTATTAATAAAAGGTTTTGAGTTTTGGTTTGTGATATTTAGGTCATTTGTAATATTTTAGGTTAGTGTACTTGTTGTTGCAATGCCATTTTTTCTGTGTTTTTATATTTGCTGGTAACGGGTTACAGTTACTAATTTGGGTGCATGTAATATTATGTGGTGATTTTAGACTTATCATGAGAAAATAAACACTAAATTAAATACAAGTAGATATGGATGATGGCGTTAATAGCATAAATACAGTAGGGTTAATTTGTTTTTAGTGTCAGACGCATGGTTGTTGCGTTTATGCATAGTTTATTTTGTGACTCAAACTCGAATCCTAATAGGAGATTCAGTTGGAGGAGGGTAATGAGTGGGAGGGCAGGTGGAAAGGAAGGAATAGGAAGGATCATGTCGTATTAGAAATACCACGGAATGACATCCATCCCTTAGGAATTAGCAAGTCTGGGATGAGGCGCTCGACCAGAGGTCGTGTGGGAAGCGGTGCAGCTTTAGGTGGGTGAGGGTCATTGTCGGCGTAGCGCATGTTTCTCACGAACTCCTCCACTGAGGGGTTTCTTTCGAATGGATGATAATAGAACGGTGCTTTCGTCTGTGCTAATGGTTTATGCTCAGGTTTAGCAGATGGGACACTAGTGGAAGGAAATAAGATAAGTAGAAAGTCAGGTCAGTTAGCTTATCGTGGCAAATTCACTAGGACTTTATCACGATGGTTTCTAGGGGAAATCGCGTGGAAGTCTACCTGACATGGTCGCTAGCAAAGTTATTATTCCATATCACTAGCAATCCTCATCGAGAGGACGTCGGGGTCGCCCGCACGTTTTCGTAAACTCGCATCATTGTAATCGCACCGGGGTAGTGGCATTCCGTTACCGACCACTGCTCGATCCTTTCGCGTGTCGTAACCGGGTGTGGCGGTGGTCCTCAGAACGGTCAGTCGGCGCTGCACGGCGCGGCCATGTTCGGTCAGCTGGGCTGCGTGCGCGCGCTGGCGGCGGCGTCCGGCGCGTCCGGACTGCGGCTGCGGGACGGCGCCGGACGCACGCCGCTGCAGGCCGCGCGCGCCGCCGGACGCGCGGACGTCGTCCACTACCTCGAGCGGCACCCGCTGCTGGCCGCCGCCGCCGGGCGACGCTAGCGGCGGCTACTACGCACCGCCCGCCTCTAGTGCGCCGCCGGGCGACGCTAGCGGCGGCTACTACGCACCGCCCGCCTCTAGTGCGCCGCCGGGCGACGCTAGCGGCGGCTACTACGCACCGCCCGCCTCTAGTGCGCCGCCGGGCGACGCTAGCGGCGGCTACTACGCACCGCCCGCCTCTAGTGCGCCGCCGGACGACGCTAGCGGCGGCTACTACGCACCGCCCGCCTCTAGTGCGCCGCCGGACGACGCTAGCGGCGGCTACTACGCACCGCCCGCCTCTAGTGCGCCGCCGGACGACGCTAGCGGCGGCTACTACGCACCGCCCGCCTCTAGTGCGCCGCCGGGCGACGCTAGCGGCGGCTACTACGCACCGCCCGCCTCTAGTGCGCCGCCGGGCGACGCTAGCGGCGGCTACTACGCACCGCCCGCCTCTAGTGCGCCGCCGGACGACGCTAGCGGCGGCTACTACGCACCGCCCGCCTCTAGTGCGCCGCCGGACGACGCTAGCGGCGGCTACTACGCACCGCCCGCCTCTAGTGCGCCGCCGGACGACGCTAGCGGCGGCTACTACGCACCGCCCGCCTCTAGTGCGCCGCCGGACGACGCTAGCGGCGGCTACTACGCACCGCCCGCCTCTAGTGCGCCGCCGGACGACGCTAGCGGCGGCTACTACGCACCGCCCGCCTCTAGTGCGCCGCCGGACGACGCTAGCGGCGGCTACTACGCACCGCCCGCCTCTAGTGCGCCGCCGGACGACGCTAGCGGCGGCTACTACGCACCGCCCGCCTCTAGTGCGCCGCCGGACGACGCTAGCGGCGGCTACTACGCACCGCCCGCCTCTAGTGCGCCGCCGGACGACGCGTCTCTGCTAGCGGCAGACGACGACATCTCCTAACGAGCTGTACACTATCCACGTCTAATACGCCCAGCTACAACCGACTACGCATACTAACGAATACACGCCGCTGGTAACTATAAGTAGTTACGACCAAATTTAATTATGTTCCGCCGTTGCTAATTAATAATTCTTATAGCCGACAAATTAAAATGTACAGCTTCATGATATATATAAGTGTTGGTCGAAAGTTAACATGATTAACGATTAAAAATCATAACTAATAATTCGGTTAACTATTGAATAACGATCATAATCAAGGTTGTAATGATTACAATTAAAAATGTTGTTAATTAAAGTTAAAAATTGTGTCCGAATTTAGGTTAATTTGACCGAGGTAAACTTCGTCGTCTGCCTTGGTACCAGTCATACATTTGGTTGTAATGATTACAATTAAAAAATTTGTTAATTAAAGTTAAAAAGATATGTCCAAATTTAAGTTAATTTGACCGAGGTTCACTTTGTCGTTTAGCTTGGTACCAAACATTTTTTGTCTCCAAACTTTATGCTATGTAAGTTGATATTCAGCTCGTTTACTATTTCAATTAAATTACTATTGTTGATGTGGATGAGAGTCACGATGATGATGTTGATAGTAGTGATAATGATGGTGATGTTCATCATCATTAGCATAATCGTCATCGATATTATCATCATCAACATCGTACATACACGACACCGATAGCAAAATCGAAATTACTACAAGAAGCGATTGGTTAACAGTTGATAGGTATTTTTTATAACTGAACTTCATGCCCGTTGCTCAAAATTAATCATAATTCAGTCTTCAGTCAACCTTCAATTAATCAAGCCTCAATAAATTACAAATTATAATTAATGATTAACGCCAGTAATTATAATTATGATTACTTTTTAATGATGATTTATATCAATCAAATTAACTGATTAAAATAGAGCAATTACTGCCAACATTATGTATTTATATATGTAACGTTTACTTATTTAAACTATGATTTATATATTTTTTAAATTAACTACAACAGTCAATTAGTGAAACTATAAATTATAAGCGTTTCAACTAATAATTGTTAGTAACAACATGAAAGTACTGTCTGTACAGTGGGCTAATTATGTAACACGATATGAAATTGTTTCTGTTGAAGTTGTGATGCAATATGAAATCATTTCAATTTAAAAAACGCGATCAAGTAAGGTCGAATGACCGCAACATAAATCATTTCTATCGATAAAACACTACTATGAAGTTGCAGCGGAATATTGTTAATCCGACCAATTTAAAAAGTCAGTACATTAGATAGCTTATACCTTTAGAGGGATACATTTTAATTTATTGGGTTGTTACACTAGTTGGTTGATTTGAAACAATTTTTATTGCGTTCAAAAATTACAAAATATACTGCAGCGTTCACTTGATCTTTTATTTTAATTTTATTAATAGACATTTAATAAAATAAAATAAAGAAAGTCTATTCTATTCTAATGAAAAAATAAGGTTAATAATTTTGAATATAAAAGCATATTTTATACAAACTATTTATAATCATTAATAATATTAATCTAACCTACAAATTAAATTTTCTTTTCTGCTATAGATACCTAGGTAAGTACGTAGGTATCCATATAAATTTAAAATGATATGGGCACATCTTTTTAAATTTGTACATAATTGTAAAAACTTTAAACAAATAAATTTATTTACTTTAAACAAATCACAGAGCATCATAAACGTTGTATTCCGTTCACAGAGCACCGTATTCATTGAAATAGTTTTTTAATTATATTAATATCATAATCAACCCTAATTTTATATTAAACATTTACTCTAGTTAATACAACATTCTATGTGATTTGGGACGAAAATAAAATATCGAATTGGCAACACTGATGTCGTGTTGTGAGTCGTGACAATTTTCCCATTTTAATAAATTTAAAACCTTTTCACGACTTTCTACGTAATATTTAATATAATAAAAATATATGTAATACTGAAAATTACCAAAACAAGATAAATAATGCTGCTAATGCTGATATTTTAAAGATTGTAACCAAAAGAAACACCTTCTAAATTGTTTCTCATAATGTAAAAACCGTTTCAATTCCACGCTGTCATTTCGGCAAAATAGCGATTACGTGACGTTGCAACGAGGTTACTAAATCGACATTCGATAGAAATAATTTTTATCGATATGTAAAGTTGCGTTTACGTTGCAATGCTAGTTGACAGCGTCAAATGGCGTCTATATGATCGCATTATTGACAGATGACGTCATTTTCACTACGTTACATACGAAAATCGTTGCGAACGAAGTTACATAATTAGCCCACAGGTCTATTACAGACTCAAGATATGTCAAATCTACCGTCAGTTCAGAATGATTGAGATGAGAAGAACTGACAAGAAACTCAGCTCGTATTTTTTTTAATGTTGTACATATTTACAATAATACTATTTCATTTAAATTCAAATATGCTATATTAAAAAAATCATAAAATCTGACATCAAACCACAGCTCCCACTTTCCCATGTCTACAAACTTTAAAGACACTTAATACATAACTTAGAATGAAATTACATTATGTATAGTATACACCTATTATAAACAAAGTCACCACATTTTGTATAATCGTTGTATTTTATACATCTTGCAATTTGTCAATTTGTGTTTTTTACTCTACATAACCTTCAAAAACATTTATGACAAGAGTTCCTACTTAATAATTAAATAACTGACAGAAATAGCACTGCAGATATTTTTGTAATTTAATATGATTTTTTTTATTTTAATGCGTAGTTCAGTTACAGAAATACTATAAATGTAGACCAAAGATTCCCAGACTTTTTTGTATCGTAGACCCTTTGCCATTTTCGGTTTTGGGTAGACTCCCCCATTCTTACCTGATATTGACTTTATGTAAATTTCTAACTGTAGTAAAGTTAGTGTCAAAAACAAAGTAAAAACAACAAGATGACCGCTGTTGTAGACCCTTTGTAGTGTCATAGACCCCTGGGGGTCGATATAAACCACTATGGGAATCACTGAAGTACACCTTTTATTGTAAGTTTCAGAAAATTGCAAATTACTTTCGTTTAACATACATAACAGTCAAAACTCACAAATCTCCAGCTACAAAACTCATACACTTGTATCTTATATAAAAAGAAACGTTCAATGTATTAATAAAACAACACTTTTTATATTCATTTTTTAATTATATATGTATAATAATAATTATACAATGTAAACATGTCCATTTTTATATAACGTTTAATTATTATTTACTTAAACATTATGCTACCATAAAATAAGTACTATGTAACTTAAAACAACAATTACTAGTGTTAGTTATTAAATAGTAATTATATATCGTCGGTTAAATAGAAAAATGACAGTATTCAAAATGAATTTTTTTTCCAAGAAAGTTAAAAGATTTTAAATTTATTTAAATTATTCTCCCCTTTAAAGTTTTTAAATTTTCACACAAGTATTATATATCATTTTAAAACTATTTAGATAATGATTAAGACGGCGTGGTTAATTTAATTGACTTATATAAAAGGAGCCAATTCGAGCTTCTAATATTGAAAAAAGTCTTTATTCTATTTAATCGACGATATTTTACGATACTAGGCACTAATGAAACTCTTGTTGTAATCTCAGAATAGGAATAAGCAATCTAATATCATAAAACATAATAACTATTTTGTATACCATGTACAATTATATATATATGTGTATATTATAATATAGCTAACCGCTTAATCATCCAGTCTTTGAAATTAATATTCTCACTGAAATTATTCTTTATTATCACAATTCTTTAAGAACTTACGAAATTATTTTAAGATGGAACATTCTGTAATTAATTAAAAACTTATGAAAGTATCTTAAAATGGACCATGAAATATTACAGTAATTTGAATATAAAATACACAGACGTAAATAAACTAAAATATCATTACATTTGTGTTATACTAGTAAATTATTAAAAACACCATAAAATAATCCGTTCCTTATTCGATCTCGATTTGATACAGTTAAATATCATTATTATTATAATTTACTGGTTTTTAAGACTAATAATTCTATGGTAAATATAGGTATTTACCTCTCGACGTCTTTTACTCACCTAGTGCAACTTGGTCGAAACGTCGAAAGGTAAATTTTTATTTACCTATTGACGTCTTTCACACAGCTCGTCTAGAGCAACTTGGTCGAAACGTCGAAAGGTAAACCTTTATTTACCTATTGACGTCTTTCACACAGCTCGTCTAGCTTTATTTACCATAAAATTATTCATGTTAAAACCCGTTTTACTGTATTAATACAGTACTAAACACGACATTTTAAAAATAAATAGTATATCCTGCCTGCACATATTAGCTTTGTTATATGTTATAGTGAAGTAAATGAGATATGGTTTCAGAAACTGGTTGTCAATCACCTGCCTTCATCATACCTCACATGTAGATTTTTACTAATAAATATATCAATACAAAAGTGATTATATTTAAATTCATCGAAACACAAACACAAAATCGAGCGTAGGTCGAACTTATTTTTTAAGATTTTTGTCACGGTTGCCTCCAATAATGATAGTAATATGCATGTACAATTATATACAGAAGCGAATACATGTGCAGTTTTTATCACTACACAAAATCGATTTAAATCAAAAACAAACGCAAAAACTACACAAAATCAAGTGTTGGTCGAACATACATTTTTTAAAGCTAATGTCACTGGACAATTGACACAGCGCCATCTAGTCCCACGCTAAGCAGATCTTGTATTATGGGTACTAGACAACTCTGCTACCAAGGTGCAGACATTTTATACGATCTGAAATAATTAACATTCTGTTTTTTATTATATAAGTTTGATAAAGTATACAGTTTGTCTAATATTGATCATTTTCATTAGGATTTATAATTTCGTAGTTATTTGGTTTTAACGAAAATATCATTTCGGGCCTTCGTCCGCGTGGAATTTAACTTTATTTTTCTAAAAAAAAAGTTGCCGAAGTTACTGCTTATTACATCAGCTACCTGCCAAAAAAAGCCCCGTCAAAATCGTCCCGCCACACCGGAACAAACAGACAGACACACAAAAATTGTAAAAAATGTTATTTCGGTGTATGTACCGTATTTATATTCATATATGTATAGTAAAAACGGTTATTTCAATATTACAAACAGACACCAATTTTATTTATATGTATAGATAATAATGGAATGGTACATCCGCCTGCGCTAACGGTTTACACTGGCTGGACACCAGTGGAGGATGATAAGATGAGCATGAGGTCAGGTCAGTTAACCCGTCGTGCCAAAAGACAATTTTCCACGATATTTTCTAGGGAGAAGTACGTGGAGGTCAACTTGACCATACATTGCTTGGGTTTTACAATGGGGTTATTAGTTCACATTATTAACAATCCTTTTCCCCCAATACTAAGAAATTATAAATTCAATTTTTGAAATGTTAAAATGATATTTAAGTTAATTAAAATTTAACAATTAATTTTTGCATTACTAATCTCATTATTATAATTTTATTATAATTAAGTTTATGTCGGTGCTCTAAATTAATTTAGGATATATCATAATTTTATTTTAAGCTAGTCAACCACTGTTGTAACAGTTTTTTAATTGGTTTACTTTTTAATAATTAAACCTTATTTTATAAGATTGGAGTACACTAATTACTTGTTGGTATTTTGTTTACTAATTGACAACTTATTAAGAGATGAAACTTGTTATATTCAATACTAGCTGTACCCGCGAATGGAATTTAACTTTATTGTAAAAATAAAAGTAGCCTAAGTTACTCATTTTTACATCAGCTACCTGCCAATAAAAGTCCCGTCAAAATCGATCCGGCCACTTCAGAGATTAACCGGAATAAACAGACAAAAATTGTTATAAAAATATATAATATTCAGATGCATGTAGTAAAAAACAGTTTTTTCAATATTACAAACAGACACATTTTATTTATATGTACATATTTATGGGAAGCACTTTTGTAGTGAACTAAAATTTTATTTAATGAATATATTGTAAATAAATATAACGTACATTTGTTATCACAATCCGAAACTTCGGTTATAATTTACTTGTTGTTTACAAATATTTTTACACTAATGTTTACAAAAGTAACACTTTCTGCCTGACTTTCTGCCATTAAAATCATTTAAGTTTTTTAAAGAGCACAATTTACAGTCAGATTAATATATTTTTTCCAAAATAATATATTTCCTGCCATTAAAATAATATAAGTTCTTTTAAAGGTAGAATGTACAGTCAAATTAAAATATTTCTAAACATTTCATGCTCGCTGGTGTTATGACGCATGTTCATGTTGTCTTAAGATTTTTTTCGGACTACTCTAATGCTGTTGGCCGCAGCTGGCCTTTACAGCTTCAACGGACGATAGGGGGCGAGTGCAGATGGCACTCCAAACCAAAGGAACTTATGGAGCGGCTGAGGCCAACTCCCGCCTGACGGATACGACTTTAGTCTGAGGGCACCGCTAGAGGTTGGAACCTCGGCTTAGGCCGTCGTAATTTCGATACCCGTTTCAATTGGACGAGGCATCGAAAATAGTTCTGTTATACATTGTTTACAGCAGTTTTATAATAATCGTAGATCTGTAAATCTTTTGTGGCATGTGTTTGAATCTTTCTTATACAACATCTGTAAGAATGTATTTCTTATGCAATCCTTAACTGTTGTATTATGATACAAGTTCTTATGTTAACTTAAATTTAATGTTAATTCGCATTTTAATATTACAAAAATGAAATGAGAAACTTTACAATATAATTATATAGATAAGATAATATTACCATATGTAATACTGCATTATAATTTTTATCAAGTTTTATATGTATGTTGTATTAAAATGTGGTTGTACATGTATACTAGTTGTATAAGGTCCAGTATTTTGTTGAATAATTATTTATGTTATTGGAATATAGTTGTTTTTAATTATACACTTGTTTTATTAAAACCACAAGGTCTTAAGGGTACTATAAAGCAAATCACTGTTTTTGAGTACACAAGGGTTTACTAATCAAGTTTCAATACAGGTACAAAAATATTTATATTATAATATTTATTATTATTTTAATAATATATGCCTTCCCGCGATCTTGACCAGATCGTCGGTCCACCTTGCTAGACCTTCCCACGCTGCGTCTTCCGTCCGATTCGCCAAACTGCCCCAACGGCCATCTGTCCTACGAGCTATGTTGATTGCCATTCAAAGTCGCAATTCTTCGGGCAATTCAAGTTTCAATACAGGTACAAAAATATTTATATTATAATATTTATTATTATTTTAATAATATATATATTTGGCTGTTAAGACCAGCTGCCAACAGATTCAACGGACGTTAGAGGCCGATGGCATTTCGAATCTGCAGAAGGACTTATGAAGCAGTTGAAGGTCTAGAAGTAGTCTAACTCCTGACGGATATGACTTTAGTCTTGAGGGTTTAGTTGAGATTAGACTTTGATCTAAACCTTGGCTCAGGTCGCCATAAGAAAATTCATTGAGAAAAGAGCCGACTTCCTTCTTTTTTTTCTTTGGACCGGGGCTTGTGACTGACTCGACTATCCAGATTAGAGTTAAAATCAAAGATGAAGGTTCCTGCGTCGAAATGCTCGCATAGGTCTCCAAGTCCACAGACTTGCAGACCTATGGGAACACTTGGACGCAGTAGCCGTCATCTTCAACCGTCAACTTCTTGAACTGGCGGAGTTAGGAGGTATTCAAAGCGACCTGTATAGGATCGACTGGCAAGGCGAGCGACTATTGCAAAGTCCTACACTAGGGACCCCCCGTAGGCCTTGGGGGCTGAGGGTAGAGTTTGCAAGATGGGTTGGGGTATGGGCGGATGAGGTACCACCTGGCAGTGCTACAATGAGCGGCTATAATTATAAGTCTATGCCTTCAAGAGTGTCATAAAGACTCGCAAGTATAGGGACCTTTTTCGGTTGGTACATATGATGTACTCCGTGAGTTGAGTTTTGTTCAGGCTGAGATTTTTGTCTTCTTCGAGAGGGTAAACGTGGTAGCCTATATTTCTCTTCCGGAGAAAGGTGATGAATATAATGGTTGTCTGTGAGTTGAGGTATGTGTAGGGTCAACCAACATTATGTCTGAGCTCGGTGGTTCGAGTCAGAGGTGGAGCTGTATATCGCCTGCGTCAGAGGGTGCGGAGAAGACTCGTGCACTAAGTGAGCGGGAATGGCTGCCTTAAAGGCGATGTAGGCCTTCAGGAGCCGGGGATCTTGCTTCGAGAAGAGAAGAACCTCGGATAGGGACATTTTGGCCATAATATGTAAGATCACTGGGCTTATTGAGTGATAAATGAGTACCTAAACGAACCTATTAGTGAATGATGGAGGATGTGATCATGGACTGTTGCTAATAATGTTGATCCTTTGAGCCGGATCACGAGATCTACCGTAATTATCGTACTTCCCGAAACGACTTGTAATCCCTACATTGCTGTCAGAAGACAATCTACAGATTCTATACTGTTTTAAATTAGACGTGGTCAATATTTACACGTACAACTAGGAAAAATCACAGATTCTTAACACGTTAATTTATTTTTATTGAGTTCCCGATATTTTGGTAGTGTTTCTGCAAGCTAAAGACTACAAATGGCAGACACGAGATGTCAATATTAGTGTTGGTACAATACTAACGAAACTATAATGTCATTACATGTGCGAGCATGTCTGCGGAGGCGGTAGCTAGCGTGGCAGCTGATGGTCGTAGACTCGGCAGCGTCTCGGTGCAGCAGCAAAACAGCGTCAGAGGTTCCGCGTATGTCATTTCAGAGATGTTCACTGGCACCAGGGGACGAGTGCCTGTAATTTTATTTCGGAAAACTTAACTTAAGTAACATTTTACCTATGAACCCACACTAGGCTATACTTAAGTTTAAGTCTTCAATATCAATAAGATACGGAAATGCCATTGCTGGATGGTAATTCCACCATGTGGTTGTGCATAAGAAAAAATATCTGGAAATTGCACAGTGGAGAATCACTGCAATTTGTGAACATCCAGGTGCTCAGGATTGTATTTTATTTCTGGCTGACAATTGGTAAAATTCAACATCTGGTAATAATCCAGAGTAATTATTAAAGGCTATGCTAATAAACACTTTGTAAAAATGCATATTATAAAATTGAATAGTTTGTTAACAAACTATTCAATTTTATAATATGCATTTTTATATAATAATGTTTTTGTAAAAGAACTTAATTCATAGCGCTAACAATATTATCTGATTACACTAAGAATGAGTGTATTACGGTTTCTATGTCGATTATTGCATGCTTCTTACTTGTTGTGGTGTAATTATTTATATAAAAAAATCTATTCAAACGAGCAACACACAGTCTTTTCTAGGTCATTCTACTTGTGATGAATCTGCATTCCAAATGAGTTGTAGAATCAAAAATATGACTATTCAAAAGTGCTTGTACTGAGTTTATTTGAATAGAGATTATTTCTACTTCTATTTCTAATACTGAAGGAACTGACCATAGTCCTCTGAGAAGAAATCATCCTCCATGCTAGCAGCACTGTCATCTAAGTTCACCACACTGTCATCGAGTGTGTCATCTTCTATCTGTGTGTGTGGTGGCATCATTGCCATCATCTCCCACAGTGTCAGACCAAGTGGCCAGATGTCGGTTTTGTTTGATATCTCCCCACCGTGTATCACTTCTGGAGCGCTCCATGCTTCAGTCCCTATAATAATAATAATAATAATATCAGGACAATTCACACAGCGACATCTAATCCCCAGTTAAGCTAGCTAAAGCTTGTGTTATGGGTACTAGATAACTGATCTAATACATAGATAATTAATAATACATAAATACATACATAATATATATATAAAACACCCAGACCCATACAAACAATCATACTCATGAAACCAATGTTTGTGCCGTGCAAGGAATCGAACCCGCGAACATCGGACGTAAAGCGGTGTGCTAGACCGCTAGACCACCGAGGTCGTCGCTATAAAATATAAAAAAAAATATTATATAAATAGTTAATTAGCCGGTCATATTGTTTTATTGCGGTAAGTCCAGTGCCTACATTCTGGTTTCTTAAAACTATGTGTCTATTCTGTAAGAATTAATCTTTCACTTAAAATTATTTATATATCGGATCGATCCCCCGTTCAATTCAAACAGGGATCGAAATTACGACGGTCTGAGCCGAGGTTCAAACCCCTAGTAGTGCACTCAGACTAAAGTTAAATGTATCCGTCATAAGTGCCGCTCCATAAGTCCAGTGCCATCTCCATATTCCGGCTGTAAAGACCAGATGCAGCCAACAGCATTAGTGTAGTCCGAAAAAAAAAATGTATTTAGTGCCTCTTTGATTTTTACCTCTTCAACATGTCTTCATAAAGAGCATACATCTATTCGAAATTAGGGATACGATACATTCGTACGCTAAAATAAGCCGGTAAATGCTAGTGTAAAACAATTTGCTATTAAGACAGACAGAAGAATACACCAACTAGCTATTAAGACAGATGCAGCCAACAGCATTAGAGTAGTCCGAAAAAAAAAACTTTTCTATACTAAACCTTCTATACCAGTATGTCACTGATCTGATTTGCTAACCATATATATCCAATGTCAATCAATAATATTTTTTTTATGTACGATTATTTATATGTATAGACAATGGAATTGTGCACCCGCCTGCCCAAATGGGTCCCCAGTTCAGGATGTTAAGATGAGCATGAGGTCAGGTCAGTTAGCCCATCGTGACAAATTTATCAAGATGGTTTCCAGGATGGTGGTCAACCTGACATGTTACATTAGCAGGTTTACCTGACTAAGACTTATGATCTTATTGCTAGCATGGTGCTAATCGTCAGTCTACATTATTAACAATCGCCTTTCTTCCAAACCCATAATAATAATGCAAATTTATTCAGCCTACTGGGACTGTGTATAATCCCAACAGGATCATATGTTGGACTCCATTCTCCGCAATTAGCCTCTCATTCGGGCCGTTGTGCGTGTTATCCCAACAGGATTAGATTGTTCTAATACCCACAGTGTGACAAATAATTCCATTTATACTCACCAAAATATACAGCTTTCCCAGCATGCTGCTTATCAAACACGCCATTCTCATCCAATGGCAAAGTGACACCAAAATCACACAGCTTGCAAACAACAAAGTCTCCATTAACTAGAACATTGTAGGACTTCATATCACCATGCAACAATTGCATTTTGGTGTGCAGGTAGTCGAGTGCACTTGCAATATCTGTTGCAACCTGAAATTACATTTTTTTTATATTGTATAATTGTTACTATTCATATATAATTATTGTGCATAAGACAATAATTTTATATTAAGACATTATAGATTATTGAATTTTAATATATTCAAAATTTGCATGCCCATAAATTGGGGCAATAAACAGTTGCCAATAATATTATTACCTGGACATATTACGGAATATCTAACTGTATAATATGCAAATAAAATTTAATTGAATTTAATAATAATAATAATAATAATCTCAGGACAATTCACACAGCGCCATCTAGACCCGAGTTAAGCTA
Source organism: Achroia grisella (assembly GCF_030625045.1). Taxonomy (NCBI): domain Eukaryota; kingdom Metazoa; phylum Arthropoda; class Insecta; order Lepidoptera; family Pyralidae; genus Achroia; species Achroia grisella. The sequence goes on along the minus strand of NW_026712653.1, from coordinate 860,022 downwards.
TCTAAAGCTTGTGTTACGGGTACTAGATAACTGATACAAGTACATAGATAATTTTTTTTTCGTAAATACATACATATTATACATAGAAAATACCCAGACCGATACAAACAATCATACTCATGAATACAAATGTTTGTGCCGTGCGATGATTTGAACCCGCGACCATCGGACGTAAAGGGGTGTGCTACACCGCTAGACCACCGAGGTCGTCATAATAATATCATGATATAATTAATCCATTTAGGATTGGATAGCTTAATGGTTTTAAGACCCTGAATTACATCCAACAGGTTGAGAGTCAATTTATACTACTAAATGACTCTCAGGTCAAGGAAACACTGATATAAAAAAACACAAGTGATCCTTCTTGCTATGTTGTGTTAACCAATGTACAGAGAGGAATGAAGGCACCATAATATTGAAAGTTGACAGTGTCTCTGATCACCCCATCAGGATTGCAGTCGCAATGGTATATTTTATATATAATATAAACTAACTGTACCCACGACTTCATTTGCATGGAATTTAAGTTTATTTTTTAAAACAAAAGAATTTTTCTAAAACAAAAGTAACCTTAGTTACTCCTTATTACATCAGCTACCTGCTCATAAAAGTCCCGTCAAAATCGGTCCAGGCATTTCAGAGATTAGCCAGAACAAACAGACAGACAGACAAAAAATGTTAAAAATGTCATATTGTTGTATGTAGCGTATTTATATTTAAATTCATGTAGTAAAAAATGGTTATTTCATTATTACAAACACATACACCAAAATATTTCGTTTACAATTTTGGACTGTCTGTCTGTTCCAGGAAATCTCTGAAATGGCTCTCTGATTTTGATGCGACTTTTTTTAGTATGTAGCTGATGTAATAAGAAGTAACTTAGGCTACTTTTATTTTAGAAAACAATCTCTAATTTCTTTGTTTGTTCAATTTCATGCATGTGAAGTCGCAGGTACAGCTAGTTGTATATGTAATTAAAAATTGACAAATAATGTAGATATTTTGATAAGGTTAAACAAAATCTTTACCTTCAAAATCTGTTTTGGTGTAAATGGCTCTCCAGAATCTTCTACCCGCTTCTCTATTAAATCACCCAGGGACACATCACACGCCTCCATGCCCAGGTACAACGTTTTAGTCTTGCTAAATGCACGGAAACCAACAATGTTGGGATGTGACATACGTTGTAACAGTTCCGCCTCAATTGTAATACGTTCTGAGTAAACTTTATGCTGTTTAACACGTTTATTCAACATTTTGAGGGCCCATGGTGATCGAATTTGACCTGCTCGCGGTGATCTTACTAACTGCATTACTGAAACTCCTAAGGGAGGAAAATACATATTTATGTTACTTATCAGTGGCAGTTAATTCAAAGTTGTATTGGTGGGGAAAAAATTTTGGGGCACTTGATTTCTTTGTAAACTACTATGATGTCAAACAAGCATACGGCCCATCTGATGGTGAATGGTTATCTGGATGCTTGAAATACCATAATACACCCTTCTTGAAAAATCCCATGCTGTAGTCTCATAGTTCATTCCACAATCTAAGTGTATGCGGGAGGAAGCTCTTCTGAAAGCGCACCGTCCGAGACCACTTAGGTTCTAGCGTGTGGGGATGAATTCCCTGTCGATGGAGAGCGATGCGATGGTAAAAGTCATCATGAATAATATTATCGAAGGAAAGAAGAGAATGGGAAGACCAAGGCACAGCTATACCAAGCAGATTGAGGAAAAGTTAAGTATCAACATTTAGAGGAACATCGACAAGAGCACGGCTCTTAAACTATGAATGAATGGGTGGGTGAGAAATGTACAACACATGCAGTTCAGTTTACCTGTACCATATCCGAGTCGATTTAGAAACGGCGATGGAGGTATTGTAATTTTGTCATCACTAACTTTGTTCTTCCTTACTGGAGTTTGAAATTCTGACATTGTTTTCACTTTACTCTCACAATTACAGAACACAAAACAACGAGTATAAATTATTTTCCAAGTCACTATTAGCAATGGATTTAATTTAATCTAGAACTTAGTTAATTCGTGTTTTAAGTTATTATGTAGTTGCTGGCTGGGTACTGGGACTTTCTAATATAATTACTACCAAAGAATATACTACTCAAGAGATTACTACTATGCAGCGGCGTCGGTTACTAAATTTGAACGTTTGAAATTCCTTCTTTTCACGTCCTATGCGTTGACATTTGAAATTTTTAACATTGACAACTGACTGACATTGACAGTCACAACGTCAACACAAATATAAAGTATTTATCCAAGCCATAAAGAAGAAAAAAAAGTATTTATTTTTAATTTGTGTATTTGAATATGTATTATCAACTTTTGAAGAGTTCTGATAGTGGATACAATGAATTAAAAATATATATAGTATAAGAATATTACCGAAGATAATGGCTGTATAGACTAAGTCTTTTGCCTTTTCCTGAGATGGAAAATACCGAACCGAAAAATAACATTTCTTTTTAATTAGCTCATTAACATTAATACACATACTGTAATGTACAGTTTTCGTCTATATTTGTAGTAAAATATATTTTTAACTTTTGCTTATTAGGGCTATTTTTAATATTATTCTTTTAAACAAGTACTATATATTTTTCTATTTACTTTAACTTTAACTTTAAGCTGCAGGTATAGGTCACCGGTTACCCTGTGTGTAATGTTTCTTGTAGTATAATAAAGTCTAAAGTATCTACCATAAAGAATCAGCGATGACTTACATATTGTTACATATTATTTTATGTTATGCGTGGTACAATAGGCGCTTTGCCAATATTTGCCCGTTATTTCACCTGTGAAATCGACGTCACGTCGTGTATTTGCGATTTTGCGTAAACTGAATACAAAAAAGATTACATCAATACATCACATAATACTCGTAATTATAATGCCTACCCAGTTTTTTTTAAGATATAGGTGTTTATATTTACACAATAAGTGTTTACTGCAGTTTCCTCCAGTTTCCTTGGGAGAATTTCAGGAAATCCTCTCTTAGTGGTTTCTACATAAGGTAGTTAGTTTGTTTTTTTGTGAAACAGTTTATAATTCTTTCCGTTACACTATAAACGTACAAGTATTTTTTGTAGATAACTAGAGCACAAAGCAAAAATTCTTCACTCAAAACCTGCTAATACCGATTGTGGAAAATAGGAATTTGTGCAATTTGTCTTGTAGCTGTCTATGAATCGCACGCAACTAGTTATTTACTAATATTATATAGCCATATAGTGTACTCGTAATCTTTATATATAAAATTACGTGTCACGTTGTTTGTCTTTTTTTTTATGGATGAAAATGAAATTGTGCTCCCGCCCACGCTAACGGTTTACGCTGGCGGGGCACCAATGGAGAATAAGATGAATATGCGGTCAGGTTATTTAGTCCATCGTGACAAATTCTCCAAGAATTTATCAGGATGGTTTCCAGGGGTAACCTGACCCGCCGTTAACCCAGGCGAGTGCACCATTCCATTGTCTTCAATTAAAAATGTAAAGTTACGTCATTCATTTAATATCTAAGGCAACACGCTAGTTTCTTGCTCGTTCTTTTTGTCATGTTACAGGTAACCGAATCAGCGGTAGAATAAAAATAATAACTATGACTACTCAAAAGTGCTTCATTTAAGTTTATTTGAATAAAGAATTTTCTTTATAATCATATTTTTTTACATATACTTTTTTGTAACAATATTATATATCGCTAAAGTACTGCATTTTCAATTGTCTTCGTATTTTTCCTCATATAACCCTCGATACCTGTCACTCATCAGGTATACCATATACCACCGCTTCAACATTATTACAAAGTTGTATAGAATCGAGCAAATCCAAGTCACCTGTTAAATAATTCATGAAAGCGTTACACAGTAGGCACTGACTTGTAATTATTTGGCCCTACACGGCATTACTAGTGTTTTCAGTGTTGTCAGATGACCGCTCCGTTTTCCACTCAAATTATGTTTTTCCCCGAAGAGAATTGTACTATAGGGAGGAATGGGGATTGTGAGTGATGTCATTGCTAGCAATGGCAGGTTGACCTCCACGCGGTTCCCCCAGGAATCGATCGTATATCGTGATAAATTCTTGGTGAATTAGTCATGACGGCCTAACTGACTTCATGCTCATCCTATCATCCTCCACTGGTGCCCCGCCAGCGTAAACCATTAGCGCAGACGAGTGCACTATTCCATAATCATACATAAAAAAAATGTACTTATAGGTTATCATTATTTTTATTCTTTGTATACGCACATGGAAAGAAATAGTTATATGTTAAATTTACAAGGAGCGAGCTCATCTCTCAAAAGAGATTACCTCCAGCAAATCTTGAAAATGTTATAGCAGAGGTTCCCAAACTTTTTTGTGTCACAGACTTCTTGCCATATTTTTCGGTTTTGGGTACACCCCTCATTCTTACCTGGTATGGATTTTTTGTAAATTTCTAAGTTTAGTATTAAAAACATAAAGTAAAAACAAGATGACCGCTGTCGTAGACCCCATGCAGTTTGTCATAGACCCCTGGGATCTATATCGATCCCAAAGTGATCGATATAGATCACTTTGGGAATCACTGTGTTATAGGATAATTAACTATGTCACCTATACAATAATGTACCAAACAATTTTACATTAAGATATTGTTGTATAATGCAATAGACCAGTCTTCATTAAGTAAAACTTTAGAAATGAATAGACATACATAAATAACAGTATTTACCTTACCATAAACAATGTAACCACTTAACAATATGATATAAAAACTTACACAAAAATACTTCCAATTAAATTTACTTTCTCCCACAAATCCCATTTGTTTACTTATATTTTTTAAACCCCGCCAAATTGTTGACCATACACAGCATTACCTTGTTTACAGTTGATAAACGCCTTGCTTTTCTCTCAAATTTTGTCAAAATTCCCGTAAAAAGAACACTGCATCTAAGATATTAGTGCTACAAGCGTACCATACACTACGTGTCCACTGAACAATGTGGTGGTCACTTTTTTTTTGGCTCCGGCGGTTTGTGTTGCCATTAGCCATTGCTGGTCACTTAACAACGACATTCTTCTATAAAAATCCTTCAAATTAAATTTTCTTCCCCTACAAATTCCGTCAATCATTTCTTTCACAAATATTTCCTATTAAAATTACCCAAATTTAGGGGACTCGTATTAATCTGGCAACACTGTATACTCCACGTATCAAACCTAGTGGGTGTTAGAGAAAGTTATTTTCCTATACCTATATAAAATCTATCTAAGTATTTACTACCTATATACGTGTTTTGTGAGTTAAACCGCTCTGTCTTATCCGGTACTAAAGTGAGGGTAGGAAGCGATTGTTAGTAATATTCCCCATTACAAGTGACGTAAAAATGACCTCTGTTAGCCCAACCGGGTGCATTACTCCACACTCCATCATGCACCACTCCTAATCGTACTCAGTCTGCTTAAGGGTTATCTATCTAGACACACGGGAGCGTGTCAAAGCCGAGTTCAAGTAAGAGAACTGGCGAGCAGCACCGTGTGTAGTATTACACGAACCATTTGAACCCACGAAGCATTTTGGTTCATATATTGAGACTGGACTGGACTGGAGCTGGACCAATTTTGAGGGGACTTACACTCGCAGATAGCTAATGTTATAAGAAATAACTTAGGCTACTTTCATATTAGAAATTTTATTTAGGATAATTCCATGCGGCCAGTCGCGGGTAACAACTAATGTTAGTTATAATAAAGTCATAGACAAATTATAGATATAATAAAGTGCATACGGAATACAAAACAGTGATTACCATTCAATATTCTGCAATAACACTCGTATTCGTTATAATACGTGAAGGTTACGGGCCGGGAAGAATAATTTTATGCCTATTGTATTTAACCGACCGTTTTTTTTTTAATTAATATTTTACGGCTCCGTATACAAGTCCTTTTTAGCCCAACATAAAATACAAAACCTTAAAAAAAATTATAATTTCTTCGCAGTGTTGGAAATAAATTTATATAAAGTCTTGAATAGTGCAGGCCTTGATAAGATCTCTTTAACCGACCGTTACTCAATTAGTGCTGGAATTTGAAATATTTATTTCCAGCTAAGGAAAGTATTCGTAATGAATAAAAAGGTAAAGAAATATATATATATATTACAGTTTATTATCATTTCTCGATGACGATATTTTATTTTATTCATCTATACATATAATAAAACAATAAAAAGGCCGAATGTACATAGGAAAAAAACGCCAAGAACCGAGTCAGAGGGATATTAGAACAGAAACAGAACACCTTTAGATTTTTTTCAAATTTATTTATTACTATCTGTACCCGCGAGTTCGTCCGCGTCGAATTTAACTTTATTTTTCTAAAATAAAAGTAGCCTAAGTTACTCCTTATTACATCAGCTACCTGCCAAAAAAAGTCCTGTCAAAATCGGTACAGACATTTCTGAGATTAGCTGGAACAAACAGAGAGACAGGCAGACAAAAATTGAAAAAAAATGATTTTTTTTCTATGTACCGTATTTATGTTCATATGCATGTAGTAAAAACAGTTATTTCTATATTACAAACAGACACTCCAATTTTATTTACATGTATAGATATAATTCAATAGCATATAAACTTAAATTTATTATTAAAAAAAAATATTTCCAAGTTATATCTTGAGTACATGGATCAAGTTTCTACATCTTTTCTGGTTATATTTTATTTATTTATTCTTCTCCATAGAAAATCAATTTATTTAATTTTCTTTTGTTCGAAAGTAAATAACAAAATATATCGCTTTATAGGTCTTGGAATAAAAAATAATAGTGTAAAAAATAATAGTGTAAAAAACAAAATAATAGTGTAAAAAACATAGCTCGTAGGACAGATGGCCGTTGGGGCAGTAAAGTCCTCGAGTGGCGACCACGGACCGGGAGACGCAGCGTGGGAAGGCCTCCAGCAAGGTGGACCGACGATCTGGTCAAGATCGCGGGAAGGCATTGGATGCGAGCAGCGCAGGACCGATCGTCGTGGAGATCTTTGGGGGAGGCCTATGTCCAGCAGTGGACGTCTTCCGGGCTGCGATGATGATGAGTGTAAAAAAATAGAAAATTTTGAATAGTTTTTAGTTTCATTTTATTGACCATTTGAATTCACCATTTATTAATTCGTTTAAAAAGGTAAAGGTAACATTTACTTGTATATGTTGGCAAAACCACTCCGCTCGATAAGTCCTGCCGCGGGCTGGGAGTGCCATCTTCATTCACCCTTTACCGTTCGATGAGGCTCAAATCTATGGGCTTAAAATCTTATTAATATTATGTGAAAATTTGTGAGTAATATTACTTACACGCAAAAACTACTGAACGGATTTTGATGCAACTATACAGCAACATAACTTATAACTATCAAAAACACAAATAGTCTACAAATTTAATGCGTATGAAACCGCGGGAAGACCTAGTAAATAAATAAAGTTGCCAAAATTCTGTAGTGCACATTCTTGTGTAAGATGAACGAGTGTAATTCAATCAAATCTTTGACTAGTTGCGTATAAGTTTACTAACGTTTTTGCAACGCAATGTGAATATGTACTAATAAGTGTACAATCTATTCTCTACATCGAGGCACTGCTGCATTCACTCTAATTAATATTGTCACCTAAATAACGTGTTACAAGGCAATTATAAATTATTACTCTAAGATGTCGCTAAGTGTTTACATGTACTAGCTTTTATATGTACTAACTATGCCCGTGATTTCAAACGTGTTTGTAGCCTATATGTTATTCTAGTATATAAGCTATATTACTGTTTAGTTAAGTTAGTTTACTGTTTTTTTTATTATTATTATTATTATTAACCACAGAGACAAAGTCCGTGCTCTTATTAAGTTAAATTTTACATTTTTGTTTGACTTAAATTGATTTATTTAAGTAAATCTATTTTGGTCAGGCCTCATATAACAATTATATGGATGTCAATATAATATAAAATCTAATATAAAAATAAAATAATAATGCAATTTTACCAAAACTAAGTACAAATATGTCAAGTGGAATTGACTAAGTAATCAAATTTAACAATAAAATATAAAAATAGTCATATAATAAATTAAATTACAATTAAAATAAATGTTAAATTAATTTACAATTATATAGTTTACTGTTTAGTTGTGTGAAAGAGTAACAAACATTTAGATGTTTATTACTCTTTCACACAAAAACTATTGAACGGATTTTGATGAAACTTTACAGTAATATAGCTTATATATTAGAATAACACATAAGCTATAAACATACCAAATATACCAAAGTCACAAACTTTCGCGTTTATAATATGTAGGTATTAATAATAAGATCTTCATTTATTAAATTTGAATATTTCGCATTAGTGAATTTGGTATAATACTACGCTGTCCCTAAAGGTAGAGACTGATTCAGAATTATTCTAGCTTTAAGTCTGTGGGGTCGGTAACAATAAATATATAAATAAAATAGAGCCTCAACTAATAATTAGTATATTGAAAAGAATATAACATTAACAATAGATTATCTTAAAGAAAAAATATATATGGAACAGAGTTGTATAAGACGAGTGACGGATGACGTAAGAATAGTTTATAGGTGAAATATGGAACGTGTCTGTCTCGTCTGTAAGAGGCCAGTTGTCATAAAAAGAGGTAATAATGCGAAATAATTATAATACAAATATATACAGTATAGAAATAGGGTCCAGTATAAGTCCATATATTGGACCCTATTTTTATTTAGTCCACAAATTCATTTAAGACGATGCATAGCAAATATTGGCGTTTTTAATCTCATTTTTTCTCAGCAAATATAAATCATTAGGGGCTGATGTTTATATATTTCAATTTACATATCTTTGGCATTATTTTATAGGTTCTCGTTACATGATTGATTAACTTTTGGAGCAGAGAAAAAATCTCAAAGATTGGTCTTAATGGTATGGTAGAAGTAGCGAGCGCTGGCCGTCGATAGAAAAAACTTAAAAAACATGTAAACATCTGTAGCCTACTGATCCATAAGCTATATTATTGAAAAGTTTCATCAAAATCCGTTCACTTGTGAACGCATCAGAATAACACATAGGCAATATTTTTTATTGAAATTTAACGAGTGAAACCGCGGGCACAACAAGTAGGCTATAATTTAAAAAGCCATTATGTACTAGCTGTGCCTGCTACTTCATCCACGTAAAATAGTGACCTTGACTAAAAAATGATAAAAAAAATTTAATGACCTAACCCAATAAAAGCCAAATGAAAAAGTTTCATCCTTTTTGCTTCAAAAATGACGACACTTCCATACATAATTATAAGTAGAAAATATATTAGCTTTATGCGTTTATATATATTGAATAAATATCTTAAAAATATAATTTGTGATCATGCATGTTGGGTTTAACAATAACAATATTTCTATATAAAATAATTATAAGTTTCCTAATTGTGAACCTTTTTTTGATTTATATATATATATATATATATATATGTATATATATATTATATATATAATAAATAGGCTGAAAATTAAACTTCAAGCTTCTAGGTTTAACAATGACAATATTTCTATATAAACATTTAATTCTCCTTTAAATTCTTTACAATCCATTTTTCTTTATTTATATATATATATATATATATATATATATATATTATAACAGCCTCAAAAATAAGTTTCATTCTTCTAGCTTCAAAAATGAAGCTAGAAAAATGAAGCTAGAAGAAATTGGCATTAAAAAGTAGCCTATGTCCTTTCTCAGGGTCTAGACTATCTGTGTAGCAAATTTAATTTAAATCGGTTCAGTAGTTTTGACGTGAAAGCGAGACAGACAGACAGACAGAGTTACTTTCGCATTTATAATATTAGTAAGGAATTAAGGATATTGGAGCATTATAATGACAAATGTCAAATAAGCGTGATGCAGACGAAGTTGCGCAGGTCAGCTAGTCTATAATCTGCTAGCTTAGTTTAGTATGCACTTGAGTTTATTTAAAGTGTCCAATAGTTTTATCAAAATATGACATTGTCAGACTTGTGGCAGGCAACAACGACATACCTTCACAGGCAGTTGCACTTAGCCCACAGTTGTTCCTTCGACCATAAAGCGATTTGCACACAATAATTATGAGACGTTGAAAAATATTTAAATGCTAAATAATAGCTTATTTATTATAATAGTCTCTTCCCATAAAACTGAAGGTTTTAATTGTAGTATATTTTTGAGGTAATTTATTTATTTTAATCATATATTAAGGCTGTATGGTTTTAGGAAAATGTCGGAAACTCTCGACTCCTCATTCTATATGACCATATGACTATATATTGAGTATGTAGGTATATACAGATTAAATGTAAATTATTTATAAAAGAGAGATATCTATACATATAAATAAAATAGATGTGTCTGTTTGTATTATTGAAATAATCTTTTTTACTACATGCATGAATATAAATACGGTAAATACACCAAAATAACATTTTTTAAAATTTTTGTCTGTCTGTCTGTTTGTTCCGGCTAGTCTCTGAAATGTCAGGACCGATTTTAACGGGACTTTTATTGGCAGCTAACTGATGTAATACGGAGTAACTTAGGCTACTGTTATTTTAGAATAATTCTTTTATTTTAGAAAAATAAAGTTAAATATCACGCGGACGCAGTCGCAGGTGTAGGTAGTATTGAATATAGAGTAAAAATAAATATATTCAACAACGAATTTCTCCTAAAAAAGTAATAGCTAATTATAAAAACGTTCAACGAAATTAAACAACGATCCATCGTGTGACTTAACATGTAATTTATTACCTCATCGCGCGGTCAAGAAAATCGGAACCTAAGACCTCGCGGAGAAACGTTAAGTCCTTAAGTTTCTCAATGGGAGGAAATTCGCGGTACGTAGACCAAAACAAATGCGGTGGGTTTGTTTGTGGTCGGTGGTAGAGTGTAGTTTGTTTGTGTTCGGTGGTAGAGTGTAGCGGCGGCCAGTTATGAAGTGGCTACCGCGGATTGCGCGCGCACGCTCGATGGCGCATCGCAACACTTTCAGGTGAGCGCAAAGTTTTTTTTACGGACTACTCTAATGCTGTTTTTTTATGGATGACCATGGAATGGTGCACCGGTCTACGTTAACGGTTTACGCTAACACCAGTGGACGGTTGATAGGATGAGCATGAGGTCAGGTCAGTTAGCCCATCGTGACAAATTCAATAATAAATTCTTGATTATTCTTCGTGAATAAATACTTGATTAAACAATGGTTTCCAGGGGAAACCGCAGGTCAACCTGAGATGGTACATTGCTAGAAATAAGATCATTAATCCACATTACTAACAATCGCCTTTCCCCTTCACTCTAATGCTGTTTTTTTTCGCGGTTGATAATGGAATAGTGCACCCGCCTGCGCTAACGGTTTACGCTGGCGGGGCACCAGTGGAGGATGATAGAATGAGCATGAGGTCAGGTCAGTTAGCCCATTGTAACAAATTCACCAGGTATTTATCACGATGGGAAACCATCATGGTCAGTTAGCCCATCGTGACAAATTCACTAAGAATAAATTCTTGATTATTCTTCGTGAATAAATACTTGATTAAACAATGGTTTCCAGGAAACCGTAGGTCAACCTGACATGGTACATTGCTAGCAATAAGATCATCAATCCACATAACTAACAATCCTCTTTCCCCCACTCTTATTCTTACCGCAGCTGGCTATTACAGCTTCACAGGACAATATTGGACGAGTTCAAGCACTCCAAACCCGCAGACTTATGGAGCGGGTGAAGACAAACACCTGGATATGACTTTAGTCTAGAGTTCCCAACCGTCCTGTTTTCCCAGGCCATGTCCTAGTTTTTGAAGTGTCCTGGAAAGTCCTGAAGGTGATATGGCAGCGACCTGGGTTTTTAAAATATGCGTGCCTCTTAATTATTGATTGTCAACAGTATAATTTTATCAAATCCTTTTTATATAAACCTGATTATAATAATTACTTGAATTTTACTACATATCAATGTAATCTGTTTTGAAGCTGGATAGTTCTAGTTTTTTTTTTTTTAATTCGGGCTTGGCGACCCTACTTTAGTCTGAAGGCACCGCTAGGGGTTCGAACCTCGGCTCAGGACGTCGTAATTCCGATGCCCATGTGAACGCAGCGTGCGTTACGCACGCTTATTTACTAGGCCATTGTTTTGCTCATCGACAATAATTGTTGCAACGAATCAAGCGTATACAGCTATAGGTTTTTTCATTGGAGTTAAAGTCCTGTTAAAAATAATTGATTAAGTTTTATTAAGCATTTTGACGCTTTATAATTCTGGTTGATGCTTTTGGAAATGTGTTTTTTGTAACTACTTATTACCCGCGAGTTAATCTGCGTTTTTTGGAAACAAAATATAATAATAATAATAAAAACTCTTTATTGCGCATAAAAAAAACAAATAATTACAAAAAATAAAGAAAGAAAAATATGCGAAGAAAAGGCAGCCTTATCACTCAAAGCCATCTCTTACAGACAACCTGGGAGATAAAAGTATTGGGTGAGGGAAAAGTAGGTGGCGCACTATAAAAAGAGAGTTATATATTATATGAATACTAAATACTTACATATAAATACTAAAGGTATATAATATAGTCAATGTCTGTCATCGTAATGCAGTTATCTTCACGTCAAATATTAAGCCCCCTGTTTAGTTGTGAAAACAAACAGACAGACACCAATTAGTTTATGTATATGTGTCTAAGGAATATTAGTGTAATCGTATCGACGAATACAGATTTATACTAACATCTTATTATATCCTTTTAAATAGATTTTAAAACACTCTTATTTCAGTAAGAGAAAAGTTATTCTGGTAGCGGAGCGCAGTTGCATCTTAGTCGTTTTTTTTCTTAAAATCTTACATTACACTTAAACGTTTTTCATTTTTTATATATACATATATATTTTCTTCTTCTTCTTTATTTTAAATGGCCGCCACCAATTTTGATCGGTGATTTTGCCAATGTCATGGTTTGAGAGACACAGTGTAATTTGTAGCTGTGGCTTATTTTAGTTTACTCTGTAAACTTTGACAGTTTCGTTCAGGTTTAGTATATGATAGCACAGATAATATAATATTACATAATTATGGTTGAGGACAACACAACACCTGAGGGACAACAAACAATTATTAGTAGGGTTTTCTATATATTTTATATTATATTACAATATATACGTAGTTCTTTTTTACACATATTTTATTATCTCTTTGTACTATTTACCTATATGTCGCTAATTAGGTACATTATAGTTTTTAAAATATAGTTAAAAAATTCTGGTAAAATGGTGTGTCCTAAAGATCCAAACAAATAATCTTATCTATCTATCTAATACAGTATTAATCATAATAACAATTTTATATTATATTATTTTATAATAACATTTTTATATTTTAGATTTCATAAGAATTCTATTACATTATAATAAATATGGATCTCAGTGATCTGAATAAATAAATAATTATGATAATAGTCCTTTATATTAAATTAATATAATTTAAATTACATTCTTAGAAGTTATCATAAATTAGAAACTACTCGTGAGAATATGCTCTCGTTATTTTATGTCATTATAAGTATTGTATTTTTGTATTACTTTCTGCAGCCATCATTTGTGTTCTACCCGAAGTATTTATATATGTAATTTAATACGTATATGTTATTCTGATGTATAAGCTATATTACTGTAAAGTATCGTCACAATCAGTTCACTAGTTGTTGTGTGAAAGAGTAACAAACATTCATCCATACTAACAAACTTTGGCGTTAATATTATTATTAAGATTTAAGATATACATATATATAGAACAATTACATATATATATTTCGACGACCTCATATAGTCTAGTGGTTTAGCACACCGCCTTACTTCCGATGGTCGCGGGTTCGATTCCTCGCATGCCACAAACATTTGTATTCATGAGTATGATTGTTTGTATCGGTCTGGGTGTTTTCTATGTATAATATATATGTATTTATCTATGTATTTGTATCAGTTATCTAGTACCCATAACACAAGCTTTAGCTAGCTTAACTTGGGTCTAGATGGCGCTGTGTGAATTGTCCTGAGATTATTTTATATTTATATAACCTTAATGCACACGGTACCTACAATAAGGAACAATATAGTTCTGAATTATAAATAGAAATAATCTTTATTCAAAAGCACTTTTGAATAGTCACATTTTTTTTTATTTTACCACTCATTCGGAACGCATACTCATCGTAAATTCTGTGGGTAAATAAATAAAATATGTGGAACAATCACGAATTAACATTTCCTCTTCAACAATTATATCAAGCATAACATTATATACACCTTTAATAACATGTAATTACCGAGGGACGATGCCGTCACTAAATTTACATTTCATTTTGGTGTCTATAATTTACATATAGAAAATAACCGGACAGGTGGCACCGGTCTAACCTTTTGACCTATGAGTACGTACTATAATTGCATAGAATTCGTTGAAAGTATTATATAATACTAAACTTTTGGCTATATGACCCACATAGTGGTAGTTTTCGCTGTGATTGTTTTTGTGTTAAGTTTCTTCCTATGGGCGGGGCAGCTTGATCGTTATATAGTATAAAACAAAGTCGCTGTCGCTGTCTGTCCGTCCACATGTATGTGTAAAGTTTCATCAAAATCCGTTCAGTAGTTTTTGCGTGAAAGAGTAACAAACATACATCCATATTCACAAACTTTCTCATATATAATACTAGCTCGCCCCGGCTTCGCCCGGGTGAACATGTATTTTATATATAAAACTTCCTCTAGAAACATTCTATCTATTAAAAAAACCGCTTCAAAATCCGTTGCGTGGTTTTAAAGATTTAAGCATGCATAGGGACGGATAGATAGCGACAGCGACTTTGTTTTATACTATGCAATGAATATTAACATAGGATATTTTATTAAGTTATTACTAACAAAACGGACCATATTGTCCGAAAATAAATTATTACTATTATTACCATACGACCCTACATTTTCACCCAATTACAATCAACCCCTATTTTTAATAGCGATATTAGTATCCTAATAACTTATCTCAATCCTCCATCAGTCATATTATACAGTTTAGACGTGAAAGAGAAGCATACAGACAGACAGAGTTAATAGACAGATAAAGGGGGAAAGGGATTGTTAGTAATGTGGTCTAATGACCCCATTACTAGCAATGTACCATATCAGGTTGACCTCCACGCGGTTCCCCCTGGAAACCATCGTGATAAATTCCTAGTGAATTTGGCACGATGGACTAACTATTCGACATGAGTATTTTATATATGTATATATAGATGTATAATTCTGTATGTACGTTCGTTCCGCCTGTATCATATCATAGTAATGTACAGTATTTGTACTTGGCGTTCATATTTCCTATTATACTGTGAATTACTGATATCCATGATTTCCCAGGACGGTAATTACGCGTTATCTTATAAGTTAAACAATAAACTTCATAAACTATAGTTAACTCACGACTAACGGATATACATTCAAACAATAGGTGATAAAGATTTTTATTTATACTCATAACTATTTCCGTTTTTTACTTAATGAAATACGTAGAGAAATTATAGAAAGTTTGTCGTATTATATTTTTTAATCCTGGAATAACGAAATGGAATGTCCACTTTATAGAAAATCTGCGTATAAAAAAACTTACTTAGGTACGTGTGTCAGAGATAAAATAATTGAAAATCATACAAGACCATCTAGTAATAAAATAATTTGAACCAATTCTGTGGGTAGAAAGAAAAGAAATTATTTGAAAAGTGGCTGTTAAATCTATATAACTTTCTGCGAGCTATTAGCTATTTGCGAGTGAAAGTCCCGAAATCGGTGCAGCCGTTTCAGATTTTAGAAAAACCAGATACAGTTTTAAATAATCATTGATATAAGTATATATTTTTAAATGCATTTAGTGAAAAGCTAAAGAAAATATTATTTACTAGCTACTCGCCCCGACTTCTCACGGGTGTACATGTATTATATATATAAACCTTCCTCTTAAATCACTCTGTCTATTAAAAAAACCGCTTCAAAATCCGTTGCGTAGTTTTAAAGATTTAAGCATAGGTACATAGAGACACATCAGCAGCGACTTTATTTTATAGTATGTAATGACTGTACACTTATGACCTACTGATTCTGGATATATATAGTGTATGGTCGTGATCACGGCCGTTGAAACACTGCCGAAATATCGGGAACTCAACAAAAATAAAACGTAAGATCCCGTGATACGTACTTTTAATCCCCATTTAATTTGTATATATATATAAATAATTTACATATTTTTCATTTAGATCTCTTCAGCAGTTTACTCTTAAAAAGTTAACAAACCGACAGACAGACTGACGCCTTAAACCTCACGCAGTCCATACTAAGCGACAAACATTATTTTCTTCTTTACTCTATGACCAACGCAAGGTGAAAGATACGCCATAATATCTTATAGGAATAATTTAAAAATAAATTACAGCTAGACAAGACAACAAACGTACAGAAATGAATTATTAATTAGGTATATAGTTAGTAATAAATAATATAATAATAAATAATCCGAATCTACATAATATAATAAGAAATGAATAAATTTTCGTATCCTTTAACAATAAAGTTTCATAATATCTCACGCAAGCGCAATAATCTTTAAATATTAATAATAATATTACTATAATTTAACAGCTTTATTAAATTATAGGCTATTATTATTTATGAAATTATTTTATTTTATTATTAATAAAAAATATAATCATTTGTATTTTAAATATAAGGATATCTAAATATATACATATAAATTGGAGTGTCTGTTTCTAATATTGAAATAACCGTTTTTTACTACATGCATATGAATATAAACACGGTACATAAACCAAAATAACAATTTTTACTATTTTTGTCTGTTTATTCCGGCTAATCTCTGAAATGACTAGACCGATTTTGACGGGACTTTTTTTGGCAGGTAGCTGATGTATTAAGGAGTAACTTAGGCTACTTTTATTTTAGAAAAATTATCTAATTAACCCTTTAAAGTCCACGCGGACGAAGTCGCGGGTACAGCTAGTTATATATATATTTATGGTGATGGTGTGTACATTACAGAATATTATCACACTTAAAAAATATTAGATAGATAGTTAGATAACATAACATAAGGTAGGTACGGTTAGGTAACAGTTACTACCTAGGCTGCCTTTTAAGTCTTGTCGTTCGCCAACCTCCCGCGTTTATTAAAAAAAAAAGCATATGGCATTTACATCTTTTTGAATTTAGAATTCGAAAACAAAAGAATGTTTTCAGATTGGTCGAATAGTTTTATTGTATCGTCTATTCAAAGGTGACAAGTCAGTTGTAAAAATGGAAATCACTAAGGAAAATTTGCGTGCGATAATTTTTTACAACTATCAAAGGGGATTATCGCGAATCTTGTTTGCTGATGTAGCACCATGTCGTAGGACTATAGAACGATGGTATATAGAATTTCAACTCTAGCCTCAGTGACAAGCCACGTGAAGGTCGTCCAAAAACCGCCATGACGCAAGAGAATATTGAAGCCGTGCGGCAACTAATCCTCGAAGATCGTCATGTGACATACCGTGAGATAGAGGCATCCGTGGACATTTCAGGGACCACTGTCCAAAAAATCCTGCATGGAGAACTTGGCGTAACAAAGTTGATCTCTCGTTGGATACCACATTTGCTTAGCGACGACCAAAAAATAGCCCGTGTTAGTTGGTGTCGCAAAACTCTGCAGCGATTCAACCGAGGAGAGTCAAAGCATGTTTATGATATGGTTAGTGGTGACGAGTCTTGGATAAATGCTTACGATCCAAATTCTAAGCAGCAGTCAACTGTTTGGGTCTTCCAATGAGTCCAAAACCGACCAAAATCATTCGCTCACGGAGCAATTATATATATATTTTGTGATGGTGTGTCGCCACTATTGTACAGAAGATAAGACGGTTATCACACTGGTAAAAAACTGTTTGTTTGCCAGTTATCACCGAATTTCGAAAAAACAATTCAAGACGTCGTATGATACTGCACCATGACAATGCAAGTTCGCACACCGCCCGTCAATCAAAGATGTATTTGAGCACCCAAAATGTCGAATATATCATCCGCCTTACAGGCCTGACTTAAGCCCTAACGATTTTTTTGCATTCCCCAAAATTAAGCAAAGTCTTCGTTGTCAACGTTTCTGCTCACCAAGAAGCTGTTGACCACAAATCGGCCATTTTGACTACCCCAACTTTGTTTAAAAACTGGTTTGAACAACGAAGTATGCAAAAGTGTATTAAAAGTGGCAAAGAATATTTTGAAAAACAATAAATGATCGAATCTATTAGATTATATATACTTATTTCAAACGACACAACACGTATAACCACGTATAACCACGTATAACCACAGTAATATATTACATACTATAACATACCTTTTTTTAGAAATTCAGTTGAGTGCCATTGCCAGCCTCTGTGTATCGGTCTAGCACACCGCTTTACTATCCGATGGTCGCGGGTTCGATTCTTTGTATTCATGAGTATGATTGTTTGTATCGGTCTGGGTGTTTTCTATGTATAATATGTATTTATTTAAAAAAAATGTATCCATGTATTTATATCAGTTGTCTAGTACCCATAACACAAGCTCTGCTTAGATTCTTAGGTCTAGATGGCGCTGTGTGAATTGTCCTGAGATATTATTATTATTATTAGTTCTTCTCAATTGAATCTGTATACTGAACTGGACGTTAGGTACAAAAAACTTGACGTTCATAAGTGGCTAAAATGTCCTACTTCAATAAATTATTTTTGATTTGACTTGATTCATTGCGTAGTAAAATCTACTAGGATAAACAACAGGTACTGACTGTTACGAGTTAACTTTAATTACTGGTGGTCCCTAATTTTGTAAGTTCGTATTTTTATTGATGACTACCATTTACATTTTAAAAAAATCTGTTGATTCTAATGCTAGTTCTTCTTGATTGAATCTGTATACTAAACTGGACGTTAGGGAAACAATATCCAAAAAACTTGACGTCCATAAGTGTTTTTTTTTATTTTTATTTTTACTGTTTGTTGTTATTTCTTTTTTTATTTTCTTTTTTATCACTTGACAAGATTACTACATATAGGACTGAACACAATGACTTTTTGATTTTAAAAACTATGAATGGATTTAAAAAAAATATTACATTAATATAGATTAGGTAGGTAGGTATAGTAGATCAGGTTGTGAACACTGATTAAATTTTTTGTTCTTTGCTATAGCATATGCTGGTGGTCACTCTATTCTCCTAAATTTGAATTTTAATGACTGTATATTTTTATAAACATGTTCCATTATTATTTGAAAAAATACGAGCTGAGTTTCTTGTCAGTTCTTCTCATCTCGAAATCATTCCGAACTGACGGTAGATTTGACATATCATAAGAGTCTGTAATAGACCTATATGAATAAAGATATTTTGAATTTGAATTTGAATTAGACATCGGAATAACACAGACTATACAAGTGGTTGCAACTGTATGCATTTTTGTGCACTGTGTATTAATATCAAGGGCTGATCCAGCTTAGGTGCCAGGAGGGGGTCACATAGTCGTGGTCAAATCAAGAACTTGTAATTTAATTTTGCTAACAATAGATACAAGTAAAAAATAGCTATTTTATTAATGTACGTAAGTATTGTACTTAAAAATATTTATTCTTTATTGTACACTTGAAAAACTTAACACATAATAACTTGTACATATACACGTACATATCGCCATCTTCTCTTGAAGACATCAAGAGAAGCACTATTTAAATATTGAAGGTATGTAGTTACATAAAATCTGTATGGTGACATAAATATATAAATAAAATCATTATGTTCAATTAGTGGTCAAACTAAGTCATGACCCCCCATGACCCCCCCTGGATCCGCCGTTGATTAATATATTGAGGAGTAAAAAAGTAAGACTCTTAAGGCAGGCCTTATAGTAATAGTTAATTGTAATCCGTGTGGTATATACCTCTACCAGCCAATGTTATTGCGCGTAACAGTTTATAAATAGCCGATGATACAGAATCGTAACTGCAATTACCACTTTCACGTGACCGGTTTGTGTTGTATGGTGTTTCTTTAATAATATACTAACGATTTATTATTAACAGACAGACATATATACTACCAAAAGGTCGCGGCTTCGTTTGTTTGTTTTGAGTTTTAATTTTGCTACGTTTACATTTAGCCACATCCCCTGCCACTCGCACTGCCGGAAATATTCCCTGGTGACAACTGAGCGAGAGGGCTGAATGTAAAAACACGCTGCCACTCGCGCTGCCAGTCCTTTGACTCGCGCACGAAAAACCGAAAATCGAGGGAGCACCGGGTAGCGCGAGTGACAGCGCCAATGGCATGGGAAGTGTTTCCACTCGTGTTATACATATTCTTTTTTTAAAGGATGATAATGAATTGGTGCACCCGCCTGCGCTAACGGTTTACGACGGCGGGGCACCAGTGGAGGATGATAAAATGAGCATGAAGTCTGATCAGTTAGCCCAACGTGACAAATTCACGAGAATGTATCTCGATGGTTTCCAGGGGGAACCGCGTGGAGGTCGGTAAATTGGCGGAAATATAATGAAAAATGTCGAGTAGGTGTGATGTAGATGAGGTTGCGGAGGTCAGCTAGTAATATTATAAACGCGAAAGTTTGTGAGTGTGCATGTTTGTTACTCTTTCATGCAAAAACTACCGAATGGATTTCAATGAAACTTTACAATAATATAATTTATGCATTAAATAACACGTAGGCTATAAATTTCACGGGGATGAAGATTATAGTTCTATCATGACGAAACAATTATTGTGCAATAAAGTGTTACAAACAAACAAACAAATTTAATTCGATTAATTTTTACACCCCCTATATTAAACGACGGCCTCGGTGTAGCACACCGCTTTACTTCTTATGGTCTCGAGTTCAATTCCTAAGATGGTATCAACATTTCGTATTCATGAGTATTGTTTGTATTGGCTGAATGTTTCCTACGTATTTTTTTTTTATAACACAGGGGACAAACGAGCATGCGGTTCATCTGATGGTAAGTGATTACCGCCGCCCATGAGCACCCGCAACACCAGGGGAATTGCAAGTACGTTGTCGGCCTTTTAAAAAGGAATAAGCTCTTTTCTTGAAGGCTTCAATATCGTATCGGTTCGGAAATACCACATATGTGGTTGTTCGTGGCAAAAAAGTTTCTAGAAAACCGCACTGTGGAAGACCGCCATTCATCCAGATGATCAGGATGGTATTTCAGTTTCTGGCGGGTGGTACGGTGGTGAAACTCAGCAGCTGGTATTAATCCGAACAATTCCTCAGTACACTCCCCGTGATATATGCGGTAGAAAATGCACAGAGATGCAATATCACGCCGCAAAGACAATGAAATTAAGCCCTTATGTTAGTTGTCTAATACCCATAATATAATACATGCACATTGCAGATAAATGTACTGGCATAGCAAATAATGTTTGTTCTTTAAGTATACATTGGAATATCTATGGTTATGTATTACAACCACTTAAAAACTCAAGCACTATCTTTGCCCGCTTTGCTTACCACCTCTGTCACAGCGTTAGGTTGGCTGGAAGAAATCTCTTGCAGAGATAAGGCCGCCCTTGCTCACAATTTAGTATAACTGTCTTTGTCTATTAATGTAATAAGTGCAATAAAGTATATATATATATAATGAATGGCAATAATTTTGTACTTGAAGTTTTACGGGCAGATTTTTTACTTTTTAGATTTTTTTGCACTTGTTCAAAATTGAAGACTTGCGTGTAAAACTTCAAACAAAAATTTTGTTGCCATTTTTTCACTTGTACGTTGAAGTTTCCCTTCTGCTAGGTTCTTTTTTATATAACTCACAAAATAAAGAAAATTATTGAGGTTTACCAAACTGTGAGTTATAGCTAGACTTGGATAATCAATCGATATTGCATCTTGCAATTTACATTTGCGCATATGGAATAATGTATTGCACTGACCACTTGTGGGTCTTACATGCAATGTGTTTATAATTAGCTGTACACGCGATCCTCCGCGTACACTTTAACTAAATTTTTCTAAAATAAAAAAAAATCTAAAGTAGCCTAAGTTACTCCTTATTACATCGGCTACCTGCCAAAAAAAGTCCCGTCAAAATCGGTCCAGCCGTATCAGAGATTAGCCGGAACAAACAGACAGACAAAAATTGTAGAAAAAATTATTTTGATGTATGTATAGTATTTATATTCATATGCGTGTAGTAAAAAACGGTTATTTCCATATTACAAACAGACACTCCAATTTTATTTATATGTATAGGCTAGCTGCACTCGCAACTTCGTCTGCATGAAATTTATCTTGATTTTCCTAAAATAAAAGTAGCCTAAGTTACTCCTTATTACACTGGCTACCTGCCAAAAAAAGTTTCGTCAAAATCGGTCCAGCAATTTCAGAGATTAGCCGGAACAAACAGACAGACAGTCAGACAAAAATTGTAAAAAATATTATTTTGGTATATGTACCGTATTTATATTCATATGCATGTAGTAAAAAGCGGTTATTTCAATATTACAAACAGACACTCCACTTTTATTTATATCTATGTATAGATGGCACGCGCCGTCTGTGTGCGCCGTGAAATATCTTGGATTGTAAAACGCGACCCGTCTAGAACAGTTGCATGATCGTGGTCCATGTAACCACGAAACAAATCGATACAGTTTTGACACGCCTGAAAATACTCAGCCTAATGAAGTTAATACTGGTTTTGTGTAGGGTTGTCACACTTTATTTTACTAAGTAAGTGGCAAACAAGCATACGACCCATCAGTTTTACCTAACTGCCGTTTGACGAAAGTTAGTAATTCGTTTTATGGAATTTACAACAAACTGCCAGAGTCTGTACTCTGAAAAAAGAAAAGAAAAAAAGCAAATGTCTAGAAAATATTTTCTTTGTAAAAATATATATTATGATAATATAATAATGTATATTAATTATTATACTTTGTAAAAAAGGTTATTATAAAATTGAATAATTTATAAATGATAATAATGTTTTTGTAGAAAATATCTAACTTATAATTCATAGCGCTGACAACGTTATCTGATTGAATATATTCAAATTCAAATTCAAAAATCATTTATTCATGTAGGACATTTTAGCCGCTTATGAACGTCAAATTTTTACATTATAATTTAATTTTTTCCCTACCGTCCAGTTCGGTATATAGATCCAATTGAGAAGAACTGGCAAGAAACTCAATTGAATTACTTTTTTTTTAAAGCCATTTTATTTACAATGTATTTTTATATAGGTGTCTATGTCTAACATTAAATGAAAATTCAGTGCATGAACAACTATTGCCATGCACACTCGTCATTCAAGTAATCGTTTAGTGAGTAATAGGCTTTGCTCAGTAAATATGATTTAACAGATGTTTTGAATTTATTTAAGGGTAATTCAAACTTATCCTTTGGTACCTTATTGTAAATTTTTATACCTATTCCCATAAAAGACCTATTAACTTTTTCTAAACGATACTTGGGGACAGCAAGTTTGTCTTTAAATCTAGTATTAATATTATGAATATTGCTGTTTTTTGGAAATATGTCAAGATTTTTATGAACATATAGGATATTTGAATATATAAATTGAGAAGCAACGGTGACAATATTTGCCTCTTTGAATTTCTCTCTTAATGAGTCACGACTCTTCATACAGTAGATCGCTAGATTTCTATATTGATTGTCGCATGCATAATCGTTGTTAATGTAATTATAATTAAAACAATATTTATTTAAAAGAGCAACACTAGTTTCTTACTCATTCTTCTTGTGATGTTTTTTGATTTTTGATTATAAAAAACTTGACCGTTCAAAAGTGCTTATATTAAGTTTATTTGAATAAAGATTCGAGAAGATAGATATTTCGATATCTATTTAGATATTTAGATAAGATATTTCGAGAAGATCTAATTTCGTAATATTTAAAAATATTACGAAATTAAAAACATTATCTATTGTTACATTTTCAATTGTAGTTATTTCATCATAGTGATACATTCCTGAATAATCTGTCACGATGGGCTAAATTAGCTGACCGCATATTCATCTTAATTTCCACTGGTGCCCACTGGTTCCATTGTTATGCATAAAAAACAAATGTTTATTTAAGAGGCCTTTCACATTTTTTGGCCTAAAAGCAGGGTCTTTGGGGTTCTGGTTCTAAGAAATTAAGAGTCGGATATACATTTTGATTCCTGAATTATATAGATAGATATCTAATCTTAAAAACAACATCTTTGAAATGTTAATTTTCTCTTTGTTAGTCTTCTTAATTTCTAAAATAGTTTATTCAAAAACTCTAAATGACAGAAGTTTGGGGTCGCCGTTCATTAATAAACAAACATAAATTAATATGATATCTTTACTAAAACTTGATAATTACTTTATAAATTGAGACAGCATCGTCCTTTTTTTCATTTCCAACTTAAATATCTAAAAAATTGATCATAATTAAACCCGAAATTTCAACAAAACTTTGCCATAATCATTTCTAATTTTCTCATAAATACAACGAAATTTTTGCATAAAAAAAACATAATAATAAAGTTAATATACTTGTAAATTAGGAATATGAAAAAAAAATATAAGTTTCTAAGAAAAAAATAAACAATAATAATAATTTAAAGTTGTATAAATTCCGTTGCGCCAAAAGTAAATTCTCAGTGCTGCGCTAGCGCTCGTCGAGGTAGGACCTATACCATTTTTTACAACACCGCTACGATAAGACATTCGTCAGTGAACATTAGTATAGAGCGACTAAACAATTTTGATAATTTAAGTAATATTTAATTAATTTTGCTAATATATACTTATTTCTACGAATATTAATTTAAAGTTGTTGTTAAATATATATATAATATTTATTTTAACATGCCAAGACAAAAGTACAGTTATGCTACAAATAAAACCTACCTACCCTGCTGGACTATGAAAAGCACAAGAGCATGGTATTTCGTCACACTAATGGCAATTAATTGTTAAAATTAAAAAAGAGAACATTTTAGTATTTTTAAAAATAACGCTTATCTGAGAGAAAAATGTAAGAAAATGTAAACCAATTTTACTCTATGTTTATTTTGTAGTTTTTTTCTAAATTAAAATAGGGTTATTGTTTATAAAAATACCATTATTATTTTTACGTACATTTGTCTTGTGTTATATCATCTAGTATGCAATGTGGATTGTAAATAAATTACCAAATTATATATAAATTATATTCCTTAATGTTTAGAGATATTTTATCCAATTTTATTTTATTTTACACAATACAGATATTTCTAAATTGCAGCTATTCTGTTATTATACTCGTTGGACTTTCATTACTGTACAGTTATGTCAAATAATTATGCGTGTTTGGGTGAAAAGTCAACAACATTATAAATGTTTTTATTTAGAGACTAGCTTTTAGCTCGCGGCTTCGCCCGCGTGAATATGAGATATATAGGTTATCGCGCGTTTAAAGATCCGTGTACAGTATTGGGACGTTATATATAAACCTTCCTCTTGAGTCTATCTATTCTGTCTATTAAATAACAACGAATCAAAATCTGCGTAGTTTTTTAAGATCAAAACATACATAGATCTATTACATGTGTAGATGTTATTTTAATCGGAAATTGAAGCGTTAAAATGGTATTGGCAGATCAGTTGGAATCATCGGTATTCTTGGTATATAAACTGGTTGCCCAGCTAACGTACCGGTTATAATGGTCTACAATTAAATTGTCTTTCAATTCTTTAGTAAGCAATATATCCAATGGGACGCCATTGCACATGTTCGGCGGGCTTAAATTTCATGACTGGATCATGCTTTTGAGAAATTCCTTCCTCAAGTTTGAGCAGTTAGTGTGGGAAATCACTATCTGTGCTTCCATAAAAATGAGCTTTCAAATTTGTCAGTAGTTTTAAACTTTCAATTAAAGTCCATAAGGGAGACGATGTTAATGACACAGAGAGTCTTTCAGAAATCTCCAGCAAAAGTATAAAAGTAATCCCGCCAATGAGAGCAGAGGTGTTTCTAAGGTCTTTTAAGGTTCTGTCCAAAATCTCTATAGCTCATGGTGATTTCATTACATATAATCAATGAGGCGTCTTATAATAATTTATAAAAAGGTTTGACATTAACAATTAATTATTTATCAAGAATCAAGAATCGGCCAACCAAGAACGAGAAGCTGCAATATCAGCCAATATCATGCGGCGACGTCAATGATGCAGGAATAGCAATGATAGCAGTTGAAGCTTTTTTTTTACAACTTAGAATGGCAAACAAGCTGACGGCTCTCCTGATGGAAAGGGGTAACCGTTGCCTATATACTTGAGCAGTACCTGACATGTTCATACCAGCATATTGTTTCCCTCATGCCTTGCCATTCCTGAAAACTCGGGTGTTATTCCCCTGTACCTTGTAAATTCACTACCATATATATACACAGGTAGTCTATATAGATAGAGGTAGTCTATATACACAGATAGTATACCCTGAGAAAGGTCATAGACTACTTTATAGTGCGAAAAAAGTATTGTAAGGGATTAAAAGCGGAGATGAAAGGTTGTATAAAAGTATCGTCATTGTTTAAGTGAAACAAAGAAACTTTTTTAGGTTATAATCTAAATATATTTCCTTTATTTGGTCAATTTCATTATACCACGCTGACGAAGTCGCGGACACACCTAATATACATATAAGGATGGGACCTTTAAATCAAAACAAAGCCTTGAAAACACAACTATTATATATAAATAAAATAATTATTTGCTAAGTATAATATTTAGAACAAGTGAATATGGCAATAATGTATCCGACTCTTATAATAAATTATATTGTATCTATTAATAAATAAACTGAATTAATATGTAAGAAGAATTAATTAGTAAATTTATGTTATAGTAATTTCATCTTCCTGTCCTTATCCCAATTATTTGTTACTCATATTACTTAAGGTTTTGGCTTTTAGTTGTACAATCGGCCAGCATCCTGACATCAACCCTCTAGAAATAATATAATAAAAAAATATGGTCATTATTAGCACTTTGATAATTAAGATAAATCACGTTATTTAAAAAAATCCAATAAGTAGTTTATGTTACTCAGTTAAGTAGAAACATATCACATTATTAATTAAAATATTACAAGGATCAAAATGGTTCATACTAAATCCACACCGATTGAGCTACACGGTTATTTGCGTCTGTGTGCGTGTATTACTGTGTGTGTGCGTAAATCCATGCGATTAAACCTAAAGTTGAGCGGCATCGTTTTGTAATAGGCATCTTAAGTGTATATCGTTTAATTATACATTATAAAAATACTTTCATCTATACATATAAATAAAATTGGAGTGTGAACATGAAATGAATATAAATACGGTAAATACACCAAAATAACATTTACAATTTTTGTCTGTCTATTTGTTCCGGCTTATCTCTGAAATGGCTGGACCGATTTTGACGGGACTTTTTTTGGCAGGTAGCTGATGTAATAAGGAGTAACTTAGGCTACTTTTATTGCAGAAAAAATCTTTTATTTTAAAAAAAGTTAAATTCCACGCGGGCGAAGTCGCGGGTACAGCTAGTAATAAATAAATATAAATACTTTTAGGTAATGTGAATGAAGCAACAGTTGTATATAAAGATATACAACTCTTGCCATTCATCACATGTCTCATACATGCTCGACGGTTCCATATACATCATGTTACACACGATCAATCTCGGTTTTTAATTTAAATTACACTAATCAATAATTAATTTGAACATATGTGCATAATTAAATAATTAATCAAAAACGACATAAATCTTATAAACACACTAGTTGACCCGGCAAACAGTTTGCCATATAAATTAATCAGTTATCGACCGGCTTGTCTAGAAAATTGGTAAATTACTAACATTGCTATTAAAAAATTGGGTTTGATGATAGAAAGCAAAAATTCAGGATTTAGTATATTTTTTTTTTACAAAATCATAAAAAATTGTCAAAATTTATCATTACTCTTATGACTTGAGGCACAGATAACATAATTAAACATACTTAAGGTATGAAAACTAGTTTATGTCCTATTACCAGACCTACTTACACACACAAAATTCAAAAGAGCCCCTCCGATCGGTCCCCCGTCCAATTCAAACGGTAATCGAAATTACGACGGCCTGAGCCGAGGTTCGAATCCCTAGTGGTGTCCTCAAACTAAAAAGTTGGCCTTCAGCCGCTCCATAAGTCCTTCCGCGTTGTGGCATCTATCTGCACTCGCCCCCTAACGTCCGGTGAAGCTGTAAAGGACAGCTGCGGCCAACAGCATTAGAGTAGTCCGAAAAAAAAACCAATTCAGACGGCTTTCGAGTCATATGAATATAACTAACTCACGCATATCATTCATGGAATCCACTACATTTTTATAAAATATTGTGCCATAGTAATAATATTCTCAGGAGAATTCACACAGCGCCATCCACACAGACCCAAGTTAAGCAAGCTGAATCTTGTGTTATGGGTACTAGATAACTGATACAAATACATAGATATGCTATATCCTGTAGACTTTGTATAAAGTGTTCTGTACTAAACTTTGATACACTTTTCACACTTCACTTTGACTACGACGACCCGTAACAGAATTGCGCAGCCCTGGTCAAAAGGCATTATTAATCGATCAAACGGTAAATTAACCTTTATGTCGTTTGAATTAGACACAATCCATTCTTGATAGTTTGTAACTTGTGATCTATAAAAAGCAATCGAACGATTCAATGATTGCGTTGCCATTTTAATAATTGGAATTATTTATAATAATAATAATAATCTCAGGACAATTCACACAGTGCCATCTAGACCCAAGTTAAGGTAGCTAAAGCTTGTGTTATGTGTACTAAACAACTGATACATATATACATAGATACTTTTTTTTGTAAGTACATACATATTATACATAGAAAACACCCAGACCGATACAAACAATCATACTCATGAATACAATTGTTTGTGCCGTGTGAGGAATCGAACCCGCGACCATCGGTCGTAAAGCGGTGTACTAGACCGCTAGACCACCGAGAATTAGTGGTTTTTAATTAGTTAATTTTTGAATTAGTGCTAATTGGTAGTTTGTATTCAGACGCTTAAATTTAAAAATGTAAAGTAACAATAAAATTATTCATAAGAGCAACACGCAAATTTCTTGCTCGTTCGTCTTGTGATGAGACAGCTTTCCGAATGAGCGATAGATTAAAAAATGTGATTACTATTCAAAAGTGCTTCGATGTAAGTATATTTGAATAAATGATTTTCTATTCTATTCTATTCTATTCGGAATTGTACTGTTCTAATTAGGGTTGCCAACTTTTTTTGATAAAAAAACGTATAATCTGGTTTGGTTAGGAAAAACAAGTATTTTTCTAATTCTATATTTTTATTGCCTTAAAAACGTATTTTTGTGTGCTTTTAGCAAATCTGGTTTGGTTAGGAAAAAATAAAGTATGTATTAGAAAAAACAAGTATTTTTCTAATTCTATATTTTTATTCCTTTAAAAACGTATTTTTGTGTGCTTTTAACATTAGAGCAAATGTCACAACTCACGATTGACATCTAATATTTCGATCAGTAATTATAAATCATTTTAAGTACCCATAATGAGTT
The DNA here is from genome assembly GCF_030625045.1 of Achroia grisella. Lineage (NCBI taxonomy): Eukaryota > Metazoa > Arthropoda > Insecta > Lepidoptera > Pyralidae > Achroia > Achroia grisella. The sequence goes on along the minus strand of NW_026712653.1, from coordinate 830,178 downwards.
TGTTTTTAAATTTTTGTTTTTCTTGTTTTCTTTCAATTAATTATTAAAGTGCACCGCCTTATTATCTCTGATCAACGCGACGGTTGACTGGTAGAGAATGCCATAAGGCATTAAGTCCGCCATGTATACATTTTTGTGTGCAAAAGAATAAATAAATAAATAAATAAATGAGTATTTTGTTTCATGCATCACAGTGAATGTTGAAAATAAAGTATTTTTAATAATAATAATATATTTATTTGTCAGAATATAATATATGTTTCATCATAATCTGCTGTTTCCAGCGTACAAATATTAATTCTGTAATCATCATTATAAATCAATCAAGTCATTATAAATTCTAAACATTAGTCATTCACCATAACTTCTTACTATAAAAACATTATGGAATATAATAGAATGCCAATATTTGATTAATTGTCAATATTTTATTTTGTAAAATATTTTGCATACTTTATTTGTATGTAAAAGTATAATTATTAAAAATAAAGTAGGATACGTTATTATAAAGTATGTATGCTAACACTAGTTCTAATTGTTCATTTCTTTAACTATTGATCGCCTAGTAGTCAAAATTATACCATAATGAATTTAAATTATAAACTTATAATTTAAATTCATTATGGTCTAATTTTAAACATTATTAAGTTTATATTGTCAAAAACTATACTTCTAAACTTCACAATTTCTTCGCGCTAAGCCTAAACTTTGTATGTCTGAAATTTCATACTCCGAGGGAGTTTTTCTCCGTGCAATTTTCGTAAAAAGGGGTACAAAGTTTTTGGTTCTAATTGTAACTGTATATAGATAGTTAGAAAAAGAATAATAATAAACACATAATCTATACATATAAATAAAATTGGAGTGTCTGTTTGTAATATTGAAATAACCGTTTTTTACTACGTGCATATGAATATAAATACGGTACATACGCCAAAATAACATTTTTTACAATTTTTGTCTGTCTGTTTGTTCCGGCTAATCTCTGAAATGGCTGGAACGATTTTGACGGGACTTTTATTGGCAGACAACTGATGTAATAAGGAGTAACTTAGCCTACTTTTATTTTAGAAAAATAAAGTTAAATTCACGACGAATTCGCAGTTACAGCTAGTAACAAATAAATAATAACAGTAATATCACAAATCATTACGCATAGAGAAGAAATAAAGTAGGTACCTAATGATTAGAGAAGGGTAAATATAACAAGTGAATATCTAAATCACATTTTTTAATTCATCTTGTTATCCACTCGGGTTGTCTACCTAAACTATATATCCAATCTATAGGACACAGTCACCTAGATACATAAAATAATAATTGCATTTAATAATGTCTAGTAAGACAAATTCAATATTGTCTACTAGGCACTGCTGTATCTAAATTATGTTATCTGTGATCTAAACTGTGTCACCCCACCTTACATTTTCCTATTTTTATTTAGTATATAAGATCATTATTTCTATGTACATATTGTCAGTTTATTATCATCTGTAATATACATCGTCTCGACCAGCAACATCATATTATTTACCCGCAATTTAATATCTTTTAATAATGCATCGCCTATAACCTTTGCAACATACTGAGAAATTGGAACAATATGGTAATCAAACGAGCGCAGGCGCCGCCCGATGCCGCCTTGCCGGCCGGCAAGAATAAAAACAAAATTAACATACTCTGTGTTTACGTTTGCCCGAGGTTTATATCTTACTAGCTTTTGCCCGTGTCTTCGCTCGCGTTAATTTATCCACTTAGGGGTGGACTTTATCAAAATTCTTTCTTAGGGGATGCCTACGACATAGTAGCTTTATGCATGCAAAGTCTCAGCCCGATCGGTTGGTCCCCGTGGCATATAACTTTCATTTTCTAAAATAAAAGTAGCCTAAGCTACTCTTTATTACATCAGCTACCTGCCAATAAAAGTCTCATCAAAATCGGTCCAGCCATTTCGGAGATTAAACGGAACAGACAGACAGACAGACAAAAATTGTAAAAAATGTTATGTTGGTGTAAATACCGTATTTATATTCATATGCATGTAGTAAAAAACGGTTATTACAATATTCAAACAGACACTCCAATTTTATTTATATGTATATATGTTATACCATTATTTGCCATAGACCCTGTTAATAATATAAATAATAAACTGTAACTCACTGCCATTCATGCGTAAATAAAATATCTCCTTTGGAAAGTTTACACTCTATCCTGAGGAGATAAAAACCATCGCTCCTAAGAATATTCTTCAATTCTTGTCCCTGAAGTCTAGGTAGCGAACTTTGAAAAAGGACGAGCACAGAGCAAGATCTATCAGGTCGCAGTGCTATAGGTCTCTCTACCACTGAGTAATAGCTAAATCCTCTCAATAAAAAAACAGAGTACATTACTGCTGACTTATGTTATCTGTGATGCTGACCATTGGATATTCCATATCCTGGAATTACCCTGAAATAATTTCAAAACATCTCTCAAATCATATTTACTGAGCAAAGCCTATTACTTACTATTACATCCTATGTGGTTGTAGCTCAATCATGCATAAATAAAATAAATAATAATAATAATAATAATCTTTATTTGTCTCAAACAAAAACTTTTTACACAATACAACTATTGCCCATAGAATAATATAATTTAAAACTATTGAATGAGTCAGAAAGGTCTATAACTCAGTGGGGGCAGTGAGTCCACCCTCTCTGCTATTCTGTTATAGCCTTTATCAGTAAAATACAATGTGAGATCAACGACGACGATAGCATATTAAGTTAAGTTTTAAATTACAACTAACAAAGTAAATATCTCCTTTGGAAAGTTTACACTCTTTCCTGAGGAGATAAAAACCATCGCTCCTAAGAATATCCTTCAATTCTTGTCCCTGACGGGTCTAGGTAGCGAACTTTGAAAAAGGGCGAGCACAATAGATCTATGTAGGTTGCAGTCCCTACTACTCCCTACTCAATAGCCCAAATCGCCCCAATAGTGGGCAAAGAGATTGTTGGTAATGTGGACACATGACCCATTACTAGCAATGTACCATGTCAGGTTGACCTCTACGCGGTTCCCCCTGGAAACTATAAATAAATAAATTCCCGGTGAATTTATCACGATGGGCTGACTGACCTGACTTCATGTTCATCTTATCATCCTCCACTGGTGCCCCGCCAGCGCAAACCGTTAGCGCAGGCGGGTGCACCATTCCATTATCATACACATAAAAAAAAATCGCCCCAATAGGGGGGAAAGGGGATTGTTAGTAATGTGAATTGATAACCCCATTGCTAACAATGTATAATATCAGTTTGACCTCCACGCGGTTCCCCCTGGAAACCATCGTGACAGATTCCTGGTGAGCTTGTCACGATGGGCTAACTGACCTGACCTCATTCTCATCTTATCATCTTCCACTGGTGCCCTGCCAGCGTAAACCGTTAGCGCAGGTGGGTGCACCATTCCTTTATCATACAAAAAAAATCGCCCCAATAAAAAAAACTCACGGCTAGTTTCTCATTAAAAGGATTCAATTGACCAGTAATATTGGTGCGTAACAAGTTGAATGCACCGCTGAACCAAATAAACATAACGATTATCGAAACGAATGTTATAAAAAAATTAAACGATCTAATATTGTGTAATATTTGACATCAAGCTTCAGTCTTCAGTGATATTGTGACGTTGGCAACATTTTTTCATGTAACTGGTCATTCTGTGATATTGTGACATTGGCTGAATGTTTTTCATGTCAAAACTGGTCAAATATGTTACTAGCTCAGATGGGCAGTCACCCATCAGCGGGTTCGATTCCTCGCACGCTACAATCAATTGTTTTCATGAGTAAGATTGTTTGTATCGATCTGGGTGTTTGTTATGTATATAATATGTATATTATGTGTGTACTTATGTTTTAGATTATTTTTATTATTAACCGGGTCTTAGCAAAGTTCAGTAGCATCAATACTCAATAAGTGTGCAGATAGATAGATAGTTATATCGTTTACTTGATTGATAAGTATAATAATATTGATATAACTATTATTTTTTATATTATTAATAGCGTTATATAACTAAAACCAACCAGCCTTTTGACTACCAACTCCATCCACTTAGTATGTTACGACATAGGCAGTTCGAAACTAGATGATTACAAGAATAATGTAATTTTAATAAACATGAGATTGGTTGGAACACACCCAACAAATCACGGACCCATAATATACACGTTCAACATATTTCGGCATTTGTATAACAAAACGAAATTCGACGAGTCGCGAGAAAGCGTATTCGTTTTGGCTGCGACATTAAAATTTCTACTCGGTTTTAACATTTTGATGTGGCCTATCGATAGGGTTGCCAACTTTTTGAACAAAAAAAAACGTGTAAACTGGTTTGGATAGGAAAAAATTAAGGAAAATAAAAGAATTTTTCAAATTCCATGTTTTTATTGCTTTAAAAAGGTATTTGTTTTTGCTTTTAACACTAGAACTGTGTGTCACAACCCACAATTGACATCTAGCATCGTTCAGTAATTATAAATCGTTAACTACTCATAATGAGTATTTTGTTTTACGCATCACATAAAGGTTGAAAATGGAGCATACTATATTTGTATATAAAAGTATAATTACCAAAAATAAAGTAGGATACGATATTATAAAGTATGGTTGGCAACCCTATCGAATCGTTCGTGATTTGATTAGCATTTAGATGCTATTCGATTTTCGAGGAGATGCTAACCCTAGAAGTTGATGATTCTCGAAGAAATTTATTGGAAAATGCCTCGATAATGCTAAGAAAAAAAAATCTAACTTTTCTAATGCTAATATCCGCAACTAACCTTTACAGCTTGAACTAAGGATAGGTGGCGAGTGCAGATGGCACTTTTACTTACTTATACAATATCTTCATAAACAATGAATATGATTATTTGACGGTAGGGAAAAAATAAAATTATAATGTAAAAATTTGACGTTCATAAGCGGCTAAAATGTCCTACATGAATAAATGATTTTTGAATTTGAATTAAAAATAGTAGCTCTTTTTAGAGCTAGAAAAAACTGTACACCTAAACCTTCCTCATTAATCATTCTGCTGATGGATTAAAATCGCATGAAAATCTGTTCAGTAGTTTTTGAGATGGCGAACATAAAGACAGGCGACTTTGTTTTATAATATGTATCATGACTACAGTTAAAACAGAGTCGCTTTCGCTGTCTGTCCGTCCCTATGTATGCTTAAATGTTTAAAACTACGCAACGGATAATGAAGCGTTTTTTTTAATAGATAGAGTGATTCAAGAGGAAGGTTTATATATATAATACTTGTACATACACCCGAGAGCAGCTAGAGCGAGTAGCTAGTAGATTAATCTATTTGGTAAAACTAAATATATATAACTCAAAGGTGACTGACATAGTGATCTATGAACGCACAGCCCAAACCACTGGTCGGATCGGGCTGAAATTTGGCATGCAGGTAGATGTTATGACGTAGGCATCCGCTAAGAAAGGATTTTGATTAATTCTACCCCCAAGGGGATAAAATAGGGGACGAAAGTTTGTATGAAACTGACAATTTTAAACCGATCGGGCTGAGACTTTGCATGCATAAATCTACTATGATGTAGACAACCCCTAAGAAAGGATTAAATAGGGGATGAAAGTTTGTATAAATATCTTCTTAGATTTTCGACTGATTGTACTGAAATCAAAGATTGGAGCTACTATGATGAAGTCGTTCGCTTAAATAGGATTTTGATGAATTCAACCCCCATGGGGATAAAATAAGGGATGATGCAGGATGTAACTGTATTAGTTTGAACCTCTCAGCACCTAATAGAACGAATAAATTAAGACGTACAAAAATTTTTAAGTTCTTTAGGCTACTTTTATTTTAGAAAAATAAAGTTTCACGCGGACGAATACGCGGGAACAGCTAGTAAATCATAAAAGTGAAAATGTAACAATTCAGGCAGAGTACTAGGAGGTAAGAGATATGCACTAGGAGAAATTTCTGATACACAATTTTTATACTATTCTTAACGACTATGATAAAGCGGACGATCGAAAGTGTTATTCCTCACCACACTATATATACATATATATGTATATATATAATCATATATGTTCGTGATGAAGTATCATTCAATCGGATATATTACGAAATCGTGTATAATTTATAGATTACATTGATGTATGTAATTTTTATTTCTTATTTATATTCGATGTACCTAATATATAACATCTATCACTTAATAGTGAAAATGAAATGCCTAAGAATATAAATGAAAGGGAATCCAATTTGCTTATTGCAATTACGTTTCTCATAATCTTTCGATTTCATTGCAATATCTTCTTAATTAACATTTGTTTAATAACCTGCATATTACTTATTCATACATATAAATAAAATTGGAGTGTCTGTTTGTAATATTGAAATAACCGTTTTTTACTACATGCATATCAATATAAATACGGTACATACATCAAAATATTTTTTTTTACAATTTTTGTCTGCCTGTCTTTCTGTTTGTTCCAGCTAATCTCTGGCTGGACCGATTTTGACGAGACTTTTTTTGGCAGATAGCTGCTGTAATAAGGAGTAACTTAGGCTGCTTTTATTTTAGAAAAATAAAGTTAAATTCCACGCGGACGAAGTCGCCTGAACAGCTAGTATTTAAATATGATTAGATTTCAATAGAATAGGATCTACCCAGTGTGCTGGTTTAGTACACAATAGTTTTAATATGTCTGAATTACAAAACTTTCTCAAAGGTCAGTTAAATTATTTATAGGGTTATATTTATGGCCCATAAATATGAAAGTATGTCTATCGTTCTATGTTTTGGCGCCATAACGGCTATAACTGTACCAACTGTGGTAAATTTTGGTATCGATAAGTTCTCGTGCTATTAATTTGAGATGAAGAAAACCAACTTTCTGTCCCGGTCAATTGATTTGTCCCGGTCGTAAGAAAGTGTGGCTCGAGCGGACGTAAAAATATTAAATGCAATAAATGCATATAAATGAATAATAATAATAATCTCAGGACAATTCACACAGCGCCATCTAGACCCAAGTTAAGAACTAAAGACTGTGCTATGGACAACTGATACAAATTCATAGAATTTTTTTCATATAAATACATACATATTATACCTAGAAAACACCCAGACCGATACAAATAATCATACGCATGAATACAAATGTTTGCACTGTGCGAGGAATCGAACCCGCGACCATCGGACATAAAGCGGTGTGCCAGACCGCTAGACCACCGAGGTCGTCATGATGTAGTAGTTTAGTATATCCTTTGGTATTTTATTGTAAATTTTGACCCATAAAAAACTCATTGACTGTCTCTAAACGATACTAATCACTACTATCACTACTGTGTCAGAGATTTCAATGGAAAAGCTGATGATTTTATACATTATACATAACTAGCTTTTGCCCGCGGGTTAGCTCGCTTATCCCCTTAGGGGTGGAAATTATCAAAATCCTTTCCTAGAGGATGCCTACGTCATAACATCTACCTGCATGCCAAATTTTAGCCCGATCCGTCCAGTGGTTTGGGCTGTGCGTTGATAGATCACTATGTCAGTCACCTTTGAGTTATATATATTTAGGTTATTGTTGTAAATTGTGGGCTCATTTAGCGGAAGCTATTAACTATATATCATTAGAATAGAATAGAATAGAAAATAATTGATTCAAATAAATTTAAATAATCATAACAATTTTTTTTATAAACCGCTCATTCGGAAACTGACTCATCACGAGCGAGAAACTTGTGTGTTGCTCTTTTAAATAATCCTTGTAAGTTCACATTTTACAAGTCGAAACGTGTGAATACAAACTGCCAACCAGCACTAATTTATTAGGCTGAAATATAAAAACACAATAAGATTAAATCAGTCGTAGTCATAAGAGCAGACCAGTCCCTACAAGCAGTACGTTCACGAGTATGACGGATGAGCCAGCTATCACTGCACTCGACCATATTTTAGGGCGATATATATGAAATATGGATCATCTGGAGTGGAGCTCTTGCCACTTTCCACGATCTTCCATCATACTCATTAAATCTTAACACGTCATGATTCCAATTCTACTATATATGTGGTAATAAAATATCGTAGCATTTAAAGGTACGGTATTATATGAAAATTTCCCCTTATAAAAAAAAGGTATGTTGAGGCTGATATCTATGAATGGATGCTGCTTGTAGAGAGTGGTCTGCTCTGATAAATATAACAGATTTATTTTATTACTCAAGTAGGTATTGTATTTATTTACATTTGTCCATCTTGCTGTTTGTTATTTACACAAAATGCTGAACAACATTTATTTAAAAGAGCAACACGCAAGATCCTTGCTCGGTGCGAATGAACGGTAGAATTATTACACTATTCAACGAGACATTAGACTATTCAAAAGAGCTTCAAAAGAGCTATATATATATACACTAGCTGTACCCGCGACTTCGTCCGCGTAAATAATGAAAAAATATTTAACTCAATTAACACAATATAAGTCAAATAAATAAGTTTCATCATTTTAGCTTAAAAAATGATAAAAAATAAAAATAAATATTTAATCAATAGGCTAAAAAATAAATTTCAAGCTCCTAGCTTTAAACATGACGATACATCTATATAACCTTGGATCTACTCTTTCAATCCTCTTGCAACCCTTTTTCACATTAAAAAGTAACCTATGTCCTTTCTCAGGATCTAGTCTATCTATGTCTGTTTCAAATTTCAATTTAAATCGGTTCAGTATTTTTGGCGTGTAAGTGAGACAAACAGACAAAGTTACTTTCACATATATAATATCAGTAAGGTATTTAATAAACTAACCCTAAAAAGACAAAGAAAAAAGTTTAATCGTTCTAGCTTCCACAACCACACAAACAGCAAATTTCCACAATAACTTTCATTCCCTATTTTATTTTACTACCCCCCTCCCCCTAAGAGTAAAAATTTTACAAACATTGAATGTCATATTTATTGATATTTAAACAACAGCCTAAAAATGAGTCTCAAACTTCTAGTTTTAAAAAATGACGATTCTTCCATACAGCGTACCATTGCAACCCCCTTACAACCCTTTTTTCACATTCAAAAGTACCTTATATTCTTTGTCCGGGTATAAACTAACTGTGTACCAAATTTCATTTAAATTTTTATTTTGTTTTGGAGCGTAAGACTGACAGAAAGACAAACAGAGTTACTTTCACAGTTATAACATTAGTGGGGTATTTAAAAATCTACCCCAAAAGAACCAATGAAAATAGTTTCATCGTTCTAGTTTCAAAAATGACGATTTTACATAAAAACTTGCATCCCCTATTTTATTTTACCCCCTTAAGGGTAATTTTTTTACAAACAATGAATGTCATATATATTTATATTTAATCAACAACCTCAAAAATAATTTTCAAGCTTCTAGCTTCAAAAATGACGATTTTACATAAAAACTTGCATCCCCTATTTAATTTACCCCCTTAAGGGTATTTTTTTTACAAACAATGAATGTCATATGTATTTATATTTAATCAACAGTCTCAACAATAAGATTCAAGCTTCTAGCTTCAAAATTGACGTGTTTACATAAAAACTTGCATCCCCTATTTTATTTTACCCCTTAAGGGTAATTTTTTTACAAACAATGAATGTCATATGTATTTATATTTAATCAACAGTCTCAACAATAAGATTCAAGCTTCTAGCTTCAAAAATGACGTGTTTACATAAAAACTTGCATCCCCTATTTTATTTTACCCCCTTAAGGGTAATTTTTTTACAAACAATGAATGTCATAATTATTTATATTTAATCAACAGTCTCAACAATAAGATTCAAGCTTCTAGCTTCAAAAATGACGTGTTTACATAAAAACTTGCATCCCCTATTTTATTTTACCCCCTTAAGTGTAATTTTTTACAAACATTGAATGTCATTTTTATTTATATTTAATCAACAGTCTCAAAAATAAGTTTCAAGCTTCTAGCTTCAAAAATGACGATTCTTCCATACAATCTTTCATCCCCCCTTTTAACCTCTTACAACCCTTTTTTCGCATTAAAAAGTAGCCTATGTCCGTTCTCAGGGTCTAGACTATCTGTATACCAAATTTCATTCAAATCGGTTCAGTAGTTTTGGCGTGAAAGCGAGACAGACAGACAGAGTTACTTTCACATTTATAATATTAGTTTTTGTCGCAGCACAAAAATATATTTTTATCGTTTCCGTACAAATAATAATTTTACAGTATTAATCTACAAACCAACATTTTGTTTCTTACAATCAGCTAAATAATTTTAATAGTACCATAATATATGGCACAATGAAAAGGTCATTTATTTTATAAAAAAGACAGTTAGTTTTTATTTTAGTGAAAAATAAGAAAATTCTATTTTGATACAACAACCATATATTTATTAATACCTATACTTTATTAGTTTTGTGTTAATGCTTTTTAAATAAACATCCACACATTATTTCTGTATAAGCTACAAAAATGGGTAAATAATTTAATTTCGGATAGTGCCACACCAAAACATTCTTTAAAAAATGTAAATAATAAAATGTGAAGAAATTGTGATTGTTATTAAGTTTTTTTTTAATAAGTTCGTCAGAACAGAGAAACAACATTTGACATTTATTATTATTTGACATTTGACATTGACTTTAATTTTTGTAATTTATATTGTAAAACTTTAAGTTGGGCTAAACTGGGCTTGTATCCAGAGCCGTAAAACAAATTAATAAAAAAAATCGCCAAATTTGTCTCGCAATCGGCCAATTTCAGGTTTAAAGAAAAAACACATACACACGATATACGATTTTATCATAAAAAAGTGTCCAAAAACAATTTTTTCACTAAACGTCAACGTCATGTTTCCGGCAAGATCTTTCGTTTTACATTATGTTATCTGTGGTTTTGTTCTCTGTGATGGATACCTAATTGGCGCAAACGCACGCGATGTGTTGATTGGTTGTTAGCTAGTGAAATGAAAAGATGACGAATAAGGATTCAACCGCATAAAGATAACCTTGTATTTCCATTTTGAACCCCTTACAACCCTTTTTACGCATTAAAAAGTAGCCTATGTCCTTCCTCTGCGTCTAGACTATCTGCGTACTAAATTTCATTTAAATCGGTTCAGTAGTTTTGGCGTGAAAGCGAGACAGACAGACAGACAGACAGACAGAGTTACTTTCGCATTTATAATATTAGTTAGGATATCGTCGATAAAATAGAAAAAGGACATTTTTCAAAATTATAAGATAGAATTGCCTCCTTTTATATAAGTCAATTAAATTAACCACGCCGTCTTAATCATTATCTAAATACATTTAAAATGATATATAATACTTCTGTGTAAATTTAAACTTAAAAAAGAAAATAATGATTTAAATAAATTTAAAATCTTTATATGCTTGTCTTGTAAAAAACATACATTTTGAATACTGTCATTTTTCTATTTAGCCGACGATATATTCATATATTAAAAAAAACTACTGTTAAAACTTTAAACGATAAAAAATATTTATATAAATTTATAAACTTTAAATGCCTGTCTTGTAAAAAATATACATTTTGAATACTGCCATTTTTTTTATTTAACCGACAATATATTCATATATTTAAGAAAAACTACTGTTAAAACTTCGTTCTAAAAAAAAAATTTTAATAAATTTAAAAACTTTATATGCTTCTCTTGTAAAAAATATACATTTTGAATACTGCCATTTTTCTATTTAACCGTCGCACAATATATTTGTGTGACGTTTACTTCTATTTCTGTTTACCATATTACATTTATGAGAATTTTCTACAAGTAACTTAACTTCCTTCGTGGAAATTAGCGGAAGTTAAAACAATTGTACATTAATATATTAATAAGTTAATAACACATCCAATTACGTAAGATATAATAACAGGGTTTTTATAAACAACTCGTAGTACCTGCATGTTTGTAATAACAATCTGATTCATTACGTAGGTGCGTTTGTTTTAAAAATAATCCATTGTCTACTGTAGTAAATTGTTCCCAATATTGAGATGATAAAATCAATTATGAATACTCGTACAACACTACTCAAACTAAACCAACGCTACGAGATACTAATCCGTTGAAGGTAAATGAAAGGGTTTATTAAGATAAACATGTTTTGTTTCAGGTCGTTCGTGTTTTTATCAATAGTTGCCATATCTATGCTAGAATCTAGTGCGTTCACTATACGTCGTATGAAAGACGTAACTGTGAAACTCGAGCAAGATCTAGTCGGAGAGGGAAGTTCGCTGGTGGACGTGAAAGAGGAGTTGCCTAAAGCAAACAATATTAAAGTCATTGATTTACAAAATACTTCATTAGAGAAAATAGTTCCCGGAAAGACAACAGCCAAAGTGTATGAAATAAAAGGAGACTATCCAGGTAAAGATGAGAAAATTGAATTAACTACGGCCTACATAGTTTTGAAAACTGATGATGGTTATTTAAAAATAACTGGCCTACCGGTTTATACAAGTTCTGTAAATGAAGATACTTCATCCATCGCAATTACCTATGTACCAGATAAGAATGAAGAAGTTTTAAGACAACGAAGACAGAAAAGTGGAGAGAATGAAATCACTACTGCAACAAATGCCTTTACTACGTCTGGTGGTAATGATGAGGCTGTGTCGACGCAACCTTCAGAGACGTCGCAACAGATATCAACAGCGGAAATCAGAAATATTTTAAGCGACATCATATCACAGGAAGTCACAACTGTGGAAATTCCTTCAGAAATTGCCACAGCTGTTACCGATTATACAAGTGGTGTACCTACCATAGAATCGAAATCTACCAGGCGTAATAATTCCAGTAGTATTAATTTGTCACAAGCCACGGGAAACACAGCAAATATCAAATTACCTACTACTTCAATAATTAATTCAAGTAGTAGAACAATAGATAAATTAAATAGTACAGGTTTTGATGAGCCTATTTGGAAAAAATATAATACAATCAACAGAAAACCTGAAGAAATAGTTACAGATAGTATAATAGCCACCCATGAGAACATCGAAGGAACAACTAAAGAAGATGCACCGGCTCGCGTTACTTTAGAGAAAGTATTGAACGAGACTCCAATATCGTCACTGGAAGCCCTTAAGGAAGAAATGCTGTCGAATACCAATACATACAAGAGTATCCAAATGCAGACAGACACATATGCTACATCTACAATGCAACCAGCCTTTAGCGATGTCTACATAAGTGAAAGTGATAAATTGACTTCATCTCTAGAAACTAAGAGAACTTCACCGAGAATTCGACACTCGTCGTCAAAAAGAGCTGGTTTTCTAGATTATTCGGCAAAACCAATTGCAGATAATATAGCAGAAGAGGCAACAACAATAATAGATAATTACGACACTACCAGCATAACTGGTAATGAGAATTTGAGCACAACATTTGAATTTGAAGTACAAGATAGTGATAGTGTATTGGACAGCAAAAAAGAAGCGGAATCGCAAAGACAATTGGTAAGAATATTCTTATTACTAACATAGATAGGAATTACACATTAATTATCTGAAGTTAAATACTGGTTGACGTTTTTGTATTATTGGACATGATCTTTTCAAAAGGTTTTGGTCAATATAATAAACCCAGAAAGTTGATGTAATTAACAAAACAAAACATAGAATTGTTAATTAGGCTAGGTTTATTTCTTCTTATGACTTGATTCGAATGAATAAATATAAATGTATTCATGTTATATATCCTTGGGAGACATTTGAAATACTTCACGAGAATCTGAAAGACAAATAATGACCATTTCAGTAAACACCGCAAAATTGGCGACGTGTCTATATCAGAATATGTTATATGTCAAATATTTAAAATTTATAAAAAACAAGTCACAATACGAGTAATAAAAACATGTAATGAAATTGTAATTGAATCAGACATTTTCATAATAAGATATTTTATTATTTCAGGCGGAGGACGCAATAAAGGAAGAACTCCTGAAAGAAGAATTGCTTAGTGATAATGAAGAATATGCTAAGAGATACCGCCTCGAAGCTGGGGCTACTATCAATCGTACAACAGATATACTAACATTACCGAAAACAAATCAACAGATATTTGACGACAATTTAAGTGTAAAACCAATAAACTATGAAAAAGTAAAAAATCCTGTTAAGTACACAGTAAGTCCTAATTATAAACCATTAAAAAAAATAGAAGTACAATCACAAAAGCCTGTCTTAAGAGATCCTGACGATAATAGCTGGAGAAACGAGAGCATCAGTAGTTTAGGTATAGTATTTAAACCAAAAGCAGCCTCGAAAAATTATACTGAAGTTTTGAGAAATAAAACAGAAGCTTTGTTAAGTGGTTCTTTGATCAACGATAATAAGAATGATGTCCCTGATTTAAAAGAACGCTTGGAAAAAATAACTGAAGTCAGAAAGTCAAAGAAGAAGAAGGTCATAGATAAATTTGGTGAGCCAGTCTACAGTGATTACGACGAGGCTGTGTATTCTGTAGAATCTATAAGTCCCAATACGCCACCTTTAGAAACTACATCTGTTTATAAATCTGTGGCACAAAATATTATAGGAACTCTGCAAAGTACACCTTCAGTTGAGCCTGAACTTACAACATACACTAGTAATCCAGACCAACTCTATATCAGAAAGGATATAAATAAAGAATTAGATGGCATAACTACAGAAAAACCAAAGAAATATAATAGCGTCCTTGAATACTATGACACAACCGATGAATATGACGTTGACTATTTAAATCTTGCCAAATTAGATTTAAAGAAATATACACCAGGTGTCCTAAATAAGGAAACACCTATTTCTACTGTACCATCATCGGGGTCCTCGAAACCGGCCATCAATACTTTTCCTGAAAGAAAACCTACCATTCAATATTTCCCACCACGTGTTACGCAAAAAGTTAACTTTAATGAATACAACGAAGATTTCCAAAGGAAAGTGAATTCATATCCACACAACATACCTAAGAATAATGTTGGCCTCACATTCACCACGATACCTACTCAGTCCGTACCACGAAACAACTATGACCAGTATAATAAGAAGAATACAATTATACCATCGAATTACAACTCGCGCTCAAAACCGGCTACTATTGAAAAGAATGTACATACATCTAACGACCAGCGAGTACCGGGGGCACTGATGCAAAACAACGGATACGCAGTGGACACCGGAACTTACGACAGAGGCTCCTATGTTATTAGACATTACAAAGACTTCATAGATGAGGCTTCGAGAGACAACGATTACGATAGAAACGCTGAATATATCCCATACACAGAAGCCCCTCTCAGAGGCGTGACTTTAAATAATGTAGCTACATTAAAGGATAGGCCCAATGTGGATGCTGGTTATGATTACGAAACGCAGTTCCGCAAGGATATATTAAATAGATTTGTCGATAATTTCAACCAAAACAACGAGCGGTTCAAGGTCGATTTCCCGATATTATACAACAATAGTGTACTACACAGGAAGACGGACGAAAGCGGCAAGGTTCTAGCGACTTCGACCGCATTCATGAAGAGACTGTATGGAGAGGGTAATACTGCAACAAAGGCCAACAATTACGTGGTACGGGGGAGGCCTTGCGAGAATTGCGACAATATTACCGTAGAGTTGTCGCCGGCGTACGAACTGCATTATTATGTACCTGAGCAGGAAGAAAGGGAAGAGGCGGAGCCTCGATCGGTCACTTTGGCGTACAGATATACATTATGAAAGTAATTGTGGTTCTAGACTACGGATAGTTCGACTTTCGACCGCCAGTAACTATGTAGCTATTATATAAAATAGTCGAGCTATCGAAATAAGCACTAATTTGAATATATCGATAGGTAGTTAATATGTTTGGGCGGATTTTCTCCAGTAGAAACGTGCTATCAGTTTAAAAGTATTAAGTTGTAAATAATTAAATAAATAATTGTAAATACTTATGTACCTAACTTAATTAGTTTAGAGTGCGTTTAGATATGGGTATTTCAGTCGTACCGTACTTGTAGATTATAATGATAAATTACCAGGTCAGTAGCTGCCCCCGCGATTTCACCTTCATGAAATTTATAACCTATGTGTTTTGTTGTATAAGCTATATTATTGTAAAGTTTCATTAAAATTCATTCAGTAGTTTTGCGTGAAAGAGCAATAGACATCTATTCATTTATACTAACAAACTTTCGCGTTTATAATATTAGTAAGATAAGATATAGTCTATGTACATAACCACTTATGAACGTATTTTTTTTTTACAAATCTGTCGTCTATTAATGTAAATCAGTAATTATGAATATATTTAATTTATTCAATAAAATAAATATAATATATTGAATATCCCGTGTATGATCCACTAGTGCAGGGTAGCCTTTATTATCAACGTGCCATTTTTCAAAAAATGTTTAATGGGGTCATTGACGTACCATCAAATAATTTTGAGTTTCTGATTATTTGGAAAATAATAATAATAAATACTATCAAAACTCTCTATGAAATAAAATAACCAAAAGAGGCACATTTTGGATTGTTTTCATTACATGAATAAATTAAATTACTGTGACTTCTGTTGCTGCAGATTAGATGACAAATAATTTATGTCACAGTTGTACGATGTTACTTTTAGCAAAATGCATGCTGAACTGGATTCATCTGTCAAACGGTTTCTAATCGAGTTTTCAATGTTATTCATCTCTGAAAATAATGACTGGCAGGCATAGGTAGGTGAAAATATTGTTAAAATAATATGAGCCAGCTTCTTCAAACAGTTTTATGATCGACGACGTGCCCAAATTATTGTGTCGCGTGTCATCAATGGCACGCGTGCCATTGGTTCGCCTACCCTGCACTAGTGCATCCAAATTTGTCATTTGCAATTGTACGTTCACTGAATAATGTGTAATGCAATTTTATTTATTTTCAATATCATTTCAATAATTTATTTTTTCTCTACATTGTCGATCGAATTTCGGAGTGACGTGTTTGTACGTAATCGTTATTTATATCTAGTTATAGGATGCTAATAAAACTCATATATTTATAAATATTTATATAAAATTCATGCTTATAATTACATATAATGTTTTCTTTATATGTAGAATATATTGTAATCTTTGATGGTTTCTCTTCTTCGATGAAAATATCTAATAGGCATTCAATGTTTGAAGTTGGTATCAACTATATTTAGATATTTAATAATTATATAACCGAAACGATTAGAAATAAGTTCATTTACCAAAGATATGGTCATTAACGTGTTTGTCTGATTATCAGATTCCAAAAGGATTGAAACATTATTTGGACCGAAAAAAAATTAACATTAGTTACAATTTTTTAGGAGAAAGAATGTTTTTTACTTTTATTTACTTCTTTCCAAAGACAGTGGTTTTTTTTTTGTGGATGATAATGGAATGGTGCACACGCCTGCGCTAACGGTTTACGCTGGCGGGGCACCAGTGGAGGATGATAAGATGAGCATGAGGTCAGGTCAGTTAGCCCATCGTGACAAATTCACCAGGAAAATTTTCATGATGGTTTCCAGGGGGAACCGCGTGGAGGTCAACCTGACATGGTACATTGCTAGCAACGGGGTAATCAATCCACATTACTAACAATCCCTTTCCCCCCTAAGACAGTGGTTCGTGTCCTTGTTATTTGTCCCCCCGATCGATCCCCCGTCCAATTCAAACTGGGACCGATGTTACGACGGCCTGAGCCGAGGTTCAAACCCCTAGCGGTGCGTTCAGACTAAAGTCGTATCCGTCTGGCGGGAGTTGGCCTTCAGCCGCTCCATAAGTCCTTCCGCGAGATTAGAGTGTCATCTGCACTCGCCCCCTATCGTCCGGTGAAGCTGTAAAGGCCAGTTGCGGCCAACAGCATTAGAATAGTCGGAAAACCTTGTTATTTGTCTATTGGTATTAATTTAATAACATTTTTTTAACATTCCATGTTATTCCGCACTTTGTAATTAAAGCAAGAAATACCCGCGATTTCGTTCGCGTGGAATTTTATTTTATTTTTCTAAAATAAAAATTGAGTTACTCGTCCGACATTTTTGGCAGCAAAAAAAGTCCCGTCAAAATCGGTCCAGCCATTACAGAGATTAGCCGGAATAAACAGACAGACAAAAATTGTAGAAAACGTTATTTTGGTGTATGTACCGTATTTATATTCATATGCATGTACTAAAAACTTAACAGTTCTCTGTCTTAACTTAATAGTTCACAATTACAAACATACACTCCAATTTTATTTATATGTATTAATTTATAACTGTAAATTGAAAATTAAATGAAGTTCACATATAAATTAATAAAAAAAGTAAATTAATGCGAGAGAATGTTTCAGTCCTTTTGGGAATTTTATATCAATAGTATTTATATATTGTATATACAATATTTATGTAGTAATTTGAGAACTATTACATAGATTAAATCAGACAGACATGGCAATATATGTATATATAATTTAAGTACTTTATTTGAGTTACCAGATTGTATAAAATTCTGAATAGAGAAAGAGGTTCTGGAGATCAGGAAACATTTATATTACTTATAATATATTGAATGAAATACAGTTATGAGATTACAACCGCATATTTTGTTTTGTGGCAATAAAAATTTAAAAAAAATTACATATATTATCATAAGGTATAACAAAATTATCTTAATAGCGCGTTTTAGAAAATTGTCTGAAAAATACAGCGCCATCTAGTTGTACTAATATGAAACAATATTGTCTCGAACAAGATAATTGTTTATATTAAATTCATTTTTATATATATTTTAGTTTTAGTGTTGTATTTTATAGTCCAATTGTAATGACCACAGACCTCATATTGACTGTGTTGTGATAGTGTGATATAACAATACACGTCTTAATAAAAACATGATACAGGTGGTTTTATTTTTTTTTTAAATTAAGTGAGTTCTTTATTAGTTTGAGATTACCCATCTCCTCAATGTACATTGTTGCTCCTACATTTTTTTTTTATAAAAATTCTGAACAGTTTATAGTATAGCATTGTAGCGTCATCTAGTCCCAAGTTAAGTAGAGCTTCTGTGATGGCTAGCCAACTGACAGATATACTTGAATACATTTTTTGTAATTGCATACATAATATAAACAAAACATAAAAATAATCATAATCATGAATACAAATGTTTCGAGCGAGGAATCGAACCCACGACTATTGGATATTATGTACACCGCCTGGCGTACAAAACCGCTAGGCCATCAAGGCCAATTGCTCCTGTGTACGCCAGAGCGGGTCGCTAATTCATTGCTATAAATATTAACTATAAAAACAACTATATCATTGTACATTCATATTAGGGACATTGATTTTAGAAGAAAAAGTGTAATCCATCACATTTAAAATAAGTAATCATGTTGCTGAGTAACAGTTGATATGTAACGTGCAACTGATCGGAACGAGAATAAATTATATTTGCTGCTGTATATAATCCACTGAATATCTCCATCAATTCAAATATTAACTATAAAAATAACATGCATATAACAATTGAATTGTTTTAAAATCTATTTCAATCTTATGCAAATTAGGCAGTAGCAGTCCATTGCAGTAATTATGTAGTAATTTGGTAACATTTGAGTAATCAGCGCCACGGCGACACGCCAATCTATTTTTATACCCATTGTACATTTCATAAACATTATACAATATGAAATTCCTAATGTAAAATACATATTTTATATGCAAATTAAAATTCAAAATCTAATAACAAGGTCTATTACAGACTTTTATGATATGTCAAATCTACCGTCAGTTCGGAATGATTTCGAGATGAGAACTGACAAGAAGCTCAGCTCAAATTCTGTTCAAATAAATGTTGTACATGTTTAAAATAAAATCTTTCTAATAATACATAAGGAAATATGATGCCTCGTTCAGAGGCGAAACACGTGTCGCGATATGGCTGTATGTAGACTCAATAACGGTCGGAATTTGATCGCCACTAGAGAAGGTCGTAATGGTAGTCAAGTTTCCACACCGAATATTTGTAGTCTCACACATGCTAAATGTAGCGGAATTAAATCTAATAATATAAATGTTGTATATTGTTTATTAAATATTGTGTCATTCATTTTTAATCTATGGTATCTATACATCTTTATCTTAGTTATCTGTGTTTTTACTATTGGCAAAAAACCCTGGTTTATTCAGGGAAAAATATTTTTAGAGAGATTTTATACTCAAATTTGTCGACTGCGATTTGGACATTGTAAATTCAATGCACATTTACACCGAATGAAGATCATTAATTCTCCGATTTGTCTTTTATGCTCTAGTAACGAAAATCAAACAGAATTTTGCTCATTGCTAAGCTTCAAGAACTATATAAGATTATTCCGCCATCGCTTCAAGAACTATTCAAATGCACTGCAACTTTTAAACCAATTTACGACTTCATCATAGCAACTATCGGAGAATTATAAACATTTCAATTATGGACACATATATGGACTTAACACAAACTTATAATTAATGAAAAGATTTGGTTGATATCGCCTTGAAGAATTTTTGAATTTCATGGAAATACTACTGAAGATTAGGCTGTATGGACTCGTACCTTTGCCTATCCACTTGTGGATAAAATATACCACTACTACTACCTGTGTTTTTGTTATGCACTACTCTGTGCATTTTTGGTCTTAAGAAATTTTGTACTTTGAAATCGGTTGTTCGTTTTTTTGTGTGTTACTGTAATAAAGTATTTCGTATGTGATTTTAAAGTTTTATTGAAGATAAATAACAATAAATCCATCAAGTAGTGAAATGGACTTCCGCTAAATAACACCAATTCGATTAAATATAAGAAAATATATTTGTGTGAAGAGATCGCTGTTCTTGACCTAATATGTAATATAAATTAGGTACATAAATTAGTAATTAATTGTAGTAAACACGTACAAATTAGCCATATTAGGCGTGTAGCTGTCTAACATTGTTTAATTTAATGATCCGTTGAAATCTCGCATCCTATTATGAGAATTAATTAATAATTACCTATTTTCATTTATGTCATTGACACGTATGAAAGCATTACGAAATACCAGAGGAGCTGTTTCATCATTCAGATCAGATATCGTCGATTAAATAGAAAAATGTCATTTTTCAAAATTAGTATCTAGAATTGGCTCCTTTTATATAAGTCAATTAAATTAACCACGTCGTCTTAATCATTATCTAAATACTTTTAAAATGACATATAATTTTTTAACTTCTGTGTAAATTTTTGTTAAAACTTTAAAGAAATAAATAATTTAAATAAATTTAAAAACTTTAAATGTCTGTTAAAAACTTGTCTTGTAAAAATTGTACATTTTGAATACTGCCATTTTTCTATTTAACCGACGATATATTCATATATTAAAAAAAAGCTAAAAAAAAACCTAATTCTCAAAATATTCATGTAGGTCTGACACGCCCTCGGTGGTCTAGCGGTTTAGCACACCGCCTTCCGATGGTCGCGGGTTCAATTCCTCGCACGGCACAAATATTTGTATTCATGAGTATGATTGTTTGTATCGGGCTAAGTGTTTTCTACGTATAATATATATCTATTTACAAATATATATATATATCTATGTATTTGTATCAGAACCCATAACGCAAGTTTTAGCTAGCTTAACTTGGGACTAGATGGCGCTGTGTGAATTGTTCTGGGATTATTATTATTAGGTCTATTAAAGACTATGTTAAATCTGTCATCAGGTTGGAGTGCTTTCGAGCTGATAACTGACGAGAAACTCAGCTCTTATTCTTTTCAAATAAGCATGCATATTTTTACTATAATACGAATTCATTTTTAAATTCGAAGGGACTTATAAATTTAAATGTATAATACTGGTTGGTCAAAGTACCATGGGAAACAAATATATCCAAAGATCATGCAATAAAACAAATGAATATTACGAATTCAGTTATTAGAATTCACTAAAAATGCCTGTATGGTTAATTTATATACAGTCGAAGTGGTAACGAGAGCGAAATCTCTACAATCTTCTGAAACATCTTGGCCTGTCTAGATCTGTAGTAAGTTCCATACTTGAACATGTATTTGAAGATGCACTAGCTCCTAGCAGATTTGTCTGGGCAGGGAGAGAAACACGAGAGGTGAAGGTGAGTGTTGACTTACGTCGATAAGGGCTTAAACCTACACCCGGGTCACAAGTCCCGGGGACTGAGTGGTGAATCGGAATTCCAATTCGTAGTTAGGATTATAATAAAACAATACAGTGTTCCTTTTAAAATACAATTTTATTGACATTTTCATTTAAGAATAGGTATGCAAACATATTTCAATCGTTCGATCACTTGTAATGGGCTATACGTTTTGAGCATAATTATGTTATATTACATTATGTAGGTAGTAATACATTTACCATTACATCTAAATTAGACATTACTGACTCAGCGCACTAAAAGAAACAAATAAATATCGAGTAGAAATGCAACTCTGGATCAAATAAATAAAGTTACAATCTCAATGCATTAAAACTCAAAATATAATGACAACTCTCAAAACGAACACATTACTCTTTGGAAATGTTGTCACAGAAATACGGTTTAAAAATTATATATTTACAAATACGCGTGACATATATACGCAAAATTCAAATTCTTTCATTAATGTGTCCATTTTTATAAAAGAAAACAAAAAAGAAGTGGTTATAAAAAAATAAATAGAAACGAGACACGAAAGGTAACAAGTGGGAAGCTTAAGGGTAACATTTTTGTGCAGAATATTAAAATATATGTATTAATAAAAAAAAATGTAATTGATACTGCTACAATAAAAGCTTCGCGTCGGCGTACTGACTGACCATTGTCTTAATAATGTTTCACTATAATACACATAAATAAAAAACTTCTTTTTTATAAAACACATAATTTAAGAAATTAAAAGATAAGTGGTAAAAAAACAACTGCCCGAACGTAAAAGAGGTAGAGAGGACGTCCTCCAGCCAGGTGGACCAGCATGAGTATTTTTTTTATAGGACAAGGGACAAACGAGCATGCTCACCTGATGGTAAGTGATTACCGCCGCTCATTAGCACCCGCAACAGCAGGGGAATTGCAATTACGTTATCGGCCTTTTAAGAAGCAATAAACACTGTTCTTGAAGGTTTCAATATCGTATCGGTTCGGAAATACCATTGCTGGAAGGTGATTCCACAATGTGGTTGTGCGTGGCAAAAAGTAAACGTGACTTTCTGGTCTCTTGATGGTAAAGGAATTTTCAAAATCGGTTCAGTAGGTACAGAGTTTACTCCTATAACCTCCCAATTATATAAAGTCAATAATATCATCATTCATCCTCCACAGGCTCCACTGAAAATCAGCGCTGCAGTGACACGCTGCGACACCAGCTGAGTGGAGGCCCTTTTAGCTCATAGCGCGATATTAGTTTTTAAGTTTTCTATTATATATTTTTAGTCTATGATGCTGAAAAAATGATTATTATGATTCAATTTTACCTCTTTACAATACCATACCATAGATATACTATGTGAATAATTCGTTAATACATGTCGATATTATACAGTGAAACAATACTTCAGACAAGGTCAGGGGTTTGAGTTATAGCAGGTCTCTATACAAAAGTTTAAAGTTATCATTTCAAACCGCATCACGACGCCGAGCATCGACCTTATATATTTGTTATTTAAATTAACAAAAAACATACACACTATTCACTTCGCTATGAGACAAAAACATATAAATATAAAACCACTTAAATACAAAAACGTCATAAAACTGCTAGTTAATAAAGTTTTGTCCTTTTCTCGTGCGTTATTTTCTCCATTCGAAAGAAAGAGACACAACTTCACAAATCCTTAAAATGGTTTTATATCTTTTAGGTTATACACATATTTTTAAATTTCTACCGACATAAAAAAAAATCCTTAAATAGTTTATTAAAAAAAAAAACCATGATCTCATAGCCACATGAATAGTATGTAGACACTATTAAAAACATAGCTGTATACCAAGTAACGACGGGTGAATACAATAGTCTATTAAATACGCAGTAGGTACATCGATTCAGTTATAACCGTAATAATAATAATTTAAACGTAGTATATTATACTAAAAGCGAATTATTTACAAGGACACGCCACTTTACAAGCTAGATACCTGCCTCCCGACTTTGTCCCCGGGCCCTCGGCGCGTACCGGTAAACTCTACACCAACGTAAATATTTACAAACTATTTATTTATACAAAAACAATTAGGAACACAGAACGAGCATATATACATACAGTGACAAACATTACGCTAATTTTGATAATAATTTCAGAACTGATTTTTTTTTAATCGACTAAAATTTAACTAAAGTCACATCACTATACAGACAGAACTCTCTGTCTAACATTAAAGGAGTAGAAGAGACAGAACGAGAGTCAGCCCTGCCTCATTAGTGATGCGTTGAAACAGAAAAATATCGAATCGATATATTTTTTAATCACGTATTTACTGCTAGGGTTGTCAATAAATTATAAACCTCACTTTTTCTTATCGACTAAAAATTGTCTAATAAAATCGATTACAGAACGCAATATAAAAAATAATACGCTTTTTTCACGTTTACAAAACAATATTGACGTAACCGTATTGGTTATTTTGTAACATTTCACCTACGTACCAACTATATTATAAAACCCGACTTTGACCGACTGATAACCATGCATAACATCAGTGGCGTCCGATTTTGATGACTCTTTTTTTCATTCGATAAAATCATTAAAGTCTAGGATTTGATAAAAAAAAAATACACATCCATGTGTAGAAAAAGATTGTATGTATACATTATTTTAGACTTGTTTTGACTTTTATTGAAATTCTCCATACATACTGAGACATATTATTAAATTGACATAAAACCCACTTTACAATATATAAGTATAATTGGTTAAATCAAAAGTCCAAAATAGAGAGGATTGACCATTTTGAAAAGAATACGAGCTGAGTTTCACATCAGTTCTACTCATCTCGAAATGACACCGAACTGACGGTAGATTTGACAAGATTCTATAATAAACCTACACGAATACAGATATTTCAATTTGAAGGAGGCATACACCAAAACTATAGAAAAAAAAGAATAATCAAAATCGGTCCACATTGTTCGCTGTCGCGCTCGGCCGCAGTTTACCAGCACGCGGGTCCCGTGGACCTTGACCTTACATTTAGCTATATCCAGTCTTTCGTTTACACTACACACTAACGGCCCTACGGTGCCCTAGTCCGCTCGGTACACAACCATCTTACTCTGCACCATATATTACACGCTTGTTATTCTGTACCGTACTGTGCTACAAATAAATGTTATATTCCAACAAACGACGCGATTCTGAATACAGATTACATAGTTTGATATGTCATTTTCGAGAATATGGCAGTTGAATAAAAAAACTAAATAAAACGTGGTAAGATTCCTAATTTTAAGTAGAGATAATATCAGCTTCATATTTAAAATAACTATAAAAACATAAGGTCATTGAATAAAAATCAACTGTTCTATCTACAAAAGTAGAATATTTCAAAAAGTGCTCTTAAAATGAATTGAAATGTTATTCATAGCAGGTGTAGATAAATCTGACACTTATATATTGTAGTTATTGTATATTTTGATATTAAAACATCCATATATATTGTAAGTATATAAATCTCGCACTAAAATATTATAATTACTGCATATTTTGATATTAAAACGTATAAATATACACCATTATTGTAGAAATCCATTCAATCATACAGCTAGTCTAAAATTAATTAACTCAATCGAGTTTCTTGCCAGTGTTTCTCAATTGGATCTATATACTGAACTGGACGGTAGGGAAAAATTATAATATAAAAAAAATTTACCTTCATAAGCGACTAAAATGTCCTACATGAATAAATGATTTATGAATTTGAAAAAAAAAACTAAAATACGCAATCACGTCTTTTGTTAGAACACAACATTATCACGTCATCATACTATGAACGTAAATACATAAATAT
Organism: Achroia grisella; assembly: GCF_030625045.1. Classification (NCBI taxonomy): domain Eukaryota; kingdom Metazoa; phylum Arthropoda; class Insecta; order Lepidoptera; family Pyralidae; genus Achroia; species Achroia grisella. Next base: position 804,078 of record NW_026712653.1, on the reverse strand, counting down.
TCATTTATATATACTTCAATTTATGTATAAATATTGTATTTAATATATATATACATTAAAATAAATTGGCTTTTCATTTTAGGTGTCGACGAATGACGTGTGAATATTACGTCATGTTACATTGTAACATATAACAGTAAGAAACGTAATGTTACAATTCTCAAGCGTTACCAGTTCAGACATACCTGAACAGAAATTCTATAACTCGTATGTAATTATTAAATCCAAAATTAATAGCATATTTTCGAATGGATGCTTCCAAAACATACATATGAAAAAAAAAAATGCAAACGTAACAAAACGTTCATTATAACGTACCTTAAGGATAAAGTAAGGCTGTGTACACAGTACGATGACGTGATTTCTATTTAGCAAATCTGATGTATTACTAAATCCATTTGATAGTATTTTCTATTATCTCTTTTCCACGTATGCATTTAGAAAAGGACGTGTAGATATCGACCTGATTGGTTAATCAGGTCGATATCTACACGTCAATTGAATTTAGTTCTTACATCAGATAATAATAAAAACTGTTTTTCTTAAATGGTGAATGCACATCTAATGGACAACAATAACAGTACCGCACCTAGCTCTCGAGTGAAATTATATACTTATATTATATAGTGATAATTATATTGTTTAAATTATATTTGGGAAGCTTGGTAGTAAAACAAAGCGGTAGTAGATTACTAAATTGAAAATAAAACATTAGTGTTGGCACCTAGTTATTTGGCACCGCTAATAATAACCGAAACGAATTAAATAAACCGGTTACATGTTAAGCACCGGATGGCGGAACGAAAATTAGGAACAAGACGCCTCTCGGAACTTGGGATTGTAAATAAAACTATTTGAAACGGTTCCTGCGATCCTAGCACTTATATGCGTATATGTTATTAAGAAAGAGCTGGTATCCGGCGCATTGCCGCAGTGTATGTTAAAAACACTGATATTTTTTCAAGTTGAGCATATTAAATAAAATAGCAGTATGGTTAGAAACCTAAAGATATTCAAAATAATTAACATTAATAATCGTAAAATAAAAGTTCTATTACTCTATTTGTAAAAAATCTATGGTAGAAATAAACAAATTTTTAGACTACAACCATAGACGTAACCTTGAAACTGTTTCAAATAGTTATATTAGTAATCCGGCTCGCGAGGACCAAACTGTCATTACGTAGGCTTAATTAATTGTACAATAACGAATTTAGACCACCGTGTACATACTAGCACCACTATAACGTCACGTATAGAAAACCAAACGTATGACGGAACGGACTGTGTATAAATGCTGAAAAATTCGACTATTATGTACAATCACATCTACGAACAATTGACTCGCCACTAAGAGGCACATTTCATTCCATGAAGCGTTAAGAACGTCCACTACCAAAGAATCGCAACGCAATATCTGTCAATTAAAAAAAAATTGATCATAGACTATTGAACAACACAGACTTTGTCCAGAATGAACATTGTGAATTTCTGTGGTATGATAATTAAAAAAAAAATAACTTAGTCTTTTTAAATCCTTCTGACAGTTTAGATGATCTTATTGCATGATAATTATAATATCTAAGGACAATTCACACAGCGCCATCTAGTACCAAGCTACGCAGAGCTTGTATACTCTAGTATACAAGCTCTGTGGCGCTAGGTACTAGACTACTGATATAAATAATTTTTTTTAGATATTTTTTTTCGTAAATATATACATAACATACATAGAAAACACAAACAAAAACAGACCGATATAATCATACTAGTGAATGCAAAGTAGTAAGTATACCATAAGTAAAGCGGTATGCTAACCGCTGGACCGAGGTAGGTAGTCGATAAATGTTCTAGTTTTCAGACTACTCTATAAATATTATGTATATATAATGACAGATAATACAAAAGTTACGTTATTTTTGATAGTGGACGCTGTTAAGTTATTTTTTTTAATATGTAAGTATCGCAGATTGTTAAGACTTTGTCACATGATCGGTTTGTGTAATTGTATTAATTTTATTATTATTTTATACATAACTGTGCGTAAAAAAGTAGAGAAAAGGACGAAACCAAATGTAATTACAACATAAACCAATCAATGTTCGTGGTTCAGTGGTTTAAAGCACGGCTCCACATTCTGATGGCGCAGTTTCGATACCAAAACAAAACATTTTTTTTTTCTTATTTAGTAGAATTTATTCTATTAATTAATTTAAGAAAACGACAATTAAGCATTTCACTGCACTGAGTGACCTAGGTAGTAAATAACTCACAGATATACAATTTTTTTTGCAAATACCTTCATAATGCATATAATAAATATTGGATCAAATCGAACCCGCGACCATCCAGTTCATGTAGTAGTATGCTTAACCGCTACACCTTTCGGCTGGTCTAAAAAATTTAAAATATTATATTGATAAATAATTACAGTGAATTAAGAAAAATTAAATAAAACAATAAAAAAAAAAATCTGCGACACTTTACTCATACAATAATAGGCCGTCATTGGATGAAGGCTGCCTCTTACATTGACACCCTCATTCATAACAAAGTAGAACAAACCAATTTCATTTATTAACGTTTGTCCCTTTCCCTCAACCTTTGCTCTTCATATCACAGAAAGGGACAAAGCATTAATAGACAATATAGATCGAGATTTTACTTTTTATGAATAAAAGGCTAAGGTTATGGACTTGTAGTTATCGAATTTAATTTTCTAACTCAGAAATACACGATCCATATTTTTTATTTAATTCTAAAGCGAAAGTTAATTAATACTGACGTAAGAATATATCCAATATTATATGAAATTATAATTGATAGATTGACAGCATTTAAAATTACATATAATTTATATATGAAAAAAAAAATGTAAAAAAATAATGATACTGATTCAACTTATTCAATTAAAAACTAAATAATTGCTTTTAAAGTATAATTTTATGTTCCATAGATAGTGTACTTCCAACTTAATTTATACATATACATATACCTGTATTTGTCTACCGTTAATTCGCAATAAAGTAACAACGAGCGCGTTCACAGTACAATTCTCAACCTTATTCCCATAGTGAGTATGTTAACATTTCCGTATACTTACAACCACATCCATAAAGCTTTAAAGGAAGCCTCGCTATACATACATGAATGGTTCAATTAAATATATATATATATAGATATACTATATATACAGTAATCCCTCTATAACACGGTACTTCTATAAACGCATTTCTATAGTACGCGATTTCAATCACGGCCATTCCCCTCATATAACTCGGATATTTCCTACGTTATATTTCTGTATTGTGAAATTTATGATTTGTACAGTTCATAATCAGTTTCTTTAGTTCATATGCATATGTTTTTGATTTAAAATGTTCTTAGTTGAGTTTTTAAAAAATGGTACCTACATATTTCTTTCAGAAAATAGTTTTTTCTTAAGCGATTTAAACCCTATTTAACGCGTTATATATTGTGGGGTGACGTTTATATATTGGGGGGTGGAAAGGGGTTAGTAATGTGGACTAATAACCCCATTACTAGCAATGTACCATGTCAGATTGACCTCTACGTGGTATCTCTGGAAACCATCGTGATAAATCCTTGGTGAATTTTCACGATGGGCTAGGCCGGGCCTCATGTTCATCTCATCATCCTCCACTGGTGCCCCGGTAGAGTAAACTGTTAGCGCACCATTCAATTATCAACCATAAGAAAGTACTCCTAAAACGCATTTTCCTATAACACAGAACTAATCAACCGTGTTATGGAGGATCACTATATATATTTCGTAACATACACAGTCGTACATAACCTACCCTACATTATTTTGAACAATCTCGATTATCGCGTGGACCGTTCCCGAGTAGTACGGTTCACGATGACGCGCTCCCAACGCGGCGTTTCGTTACAATTTCCATTATGAAAGCGTACCGATTTCATTACAATATATAACAACGAATTTATCTCTGCTTAAGATTCACTCGACTAGTATTTTTTTTAGGCGAAATGCAAATATTTGTCAAATATTAATTTTAAATCTCCTTATTCATAAAAATGACATTGAACAATTTTGTTCTTTTCTTACGCAGTACTTTCTTCATATGGTAGAAAGAGACAACGCTAACAATTGAAATTAATGTTGAATTTATGTTACAAGTTTTAGTATTGAACTGTTTCTGTCTTTTTCTTACCAGCTATTGTTATAATTGGAAAGAACGTGATAAAACAAAATTAAAATCATTTTTTATGAATAAGGAAGACTGAACTGTGGTACAATTTTGAAAACCGTATCTTATGAAGAACAACCCATTGTCGAGACAACATTAACATTTATAAATTTGTAACCAATCACAAACTAATCCAAAACTATCTGAAATTCATTAATTGTATTCTTTTTTTGGGGTTTGGGCTATTGTCAGGTACTAAGACCTGTATAGATCTATGCTCGCCCTTATTCAAAGTTCGCTGCTTAGACCCGTAAGGGACAAGAATTGAAGGATATTCTTAGGAGCGATGGTTTTTATCTGCTCAGGATAGAGTGTGTACTTTCCTAAGGAGATATTATAGTGCATGAGTGTACTATGACCAAAGATTCTGGTATTAGATTTTTAAGTTTCTTGCTCGTTCTTCTTATGATGAGACAGCTTCCAAATTAGCGGTAGATTAAAAAAAAATTGTTATGTCTGTTCAAAAGTGCTTAAATTAAGTTTTTTCAATAAATGATTTTCTATTCGATTCTATTCATTCAAAGAGTTCAAGACATTTGCTAATCAAATGCATACAGTGAATGAATTTCAGAGGTAGTTTCATAGAATGCTTTTTGAAGAATGAATTTTTGTTATAATCACAGACAACTATTCAATAATTTTCTAAGAGATCCTATTTAAATTGAAATAAATTATATAAATGTTATTTACTGACCCTATTGTCAGCTCCATTAAAAAAGACCTATCGGATATTTTATCCTCTTATTTATAAGATATAAACCCATAAAACTTATTTTGACCATTACTTTTTGTCACACTCCTTTGAAAGAACTGAACAGAGTTATTTATGTTAAAATAGGTTTAAATAGCAGTTTTATCGAAGTTGAAGTTAAATTAATTTAATATAGAATAGTTTAAATTAAATTACAAATTAATATATTCCACACAGCAGACGGAGAAAAAATTTAGAGATAGAGAGCGAGATAGAGATACATTGGTAAATGTTATGTCTGCTCATTTTTTTTTTTAAATTTGCAACGGAAAGAAAGAGTTAAAATTGGAAAATTATCTATGGATTTTCGTAGTTTCCCAAAGACTTATCTTTAACGCGACCTTATAAATGTTACGATGGGATGTCAATAGCCAATTGTCTATGGATTTTCGTGAATTTCCAAAGTCTTCCAAATGTTTCGATGGGCTGCTAATAGAGGTCAGTAGTGTTGTATTCGACAATTGGTTTACACGTGAAATTATTATGATAGCTCTATTTTGACATCAAAACGTTTGTAATAAAGTATATTTTTCAACAATCGTTTTTAATCTTTATATAGTATAAAACAAAGTCACGCAACAGATTTTAATGCAGTTTTCAGCAATAGATAGAGCGATTGAAGGAAGGTTTATATGTATAATACATGCGTGATAGTATAGAACAAGTCGAGAAATTCAAAGATTTTTATCATCCATCTATATCTTATAAAATAAAGCTACCATAATAAAAACGTGCTAAAACTGATAAGGTTTAAAACATACAAGTTCATACCGTACCGTTCGCCAGCCCGTCTTATATTCAACCGTATGCAAAAATACATGTAATTTGGCGATACAAAATCTCGTCATAAGACCCACTTTTAAGTATAAATATGCATTAAATCCTACACTATAACTAGGCTAGCCCGAATTTCATACAATTGCGGTGTTTGAATTAAAATGCGTACCGTTTACAGCATCAAATTCGGGTACATTTGACTATAAACTTCGATCTGTAAAGTGCTGCGGAAGTATATCTATGGGGACGATGGGTTGCTCGTCGACCGCCGGGTCGCGGGTTCGGTGTCCGGCGAGGCAGCGGTCGAGAGCCACGTTTCCTACTACATTCACGCACCATTCCACTCTTATAGTTACGATGACCCTACTACAATACTAATGCGATCATATAAGCTGTACTCCGTGATCGAGTAACTTCATTATCTCGCAAACGTGGCCATATATATTAGAGTTTACATGTTGAAGGTGTTTACACGGACAAGTTCATCACCACTCGCCTAGCCTGGATGGAATGGATGATTAAATAGATGCATACCGCTATGGAATTAACTGCATTAATTAGAAATGGACTTTAAAGGTATAACTTCAAAGTCTATTTTCCAAATTTTTTTCTAAGTTGATTAGTGCAGCAAAGCACACCGTACCGGCGCAAGAGAACTGGAATCAAAAACCTGTAGATACCTCTTGATTTTGGTGATGGTAGTTTGATATCGTCTTGTTGAGATGAGACTCCACCTCCACTGGTCGGTCAGCATATACCATTACGGCAGAAGAGATTACCATTGCATGATGTATAAAATAATAACGGATCCTGAGGCAGCTTGGTGACGGTGGTAGTTGTGGCGACGGTGGTGGTTGTGGCGACGGTGTGGAGTCGCCAGTGATGGCTACTGCTGGACTTCTCCATCAGTCGGCAAATCTTGTCGCGGTCCACCTGTGGCGACGGTGGTGGTGGTGGCGTAGTTGGTAGCCTCACAGGTGATGGCTGCTGTACGACTCCTCCATCCGTCTACAAATCTTGTCGCTGTCCGCCTGCGGCGGCGGTGGCTGTGGTGATGGTGGCGGCGGTGACGATGGTGGCGGTGGTGATGGTGGTGGCGGCGGTGGTGGCGCCACTAGCTGGCGACGAGGTGTGCGGCGCGCGGCGGTGGCAGCGCTGCGGGCGGCGGTTGTCCGAAGCTGCCACGCAGAGACTCCTCCATCAGCCGGCAGATCTTGTCACGGTCTGCCTGCGGTTGTGATCATTTCCATTAAGATATATCACCAAAAGTATAGGGTAGGGAATCCTGTAATGTCACCTTATATTATTATAAAGCAAGTGGTTTGACTAGATTATATTTTACAAACGTATTCAAATCGGTTACATATGTGCAGTAGATTTTGTATACATGCATATTTTGTAATTTTTAGGAGTAACGACAGTTGTTAGTGAGGGTTTTGATGGTAGTGGCGATGGTGGTGGTGGTGGTACTCACCTCATGTATGAACCCGAGCTGCACGAGGTCGCGCGCGAGCGCGGCGGCTGAGTCGCGACGCGACACGGCGCAGGTCAGCTGCCGGTTCATCTTATCGTCCATGCGCAGCAAGATTGTCATCTGTGAACACCACGTACTTTCTGAAACACTTCTGTTTTGCTTCTAATCATTTATACTATTATTTCTTTTTTTCTGTGAATGCTAGGCGGGAAGGTGAGACTATGAATAAACATCACGTCGATGACGACTGACTCACGAGCGGGTCTTACGGTTGTTGAGGTTGAGGAGCGATGTTTGAGGCTGCACATCATGTTGACGACGCGGCGCGTCTCCAGGGGGGCGGCGGGGGCGGCGGGGGCGGCGGGGGGCGGTACTCACGAGCAGGTCGTGCGGCGGCGAGTCGGGCGGCGCGGCGTGCGGGTGCGGCTTGAGGCTGCACATCATGTTGACGACGCGGCGCGTCTCCAGGGGGGCGGCGGGGGCGGCGGGGGCGGCGGGGGGCGGTACTCACGAGCAGGTCGTGCGGCGGCGAGTCGGGCGGCGCGGCGTGCGGGTGCGGCTTGAGGCTGCACATCATGTTGACGACGCGGCGCGTCTCCAGGGGGGCGGCGGGGGCGGCGGGGGCGGCGGGGGCGGCGGGGGGCGGTACTCACGAGCAGGTCGTGCGGCGGCGAGTCGGGCGGCGCGGCGTGCGGGTGCGGCTTGAGGCTGCACATCATGTTGACGACGCGGCGCGTCTCCAGGGGGCGGCGGGGGCGGCGGGGGCGGCGGGGGCGGCGGGGGGCGGTACTCACGAGCAGGTCGTGCGGCGGCGAGTCGGGCGGCGCGGCGTGCGGGTGCGGCTTGAGGCTGCACATCATGTTGACGACGCGGCGCGTCTCCAGGGGGGCGGCGGGGGCGGCGGGGGCGGCGGGGGCGGCGGGGGGCGGTACTCACGAGCAGGTCGTGCGGCGGCGAGTCGGGCGGCGCGGCGTGCGGGTGCGGCTTGAGGCTGCACATCATGTTGACGACGCGGCGCGTCTCCAGGGGGGCGGCGGGGGCGGCGGGGGCGGCGGGGGCGGCGGGGGGCGGTACTCACGAGCAGGTCGTGCGGCGGCGAGTCGGGCGGCGCGGCGTGCGGGTGCGGCTTGAGGCTGCACATCATGTTGACGACGCGGCGCGTCTCCAGGTCGCGCGGCTCGGGGGAGGCGGCGGGCGCGGCCTCGGCCAGCGCGCGCTCGGCGGGGGAGGCGGCGCGGCCCGCGCCCCCGCGCCACCCGTACGCGGTCAGCGGGTAGATGCCGTACCTGCCACCCACGACATCCTTAGCTCGACACAGTAATTTTACACTCTTTTACGCGAGAAACATGAAAGAGTATGAGAGGCAAAGAGAACGAGAAACACCACTCACGTCACCGGCTCGCGTATTCCTACGCTCATCGATCGTGAGTGCTTTAGCTCCTTTTTATGCTGATTATCAATACAAAGTTAGTAAAATAAAAGAGGGAAACTAAAAAAAAAAGAAAAGTAACTTGAAAAGTACGTTTAATCCACGCGCAAAAAATAGTAAAAAAACAATGCGCGCGCTCCTAATCGCGCGTTACAGAATATGTCCAGTAAAGACAATGGATTCACAATCGTCTCAAGATACACTCTGATATCCAACCTACCTCTTATTTATTCCCATGACTGAAGACTGACCATATGGCGATTCCGTATTCTGTATTATACTGCCCTTAAGAAGCCAAAATACGGTGAGTGAGGTGAATGAACGACAATTTAGATCCAGATGAACTTTATACGACAGCTCTGTTCAAAAATTCTACTTAGATGACGATACATTAAAAAAAAAAATAAACATATCTTATGCTTATTGCTAATTAAGTCTTTTTGTCTAAAATCCTCAATGTACAACATAAAAATAATTATGCCAAAATATGGTACTAATAACTCACTTGACATCTTCAACAAATTTTTCCAGCTTCTCGCCGTGCGGTGGGAGATCTTTGGCCGAGATCTCCGTTCGCTCGCCGTCCTTCACGCACCACGCTAGCGCCTCGCCACTCGATCCGCCAGCCACCTCGTCCGTTATGGTCTCCGAAATATTTGCTGAGGAAACATATCGCATGGCATATGTTCATAAAAGTTTAAGATCGGCTACAAGTATTGAAGAGATCACATTTCAATAAGAAATTGAAACCTAAAAGTTGAAATTTAGTTTGGGATTGTACACACAAAATTGTAACTAAAATATTATGATGATGCCATTTTGCCATCGCATATTGTTTTAACATCATATGAGAAGTCAATTTGCTGTACTTACCAGTTGTGTTGACGAGAGTGTGAGCCGCTAGAAGCTTCAAGGAGTGCACTTCGAATAGCAACGGATGGAAGAGGAGCTCTCGAGCCGTCGGCCTTTTCGACGGGTCTTTATTTATGCACCTGGAAACATAAGTGCAAGCGATTAGCACAACGTTTGCGGCAGAGGACAGCCGAAACCTATACGAGACAATGCACTTACCGTTAAATGCCCACCTGTGAAAAGTTACAGTACCTGTAAATAAAGTCCTTCTGCCTGGGCTCCTCCAGAGACTCAACAGTACGAACGATGTGCTCCTCGGTGACGTGGCTGCCAGAGTCGCCATTGCCCTGAATCTCAAGAGCCGCGGTCTCCAGAGCGCACATTCCGAATGAGTAGATATCCATCGCAGGCGTCACCATTTGCGATGCTAATTCGGGGGAAACAAAATTGGAATAAATACATAAAATAAAGTTTCTCCTCCTAAGATCCTGGTACACATCTCTTGCTTTTTCCATACAAGATAATTTATTAAGACATTGAACAAAGCTCTTTCTTGTACCTATTGCAAGTGTATAAGTACAAGTGTTGGTACGGAATAAACGAGAAGTAGTGCTAGGATCCAAGCCGAAGAAACTGTTTCTTTCCCTCTCTACTGAAGGCGATACTATTTACTTACATCCATATTCTGGAGCAATGAGGTGCATATTCCTCATGTTCTCTCGGCAAGTCTTCACGTGGTGGTTGATGGCATCCGGCGCCACAGAACCAATTTTCACCAGCCCGTTGTGTTGAATGAAGATAGTGTCGCAGGTCAAGTTGCCGTGGACGATTGGAGGTACGCAGCCGTGAAGATAACTGGATATGGGATCATTTAACTAATTAGTATTGGTTTGCATTGAATCTTAAACGCGGAACTGAAATAAAATATTAAAGAAAAACGAGATCTGTGGAGAAAATCTATGATCGTCAAGTGCATATGAATTGTAAAACTAATGCTACGTTCAGATATTCACCTGAGCGCCGACAGTATCTGTGTACACCACCGCTTCCACGCCTGCAGCGGCAACCGTTTCACGTTGCGCTTTGTGCGTTTTAAGAATTGCTTAAGCGACCCGCACGACATGTACTCGGTTATGAATATCACCTGAATAGTAAAACAATCATAATCACAATCGCTTCAAATGAAATGTTTAAGAGAAGTTTTCTGGAAACTTACCCGTGGCTTATCGTTATGTGTATCGGTCCAATACCGATGGAATTTGACGATGTTGGGGTGTTCCAGCCTGGTAAGGTTGTCGAACACCATCTGTATTTTGTCCTCTTGAGCTTTGAAGTTTTTCCTTTCGGAGAACTGCACCTCGTTCCAAACGACCTCGACACCTTCTTCTGTGTCCATTGCCAGATGTGCGCAGTCGATGCCAGGTACATCGCGTTGTTCCACCTGGAAACAAGCAGAACATATTACGTCAACAATTGAATATAATTAAGCCAACCAATTTATATCTGCATCGCATTGGCAAGAGCACTTTTCACAAGTGGCTCCCATTAGTTAAATGACATTAAAGGTCAGACCGAACATTCAGCCTTTGAGTACTTGTTTTGTCGCTACATTTATGAATAGACGTCAAGTGATTACGTCCAAGCGTTCTCTACTCAATTGGTTGATTGGTCCATCGAGAGGGTGGACTATCTGAATATATATGTACACACTAATAATTGACAAGATATTATTTTCTTGTAATGTAATATCAGAAAAACGAAGAGTGGTTTGACAACTTGTCTATTTTAGGTCATGTTTCGTATAATGGTATCGAATCAAATTTCTTTACAACAGTAGGTACTTTTAGGCACATTGACTTCAGAAGAAAAGATCTCATCCATTACATTTAAGATAAGTATTCCAGTTGCTAAGTAACAGTTATGTGTAATGTGTAACTGTGATGAAAAACATATTAATTTATACTTGTTGCTATATATGTATATCCACTAGGGTTCATTCCCGGGAATTCTCGGTTCGAGAATTCCCGGGAAATTCATGGGTTTTGTTCCCGGGAAATCAAGCTCGAGAAAAGTCGAGAACTCGAGAAATCATGTACCTATATAGAAATTAATTGCCCTTTGTTTTGTTGCGTGGCGGCGCAATAATTTAAGATATTATCGTTTTTGTTTTCTATCATGTTAAATTTTTATGTTGTAGAAACTATTTATGTTTACATTGTTTTTTTTTATTTCCAAATAAGCAGCTAAAAATGGTGCTATCATTATAAATATAAGTCTGAATAATTAGGTCCTAAAAAATTTAAATTGGCGTTTTGTAAGGGACTAACCTGAAGTATTTTTTTTTTCAAAATATATCAAAATAAATAATATATAAAATATATTTATTTAATCAAAGTATGTACCATTTCTATTTATGCACTTTTGCCTTTTGTTTTTGCACTTTGGACTGCCCCATCGGAGTGTAATTTTTTCCCTTGCAAGAAGTTATCCAAATTTCGAAAAAAAATGGTAATCTGTTGGAGCAAGGTCCGGGAAGTATGGTGGTTATCTTAGACATTCCAATTGAAGCTCTTCTAATTTGGTAACTGTCTGTTGTGCACTATGTGGTCAAGCGTTCTTGGCGATTGACCAGCCTCGGTTGTTTAGTAGCTAGCTTTTCCATCATGGTTTCTCAATTGCTGACAATACACATTTGCCGTAATCGTCTGGCCAGATTTAAGAAAGCCGAAGTGAATAACACCGGAAATAGTCCACCAAACGTTGACAAGTAACATTTTTTGAGCCAATTTTCGCTTGGGGCAGGATTTGGTTGGTTCGCCAGGGTTTAGCCATTGCAATGAGCGTTTCCGATTATCGTACAAGATCCACTTTCCACCACAGGAAATTATTTGATTTAAAATTTATTTTATTTATTTATTTATTTTGTACACATTACATCGATGGTTGTAGACAAGACAATTAACAGCAATCCCTGCACTAAGCTCAGGGCTTGTGTCGCAGGAATCAGAAATCCTTAATTACAAAAATATTAACTTAAAACAGGCTCCAGTTCAACGAGGTACAAAATTAACCAATATTATATCGGTACTTTTTTTTTTTACAAAGAATAATAATAACTAAAATAAAGGTAAAGTTTGGGAAAAATCCCTTCATTATTATGCCGGTTGATTAATGTAACGCAGCAGGCTTCGCGCGTTTGTCGATTTACTCCATTGAATTCATGAGGGACCCACTTTTCAAGCTTTTTCACCTTCCCAATTTGCTAAAGGATTAAAACAGTTTTGTCACTAACACCGCAGCCTGCAGCTAACTCGGACGGGTTTGGGATGGATCCGCTTCCACAATAGCCTTCAATTCTTCATTATCAACCTTGGATTCCGGCCGCCCACGGAGATTGCTTTGCAGGTCGAAATTTCCAGAACGAAAACGTTGGAACCAAAAATGCACGTGTTTTCTTTTGCGAGACCACTGCCGTACACATCATTAATACTTCGAGCCGTTTAGCACCGTGTAGCACTGGTGCCACAGCGGAACTCGTACTCGTAAATAACGCGATATTTTAAGTTTTTTCATTTTGTATGCTGTGAGTGACCCAAAGTGCATAGCTGTATAAATTTGGAAATAGAATTCCTAACCAAAGAGGAGATATTTGAGATCAAAGTGACCAGTACGACAAAACGCCAATTTCATATGTAAGGATCTAATATTATTTTTCTATTTAAAAAAAAATATTCATTATCCTTATGTTTTTAAATATACTCAATAAAAGTTTAATTTGATACTTTTATTTGAGAGGAAAACCACTGAATTTTTTGACGTTATTGGAACCAAATAATATCAGAAAACGTACGTAAATGTAAATTTCTCGACAACCCGAGAAGACCCGAGAAATTAACCTCGAGAATTCTCGAGACCCGAGAAATTGAGAAGCTCGAGAAATCATGAACCCTAATATCCACCGAATACCTCCATCAGGTACAAGTTTTATGTAACTGTATATTTAAATACTACATCATTAGTATATCACACTCATTTCATTTATAATACACAATTTTTAAACTAAAGTAAACATTATAATTTATGTTATAAGCCGGTATAGTTGAAAGAAAAGAACTCTACTAATAGCCATACGGTGCAATACATCACAGATAAAAATATATAAATAACTAAGATTAAAAATGTGACAACAAATATTGTGTATATTGACGATATTTTTTGATATCTTACAGGAATAGAATAGAAAATCATTTAATTTTGAATAGTCATCACATTTTTTTAATCTACCGCTCATTCGGAAAGCTGTCTCATCGCAAGAAGAACGAGCAAGAAACTTATGTGTTTCTGCTTTAAATAATTTTATTCTTACAATTTAAGTTTAAGTGTATGAATACAAACTACCGATTAGCACTAATTCAATTAAAGAATCAAATAGAAAAAATATTGAATACACAACAATTGGTTAAACAATGAATAAGCGGTATGACCGTCTTACATTGCAAAAACAGAGTATCTATCTGTCTTCGGAAGCTAGGTTTTGCAACTAGTTAATTTCAGATACGTTAACTATTAGCTAAGGCCCAGTGAGTGAAGTTGGTCGGTCATTATGTGTAAATTTAATGCGTAAACTAGTTATGAGAACAGAATGTAAATAGCCCGAAGACTGCTAACTGTGACACTGAGGCTTAAACTAATGGAGTACATTTAAGGAGCTTCCGTATTTTATGCGACACTATTTCCTACTTAATCGTGATGTGACTCATTGCAGTGAGAAGTCGCGACGAGTTCATGAATAAGTATCGTTGTTTCTCTGCGGTACGGGAACGTCTTTCATGTGGCTGTAAAGCCAGTAAAGCTTAAAGAATGTATAATGGAAGCACCGGCCACGACTACGACTTGAGAACTTGGTAAATTTATGTTTCTTTTAATGTAGGAATCACTTTAGTGTGTTTATTCTTCTATAGATCTGTTGTTTTGATAAAATAAAATGCTGCTTGTTGGACACTACAAGGACGCTTTCACTCCGCATAGAATGACACAAATTATGAAATAAAATCTTGTTCAGTAATAATACGTTTATTAATGATAAAATATTAGACAGATTATCCTCGTCCATTATTATGTAAATAATACTAATTAAAAAAAATACAATAAATCCTATTCAAGAAACTGTTTCATGTGATCCGCAAGACCGAGATCTGCGCATTATACATCTTTGTCTGGTAACCCCTCCTCATTCTACTAACTTCTTTTCTCATTCCGTTTCTGTCTGTATATGTATTTAGTATTCATATAATATTTAACTCTCTTTTTATAGTGCGCCACCTACCTTTCCCTCACCCAATACTTTTATCTCCCTGGTTGTCTGTAAGAGATAGCTTTGAGCGATAAGGCCGCCATTTGTTCGCATATTTTTCTTTCTTTCTTTTTGGTAATTATTTATTCTTTTTTTTAATGCACAATAAAGAGTTATTATTATTATTATTTGTATGTTTCGCTTTCTCAGCCTTTTTGATGGGTTTTTACTCTTTGTGGCGTATTATTATTATTACAAACTAAAAAAAATTAACCAATTTGAAAGTCTCTTTCAAAGATTCTAAAAGAAACAAATATTTTTTCAAATCGGAGTCAAAATAACGGAGCTACAAAGTGACTCTTCCTTTTTGGAGGCAGTTAAAAATAATTTTGCCATTCGTAACAAAACGAACATTTTAAGTATACTATAATGTACCGAGGGAGTAACAATCTACAATAAACATACATCACTAATAGCATATAATACTAAAAAAAGAGTTCACTACAGACACAAAATGTTACTTTGCATAGCAATAATGCTTTATCAGTATCAATTGTACAACGAGACATTCTGTTTAATTATAACCGAGTATTATTAGATGCGATATATTAATAGCAGGGTTATCAGACGATAATGTCATCATTTTATTATTCATTGTAAAAAGGCGAGAACGGGGCGCTGCTGCTGAAATTATTACTTCTACTGGTCGTTGCTTAGTGATCAGAATTTAAACATATCGCAGGCCATGCCGCTCTCTTATCGGGTTATACAGTGTCGCGTACAAGCAGCAACAAAACGCAAAACAAAAGGAGCGTTCTGATTAGAGCGCACACCCATCCAATTCAAATACGCAACGTAATGTAACAGACTTAAATACCAACCGACCGATCTAACGTACATTTTGTTCACTCCAACAAATTTGTAATAAATAGTATATTTGCCATTAAATTCGAGACTATCAAGCGAAATCTATCATTTTCTACAACCCGTAATCTGCTGAAGCCATCATCATCTACCATCTGAGCATTCGAGCCGCATCATCACGTACCATACAGCCAAGAAGAGCTGTTCAAGGACCATCACCATAAACCATATATAACAGACGCTAAGGCCATTATTTAATTTAATATATTGAATGAATACAAAATGTCTTTCACTAAAAACTTAATAAACGTAAACGTATAATTCCTTATTAATTTTAAAACATGAGATAAAATGACAACAGACGAAGGGCCCGGAAATCTATAGTAAAATATATTATATTATTTGGTTTTTATAATTTAATTAAAAATTATCAAGTTATAATTAAATTATTGTACTTTGGTGTTACACCTGAATTTATAATCTTATATATAAAATTTTCGTGTCACAGTTTTCGTTCCCATACTCCTCCGAAACGGATGACCGATTCTCATGAAATTTTGTGAGCGTATTGAGTAGGTCTGAGAATCGGCCAACATCTATTTTTCATCCCCCTAAATGTTAGGGGTAGTCCACCCCTAAATTTTTATTTTTATTTTAAGGCAAAACAAGGGTTGTCGGGACAGCTAGTAAGTGTATATATTTGCTATATACCATTTTCTGTATTTTCTCTTCTACCCAAACGTTGCTGGAATAAATTGCTTAAGCGATAAGATCGCTCTTTCTACTTTCATACTCAATTTTTTTTTTCATAATAAGTCATTTGAAAAGTATTCTTTCTGCACTGCTCTTCGGTTTAATTACGTCAAATCTCATTTAAAATGACAGCGAATCTCCTACTTCTCCGTGAGCGTATTGTGTTTAGACTAGGAGAGGCTTTATCTTCACATTTATCATGAAAAATGTTGCTATTTTTGAGATCATTGGTTGTCTTCACATATATCGTCAAAATTGTTGCTATTTTAGAAATCATTTGATAACATCCATGTTTTTATTCTCTGCAAAGCAACACCATTAATCTTCATTCTAAAACGATCGCAAACTATTATAGTGTTCGGTCTGGTGCAGATTATAGCAATCAATTACTGTGGCGAGGTAAACACCAATATAGACAGACAGTGGGCGACAGCCGCGGCAAATATTTGCAAATTGTTACATACGGAACACCCGACCGCTGTTTGCGTCTAGTATAAATCTGTCGAGTGGTTGTTTGTGAAAACTATTACGTACACGGTGCTTGGATTCAATTCCCTCAGTCTATTTCACAACTGTTATTGGTGACATCCTTTATTTTATTTCTCGATGGTCTAGTGGTTTAGCACACCGCTTTACTATCCAATGGTCGTGGGTTCGATTCCTCGTACGGTACAAACATTTGTATTCATGAGTATGATTGTTTGTATCGGTCTGGGTGTTTTCTATGTATAATATCTATTTATTTGCACAAAAAAATGTATCTATGTATTTATATCAGTTGTCTAGTACCCATAACACAAGCTCTGCTTAGCTTGGGACTAGATGGCGCTGTGTGAATTGTCCTGAGATATTATTATTATTATTATATAGTTATTAGTCCGAATTTTTTTCAAATAAGTTTCTTGCCAGTTCTTCTCAATTGGATCTATATACTGAACTAGTAGGTAGGGAAGAATCATACTATAAAAAAAATTTGACGTTCATAAGCGGCTAAAATGTCCTATATGAATAAACAATTTTTGAATTTGAAACAATGTAAATATAGGGTAAATTGTTTGGTAACAGAAACTAAGTTTCTTGTTTATCCTTAGCTGAAACCGCATTTCCGATGAGGCGGTAAAAAAAAGTATTAGTGTTAGATTATAATCGTTTCGATAATAAATATGCAGAGTGGTATAGTAGATATATTTATAATAATGGAATATTAACATGATCTTATGTGCAATCAGCACATAAGACAATGAATTGTTTAATTACAAATAGAAGTAATGTTATTGATATCGACTGAGTTAGTTTCATAATTTTTATTAAAATAGTGAGGGTACAAAACTGATCTGTAAACGATATTTAGAGACACTTATTCATTCTTGTCTTGGCCACGGTTCTGTTAAGACGTACCAATAAAGTATTACGAATATAAAATACGTTTTCATTTCTGGTAATAGCTAGAAAAACCTATTTAGCTATTATTAGTAAGTTGCTGAAGGTCGAAATTCGACCTAATTGATTCAAATTATAAGTTTGAATATTATTAAAGTTCTATTGTTAAAGACATGTGAGTAATGTTTTTATAAATAATTTTCTTTTTATCTTGTAATTTTTTTTCCTTTTGATACTGTTATTGTAACTGATTTCGGTTTTTGTGAGCATTGAATATTGTAATTCATTCTATATATATTTATATTTGTGTATCCTAGATCTTATTTAATATTTTTTTTTGTGTTTAAATTATATGTATCTGTATGTAGTAAAAAACCCGCATCTCAGTTTTTTTTATTAGTAATGGGGGCTGCCTGGAAACCAGCGCTGTATATGTGCACCTCACTAAGGTTGTGCTTATATCAGCAACAGCTGAGGCAGCTCCTATTGCCAACTTCCATGTTATTATATATTTCTTGTTTTGTGTCTTATTGTAAATTGTATTATTTGTGTTATGTTGGCAATAAATATCAATTATCTATCTATCTATAATTAGTTTTATGTATTGTTTCTACAATTAAAAAAAATATTAGCATTTGTCCACTCCTTCTCTATATATATATATATATATATATATATATATATATATATATATATATATATATATATATATATATATATATATATATATATATATATATATAAATTGTTATTTTTGTATAAAAGGGTATAAAGTTTTTGCTTTACGTATTAATTTAAACATATTAAGCTCTTGAATAAGCAAATTATAAATATTTTCTTCTTTAATCATATTTGCTGCAAATCTGAATAACACTTCACATGTAACTTGTTGACAGGGCGAAATAATTTCGATATCGGTCAAGTATTTTACAGTTCATTATTTCCCCTGTACTATTCTGTCGGCGTTCATTTAATAAAATCTATACATGTAAATAAAATTAGAGTGTCTGTTTGTAATATTGAAATAACTGTTTTACTACATGCATATGAATATAAATACGGTACATACACCAAAATATTTTTTTCACAATTTTTGTCTGTCGGTTTTTTCCGGCTAATCTCTGAAATGGCTAGATCGATTCTGACGGGACTTTTATTGACAGGTAGCTGATGTAATAAAGAGTAAATTATGCTACTTTTATGTTAGAAAAATTAATTTAAAGACGAAGGCGCGGGTACAGTTAGTACATCGACGACCTCGGTGGTCTAGCGGTCAAGCACACCGCTTTACGACCGATGGTCGCGGGTTCGATTCCTCGCACGGCACAAACATTTGTATTCATGAGTAAGATTGTTTGTATCGGTCTGGGTGTTTTCTATGTATAATATGTATGTATTTACAAAAAAAAATATCTATGTATATGTATCAGTTATCTAGTACCCATAACACAAGCTCTAGCTAGCTTAACTTGGGTCTAGATGGGTCTGTGTGAATTGTCCTGAGATTATTATTTATTATAGTACATATTGTTGGCGATAGCTGGTGTATCACTAGCCACTTGCATCCTTCTCCTTATATGCATTGTACGGGCCAATTGAGGGCTAAATATAACTCGGTACGGACAATACAATGAGTCGTTTGTAGTTGTCGCTGCCCGGAGAGGCGATATGGTGTTGATATTTTAAAATAATTGATATTGCGTCTACAATGTTAGCATTTCGTCGGTTAAATAGAAAATGGCAGAATTCAAAATGTACATTTATTACAAGACGAGCATTTAAAGTTTTTTAATTTATTTAAATTATTCTTCCCTTTAAAGTTTTAAATTTACACACAAGTATTATATATCATTTTGAAAGTATTTTGATAATTAAGACGGCGTGGTTAATTTAATTGACTTAAATAAAAGGAGGCAATTCTAGATTCTAATTTTGAAATATGCCATTTTTCTACTTAATCGACGATTTATTGAATATTTCACATTTGTAGGTCTACTAAGTTATCGCTGTTCATTTTTTTATAACTTGTTACATTAAATTTAACTTAAGTTTTATTGTATCTAAAGTAAACGTAGCCTAAGTTATTCCTTATAATATTACCTATCTGCAAATGTCGTCAAAATTGGGCCAGCGGTTCAGAGATAAGCACAACCAAAAGGTGGGTCAAAAATTGTTCAATTAATATTTTGATGTAAGTACCGTATCTAGTCTCAACTCGGATGGCAGCGTTCGGGAAGCTCCGATATATCTTTTCATCTAAATTACAGGAGTGCCTCAAGACGAAGGTTTACGACCCATGTGTTGACCAGTGATCGCTAACTATGGGCCTCATGAATAAGCTCAAATTCACTCAAAGGGCAATGGAGAGGGCTATGCTCGGAGTTTCTCTGCGTGATTAATCCGCAGAAGAACCAGAGTGACCGACATAGCCCGAAGAATTGCAAAATTGAAGTGGCAATGGGCAGGGCAGATGGCCGTTGGGGCAGTAAAGTCCTCGAGTGGCGACTGCGGATTGGATGACGTAGCGTGGGAAGGCCTCTAGCAAGGTGGACTGACGATCTGGTCAAGATCGCTGGAAGGCATTGGATGCGAGCAGCGCCGGACCGATCGTCGGGGAGATCTTTGGGGGAGGCTTTTGTTCAGTAGTGGACGTCTTCCGTCCTGAGATGATGATGACCATATATACTTTCATATGCATTTAGCGAAAAGCTATTAATTTTAAATTACAAACAGAAGCTTCAATTTTATATATTAAAAATTTAGGTATTATATAATAACCATTTGCCCCGGCTTCGCCCGGGTGTATTATACATATAAACCTTCCTCTTGAATCACTCTTGTCTACTAAAAAACCGCTTCAAAATCCGTTGCGTAGTTTTAAAGATTTAAGCATACATAGGGACGGACGGACAGCGACAGCGACTCTATTTTATACTATGTAATGAAGATGATATATATTTCTATTTAATTAATCTATTAAGGACATGGTTTTATTTAATCATCGTGCTATTTAGATATGCGAAGAAAAAATTGGCCCACCTTTTTTATCTAGCGGAATGGCAAACACCATAAAAATGATCCATATACATTTTGATGTATACGCAACAGAGATAAAAGTTAGTTGACAAAAAATAAAAAAAAATAGAATAGATAATCATGTATTCAAATAAACTTATATTTCATCACTTTTGAATAATAATACTTATTTTTTAATCTACCGCTCATGCGGAATGCAGTCTCATCACAAGAAGAACGAGCAAGTAACTTGCGAGTTGTAAATAATTTAGTTGTAACTCTACATTTTTAAGTTGAATACAAACTACCAACTAACCTTAACTTATTAGAGTTAAAATATTAAATACACAACCAAGTAGTTGAGTAACTAAATGAGAGTAAATCAGTCGTAGTGATTAGAACAGACCGGTCTCTACAGCACTCCACGAGTATGACGAATCGCCCGCTATCACTGCGGTCGACTATATTTTAAGGAGCCTAATGACAAACAGACAGCCCACCTGAAACTGTCAATATAAATCTTACTAATATTATAAACACAAAAGTTTGTGAGTATGGATGGATGTTTGTTACTATTTCACGCAAAAACTGCTGAACGGATTTTGATGAAACTTTACAGTAATATACATATATATTTTTTTTAAAGGATGATAATGGAATGGTGCACCCGCCTGCGCTAACGGTTTACGCTGGCGGGGCACCAGTGGGGGATGATAGGATGAATATGAAGTCTGATCAGTTAGCCCAACGTGACAAATTCACGGGAATGTATCTCGATGGTTTCCAGGGGGAACCGCGTGGAGGTCGGTAAATTGGCGGAAATATAATGAAAAATGTCGAGTAGGTGTGATGTAGGTGAGGTTGCGGGTATCAGCTAGTAATATTATAAACGCGAAAGTTTGTGAGTGTGCATGTTTGTTACTCTTTCACGCAAAAACTACCGAATGGATTTCAATGAAATATATATATAGCTTATACATTCGAATAACATATAGGCTATAAAATTCACGCGTGTGAATCCGCGGGCACGGCTAGTATCGACTGTAGTTACCAGACTCTGTATCCGCGCGTTCAAAATCCGCTTCATTTTTATTCTCAACTATATCTCTGAATCCTTATTAATTTTATCAAGATTAAAGCCGGATTTTGCAGAATATAATATTAAAATAGAGATGTGCTAACTCGTAATAAACATAACTCGAGTTAACTCGAGTTACTTGGAATAAACAGTTTTTTTTTTTTTTTCGAACATATCTAATGTTTTTGGCGGCAGCTAGCCTTGAAAGCTTCACCGAACCATAGGGGGCGAGTAGAAATGGCACTAGCCGCGGAAGGACTTATAGACCGCATAATAATTTTAATTTGATAACATAATTGGACAATATGCGAAAAAAAAAATGATAACGACCTCAAATCAATATTGAAACATTTGTGACGAGTGAAAATTGTATGATATGAAATGATCGGAAAATTTCATGTCATTGTCAGTTCGATGACAGAATCATACTCTCGCTCTTCCACTTGATTCGTTCATTTATCACTTGAATTCTTCCAACTCGAGTTAACTCGAATTCACCGCAACTCGAGTTAACTCGACACATCTCTTGAAACATCTCTATATTAAAATAAGGTACTTGTATTGCTATTATTTCATTTCGTATCATCCTTCTGAAGGCGGAATGTAAACTCGTCTGATTGTTCACACCCACACACCCAATTCCTGTTTCACGGAAGTTCCTCTATAAATACAAGTTTCTTTATAGGACACAAAAAAAATAATTATATATTTGTGATCCGCAATTAGAGGGAACCAAATTATTTAATTTGTACGAAGCGTTTGAGTAAGCCAGTACCTATGCTGTTTCCAAGAAGATAATATATGTATCATTGCCTCGCCTTTATCCCATTATTTGCGGTCGGCGCAGTATGTCATTCTCTTCCATTGCTCTCTATCGGTCGTCAAATAATAATAATCACAGGACAATTCACACAGCGCCATCTAGACCCAAGTTAAGCTAGCTAAATCTTGTGTTATGGGTACTAGACAACTGATACAAATACATCGATTTTTTTTTGTAAATACATACATATTATACATAGAAAACACCCAGACCGATACAAACAATCATACTCAGGAATACAAATGTTTGTACCGTGCGAGGAATCGAATCCGCGACCATCGGACGTAACGTTTTACGTTCGATGGTCGCGGGTCCGATGCCACACCGCTAGACCACCGAGGTCGTCAATCATCGTCATATCTGAGCATACTCTTTTATTCATATCATCTTTCACACAATCGATCCTTATTTATTTTAATTATACTCTTTATTACACTAAATACAGAAAATAATCAAAATAGTAAATGTACATGAACTGATACTCATAATACGATTACGTTAAGTTTATTATAAAAAAAACTAAAAACTTCAGACCAGTTTCAATAGTAGCAACAAACGAACCCGTGTGAAGAATATATCTGCCCATAAAACATTTTATTTACCATTTACCCGCTGCTCTTCAGTTTACCCGTGATCATGGCGGTTGAAACACTGCCGAAATATCGGGACGTCAAAAAAAAAAAAACAACGTGGTACGTTCCCGTGATTTTTACTAATTATATTAACTAATTATATGTATATACTATAACTTCTTCCGCGTGGTATACAACTTTATTTTTCAAAAATAAAAATAGCCAAAGTTACAGCTTACTACATTATCCTGCCAAAAAAAAATCTCATCAAAATCGGTCCAGCCATTTCAGAGATTAACCGGCACAAACAGACAGACAGACAAAAATAGTAAAAAATGTTATTTTGGTGTATATACTGTATTTATATTCATATGCATGTAGTAAAAAAACAGTTACTTCAATATTATAAACAGTCCCTACAATTTTATTTATATGTATAGATGTATAAGTAATTATATATAACAGTATATATCTTCATTGACTGTCCCATAAATGGTAAGAGCAGTCTTCCCACAGTCCGGGCACAAATTTCCTGTTACAGTTTCACTCCGCTTTCCAGCTACGATTTATGACGTTGTCTGAACGCTGCAAATTCTCGATTAGTGGATTGGCGGCCTGATAACTGTTAAGGCCACATCCAACCATTAACTCTAATTTTAGATTATACTAAAATTAAATAATTTAAGTTTTAGTAACTGCACCGGAGCGGCAGATTTGTATCTTAAGACTGGGAAGTCTTAAGATACATGTCTAGCTTGGTTTAGGGACTACTGATAATACCCAGCTTTTGCCGTGCGTAAGGTTAGACAGTACACTGATACTGATACTGCTAGATTGGTCTATTTTTGTTATTTTTATAGTTTACTCTCTTATGGAATATTATTATGGGGAAAAGCGGCAGATATTAAAAATATATTCATATTACAAAAACGTGCCATTCGAGCGATCTACTGTATGAAGAGTCGTGACTCATTAAGAGAGAAATTCAAAGAGGCAAATATTCTCATCGTTGCTTTTCAATTTATATATTCAAATATCCTATATGTTCATAAAAATCTTGGCTTATTTCCAAAAAACAGCACTATTAATAATATTTATACTAGATTTAAAGACAAACTTGCTGTCCCCAAGTATCGTTTAGAAAAAGTCAATAGGTCTTTTATGGGAATAGGTATAAAATTTTACAATAAGATACCAAAGGATACATTGGAATTACCCTTAAATAATTTCAAAACATCTGTTAAATCATATTTACTGAGCAAGGCCTATTACTCACTAAACGATTACTTGAATGACGAGCGTGCACGGTAATAGTTTTCATGTTCGGGATTTTCATTTAATGTTAGACATAGACACCTATATAAATATATATTGTAAATAAACTGGCTTTTAAAAAAAGTAATTCAATTGAGTTTCTTGCCAGTTCTTCTCAATTGGATCTATATACCGAACTGGACGGTAGGGAAAAAAATTATAATGTAAAAACTTGACGTTCATAAGCGGCTAAAATGTCATACATGAATAAATGATTTTTGAATTTCAATTTGAATTGAAACAAATATAGATCCAAGGGTCCACATCGCGCACATAACACTTCTGGTATTTCAGGCGTCCATAGGCTACTGTTTATTATGAGATAGGGCATATACTTGAGTGACGTACTTCACGTCGCCGAGATGAGAATGCTCAGGTGGTGTCTTGGACAAAATGCCAAATCATTATATCACAGATACATTCACAATAAGACCCATACCGGAAGCACCTACATGAATAAATGATTTTTGAATTTGCATTTGAATTTGACCCAATGCAGACTCCACTCTTGCATTCGGAGCATTCAATCTCTTGCCAGCTTTAAGGCCTCTGTCAAATACCATTTTCTTTCCCTTTAATTCATTTCTTATTATTCTCTTACCTAACCTTCATTCTTTCCAAATGTATGTGCACTATTAAGTCTATATATGTGTATGTAGATATGTATTAATATGTATATATATTTATGTGCCTATATTTGAGTCATAAATATTTATTTTTATTTATTACGTGCGCAACCTACTCAGTTCTTATTTTTATTTCTCTATCCACCTAAAGGTAGTCTGGAAGAGATTGCTTAGCGATAAGACAGCCTTTTGTATCAATGTATATTTTCTATTTTAATTGTTTTTTTTTGTTCTGTAATTGGTGCAATAAAGAGTATAAATAAAATAAATATAAATAATTATTAATAAAACTATAACGAGTGATCCATGTATCTTTATATGATATTAAACAAAGTCACCACCGTTGTCTGTTCACTTATATCTCTTAAATTACACTGTTGATTAAATATAAACATATTTAATCAACAGTGTAAAAAATAATTTTCAAGCTTCTAGCTTTAAAAATAACGATACTTCCATACAATCTTTCTTGTCCCCCTTTCAACTCCTTACAACCCTTTTTTTGTATTAAAAAGTAGCCTATGTCCTTTGTTGGGGTCTAAACTATCAGTTTATCAAATTTCATTGAAATCACTTTTATACCTTGAAAAATAACTTGACCATTTAAAATAAATCAGCATCGAGTTAAAATTAACCGAGATCTTTTACTGCAATAGTTATCTCTGACTGGAGCAGCAGGGCAACGCCCTTGTTGCTATCAAAGCATATTCTATACTTATGACATGCTTCCAGAAGTAATTTAGTAGATAACCTTTAAATTATTGTTAATAATGTTACTTCGTTGCGTTAAAGAACACTCCGTCAAACTGGGCCTGGTCTGTTAGGGTTACGAACACTGATTAGACTATTTGCTTTTAACAAAATCGCAATAGCATATGCTGGGAGTCACTCCTTTCCCCCAAATTTTAATTTAAAAATGAATCTGTATTATTGTAAACATGTACAACCTTATTTGAAGAGCTGAGTTTCTTGTCAGTTCTTCTCAGGTCGAAAGTACTCCACAATGTCGGTTGATTTGACATATCATAAGACTCTGTAATAGACCTACGTGAATAAAGATGATACGGCACGATGATTTCATGAAAATTATTATTGAGGGGAAAATAGAAGGAAAGAGGGGGAGGGGAAGACCAAGAAATAGCTACATCAAACAAACTGAGGACAAAATGGAAGTCGTGTCGTATCAAGAATTAAAGAGCATGATGGAAGATCGCGGTAAGTGGCAAGAGCTCCACCGACAAGAGCATAGCTCTTAAATTATTAATGAATGAATGAATAAAGATATTTTGATTTGATTTGATTTAAACTGAAAATACGCATTTGTACTACATCTAAATGATTTGTACGTTAGACGCCTTAACAAACCACTTTCTTGTTCGGCTGTACCGAAGCTTGAAATGAAAGTTTATATTGAATAATACTGCTATGTAACATATATTTGTCTATATACTAGCTGTCCCGGCAAACGTTGTTTTGGTTTAAAATAAAAAAAAAAATTGGGGACTAAATGTTAGGGCATTTAGGGGGATGAAAAATAGATGTTAGCCGATTGTCAGACCTACTCAATACGCTCACAAAATTTCATGAGAATCGTTCAAGCCGTTTCGGAGAAGTATGGGAACGAAAACTGTGACACGAGAATTTTATATATATTTAACTGGCCTTTACAGCTTCACCGGACGATGCGATGTGCAGATGGCACTCCAACCACGCAAGACTTATGAAGCGGCTGGAGACCAACTCCTCCTTGACGGAAACGACTTTGTCGGCCGTAAGGTGTGGATTTTTATCTCTCATTGTAGAGAGATGCAGAGCACACAAAAACAACTACGTACCAACATTTTTTAATACAATGTATATAGTTATATTTCTAGCAGAAAACGTTAGCTAAAGGTGTCAAAGGATAAACAGGCCATCAAATGCAATCAGAAATGTTTCCGGGTTGTTTGTTTACGAACCACCTACGCGGAATCCGATCCTACTGTGTCGTAAAATTGAAAAAGTTAAGTGAGGTGCTATAACTGTTAACTTTGCATGTGAAAAACTTGATGTAAATCAGGACAGATTTATATGTATGTGCATTATTATGTATAATTGTTAGATTTACTATAAATATTATTATATTTATAGTAACCACGCGAGCGGCGTCGCGGGCACAGCTAGTTTATTAACTAAGGTTATCAAAAACACTATCGCGACTATCGTTGGAAGCACTCAAATATGAATTATCTTCCTCAATTTATTGCAACATTTACAACAACAGCTTACAACTATTTACAATTTAGTAATTTACAGACTCTTAACCAAATCAAATTTAAAAAAAAACCAACCCTTATCAGTCGCTTATCAACAGTTGACCGGTACACATCTTTGCAACCTGCTTTCATTGTTTTTAAGAAACCATGGATATACGAGAAAGATTGTAGTTGTTACGACACATTGTGTGGACAATTTCACATAATACCTTTCTCTCCTGAACATGTCATGAACAACGCCGTAAAACGCCGAGCCTGCGTATATTTACAGCAAACAACTGAGATTTTATGAGCTTTACTTTGCAAATGGCTTTAGGCTTTACTTTTAAGATTTTTTTAACGCTCTCATGAGTCTGCGAGGGTGGTAAAAAAATATAAACACCTAATATAATAGATAACAATAGATAGATAAATAAATAATTTAACACGACGGACTCGGTGGTTTAGCGGTTTAGCACGCGGCTTTACTTCCGATGGTCGCTGGTTCGATTCCTCACAAGGTGCAAACATTTGTATTCATGAGTGTTCATCATCTGCTTCATCCTTATCCCATTTATTTGGTGTCGGCGTAATATGTTTTTCGTTTCCATTCATCCCTGTTCGCAGTCATCGCGTTATTTACTTCCTTTCTTACCATATCATCTTTCACACAGTCCATCCATCTCTTTTTTGGCCTTCCTCTGCCCTTATAACCATCCACATTCATTTGTAACATCTTTCTTAAAATATTATCCTCGTTCCTACGCATTACATGTCCATACCATGATAGACGATTACTCTTCAACCTCTCTGACACCGGTGCCACTTTCATACTTCCTCTAATGTATTCATTCTTTATTTTATCCATTCTTGTCACACCACACATCCACCTCAACATTCTCATTTCAGTTGCATGCAGTCGTCTTTCATCCGTCGCCTTTACGGTTGCTAGCAATAAATAATCATTTTATGTTTATATTTATGGTAATACCATGGAATAAGTGCTAGAGGGTGGCACCACTGTATTCCTTTTTAACTAACTGTTCCCACAATATGTCTTACATAAACTATACGTTGCTCAGTGTAATTGTATAATTGAAATATAATTAGTTTGGTCCAGCTAAGGTGTTTTTATCACATCAGTAACCTACTGTCCACGCTCTCAACAATGAGTATGATTGTTTCTATCGATCTGAAATGAAATGAAATGATATTTATTCAGTAGAAAACTAAAACACACATTAAACAAAAAAAAAAATAGAATAACAAATAGTGCGAACAATTACATACAAATAACAGTACACAAATTACGTATGGGCGCGTGTGCGTGCATGTGTATGTCTGTCGAAGCATCCACTGAATAGGTCCGTGCTCAGCATAATGCTGCAGCGGCTGGAGCGCTGCAACGCTGTTTTTCAGCACAAGACCTGGGGTCACCAACCCATTTGATTTGATCTGGGTGTTTTCCATGTATACTATGTATGTATTTACAAAAAAAAACAATCTAAGTATTTATATCAGTTGTCTAGTACCCATAACATAATCTCTGCTTACCGTGGGACTAGATGTCGCTGTGTTAATTGTACGGGGTTATTTATTAACATGAGCTAATAATTTCATGTAGTGTGCTTTAAGAAAAAAATGAAGACTATATTTCTTTGTCTCACCCAATTCAACTGCCAAACAGCTTGGTGATTTAAATGAAATAGAGATATTTTTATTCGTGTAGGTCTCTTATAGATATATTATGAATATCAAATCTACTCTCCTTTCGAGCTAAAAATCAGAACTGACAAGAAACTCTTTCTCTAGCTATTATTCTTTTCAAATGATCTTCTACATACATAGTTTTAATCATATTATATATATTTAATAAAAAATCATGTATGATTCAGTTATCTGACCACATAACACAAGCTTTAGTTGAAACGTAGAGACTAGTGGCTAATTATCTAAATTGATCGCAAAGATTATTATTATTATTATGATATATCAAATGTACTCTCCTTACGAGCTAAAAACAGAACTAACAAGAAACTCTCTCTCAAGCTCTTTCAAATAAACTTCTTCATACATAGTTTTAATCATATTATATACTAGCTGTACCCGCGACTTCGTCCGCGTGGAACTAAAATTTATTTTTCTAAAATATAAGAAATTTTCTAAAATGTAGCCTGAGTTACTCCTTATTATATCAACTACCTGATAAAACTCAAAACTCCAGCCATTTCAGAGATTACAAACAAACAGACAGACAGACAAACAAAAATTGCAAATAAAAAACATTTTGGTGCATGAACCGTATTTATATTCATATGCATGTAGTAAAAAACGGTTATTTTAATATTACGAACAGCCACTCCAATTTTATTTATATCTATAGATATTTAATCATATCATATTATACTAATTCAGTCAGCTGACAATTTTTTATAGTGTTACATAATTAGTCCACTGTTGATAAATTTTAAGATTATTTATCAAATTACGAGAGAATAGACCGATATAATATTTGTAGAAGACAAACAATACATTAAAAAACACATAATTTCAATTACGCTGTTTTATTACCAATAAAATAATATTTATTACGTATGAACACCTTTACGTTGCTCCGTAAGAAAGCTGTTCAATCATATCGTACGATTCTCCGATACACCAACATGTGTTGTTTTCAGCTGACACCCTGCGGTCTGCCGCCCCGAAGGGTGTGTTCGTAATACTGATGATATATTATAGGATTACGCGTGTTCCGTCATTACCAGCCCAGTTTGAAGACGCAAAGCAGTCTGCTAATTGAATTGTTCCGCACGGGGAATCGGTCGGTCGAAAATTATAATCGAGTTGTGTCGTATCATCCACAACGGGACCTAACAATGACAACGTTGTTTTAAATCTATATTTATAAAATAACAAGTCTTTTATTCTATTGCAATTTTGTTAAAATATTTTATGTTATTGTGCTTATTAGTATGAAATAGAAATAGAAATAATCTTTATTCAAATAAACTCATTACAAGCACTTTTGAATAGTCATATTTTGATTCTATCACTCATTCGGAATGCAGATTCATCACAAGAACAATGAGCAAGAAACTTGTGTGTTGCTCTTTTGAATAGATGTTTTTTTTTATATAATAATTACAGTATAACAAGTAAGAGGCATGCGATAATCAACATAGAAATCGCTACGCACTCATTATTAGTGTAATCAGATAATATTGTAGATATACAGCTGGAGGGGTTGTTTCTTGAAAATAATAATGTCTGAAACTATTAGTTGCATTTTAAAAAGTCTTTTTACTTTTTGTAGCGCAATGCAGAGGAAAATTGCCGGCTTCTAAGTGATATCACCCTATTTCTAAGAGCCGAGCACAAGGAAAAAGATTAATTACAGTGTTAAGTGAAAACGAAGCAACAGCGCGAGGGAGCGATGTGACGCGATTTCTTTTAAGGACCTTCGGGGTGAACCACGGAATACAGTTTGAATACACTCTAGTGTTGTCTACACTTGCGAGCAATCGAATAAACCCAAGCGCTACCTCTGCATTCAAACATTGTTTTAAGTGAAAGTATGCAACATTTTAATAAAATTTATATGTCATTTGAAAGCTTGAAATCTAAGCTTTAAAAAACATCAACACCATTAAACAAAACAAGTAACAACATGTTCATTTGCGCAAAAAAACTATAACAACATCAAATCAATACTGAAATATTTGTGACTAGTGAAAATTGTATGATAGGAAATGATCGGAAAATTTCATGTCATTGTCAGTTCGATGACAGAATCATGCTCTCGCTCTTTCACTTGATTCATTCATTTACCAGTTGAATTCTTCCAACTCGAGTTGGCAGAATTCAACTCGAGTTAACTCGAATTATGCGCAACTCGAGTTCACACATCTCTACTTCAGCCCTTATCAGTCGCTTATCAACAGTTGACCGGTACACATCTCTACAACCTGCTTCCATTGTTTTCAAGAAACCGTGGATATACATATAACATATAACAGAATTTCCAGGGTTCTGAAGTGAAGAGACAAAACTTAATCATTAAGGTACCACATCATCCGGCCTTCCACTGTCACAGTATTGTTTAAGAGAATCCTAATGCTAACAATTTGACATTTGCAATAGTTTTGGATCACATATTTAGCCCAATTCTAATGAAAATAAAGATTCATGATAGGAGATCGAAATTATATAGGAATTCTACTAAGTAAACCAAGATGTATCGTATGAACTAGTTTCTTTGTCAATTTCAAAACTTAATTTTTATTAACAGGCTGTTTCAAAACAATGAAGGATGAAGTAATGTAATGCATAATTAAAGCACAATTCTTAATCATTCTTGAGCACAATATAAATTTACATTGGAAACATAATGGTCGAGAAAAACACGAACATTAACGAGACAGCAAACCAATCTATCGATTAAGCAATAAAAGCTCTCACAATGCAGCCTACACAAAAAGCTGGCGTGTTCAGGAATCGTATAAACAATAGCTCATGAGGATCTATTATGTCGCTCCCTGGTATAACTTATTTCATTAGTTAATGTGTTGCCAATGGAGAATTAAAAAGTATTAATAAATATTTCGGTGTGGTCAGTATTGTCAGATGACAAGAAAGTAATGCGCTTTCCCCCAAATTTACATCTATACATATAAATAAAATTGGAGTGTCTGTTTGTAATATTGAAATACCCTTTTTTTAGTACATGCATATGAATATAAATACGGTATATACACCTAAATAACATTTTTTACAATTTTTGTCTGTCTGTCTGTTTGTTCCGACTAATCTCTGAAATAGCAGGACCGATTTTGACGGGACTTTTATTGGCAGGTAGTTGAGTATATGGTAGATGTTATAAGGAGTAACTTCTACTTTTATTTTAGAAAAATTCTTTCATTTCGTGAACGAGTACAGTTAGTTTCCAATAAGATTGGAGTAGATCGTTTGCTATTACAATTACATAAATAAAGTTTGTAAATGATAATAATATTTTTGAAGAAAAAAACTTAAAATTCATAGCTCTGACAATATTATCTGACTGCACTAGGAATGAATGAGCCGTTTCTATGTTCATTATCGCATGCCTCTTATTTGTTGACCTCTTAATTATTTATTTAAAAGAGCAACACATAAGTTTCTTGATCCTATTTCTTGTGATGAGTCTGCGTTCCGAATGAGTGGTAGAATAAAAAATATGACTATTCAAAAATGCTTGTACTGAGTTTATTTTAATAAAGAATATTGCCAGTTCTATTTCTAAAGGTGCTAAAAATATGTTAAATGAAAACAAAGTATAATCACTTGAGATGGTTTTTAAAATTAATAACTTTTAAGACAATCGATTGGCGCATTCTCTATAGATACGGCAAGGTCGAGGCGCTAGACGCTTGCCAGAACACGGACTGGTGTCATTTGTCACACTGCCTGATAGAAAGCAGCTGACAGATATCTTGCTAAATCCTAAGGACTAGTCTTATTAATTATGACAAAAGGCTAGTAAAATTATCATCATAATTTTGCCTTGAAATTATCCGAATTTATTTATTTATTTATTCTTTATTGCACTTTTAAAAATTGTACAATTTGGCGAGCTTAATGCCATATGGCATTCTCTACCAGCTCCATTAGGTAAGAACAGAAAGCGGTCTTTATAATTTTACTTGTCAAAAATAATTACAAATATACATACATAAATAAATTTATCCCATTATTTGGCGGCAATGTTTTCTTCCTCTCATCTTTATTACTTGCCATATCCCTTTTAAGACTCTATCATCTTTTCATAGTCCATGTATTCTTTAATCTTTTCTTCCACTCATTTTATCAGCTGTAATATCCATTTTCTATGTCTAAATGCCATATATTTTTGCTATGTATATTCATCACATTCTCCCATTCAAAATTAAGTTAAAAAACAGAAAATGCTCAACACAAATAAAGAAAAAAAAACTATTTGCATGATATGAATTCTGTATTTAGGCTTCTTATGGAAACTAGGCGTATAAAATTCAATGACATAATTATTTCCATATTTGATTCCTTCATTCCTAATGGCATGATTGACGGCCTCGGTGGTCTAGTGGTTTAGCACACCGCCTTACTTCCGATGGTTGCGGTTTCGAAGCCTCGCACGGCACTAACATTTATATTCATGAGTATGGTTGTTTGTATCGGTCTGAGTGTTTTCTATGTATATTATGTATGTATTTACAAAAAAAATGTACTGTATTGGTATCAGTTATAGTACCCTTAACACAAATTTTTGCTAGCTCAACTTGGGTCTAGATGGCGCTGTACACATCCTGAGATTACAGATTATATCATTAGTTCCTAATCTGAATAAAGTTTCTTGTTCTTTGCTGTTACGTCGATAGTTTGTCGCTTATACACCATTGGTCGGACAAGCATCTTACAATTTCGAAGCGACGCCAAAGCTTGCCATCGCAGACAGACCTAAAACCCTAACTAATCCCCTATAAATTTTGCTGTAGCCGTATACGAAGATTTATATTTATGAACGCGATTTAAGTGTTGCTCTAAAAAGTTAAATAACCATATTGTCATAACAAACAGAGTCACGTTAAAAATTGACGAGTTTAAGACTTGGGGAGAGTATAAACAAACGAACAGATGTAAAGACGGAGTATATTCCTTCGTTTACAATGTAAATTATTACACATAGTATAAAACAAAGTCGCTGTCGTTGACTATGCCCCTATGTATGCTTAAATCTTTAAAACTACGCAACGGATTTTGAAGCGGTTTTTTTAATAGATAGAGTGATTCTAGAGGAAGGTTTATATATATAATACATGTACACCCGTGCGCAGCCGGGGCGAGTAGCTAGTTTAAAAATAAATCACAGTGATTTAAAGACAACTGCACTTGCAAGTTTTTTTGCAACCAGAACTGTAATTTATATCCTGTAAATGAGGTATGAAATTGTATACTCTAGTTATATTATTCATGAACCTCATTAAATGTTCTACAGAATCAGATTATGAATTAGTTTTAAACTTCTAAATATATATAACTCAAAGGTGACTGACATAGTGATCTATCAACTCATAGCTCAAACTACTTGACAGATCGGGCTGAAATTTGGCATGCAGGTAGATGTTATGACGTAGGCATCCGCTAAGAAGGATTTTGATTAATTCTACCCTTAAGGGGATAAAATAGGGGTTGAAAGTTTGTATGAAACTTTGTTAATTTTAAACCCATCGGGCTGAGACTTTGCATGCATAAAGCTACTACGACGTAGGCATCCCCTAAGAAAGGATTTTGATAAGTTCCCCCCTAAGGGGATAAATTAACGCGAGCGAAGCCGCGGGCAAAAGCTAGTTTTTCATGAAGTTGACAAGGAAACCGCGCGTTTAAATATAACATTAAAAAGATTGAGTTTTCACTTTATTCATATCTTTCTTTTTGAATATATATATATTGTCATCATAGTTAGGGTTTCCAAGCAGTAAGACTTTACAACTTTTTGACCAATAGGTTAAAGATCATACATAATTGGAAGCTTTTTAGGGACAGGTTGCGGTGTTTTCTGTTGTATCTTTTTGCAGTGTCGATGAATTTCTTGGCAGCAAAAATTGTATAATTTCATACATTACATAAATTGTTACGGAATAAATAAATATAAATATAAAATATCTTGAAGACTAAGGAATTATTTCCTGCAATAAAAACTGAAAATTGTGAGCCGCTTGAAGTATTCAAGGAATGTCAGGCTGAGTCGATAAGCGTGCGTAATATTTTGCCAAGAGATTATTACACGCGCAATATCGACGTCGGGCTAAACGATGGTTATTCTGAACGGAGCACTCAGGGCCGCGACATTGAACTCGGCATCACGGCAACGATTGAACCAACCCCCGAAAGAGGCACGAGCCCTCCGCAGCGAATCAATGTCAAGAGCGGATCTATTTTTAGACGCGGGTACACCGCTAGCGTCACTAACTCCGTCATTACCGGCTCTCCTATTAATCTGGTAATGTATCGCGCCCACGTCCCGCTGAGACGAATCCGATTGAATTGATCGTTTATGACAGGTAGGTACCGTTGTTACGTTACCTGGGGGTTAGAGACAAAGGAATTTCCATCGTCGTTCTTCTAATATTGATATGGTAATGGAAAATTGTGAAATACACAATAGGGTGAGATGGTCATAAATGATAAGCGACCTCATTATAAAGCCAATACAGCATATAGTAGAAAACCAGAAAAAAACAGGCGGACATGTTTCTACGATGGCATTGGTTAATAACTTCATTAGCAATTCACCATTTCTTTTATAAATATTATGTACAAAGACCACAAACAGCACACAGCAGTTCACCAGAGAGAAAAAATATTCAGGCGGGCAAATTTTCAGAATGGCAATTCTTAACAACTTCATTAGAAATTCACAATTTCTTTTATGAATACCACGTTCAGTCTGCCAATCATGCAGGACTAAATAGAAAATTCCCGATATAAGATCCCGATTAACCAGTATCTTCTTATTAGGTTTTATGTTGGTCTTTGGGAACATGGAATCACCAGGGAGTCCAGTATTTAGATATGTATATATTGCAGCAAAGTCTGTCAATCATGCAGGACTCAACAGAAAATTCTGGGTATAAGATCCCGATTAACCAGGACAGAGTCTTCTTAATAGGTTTCGGTTTTAGCGAACGTGAAATCACCAGGGAGTCCACTATCTAGCGATGTACTTATAGCAACAAGATCATTTAGTAGCTCTGATCGTTCATGATTATTTACCATTTAAGTTGCTGCAACTTAGTCATAATCTATTTAAGATTATCTGTTAGAACAAAATAATATTTCTTTTCATACAAAATGCGAATCACTACAGTATCTTTAGTAACCAATTGAGGTTCCACGGAAGGGATTAGACTTTAGAGTTAGTTTAGAGTTTTCCTTCACTAGTCAGATGGGGATTTTTTGTTAGTCGGCTATTAAATCGTGAAGATGAAATAAAGTGCCGTATATATGTAATCCACCACAACATTAGGTAAACAGTCATTTTAGTAAATTAACATTGGTCGAGCAGATATAAAATTAGACGCTGTTGTTATTTGTACATTTTTTTTTATCAATGATACGGTCCGATTCTCATTGTCAATGATTTCATTCAAGTTATTTTCCGCAAACTGTATCAATATATAAATGTGTTCTAGATCTGTGACATTCTGATGACCGATGGAATTTTATTCATTAATTGAATAAACAAATACATGTTTTTCCGTTTGTAAATTGGTGACTCCGTGTATTGTTTGATGTCATTTTATTAGTACCGGCGCGTGTTCAATAGCATGTTAATTATCAGTGAAGGAAACACTGATATCAAACCGAAAATTAATACGAGAGACGAAAATTAATAATAGAGAGATAGAGCGAGAGACAGAGAGAGAGAGAGAGAGAGAGACCTTACCCCCTAGAAATGTAGGCATATCAAATATTGCGTTCATCGTAACAATGGCGGTTAATAATAACTCTGACTACCCCGTCTGGGATAATAGTGATGTCTGACACAAATTTTTATAAAAGACTGATAATCAAATAGACAAAAATCTAATCAAATGACAAGTATCTAAATAAATGCTGTAGTAATTGAAAACATTAGAGATTATTATAGAAGGTAGGTGCAATCCCAATAAAATATAATAATATCAGTCAATCCTTGTTGGAATATCGGGATAGGGCTAACTGCGTTATAACCGCAGGCTAACTGGCATTGCTCAGTTAATAACTTTTTTGTAACCAGAACAATTGACACAGCGCCATCTAGCCACAAGCTAAGTAGAGCTTGTATAGTAGGTACTAGACTGATGTAAATACATCTATGATACAATTCATGAATATGATTGTTTGTATTGGTATAAAAAAATAAAAAATATTTTTTAGACCATACATATGTATACATATTCATGAATTGACGACCTCGGTGGTCTAGCGGTCTAGCACACCGCTTTATGACCGATGGTCGCGGGTTCGATTCCTCGCACGGCATAAACATTGATTGTTTGTATCGGTCTGGGTGTATTCTATGTATGTTATGTATTTATTTAAAAAAAAAAATCTATGTGTATGTATCAATTATCTAGTACCCATAACACAAGCTTTAGCTACCTTAACTTGGGTCTAGATGGCGCTGTGTGAATTATCCTTAGATTATTATTATGAATACAAATGTTTATACTGTGCGAGGAATCGAACTTTCTACAATCGGAAATAAGCCGGTGTGTCAAATCGCTAAACCAACGAGACCGTCATTTATTTAGTTTGATCTATCGCTCTAGAAATACCAATGGACTCGAGAGTATGTACAACTCTATCATTTTTCTAATTACAAATTTAAAATCTGGATTAAACTACTAATGCGTAGTAAAAGATTGAATTAACCAACATGGTATATATCTTAATGATTCTAATTAATTTCAACTGAAATACATTCACAATTTCGCGTAAACATCGCGTAAATTGCAATACAATCATCGTGAAATAGGGTAGAATTGAACACCTTACCCTTTTTGAAGAGAGGACGATATAAATTGACGTCACAACTCTAAATTGGGAGCAATGACGTAGTGGCTCTCGATGACGCTCCCACCGTCATAACTACAGTTTTATATCTGATTATGTCTATTTGAGACTTGGCTCAAAGCGAGCTCTATATTAATCCATGATGAAAACTATCACAAGACTGAGTTACGTTAATGAACGTTTAATTTGGAAGGAAACGTACTACCAACATGGCGAAAGTAATACATATTGCAAGACAAACAGCACCGCACGTGTACCTCAGTTTGACCTACATTCATGTTGCGAATTTTTCATTCTAGCTGTAATTAAATGGAAGATCCAAAGATATCTCCATATCTATAGAATAGAATGGAATAAAAAAAACTTAAATTTAAGCACTTTTGAATAGTCGTCAAATTTTTTTAGTCTATCTCTCTTTCCTCAAGCTGAGAAAGAATCTTGCGCATTGCTCTTTTAAATAATTGTTGTAACTTTACATTTTTGAGTTGATCTGTATGAATACAAACTACCAACTAGCACTAATTCATTCGGGTCAAAATATTAAATACACAACCAACTGGTTGTGTAACTAAATACGAGTAAATCAGTCCTACTGATTAGAGAAGCAGCAAGCAGCACTCGTTCACAAGTATGACGGATGAGTATATTTTAGGTAGCTGTATGACTCAATGATATATCACTATCATTACATAGTATAAAACAAAGTCGCTGTCTCTGTCTGTCCGTCCCTAGATGTATGCTTAAATCTTTAAAACTACTCAACGGATTTTGATGTTTTTTTTTAATAGATAGAGTGATTCAAGAGGAAGGTTTATATCTATAATACATGTACATCCGAGCGAGTAGCTAGTATAATACATAAAGTAAATATGCAATATAAAAGACGTACAATTCTGAAGGTAACGAAACAGTTTTCTTAAAAGCAAATACTGACAGATATCCAATCGCCAATTCTTATACATAATTCTAAAAAGCACCGTCGATGTAAGTGATACTCGATGCGTTCTCATTGAGGTCTTTACTCCTGCGTAATTTCCGTTCTACAAAACGCTCAAAGGGGAACATAGTTTGCGAAGGAAACTGCTCAGCAGCGGAAATAGATGAGACAGAGGTGCCCCACGCAGACGTGTTTGTGGAGGTACACAACATGTCAATGATTCAAGCATTAATATTAATGAACAATGTCTGCAAGGTTGCATGCTAATTGTGACAATCACCTTCT
The DNA here is from genome assembly GCF_030625045.1 of Achroia grisella. Classification (NCBI taxonomy): domain Eukaryota; kingdom Metazoa; phylum Arthropoda; class Insecta; order Lepidoptera; family Pyralidae; genus Achroia; species Achroia grisella. Next base: position 764,814 of record NW_026712653.1, on the reverse strand, counting down.
TGGGAACCTATTTATAAACGTATGTATACGACCGAGACGGTCTCGGTGGTCTAGCGGGTAAGTACACCGGCTTACATCCGACGATCGCGGGGTTAATTCCTTGCACGATGCAAACGATTGTTTGAATTAGTACGGATGTTTTCTACGTATATGTTTAAAAAGAAATGTAGTTAAATATTTCTATCAATTATGTAGTAACTGCTTTGTTTGGCACTTTATTATTTCAAAGGATATATTGGAATTACCCTTAAATAAATTCAAAACACCTGTTAAATCATTTATTGAGCAAGGCCTATTGCTCACTAAACGATTACTTGAATGACGAGCGTGCATGGCAATAGTTTTCATGTTCGGGATTTTCATTTAATGTTAGACATAGACACCTATATAAATACCTATGCATTGTAAATAAACTGGCTTTAAAAAAAAAAGTAATTCAATTGAGTTTCTTGCCAATTCTTCTCAATTGGATCTATATACAAAAAATATAATGTAAAAACTTGACGTATCGCTCAAAGCAATCTCTTACAGACAACCTGGGAGATAGAAGTATTGGGTGAGAGAAAGGTAGGTGGCGCACTAGAAAAAGAGAATTAAATATTATGAATACTAAATACATATACATACAAATACTAAAGGTATATAAATATATATAAATAAGATACACATACATAAATAAAATATATGAAAAAATACACGTTTAAAGCACATAAACATCATGTACACGTGTACAGAATTAATTAATTGCATTTACATTGGCACCTATATCCAGAATGTTTAAGCTTAATCAATTTACAATTGATGGCCGCGGTGACTTAGCGGTTTAACACATCGCTTTACTTCCGATGGTCGCTGATTCGATTGCTCGCACGGTACATTTGTATTTATGAGTATGATTGTTTCTATCTGCGTGTTATCTATGTATATTATGTATGTATTTACAAATATATCAGTTGTCTAGTACCTATAATACAAGCTCTGTTTATCTTATGACTAGATTACGTGTGAATTGTCCAGGGGCATTAATATTATTTTTTTTTCTTTTTTTTTATTTTTAAATACATTTTCCACAGACATATTCGTCCGTGCCTTTTTTAATTTACTTTAATATTATAATATTTATTTAATTTCCACTTTTGTACAACTCCAGCCGAGATGTTACAATTTGCCTAACAGTGACACCGAGGCAGACCTTATCCGTCTGGCCCAGAACCACCGCTGGCCGGCCGGGTGAGTTGACAACATGCAGTGTCACCCATCTTTATTAGGAGGATCAGATTTACCAATATGCATATACAATTATATAAATCTTACACTACTACTAATTCACAGTTTTCATTACATTGTGCAATGTAAGAATTCATAATGTAACAATACACATTATGAATTTTTACACTGCATATACAATTATATGAAATCTTATTTAACATTATTTTAAAAGACTATTTGTTATAGTCCAGGTTTTATTAGTATGTAATTTGGTGTGTATGGTTGATCTAATCTGGTGATGTCATCGACCCTGCCGACAGGAACTATTCACAATACCCTGGCACCCCTCCAAGCGCCAGATAGTTTCGATACATCGGTTGCATATGCAAGCTACAAACTATTTTATGTTAAAACGACGACATTCTCCTCTTAAATAACACCTCTATATTTTGCGAGATACAGTTTATCTGGGAAGCTAAAATCTATACATATAAATAAAATTGGAGTGACTGTTGGTAATATTGAAATAATCGTTTTTTACTATATGCATATGAATATAAATATGGTACATACACCAAAATAACATTTTTTACAATTTTTGTCTGTCTGTCTGTTTGTTCCGGCTAATCTATGAAATGGCTGGACCGATTTTGACGGGACTTTTTTTGCCAGGTAGCTGATGTAATAAGGAATAACATACTTTTATTTTAGAAAAACAATGTTAAATTCCACGCGGACGAAGTCATCTACTTTACAGCTTCAACGAACGATAGGCGAGTGCAGATGGCACTCCAAACCCGGGGATGGATTTTGGAGCGGCTGAAGGCCAACCCCGTCGTGCGAGGAATCGAACCTGCGACCAACGAAGTAAGGCGGTGTGATATACCGCTAGATCAACGGGGCCGTTGAAAATTTTTTAATTCTTAACTGACCAATTCAATTTTTTAATGTTATAAATAAACAGATAAGCACGAGGTCAACTCATTTAGCTAGCCCATCGTGACAAATTCACCAGGAATTTATCAAGATAGTTTTCAGCGGGAAGTGCGAGGAGGTCAATATGACATGGTACATGCTAGCAATGGGGTTATTAATCCACATTACTAACAATTCTTTTTCCACCCTGTACAACTCTATTTAAACACACTTTGATGAAAGTTAAACAAACAAATCATTAACACGACCATAGACAGTTTAGCGAAACAATTAACAATTCATTGCTTGATTGAATTTTCGATTTGTTTCATTGAATGACCTATATTCTCATTGAAGTGCGTTTGATTGAAGCATCATCGATGTTTATTTTTATATTTCCTTTTAATGGTATATAAATACTAATTTTAGTACCTATTAAACTATATAGTATTTTATAAGAATTTAAATATTAAACTACAGTAAATTATATATTAACTAGCAAACGTTGTTTTTCTATATAAATTAATAACGCTATAAAAAAATAAAAAATAGAGATTGGTGATAGAATTGTGAAAATTTAGGGTTGTATGTATTTTTTATGACGTAGGCATCCGCTAAGAAAGGATTTTGATTAATTCTACCCCCAAGGGGATAAAATAGGGGAAGACAGTTTGTATGAAACTTTGTCAATTTTAAACCGATCGGGCTGAGACTTTGCATGCATAAATCTACTATGATGTAGGCATCCCCTAAGAAAGGATTTTTATAAAATAGGGCATGAAAGTTTGTACAAATCTTCCTAGATTTTCGACTGATTGAACTGAAATTAAAGATTGGAGTTACTATGATGAAGACGTTCGCTTAAATAGGATTTTGATAAATTCAACCCCCATGGGGATAAAATAAGGGATGATGCAGATTGTAAATGTATTACTTTGAACCTATCAGTACCTAATGGAACTAATAAATGAAGACGAACAAAATAATTTTTAGTTCTTTAGGCTACTTTTATTTTAGAAAAATAAAATAAAATTCCACACGGACGAAGTCGCGGGGACAGCTATTTTATAAATATTACTCAAATTATTATAATTGTTGAAAAAAAAAACCAGCAATGTATAAATATCAAACATTTCTAATACGCCTACTTATTGTACATTAAAATATCTATATATCTATTGTTATTTTATCAATTTATGTTTAAGTGATAATTTAATCCACACTTGATAGTCATACATTTTCCTTAAAGTCTTTTACTTTTAGTTAAAAAGTATGTGTGTATGTATATGAGGTGCTACAAAATTTATCGGCATTCTCTATTAGATGCTATAGTGTCAGTTATATATACTATGTTTAAAATTAATCTATATTTTTGTAAACATGTACAAGCTCATTTGAAATTACAGCTTTTTCGCTATTCTTGTGATAGATTAAAAAAAATATGTCTATTTAAAAGTGTTTGTATTAAGTTTATTTGAATAAAGATTATTCCTATTTCTCTTTCCCTTTGATTAAAATAAAATAACATAAGCTGGTGGTCATTGCATTCTTCCTAACTGAATTTAAAATTGGTTCTGTATTTTTCTAATAATGTAAGCTCATTTGAAAAGAATACGAACTGAGTTTCTTGTCAGTTCTTCTTGGCTGGTATACGAACTGACGGTAGATTTGACATACTATAAGAGTCTGTAATAGACCTTCATGAATAAAGATATTTTAAATTTTAGGTATTACATAAAGTACTGGATCGACTCAAAAAAACTTTCACTATTGAGATTCTAAATTATTCCTGAACATTATAAAAAATAGGGATCCCTACTAAAACTTCATAATAAAACTAAAAGGATAAAAAAATTGGCCATAAAATATCTTTCAATCGCTAGTGTCCTACATACGTACACTATCTACTCGCCCCGGTTTCGCACGGGTATACATGTATTATATAGGTATTATACATGTATTATATATATAAACCTTCCTCTAGAATCACTCTATTTATTTAAAAATACCACTTCAAAATTCGTTGCGTAGTTTTAAAGATTTAAGCATACATAGGAGCAGACAGCGACAGGGACTTTGTTTTATACTATGTAATGATATAGTTAGTAATACCATTCAATTAGTGTTTGAGTGATAATTTCATCAAAAACCTGATACATATACTTTTTCCTCATTGTCTAACACTATTTCAATTGGTATAGAAGATTGATTTCTTATCTTAAGGTAAAACCTATTCAAGACTTAAATCCTTATCAAGACGATTTGGTCAATGGCTGTCGCGACACACAAGATTATTAGTAAACATATTAGATAATTTCGGTTATCTACTTGATAAGAGAATTATGTTATAAGAATATCAACAGGTATATGCTGATGTTATATTATAATTACTGTACATAGTAAGTATATTGCTTACTAGTTTTAGGCTTCACATCGATATTGGAGAAAAATCCGATATTTTAAAAATATTAAAAGAAGGTAGTTTGTGTATACAAATATTTTAAAAATATTAAAAGAAGGTAGTTTGTGTATACAAATATTGTAAATGGCGCCATCTAGTATTTATAGACCGAACTAAGTTGTTTCTGACTTGACTTCGGTCTATAAATACGGAGGTCGGTAGTTGAATAATTCTCTTTCGTTGAATAAGTCACGGCATTCAGTCGACGAGCACAGAACGTGCCGGTTGTATTTCGGATACTAAAGTGGATTGTATTAGAGACTGGTTTATTCCGGACTTGGGTCTGGGGGGAAACTACAAGTAGTGAAGCTGAGTGTTAATGCATTCTAAAAGGGCCTTTTAAACCTACACCCGTATCACAAGTCACGGGCGCTATTTGGGGCTTCTCTTCCGGTAGCCGGCTTCAAAGCCTAAGTCGTCATCTTAATTATTGATTTTTACAATTGTAATAACATATGTTGGTGCTATCTCTAATCTCCTAAATTTGAATTTAAAAATAAATCTGTATTTTTGAAAACATGTACAAGCTCATTGAAAAGATTAAGAGCCGAGTTTCCTGTCAGTTCTTAGATGGAAAGTACTCCGAACTGACGGCAGATTCGATATATCATAAAAGTCTATAACCTGGACAGGATGCGCCGAAAATTGAGCAAAGTGGAAAATTATGCAAGAGGCATACGTCCAGCAGTGACCTAACAGATGCTGAAAGAGATCAGTCTGTAATAGACCTACATGAATAAAGATATTTAGATTTGATTTGATTCAATAGGACAGTAACATGATCAATTCTGATGTATAAGCTATAAAGTTTCATCAAAATAGTTCAGTAGTTTTTGCGTGAAAGAGTAACAAACATACATTCATCCATCCATACTCACAAAGTTTCGCGTTTATAATATTACTAAGTAGTTAAATGGTAACTGGAAATTAAACCTACATGTGTGTACTAAGATACAAATTAAAATTCTTATCTATCTATCTATATCTCTGTGCACTGTATTAATATTAATATATCTGTATATAAATAAAATTGGAGTGTCTGTTTGTAATATGGAAATAACCGTTTTTTACTACATGCATATGACTATAAATACGGTACATACACCAAAATATCATTTTTTATAATTTTTGTCTGGCTATTTGTTCCGGCTGATCTCTGAAATGGCTGGACCGATTTTGACGGGACACTTATTGGTAGGTAGCTGATGTAATAGGGAGTAACTTAAGCTACTTTTATTTTAGAAAAATCTTGAAATAACCATTTTTTACTACATGCATATGAATATAAATACGGTACATACACCAAAATATCATTTTTTACAATTTTTGTCTGTCTGTTCCGGCTAATCTCTGAAATGGCTGGACCGATTTTGACGGGACTTTTATTGGTAGGTAACTGATAATAGGGAGTAACTTAAGCTACTTTTATTTTAGAAAAACAAGTTAAATTCCACGCGGCCGTAATCGCAGGTAGAGCTAGTATATATATATATATATATATATATATAGATATATAAGTTAATAGTCAGCCGTAATAGAGCGTGTGCATATTTTATTCTGCCAGTTCGTCAGTTTCCATGATGCAGGTCATTTGGTCAAGGTGCGGGGTCCGCGCCAACTGTGCCAGCGTCGCCAAATCTTGTTTTACGTCATTCAGTACATTAGGTAATCGACGGAGCGCTGTGTTTACTTTGACGAGTTATTTTATAATTAAAAGTGTGACGTGCGACTTTCATGTTATTACAAGATTCAAAAAAAAAAACGGCTGGCCGGGTGTATGATATAATGCTAAAATTGTTCTATTTTTGTTTCATTTTTTTTTAATTAGTATATTAGAGACGATTTTTAATTATTATTATTATTACTCACTACGTTGCATGGTGTTCGATATAGTACGATAATAGTGATGTTAAGAAAAGTTCTGCTACCAAAAAATGTAGGATAAATATGGAAGCGCGTGAGGGATAAAGTCATCGGAAAGGTACAACCCTTTCGATGCGCCGAGGTTTTCGGTGATCTTCAGCTCGTATCAGAGTCCAGGATAGGTCACTATATAACTGTTAAGGAACTTACACTCGTTACGTTTATAACACGTTATTACTTTTAGGTTAGGAACGTCTCGCGCGCGTGTCGGTAAGGTGTTCTTTTCAACAGTCCACGTCATGGTAGGGAAAGGAGGAAAAAAGAGGGTAGGCCAAACATGCCTACCTACAGTTTTTAACAATTAGAATTTTGTGTATTTGTAGCATTCAATTGTTAAAAAATATACTTCACATAAAAAATTCTTTAGTGCATGTAAATAGACAATTATTTAAGTACTTAAGCAGTTCATTGAACCCTTATAGTACCTAATATAAAAGCACAGAGGAAAGGGGATTGTTAGTAAAGTGGATCAAGACCCCATTACTAGCAATGTACCATATCAGGTTGACCTCCACGCGGTTCCCCTTGGAAACCATCGTGATAAATTCCTGGTGAATTTGTCACAATGGGCTAACTGACATGACCTCATGCTCATCTTATTATCCTCCACTGGTGCCCCGCCAGCGTAAACCGTTAGCGCAGGCGGATACGTCATTCCATTATCATCCATAAAAAAATATAAAAGCACAAGAATTACCGCCACGACAACGGCTGATTTTAAAGACTAATTTACACAAAGCGGAATAAAGAAATAGATAAGACTCCGGCAAAACGAAAACTCACTTCATGTCTGACGTTGGACGTGCTTTGTTTGAATTCGCGTTAGAAATAGGATTGCAGCGTGCAAATAAGACTTACTAGACCTATGTACTCGTACAGACTGGTGAGTATGTTGATTTATTTTGTTAGTCAAGTATGATTAAGATTTTTTTTATTGGGTTGTTTGGGCTATTGTCAGATGTTTGTAGCACCTGTAGCACTGCGATCTACATAAATCTATTGTGAGTCCCTTGTCCCTTTTTCAGAGTTAGCTACCTAGACCCGTCAGGGACAAGAATTGAAGGATATTCTTAGGAGCGATGGTTTTTATCTCCTCGGGCAAGAGTGTAAACTTTCCAAAGGAGATATTTCGATTATGCATGAGTGGGCTACACCACATAGGATGTGTAGCGGCGTTTCCTCTTCAGTTTGGTAGAACAGTTTGGTTTTACGCTGGCGGGGTATAAGGGTGGTGCTCATTAGGCAAATGATAGGTACGACATTTGAGTGTATACTGTCCCGTTTATTATAATAATTCCACACAGATAGGTATTAATAATAATAATAATCTCAAGACAATTCACACAGCGCCATCTAGACCCAAGTTAAGTTAGCTAAAGCTTGTGTTATGGGTACTAGACAACTGATACAAATACATAGATATATATTTTTCGTAAATACATACATATTATACATAGAAAAGAATAATCAATGCTTATATACTACTTACTAAGTACATCCTTACAGGGTACCAGTGGAGGATGATAAGATGAGCATGAAGTCGTGTCGGAAATTCACCAGGAATTTATCATGGTTTCCATAAAGGTCAACCTGACATGGCACATTGCTAGCAATGATGACATCAGTCCACATTACAACAGTCCCTTATCCCTCCGAAAACCGTAATGTGCCCGGCGGGTTACACAAAGCAAATCCTAGATTCGTACCTGTAATGCTATTTACACGAAGCAATCCGCCTACCCACTACGCTGTGGAGGTCTTCGAATTTAAATATAAGTACAAAAGCGGCCTTTTCGAAAACGTTGCTTACATTGTCGATGCTCATTTATTTCCTTTCCACCACCGGGGATGTTCAATCAACTTCAATTTCACTGCAATCTTCACACGTCTTTGAAATATTTTCATATTTTCGCGAAGTAACGAGAAATGAACGTGTTTACTAACACATGGTCGCTTTATTAGTATTTGTAGTTCTATTTATTTCTAAATTTAAGGAAAATATTTGTTACTTCTTTAGTTATCAAATTGACTACAGTAGGTACAGTTAACAGCAATTATGAATCTTATTAACATTATAAACTCTAAAGTCTGTGTGTTTTTTACTTTTTCTATCTATATATATATATATATAGCTGTACTGTTCGCAGTGAATTTAACTGTATTTTTCTAAAATATAAGTGGCCTAAGTTACTCCTTATTACATTAGCTACTTGCCAAAAAAAGTCCCGTCAAAATCAGTCCAGCCATTTCAGACAGACAGACAAAAATTGTAAAAAATGTTATTTTGGTGTATGTACCGTATTTATATTCATATGCATGTAGTAAAAAATGGTTATTGAAATTTATTTATAGATATAGATATAACATACAATAAATAAATACAAACTACAAAATAATGCAAGCAGCAAGTATCTAACATAAGTATGGATCCTTTACATTGTAGTGGATGTCTCATAGAGACATGATTCATCTCCGAATCGTTCCCCCATCTTCCACCACATCTCTGCACGCTATTTTTAGATCGCCAGTCCGCTGCAGACACTTGGTAACACGACGAGTAAGTATGGGGATTATCTGCACACTGTACGCGTTCCCAATTGAATCACAAGTGACTCACGCATTACTTTGATATGCCTGTACTAGTACATATACCGCGGCGGCACTCGTATTAAATACATACCACGTTACTCACTAAGAAAATGTTCTATAGATGAAAGAAATTTTAAAATCGGAAAACATTACATAAATCTACACTTAATAAAAAAAAAGTATCATGACGACAAGGATGACTGCCTCGGTGGTCTAGCGGTTTAGCACACCGCTTCACTTCCGATGGTAGCGGGTTCCATTCCTCGCACGGTGCAAACATTTATATTCATGAGTTGTTTGTATCTATCTGGTTGGTATGTATGTATTTATAAAAAAAAATCTAAGTATTTATACCAGTTGTCTAGTACTCATAACACAAGCTCTGCTTACCATGGGACTAGATGGCGCTGTGCTAATTATCCAGGATTATTTATTTATTATAATCATCTTTAAAATTTGAAATTGTTTAAAACTAATATAATAAATAATTTAATTGAATTATTTAACAAAATATATAAGAAAATGCAACGTATTTTTTATACAAAAGAGTGTCACAGGATAACGTGATGTCCGTAGTGCTGTTTACATATATACGGTTACCGTTCACCATCAGGTGGGTCATCACCTTGTTTGCCATTTCAATTTATGGCAGTGAACCTATAGCATAAGAGATCATGCCTCTCATGATCTTAGTCCTCCGCATGTGTTGCATCACGGATGTCACACGGTTCAAACTTTACATTAAACAAATGTTATGTAAAAAAGCCTATTATAGGATAGATGAATTTATAGATGAAAGCAATATATAGCAAGTATAAGTTTATTTGAGGACAACGTTATAATTTATTTTTCATACTGCTTTCTTGATATATGATAGCGTAGCGGCTTTTGTATTGATTGCCGCATGCATTCTCATGTAAAGTGCGAATACTGTAACTACCATATAGTAATTTTTGTAGCTGTGACGTGGTCGAGTGGAATGAGTAGTCATGCTCACTAAAATGTCCAGACATTGTGACGGTTCACCTATACCCATAAGTATATTATAAATATTTAGTTCAAAAATTGTATTAGATTTTAAAAACAATTCATTTTAGGACTTTAATTCGCTAACTAAACATTGATTTAATTTCTATAAACTAGATTATTTAAAAAAATAAAATAATTATAAATAGAAACATCATATGGTTTAATAAATAATATATATTAAATAATTTTACGTAAAAACAATACAAAAATAATATTAAATAAAAAATGTTTCAATCTTATTTCATAGAATTCATCAGCTCAAAACGATAGCTTTGATTTACGCACACTAATGTATATCATTATTAACACATACACATTGGTAAACAAAAATGTCTATAAATAGCCAATATGGGTGTTAGAAGGGATTAGTCGGGAGTGACCGTGAGGTGAGCAAGTGTTTAATTAATTATTTTATTAGTGGTTCCTGTCGAGCATCTCGGTAAGTGATTTAATTCTTTTACTTTAGATGAGACACTCTGAAATTTATTGAGAAGATAATATTTAGGATGTGTTGATCCAGCTAAATTTATAATTGCAAATAATAGGATTATTAAACTCGTTTAGATGTATGTTAAGTCGACTTATGGCCATAATCTAAGCCTTGTTTAAATGTTAGATATTAAAGTTATAATAAGATTGAGAGCTCTATGGTTTAGTGGCTTAATGTACGCTGTTTCCTGAAGTCGCGGGTTCGAGTTACATGCGTAGCGCATGTAAATTATTATGCAGACATACATGTGTATAATTTTGTTATTTTCTATTATTGAGTTATTGTGTGCATGTTAGTATTATAAAATCATTTTCTCTAGGTATTACATATGTTTATTTACTTTTTATAATTTGTGTGATTTTATTATTTTTATATTATTGTTTTATTTTGTGCATGTTAGTATTATAAAATTATTTTCTTTAGGTACTACATGTGTTTATTTCCTTTTCTATAAATTGTGTGTTTTACTATGTGCTTAAATCCTATGTAATTGTACATCATACAATGGGTAAAATATATATTAGAATAATTGAATCTTTACGTACGTTATAGTCTCTAGAAATTCGTGTATCGGTTTATATTAATTTATTTATTTCTTAGGCATATACGTTATACAGCGTTTGGTATTTTATTGTTAGATGTTAAGGAATTTCCTCATGTTAAAATCTTCAACGGTTATAGGTAATTTAATATTTACAATAAGAATTCGGATAATAGCAAATTTACTTTAAATAAATAAAAGTAATCTAATGGAGTTATAATAGAACTTTGTTGCACTTGTGTAGCTATTAATAATTCAATTACTTGCAAACGGTAAATATTTCCCTTACTAAATTCATCTATTAATTATTTATTTCAAATATTTTATTACTCACACTGAATAACTAGCTTTGTAGTATTCTTTGTTTGTGATAGTAATGCAAGGTTGCTATTTCAAATAGAGGGATACTGCCTGGTTGGGATTTAGTACTTAATCATACTACAATTATATACATTCTACAAAAGGTGTCGCATGGGGGAGTTCTTGATTACTGAAGGCTTCACTAGAAGGAGGAAAATACTTGTATCGATGATTGAACTATTGAAGTGACATTTTCCAAGAGTTTTTGATGATATATTATGATCCGTAAATCTCTATGGAGGCTTTAGTAAGGAAGTATAATTTTTGTAATAGTTGTGGAAGTTTTCATCAGGAGGAGAGAGAGGCTCAGATCGATGAATCTATGATGAAGTCACATGTTCCATCATTTGAGGAGAGATGGGTCAAAGCTCGCAATGAAGGTTTTAGACCACGATCCCTGTGGAAATTTCTACAACCAATAGGGACTTCAGTTTAGTTGATAACTATGTGGTTATCTAGGTCTCACACCCTGAACTTTACTATATGTGCGTTATATGTGTGGTGTATCAATATAGAGATATGTTGCTACCTTGGACATATGGTGTTATGTAGGTAAAGATTTAGGACACATATCACATTTATTATATAATACAAATTATTACACTGCACAAATATGTATATAATAGATGAATATTCCGTAATCAATATTATCTATATTAATCAGCTGAAGCAATAGCAATGCTGTTCAGTATGACTCCCTTATAGATATAGAGACGTATTATGCTTTCCGTAAATAGTGGAATTGCCTAATTATAATATATAGTTGTGAAAATTGTAGACATTGGGGGGATTTATTAGATGAGATCTGGGAGTTTACCAGAAGTAGTGAAGGTGAGTGTTAGTGCATTTTAAAAGGGTCCTTTAAACCTACACCCGTGTCACAAGTCTCGGGCACCACTTGTGGTTCTCTCCCTGAACCATCAGTGACCAGTATGAGGGCCTAAATCGTCATCATAATTAGTGGGTTTAATAAGCGTATACATATAAAAATATAATTACTAATTAAACCGGTATCTATTAATTCTTATTGGACTTTGGTTCTTTATTAATTAAGATATTTATTATTATTTTCCTTGTTCCAGTCAATTCAATAAAATAAAAGTTTATTTTAAGGTCCTTGGCCTTAATAACAAATACTAATTACTTTAGTGTATATGCTCAACTTAATCATATTAGGACTCTTAATCCTTTAATTTATATATACATATTATGTATATATGTTTATGTATACATAAATATAATCACTTCTATGGGCTTCGGTCCTCAATCTATATATACTTATGATTATCCATTTTATGGCTAATCATTTCATCAATTATCTTAGGCTTTGGCCTTTACATCTAAGGACTCCGGTCCTGTATCACATCGACTGTCCGCCTAGTGGATGTTCATACATCACTTTAATCCATGTCATAGACCTTTGACATTATTATCTATATTATTCTGATTATTTCACTATGTGATTAATCAAATCTTACTGATATATATTTGGACGTGCAGTCCTTCTATAAACTAAACATTATCTTCTGGTTGGTTCATCATGTGGATCATTCAGATATCTCTATTTAGATTTGGGACTTATAGTCCTCGCTTATAATATCTCACTAATATAATGATTACTTTGCTATGTAAGTAATCTTATTTAAATATAAACAATCATAACAGAGTCTAGCTCTGATTAACGAATACACAATCCTTATTTCCTAGAGTATTCTTGGTATTAAGGAAATTTATAAATTATACATGCTATGTTTGTAATATAGCAATTATCAACATTATATATTGGATTGACCAATATTGTGGTGTTGATGGCATCGGGCTATCATACCACTCTACTATTTATCGTACTGCAATTACGGGTGATCTCCAATGTCACATTATAGGGCTGAAAGGATACTGGGATCTATTAGTAAGTTCTGGCTTTTGAGTGACCTCCTAGTTTCTGTTACGACTCGTATCTTCAGTCTGATCTCCACTGTCACACTTGGGGCCGGGGTGTTCCCCATTAGGTGGGCTCTGTGACTGAGTGATGCTGGGATTTAGTTTCGAGGTCGGCAGTCTATTTGACGGTCTCTCTATCGCCTCATGGAACTGAAGGGGTCAATATCCATAAGTAAGCTTCTGTGTCGTGAGTGATCCTGAATTCAGTTCGATTTGCCTTTGGCAACTATATCTTTATTTATTTACTTGAAGCATCACAAGCTTGGTGAAGCCACTTGTAATGTTGATTTAATAATATAAACTAAACTTGTTTTGGTGCTGAGAATACTCATCCCATCTCACCTTCAAATGGTGTATATCGCAATCCTACTTTGCATATTCCATATTCAAGGGGGAAGGAACAAGTTAGTTGGTAAGTCTTCCACTTGAGGCTTGGCGTGTGGATGGAGCCAGTCTCCTCTGCCCCTTAGGGGGCCCTCTTAATTATTAAAACCATAATGATTTCACTTTAAATTATTTACTGTATAATTATTATTCATAACATATACTTTGTATCATAATTTGTATTATCGAGATATGAATTTATCTCGTAATTATTACTCCGTCATATACCAATCAAAGAATCTATAGTTACTACACATACACAACAGGTCCTCCGATACTAGACGATCACATATTATTATTTATATGGCCAAATGATTGAGTGTTCTCGTTTCTGATCTGTATATTTAAATAATTATTATATTATCCAATTAATTAGAAGAAGAGGTTAAAATATTATCCAAAAATTTTATTAGGGAAAGGGGCGATCGTTACAATTGGTGCCGTGACCAGGATACCAGGATACCAGGATATCAGGATACTAGGTGACCAGGATACCATCGTGACCAGGATACCATCGTGACTAGGATACCATCGTGACTAGGATACCATAGTGAAATGATAGCAGGTTATCAGGATATCAGGATTTCAGGATAGGGTTATGGTTAATTTTTATTACAATAGATCATTGAGAACACTTGATCACAATTGGCGTCTGTGACTGAGTGAATTGGTTTTAAAATATGATGAGAGTAGCAATAATATGTAATTTAAATGTAATTGTATTATGAAAATAAATTTACGAATAAATTAGGTAACTAGTGGAATATTAGGTTCGTTAAACTATTGAAAATTAACTGACTATTAAAAACTCAATTCTTTAAATATTATGTATCTAATTCTTAGTTGTCATTTTATTCCGAATTATTAAGAGGTAATCATGTAAAACTATATAATCTCGTTCTGTTAAAGTTGTAAGTCAACACAAAGTCATTTCAATTTATAAATTCAGCGGTACAACAGCCAAATCAATTACATATACTAGGAAGAATAAAAAATAACATAAATAAATATAAACATTGAATATAAATATACAACTAGTCATTGTGCTCTTTGTTCTATATAAAATACTTCGGAACAGTATTAGTTATGTGCCTGTTGATTGTTTAATTGCATCGTAATATAATTTGAATCCTTGTTATGTGGCCATCGAATAAACTAAGAACAGAGGTACTTTTGTTTATCACGTCTGTTATTGTTCTCAACTATAATCAAACAAAATATAATGTGTACCATTCTGTACCTTTTAGTTAGCACTTCGCAACATAATCTTTGATTGTTGTAGACAGTTGAACTTATTGTTAGACATTATACTGTTTATGAATTCATTGTTAAAAAGTATCGGATTAACTACGCGGCTATGTTAAATAAATAAACGCTAAACATAATAAACAGTTTCACTATAACAGTGGTCAATTGTATTACCGATCGGCTACTTATATAAATAATCA
Source organism: Achroia grisella (assembly GCF_030625045.1). NCBI lineage: Eukaryota > Metazoa > Arthropoda > Insecta > Lepidoptera > Pyralidae > Achroia > Achroia grisella. Next base: position 749,524 of record NW_026712653.1, on the reverse strand, counting down.
ACGCTAAGCATAATAAACAAAGTTTCATGATAACAGTGGTCAATTGTATTACCAATCAGCTACTTATACTCAATAATTAAATCTGTAATAAGTCATAATTAGTTCATGTTTAATCGACTTATCGCTTGCAGATCTTCACTGTCATGTGCCCGGTGAGATGGAACTTAGGTGTTAGGAATAAATTGTTCCTTTATTTCTCTCCATACAGTCCACTTACCTTATCTCTCAGTACTTCATGTTGGAAAGACTAATATGAACTTTCACGAAAAAGATTACCGAACCGATCATCTTCAAATTTTGTACACATGGAGATATTAGAATGAACATACACTTTCACGAGAAAGATTACTGAACCGATTATCATGACATTTTGTACACATGTAGATATTAGAATGAACATAGGAGGTTTTACTTATAAAGAAAAACTATTATTTTTATAAAATAAATAAATAAGATATCAACATTTTGCACCATCTAGCAGCTGTATTTTAAATTATTGGATTAATCAAACAAACTTCATTGCGTTCAAACAAGAAAAAAAAAAATGTATTATAACTATATTTAATATTATTGAATATACATATACAGGCATAGTTTATATGAATCATTTGTTTTATATCAATCTAATCTATAAATCATTTGTCTTCCTCCTCAATAGATATCAAGGTAGTTACGAAGGTATTCCGAATCTAATTGTTTAGCAACGAGGTTATTAATTCGATATTCGATAGAAATATTTTTTTATCAATTTGTAAGTTGCATTTATGTTGTAAAATGATAGTTGACAGTATCAATAGAATTGCTGACAGATGACGTCATTACATACGGAAATCGTTACTACTATATTTTATTGTTTTCAAAATTACTAAAGGTTTGGGGGTCGCTTATAAATTAAGACTGTTGGGGGGCGATAGAATAATTACAACAAATATACTATATGTGTCAAATTAGTTACTATGTTATTGTTTTCCGAAATTACTAAATGGTTGGGGTCGTTTATATATTAAAATGTTGGGGGTCGATAAAATAAATAATTTTATAATATATAAATGTAGTAAACTAGTTACTACGTTATAGTTTGGAGGGTCGTTTATAAATTAGAACCTGTCGGGGGTCGATAGAAATACTGACAACATAATTAATTATATATATAATAGTTGTTTCAAATTAATTATTATATCATTATTTTTCGAAATTACTAAAAGTTGGTCCTCGATAGAGAAACAATTATTACAAATTAATATTTATTTAAATAATCAGAGTTTAGTAATTATATTATCATATGTGTGTAGTAAGTAAACATGAGTTTAGGGGTTGATTAAAAATAGATTTAAAACTATTCAGGGTCGATAGAAATATTATTACAACATATGTATTATAAAATAGGTTGGGACAACTTGAATTTAGTTAGTAAGAGAAGAGACCTAACAAATTGAAATCTCCATAGGCATTGTAGTGCATAGCATAGAGAACAAAATGTGATTTGTCTAGTTTCAGATAGTCTAGATTATAATAGATTACCCAGCACATTTAAAATAATATAATCGTAAACTGTGCCAAAATAACTAATGATACAATGTTGTTTAGTTTATGTGTAAATATTAGGACGGTTGATAAATGGATATCTACAAAATTAAAAGAAACTGAAATTTTTGCATACAGAGGGAAAGGATAATATTAAGCAAGTCATACTATAATGAAATATTCCTAAACTAACTTTTCGTACTTTGGAATTAGTAGATTTATATTACATAAATGTTGTACTTGTTAGATTGTCAATAGTAACAAATTTCAATGCGTAGGAGAATATATAATAAATTATTACAGAGTAAATAGATATATATGGTCCTTTATCAAGTGGTATATTACTTATATAATATATTTTCTATATATGTATAAAAAGTTATGTTCGGTGATTCTTCTATTAAAGGTAAATAATTCTATTATTACATACAATATAGAAATGCATAAATTATATCAAAAGATTAGGAAAGACATATTTTGGTAATAAAACAAATTGTCAATTTAGATAATAGTGGGTGAACCTGATATAAAATTTCTGTAATTATCACTCTGGTGGAACTTCTTGATAATTAGGGGGTCGGCTGTGACGGTTCACCTATACCCATAAGTATATTATAAATATTTAGTTCAAAAATTGTATTAGATTTTAAAAACAATTCATTTTAGGACTTTAATTCGCTAACTAAACATTGATTTAATTTCTATAAACTAGATTATTTAAAAAAATAAAATAATTATAAATAGAAACATCATATGGTTTAATAAATAATATATATTAAATAATTTTACGTAAAAACAATACAAAAATAATATTAAATAAAAAATGTTTCAATCTTATTTCATAGAATTCATCAGCTCAAAACGATAGCTTTGATTTACGCACACTAATGTATATCATTATTAACACATACACATTGGTAAACAAAAATGTCTATAAATAGCCAATATGGGTGTTAGAAGGGATTAGTCGGGAGTGACCGTGAGGTGAGCAAGTGTTTAATTAATTATTTTATTAGTGGTTCCTGTCGAGCATCTCGGTAAGTGATTTAATTCTTTTACTTTAGATGAGACACTCTGAAATTTATTGAGAAGATAATATTTAGGATGTGTTGATCCAGCTAAATTTATAATTGCAAATAATAGGATTATTAAACTCGTTTAGATGTATGTTAAGTCGACTTATGGCCATAATCTAAGCCTTGTTTAAATGTTAGATATTAAAGTTATAATAAGATTGAGAGCTCTATGGTTTAGTGGCTTAATGTACGCTGTTTCCTGAAGTCGCGGGTTCGAGTTACATGCGTAGCGCATGTAAATTATTATGCAGACATACATGTGTATAATTTTGTTATTTTCTATTATTGAGTTATTGTGTGCATGTTAGTATTATAAAATCATTTTCTCTAGGTATTACATATGTTTATTTACTTTTTATAATTTGTGTGATTTTATTATTTTTATATTATTGTTTTATTTTGTGCATGTTAGTATTATAAAATTATTTTCTTTAGGTTCTACATGTGTTTATTTCCTTTTCTATAAATTGTGTGTTTTACTATGTGCTTAAATCCTATGTAATTGTACATCATACAATGGGTAAAATATATATTAGAATAATTGAATCTTTACGTACGTTATAGTCTCTAGAAATTCGTGTATCGGTTTATATTAATTTATTTATTTCTTAGGCATATACGTTATACAGCGTTTGGTACTTTATTGTTAGATGTTAAGGAATTTCCTCATGTTAAAATCTTCAACGGTTATAGGTAATTTAATATTTACAATAAGAATTCGGATAATAGCAAATTTACTTTAAATAAATAAAAGTAATCTAATGGAGTTATAATAGAACTTTGTTGCACTTGTGTAGCTATTAATAATTCAATTACTTGCAAACGGTAAATATTTCCCTTACTAAATTCATCTATTAATTATTTATTTCAAATATTTTATTACTCACACTGAATAACTAGCTTTGTAGTATTCTTTGTTTGTGATAGTAATGCAAGGTTGCTATTTCAAATAGAGGGATACTGCCTGGTTGGGATTTAGTACTTAATCATACTACAATTATATACATTCTACAAAAGGTGTCGCATGGGGGAGTTCTTGATTACTGAAGGCTTCACTAGAAGGAGGAAAATACTTGTATCGATGATTGAACTATTGAAGTGACATTTTCCAAGAGTTTTTGATGATATATTATGATCCGTAAATCTCTATGGAGGCTTTAGTAAGGAAGTATAATTTTTGTAATAGTTGTGGAAGTTTTCATCAGGAGGAGAGAGAGGCTCAGATCGATGAATCTATGATGAAGTCACATGTTCCATCATTTGAGGAGAGATGGGTCAAAGCTCGCAATGAAGGTTTTAGACCACGATCCCTGTGGAAATTTCTACAACCAATAGGGACTTCAGTTTAGTTGATAACTATGTGGTTATCTAGGTCTCACACCCTGAACTTTACTATATGTGCGTTATATGTGTGGTGTATCAATATAGAGATATGTTGCTACCTTGGACATATGGTGTTATGTAGGTAAAGATTTAGGACACATATCACATTTATTATATAATACAAATTATTACACTGCACAAATATGTATATAATAGATGAATATTCCGTAATCAATATTATCTATATTAATCAGCTGAAGCAATAGCAATGCTGTTCAGTATGACTCCCTTATAGATATAGAGACGTATTATGCTTTCCGTAAATAGTGGAATTGCCTAATTATAATATATAGTTGTGAAAATTGTAGACATTGGGGGGATTTATTAGATGAGATCTGGGAGTTTACCAGAAGTAGTGAAGGTGAGTGTTAGTGCATTTTAAAAGGGTCCTTTAAACCTACACCCGTGTCACAAGTCTCGGGCACCACTTGTGGTTCTCTCCCTGAACCATCAGTGGCCAGTATGAGGGCCTAAATCGTCATCATAATTAGTGGGTTTAATAAGCGTATACATATAAAAATATAATTACTAATTAAACCGGTATCTATTAATTCTTATTGGACTTTGGTTCTTTATTAATTAAGATATTTATTATTATTTTCCTTGTTCCAGTCAATTCAATAAAATAAAAGTTTATTTTAAGGTCCTTGGCCTTAATAACAAATACTAATTACTTTAGTGTATATGCTCAACTTAATCATATTAGGACTCTTAATCCTTTAATTTATATATACATATTATGTATATATGTTTATGTATACATAAATATAATCACTTCTATGGGCTTCGGTCCTCAATCTATATATACTTATGATTATCCATTTTATGGCTAATCATTTCATCAATTATCTTAGGCTTTGGCCTTTACATCTAAGGACTCCGGTCCTGTATCACATCGACTGTCCGCCTAGTGGATGTTCATACATCACTTTAATCCATGTCATAGACCTTTGACATTATTATCTATATTATTCTGATTATTTCACTATGTGATTAATCAAATCTTACTGATATATATTTGGACGTGCAGTCCTTCTATAAACTAAACATTATCTTCTGGTTGGTTCATCATGTGGATCATTCAGATATCTCTATTTAGATTTGGGACTTATAGTCCTCGCTTATAATATCTCACTAATATAATGATTACTTTGCTATGTAAGTAATCTTATTTAAATATAAACAATCATAACAGAGTCTAGCTCTGATTAACGAATACACAATCCTTATTTCCTAGAGTATTCTTGGTATTAAGGAAATTTATAAATTATACATGCTATGTTTGTAATATAGCAATTATCAACATTATATATTGGATTGACCAATATTGTGGTGTTGATGGCATCGGGCTATCATACCACTCTACTATTTATCGTACTGCAATTACGGGTGATCTCCAATGTCACATTATAGGGCTGAAAGGATACTGGGATCTATTAGTAAGTTCTGGCTTTTGAGTGACCTCCTAGTTTCTGTTACGACTCGTATCTTCAGTCTGATCTCCACTGTCACATTGGGGCCGGGGTGTTCCCCATTAGGTGGGCTCTGTGACTGAGTGATGCTGGGATTTAGTTTCGAGGTCGGCAGTCTATTTGACGGTCTCTCTATCGCCTCATGGAACTGAAGGGGTCAATATCCATAAGTAAGCTTCTGTGTCGTGAGTGATCCTGAATTCAGTTCGATTTGCCTTTGGCAACTATATCTTTATTTATTTACTTGAAGCATCACAAGCTTGGTGAAGCCACTTGTAATGTTGATTTAATAATATAAACTAAACTTGTTTTGGTGCTGAGAATACTCATCCCATCTCACCTTCAAATGGTGTATATCGCAATCCTACTTTGCATATTCCATATTCAAGGGGGAAGGAACAAGTTAGTTGGTAAGTCTTCCACTTGAGGCTTGGCGTGTGGATGGAGCCAGTCTCCTCTGCCCCTTAGGGGGCCCTATTAATTATTAAAACCATAATGATTTCACTTTAAATTATTTACTGTATAATTATTATTCATAACATATACTTTGTATCATAATTTGTATTATCGAGATATGAATTTATCTCGTAATTATTACTCCGTCATATACCAATCAAAGAATCTATAGTTACTACACATACACAACAGGTCCTCCGATACTAGACGATCACATATTATTATTTATATGGCCAAATGATTGAGTGTTCTCGTTTCTGATCTGTATATTTAAATAATTATTATATTATCCAATTAATTAGAAGAAGAGGTTAAAATATTATCCAAAAATTTTATTAGGGAAAGGGGCGATCGTTACAACATGTGGCGGCGTGGTGGGCCGGGTCATTGGGCTCCCTAAAATATGGTCGAGCGCAGTGATGGCTGGCTCATCCGTCATACTCGTGAACGAGTGCTGCTTGTAGGGACTGGTCTGCTCTTATCACTACGACTGATTTAATCTTATTGTGTTTTTATATTTGAGCCTAAATAAATTAGTGCTGGCTGGTAGTTTGTATTCACACGTTTCGACTTGTAAAATGTGAACTTACAAGGATTGTTTAAAAGAGCAACACACAAGTTTCTTGCTTATTCTTCTTGTGATGAGACAGCTTTCCGAATAAGCGGTAGATTTAAAAAAAAATGTTGACTATTCAAAAGTGCTTAAATTAAGTTTATTTGAATAAATGATTTTCTATTCTATTCTATTCACATGATAACGTGATGTCCGTGACATGTATTTAGGCGACGATTACCGTTCACCATCAGATGGGTCATCACCTTGTTTGCCAATTCAATTTATGGCAGTGAACCTACAGCGTAAGAGATCATGCCTCTCATGATCTTAGTCCGCTGCATGTGTTGCATCACGGATATCACATGATAACGTGATGTTCGTGACATGTATTTAGGCGACGGTTAGTGTTCACCATCAAGTGGGTCATCACCTTGTTTGCCAATTCAATAAGGCAATGAAACTATAACATAAGAGATCATGCCTCTCATGATCTTAGTCCTCAGCATGTGTTGCATCACGGATGTCACATGATAACGTGATGTCCGTAGTGCTAGTAATATCGTTTACCATCAGGAGGGCCGATGTTGCGCAATTTTTATACCTTTATTATTATCTATGGTTTTTATATTATATTGTTTTTATATGACATAAGTCATTATTACACAATATTTTACGACTATACCGGTACCTTACCTTACCGTACCTTTGCTCGTCGTCTTGATCTGTATCCTCCACATTATGGTCCTTCGAGCCGGATTTACCGTTCCAATTGCATAAACAAAACAACTAAGTATTTCAATGTCAAGAATTCAAAGACAGTGTTTTCGTGCTGAAATGACGCTGAAACGCGCAGCTTTCCTGAATCGCTACAAACAGACGGCGCCACAAACACACGTCAATATATTATTTTTGAAGTGTCGCCATTGTTTTTCGTTTATTTCCACCCGGGCCCACAAATTATCGCGGACTGCTGTTTACAGTTCGTCAAAGTATTACGTCAAAGTATTGAAACGGGAAGTTTTGGCGCCGGCGCATACGGTTTGTTTATTTATGTTGCGATTACAGATTTTTTTTATAATGGCTCTAGCAGATTATGTTTGTATCTATTGTGGTGGTTATCTCACTCAAACCAGATGGCGTTGTAGTCGCTGAAATCTGCTTTAGTGGGGCACACTAGCGAACGGTTGCCGTTGACGGTAACACATCAGTTTCGACTGGTGGTCAATTTACACTGCCTATATAGATATTCAGATCTTAAAAAGCATTAACAGCGTTGTGGTTTATACTTTACAAAAAATATTACCTACTTTAATAAGTCGGTAATATTTTTTCATAAATAATGAAGTACCCTATGTAAAGATTATTACAAATATTGTAAACAACGCCATCTAGTATTTAGAGACCAACCTACTACACTGACTTCGGTCTGTAAATACGGAGGTCGGTAGTTGAATAATCCTCTTTCGTTGGATGAGCCGCGGCATTCAGTCGATGACCGCAGAGCGTGCTGGTTGTGTTTCGGATACTAAAGTGAATTGTATTAGAAATGGGTTTATCCCGGTCTTAGTTGGGCCTGGAGGGAAACCTGCAAGTAGTGAAGGTAAGTATTAATGCATTCTAAAATGGCCTTTTAAACCTACACCCGTGTCACAAGTCACGGGCGCTACTTGGGGTTTCCCTTGCGGTAGCCGGTTTCAAAGTCTAAGTCGTCATGATAATAAGTGCTTCTTAGAAGTAGTATTCTAAATAATTTCTTATCATGTTATTTCTAATTACTTCTCTATTCTGTGGTCGATACCTAATCGCAAATTAGTAGTATGTAATTTCTAAATAAATCTGCTTAATGGACGATCTAATAATGTAAATAAACATGGTCTTCTACTGACCATGAGACGGTATTAAGATATTTGCATTATGTAATGTTGGAATGCGAATATATTTAGCAAATCCGAGGAGTATGCGACATTCTGTTATATAATACTGTTTATATATAAATGTCTTTAGCGAGTTACGTGGATACATAAATACTATAGAAGCGTAATATTGTGAGTAGGCAAATAGAGCAGAATCCACATATTGAAGTCGCAAATATGTGTGTGATGTATACGCAACATAAGCGCATGTGTCAGTTACAAGATTTGTGAGATATAATGTAATTGCATCTACTATCAACTACTACTGAGAGGATTTTATTTATTTATTCATCTAAAATATTATGAACTGTATAGGATAACATACAATGTCTAGACAATCGCAACTTAAACAGTAAGTCAGCAAGCCATGCAATAGATCAACTGAATTCTTTATAGTCATTCAATTCAATAAAACTGTCCTCAATTTAGTTTTAAACAATGTAATGTGTGTATTATAAATAGCTATTAAATAAATTCGAGAAGGTCTTTGATATAAAGTTCATAACTTTGAAACTGCAACTGGTTCCTACTTAATGATAAAACTTTAAACTTCAATCTGTATATTAAATCAACTGCAACTGGTTTATACTTAATCACAGAAATTTAAATTTCAATGTGTTTAAGAAACGTCTAAATATATATAACTCAAAGGTGACTGACATAGTGATCTATCAACGCACAGCCCAAACCACTGGACGGATCGGGCTGAAATTTGGCATGCAGGTAGATGTTATGACGTAGGCATGATTTTGATTAATTCTACCTCCAAGGGGATAAAATAGGGGATGAAAGTTAGTATGAAACTGTCAATTTTAAACCGATCGGGCTGAGACTTTGCATCCATAAAGCTACTATGACGTAGGCATCCCCTGAGAAAGGATATTGATAAATTCCACCCCTAAGACCTAGTTACAAAATAAATTAGTAGATACTCTTGTCTCACTGAACGTCAAAATTACTGTAACTAAATTAGTTATAAAAAAGTTAGAGAAGGACTTATAGTAACTTGCACTACGGAACTGGAGTTCTCGTTTCAAGTCTAATTAAGTAAAAATTTTGCCTCGGAAACTTTTCGACTTGATTTTCGTCCAAAATTATTTTTTAACTGAAGCATTAATTTTGCTTTGACACTATAATTAGAAAAACATAAAATAGTTTGAGTGTCAGGACAGCAATTTTAGAAAGAAATATATATATATTCGTTACGTTGAAATGTAAACATAAATTTCTTTCTAAAAGTTCATTCATAAAAAAAATTCTATCCATATAACAAATTACTACGAAAAAAAAGACAATAAAAAAAAGAATGGACACGAATCCGCTCAGCGTTATCAGAATGTATTGAAACATTCAACAGTACCGATGTGTACATAGCAACAAAGAACCATAAACGTAGAGAATTGATAAAACAATAAATTAGAATTAAAGAAAAAACAAAATAAAAAACATATAAAAAAAAAATACGAACACAGTTTCGCTCAGCGTTATCGCAATCCCATGGGAACAGGCAGCTGGTGTCCTTTTTTTTTCGGACTACTCTAATGCTGTTGGCCGCAGCTGGCCTTTACAGCTTCACCGGACGATAGTGGGTGGGTGCAGATGGTACTCCGCACCCGTGGGAGGACTTATGGAGCGGCTGAAGGCCAACTCCCGCCTAACGGATACGACTTTAGTCTGAGGGCACTAGTGGTTCGAATCTTGGCTCAGGCCGTCGTAATTTCGATCCCCGTTTGAATTCGACGAGGGATCGATTGGAGGGGAGCTGGTTTCCAGCGGTGTGAGTGTACAAAGTGATACGGGACCAGCCGAATATTTCTGTTCATCTGTAAGTCTGGCTACATCTATACATACATACATATAAATAAAATTGGAGTGTCTGTTTGTAATATTGTAATAACTATTTTCTACTACATGCATATAAATATAAATACGGTACATGCATCAAAATAACATTTTTACAATTCTTGTCTGTCTATCTGTCGGTCCGTTTGTTCCGGCTAATCTCTGAAACGGCTGGACCGAATTTGACGGGACTTTTTTTGGCAGATAGATGATGGACTAAACAGTAAGTTAGGCTACTTTTATTTTAGAAAAATAAAGTTATATTCGCGGGCACAGCTAGTGGTACATAACAGATTTATCACATCTAAACAACAAACGATGTCGTGATCCATCATGTTCACGCCATATTCACACACAATGTGGAAAATGCGCAGTTAGTGATTTGATAACAAACATTTGATCATTCTCTAGTCATTCGTCAATATGTGATTACCGAATTTGCTGTCCTTGAACCGTTTTGATAGCGACGTGTCATTCCCTATAGAACTTATATGTATACCTAGCGTATGTATAACGTCCGCGTGGAATTTATCTTTACTTTTCTAAAATGAAAGTAGCCTAAGTTACTCCTCATTACATCAGCTACCTGCCAAAAAAAGTCACGTCAAAATCGGTCCAGCCATTTCAGAGATTAGCCAGAACACACACAGACAGACAAAAATTGTAGAAAATGTTATTTTGGTGTATGTTCCATATTTATATTCATATGCATATGAATATAAAAAAGCATATGTAGTAAAAAAGCGGTTATTTCAATATTACAAACAGACACTCCAATTTTATTTATATGTATGGATTACGACCGATTGTTTCTCTATTTGACGCAATGTACAGTACAGACATAGGTATTACATCAGCCCTGTATTTTCATCTTGATTTATAACAACATCATAATACGAAAAAAAAATTGTCACACATAAGAAACAATAAGCTTCCATTTGTTTGACAGCCTCGGTGGTATAGCCGTTCAGCCCGTTTTACATCAGATGCTCGCGGGTTCGATTCCTCGCACGTACAAACATATCCTTTATTCCTGATCCAATCTATTTAGGAAAAATGTTATTAAGACCCGTTGAGTCGTTTAATTGTGACAGAAAGACAGACACACTTTAACACTTATAATATTTAGTATGGGTGACTACAAATGTTTGTATTCTGCGGGGAATCCAACCCACGACTTGTCAAAATATGATTATTATTACATTCCAACGACGTACATACATACATGAGATAGTATAATCAGATAAGATTACAATCGCATTATCTCTCAAGACAACTAACTCATGCATAATATAAATTTTCTATCACACAAACACATAAACAATCCAAATACATAGGGACGACGATCTCGGTGGTTTAGTGGTTTAGAATACCGCCTTACTTCCGATGGTCACGGGTTCGATTCCTAGCAAAACATTACAAACATTTATGTTCATGAGTACAATTGTTTGTATTGGTCTGGGTAATTTCTATGTATGTTAAGCATGTCATCATCATCTGCTTCATCCTTATCCCATTTATTTGGGGTCGGCGTAATATGTTTTTCGCTTCCATTCATCCCTGTTCGCAGTCATCGCGTTATTTACTTCCTTTCTTACCATATCATCTTTCACACAGTCCATCCATCTCTTTTTTGGCCTTCCTCTGCCCTTATAACCATCCACATTCATTTGTAACATCTTTGTGTTAAGCATGTATTAAAAAAAAATCACTTAATACATAAGTATATTATTACCTTTATATATATATTCTTCCATTCTATTCATGCGCCACCACTTTTGTTGTATTTTCTCTACCTAAAGGTTGTCTGGAAGAGATTGCTTCTAGCGATAACACCGCCTTTTGTACTTCCATATCTCTTTTCTGTATAATTCTTATGTATTAATTCTATTGGTGCAATAAAGAGTTTATAAATAAATAAATAAGTATATTTTTTTACTAGACAACTGATAAGTTGTCTAGTACCCATAACACAAGCACTGCTTTATCTGGACTATACGTCTCTGTATGAATAGTCTATATTTCGCCATAGTCGTAGAATATTGACGGATCTGACTATTAATTTAATAGTCAGACTATAACGATTTATTATTAACAATATTATTGATACTAACGACGTCACTAATATATTTATATACTAGCTGTGCCCGCGGTTTCACCCGTTAAATTTCAATAAAAAATATAGCCTATATGTTATTCTGATTCATTCATATATTACAGTAAAGTTTCATCAAAATGCGTTCAATAATTTTTGCGTGAAAGAGTAACAACAAACTTACAAACTTTCGCATTTATAATATTAATATTAATAATTTGGGATTTATAATACCATTTTTTAAAAATTTTGAAGATTTTATAAAGATATCTTTTTAAAATCAAAAAAATTAAAAAGCAAGGGCAAAATTAAGTTAGATTTCGTTTCAAAATCTACGCCGATTTATACAAAATCGTACAAAATCTGACGATTAACTCAGGACTGACTTGTACTTAGATGGTACAAAAGTCCCTAAATTTAAAAAGAAATAAAAAAATAAAAAAACTAATCAGTAACAGATAGTAGCAATGAATTTCTAAAAAAGACAGAAATAATGAAGACAGACCAATTCTTTTGGGATTCCTGTTACCTTTTTTTCGTTTGTTGTTTATATTGTATTTTTTACATTGCACTGAATAAAATATTTTTCTTTCTTTCTTTCTTTCTTTCTTTCTTTCTTTCTTTCTTTCTTGCTTCCTTTCTTTCTTTCTTTCTTAAAAAGTTGTTATGTTAGACACTAACTCATCAATTAACGGACCCTACCCTACCTTAGGTCTGTTCCGTCACGAAACTTGTAACTAATTTAAGAATCGACGTGCCTTAATGACCCAATTCGATGTAATCAGCAGTTTACGGTTTAATAACTGTTTACGAGCGCGTCCGCGGGTTCCAAATAGGTTAATTTATTTTCGGGGGGAACAGGTATTTATATTACACTAGTTGACCTGCGTAATATTAAATCACACTTTGTCTCAAAACGTTAAAAAGGTGTTACTTATAAATGTATTAGAACCTCATTTTGCTATATTATGTAACTTTTAAAAAAAGAACACAGAACACTAACTAAATTGTCATTCTGAGCTAATTCATTGGAGGGAAAATACAAGATCCTTTACATGAGTACAAAATATTTGTTTTATTTACAAAAGAACAAAAGGATAGTACAAACACACTTAGTTGGTATTTATGTGTTATTTTGATATATAAGCTATATTAGTGTAAAGTCTCATGAAAATCCGTTTAGTGGTTTTTGAATGAAAGAGTAACAAAAACACAAACTTTTGCGTTTATAATATTACTAAGATTTTACAATAGATGATGATGTAATGGTCCAGCCGCCAGCGCTAACGGTTTACGCTGCCTTAAAAAGTTGTTATATTAGAGGACTAACTCAAATTAACGGACCCTACCCTACCTTAGGTCTGTTCCGTCAAAACTTCAAAAATTTAACATGATTTCCTTAATGAACCGCGATGTAATCAGCAGTTTACGGTTTAATAACTGTTTACATAACCGTCATCTTTAGGTTATATATCACTCGGGGGGAACCGTGATTTATATTAACTAATTAAATTGTATAACATCACACTTAGTTTGTATTTATGTGTTATTTTGATATATAAGCTACATATATTAGTGTAAAGTTTCATGAAAATCCGTTTAGTGGTTTTTGAATGAAAGAGTAACAAAAACACAAACTTTCGCGTTTATACATAATATTACTAAGATTAAGATTTTACAATAGATGATAATGTAATGGTCCAGCCGCCAGCGCTAACGGTTTACGCTGCCAGGGCACCAGTGGAGGATAACAAAATGAGTGAGGTCAGGTCAGTTAGCCCATCGTGAATCGTACCAAAAATATAACATGCTGGTTTCCAGGATGAACCGCGTGGAGGTCAACCTGACATACCTACATAACTGACATATTTGTTTATAACGGTCGTAATGGTAAAATTAAAAAATATTAAGTTAATGGTAATAGATTTTTTTATATAAAATATGTCTATTCTGTTATAAATAAACATTAATTTCGTTTTATTTAATTTAATTTCAATAAACGTGACAGCTTTACAGTCAAGTATTTACATTTAAAAATAATACACATATACTTTCCATATACCACACAAATCACTTGAATATAGTACAACAGATAACTGTGACGACACATTCGTTACACTGTATCTCCTTATCATTAGAATAGGCGTACAAACAAATAGATGCCTTTACACGTACTGCCTTTCACGCGCGAATCGCCTTACACGCAGAAAAGTCTGTGCGTGTAAATGTAGACAGAGAACGAGAAAGACCGCGCGCGCTAACAGTGAGCGCATTCCGGCGTTCTCCAATGCCTTTACACGTACGGCCTTTCACGCGCGAATCGCCTTACACGCAGAAGAGTCTGTGCGTGTAAATGTAGACATAGAGAACGAGAAAGACCGCGCGCGCCAACAGTGAACACATTCCGGCGTTCTCCAATCGTACGTCACGTACGGCCTTTCACGCGCGAATCGCCTTACACGCAGAAAAGTCTGTGCATGTAAATCAGGGATGTTATGGATATGAAATTTCGGATACGGATAGGTTTCGGATATAGGAATGTTTATTATACCGGATACGGATACGGATGCGGATATGAAATTATTTCGGATTATCCGTTACTTTCGGATAATTTCGATTACGGATATATTTTTTTAAGGAATTTCAAAAGTAAAATACAAATAACTAATAATATGGTTACATAACGTGTCTCAATTAGGCTCCGCCCCTCTCCGATATTTTTTTATTTTATTACCGGCTTTTATTTTGGATTCGGTTACGGTTACGGATATTTTTTTATATCAGATATCCGATAGTTTCGGTTACGATTACGGATCTCCTTAACATCCATGATGTGATATATATCAGTTATTGATAATTTATAAATCTTAAATGTGTCTTTTGTTAAATCTTTGTTAAATAAAATGATAATAATCTATACATATAAATGAAATTGGAGTGTCCGTTTGTAATATTGAAATAACCGTTTTTTACTACATGCATATGAATACAAACACGGTACGTACACCAAAATAACATTTTTTACAATTTTTGTTTGTCTGTCTGTTTGTTCCGGCTAATCTCTGAAATGGCTGGACCGATTTTTACGGGACTTTTTTTGGCAGGTAGCTGATGTAATAAGAAGAACTTGGTTTGTTTTTATTTTAGAAAAATAAAGTTAATTTCCACGCGGACGAAGTCGCGAGAATAGCTAGTAAAATAATAAAATGCAATCACTCGCGATTGCGCGCGATGACTTTCCCGCGCTAAATCGCGCGCGCTGCTGATCGCGCGTGAAAGAACGCGACGTGTAAAGGCATCTATTATCATAGAGTTGACACACGCCACTGATAAGCAGTTATTTGACCAATAAATGCTAATTGATTAATTAATTAGGTGAGACCTTTGTGCGGCTGCGTCATTGGCACGCCCGATACCACTTAACCGACTTTAAAAAACGGCAACTTAACCGGGTTTGGATAAGCGGACCGAATTTCTTAATATATATATAGTATGAAGAACATCGGCTGCTTCTTATAAAATATTGACGAAGTGCAGAAGTTATTACCTCGGTGGTCTAGCGGTCTAGCACACCGCCTTACTTCCGATGGTCGCGGGTTCGATTCCTCGCACGGCACAAACATTTGTATTCATGAGTATGATTGTTTGTATCGGTCTGGGTATTTTCTATGTATACTATTATCTATTGTATCTACGAAAAAAAAAACATATCTATGTATTTGTATCAGTTGTCTAGTACCCATAAGACAAGAATTAGACTTTGGGTCTAGATGGCGCCATGTGAATTGTCCTGAGATTATTTATTTATTTATGATGGTATACATATATGTACGACATATAAACATTTTTTATAACCCGAATGCTTGCAATGATGGCTGGCTCATCCGTGTAATATTGTGTATATTTACAATATTACTATTTCATTTAAATTCAAATTTACTCAGCTCGTATTTTTTTTAATGTTGTACATATGTACAACATTAAAAAAAATACGAGCTGAGTTTCTTGTCAGTTCTTCTCATCTCGAAATCATTCTGAACTAACGGTAGATTTGACATATCATAAGAGTCTGTAATAGACCTACATAAATAAAGATATTTTGAATTTGAATTTGAAAGATTTCTTTGAGGATCAACAATCTCTTTTTAAGGCAATTCATTGATTCATATAATATCTATCAAAGAAAACATACAGACTATAAGAATGTTACATACAGGAATAAATCAATAGCAGAAAAGATTACTCAAGTCAACGCCATTAATATCGTTAATTCTGCTGTGTATAATTCCAACTTAATTTCTACATTCACGCTTTTGTCTAAGTCTAAATCCGCCTTTACACGCTGGACATGTATGCACAGTTGTTATATATTGTAAATCTAGTGACAGGTGTTCGTTAGTCTATCGTGTTGCTACGACGTAACTCCATCGATCAAATATTTGCATATATTTTCGTATTGATTGCAATACCGTCAAATATTACATCATAAGTGTAGTACAAATAAAAAAATCTTTACATTACTAATAGATATTTCCTGGTCAATAGTATGGCCCACAACCTATGTGACCAATTTCTTCACGGTTGAAAACTTCTATAATGGTTAAAGTAGTTGTATATGATTGACGAATTTAGACTCTGGGTCGCGGACTATTATAAAAAGTATCTTATATGCAACTATGACCTACGTGTAAACATTTTAGTTGGCCTGTACTTGTGAGATATTTTTGAAAAATAGGAGTAAATCATAAGTAACTAATAATAATAATAAAAGCCTTTATTTACTGTTAACATTACATTACAAATTTACAGCAGTAACTGCAGTCCTGTTAGCCTACAATTTTTTTTCCACACCTGAATGTCTACAGTCTGTCATGTGACATAGGCCTCCTACAAGTTATTAGGTTAATTTTGTCTCTTAGCTTAACACCGATAACACTTCTTTCTATTGAGTTTTGACATACTCTTAGTCTCTGCATATGTTTTTCTGTAGTACTCCAAGATTGGCACCCATATGTTAGACAGTTTTAAGTGAAGTGATAAAAAAAATAAATAAAGACATACCGTTGAAAGAAATCATAAGTAACTAAATAGGAGTAAATCAGTCCTAATGATTAGAGAAGTCGATGAGTATATTTTAGGAAGCTGTATGACTCAATGATATATTATTATCATTACATAGTATAAAACAAAGTCGCCGTCGCTGTCTGTCCGTCCCCATGTATGCTTATATCTTTAAAACTACGCAACGAATTTTGAAGCGGTTTTTTTTAAATAGATAGAGTGATTTTAGACGAAGGTTTATATGTATAATACATGTACACAAGGGCAAAGCCAGGGCGAGTAGTTAGTAATACATAATAGAGTAACAGTATATATAGTATAATAGAGTAAGTAATAATAAGTTATATTATCATAAAAAACCGATCGCAAATATATAGTGATACCTATAATTAAGAATAAATCTGGTGATGTATCAAATAAAAACAACTACAGACCCATCTCTCTAGCCACAGTTATCTCGAAGGTATTTGACGGCATGCTTAACTCTAGGTTGACTCAACATATAAAAATACATGACAATCAATTTGGCTTTCAAAAGGGATTGTCAACTGAAAATGCAGTGTTGTGTGTGAAGCATGCCGTCCGATATTATACTAATCGGAAAACGCCAGTCCATGCATGCTTTCTAGACCTGTCAAGAGCATTTGATCTGGTTTCTTATGATATTTTGTGGAAAAAGCTTGAGGAAATTAATTTGACACCAGATCTCATAAATATCCACAAATACTGGTATGCTAATCAGGCCAACAGCGTCCGATGGGCGGGTACCATGTCACAGTCATACAGATTGGAGTGTGGCGTGAGGCAAGGGGGGTTGTCGTCGCCGATACTTTTCAATCTGTATATTAATGAACTGATAGTTGCATTGGGTAGCACTCATGTCGGCTGTCATATAGACGTTGTAAATGTAAATAATATAAGTTATGCGGACGACATGGTGCTTCTGAGTGCGTCAGTATGTGGACTTAGAAGACTCATGGCTATCTGTGAGTCATATGCGCGTCG
This sequence comes from Achroia grisella, assembly GCF_030625045.1. NCBI lineage: Eukaryota > Metazoa > Arthropoda > Insecta > Lepidoptera > Pyralidae > Achroia > Achroia grisella. The sequence goes on along the minus strand of NW_026712653.1, from coordinate 731,141 downwards.
GCACGGTCTGGTTTATAATGCAATAAAAAGTAAAGTCGTGGTCTTCGAGGCCAGAGGCAATAATACAGATGTTTTTCCCGAAGTCAAACTCAATGGCATAGCGCTGGAAAGGGTGTATAAATTTAAATACTTGGGACATCTGTTGAACTCTGACCTTAGAGATGACGATGATATTGAACGAGAAAGGAGAGCGCTGGCGGTGAGGGCGAATATGATAGCGCACAGATTTGCGCGGTGCTCTAGGGATGTCAAGATCACTCTGTTTAGATCATTTTGTACATCCTTTTACACTTGCAATCTGTGGGCTGCATACACCCGAAAGTCCTACAGCGGGCTTCGCGTTCAGTATAACAACGCATTCAGGGTGTTGATGGGGCTGTCGCGATGCTGCAGTGCATCAGGGATGTTCGCGGAGTACCGTGTGGATTGTTTTTATGCTACAATGCGGAAAAGATGCGCATCCCTGGTGCGGAGGGTACGTGCCAGTACCAACAGCATCCTGAGCATGATTGCGGGGAGGCTGGACTGTGCATATATTAATCACTGCTGTACTATTTCTAATGGAATGGTACAGCGGTGATTTTTATACTGATTTATATGTGAATGTATTTTAATTTATATTTTAACTTAATTTAATATTAATTTTTGATATTATTTGTATTATTATTATTTTTGTGTGTGTATTTTGTGTCTGTAGTCTGTACGTACTAACATTAATTATAAGAAATCTGTAATACTAACAAAGTGGGCAATTAAGCCTGATAATAAATACATTATAATAATTATAATAAAAATATCGTTTGATTACATACATTAGGCATATTGATTAAAAAACCAAACGACTGAACCGATATTAATAAAATTTCTTAGAAACAGAACAGAAACTATATCCAATCAAGTAAAAAATATATTCCAAACAAAGAAAAAATACTAGAAAAGTATTTTTTTAGAAGTACAAAGGTGTGTTTATCTTTAAAAGATCGGTTTGTTCAGATGAAACAAACCGATGTACAAGATATTAAATCACATACGCAATGAACGTGTTATACAATACATTACCAAACATCTCGATATTTTGAACTGAATTATTTACCTGAAACAATAAATTCAAATCATTAAATATCTTAATTGTATCATCATTACATAGTATAAAACAAAGTGGTCGTCGCTGTCTGTCCTTTTTTTATGCTTAAATCTTTAAAATTACGCAACGGATTTTGAAGCGGTTTTCCAATAGATAGTGATTCAAGAGGAAGTTTTATATATATATAATACATGTACACCCGTGCGAAGCCGGTGCTTATAGCTAGTAAATTATAAATGAATAAATATTAGTATTTACTGAACATTTTGAACATTAAACATGTAAGAAATATAATAATATAAGAGAGTAACGGAAGCTTAAAGAGAATTGAATGTAACCATTCATTGAAACCACTTTTGTAATCGATTTCATTTTATTATTTATATTATTAACCGGGTCTTAACACGAACTAATTTTATGGCAAATAAAGGTATTTACCTCTCTCGACGTTTCGACTAGGTTGCACTAGCCGTGGTCACGAGCTGACTGGAGCAACAGCGATGTCAATGTAGATAGGTGACAGCAGTTTTTTCATCAACCGTCACTAGATTGTTCGTGTTAAGACCCGGTTAATAATATAAATAATGTATATTAAACACGAAAGTATAAAAATAACGATTTCATTTCAAATTAAACAATCTATCTAAATATATATAACTAAAAGGTAACTGACGTAGTGATCAGCACAGCCCAAACCACTGGACGGATCGGGCAGAAATTTGGCATGCAGGTAGATGTTATGACGTAGGCATCCGCTAAGAAAGGATTTTGATTAATTCTACCCCCAAGGGGATAAAATAGGGGATGAAAGTTTGTATGAAACTTTGTCAATTTTAAACCGATCGGCTGAGACTTTGTATGCCTAAGGTTACTATGACGTAGGCATCCCCTAAGAAAGGATTTTATAAATTCCACCCTTAAGGGGATAAATTAACGCTAGCGAAGCCGCGGGCAAAAGCTAGTACAGAATAAAGTTGCGCAATATTACAATGATACTGCTATTTTGGCTCCGAAACGAGTTTGCTCTTAAAAATATTTTTTCAAACATCAAAGCAAGTAGTTTAGGAGTGACAACTTTAGTATTCTAATAAAACGAGCCAATTGCGCGGTAACGATAGACTATATTTTTGTCTGAGCTATATGCTACTTACGTCAAAGAATCTCAGATTGAAACGTAACAGAAAAACATATCTACTTATGAAAGTCAAAACCAAATTTGGTCGATCAAAATTAAAATGCGACAATTTCCATACACCTTTTTTATTATACATCTTCATATTGTGTGTATAGAAATAGAAATGATCTTTATTAAAATAAACTCATCACAAGCACTTTTGAATAGTCATATTTTTTAGTCTACCACTCATTCGGAACGCAGATTCGTCACAAGAATGAGCAAGAAACTTGTGCAAGAAGCTCTGCATCTAACTTCATTATTCATTTCCAATTATATATAGATGTAATTGTCTATCATTTAGAAGCTCAACTACTCTGCGGAGCATCATCCTAGACAATGCTCCACTTACTCCTGTCCTTAGTGCGCATAATCCTGTACAAAAGAAGACCAATACGACCGAATGAGCTAAAGTCGTCGCAATTTCCTGGGGTAAAAACATTTAGTTGTTACTGAATCGAAAGAAGAATTGTCTATTGTAGCGTAGTAGAACATAGGCAGCTTCTTGAATCTCTTCTTGATGAAGTGCCGTGCAGAAGGTACAACCTAATAAATAAAAACTATTGCTACCGGTACACTCCTGGTTGCGTTGCAAACATCCTGTTTTTTTATAACACGGGGAACAAATGAGCATACGGCTCACCTGATGGTAAGTGATTACCGCCGACCATGAGCACCCGTAACGCCAGTAGAATTGCAAGTGCGTTGTCGGTCTTTTAAAAAGAAATAAGCTCTTTTCTTGAAGGTTTCAATATCGTATCAGCTCGGAAATACCATTGCTGGAAGGTGATTCCACAATGTGGTTGTGCGTGGCAAAAAGTTTCTAGAAAACCGTACTGTGGAGGACTGTACAGCACTATTGAATTGAAATGGATATTGTGATTAGATTCAAGACTAGCCCTATCGAATTTGAATCAATAACAGAGGTGGGAGCGGCAGCACTCCCATTGTGTCTGTTCACTATCGATTGCAGGTATTGTATAAGAATTTCCATATATTTTCCATATGCAGTATCTGTGTACCTAAGTCTGAATACTAACCCTAGTAGATTAGTTTAGGTAGCTGGTTGTAGTGAGATATAGCTGTAAAATTACTGGGCATTTTTTTATTGGGTGTTTGGGATATTGTCAGGTGCTCCTGTAACACTGCGATCTGTATAGATCTATTGTATAGCCCTTATTCAAAGTTACGCTACCTAGACCTGTGAGGGACAAGAATTGAAGAATATTCTTAGGAGCGATGGTTTTTATCTCCTCAGGATATAGTGTACACTTTCCAATGGAGATATTTCGTTTATGCACGAGAGAGCTACAACCACATAGAATGTGTGGCGTTCCCTCTTCTGCTTGGCAGAATCTGCAGATTCTTGTCGTGCATAGGCCTAGTTTTGCCATATGCTTGTTTAATTTGCAGTGTCCTGTGAGTGCCCTACTCATCATGCATATGTTGTTTTTACTCAATAGCAGTAGTCTATTGGAGTATTAGTTTGAGTAGCCCGATATTAGGGCTTTTGAATGTATCAATCCTGGCATTTCTTGCCAGTGCACAATATATTAGTATATCCAGTAAAGAGGCATAAGAACATAATTCACGAGGCATAAGAACATATCTTATGCCTCCTTACTAGGTAAGGTAGCTAGTAATTTTACTGCCATACATTACAGAAATTGTAAAGTATAAGAGTATTACGAGCGTTACATGATAGACAGATTTTTTTTCTTTTCACATACATACACATTTTATAATACAGTATAATTGAAAAAAGTGGAATATACATATAAAAAAAACAATCAGCGTTGCAAATTGAGCTGTAATTTTATGCTGAGTTGGTTGCTTGGTCTCCTTTGCGGTATATATAGCTAAGCTAAGTGTATGGAGGTTGTTTTCTTTGTATATTTACATTTTTTTATAATTATACATTACATTTTTTTATTTTTTCTTAAATTATGTTATCTACTTGTAATTGGTGAATAAAAATTTTATCTATCTATTATTATCTAGAATAAAATTTTATTTATTCTATCTATCTATAACAATTACCAGCCCATTGGTGAAATTAGCGATGTTGGTCGTATCTGTAAGCAACTGTTAAAATTTTCCATACGGCCAAACAGCTTGTTTCCATTTCCAGAAAAATAAAAATAATCTTCACGACTATTATACTTAATAGGGTAGTCAGGAATACTGATTAAAAAAAATAAACATACATATACCTACGTTCATAAAATACTAAAGGCAGTGATATTCAATCTGTAATCAGATCACACCGACAGACCGCGGAACTAGCCGCACTCGTATATATCGAGTTACACCTATATTGTTACACGTGTTTAACATTTGATTACGTTGTTATAATGTTGATATGATTTTAAATTGAATATTACGTAAGACTAAGTCGAGTTAGGGGTGTCCCAGATATCTGGCCGGCATGTAAGGACATACTGGTTGCAACTGAATTTGACAAGAATACGAGCTGTGTTTCTTGTCAGTTCTCAGCTCGAAAGCAATTGAACTGACGGTAGATTTGACATATCATAAGAGTTTGTAATAGATCTACATGAATAAAGTTATTTTGATTTTCGATTTATAACTTCGGCATTCCGTGTCACTCCGGTACAATGAACAATCATATAAAATCACTAGCTAACCCACGCATCTAAGTCTGAATCACACTTGACATTTATCATTATATTTACATATCTTTTTAAATTATACCCTATGTGTTATTCCGATGTATAAGCTATATTACTGTAGAGTTTCAATAGAATCAGTTCAATAGTTTTTATGTGAAAGAGTAACAAACAACCATCCATACTCACAAACTTTCACGTTTATAATATTAGTAAGATACAACAGCTGTCCCTCGCCCCTTATGAATTCTTACACTGGCTAACTTCCTTTATTCACTCACATTTCCGCCAGTTCCTTCTGTAGGCACTTAAATTTTTCTATAGGTATTCCGTGTATATATATTTATTTCAGGCATATGTGCCCATATTATAAATACCTTATAGACAAACATACATATAACTAACTAGCTGTTGCCCGCGTTAATTTATCCCCTTAGGGGTGGAATTTATCAAAGTCTCTTTCTTAGGGGATGCCTACGTTATAGTAGCTTTATGCATGCAAAGTCTCTGCCCGATCGGTTTGAAATTGACAAAGTTTCATATAAACTTTCATCCCCTATTTTATCCCCTTGGGGGTAGAATTAATCAAAATCCTTTCTTAGCGGATGCCTACGTCATAACATCTACTTGCATGCCAAATTTCAGCCCGATCCGTCCAGTGGTTTGGGCTGTGCGTTTATAGATCACTATGTCAGTCACCTTTGAGTTATATATATTTAGATACCTTATAGACAAATGTACATATGAATTAACATTACTAACTAATATATAGAGCCCGGGCCACAAACGCCTCACATATTTTTGTTCATAATACCACCCATGGCGCAATGTCGCGGGTACAGATACAAAATAAGGCTCGACATAACACCAGAATCGTACGAAATCCGTTCTAAACTTATTAGAAACTGTATCCTGCTACTAAATGAAGTAGGAAGCAGAAATAATATTATACTGAGATGGGTCCCCGGGCATTCAAATATTGAAGGCAATGAGAATGCCGACCATCTGGCAAAGTTAGGGGCAAAAACCGTCCAACTGGGCCCCGAACCCTTCTGTGGTGTGCCTCGTTGCCTAAAACTGGGACATCTCAAATTAATAACCAAACGAGAAGCACTGAATCACTGGCAAGAAATGCCAGGATTAATACATTCAAAAGACCTAATATCGGGCTTCTCGACCAAATACTCCAATAGATTACTGCTATTGAGTAAAAGCAACATATGCATGATGACTAGGGCCCTCACAGGACACTGCAAATTGAACAAGCATATGGCTAAGCTAGGCCTATGCACGACAAGTATCTGCAGATTCTGCCAAACTGAAGAGGAAACGCCGCTTCACATCCTATGTGGTTGTAGCCCACTCATGCATAAACGAAATATCTCCTTTGGAAAGTTTACACTCTTTCCCGAGGAGATAAAAACGATCGCTCCTAAGAATATCCTTCAATTCTTGTCCCTGACGGGTCTAGGTAGCGAACTCTGAAAAGGGCGAGCACAATAGATCTATGCAGGTCGCAATGCTACAGGTGCTACACATCTGACAATAGCCCAAACAACCCAATAAAAAAAAAAATAATAACACCAGGAACGTGTCGTTCCACGTGTGCTAGATCAACGACCCCGACGACCCCATAACGGCAGGTAACCTCCCCACGGGCCCACCCGTTCCACACCAACCACACTTTTACACACACAAGACACCGTCCTCGCCGGCGAAGACGACGACCTCAAACACACATTATCGCGCATTCAACCGGGCGCTCCACACCGGCGCCCCCGGGCGCCCCTCCGATCGATCCCCTGTCCAATTCAAACGGGGATCAAAATTACGACGGCCTGAGCCGAGGTTCGAACCCCTAATGGTACCGTCAGACTAAAGTCGTATTCGACAGGCAGGAGTTGGCCTTCAGCTGCTCCATAAGTCCTTCCGCGGGTTTGGAGTGCCATCTGCACTCGCCCTCTAACGTCCGGTGGAGCTGTAAAGGCCAGCTGCGGCCAACAGCATTAGATTAGTCCGAAAAAAAATAAGTGTGCGAGTTTTGGCAACCCTGGTCAGATGTCAGAGTGCAGGTGTCGTTCACCTTTCGTTATGTACCTACAAGTTATGCAATCCGAGATGCCGATTATTGAACTAGGTTTCGCAATCAGTAAATTGCGTTCTCTCTTAATAACAATAAGCTATTACTGGCGAACGTCGATAAGATTAATGTGTATGTGTTTGAAATTTAATTAAACTACAAAAAAAGTCTTAAAGTTAAAAACAAATTTTACTAGTCTATTTTTAGTAATAATAATAATAACCCAGGATAACTCACTCATCGCATCACACAACATCTAGTCCCAAGATAAGATGTTTTATTATAATTATCACATACACTGATAGTTATATATATATTTATCTCATTGCTTCATTCAATTATTTTAGAAATATGAAAGCGTAGCGGTTTTTGTATTGATTGCCGCATGCATTCTTATGTGAAATGTGAATACTATAACCATCAGATGGCAATTGTGAGTAGCTATGACGTGGTCTGGTGTTTTGAGTAGTCATGCTCACTAAAATGTCCAGACTTGTGGCGGCGTGGTGGGCAGGGTCATTGGGCTCCCTAAAATATGGTCGAGCGCAATGGTGGCTGGCTCATCCGTCGTACTCGTGAACGGGTGCTGCTTGTGTGGACTGGTCTGCTCTAATCACTATGACTTATTTTCTCTTATTAATTGTTTAACCAGTTGTTGTATATTGAATGGTTTTTTGTATTTTATTATTTCATTGAATTAGTGCTAATCGGTGGTTTGTATTCACACACTTAAACTTAAATTGTAAGTAAGAATAAATTATTTAAAAGAGCAACACACAAGTTTCTTGCTTGTTCTTCTTGTGATGAGACAGCATTCCGAATGAGCGATAGATTAAAAAAAAAATGTTATGACTATTCAAAAGTGCTTCAATGTAAGTTTATTTGAATAAATGATTTTCTATTTTCTATTTAATATATACATAATATATTTAGACCCAGACCGATACAAACAATCATAATCATGAATACAAATATTTATACCGAGCGAGGAATCGAACCCGCAAACCTCTAAACTAAGCCAGCCTGCTAAATATCTAGACCACCGAGACTATATTTTAAATTTCCATAGACGACCTACTTATTCCAGATTCTTCATAGACGCGCTCGAACTTTCGTCAAACCAGGACTCTCCCATCCCGAGCCGTAGACTTATTACTTAAAAAAAAAACTATGAATATTCTACGTAGTCCATAATGCTCTTAAAATTGATACTGTCTAACAAGAGTCTTTAAAGCGGAAGGGGATTGTTAGTAATGGGGATTTAAAACCCCGTTGCTAGTAATATACCATATCAGGTTGACCTCCACGCGGTTCCCCCTGGAAACCATAGTGAAAAATTCTTAGTGAATTTCTCGATGGGCTAACTGACCTGACCTTATGCTCATCTTATCATCCTCCATTAGTGCCCCGCCAGCGTAACCCGTTAGCGCAGCGGCCATTCCATTATCATCCATAAAAAAAACAAGAGTCAGTGCGGGCTCGTCCGTTATAATCTTACAATGAACAGAAATTGAAAGGCGTATCCTACGCACGGCCTGCCCGGGACGTAATCCGCTGTACCAACACTGTATGCCAGCAACTGTGTGTATGTATGTACCCAACTGTGATATTGTGACGTGAGTATTGACACCAACATCATGCTGGTTTTAAACTATTGTAAAGTTAAAACAAAGTAGTGATCGTCCAGAGACCGAAATTCAACCATAATTAATTTAGCCACAATAAAGATTCCATTCACGTATTAATATATAGAATACTATCTGTTGCCGCGACTTGGTCCGCGTGGAATTTAACTTTCATTTTCTAAAATAGAACTAGCCTAAGTTACTCCTTGTTACATCAGCTACCTGACAAAAATAAGTCCCGTCAAAATCGGTCCAGCCATTTCAAAGACTAGTCAGAACAAACAGACAGGCAGAAATTGTAAAAATAGTTATTTTGGTGTATGTACCGTATTTATATTCATATGCATGTAGTAAAAACGGTTATTTCAATATTACAAACAGACACTCCAATTTTATTCATATGTATAGATTACTTTGATAACAGCACAGAAATAAACCTCGATTCGCTGATTTGACAATTAACAATATTGGCATTATTTGACATAAACCTTTTGTTATCAGTCGTGTTATATAATAGTAATGTATATAATTTTTTTTTTAATTAATTTATTTTTAAACATATTATTACAATGTATTAGCATTCTGCAGAAACTAGGATAATAAGCGTGTGAAATGTCATAACCTCCGTCTCTAGATCCAATTGAGAAGAAATGGCAAGAAACTCAATTGAATTACTTTACAAATGTGTAATATGTAGTATGTTTTCACAAGACTTGTTTTGTAGTTATAAAAATAATGATTTGTAGTTAAAAATTAACGTCATTTTTATACCAAATACAAATTAAGATATATAAAAAAAAAACTGTATTATTATGGGATTAACATGGGAAAAAATCTTACCGATTGCAAAAACCATCATCAAAATCAGTACAGAATTGACAAAGATAAAAATTAACGTCATTTTTATACCAAGTACAAATTAAGAGATATAAAAAATGAAAACTGTATTATTATGTGATTAACATGGGAAAAAATCCTACCGATTGCAAAAACCTTCATCAAAATCAGTACAGAATTGACAAAGATATCGTTTAACATACAAAAACATCATTGAAATTAGAAACACCTAATCCGTTAAAAGAACACCCCGTTTAAAAGATCAATTCCTTAGCTGACACATGTCTGTTCAACAGACGGATCTACGATTCAGATAAAAACAGAAACCGCTTTGAAATCGGTTCATTTGTCTGGAAGCTACGATGTTACAGTAGAAGCCTTCAAAGTCATAACAGCCTCTTGCGTTGGGGGCTAAGGAAAGGTCATACATCTTTAATTCCTTTGAATTTCGCCTACAACTGACTAAAGCTTGCTAAAACTGTACGTGGGTCCAGTCACGTACCCAAGCTCTCGCTGTGTGGGACAATCATTTGTCACTACACTGTCCCAATAGGGGAGCAAATCATTATATTAATCATTCACAGCGTACGATTTTGTTATCTGTTACGTTAGACTTAAAATACATAATCGATTGTGTTGATATGATTTTGTAATTTTATAATTTGTTAATAGCCGTACACGAAGTAGCAATTGTCAGTTTCAATATAATGTAGCAAGCGCAATTAACCCTTATTCCTAGTATTCAAAATTCAAATTCAAATAATTCCAAATTCCACTTTTCCATAGCTTATAGTGTAATATTAATAATTTTGAAAAATATTTGTAATTAATTATATTATATTTTATTTCGTCTTCGCTCGCATTAATTTATCCCCTTAGGGGTGGAATTTATCAAAATACTTGCTTAGGGGATGCCTACGTCATAGTAGCTTTATGCATGCAAAATCTCAGTCCGATCGGTTTAAAATTGACAAAGTTTCATACAAACTTTCATCCCCTATTTTATCCCCTTGGGGGTAGAATTAATCAAAATCCTTTCTTAGCGGATGCCTACATCATAACATCTACCTGCATGCTAAATTTCACCGTATCCGTCCAGTGGTTTGGGCTGTGCGTTTATAGATCACTATGTCAGTCATCTTTGATTTATATATATATTTAGATTTTAAATGCATACATTATAGTATGACTGAGAATATACGAGACTTGACATGAGAATATAGTGTGTGTGAGTGTGAGTGTGTGTGTTTGCCGTTTGGCAGTATACTTATATGTATATGCAAATTTCATATATATTTTTATGGATGATAATGGAATGGAGCACCATCCTGCGCTAACGGTTTACGCTGGCGGGGCACCAGTGGAGGATGATAAGATGAGCATAGGGTTAGGTCAATTAGGACTACGTGGACCAACCTGACATTGAACATATATGGAACATTGCAATGGAGTATTAGTCCACATTACTAACAGTTCCCTATTTTTCAGATGACAAGGTTAATGATTTAAATATAAACGTGTTTTGGCATCCGATCGGTTGGGCCAATATGCAGACATCCTGACAAAATGCTTCATGAGTGTTAGTCCAACAATGCAGCGACCTCTTGGTGCTGGACTTGGAGTCGGCCTGACCCAATTCTGGAGATGATTCGTTTTTTTTTAGTATTGCAACACGCAGATCTAGACTTGGATGAGTGAAATGCATAGAAAACCCTATTCAGATATTTGATACAATTTAAATTCTAAAACACCAAACTCCGACTTCATAAACTACCAAAAATACAATTGCATTTTTTTTATTACTTATAGACTATGTTTATGGTAAGATGATGGTACCTGCTTTGAGTACCAGGTACTCTGGGAACCTAAAACGAAACATAACATAATGTTTCGTTTTAGGTATAATTTTCGGAACAATATTTTGTTCCCTTCTCTAGAGTATTATTCGGTGTCGGCTTAACATTGCGCAGGCTAACACTCTATCCTATTGGTCTAACACCTACATACTAATATTCCCCTATTATTTCATTACATTATACTCTTATTTTCGCCTTGTTAGTCTAATTGCCAATTATAATAAATCCAACATATATTGTGTGCAAATCTGAAACGATCCGTCAATGAAGTATTTCGTTTGACAAAGTTGACTTTGCAAGTTGATAGTATTGACTGGAGTTGCAAGATAAAGCCTTTGAGACGTTGCGAACTAAAACATAAAGAAAATAACAATGAAGACCCCTTTGTGATACAAAAGAAAATACTTTGATAGAGGTTTCGGTACAGTTACCCTACATTTATGAGTCACTAACTGTGCTATAAAGATAATGTTATAGTATCTAGAAGTTGTGTCCGCGAGTTTTCGTCTATACATTTACAAGCTTTCACTATTGGTGTATCACAGCGTATATATCTTCGACTAAAATCTATCAATTTGCATAAACAATTAAAGAAATTGCCATATTAAAGAATGATTACGAACAAACAAAACTGCTTACGAACTAGAACATTAATCATATTACAGATTTTTCAAGTAAATTTAAATCACGATTCATTGAATGATGTAGCGCCATCTAGTCCCAAGTTAAGCAGAGCTTGTGTTATGGATACTAGACAACTGATATAAATAAATACATATTATACATAGAAAACACCCAGACCGATACAAACAATCATACTTATGAATACAAATGTGTAAGACATTTTAGCCTCTAATGAAAGTAAAATTTTACGTATTCCTACCGACCAGTATAGTATACAAATTCAATTGAGAAGAACTAGCAAGAAACTTGACTGAATGTCATTAAACCTATACTGAAAAATAAGACTTTAGATTATGAAATGGGATTGCTTAGAAAAGTACATGGGGACTTAAAAAAAAAGTGATATAGGTGCATTATTATTATATATACTCATGAATACAAATGTTTGTACCATGCGAGGAATCGAACCCGCGACCATCGGTCGTAAAGCGGTGTGCTAGACCGCTAGACCACCGAGGTCGTCAAATTATCAGTATGATTGTTTGTATCGGTCTGGGTGTTTTCTATGTATAATATGTATGTATTTAAAAAAAATATATCTAGGTATATGTATCAGTTATCTTGGGTCTAGATGGCGCTGTGTGAATTGTCCTGAGATTATTATTATTATACTAGCTGTCCCGGCAAAAGTTGTTTTGCCTTAAAAAAAATTAGGGTTGGACTACCCCTAACATTTAGGGAGATGAAAAATAGATGTAGGCCGATTCTCAGACCTGAGTAGGTCTGAGAATATATATAGAATACGCTCACATTTCATGAGAATCGGTCAAGCCGTTTCAGAGGACTATGGGAACGAAAACTGTGACACGAGAATTTTATATATAAGATTACATATTTTGTGTGAATACAAACTGCCAAATAGCAAAAAAGACAAGTAATAATTAAAGAGTACAGAGTAATAATTAAATTCCAACAGGGTTAGAATTTAAATTGCCATTATTAGTCATTGTTGTACCATAATTATGTTTACTATTAATTTATGCAAATCCATTCATCCGTTTCCTAACATACTATAGTCTCCATTTTGGCGAATGTGCTCAAGAACTGCACAACCTCATTCCTCCAGCACTGTTCCATCAACGTACAACAAGACAGAGAGCGGCTCCACCCCTACACTATTGACATCCCAGCTGCTCGAACTAATCGTTTTGCATCATCTTTCCTTATAGGAGCAGCTAAGGAGTGGAACTCTCTACCAGCGTCTATTTTTCCTGCCTCTTACAACATTGGGTCTTTCAAGTAAAGAGTGAATAGGCATTATTTGAGCGTGTACAGCTTAGACCACATCATCACTTAACATCAGGTGAGATTGCGGTAAAACGCGCTCAAATTTTAATATGAAAAAAAAAATATATATATATATGATGAAAAAATTCAATACAATGACTATTTTCATTGTTAATTGATTAATTTAATTATATTTGGCCTATATTGATCAAATCAGTTATTTAATACTTAACATAGTGATATTAAAGTTAAGGATTATTATAAATATTGTAAATAGCGCCATCTAGTACTTATAGAAGAACTAAGTTGTTTATCATACGATAACTGTTACACCTGCTTTACTCCCTACTACGCGGACTTCGGTCTATAAATACGGAGGTCGGTAGTTGAATAGTCCTCTTTCGTTGGGTGAGCCGCGGCATTCGGTCGACAAGCGCGGGGCTTGCCGGTTGTTTTAGATATTGAAGTGAATTATAAAATGGGTTTATCCCGGTCTTTGTTGGGCCTGGGGGGAAACCTGCAAGTAGTGATTGTTAATGCATTCTAAAGGGCCTTTTAAACCTACACCCGTGTCACAAGTCACGGACGCTACTTGGGGTTTCCCTTGCGGTAGCCGGCTTCATCAGCCTAAGTCCTCATCATTAAATATTGCTTCTTACAATCCTTACGATGATTCGTCTGGTATCAATACCCGCTCTTACATGTATATATATAAAACAAAAAGTCCTAAAATTAGAACTCAGTTTCGGTAAATGGATGGCGAGAATGATACTTTACAATAACACTTTTACTCATAGAAGAACTCATATTTCGTAGAATCAGTTCGATGACTGTGATGCGTCATGAGCCGAAATCATCTCGAGAGCTCGGCTGTTCTTATCTTTCTTAATATGAATATTATAAATCAGCTGTATCCGCGTGGGATTTAACTTTATTTTTCTTAAAGTAGCCTAAGTTATTACTATATTATACTAGCCTTACTACATCAGCTACCTGTCAATAAAAGTTCCGTCAAAATCGGTCCAGCCATTTTAGAAATCAGCCGGAACAAGCAGACTGACAGACAAAAATTGTTAAAAATGTTATTTTGATGTATGTACCGTATTTATATTCATATGCATGTAGTAAAAAACGGTTAATTCAATATTACAAACAGACACTACAATTTTATTTATATATATAGATATATAGATAAATGACTATGACTATTTTTCTGACCGATGGACCCTAACATGCATCATTTGAATGTTAGTCGTTAGTAATTATGACTAAACACCGATCGTTACCTACTGGAATCTCCAGCCACACAAATAGAGATGTGAAAATATTTATTGTATTGGAAAAAGGAAAAAACACGCGATTTATTCCTCTTCACGAAGCAATTAGTACAGAAGAACAAGTTATTGTAGGTATGAAAGTATTTTATATAATACAAGTTATTTAAGTAAACACTTTGTTTTATACAACAAAAATATATTTTGCAGTATGTATGGTACAGCCCATGACTCTAGTGCTACTCTACGATAGCCTCGGTTGTTTTGCTGGTCAGCTATACCGCTTTACTTCCAATGGCTGCGGGTTCGATACCTCGCACGTTGCAAAAAATGTTAATTTTAAATTAGAACTGTGTTAAACCTACTGTGAAACTGGAAAGCTAGCGAAGATATCTTCGAGACCCTGAAGCCCAGGAAATCCGCAGAACCATACAGGTACGTGACAGACGTTTCCACACATATTTTTTCCTATATATATATACATAGTACTTTCCCTAACATTTTGGTAGCAGAGAGTATTTTCCCTAACAAATATGTATTAAAAAAAATGTATTTAAGTATTTGTATCAGTTGTCTGGTACCCATAACACAACATGTGTTTAGGTTGGGACTAGATGGCGCTGTGTGCTATGTCCAGGTCTATTACTATTATTTATGTCTTTAATAGTGACAGAATACCCCTATTCTATATAAAGAATTGTTTTACTTACAATGGAGGATTGGAAAATAGTCCCATTGCTATTATTACATATACCCCTGGTCCGCATGAAACCATCGTTCTCACTTTGCCAATATATGTGAGCTGACCTGACATTCATACTCAAGGTGAGTCCAGATCATCAAAACGATTCTCCAGCAATACAGTATCGCGCGGAGTATCTACTATAACCATTAAAAAACAGTGAAAGAATTTCCACTGACCCCAGACTTTACATACTTCAAAATAAATTCCACTCTCTCTATGATCATATTAGTATAGAATGAACTTAATTAGAAAAAAAAAATGAAAACAAACGCTCCATTAATGAAATTTCAAAATAGCGTATAAAAATATAACATACACAATACACATACGTATACAACTGCTTTTGTGTTTTTTTATACTTTCCTCCTTACTGTTTTTCTTATATTTCATTTCTGTGCACAATAAAGAGAACCCTCTGATCGATCCCCCGTCTAATTCAAACGGAGATCGAAATTACTATTCGATCGAATTTAATTGACGGCCTGAGCCGAGTCGAATGCGCGGTGCCCTCAGACCAAAGTCGTATCTGTCCGGCCGGAGTTGATCTACACCCGCTCCATAAGTCCTTCCGCGGGTTTGAAGTGCCATCTACACTCGCCCCCAATGTTCCGGCGAAGCTGCTAAGGCCAGCTGCTGCCAACAGCATTAGAGTGGAAAAAAAACAATAAAGAGATACATCATCATCATTTCAGGCCCCAAAGATCTCCATGACGATCGGTCCGGCGCTACAATACGGATTATTGTTATAAAAATAAACATGATAATAGTGGCGATAACGGTTAAAACTTGAGCATCTAAAAATAGCCGAGCGAGTGTCTTGTGAAAAGCCACCAGTGAACTGCTCGTAAAGCATGGATTATGATAAATGATGCACGTCACTTATAATCGATCTAGGGTTGCCTACAACGACGAGGATCCCAGAAAATATACAAGAATTAGCCTTTCACCAGAGGTATACAAGTCTGCGTAACCACGTACCTCTGTGTCATCTACATCACCCGCCAAGCAACTAATTTTGTAAGCTGTTAATCTCGGGAGAAAACCTTGTTAGGTAGTTCATTCCGCAATCTAAGTGTACACGGGATGACACGAGGAGTTTCCTCCTGAGTTTCTTCCTGCCGAGGTTTTCTCCCGAGACTACAGCATGGGGTTTTTCAAAAAGGGTATATTAAGGTTTCTTAAGACATGCGACGCGCACGTAACAGCGCGTTGCCGACCCTGCCCTGGTGTTTCAGGTGTCAATAGGCTACAGTAACCATTTACCATCAGATGGGCCGTATCCTTGTTTGCCAACATAGCATAATATATAAAAAGGATCCTAGAAAATATACGAGATTTGGCCTTTCATCAGAGGTATACAAAAGTAGTCTGGGGACTCACGTACCTCTGTCTCATTATCAGCCGTCAAGCAACTTGCTTTGTAACCTTCCTTTTCGGTTGTAGTGTACGATTAGCGTTGACTGAACAGAGATTAAGTGCGTACCTTGTTAATGTAAATCGAATTAAAACAATATTTATTTAAGCTCTTTTAAATCCATACCATCGATGGTGGATGGCGGTGTGTTAAACAGTTTGACCACCAAGGCCATCAATGCCAAAGAGCTACAAGGTTTGAGGGCAAAATTGAGCTAACATACGAGATTTGATCACTTTTTTTTTGGTATGAGGTTAAATATATTAAGGTTGGCAGCCCTGAATAGAACGCTAGAGCGTGCGCCGGCGCCGATGTTTTTGCGGCACTGCGCTGTAAAAAATCCTAACAACGATAGTGCTGTGTAACGCATCATTAGAACTTATTATAAACATCACTTTCAGGTTTCATTATTATTATTTTAAAGAAATAATTATGTTTTCATTATATGGATAATATATGGAAAGGCAATTAAACTTAACGCCAACCTAAGTCAAACTTTCCATAAGCATCCACAATTTTCGTAACCGTCATCTGTAGACAAGTACAGCACTAACAGACCTCAGAAAAATAAATTGTGAATATTTAACTTTACATTGATTGGAATAAAACTTACAACATTTTATGTAAAGTATCACAATACATTACTGAAAACTACACCCATATCAGTTATGGAGTTTCCGAGATTAGGACGCACAAACAGAAATAAATATAAGGATTACTGTTTGTTTAAGTTTCTAATAAGTCAATAGAGTCCTCATTAATACTTTTTTCACATATCTTCCTTTTTTATCTTTATCTCATAAATTGTCATATATTCTTATACATATACTAGCTTTTACCCGCGGCTTCGCTGGCATTGAATTCATAATTAGTTTTTTAATACAAAGTATTCTATTTTCATTCTAATACCTCCAAGAACATGTGTACAAAATTTCATGATGATCGGTTCAGTAATTTTTGCGTGAAAACGTAACAAACATCCTTACTTTCAAATTTATAATATTAGTAAGTATGTACATATAGATTAACAAAAAAAAAACAATCCCATATAAAACTAGACGCATAGCTAGTATTCAATAAATTCGATACTTAATAAATTTACTTATAAATTGGTTCAACATTATCCGCCATACTGAAATATTTCAATTTGTTTACATTGCTGTTTATTGAGTAGCTAAAACCATTTCTAAATGGCGCGCGGGTCACATCGACAGCAATGGAGACCATGAGTAAACGGTTAATTTGTATGAATCATCACGCCCAGGGTCCGTTGATGAATCACGACATGATTTAATGATCACAATCACTTACTTGTACAGACACACACGGCCGCGTGGAATAAATTAAATTAAAACGTAATTAGAATATACTAACTGACTTCGAAAACAGTGTTTTGCTATAATTAAAAACGATATTAAAAATAGGGGTTGGTGATAGAAGGGTGAATATTTAGGGTTTTTTTTTATGTGGTTATATATCGGATTTCCTTTCAATACAGCGGTTGCGCTATCGGTGTACGCTCTCTAGTATTAGGAGTGAAACTCAAATTAATATTTTTGTACATTTTTACTGGGTCGACGGCATGTAGCGCAATTATACTTAGTTAGTATAAAAGTACTACCAACCATCATCAGTCACTCAAAGTTGGTTTATGTCTGATTAAATTTTTTGAATTCGCTAACGATATATTGTATATGTGCTATAAACGTATTTGTTGTGGTTTCCTTACTTGTAATTTCTTTTAGGTTATAGGAGTCTTTTATATTTAACATTCGGCATGCGGTTTCATGATCATTTCTGGTTGTGGCAAACCTGTCGCAATCTTTAACAATGTGGAACATAGTTTGTGGAGTAGTATTTACTTTTTAATACCACATTACAAAAAAATGTACAAAAAAATATTAGGGGTGGACAACCCTTATCATTTAGGGGTTTGAAAAATAGATAGTAGCCGATTCTCAGACCTACTGAATATGGGTATAAAATTTCGTAAAAATCGGTCAAGCCGTTTCGGAGTAGGGTAACTATATTGTGACACGAGTTTTATATATAAGAAGATAAACCTTAGCTTGGCGGTACATAGTTATAGTTAGTTCTATTCTATTCTATTCTATATACCTGTTAACAGTTATATAGTAAGGGAAAGGGTATTATTAGTAATGTGGACTGATTACCCTCTTGCTAACTTTGTACCTTGACAGCTTAACCTGGAAAAACCTGGAAATATTTTTTATAGTATAGGGGACAAATGACTTTCTGCCACGCTTGATGGTAAGTAATTAGGGCTGCCCATGATCACACGCAACAGCGGATTTGCGTGTGAGTTGTCAGGAGGAATACGTTTTTTTCTTGAAAATTTAGATATCGTGATTTGACAGCCTCGGTGGTCTAGTGGTTTAGCACACCGCTTTACTATCCGATGGTCGTGGGTTCGATTCCTCGCACGGTACAAACATTTGTATTCATGAGTATGATTGTTTGTATCAGTCTGGGTGTTTTCTATATATAATATGTATTTATTTACAAAAAAAAATATATATTAGTTGTCTAGTACCCATAACACAAGCTCTGCTTAGCTTGGGACTAGATGGCGTTGTGTCAATTGTCCTGAGACTAATAGTTAAAGAATAATAATTATTATTATTATCGTATCAGTCGGAAATACTATTGCTGGAAAGAACTCCACAGTGTCATTGTGTGTAGCAAAAAGTTTATGGTCAAACGTATGGTAGAGGACCGCCATTCATCAAGGCCTTACGGCCTGCCTGACTAACTAAAATATTAAATACATTAAGACCTCGTTTATTGCGGGGGATACGTTCCAATAACTTCTAGCGCTAAACGAAACAGCCTTAATGAGGCTATCTTTCTTTCTTTTCTTCAGAATCACTACTATCGATATATTTGTTTTCTTGCTCAGTTAATGCCTTGAACTCATTATTAGAAAGACTTGCTGTTTCTTCAACTATTTCCTCGAGGTTTTTCCGTTATGTTCCAAAACCCCGGGTTGGAATAAAGGAGCGCTAAACCAAAAACAGCGTTAAGCGGGGTCTTACTTAAAAGTACCACATATTGTAGGATATTCTCAAAAACATCAACGTTAACAATTGCTTGAGAATCTTTTGAGAATATTCTATAATATGTGGGGAGGAGAAACATACTCTTAGTTAACGATGACTCAGTGCGACGAATGAGTCGTTCGGAACACTGTATAGCTTCAGTAGTACCACTTGTTTAATAGCCTCACGTTTACACATTGTAGTCAATGCGCTTTTATCTAGGAAAATTTCTGTACTAACGTCTTATGAATAGCACACTTAATCGCATGGGAGCGTACAACAATAAATAGCACACCTTTTACGGCAACCATGAATACGGAAGTAGACTCGGTCAATAACTGAGAGTGCTGAAATAATGTGGGTGGTAAAATGATTTATACGTAAACATAATCTAAATATTAAAGATTTTGTGGAGTGCAGAAACCTAATAGTTTTTTAAATAATAATAACAATAAGATAATTCACACAGCGCCATCTAATATTAAGCTAAACAGAGCTTGTGCTATGGATACTAGGCAACTGATGCAAATACTTTTATAAATACTTACATATTATACATAGTAAAGACCCAGACCCAACATTATTAAAACTAAATATACTTATTAATGTAACTACATTAATTGAAATGACAGACAGTTAAACAGAAACAGTAAATCAAATTGTAACCAACATTCATATATAACGTCACAAATCACAATAAGTAGTAATTAGGGACTTCTGTTGCCCAGAGGTAAGTATCAGGAACACTGGACTAATTTGTTAAGTCTATGTGATCTGTAATTTAATTACCTTTGCAATGAGGCACCTAGGCAAGATGAAGCAATCTACGCAGATTACATTGTTTAATGTCTTCTTTGTGGATCCGGCTCGAAGGACCAAAGATATGTTGTGATATTCATTAATCACAATCTTTATTACTGATAGATTGATGATTTGAGTCTCACGTATTTGATAATAATTAAAGTACAACGATGTCAGTTACGTCTACTTTATTGGTAACTAGATCTGTCCACGGTTTCACTCACATTAAATTTATAGCCTATATGTCATTCTGATATATAAGATCTATTACTGTAAAGTTTCATCAATATCAGTTTAGTAGTTTTTGCGTAATAGAGTAACAAACATCCATCCATATTCACAAACTTTCCGCGTTTATAATATTATTAAGATAAGATAAAAGTACTCATTACATTATACTAACTAAATTGTACGACGTGTCCCGTACACCATTTACCTGTAGTAATAATTGGGATAAAAGGCGTTGTTATATGCGTAGGTACGAAAACATCTTTTAAACTCGTAAAGGTTGAAAAAAGGCAAGTGCGAGAACTTTAGCGCCTTATAAAGGTTGGCAGGTCGTGCGGAAGGGTGTGTTGCGAGGGCGGCCGCGACTCCGAGACGGTTATAAATAACTCACTTTAAAAGCGACTACAAATCACCTCGTACACTTAATTGGGAAATATTCTGAGCGCACTGTAACGAGTTAATGCTTGCGTGTATTGTAAATGCAAATCATGAGCGTAGATCTTTAATTAATGAGATTTTTTATACTATTGAAAATGGTAGAGACTAGCTTTCCACATAATGAGAAATAGTAAGACTTCGCCTTTGTCAAGATCAGTTATAAGATAACCTCTTTTATAAGTAGTTGTACCTATTTATGGAGTAACTCTCTTGGAGTATTTGTTTCGACGCGTCAAAAGCAGGACCTATTAATTAGACTAGTTGTAGCCCAAAGCTTGAAATTCGATCATAATTAATCTAAATATATATAACTCAAAGGTGACTGACATAGTTATCTATAAACGCACAGCCCAAACCACTGGACGGATCGGGCTGAAATTTGGCATGCAGGTAGATGTTATAACGTAGGCATCTGCTAAGAAAGGATTTTGATTAATTCTATCTCCAAGGGGATAAAATAGGGGATGAAATTTTCTATGAAACTTTGTCAATTTTAAACCAGCCAGGCCTGAGACCTTACATGCATAAAGCTACTATGACGTAGGCATCCCCTAAGAAAGGATTTTGACAAATTCCATCCCTAAGGGGACAAATTAACGCGAGCGAAGCGCGGGCAAAAGCTAGTTTAAATTATAAGTTTTGTACATTATTAAGGTTCTTTTGTTAAAGACTATACTTCAATGCGTGTGTGTCACATACATGTTAATGTGTGCAATGTATTTTTTATTGATTTAATGTATTTTTAATGCATAATTTAAAAAATATTTAGGCATTTTGCACTCAACATTATCATCATTACATAGTATAAAACAAAGTCGCTGTCGCTATCTGTCCCTATGTATGCTTAAATCTATAAAACTACGCAACGGATTTTGAAGCGGTTTTTTTAATAGATAGAGTGATTCAAGAGGAAGGTTTATATATAATACATGTACACCCGGGGCGAGTAGCTAGTTCTCTATATAAACTATAAGTTTTCGAAATTGCCAATTACTCCCTGCCTACATATCCTTTACTAATAATTGTTTCACGTATAATATAATGATTAATTTCATATAAAAATTATGTTTCCAACATTAACAAAGGTTTTATTTCATAAGGCACAAGAAATAGAAATAGAAATAGAAATAGAAATAGAAATAATCTTTATTCAAATAAACTCATTACAAGCACTTTTGAATAGTCATATTTTGATTCTACCACTCATTCGGAATGCAGATTCATCACAAGAAGAATGAGCAAGAAACTTGTGTGTTGCTCTTTTTGATAGATGTT
Source organism: Achroia grisella (assembly GCF_030625045.1). Taxonomy (NCBI): domain Eukaryota; kingdom Metazoa; phylum Arthropoda; class Insecta; order Lepidoptera; family Pyralidae; genus Achroia; species Achroia grisella. The sequence continues at coordinate 708,710 of NW_026712653.1, read as the reverse complement.
TTTTTTATATAAATAATTACAGTGTAACAAGTAAGAGGCATGCGACAATCAACATAGAAATCGCTACACTCATTATTAGTGTAATCAGATAATATTGTCAGTGCTATGTATTTAAAATTTTTCTACAAAAACATTATTATCGTTAACGAATTCTTCAATTTTATAGTAAGCTTTTTTGCAAAGGAAGTGTTTTATTTGACATAAATCTTTTTTCTGGCAGATTTATAACAGACTCTGGTATTATTACGCAATTGCCATAAAACGAATTACTAACTTTAGCCAAACGACATTTAGGTAAAATCAGTTTGTTATTGTTACGTAAGCTTTTAAGTGCAATCACTAACTCTTTTGAAACTGTCTATATTCTTCCTGGCATACATGATGTTTTCATTATATTGAGAAGCAACGGTAGGATATTTGATTCCTTAAAGCACTCTCGCAAAGACTCCCTAACCCATGCTATAAATGGAGCGAATGGCCCTCTTTTGTAAAATAAATATTGTATTTATATCAGCTGCTTTGCCCCAAATGCTATGGAAATAACTAAAGTACACAAGTTTAGCTGTTGCCACGTCTGTTAATTGTCTAATTCTTCTTACCGCATAAGCGGCAGAACTAAGTCGACTCGCTAATTTAGTAATATTAACTTGGAATCTAATGTGATACCTAGAAATACAGTATCATCCACAAAATTAATAGGTTTATTGTCCAACATTACCGGTCCGGGGAGAGTAAATTTGATACATTTAGTTTTATTTGCATTTAGTAACATATTATTAGCCGTAAACCATTTTAAAACATAAGAAAGAGCACCGTTTACTTCGTCCAAATCATCAATATGTCGATTGACTTTGAATACTAATGAAGTTCATCAGCAAACAGTATGTCATAACCATATAAGGAAGATCATTGTAAACTAAAAATAAGAAAGGACCTAAAATAGAGCCCTGAGGAACACCCATTTTAATACTAGTTCCTTCAGACTTTACACCATTTATTTCGACAACTTGCATTCTATTATTTAGATAGGATTTCATCATGCTTTGTGCTTCATATCTAATACCGTAATGTTCAAGTTTGAGCAAAAGTGTTTCATGTTCAACGCAATCAAATGCTTTTGAAAGATCGCAAAATACACCGACTGCATCCTGAGACCTCTCCCAAGAATCAAATATATATTTAATGAGAGCTACACCGGCATCAGTAGTTGATTTACCGGCCGTGAAACCAAATTGTCGACTGTTTTACTTTAAAGTGTTGTAGCATTTGATTGAATAATTTTTTCAAACACTTTACTCAATACTGGTAAGATAGATATAGGCCTATAATTACCTACCACAGTTTTTCCTCCTGACTTAAAGAGTGGAGTTATTTTGCTATGTTTCATTAAATTGGGAAAAACATCAGAAATACATTTATTGAAAATAATTACTAAATATGGAGCAATAACATCTATAGCGGTGTTAATAACTTTAACAGACATGCCCCAATGGTCTTCAGTATTTTTTAAATTTAATTGTTTAAATGTTTTAGTAATTGTAGCAATGTCAATAAATGTAAATTTAAATGTAATCTAGCCGTAAAATATGACAAAAGCAAACTGGAACTATGAGAGGAGGTTTCAGAAGTTTGTAAGAGGCACCATTGTTAGTAAATTATACTTGAAAAGATGCCGAAGTCTACTTCATTTTTCACAGGAAAAGTTTTACTACATTCCGTTAAGGTCTGTTGAATAGGCGATATCTTTCATTCATCGAGACAGTTTATAATCTTTTGTAATGTAAATCTAATTAAAACAATATTTATTTAAAAGAGCTACACAAGTTTCTTGCTCATTCTTCTTGTGGGACTAATAAAAAAAATGGGACTATTCAAAAGTGCTTATATTAATTGACGACCTCGGTGGTCCAGCGGTCTAGTACACCGCTGATCTAGTAAGACCGATGGTCGCGGGTTAGATTCCTCGTACGGCACAAATATTCATATTTGTATCGGTCTGGGTGTTTTCTATGTATAATATGTATGTATTTACAAAAAATAAATATCTAGGTACTTGTATTAGTTATCTAGCTAGCCATAACACAAGCTTTAGCTAGCTTAACTTGGGTCTAGATGGCGCTGTGGGAATTGTCCTGAGATTATTATTATTAAGTTTATTTGAATAAAGTATATTTCTATTTCTATTTGTATTTTGGAAACCGATGTTATGTGCCAGAGGGGCATACTGTGTGGGAGTACTCGTTCCCGGTGGGTTGAAGGCTTGTCAGTCCCATGTCGATTGGAATTTCCCATGGGAAATTATTACGCTAAAATACCGGTTAGGCGAGATGTTTGTTAATCACGAAACAAATGCTATTTCATTGTTTTCCAGGATGAAAATGACCACGGGAGAGCATAAGAAGGCAAATAGAGAATACGAACCTATTGCTGACTAATAATGAATGAAATTAATGAATGAATGAAAAACACTTTATTGTTCCTCTCACAGAAAGAATAATTACATAAATTAATATGTACATCAAATATAAAAAGAAAAAGAAACAATCATAATATAGAGGTAACAATGGGCGGCCTTATCGCTAAATAGTGATTTCTTCCAGGCAACCTAATAATAATAATAATAATATCTACCTGCATGACAAATTTCAGCCCGATCAGTCCAGTGGTTTGGGCTGTGCGTTGATAGATCAGTGTCAGTCACCTTTGAGTTATATATATTTGAGATAGATGGACACAGATTAAAAACAAAGTTAGGGCTGCTATACATTTCTTCACTAAATATAACAGAAGGCATTGTCATTGGCATTGTCAACTGAAGTTGTGGTAACCCTAAAACCTGACATACTTACATTTATATGGTTGTAGGGCCTGCAGCTCTAATCACTACGACTGATTTATTCTCACTTAGTTACTCAACCAGTTGGTTGTGTATTTATTATTTAGACACTAATGAAGTAGTTAGCACTACTTCATACATTTCAACTTAAAAATGTTGTTACAACTACACTATTAAAAAGAGCTACACGTTCTCGTTCTTTAGCTAGGTTCATAGTTAGGTAGGTACAATTGTAAGATCTAATATTCAAAATATGATGTTCTTTATATACATTTTGTTTTTTATTACTTCTATCACTGCGCTCTGCTATAATAAATGTATCTACAAGCATCTCTATTATTTTCATTCATTATTACTACAATGAAACTTCAAACCAGGGATGTTATGGATATGAAATTTCGGATACGGATATAGAAATGGTCATTATACCGGATACGGATGCGGATATAAATTATTTTGGATTATACGTTACTTTCGGATAATTTCGGTTACGGATATTATTTTTTTAAAGTAAAATACAAATAACTAATAAAATGGTTACATAACGTGTCTCAATTAGGCTCCGCCCCTACCCGATATCGTCCGAAACTTTTATTTCGGATTCGGTTACGGTTACGGATATTTTATTATATCGGATATCCGATAATTTCGGTTACGGTTACGGAGCTCCTTAACATGCCTGCTTCAAACTTGTGTAATAAATTACATATACCAACGATGTCTCAATAGAATCCATACAATAGTACTATTTGTAAGTTACGATGAACATGATTAATGTGAAATATAACTTATCAAAGTTACCATAATAATAACTTAGGACAATTTAAGCGCCATCCAATCCCAAGTTAAGCTGGATAGAAAAGAAAATTATTTTTTCAAATAAACTTACATTACTGTTCTCCAAAGAGTACAAAAAAAGACAGTAGTACTAAACACCATCAAACGCCATAAACTGCTGTACCTGGGTCACATAATGCGGAATGAAAAATACAGTCTTCTGCAATTAATAATACAAGGAAAAATCCAGGCGTTGCCGAAGACCAGACAGACGCCGGACTTCCTGGTTAAAAAACCTCAGGCAGTGGTTTGGGTTGAGCACCAGGTCCAAGGTTGGCGGTCCAGGTAAAGATCGCCAACCTCCGATAGGAGATGGCACTTGAAGAAACTTACATTTAATCACTTTTGAATAGTTATTACTTTTTTTTAATCTACCGTTCATTCGAAACGCAGACCCATCACAAGAAGAAGGAGTAAGAAAGTTGTGTGTTGCTCTTTTGAATAAATCTTATCTATATATGTAAAAAGGTATTACTGTTCGTTAGTCTCGCAAAAAATCGAGAACGGCTGAACCGATTTGGCTAATTTTAGTCTTGAAAGATTCGTGGAAGTCCATGGAAGGTTAAAACGGTGATAAAATATAAAGAAATTGCATTTATAATAGTAAAAACAACAATTTTATTTTCCCATACAAACTGCTGATTCCATCAAAAATAGTGCGTTCAGAAATTTTGCGTAACTAAACTTCAAAAAACCTTTGTCATATTTAATTTCGAGGCGGAACAGAGTACGCGTGGCCCAGCTAGTTTTAAATAAATAAACACACAGTAACAAGTATTATAATAAGATCTAAAATTGAGATGCAATAACAATTTCACTTAAATGGAAACTGCAATATACGAGTAATGCAACGTCAAGTTCTCATAAGCTGTAAGTTGGTAAGCGACTTTCTATAAATCAGTATATACCACCACACTAATATTATAAACGCGAAAGTTTGTGACAGATTGATCTATAGAATACAATACAATACAATTTTAATGAGTATTACTCATTTAAGTTTAAGTTTTATTCTTTACTAGCTTCTGCCCGCGGCTTCGCTCGCGTTAATTTATCCCCTTAGGGGTGGAATTTATCAAAATCCTTTCTTAGGGGATGCCTACGTCATAGTAACTTTAAGCATGCAAAGTCTCAGCCCGATCGGTTTAAAATTGACAAAGTTTCATACAAACTTTCATCCCCTTTTATCCCTTTGGGGGTAGAATTAATTAAAATCCAATTTATTGCACTTAAATATATTTGTTTTTATATTAATTACAACTAATGTTAACAAAGGAGGACTTATCTCTTAAAGAGATCTCTTCCAGTCAATCCAATAGAGCGTGGCATAGGAAGTGTTGAGTGGGTCAAAATGTTCAAATAATAATTTAATAAAAATGTCATAAATAATTAAAACTTTTATTATTATTAAAAAGTTTATACTTATTTTGATTCTTTTTATGTTATGTTTTCGGTCAATTGTAATTCCAAGAATTGTAAATTGTAAAAGGAGGTAACTGGTCCCTAAAATATAGTTTTCTCCTTTGGTATCAGGGAACAATGTAAAATGTAAATATTGGCCGTAAAACTAAAAATGATTACTTATTTACTTTTCAAATATAATAATTTAATATAATATTGTAAATTTTTACAACTCGGAAATGGTAGGGCATATTCGAAAATTATAATCTTAAGACCATTATGTACACATGTTCACACATTAAATTGTATAAATAATAATAAAGAAATAAAAATAAATAATAAAGAAATATAAATAAATTGAATTACTTTTGGGCAGTAACAAAAGGACAGATTCCAAATTCTCCAATAACTTGCGTTCATTTAAAAAATGGGATATCTACATTACAGTTAGTAAGTCGATAAACATAAAAAAATATAGTACTAAAGTTTATTACTTAATCATGCGGTATATACAGACAAACAGATTATATGCTAGATTAACAGATTCGTTCATAATATGAGAGCTGTGCTTTATTATCCATGATATATCCAGATATTTTTTTCGGTTTTACGCGAACCGTACCGGGAGATTCTGTTAGTAGTGGCATAACACGCCATACATCACACAGTCGTGTCTTGCTACCCATAAATAACAACCAAAGACATCTAGTAGGACATGGGTACATTAAGAAAATAATGCAACGCAGTATTGATTCCATAACTGAACTGTCTGGGATGTGGTCCAAGTCACAAGCCGTCATACTCGTGAACGTGTGTTGCTAGTACGGACTGGTCTGCTCTAATCACTATGACTGATATCCTCTTATTAATTGTCCAACCAGTTGGTTGTATACTAAATATTTTTCTGTTTGAGTATTTAATTGAATTAGTGCTAATTGGTAGTTTGTTGTATTCACACACTTAAACTTAAAAATGTAAAGTAAGAATAAAATTATTTAAAAGAGCAACACACAAGTTTCCAGCTCGTTCTTCTTGTGATGAGACAGCATTTCGGATGAGCGGTAGATTAAAAAAAAATGTGATGACTATTCAAAAGTGCTTCAATGTAAGTTTATTTGAATAAATCTTTTTCTATTCTATTCTATTCTAAGCTTATTTTTTTATTTAGTCCATTAAATCAACTCCTGTACGCTATACCGCAATTTTTAATTCAATCTACGCCGTTTACGCTATCCGCTCGTGTATTGCACCGTGTCAGCTTATTGAACAAAGCTTGTTCCGCGGCCCACACTGCAATTTACTACGCAGCTGGCCGTTCAATTTATTGTCGCCTTCAACTTGAGCTGTTGCATGCCCAGTGCACCGCGCCTTGCTATATATCACTACGGCCGGTCCCACCAACGTTCACAAGTTAAAGAGACACATTATTATAGTGTGATATTATTCTCACGGCAATATTATAGTGTGATTTTATTCTCACGGCAATTTTATAATGTGATTTTATTCTCACAATTTTTAGCTACATCCTGCGGTTGTCTAGAATTTTTATTTAGACTTTATATACTTGCTATATATATATCATTACGGCCACCAGGGTTTACAAGTTAAAGAGACACATAATTATAGTGTGATATTATTCTCACGGCAATATTATAGTGTGATTTTATTCTCACGGCAATTATGCCTACATTATGCGCTTGTCCAGTTTTTTATTTAAACGGAAAAAATGCACTGAGCGTAGGATTTATTATTAACATTTTGTCCGGCATTTTGATAAACTGGCGTGTTAAACCAACAAAAAAAAATTAATGGAAATATATTTTTAGTCTGTCTATACATTACAAGCGACTATATATATGGCTGTTAAGAAGAAAACATTTAATATTTTTTTAAAACAGTAATTATGTAATTTAATGGATATATATGACATATTACTATTATTATTCATGTCCATTCATTCTATCTTGCGCCATCCACCACCTTCTGTCTTTTCTCCTCTACCCAAAGGTTGCCTGGAAGAAATCGCTTTAGCGATAAGACCGCCTTTTGTACCTAGCCTACCTTTCTGTACATTATGAATATTGTTTTTTTTTTGTATTATTTTTAAGGTGCAATAAAGAGTTATAAATAAAAAATAAAATAATTATGTAATTTACATTATCGCGTATTCAAATAAGTACTATATCAAGTAGGCAACATAGACAACTTTTTATTTTTGAATAATTAGAGATCTTTACAATAGTTGAAACTGTAAAAAACCAGAGAGGTTCTTTAGCATCATGAATATTAAACAAATATATAGAGAATGCAAATACAGAGTGAAAGCTTTTCAGACAGTGCTAGTTACACTGTCAACTTGTAACTGTTGCATAGAAACACAAAAACTATGAACAATAGGCACTGGCGATGTCACATCTCTGTATATAGTTTTGTTCAAATTTTATACATATGAGTATTGTTTGCGCTGTTTGAGTGTACCACACTCCAGATTGATGTAGTGCTCAAGTTTTCACTCTGTACTTGTAGGCGTTCTTTCTGTTTTATTTAATAGTAATTGGCATTCGTTGTCTAAACACATCATCAGTATTTGGAACACAAAGTCTCCTCCGATCGATGCCCCAATACACATGGGGATGGTAATCATGCCTGTGCCGAGGTTCGAACCCCTAGCAGACTAAAGTGGTATCAGTCAGGTAGGATTTGGCCTTCGGCTGCTTCATAAGTCCTTCCGCGGGTTTGGAGTGCCATCTGCACTCGCTCCCTATTGTCCGGTGAATTTGTAAAAGGCCAGCTGGGGCCAACCGCATTAGAATAGTTCGTAAAAAAAAAACATGTCCTCATGTGGCGCCCTTATGCGTTGTCATTACAAAGAACTAAAATGTCAGACCTCAGTACCCCGTAATTTTGCTGACATATCTCATCATTAAACCGAAATAGAGTACAAAAGAAGCTGCTAGTCTGAAATAGATCAGACAGAAATTATTCAAATATTGCATATGACGGCCTCGCTGGTCTAGCGGTTGAGCACACCGCTTTACTTCCGATGGTCGCGGGTTCGATTCCTCGGACGGTGCAAACATTTATTATTTATTTATAAATTTTATTTATTTATTAATAAGTACGATTGTTTGTATTGGTCTGGGTGTTCTCTATGTATATTACGTACGTATTTAAAAAAATCTAAGTATTTATATCAGTTTTCTATCCATAACACAAGCTTTACCTAGCTTAACTCGGGTCTAGATGGCGCTGTGTGAATTGTCCTGAGTTTATTATTATTGTTCACGTAATTGAAATACACCTCTTCAATTCACTCTCCAGCTTGATCTAGTGCTCAAGTTTACACTCTGTATAGTCTGTGGGCTTGTCTTTGTGAATAGATAAATAATGTATCTGTTAATGACGTAGCCGGTGGCATTGAATGCAACCAATGACCCGTGACAACGCCTCGCTGCGATCCAAGTTAGCGCTTAGTTCCGTGGTATATGTATACATTATAGCCAGTTCCGGTAATACTATAACATAATACTAATCCAGTCATATCATAAATAAAAATCGCAAAATGTAGTTCTATTCAAAACTCGAGAATGGCTGCATCAATTTTCTTAATATTCGTTGAAATTCGAAGAAGGTTCTTGTGAAACATGAATTTGTCAAAAAATCTTAAAATCACTTTTATTTTACAGTAACTACAAACTATTCCTAGCTCTCAGTTCCAATTAAAGATTTCATAAATAATAGAATGGAATGGGGTGGAATAGAGTCAATCAGAGAAGAAACGGAAGAACGGCAAACAAAAAAGATAGTAGAGAATTTAAAAAGTTTAGTAAGAAAGAGATAAAACAGGAAGTGAAGTAGGGAAAGGAAACAGGGGAAGTGAAGAGATTATTATAGATATAAATGAATTGAAATTTACATGAAAATGTACATGAAAAACTGACGCCATTTAAATATTAGTTCAATAAGGCTTTGTTATATAAGAGAGGTTATTTGAAGAAAATTGTTCATTCGTCTTGTGATGAGTTTGCGTTCCGAATGAGTGATGAGTGGTAGAATAAAAAAATGTCACTATTCAGAAGTGCCTACATTAAGTTTATTTGAATAAAGATTATTTCTAAAATGTTCAAAACCTATTCAAAATTTCTGGAACTCCAGAATATTCTTTGATATTTTATTATATCTTTTAACACGGATATGTATAAAAGACTATTGATTGCAAAACGAAAATTATGCTATCAGGCGGCCACAGTCTCACTGCAATCATGTAATTGGTATCGGATCATTGCTCTCCGGTACTTGAGTCATGCCTTTCGCTCGTCTGCTAGCTGTCTGGCCTCGCCGTCACGGTCGGGCAACGCAACGAGCAGAAGTGTTAAACCAACCTACGACTATAGTACCTACAAGGTTGTTTTAAAATTATTCTTGCAAACACCTCTTAATAACTTTTCACGTTGAGCAAAACTATCTGTCTGTTCTATCACTGTCTGTCGGTCGTCAGTCGAAAAATGTTTTATTTTTCTTTGCTTTTTCTACTAGATTCTGCCCTCGACTTAGATTATTCTAACCAACCTGTCTTCATTTCAAATGCTGCGTACTTGCTCACTATTAATTCTGATTGATTACTGTTAAGGCATAAAAGCGTACTAAAGAAACAATTTCACTTTCTTACTTATATTAGTTAGAGTTTCTTATAATATTGTATCCTTACATTTTATATTAAAGTAGTAGATGCAGCAGTTGATGTATCAATCAAGGAAATAAGACCATTTTTTCTTTCTATTATGTTCTTCAATAAGTTATTATTAAATATATGCAACATTTATACTTTTTCTATCACATAAATCTTAACTTAACATTTAGCAATCCGGAGAATGTTATGACGTAGGCATCCGCTAAGAAAGGATTTTGATTAATTCTATCCCCAAAGGGATAAAATAGGGGATGAAAGTTTGCATGAAACTTTGTCAATTTTAAACCGATCGGGCTGAGACCTTGCCTGCATAAAGGTACTATGACGTAGGCATCTCCTAAGAAAGGATTTTGATAAATTCCTCCTCTAAGGGGATAAATTAACGCGATCAAAGCCGCGGGCAAAAGCTAGTGAAATATAAAACTGACAAAGTTTTATACAACATAGCATGTATACGAATGTTACATACTATACATTCATCAGATAAACCACACTAGGTGAATACACTTTTATGTATTTTCTGCTATTGTTATACATAACAGTATCCGAGGAGTGTTCTACAGGTCGGTAATGTACAAATTGCCTCTACGTCATACACGTGAACCGGTTCTCTTCAACTAAGCGATTTCTTAATGGCTCATTGTTGACGTCAATCTTCAGTCAATCATCAGTCATATTAGTTAATGACCGACGAGTCATATTTTTTATCTGGTTTAATTCGGTTTCCTATATATTGCATAACGTTGTAGAAGAAATAATATTATTGCGTAAAAGGAGGCAAATAATTCATGACGTAGCATTATTAATAGCGAATTCCAACCCTCGATAATTATTTTTTAATACGATATGATTATAGTAGTCATATAGACAAAGTTTTCCCGTACAAATAAAAAGTAAAATCATGTTTTCTATTTTTTTTTTATAGTAAATAACCCCGTACAAGTAAAGATCAAGTTTTCTTATTAATTTGATAGTAATTTTTTATATTTGGATAGTAAATAACCTTACAATGCTGGAGGAAAAGGGATTGTTAGTAATGGTCAGATTGACCACGCAGTTTTCCAAGTAATATCATGAGAAATTGCTGGTAAATTATTCATTATGTTGCGCTGACTGACCTAACCTCAAGATGTTATCGTCCTCCACTGGTGACAGCGTAAACTATTATGGAAAAAGTGCACCGTACAATTTTAATTCATTAAAATAAATTCAAAAATAATTTATTCATGTAGGACATTTTAGCCGCTTATGAACGTCAAGTTTTTTACATTATAATTTTAATTTTTTCCCTACCGCCCAGTTCGGTATATAGATCCAATTGAGAAGAACTGGCAAGAAACTCAATTGAATTACTATTTTTTTAAAGCCAGTTTATTTGCAATGTACATTTATATAGGTGTCTATGTCTAACATTAAATGAAAATCCAGTGCATGAACAATTATTCCCTTGCACGCTCGTCATTCAAGGAATCGTTTTAAAAAAACTAATACTTAACGAGGACTTGACATTTGAACTAATAATCGTGAAATTTGACATGCGGCATGACATATGGCTCCTTTTTATCTTTGTGACTCACAATGACGAAAATGACGAAAATCACAGGCTGTGCTAGTAAATTTAATATACGATCATCATCATCATCATCTGCTTCTTCCTTATCCCATTTATTTGTGGTCGTCGTAATATGTTTTTCTCTTCCATTCATCTCTGTTCGCAGTCATCGCGTTATTTACTTCCTTTCTTACCATATCATCTTTCACACAGTCCATCCATCTCTTTTTCGGCGTTCCTCTGCCCTTATAACCATCCACATTCATATGTAACACCTTTCTTAAAATATTATCCTCATTCCTACGCATTACATGTCCATACCATGATAGACGATTACTCTTCAACCTCTCTGACACCGGTGCCACTTTCATACTTCCTCTAAATATAATATACGACATCATGGCTAATTAATAGTTACCGTAGCAACACAATTTCCCGAACAGATTACGAATTAATCAATAGGAAAGTGGCGTCATGCAACATACGATCTAATCTATACATCTATACATATTAATACAATTGGAGTGTCTGTTTGTAATATTGAAGTAACCGTTATTATTATATGCATATGAATATAAATACGGTACTTACATACGCCAAAATTTTTGTCTCTCTGTCTGTCTGTTCCGGCTAATCTCTGAAATGGCTGGACCGATTCTGACGGGACTTTTTTGGCAGGCAGCTGATGTAATAAGGAGTAACTTAGGCTACATTCATTTTAGAAAAATAAACTTAAATTCCACGCGGACGAAGTCGCATATACATACTTAATAAAGATGTAAATAAACAATTGGAGTGAACAAAAAAGAGAATGTCTGATATGAATGTCTAACTAAATAATTGAACGGAATTGAATTAAAAAGCCTACCTCGGTTAAAACTCGTATGTACATAAATAAATATACTTTTGGTTTTGATAGAGATGCATGTCGCAAATGCTATGAAGCTAATTTAGATGCTAATCTAGATCTCACGTCTGGCTGCATGCTTGGTAAACCAGATACTGCGACGCGCAACCACTCCAGTTATGTCCAGTTAATTGGTCAGTTAATTCACTTTTAATTGATTAATGCAAATACCACTAGAGTGGTAAATATTCTCGATAGAGTGCTGTTTGATTCTAATGTCCTACGTTTCTATAAAATCACAAATAGATTTGGGATAATGTTCTCGAAATTTCTGGACTAAGGTATTATCACGGAGAAATAAAGAGAACCGACAGACAGATACAGTAATTATGAGCTAAATCAGTAAAGTATTTTTTTAATTAATGATAATGTAATAGTAAATCCTTCAACATTGAGATCAATCTGGAAAGTGATATTATATTTTTTTTTTTGTAGATGATAATGGAATGGTGCACTTATCTGCGTTAACAATTTTCGGCGGGTCGCCAGTGGAGGATGATAAGATGAACATGACGTCAGGTCAGTTATCATCTTGACAATTTCACCAGGAGCTTATCATGATGGTTTCAAGGGGGAATCGTGTGAAGGTCAACTTATTTATTTTATTTATAACTCTTTATTGCACCTCAAAAACAATACAAAAAAAACAATATTCATAATACACAGAAAGGTAGGCTGACAAAAGGCGGTTTTATCGCTAAAGAGATTTCTTCCAGACAACCTTTGGGTAGAGGAGAAAAGACAGAAGGTGGTGGATGGCGCAAGATGGAATGAATAGACAGAAATAATAATAGTAATATATCATATATATACACACATAATATAAATACATATACATACATCATACATAATATAAATATAATTAATTAATGGATTATAACTTAATGGATGATAATGGAATGAAAAATGGTGGAATGGTGCAACTGTTTGCGCCTAGAATTTACGGCGGGTCGCCAGTGGAGGATGATAAGATGAACATGACGTCTGGTCAGTTAGCATCTTGACAAATTCACCATGATGGTTTCCAGAGTCTGAGAATAGTCTGAAGGTCAACCTCAGACGGTTCATTAACCGAGTCAACTGTCCACATTACTAATAACTCTCTTACACCAGTGGTATTAGTTAAACAAAACCATGAACTACTTATATCGTGATCCTAATACAATCGTAATAGTCACGACCCACAATAGGAATATCAAATACCGGTTAACCGCGCCAGGCAATAGTTTAGCTACTCTATGATTAAATCGATTAATCGGTATCATGTAACAATTAATAATGTTGTAAAAACCAGGTAAATACGACGCAGATGAAGTCTTTAGTTGCTTGAAGAGCAGGAAAATAAATACTGAAAACTGAAAAAAACTTGGAGACAAAGACAATAAACTGTAATTAAAGAATTTGTACTTTGAAACGAAAGCAAAAACCGTTGAAAGGAACTTTTGATTTCTTAACTAGCTACTGTTAATTAGTGAAGAATTAATAAATTCGTTTTAAAAGGTAACATTTCCAAATGCTGTTTTGTATATTTTTCTAAAGTAAAATATTATTTTCATTAATATTTATATACATATTATTATATAACTAGTATTTACATAACCTAATTGTACAACTAAGAACTAAAATAAAAAGCTTAAAAAAAAAATATAATATGATGACTAAAATATATTATTAAAAGGGGTCCCTTTAGGCAACGTTCCGAAGATACTGGCAGCGTTCCCTCTTTGAATAGCTAGACTAATTCTTTGTCCAAGGTAGCTGCCAGCTCTTCGGTCTTCTGTGATGTCGACTAACCTTTTCGTTATTACTTTGAAAAGTCTTATAGCGCTAGGACCCCACGGACCAAGGGTCTCGACACCGAATGGGACAAATTCATATTCGGAGCCTAGACCCCTGTATTTACATATTTTGGCTTTTTCAGCCGCTTCTAACTTATACCATAACCATTAACTAAAATTATAAGTATAAAAATGAATAATTTTTACTTGAGAGGGGTGTCATAAGAACTCTACGACGTTGATAAATAAAAAAAATAACATAATGACCAAAAATATCTTTAATTTTATTGTACGTAATACAATGTGTCTGGGGGCTACCATCAGTTCTGAATGATATCGAGATGAGAAGAACTGACAAGAAACTCAGCTCGTATTATTTTCAAATAAATGTTGTACATGTTTACAATGTGTCTGGGGGCAATGGGAATGTTAGCAATATGAACTAATAACCCCATTGCTAGCTATGTTCCATGTCAGGTTGACCTTCACGCGGTTCCCCCTAGATACGTGGTAAATTGCCATTTGCCAAGACCTGGGCTGACCTGACTTCGTGCTCATTTGAGCATTCTCCACTGGTGCCCCACCAGTGTAAAATGGTCCACTATATTTTTTTGCATTACATATGTTTATATTTAATAAAACATAGTTGCGAAAAGTGGAAGTAACATAATGTCGTGCCCATTAACTATCTTTCCGGCAATGATATTCGGCGCGGACGTCCTGCCTTAGGTCAGATAACTAAATTATTTTATCAAATTTCATTTTAAGAATAAATTGTCCTTAGTTTCTAGAATTAACCCAAAAAGGAAGGGGGGATTATTAGTAATGTGTATTGATGGGGTTAATGAGTGGGGTTACCCATTGCTAACAGGATGGTAATATACCATGTCAGGTAGTTCCCCCTAATGAGTGGGGTTACCCATTGCTAGTAATATACCATGTCAGGTAGTTCCCCTTGAAAGCATTGTGTTAAATTTCTGGTGAATTTGCCACATTGGGCTAACTGACCTGACCTCATGCTCATCTTATCATACTCCACTGGTGCCCCAGCGTAAACCGTTAGCATAGGCGGTTCCATTCAATTATAATCAATAAAAAAACCCAAATATATATATATATATATATATATATATATAATATGTTAAGTAGAAGAGCTTATGTTATAGATACCAGACAACTGACATACATACTTAGGTATATATTTTTTTTTACTAAAGATCTATATAATATACATAGGAAACACTCAGAGCTATAGAAACAATCATACTCATCAATACAAATAATTGTATCGTGCGTGGAATCGAATCCGCGACCATCCAATAATATAAAAAAGTGCCAATAAGTGGAAAAAAAAGTCTTTTGAATACATATATTATACATTACACATTATAATTATTCATACATCCATATCCTATTTGTTTATATATTTAAACATGTATGTAGTCTATTGTATTAAATTAGTTAAATTTTCTGCACATTTGTCCGTGAGTCACTTATTCGGGGTTCCACTGAAAATCAGCGTCGTGGCTTTTGTCATGGCATAATGCTGAGATGGGCCCCTTATACACAGATCAGTACACTGATGGATACGCATTTTTTTTTATTTTTCATTTTTATCATTGTTTTTATATATGTAATAATAATAATAATAATCTTAGGACAATTCACACAGCGCCATCTAGACCCAAGTTAAGCTAGCTAAAGCTTGTGTTATGGGTACTAGATAACTGATACATAGATCTTTTTTTTTTGTAAATACATACATATTATATATAGAAAACACCCAGACCGATACAAACAATCATACTCATGAATACAAATGTTTGTGCCGTGCGAGGAATCGAACCCGCGACCATCGGTCGTAAAGCGGTGTACTAGACCGCTGGACCACCGAGGTCGTCGGTGGTCCAGCGGTATATGTGTTTATATATATTATTTTCTTTTGTTTGATTTTCTTGTTCGCTTTTTTTTTATTTCATTATTTTTTTGTTATCTTAATGATTTGTATTTATTATTTCTATTTATATGTTATAATAATTTACATGCTGCTGTGAGCATCGTCATTGTTGTGTTGTGATGTGTTATAGTAATAAATATTATTCTATTCTATTCTATTCAATAGACCGTGCCTTGAGCTGGCCAGGGATTGTACAAATGGTGCCGTACATTGGGTGTTAATGAACTCGTTCATTCCCTATTCCGTTTTATTGTCCGCTATAAAACCAACTAATAGCAAGGGTTTGGGCAGCCGCCTGTTATAATAACGATGTTTCTTGTTCCCCCATTATGAGCTGTCTGGATTTAGACAGTATCTTATATAATCTGATGAGTTAAAAGCATATTATGTAAACGGATAACTGACGGATCTCCTGATTGAAAATGGCAACTATAATAATGTATATACGAACAGTACTAGTGGGATGAGATTCCAGTGCTACCATTCCCGAAGACTAAAGTCATTCTTGTATACAACTCATACATCGATTCATGAATTGATTCAAAATCAAAATATCTTTATTCATGTAGGTCTATTACAGACTCTTATAATTCAAATCTACCATCAGTTCTGAATGATATCGAGATGAGAAGAACTGATAAGAAACTCAGCTCGTATTCTTTTCAAATAAATGTTATACGTGTTTACTATATTATTGTATACATTCAAATTTGGGAGATTATTACGAAATAATTACTAAGATTTCCAATGATTTTGTATGTTACAATCAAATCACTTCTTTACGGAAGCAGCATTACTTTTTTTTGCATATAAATTCATTCATAATAATAAATACTTGAGACGCATAGCTGGCAATAATATGTCCAAGGTGTATGAATAATACGTTTTAACTTTCGTAATAACTTCATATCTATGTGAAAGTAAAAGGGTGGAATTGTTCCACGTGTCGAGTTGGATTGGTGTAATTACTGACATTTAACAAACAACAAAGGCTATTGGAGGTGTTATCATACAAGTAACGTTAGCTATGTCGTAACTATACACAGCAAATGATTAAACACAATTGTATTTTGCTTCATTTACGCAACTACAACTATATATTGTGTTTTAGAATATACCATAGACTTCGCACGCATTCTGAAGCATGCGATCTGCTTCGCGCGCATTCTACAAAATGCGGTCTGCTTCTCGCGCATTCCGCGGATTTATTGTTGTTAGGACGCCAAACTGTTATCGTCGCCTATTGACATCTCCAAGCCTATTAGATTAATCTACGCCGTTTTAATACTTTTTTTATATAAAGGAGATATTAAGGTCTTAGAAATAATAAAGTAGATAAGCTACATACTCGATGCTTTCACTGTACGCGAACCAGTGTGTACAACAAAAAAGAACGTACCAACTTTCTTCGTTCAAAATTATATACGATATGTCGGGCAGTTTTCACTTTCATAGAAAAAAATCTAAACAAAAAAAAAAACTAGCTCGTGGGTCTTCAAACTGTGCCACTGACCTGATGAAAGTGTGTGCCATCTAAAACAAACTATATCGATGTATCGTGTACCAATAAAATATAATCCTTACTACATTGTATTAAGGTCGATCGTAAACATTCGAATGGTGGCATTAAAATATGATGGCAAAAAATACAGACGCATAATTTATAATGATGAATGAGTCTACGCGTGGGTGCCTCATTGACAGTCGGTGTGAAAAGTTAGAAAGCTCACTTATACAGTTTAAACAATGCATATCTATACCAATATAACAGAGCTGATGAGTTTGTTTGAACGGGTTATCTCTGGAATTGCAAGTCGGATTAAAAAAATAACTTCTGTTCTTGATAGCCCAATCCTTGAGGTATGGCTATTTATTATCCCATCAAGGGAAAAAAAGAAACAGAGTCAGATGGAAGACGAAGCGAAGTAATGGAGCGGGTAAGACCGCACGACAAAATCCGAACACTAACGAAATTTGCCGAGCCGGACATATAATTGGAAAGATTTTAAATTAATACTATGGTTTAAAGGTAAATCGCGTGGTGGTCGACCTAGTAACATGGTACGATAAATTCCTAGCAATAAGACTAAAAATCTCCATGACTAGCATTACTTGTATTACATACCGGAATATTAATCCGGATTCAGATGATAGTTAAGGTTGCGAGTCCATTTAGCGTTTCATAATTAAATCGATTACGGTTTAAAGGGTCATTGTTAACAGAAAACGTAGCGCTAAGTATATTCAAGTGTTATTGACCCTTAATTGAATATACCGTAATCAGGTCTTTAGAGCGTCTGTGGACGCCCCGATTCAGCACCTAATTCATCGGACTGAGTTTGGGTGTTCTCGCCACACTTACAAACTTTGCATCCGTCCAACTTTAGTTTATCTTATGACTATACTACTCCATAGTACTATTGATTTGCGGTCTTGGAACTTTATTCATTGATTTACTCTTTAGCATAGAATTGAGTCAACCCACCACAGACATGTCGGTTTGAATTACCCAACTGGTTTTACGTATCAATTTGATATTTATTTTGCGTGTAGTGCACAAAAATCATTTATTACTTTGTCGTTACCACATTATTTGGGATCGCTGCAGTGTGCATGTCTTTTTCCACTGATCCCTATCAACCGTCATGCGTATTGTCTACAAATTCTTTTATTTTCTATATATAATGATTTCATCTCTAATGCATTGTATTTATTTACGTTTATCTTATATAATAATTTGTATGCAGCTGTCAGCATCGTTTTTATTGTGTTGTTATGTGTGATGTAATAAATGTTATTCTATTCTATTCTATTTATTACCTTGCATTGATCCAATTACTTCAGATCGGTGTCGTATGTCTTCTTTTTGAAATGATCCCTATCAGCCGTCATATCTGAGCTTTCTCTCCTTATATACAGGCTACAAGTTAAACCTCTAATAAACTAGTCGTTAATAGCTCTAAACACAATTTTATAATTAATGATATACATCTGCGACCAAATTGGTCTGTGTCTAGGCTTTAATGTCCACACGCTGATTTACAGTGGAGTCCGTGAGAGTAGTAGATAAACATGAACTAATTTGTAAAGATTCGAGAGATTGAATTGCCCGATCAGGTAACATATGTCGTGAATGACTGTCATGCGTAGCTGGTTTTGAAAAGGACAACGTATTATCACTGAAATACAGACTATTACTACCAACAATTTAGAAGTAACACGTAGGACCTACGTGAACCGCTTCGGAAACCTTCATAAGTTCATCATCATCAACATGATCAGAGCACTGTAGTCCACTGCTGGACATAGGCCGCTCCCAAGTCACTGGGCACGATCTTCTGCCCATGTCTTCCAGTTATTATCCGCAACTAGGAGCAACTACATATGTACGGTAGATATTGTTGCCCCACCTACTTGTTACGCGGCCTAAGGGCCTACACTACACTTGCCAAGTGGCCTGACTTCATCCTTATCCTTTCAGCCTTTACTACGCATACCATTACAGTGGACGGAACTTTAACTGTTCGAAAAAAAAATTTTCAAATTCGACATAATAGCGAATGTTTTGACATTACATCTAGACGAGGCTAATGGTTTTGACAAAGAAGATTTGCGAGCTGACAATTGATGAGAGCTGGACAGTTTGACCTTTGAATCGAGGTTGACCTCGCACAAGAATAGATGGACGTTGTATGAAATACTAGTTAGATCCTTCGGTTTTACACGCGCAAATCCGTTTTGTTCCCAATCATATTCAAATTAAAAAATCATTTATTAATGTAGGAGATATTTTTACAATATGCAAATCAAGATGTTTTTTGTAGTATTTCTTTATCACTTTCGTCTAATTCAGGCTTTAGATTCAATTGAGAAGAATATGAATCACAACTGATATAGCTTTTTTTTGTTAACATTATTAACACATTAAGTTTTTATGTTTAATAAATGAATATACCGTAATTGTACAACTATATTTTACTAAATAAATTAAATTATATTAAAAAAAAAACATAAAACAGCGTACGTACGTGTATTGTTTGGTGTAAAGGTGACAAATAAACGTAAGAGTAAAAGGTGAATTAGTATGCTAAATTAAAATTTTTATAAACTTTAGAAGTCTGTTTTTATTATTATGTTTGTTACGTTGATTCATCAGTTCGCTAAACCAAGT
Source organism: Achroia grisella (assembly GCF_030625045.1). NCBI lineage: Eukaryota > Metazoa > Arthropoda > Insecta > Lepidoptera > Pyralidae > Achroia > Achroia grisella. The sequence goes on along the minus strand of NW_026712653.1, from coordinate 688,581 downwards.
AAGAAAGACCTTTACGTACCACTAGAGTTCATACAAACGAAATATCAATGTTTATTTCAAGATTAGATTGACTTTTGATACAACACGTTAGTACGTCAAAAGTTAATGTAATCTTTTTACTACGTCGATTACTATAATTGAGTTATAACAAATTTGTTATAAAAAAACAAAACATAAACACAATTGTTACTGGCAGCTTGTGTACTAATCTTTTTATAAAGTTTATATGTTTTATATGTCACTTTTTACTAATATTGTTTTGTTACTTTCTTCGCTGTGAGCCCTTTTGGGAAGAATACACACTTTTACTAGTATTTGGTTTTTATTAAAATAGTAGTTGTGTTCCCGCTCCAGTAACACAATAATTAAATGTTTACGTATGTATTTAGCATAATTGTATCTATAAAATTTACAGTAATCGGTTTTATGAAGATTGTTGTGGAAAATAATTTTAAACTATGCTCCAAACATATTATGGACTACTATTATATTGATATTTTGTTGTTGCTTTATATTTATGAAATGCTGCCTTTATGTATATGTAGATTGTTATATTGTTATTTCATAATTGATCAATATTGGTTGATTTCATAAATATGCAGTTGATATCCACAACTAGACGATTTAAAGAAATTACTTCTGTATGTCAGGGCTACTACACTAATAAATGATAATAATAGAGCCTGGACAATTCATACAGCGCCATCTAGTTCCAAGCTAAGCAGAGTTTGTATTATGGGTACTAGATAACTGATTTAAATACATAGATACATTATTTTGTAAATACATACATAATATACACAGAGACGGGGGAAGGTGTTTGTTAGTAATGTGAACTCGTGCATGACCCCATTACTAGCAATGTACCATGTCAGGTTGACCTCCACGCGGTTCCCCCTGGAAATCATCGTGTTAAATTCCTGAGGAATTTATCACGATGGGCTAACTGACCTGACCTCATGCTCATCTTATCATCCTCCACTGGTGCCCCGTCAGCGTAAACCGTTAGCGCAGGTGGGTGCACCATTCCATTATCATCCATAAAAAAAAATATAGTATTGTATACATAGAGAACAGCTAGACTGATATCATGATATCATAACCATGAATACAAATGTTGGTACCGTACGAGAATTTGAACCCACGGCCATCGGTTGTAAAGCGGTGTCCTAAACCGCTAGACAACCGAGATCACTATACACTACTACATAAGAAGATAGTTTATAGTCTACAGTTTTAGACGAATCGAATAATCTTTAGTATTTAGGTATACTTACCTATATACTAAAGTTAATTCGATTCCCCTTCATTCCTCCTAACCGGGAGTATCAGAAACGAAGGTTGTTGTTGTGTTGTTGTTGTTGTTGTTCTATTGTGTGAATACCACTAACAAAAGCGACGCGCAATTCCTGAACAATGGTGGACAAAGATATTTGGCGTATCCTACATTGTGCTATAGCGCACGTTGATGAAACTGACCACGCGTGCCAAATAGCACGTAGCCACATTTCTCACTACATTGTTACGATAGAAACAAAAAAAATGTGTTTTCTATGTATAATATATATGTATTTACGAAAAATAAATCTATGTATTTGTATCAGTTGTCTAGTACCCATAACACAAGCTTTAGCTATCTTAACTTGGGTCTAGATGGCGCTGTGTGAATTGTCCTGAGATGATTATTATTATTATTACCGTAGTCTATACAAGCGTAAAAAGCCAGGGGTGTCACGTGCACATAACCGATTTATTTAGATATAGAATAGCAAACATCTCTAGACAACCAGTGATCTTTTGACCAGTTTTAATAACTAAGGATTCGCTATACTATCCCATCAGACTACCATCAGACTATCCCATCAATTATTGTAGAGACCTCTAATTGATCTCAGACTAAAATACAGTCTAACTTTGTCATTGATAAGAACTGGGTGATAGCTAGCTAACGTATATTTAGTAAAAATCACGGGTCATCAATTTTTATTTTACCCGTGATCATTAAACTGATCAATTTACAATTAAAAAGTTTTAAGATCCAGTGAATTTTTAAATATTTTGTTTCTGATTCTGTGGAGCATTTTTTTCAGTTCGTCCATTCTAAACAAAATAATCAAACGTATAAATCCTTACAATATCAAATTTACAGATATTTTAAATATTCTGTTTCTGATTCTGTGGAGCATTTTTTTGAGTTCGTCCATTCTAAACAAAATAATCAAACGTATAAATCCTTATAATAGCTACAATACATGGTCCCGTGAATTTACAGATATTTTAAATATTCTGTTTGTGATTCTGTAGAGCATTTTTTGAGTTCGTCCATTCTAAACAAATTAATCAAACGTAGCATACGTTTGATTATTTTGTTTATCTTATAATAGCTACAATACACAAAAAATACCTAACCAGACAATCTAGCCCGGCTGTTTTTGATCGCAGACTAACATAATATGTACTTGACATTGACAGATTTTAATTATCCGCAGTATGTCACTCGGAAGAGATATTCTTATAAATAGTCTATAAATAAACTTCCTCTTGGAGTGGATTTCACTGAAGGGAGACTAAATCAATTACAAATCATTTCATTTCCTTCCCTACTGTCACATGAACCTAAATAATGAATATTTTAAATTGTAATTATATAATTATATCATTACATAGTATAAAATAAAGTCGCTGTCGCTGTCTGTCCCTATATATGCTTAAATCTTTAAAACTACGCAACGGATTTTTTTAATAGATAATGATGAGACAGATAGTGATCTAGAGGAAGGTTTACATGTATAATATATGTACACCTGTGCGAAGCCGGGGTGAGTAGCTAGTTAATATATAATATTAATATCATTATATAATTATACAATAAAATCTGACCCTCACTTTACATTTATCATATTTCGCCCAATTCACATAATATCTTTTTAAATTATAATTTAAAAAGATATTATGTGAATTCACATAATATCTTTTTAACATTATACCCTAAGTGTTGTTCTGATGTATAAACTTTCTTAGTGTAATGTTTCATCAAAATCCGTTCAGTAGTTTTTGAGTGAGAGAGTAACAAACATCCATCCATCCTCACAAAATTTCGCGTAATAATGTTAGCAAGATAGTAAGATATCTGTAATAGGTACATGTTATACCTAAATATTATCTTTCTGCACCCCCACATGAACTTTAATAAAAAAACACAAAGCGCAATGTACTCAAAAAGAGAAGTTATCACCAAATAGAACTTAGTTGCTAATCAAATTGCTTGGTAACAGGAAAAGGTATGTAAGAACTTTTAAAAAAATGAATAAAATATTCAATTGAGTTTCTTGCCAGTTCTTCTCAACTAGATCAATATAACTAGGGCGGTAGGGAAGAAATTAAAAATATAATGTTTTTTACATTTGACGTTCATAAGCGGCTAATATGTCCTACATGAATAAATGATTTTTGAATTTGTATTTCAGCCCTCTGGTTCTCATTTTTTATGCCCATATCATCTAACTATCAAATTGAAATCGTGTTTTAGGTAGTCTGTTGAAAAATATCTATTATTATAAAAAGCATAAAAGGAGTAAAAGCTCTATGAATATCATATTATACAGGCAATACACAGGCCACGCCCACACCCCGCGGTTTGAACTGTTTTGACCCCTAGGTCATAACATAGATCCAGTGCCTAAATAAAAATAACAAATCCATATGAACAGAACATACTAGAAACATCGACTGAAGTAATAAATACTTTTTTAATTGTTTCCTAATCGAAATTGTGATGTGCAGTAATGAGTATTCTTGGCGGGTCTTTTCACAGAAGACTAATTACAAAACCTTTATGATTCAGATAAAGTTCTAGTGCTTCAACTTCAATTATTACATTTGTTTTAAAGACTAACCCACTAAAGACTAGATTCTAACCTTGAGTATAGATATTTATAATTCCAATTTATTACTTTTAGAAAACAGTATTCAAAAGAAAAAAGTCGCAAAGTAAATCGTGACATTCGCCGCAAACTCAAGAATGATGTAACAAAATTCATGTGAACGTCACACCAAAACCATATTGGAAGAAACAGGAAGTGTTCTGCCCGTAGTAACAATACACTCAACAGTAAAGTTTCTTAAACGACCAGCAAGCAATAATACATCGTCGTCATTTTCCTTAACGTTAAAATTCTTTCCGTATCTTAATCGTGGTTTCCAAATCACCGATAATGGTCCATTAATGTAAATATGTAATCATTGTTAATAGTTGTAGTATTAAGGATTGTTTAATTAGCTTCTTTATGTACTACATCCTTTGTAGGAAAAGGCTAAACTGTTTGACATTTAGATGTTGTTGTTTTGTACACATGCTTATTAGTAATTTATTATTCAGCACGTATCGTCATATCTGTGATGTTAGGAATGAAAATAGGAATTTTCTCACTTATATTTTCACGAAAATCCTGTTATCCATCTTTACTTAACATATTATCACTTGTTATATTTGCTTTTATAATTCATTAATGTACGTAATCCAGTTCTGGAGATTCATCGTTTTAGTTAGGTTCCATGTTCTGCATATATTTGAGAACTACGATCTTCAGTCTAAAAGTTCACGTACTTGTTGTAATTACAAAACAAGCATTAAAATCAGTTGTCGACAGTTGGCATCGTCTCACTACTTCATTAGACATAGTTGTGCAGATAAATGAATCTGTTATATTTTTGTAATCACGTACTAGCTCATTTGAAAAGAATAAGAGCTGAGTTTCTTTCAGTTCTTCTTAGCTCGAAAGCACTGCAAACTGACGATAGTATTGACATGTCAAAAAAGCCTGTATTAGACCTATATGAATAAAGATATTTTGATTTGATATAGAATGTTCTTATTGACCGCATTCAATATTCAGCCAGCAGGGCTATAGTCTAGAATTCACGACAACGCTAATGCAATACAGGCTTTAGATGAAGACGTGTGCATGTGATTCGGGGGTACAGAAATCGATAGCTATTCTCGGAATGAACTCCTAAGACCGTGTCTTGTTTGACCTGTTACTAACAGGAAAATAACGTTGCAAGATGTTCTGAGACCGAAACCTATAGGATGGAAGACTTTGGTGATGGAATAGAAATCAAAAGTGGAAATATCTAAAATAGTTGGGGATGTTTATGCTGCTGAAATTCGAATATTAAAGAAAGAGAAAATTAAAAATGTGTGATTTTAAAAGACGTGGCAAATATATCTTCGATAATGTCTAAAAAGGGGCATGTGTCATTAACCATTAACTATTTATCAGCAACATCACCATCCCATATTGTTCAATTTTTTTAGTGTAGGCCTTCTTAAACCTTGTTTTTTTTTATTCCGTTTTGGACAATTAAAGTCCCGCTATGCCCTGATACGTTAAATATATACTTTTTCCATCTCATCTGTGCCGGTGAGTTGCATGTGATTTTGATTCGATTTCATTTCTTTTTGATCCCAATTCGATTCCACCAAATGAGCCTGTCGTTAGTAGAGCGTAAGTTAACACTGAAGGTATAAATACTTATGTTATTCTACATATATTAAATGTCACCGTAAGATTGTAATTTGCGTCAGTTTTTAATAGAGATTATAAACTGTCAATCAATTGTGAACCGCTACAAAATTAACACAATAGAATATAAATAATCTATATATTCAAATATACTTAATTTTAAGCACTTTGTAATAAATTTCTCATTACCGCTACATTATTAACGGAATGCAGATTCAGGCAAGAAAGATGATAAACATTCATTCTCGGTATGACGAAACAAACACCTTTAACTTTAAATAACTTTAAATTTTGTAAGAATTTTAAATGTTAGTAAGAGAAAAAGATATTGTACTGCCAAAAGTACTTTGCTAACATTTTTCCGAACAAATTCTAATCCAACTGGATACTGAGTAATCAGGAATGCTGTATTGCCACGATTGAAATTCCAAACACTAAATAAACCTTATGTTAACGACACAAGAATTACAAATGTTCAGGGCATTGCTGACCTTAATTAATATACCCTTTTATGTGTTTACCCAATTCGAGGAAATATTGTCCAACTTAAAAGCCATTAAATTAAGTTAAAATAAACACGAAGCAACTCCCTGCGCGGTATCAAATTAATTGTTGATGATTCTAATGAATGGGACGAAGCTATTAATAATTTCAATTATACAGCAAATAGCGAAGATTTGTATTTTATTTTTGGTACCGTTTTGGATTAGTTACTTCCAATTTATAAGTCGTGAGATTGAATGTGGCAGACATCAAAACTATGCATGATCGATAACAAAGCAATTTGATCCGAGAAAGGATGGTCGACGCGTTGTTTTCAACGTTGAAATGAAATATTTTCAGCGAATTGGTTTCGGTCACCGCAACGTCGACATTTGACAATGCCTCTGACTCCATACGGGATAACAAAACTGTTTTAGTTTAGAAATTGACTGAAGGTCTCGTATTGAAATGATGTAGGTACCTTTAGGATTATTTTTCTGTAAATTATTCATATTGTGTGGAAGGTCTATTACAGTCAAACTTTTTCTTATAACAATGTGCTAATTTAGAACCTATATAGGCAATAAACTCTGCAATGATGACAATCTTGTCCTTTAATAACTTCATTAATTGGCTTCTTGAAACTGTTATATCAAGAAATATGTATGACTCAAGTGAAATTTAATGACGTGCATATCTCATTGATTTATCTGCGTGTCAGTCATATAACTGTTTCTAACACGCAGATTCTAATAGTAAATTATTATATCATGCACATGGTCCTTCGAACCGGATCAATGTTTGTAGAAACTTATGTGGTTAAAATTGCAGTCTTGGTGGTCTGGCTGTTTAGCACAGCGCTTTATGGTCGCGGTTTCGATTCTCTTATGCGGGGATCGAACTCGCGAGTAATATAAAGTAAGACATCATTTTAAAACGTTACACAGGCATGGTCTTAGTTGAGTAACGTAATCTGCGCCTATACCCTGTGATTACTCAATTATAAGTCATAACACCACCTGACATGGTGTCAAAAGACACCATAACGACCACCAAATGGTCAATCGGACCCTAAGCCTAGAAAGTGACAGTGATTTTAGTTGCGCAAGCGCCGAATGAGACGGTCAATGACCGGCGCGCCGTCGGAGTAGGAAGGAAAGTAGGTATGTACTTGTCAAGTAATGACTGCTTATGCGTAATTAGTTTGTAGCTAGCCTACAGTCGCTGAAGCGAAATCGAAACTGCAAACAGTATACGGTGACCTCGGTAGTTTAGCGGTTGAACACCAGCTCATCTGACATTTGCGTATTCGATTCCGCATAATAAAAAATTGTATTCATTATAATCTATGTCTGTTTAAATTGTTATGAGTATTGTAGCACAAGTATTGCACACTACGCTCACGGATTCGATGCCCAAATGATGCAAATATTTGTATTCATAAATCATGTCTGTTTATATGTTTAGTTACAACTATTGAAGTAGGTATGTTTTAATCACCGGAGAGTGTCAGTAACATAAAATGTGCATGTCATATTAAAAAAAAACTCAATTATAAAAAGTTATGTCGAATTACCAATTTATATACATAAAAAAAACATTTCAAATGTATTCTTTACACGTAAGTACTATTTTACACGTACCACCATGTAAAAATGACAAACTAAAAAATCATTTCAAATGTATTATTTCGTGATTAAACAATCACCCGTCACTGTTATTTCACGAGAGTTACTCATCAATCAATTAGTCAGAAATCAAGAACAGGGCGAGTAGCTGTCATGCAAAATTGTATTGTAGGTAGTTACATTTAACGACTGCCACTGACAGGTTACAGTGGCGCCGGGCACATTCGCGAGTGCCAACTGCCAAGTCAGCCACAAAACTTGTCCAAGGTTCAAAAAATCTAACGCAATAATAGCGGATTAAAAAGATATTGTTGGAGTACACTTAGATTGTGGAATGAACTACCTACCGAGGTTTTACCTAACCTTGGGCTTTCTCTAGTATGGTATATTAAGGTTTCTTAAAGGTTCATAGGCTACGATACCCATTTACCATCAGACGGGCCGTATGCTTGATAGCGAACATTGTGGTATAAAAAAAAGGATGTTCTAATTGTTATATCAATTGCCTAATTATAAGTTTCTAGTCCCAATGATTTAGCACGTGTTGACAAGTTACTTAGTCGTTTACTTTGTAAATGTAGATACGTAATCAGTTAAAATATTAATCACTTGTAATTAAAATGTATTTAAAAAAGAATATTACAAGAAAAACTAATTTTAATTTGGATAAACTTGTCACTCATAATACTAATTATGGCATTACTAGCTACAATAAATTTATATACATATACATATATGTATAAAAGACTACATGAATCACTAATATCTTAGCAAAAGTTTGTGTCTATGGATGTATGTTTGTTAATCTGTCACGCAAAAACTACTTAACTGATTTTTATGAAACTTTACAGTAATATAGCTTATAATCAGAACATATAGGCTATAATTTAAAACTATTATATAAATATATATTTATATATTGTATTATATATAAACTCCGCCCAATTTATATAACACAATATATAAATATCAAGAAAGTGTGATGTAGACAAAGTTGAGTGGGTCAGCTAGTATAAATATAATAATCAGTTTCATGACCTTACTGTAAAAACTTTCACTCATCAATGATGATAAAAATATTGAAAAGTGAGAGGTTACAATATTTCTTAGAGGTATACTTAATGAAACTTTCATTTCAAAGCTCAAATGACTTTTGTATGTTGTTAAAATATAGAAGATAGAAATGTAAATATTAATTGAATACTCAAGTCTATCCTGAAATTTCAGGATAAGTGGACATCTTAGCACTCTGGAATGGTAATGCAATAGTGGTATCATAATGTCCATGTTGTTCATGTATTATATATAGGTAACGGTCACTGTTTACCGTCAGTTGGGGAGACAATTTATTTACCATTCCAATTAAAAAAAAAATCTACGCCCAATTTTGTAATTAATCATCAAAAAAAAAATTATTTTATTAAATTTTTATACTTCTTGTATAATTTCAATTGTATCTCTCTTGTTGCAATTTGCAATACTTACAATAATAAATCTCCCATCTAGTATTTTTCTTATATATCTATTTACCTATATAAATATCAAAATAAAACCCACACAACACCTCTAAATGAGAGGTTAAATCCAGAAAACATAGTCCATTTTAAATAACTTAAGTCTATCTGACAGATCAATAACTAAGTCATATGGAGGATGGTGATTGTTGCTTATGTGGACTGCTCCCATTGATAGCAATATACCATGTCAGGTTGACCTCCATGTAGTCCCCCTGGAAGCCATCATGATAAATTACTGGTGAATTTGTCACTAAGACTTAACCAGATGAAATATTCATTTTATCCATCCCTGGAGCCCTGCCAGCGTAAACCGGTTAGCACAGACAAAATTGCACATTCCATTATCAATAAATTTTAAAAAGTCATATGTTATACTCAATTATACAAGCACGCACAATGGCCCGAATGAGAGGTTAATTGTGGAGACTGGAGTCCAATATACTCAATTATACAAGCCAGACTTAGATTGGTATCTAAGACAACAAAAAAGAAAACAAGGGCGACAGAAAAAGAGGTGGGAGGATGATATATGGGCAGTGGCGGGAACAACATGGAGAAGGAAGGCGTTGGACAGAGGAGCCTGGAGTCTTTTGGAGGAGGCTATGTCTTGGTAAAAGCTGATGATTGTCAGCACAAAGGTTATAAATAAAATACAAGCCAGACTGCAGCAAACTGAACTCCAGTTTATAGAGTAAAACATTATAGTAAGATACCAAGGTACAGTTAAATACATAAGTGCTTAGGATATAACAGCACATAAGAGATACAATGGGAATTACATTGTACTTTGCAACATTGAGACTGTTCATATAGATGAGAAGAGCTAGCAGTATCATCAAGTGAATATACAGCTTCTTTGCCTTAGATGTTAAATAAAAAAAAAGTTTTCAATAATATTGTAATAGACAAATATCCAGAGTTTTTCTAGATATTTGTTGCTAGCAGCTTGTTTACAATTCTTTTTATAAACTTTTTTTTTTGATATCTGTATTTTGTTGTTACTTTACGCTGTGAGCCCTTTTGGGAAATACATAAGTATATTTGTCACTACAATTCTGATTTTTAATAAAATAGATGTTGTGTTCCTGCTCATTACAATATGTTGACAGTTGGTAGAATAGTGAGTAATGGGTCACTTCATAAATACAAGAACACAATGAAAGTTATTAAATCAAGTATTGAATTATTGTATCTCAAATGCTTTATGAATGAATCATAAACTGAGACTACAATGCATTATGCATTCAGTTCAGGGCTTCAGTAATTTTTGCAACATACTGCTAATAGCAAATAAATTAGGTAGCTATAAAATTTTTTACATTTTTCAAGGTTTAATTTGATACAGAAGACTTAAATTGTACACATGTAGGAAGGAAGAAAACGTCTTAGTATATCATGGATTTACCATGCATGTGCCGGGTTCATGGTATGGCAGAGGGAAACTCCGAGCAGTTCCTGGGACTTGTGGCCAGGTGTAGATTAAATGTTATAGTATGAAGAAAATTACACTAATTGAAAACCTGGATCTGTAAAGTCATTTCTAGACATAATTTCGAAATGTACATGTCGAATACTTCATATACAAACAAAATAAATGATAGTTAAATTAATAAATATTAGTCAGTCAAAATAAATAATATGTCATATATTATTTATTTTGAATATATCTTGAACAATGCTTGGAAACTATTACAATATAGTACTAGGATAAGAAGAGTTTGTAAATTATGAACATACTGTATACAATTGAAGTTTCATAAAACAAACTCACTATTAATTAAGTCTCAATTATAGCAACATTCCAGGTGTTAAGGAGGTAAAAAATATTGCAGTATGCATTTTCCTTAATGTAGAACTATTGCAATATATATATGCAATATCATGTACAGATCATCGACCTTTGTTTTGTGAATAAAATAAACATCCAAGTAGATATAGATATATTAAAAGTTTAATTCAATACTAAATCATGTAATGGATTTTATTCATTTGCAATAGACAGGAAGTATTTACACTGATAAAAACTACATTATTATCACAACAATCTTGTTCCTATTTCTTATTTATGATTCTATTTGGATGAGTCACATCACTAGTCATTACTCTACACAAGATATGAAGTAAATTTTAAACATTTCATATACTCTTAAGGTAAGTAAAATAGTTGTATGGACATTCATTTTACTATCCAATCTGTTATTTACTTATAAACCTTTTGGTTTGTACAGGAATCTTCATATTAAAACACAGATGGCAAACGGTCATAAGATCATAATTATTTGCTATACAATGGTTCACATTGTCATTTCTTGCAACAAGGTATAGTCACAGAGCAGGTAATTTCTCTTTCATATTTTATGCCCAGCCAGTATGCTATTTAAATGTACTTCATTCTATACAGCTATATTTATGTTAATTACTCTGTGATAAAATAATGAATTTGACATACTACTTAGAAGGAGAATTATATTAAAACATTACTCTATGACAACACAACAATGCATTTGACAGAAGAACTTGGTAAGAAGGAGAATTAATATTAATAAGAAATATGCCTCAGTCAGACAAATTAGTGTTAAAATATAAGATTTATTATTTTTTAAAAGAAGTTGAAATAGCTTACAATATATAATATGATTTATATAATACACTGGCCTCTAATAGGTAATTCACATTACATATATTCATAGTTGTACACAAATAAACAAGGCTATAAATGCATAACTCTTACAGACAATATTTCATATAAATTTAGACTATATTTTGACGCCCAGCTTATGAAAATGCTTATTTATTATTTCTCAGAGGTTAAATATACACGAAAATATGTGTTCTATTTATTTATAATGCTTATTGCGTCTCATTTGTGACTAAATCGCTTAACCTTGTGAATCAGCTGATGATAATTATCGTTTTGTCCCAGATTTTTGTACGCAACAATAAGTATAAGTAAATGAATATATCTATGCACTTACCTCTTCTCGTCGTTTGAGCCAACGTCCACAGGGGCTTTCCTCCAGAATTTCGCTCTCATCTTCGGAGTCTTCGCCACTTTCTCTGGGCGATTTTCGCTCCTTGTCGATGCTTCTCCCACCCGACATAACACCAATTTTCAACACCACTAGATAAACAAAACCACCGCACAATCGTTTAATACCTCACAGACGTTTTCAATGAGAAAACACTGGATATATTTTCAAAATACACTTTTTCTTGTAACCATAATATCCAAGGCTGAAACTCGAGACGTCACTAATGTTCCATCCAAAACCATTATTCGTTGCACAGCACTTGTTAAGACTTCAACACGTCGAATTATTGAAGTTTTAAAATTTATCTACACGACACGAGAACACACAGCGTCTATAGTGAGCGTACTCATTATAATTGAAATAAATTGTTCACCGGCGTAGGTCTAGACGTATTTCTATCCGACATAAATATAAAAACCATAGTGAACAGTTCACCTTTTTTTCTCTATATAACTGACCATAGACAAAACTCTACATTCATCGCCAATAATTTAAAATATTATCTTACTTAATATTTTAAAATAAAAATGTATAAAATATGAGTGTAAAATAATACAAAATATTATGATAACGTTTAATAATAATAGAATTTAAACATTTTAGTCATATTGACATTATTTCTTCAGAGCGCCATCTATGATACGAACACCTCAACTTTCTCTTTTCAACACCTTGGTTCTAATATCGTTATTGTATTATAATCTAAAGAAAATGTATGCTGAGCAACATTTATAATTAACCATTTCATTTTAATAATTAGTATTCGGTTTAAAGGCATGTAACTTTATTACTGCGAATTAATATACATTTACTACTACTTATAAAAGTGAGTACAGTGCCATCTGTAGTACCATGCAGGGATTTAAAACTAGTACTCACGGGCACTGTATATAATTTTCGGAATAAGATGTAGATGGCGCTGAAAACAGAAAAGTATGTGTTAAAAGAGCTATGTATATAGGTATATATTTTTTGTAGAAAGCGAATTAACTATAGTCAAATGATTCATCACGAATAGAGAAGTTCTTAACGCTTCCAGTAGCGGTGGACAGGTTTCTGCACTGAATATAGCTGTCTCACATGCTAATGGTAGCGGAATTACACGAAATAATATAAATTAATTAAGTAATGGAATTGACTTCCTCAAATTAACACTTATTTTGATGAAATATAAATAATAAAAAATCTAAATTAAAATATAATTCATTATTGCACTTATAAAATCATACAATTTGGCGAGCATAATGCCATATGGCATTTTATTCACGTAGGTCTATTCATCTACCGTCAAATCTGAGTGCTTCCGAGCCAAGAAGAACTGACAAGAAACTCAGCTTTACATATCACAGCTTTGTTAATACATAAGGTGCAACTAGGGGGATTGCTAGTAATATGTATTGATAACCCCATCGCACGCAATGTACCATGTCAGGTTGACCTCCACGGTTCAACCATCATGTGAATGTGTCATGATGGGCTACCTGACCTGACCTCATACTAATAATAATAATATTCTAAGGACAATTCACACAGCACCATCTAGACCCAAGTTAAGCTTGTGTTATGGGTATTAGATATCTGATACAAATACATAGATAATTTTTGTTTTCGTAAACACATACATATTATACATAGAAAACACCCAGACAGATACAAACAATCATACTCATGAATACAAATGTTGGTGCCGTGTGAGGAATCCAACCCGCGACCATCGGACGTAAAGCGGTGTGCTAGACCGCTAGACCACCGAGGTCGTCAATTCATCTTATCATCTTTCACTGGTGCCTCGCCAGCGTATACCATTAGCGCAGGCGATGTCACCATTCCATTATCAACCCTCAAAAACAGGGAGGAAAGGGGATTGTTAGTAATGTGGTTTGATAACCCCATTGCTAGCAATGTACAATGTCAGGTTGACCTCCACGCGGTTCCCCCTGGAAACCATCGTGATAAATTTCTGGTAAATTTGTCACGATGGGCTAACTGACCTGACCTCATGCTCATCTTATCATCTTCCACATGTGCCCTGCCAGCGTAAACCATTAGCGCAGGCGGGTGCACCATTCCATTATCAACCCTCAAAAAAATACAATAGATGTAACTGCGTTTGAACAGCACTCGGCACTGATATGAGCTGTCAGTCTACAAAATACGACTGTTTACGACCTCCGGCCAGTTAGATCCCACTTAGCTCATCCCTATACCCAGCTCTGCACCGACTAGACGCAATAAAACACACAAAAACTACATACTTATTATTCGCGTCGAAATAGGAAAATGAGTTGAGGCACTCAGTTCACATCTATTTTATGTATTCCTTTCGTAAACAATATTGATTTTGTTTGAATGCAATTAAAGATACATGTTCAAATATAAAATTTAATATTAAATAACTGTATAATTGAATGTTCTGTATTTGTAATACATACGTGATTTTATAAAGGTGTACACAATTAATAAAAATTGGCAATAAAAAAAAATATAGTTGAGTTTCTCGGTAGTTCTTCTCAATTGCATCTGTGTATAAAGAATGTACATAATGTAAAAAAATTGGCGATTAAAATTCAGTTGAGTTTCTTGCCAGTTCTTCTCAATTGAATCTGTATACTGAAATAGTCGGTAGGATAAATATTTAATCCTTCATCCGTCATACTCGTGAACGGGTGCTGCTCGTAGGGACTGGTCTGCTCTAAGGGGCCGTTCAAGTATTACGTAAGCACTATAGGGGGGCGGGGGGGTCTTTTCTTTGCTTATTTTAGATGACATGGGGGTGGGGGAGTCTGTATGATGATTACGTCATCGGTCGTAATTTACTTTTTTACATGAATGGCAACCCTCACATTGTCTTTGCTAAAAAAAACAATACATTAATTGAGAGATGTTTACGTAAGCATGGGTGGAGGGGGTAAGAGCTTTGCTTACTTTTGCTGACAACGGGGGATGGGGGGTAAATAATTGTGATAAATCTGCTTACGTAATACTTGAACAGCCCCTAATCACTATGACTGATTTCCTCTTATTAATTGTTTAACCAGTTGGTTATATATTCAATATTTTTTCTATTTGAGTATTTAATTGAATTAGTGCTAATTGGTGGTTTGTTTCACACACTTAAACTTAAAAATGTAAAGTAATAATAAAATTATTTAAAAGAGCAACACGCAAGTTTCTTACTCGTTCTTCTTGTGATGAGACAGCTTTCCGAACAAGCGGTAGATTAAAAAAAATGTAATGACTATTCAAAAGTGCTTCAATGTAAGTTTATTTGAATAAATGATTTTCTATTCTATTCTATTCTAATACAAAAAACTTGGCGTTCATAAGCGGCTGAAATGTCTTACATGAATAAATGATTTTTGATTTGATGTTAGGCACATGGATGTGCCAGACATGTTTACTAATGTTTAGATTAGATCAATACTTACATGCTATAAAAATCAAAATAGAATAATAAATACTAATAATACAATATAATAATCAACGTCAACGTAACATATGCACTTTTATAGTAATATTGGCTTCAATTTTCTGGTATAACTGTTTAATTTATCTCATTCTCTAGTTGTTAACTGGTACCAAGATCTGGTGAGGTAAAGGTACATGATCGTGCTACCGGGATGTTGTGTAACTGTGTTGAAATTGAAACAGTATTATATTTCAGTCACCTAATTTTGCATCAGGCGTTAGCTTTGCAATAACTCCCTGTAATTTCACTGTAATTTCAAAATTACAGAGTACCGAGGAATACTAGCCTGGATACGATTCCACTGTGTACCAAAATAGGTTGTAGTAGCAATACTGCATGTGATATTTCCAAGTAAAATATACATATATTTTACTAGCAGTATCCACGACTTCGTCGGCGTTTAATAGTGATCTTAACAAAAATAATAATGAATCCAGAAAAACAATAGAAAATATTTCATTATGATCAGAGAGATAGAGATAGTTCACAACTCTTTTTCGCATTAAAAAATAGGCTATGCCCTTTCTCAGGATCTAGACTATCTGTGTACCAAATTTCATTTAAATTGGTTTTTCGTCAGTAGTTTTGGCGTGAAAGCGAGACAGACAGACAGAGTTACTTTCGCATTTATAATATTAGTAAAGAAAGTAAGGAATAAGGAAAAGGAATATGAATATGATAGGTAATTAAATGGAGATCTTTGGGGGAGGCCTATGTCCAGCAGTGGACGTCTTCCGGGCTGCGATGATGAGGTAATTAAATTAGTATAACAATATAGTACATATTAATAACCACATATATTGTCATTATGAATGACCTACGACCTACCCATTCTGAAATCAAGTAGCCGGTATACCTTGATGATTTTCTCGAAGGGAAACTTACTGAATCTAACGAGTTACGATGCCGTCTTTTTACGTCAAATTACGAACTTTATACCGTTGTGTTGATGGAGTGTAACGTTAGGTGGAACATTCACATGCCACTATAAGCGATGAAGAACGGAGTTCATTGACATTATGTGTCTAACACGACCCTAACAAGATTAGAGATTAATCGCAGTGTTTTCAAGTACATATAACTGGAGCGAGAACAAAACGACTATTTGATTAAAAATCTGAATAATAATAATAAATGTTTATATTTCCCAAAAGGCCTCGCAACGAAATAAGTCAAAAGTGACATATCAAAAACAGAGTTTATAAAAATAACTAGCTTTTGCCCGCGGCTTCGCTCGCGTTAATTTATCTTAGGGGTGGAATTTATCAAAATGTCTACATCATAGTAGCTTTATGCATGCAAAGTCTCAGCCCGATCGGTTTGAAATTGACAAAGTTTCATACAAACTTTCATCCCCTATTTCATTCCCTTGGGGGTAGAATTAATCAAAATCCTTTCTTAGCGGATGCCTACGTCATAACATCTACCTGCATGCCAAATTTCAGCCCGATCCGTCCAGTGGTTTGGGCTGTGCGTTGATAGATCGCTATATCAGTCACCTTTGAGTTATATATATATATTTATAACTCTAGTACAAATAATAATGTACCTACATTCCGTAGCAAGGATATTGCTTAGAATTAAAAAACGATAGAACTTTTTAAAATTAAGTCTTAAGACATAATGCAAAGACATCCTGCCACCGCGATGTAGAAATTGTACATAAATGACACAGCGACATCTAGTTCACTTTTCGGAACTATTATGTACTAACAATAAGATTAAACACACCAATTTATTATATGTATATATACCTGAGTAAATTCGATAAATTAAATGTCTATTTCTATATTAATATCGGATTATACTGACTGAATTTATTCCACAAACAAAATGGATGGTTCCTCTGTCAATATTGAAACCTTTTTCCAAGGCTCGAACGCTTAATTGGGCGGAAACGGACCTCCGGCCGCTGTTTGCCCTGTGACGTTTTGGTCGCCATAAAATCACTAGGTCACGGAGGAAACCTTGGCCTGTGACATAAAACGCAGGAACTCCACAGATGTAAACAGTGGTGTAGCTAGCTAGGGGCTAGGCGGGGCAGTGCCCCGGGGCTCTCAAGCTCAGGGGGCCCTTACCAGAAAATGTCGATCAATGTGAACTTTTGAAAATTTCTCCCATTTTCAAAAGAAACATTACAGGTTGCAATTCGACTTTAATTAATTAATTAATTAATTAATTAATTTAATCTTTTATGCATAAATATACAAATATAGATGCATATGGTGGACTTAACACCATGAGGTATTTTCTCCCAGTCAACCATTGGGTAAACAGAGATCTATGTGGGCAGTGCATTAAGAGTAATAATAATAATTTAAAAAAAATTTAGGTGTACCATTTTAAATATTTAAAATAACAATAAAAAAAAATAACAAAGATTAAACATGGCAACTCAGTTGAGAGAAATTCGAAAGTTATATAATACCTTCGGATATCCCCTAAATTCTTTCTGTGGGTTGGCAGTGTTGTCAATTTGACGGATAGGGATATGTGCGTTTCAATAAAACTGTAATGTAGGGCCCCACTTCTGAGCAGTGGGACCCCATTTTTTGATTTGCCCCAGAGTCCTTGGTTACCTAACTACGCCACTGGATGTAAGCGAAGATGAATGGAGGTTTCCCATATTCACTCACACAATGGTTTGAATTTATTACCGGCGCTGTAAAGTGACAAAAATCATTTTAAAATACAATGATATCACACACAGGAACATATAAATTGCCTACAGATCTACTCTTCACGCATCACTGAATCTATTATCTTGTAATTTTAACATTTTGCAATATTTCTATAGAATAATGTTTGAACTATCTGTGCCCGCGGCGCTGTCCAGTTTTCATATATCGACCTAAAATGGTAATGATATAATGCAATTTATATAAAAACCGAAAGGTAAAAATCTTTGAATATATAGATTACCTATAAGCTTCTTTAAAATTAAAAAACTTGAAGATTGACTTGAGAAGATTCATATTCTAATTCTAATTCATGTAGGTCTATTACAGACTCTAATGATATGTCAAATCTACCGTCAGTTCGGAATGATGTCGATGAGACGAACTGACAAGAAACTCAGCTCGTATTCTTTTCAAATAAATGTTGTTACATATTTACAATAATATAGATTCATTTAAATTCAAATAATAAGAAATAATAAATAAAACGTGGTGGTAAAAAAAACTATGTTTTAGAAGTAGATTATTTATTTTATTTATAAGGAATTATTTTGTACAAGAGAGAAAACATATACATCAAAAACATTCCAATTATAAATTTATATCAAAATACAAAAATGTTTTCGAATAACTCTAAAGACTTCCACAACATATAGTGTTATTTTTTAATAATATGAATGTAAAACAGTTGGACTGAACAAAAATAACGAACGAGAATTATTTTCAGAATATTAAACGTCGGGTGGAGATAAATCCGGGTTGAAAAAGGTCCGAATTAAATCCTTAATAAAGTTTTAAGGGACATCGGACATGTTGGCGCTTTATTCAATAATTAAATTTTTAGCCCGGCCATCCGCGGGCGATTGCTGTCGCTCGTCATTACAAAGTTATACTTTACAACACTCATCCAATTAACGGGACCTTTTGACCGCATAGTACAATTATACACTTCAATTTAATACAACTCTAACAGAGTCTCCTATGTGCTTGCAGATCACTCATGCATAAATGAAATATCTCTTTTGGAAAGTACACACTGTATAATGACGAGATAAAAAGTATCGCTCCCAAATTATCTGCTCCTATAGTAATCCTGCATTATTAATTATTTCTTCGCCTCGGTGGTCTAGAGTGTACCTATGGTCGCGGGTTCGATTCCTCGCACGGTGCTAATATTTTGTATTCATGAGTATGATTGTTTGTATCGATTTGGGTGTTTTCAATATATATATTATCTTTGTATTTATAAAAAAATATCTAAGTATTTATATCAGTTGTCTAGTACTCATAATGCAACCTCTGCTTACCGTGGAACTAGATGGCGCTGTAAATCCTTCATTATTATATTTATAGGCTTCAACAACTATATATTATAGTACTAAACACTAAATAATTCCCAATAACATGTCGTTACGAATAATGTTTTCAAGTATATTAACTCTGAATAATTGAACAAGTTAAACAGTCATTACATATCTACAATGCTGAATTATTAAGTAGCCTACTTAACAACCATGCGTTAGTTAAACAAAATACTGCATACAATAAACATATAAAAAAATCCCCTCCGATCGATCCGTCCAATTCAAACGGGGATCGATATTACGACGGCCTGAGCCGAGGTTCGAATCCTAGCGGTGCTCTCAGACTAAAGTCGTATCTGTCAGGCTGGAGTTGGCCTTCCGCTCCATAAGTCCTTCCGCGGGTTTGGAGTGCCATCTGCACTCGCCCCCTATCGTCCGGTGAAACTGTAAAGGCCAGCTGCGGCCTACAGCATTAGAGTAGTCCGGAAAATATATATATAAAAAAAATGGGACTATTACATAATGCATTTAAACCGTTCTGGTTCATATATCCCTTTTCAAGTTCATTCGCCTCTACATCACCATATAAAAATTTACACAACTCCATAATATATCATATTTATATATTACTAACTTTCGTGACCATCGTCGGTTTATGTTGTTACAAACTATATGATTTGTTAATAAAAAAAACTCACTTCACGCTTTTCAATATCACTACATCGACAGTGGCATTTTCGGTTCTGTATCTAATATTTTCTATAGACATGTTTATAACGTTTAAAAAGAATAAAATCAGAAAACTAATGTTGGAAATAGAAATACTGTCTAAAGCTATGCATATAAATGAGGATGTATTATTTAAATCGAAGTCCATACATGCAATTTGTTTGTTTTTTGTATTCGTTTTTCAATTTGGTACATCACTAGCTTATTATATAATGGTAAATGATACATCTATCTTTGCGTTCAGTTACGCGAAGTTGATATGTGATGGAGAGCTTACATGTCTGTCGTACTTCGTGTCCATGGTGTGTGTGATAGCTGACAGCATCCTCCAACACCTGGAAGACCTGAAGAACAGGAAGCGGAAGACCATCGACATTTATTACAGCTACAAGTGCATGCGTCATATATTAAAGAGGATTAACGGGATATGGCAGTTTCAGGTGATGTAACTTTTATTCTTAAATATTTTTTTACTAACCTTTTATCGTTACTAATATTATAAATGTGAAAGTAACTCTGTCTGTCTGTCTGCATTTGGCATTCACATCAAAACTACTGAACCGATTTAAATGAAATTTGGTACACAGATAGTCTAGACTAGAAAGGACATAGGCTACTTTTGAATGCGAAAAAAGGGTTGTAAGAGGTTGAAAGTGTGGATGAAAGATTGTATGGATTTTTCGTTATTTTTGAAGCTAAAGGCTTGAAACTTATTTTTGAGGCTGTTGATTAAATATGAATAAATATGACATTCAAAGTTTTTAAAAAATTTACTCTTAAGTGGTTAAATTAAATGAATGAAAGTTTTAAAATCAGAATAACATATAGACTATAATGTAAAAATATATTATGTAAAATGATGAGTGTGATGCAGACGAAGTCGCGCCGGTCAGCTAGTTTTATATAATTATAAATATTCATTTTGTTAAATATAGCATTTACAAAATTAATTTAAGACAAAAAACAAAGCTGTCTTCAAATCGAAAGCGACATTCTGTTCTCATTTATTATTTGTATTGAGTTAATTTGGAAATAATAAACTATATGTTTTACATTAACAAGTAAATGGCCCATGAATAAATAAATATATTTTTTTAATATATATACTACTAGCTACCCACCCAGGCTTCGCACGGGTGTACACGTACTATCTATTAAAAAAAACCGCTTCAAAATCCGCTGCGTAGTTTTAAAGATTTAAGCATACATAGGGACAGACAGCGACAGCGACTTTGTTTTATACTGTGTTATAATGATACAAATACATTTCAAATTTTTAAAGGACATTATTTACAGGGCATTGATGACATAATATATGGTATATATATGTTTTTTTTATTGGGTTGTTTGGGCTATTGTCAGATGTGTAGCACCTGTAGCACTGTGACCTACATAGATCTATTGTGCTCGCCCATTTTCAAAGTTCGCTACCTAGACCCGTCGGGGACAAGAATTGAAGGATATTCTTAGGAGCGATGGTTTTTATCTCCTCGGGAAAGAGTGTAAACTTTCCAAAGGAGATATTTCGTTTATGCATGAGTGGGCTACAACCACATAGGATGTGAAAGGCGTTTCCTCTTCAGTTTGACAAAATTTGCATTCTTGTCGTGCATAGGCGTAGTTTTGTCATATGCTTGTTTAATTTGCAGTGTCCTGTGAGGGCCCTAGTCATCATGCGTATGTTGTTTTTACTCAATAGCAGTAGTCTATTGGAGTATTTGTTCGAGTAGCCCGATATTAGGGCTTTTGAATGTGTTAATCCTATTGTATACATATAGTTTCTATGTTTTTTTATACATTCATTTAATTTAACGTATACATTTTAGCTTTTCAACGGCATATTATTTGAATACTACTTCAGTATACGATGTTTTATGGAGCTGTTACAAGATTATACTACTATGAATGTAAGTTGCTCTTTAGCTTTTTAATAGAATAGAATAGAAAATCATTTATTCAAATAAACTTAATTTAAGCACTTTTGAATAGTCAATATTTTTTTAAATCTACCGTTTATTCGGAAAGATGTCTCATCACAAGAAACTTGTGTGTTGCCCTTTTAAACAATCCTTGTAAGTTCACATTTACAAGTCGAAACGTGTGAATACAAACTACCAACCAGCACTAATTTATTTAGGCTCAAATATAAAAACACAATAAGATTAAATCAGTCGTAGTGATAAGAGCAGAGCAGTATGACGGATGAGCCAGCCATCACTGCGCTCGACCATATTTTAGGGAGCCCAATGACCCGGCCCACCACGCCGCCACATGTCTGGACATTTTAGTGAGCATGACTACTCATTCCACTCGACCACTTCACAGCTACAATTTATTTAATTTAATTTAATTAATTTTAGGTTGTAGTTGTATAATTAAGTTATGTAAATGATATAATTAGTTCAGTATTGTTGTCTTTAAAATTAAATAGTTGTGTAATCATATATATTATATGTTTAAAGTTAGTTATGATGACGACTTAGGCCCTGATGCCGGCCACCGATGGTTCAGGGAGAGAACAAGTAGTGCCCGTGACTTGTGACACGGGTGTAGGTTTAAAGGGCCCTTTTAGAATGCATTTACATTCACCTTCTCTACTTGTGGTATCCTCCCAGTCTCAAATAAAAAACTCCCCAATGCCTACATATTCACAATTACATATCTCTTATTTGTTTTTATAATAATAAACACTCAAACCTTTTCGCTCCAAACCCCCGCTACGTCAGTTCCATCCATCCGTCAATCTACTTGTCAATGTCACAAAGATTATTTAGACTCTGGCTTCTGCCGTTTCGTTTCAGGTTACTTCGAATGCCTTAGATATATATAATAATAATAATCTCAGGACAATTCACACAGCGCCATCTAGACCATCATCATGTAAAGCGGTGTGCTAGACCACTAGATCACCGAGGTCGTCAATGATTGTCGTTAATGAATAGTTTATTTTATTATGGATGATAATGAAATGGTGCATCCACCTGCGCTAACGGTTTACGCTGGCGGGTCACCAGTAGAGGATGATAGGATGTGCATGAGGTCAGGTCAGTTAACACATCGTGACGAATTCATCAAGAATTTATTCCCTGGAACTACATGGTACATTGCTAGCAATGGGAGTTATTAGTTCCCATGACTAACAATCCCCTCCCTTCCTAATGAATGGTATTAGAACAGTGCACTCGCCTGCGCTAACGGTGTATGCTGGTGGGGTACTAGTAGAGGATGATAGGATGAAGTCATCTCAGTTAGTCCTCTGTCCTCTGGAAGAGATTGCGTTAGCAATAAGACCGTTTTCTTTAATGCTTTGTTATTTTTTTTCTATACGTTTAATAATGGTGCAATAATTGGCGAAATTTTAAGTCCGAAGAATTGCCAAACTGAAGTGTAAATGGGTAGGGCATAAAGCTCGTAGGACAGATGGCCGTTGGGGCAGTAAAGTCCTCGTGTGGCGACTGCGCATCGGAAGACGCAGCGTGGAAAGGCCTCCAGCAAGATAGACTGATTTGGTCAAGATCGCTGGTAGGCACTGGATGCGTGCAGCGCTGGACCGATCCTCGTGGAGATCTTTGCGGAGGCCTTTGTTCAGCTGTGGACGTCTTCCGGGCTGAGATGATGATGATGATGAAAGAATATTAAATAAAATACAAATATTTTCCAGATGGATTCAACGATACCATTCAGAGTTTTCGTTAACATGTCGTTAGCTGTGCGACATGTCGCCGTCTCCATCCACTTGGGTGTGATAGGACATCAGATTGCAGTCCGTTTCGATCGAATAGCAGTGCTGGCTGCAACTATTACTGATATGGATCTTGGAGGTGATCATATGTAGCATTTTTTTTAGCAAACAAGTCTATGGTCCATCTGATGAATAGAATAGAATAGAAAATCATTTATTCAAAGAAACTTAATTTAAGCACTTTTGAATAGTCAAAAATTTTTTTTTAAATCTACCGCTTATTCGGAAAGCTGTCTCATCACAAGAAGAATAAGCAAGAAACTTGTGTGTTGCTCTTTTAAACAATCCTTGTAAGTTCACATTTTATAAGTCGAAACGTGTGAATACAAACTACCAGCCAGCACTAATTTATTTAGGCTCAAATATAAAAACACAATAAGATTAAATCAGTCGTAGTAATAAGAGCAGACTAGTCCCTGCAAGTAGCACTCGGTTACGAGCATGACGGATTAGCCAGCTATCACTGCGCTCGACCATATTTTAGGGAGCCCAATGACCCAATGACCCGATGGTAAACAGTAACCGTAGCATATAAACGCCTGGAAAACTACAGGTGTCACGATGCTGTAGTCTCTAGAGAAGATGGTGTGATATCATCACATGACATCCGATTGCAGTCCGTTTCGATCGAATAGCAGTGCTGGCTGATAATGATATGGATCCTGGAGGTGAAAATATGTAGCATTTTTTTAGCAAAGAAGTCTATGTACGGCCCATCTGATGGTAAACAGTTACCGTAGCCTGGAAAACTAAAGGTGTCACGTCCGCGTTGCTGACGCTTAAGAAACCTTAATAGATACTTCCTGAAAAACCTCCCGATGTAGTCTCTAGAGAACAACTTGTCAGGTTGTTAATAACTATTAACTTCTTTAATACAGAGGAAACTCACCGGATCAGCTCCCAAGTGAAGACCATGTGTGCAGTGAACCCTGGAAGGCTGTGTGCGATGGAGGTCTTCAAGATGGACGGACTGCTGCCCATGAGGATGGCTGAGGCCATCATCACATCGGTCATACTTACGCTGCAACTCGGCCTTAGTCCCATTTAGTCAATAATAAATATTTCATTGCGTTAACTATGATGATTCTTTTTTTTTACGTTACTATTATAAAGAGTGAATTTCTATGTTTAGAGCATTCTTGAAACCGCACTGGTTTCTATCTATTTCATAATTTAATATTTACTATTACCGTTTGAAATATTTATAAAATAAAAAGGTATAATATGAATGTAATATCCCCAGCATAGGTCACAGTTGTTAGCAACACAGTAGTAATCAGTTCAGACTAATCAAGACTGAGTTAAGTGAGGCGAAATGCTTAAAATACGCTTCGCTACACCAAACACTCTAAACTTCAACATATTAGTTGTGGTTACGTTCTTTTCGGTTGGTATAGTTTAACATGGTTCAATACGTATGTTAACTATCGTGTGACGCACCATTAATTAAAAATGGTAAAGTCAATAATCATGTAACCTGAAACGGAACGTCAGAGGCCAGAGCCAAAGTAATCTATGTGACATTGACAAGTGGATGACGGACGATTGAACGGAGGCAGCGGGAGTTTTGGAGCGAAAGTGTTGATATTATTATAAAAACAAATAAGAGATAGATAATTGTGAATATTGTAGGCATTGAGGTGTTTCTCTCCCTGACTAACCGGCATTACGCCTAAGTCGTCAGGATACTAGTGATTTTAAAAGTTCAGAAGCGGTACCAATCCCGCCTACAAATTCGACTGTAAGGTAATTCTGACTAGAAGTTGTGGTAAGTGAATTTACGTTAATAACACGCATACCATTAAACGCAGTTTCTCACTTGTTTTATTGAACTTTTGGATGAATTGCTTTCTACATATTAAATAGATTTAGTATGTACGATAACTTGCACAATGACATGACATGTAGCACGATATTGAGGTATACAATATACCTAAGAAAGAAGTATTATGAATACATTAAGTATAGAACAACATGGCTATCTAATTAGTTTAAAATACAGAGTAACTATTGTTATGTTATTAATGCCTATGATAGAGTATGATAGGATATCAACAGATTAGAAACAGTTACATTAACTATGTTGACATACAGGTTGAACATGAGAACACATACCATGTTATACATATAAACAGTGTAATGGTATTACTGAGTTTGTTGCTAATTCACAGTAAATTAGTCAAACTTACTGTTCAGTTTTGTGTGTTTGTTCTACGTGAATTGAATTGAAGAATTGTAATTATTTCTTTACATAGGTACACATATATGTTTGATGATCCCATTTCAGAAAAATGACAATCACAGGCATAGTCCAGGTATATGTCTTGATGGTGGTTATATTCCCAAATTGAGACACTGTCATATGTATATATATTATATTGGTTGATACTTTGATATGTGTTCATTAATGAATTAATAAAGCATATTAATATAGATAGACACAGTATATTGTTGACATAAACTGATACCAGCAACATAACATGTTATATTTCATAATATTAGATATTAAAGACATTTTAGATGCTATCTCATGATTAGCTGTGAAGCTCTCAGTGAAAATAGTACTTAACTCTGATAGTACAATTATTATATTTATTTCTTGCTGTGTTTTGAATTTTATATATATAGCAATGGCTAACAATTGGTAGTAAACTCCAATGTTAAAAAACCGAATAACTGTAAACTATTATTATTAATAGTTCCTTATTTAATCATTATTTAGTATAAAATCCAATTGAGATCTATTAGGATCCTCAAGGTTATCATAATCATATGGTATTGATTATTAATGTGTTGAAAAAGCACCTAGAAATGATATCCAATTCCTCAAAGGTGTCATATTATGCTGGAATTATATATTATATGTATGCTCAGATTGAATGTATTATATGTTTGAGCAATTGGTTCACTTCTTTGATGCTTCTCTTGAAATTCATTAGAATGGCCCTTAGCAGCCATTGTTGATCAATAAAGGTACTTAAAGGTCCTGTGCAGGTACCTGTAGCTATGTACATTTGTCATTTGAGACAATGTTTAGTAAGTGAGTGTTGGAATTTATAAGCACCACATTAATATGTGACATGTTAGAAAGTGATAGATTACAGGTAAGACTATTCTTACATGGTTCAGTTTTATAATTTATGAAGTTGTCTTTTAACCTAAAGAAAAGCTTTTGGTAACTCCAGAAATGAATGTTGTTGGCTCTTGATTGTATTATTGATTGTACAAGAAACCTGTTGAATTTTCTAAATAATACTTGAGCAACAAGCTTGTCTTTAAATTTACTATTAGTGTTATGAATATGAATAAAAGTTTTTGGAAATAAGCTAATATTTGTGTACATACAGAATGTTTGGATATATATATTGAGTCGCAACAGTGAGAGTATTTGCCTTTTGATGAGTTATAACTCTCCATACAGTAAATTGCACAAAATGTCATGATTTTATAATATGAATATGTACAACATACGACAATTGTTATCACAATAATGAAAGTAGACTATTGTAATATATTGCAATGTATTGCTATATTGTCCAATCTTGTGTAGTGCATAAGCTAATGAACTGAAGATTTGCTGCAAGGATCTGAGCTTAAGTTATCCATTGAGTTTTATTATTTAGTGTCATTTGTAGAATGACAGTATTAAGAAACTATAAAGTGGACAGATTCATTGTTAAATCTGTATTGGAATTGAAATGTGAACCAAGGAGGAAATCATTGTTTAAATTCAAATCGTATTATATATTTGTGAAGTACAGATAATAAAAAAAAAAAAAAACAAGTAGAATATATTATTGTATAAATATAAATAAATAATATATATAAATAAATGTATATCAGAAGATGATAATAACTGATTTAAAGCATTCATGAGTTAATAATGAACTCATCTTGAAGTTAGCACATGGATTGTGTCAAACAGTGTGGTCTAGAATTGTGAAATTTGGATAATAAACTTTATAATTCAGATATTATGGCAGGAAAATGGAAATAAATGAGTGCATAGCACTCTTTTGTTGTATATAGGTATGGACAGATGGGAGAGAATTAAGTGAATACATGTAAACTGTGATATGGTGAAATAGAGGAGAAAGGAAAAATTGGATACTATTTTTAAATGGTTTATGTAACTTACCTTCTATGTATTTGTAGACTACAGGATTATAAAATATTTTATGATTTGACTAATGAAGTTTCTGTATATTAATTAGTTATTATTAAATAGTCTCTGTGGGAGGCAATGTTAAGATATTCAAAGTACATAAGCTTTAAAATTATTATAGAGGAAAATTATGAGACACAGACAGACAAGATTGTTAGGAAAGTAAAGAGATATGGATATTCTAGAAAACTTTGCTGATGACCTTGGTAATGTGGTTATTAATAGGCTGCATAATTGTCCATGCATGGAAATTCGTTCCCATTCTATACAACCGTTATATATTTATGAGAATTCCTGATCGTTGGTGTTTTATGCTATGCCTTTATAAGCATGTGGTTTGTTTTATTTAATATAACTTTGTTACCAAAGAGGATGAGACTGAAGTTAGTCGGTTTTATGAAGATAGCACTTCTATACTGTGGCAAGCTTCCAATTATCTTCTGTGAATCTACTGTACTGTAGAGGACAGTGCATGGTGATTTCGGTATAGCTATGACAGGAATATATAAAAAAAAAAAAGAATAGGAAATATCCTCAATATCTTGTGAACACAAGTTAATCACTGCAAATGTAACTTAGATTGAAAGTGAGATGTTGGTATCCGTTGGGATGAACAGTGATTCACAAGCACAGTATCAGTATAATTTATAGAAGAAAAAAATATATAAATAGTAATGATTCAAAAGAAAATTGTATCATATGTACAGGTATAAATACATATAGTAATGCCTATTTAACATTTAAATAGTATTGTGATTGTTTGGATTGTAGGACGCCATATATGAAATGAAAAATTTATAAGCCGTATATATATATATATATATAAGAAAATGGCAGAGACGACAGACAAAAGAAACGTAGGACAGCAGAAAAAAAGATAAGCAGATGCCATAAGAAAAAAAAAGGAAACAGCAGGAGAAGACTGGATGCAAACTTCCATAGAGAGAGAGATGGATAGTCAGCATGGATGAGCTGGTTTATGAATATGGATACTGGCGTAATTTATGAGATTTTTATATGGTTTACTGATGGATAATAAACTACTTTATGAATAGCATATATGTAGAATGAAAAATAAATACTGCATGGTCTAAGTTGTAAGTTTTACATGTTATAGAGAATTATTTGTTGAGAAAATGTTTGCGAGCTGAGCCATTGTTCTTTAATTATAATGGTATTATAGTGAATATAAATTTAAGAAGCACAGGTAGTTAAAAGAAAAACATAAACAAAAGGACAATTGATTGTTGTTAAATGTATGAGCATTAAAGTTTTGAAAAGTGTACATGGGTATACTAGATTTAAGTTGAAAGAATCCTATTTATTTATTTATTTATTTATTTATTTATTTAGGAAGATTAACGGTGTAATTTTACATGTTACTTGTCATATAGAATTGTCCTATGCCAATTAATAATCTTCGCCAATAGTAATTATCTATTGAACCTATAACTGTTTTAAGAGACCTTTATATCCAATGCAAATAAAATGAGAGACAATATAAGTTGTGGAAGTAAGGCTATATCTGTCAATTTAATCCCAGGAATATATAAGAAAAGTTACTAGAGGATATAAATGAAAGTTAAGATATAAGAAAGTTAAATATTGTTAACAATAGATTACAGTTTACAGTTATAAATTACTGTTGTATATGGTTTTGCCAATTTTATTAATTTATATTTAACCTTTGTTAAATCTTGATATATTGTATCTATTAAGATTTTAATTGGTTTAAAAAAAAAAAAGAGTATAATCGAAGCGTATAATGCTAAATTAACGAGCATGTAAGAATTGTTGGTATACATGTTGACTCAATTGACTGGAATATGAGATTGGATGTGTTGTATTTAGACCATTGTCACTTTTGACATAACTGTTGAGTTGAAGTAAAATAAAAGTGTTAACTAAGGCTTTTAATAGTAAACTCATCAACATATAAGAATTGATGTTGTCACTTGCATAGCATACGAGAACGGATGTATTAAATAAGTGAGGGTGTTTTAATGTTGAATTGTACAAAATTACAGGTGTAGAGATCTTGGAAGTTTATAATAATAACGGTGATGTTGTTTTCAAATATTTGGTTGATATTGATCAGATAAATAAGATTGAATTAAATTTAAAGCGTTGTCTGAGACGACGACGGAAGTTAAAATTTTTATAAGTAATGATCAACGCAATCAAATGCTGGGCATTTGATTCCATAGATTAGTCTGAGCACCTATATGCACTTGTATGTGTGGCTGAACGCCCTTTGGAGAAATCGGATTGACTATTGTACTAACTAAATAGTTTAAATTGAAATTAATCCTTTCAGAACTGATTTTATGTGTCTGTTGTAATTAATGGGAAATTAGAAGAGGTGCTAATTTATAGAACCCAGACACCGTATACAGACACTTTAGAAATATTATGAATAAAGCGCTCGAGGTGTACAAGATAGTTACACTGCAAGATTGTAGTAAGGACGATCACAAGGTAAAATTTGATACACCTCTATGGAAAATAGTCGGTAAATATACGCGGTGAAGAGTTGTACATGAACAAATAGATCTGAAAGATTAAGGAATGCTAGTGATACAATGATGAGTTACAATCGATGACAAGCTGAATTATGAGCAAAATGGCTAATAGAACGGGCGGTTGATATGACAATGAAAAATGATTTGCAATACTTTGATGAAATTATGAGATTAATATAATAATCATATGACTATGAATACGATTTATGGATTTTAAGGTAAATGATGGTGATTTAGATTTGATGATATACTGATGAGATGATTGCGCTGAGATCGCGGCTGATGGTTCCGTATACGTTAGTTCACGGAGAAAATGGGGATCCGCGTGTGCTCAATGCGACGTACAACGAACGACTCGCTTTTTGTTGATGCTACTCAAGATTTGGTAGATAATAATAGGAGTAGGGTATGTGGTAGTAATATATTGCATGTTCGTTCAGAAATTGGTAGATACTAGATATATATCAACCAGATATATAATTCGAATTTGGTACATAATTAAATTGAATTAACTTATGATTAAATGTTATAAAGTCCTTTAAAGCGTTGGAGAAATAGTAAAATGGAACCAGGAAATCCAGTTCTTAAAGATATGTAATAGAATAAAAAGTAATAGTAAATTTTGATGGGAGTGCATATAACCCATAGTTGAGTTGCAATGTAGAGCACTTGAGGCTGAAGTAAAAATAGCATAGTACCATAAAGAATATGACTAGTTGGAGGCCGTAACTCCTTGCGTGCGCAAGCGGTGAATGCCTCATTGAGAAAATGACCAGTTGTTAAATATTTGATGTGTTTCAGTTGGAGGCCGTAGTTCCTTGTGGCGGCAAGCAGTGGCTGAGTCTAATGAGAATCTGACCAGTTTGAGGCCGTAGCTCCTTGTGTGGGCAAGCGGTGGCTGAGTCTAATGAGAATTTGACCAGTTTGAGGCCGTAGCTCCTTGTGCGGGCAAGCGGTGGCTGAGTCTAATAAAATCCAGATCTGTTGAGACCGTAGTCATAGTGGGCAAGCGGTGGCATTTTTTTAATGTTTTGTTTTAACAGGTATTTCACTAATTAGCTAGGCAGCCGTGTTTGCAGAGATGCTGACTAGTACCTGGTGTGAAAAATTAAGTGATACAACTTAAGGCGGAAAAATATAACAAAGACTGAATTCATGATGTTGAAATGTAATGTGTAGTTGTCAGTGGCAACTTTCATATTTTAAGTATGTAAAGTATCTCAAACTAAATTTTATATGATTTTAATTTTATTATATTACCCGATGTTAACTGTTATGATAATATCGAATGAGGCCCTTCGATAACGTTGGATGGCCGATGTGGCTACGAATACCATCGATAAAATATAAAGTGAATAGTAGGCTTACTAAACTCACGTTCGTTTGACGAAAGTTAGTAATTCGTTTTATGGAAATTGCGCAAGGTTTTACAACAAACTCCCAGAGTCTGTACTCAATTTGCCAGAAAAAGAAATCAAATGTGTCATAAAATATTTTCTTTGTAAAAAAAAAAAAAAGCTTATTATAAAATTGAAAAATTTATAAATGTCATCATTTATAAATCAGTGTTTTTTTTTTTAGAAAATATCTAACTTGAAATTCATAGCGCTGTCAATGTTGTCTGATTGAACGGAGATTAAGTGCGTAGCGGTTTTTATGTTGATTGCCGCACGCCTAATCCTTGTTGTTAATTAAATATAAGTAAATCAATATTTATTTAAAAGAGCAACACACAGGTTTCTTGTTTATTCTTCTTGTGATGAATCTGCGTTCCGAATAAGCGATAGATTCAAAAATCTTGACTACTCAAAAGTGCTTATATTAAGTTTGTTTGAATAAAGATTATTTCTATTTCACATTAATCTGGAACAGTGGGTTTTGGTTTATGTTAAACTGGTGTTGTAAAGAAAATTGAGATCAGTATCTACAATCATTTATAGTTCCCTAAATGTACAGGGTTCAAAGGGTGCAATAGATTACTTGACCAGTGAGCTGATGGTATTGTTAAGTAAATCATAACTGAAATTCAATGAATTATGTTATATTAAAATAATTCTCTGGTAAATCAAGAGTATCGTCGAAGTAAAATAGTAGTAGTAGTATTGAGGGTATTAGAACCACTTGAATAATATTGACCTGTTATTTTCTATTGGTGAGGTGAAGGCAGGCAGCGATTTTGTTCTAATTTTATGTCACGAGAATATTACTTTCTCTTTATATTTTTTTCTCTATATATGTAGGTAATTAAGTTTTACCTTTTGTAATGTGATATGTTAAATTTATCCGTTAAAATATTCATGATGAGAAATGTCAAGTTCTATTTTGGAGGTATAAAAAAAAAATGCAATGTTCATAAGATCGGAAACTTACATTGTGATGGTGATATGTTACAGTCTGACTCATAGAAGTCAATCACCGCCAAATAATTGTTTGTTACTCTAAAAGGTTGTTCATGTTTTTGGGTGATTTGTATTATGTAAATTAATATATGTTATGTTATATTTTGTGCATTCTGAATGCATGCCGAAACTTAGCTCTGTTAGTATTGATTTTAGATTGTAAACCTTTGACAGTCTACTAATATAGTCAATGTTATGAAAGTAATGTGTATCTTTAGTTTATTTAGTTAAGTATTTGTTATATGATCCTGTAGACACTATATCCTTTGATAAGCATGACTACGCTCATCAGTTACCTATGTGTCTGGGCCAGACACTATTGCAGGATGGCCGACTGTTAACTATCGTGTGACGCACCATTAATTAAAAATGGAAAAGTCAATAATCATGTAACCTGAAACGGAACGTCAGAGGCCAGAGCCAAAGTAATCTATGTGACATTGACAAGTGGATGACGGACGATTGAACGGAGGCAGCGGGAGTTTTGGAGCGAAAGTGTTGATATTATTATAAAAACAAATAAGAGATAGATAATTGTGAATATTGTAGGCATTGAGGTGTTTCTCTCCCTGACTAACCGGCATTACGCCTAAGTCGTCAGGATACTAGTGATTTTAAAACGTGGGTAGTAATAACAAATGCCTCTCGCCGCGTGCCTAAGTGCGAGCGGAAACAGTGGTGGAGGCTGAGGAACAGCGACCGTCGCCCCCAAGCACATGCCTCACGGCGACAGACGTGTGGTCGTCTGCCGTTACCTAAGGAGGGGGACTCCGGGAGTTAGTGCGCGTGGTGAACCGCGTGGTTTGCCGCGTGCCTAAGTGCGAGCGCAAACAGTGGTGGCGATGGAGGCTGAGGAGCAGCGACCGTCGCCCCCAAGCACATGCCTCACGGCGACAGACGTGTGGTCGTCTGCCGTCACCTAAGGAGGGGGACTCCGGGAGTTAGTGCGCGTGGTGTCCGCATGGTTTTAACAGCACAGATTCGCCGTTAGTCACTTCTTTAATTCGTCACTAAAATCTCCTCTCTTTACTCCATTGTAGATAAATCGGTTTTCTAATCGGTTTTAGTGATTATGAATAAGGTAGTAAGATTACGCAATGAATCTGTATACCCAAGTCGGCACGGTGAAATTGGAAGGATCGGTAAAGGCACTCAAGTTAATGTATATCTTACTTCAACTTTAAGTACAAAAGGCAGAAGGGATTGTCTATTTTCTTGTATTAAAATATCTACAACTATAATGAACGCTGATTTAATGTTAAGAGAATTTTTCTATTCATTACATATTAAGGTCTATGTGGGAAAGAGAAGGAAGCATTATGTCGTCTCTACCGCACACTGCTGGCGTCATAGAGCCGTTAAGCTGCGAATCGAGAATGAGAACATTGGTGTCCGTTTGGGATTCGATATTAGAAAGACAGATAGAATGATAGATAAAACATTTAATGATATGAAATGAAAATTCTTTATTGTTCTCCTCATAGAATACAAACAAACATTTGTATACACTATTATTATATAAATAAGTATAAATATGTATAAATACACAACATTGTCAAAGAGCAACAGTGGGCGGACTTATGGCTGAAAAGCGATTTCTTTCAAGCAAGCTTATATATATAATAATATAACCATTTCATTGGATCCTCACCATACATACAACAAAATAAAAATAAAAAACACAATACAATGACTGAAGTAAAATAAGCAGGTATAGATCACAAATATCACACAATGCGTGAACGTGAATGTGAATAATGTATCAATAATCTATATATATACATATATATAAAAAAGAATACAATTTGTCTCATTTTTCGTCATAAGAAAAATAAGAGTTTTACTGTCGCTGTTTCATGGCGTCGTGTTACTGAGTTGAAAAATATTACCCCTCACGTTGGCAGCACATAAATTTACAACATAAGACGTGTGTCATCTCCGGATGCTGCATCGAAGATGAGGGCCGCAATTTTAGAAAGTGTGCACTCGAGGTTAAGGGGCGATTCCATTAGAAATACCAATAGTGCAATTTACTTATCTACATAGTAATTACTTTGATTTAAAGTAGCGATGTGCGCCATCAAATCCTAAGCTACGCAGACCTTGTATTATGGGTACTATGCTACTGTTACATGTAAATGTAATATGGACTCTATAATCCGCATTTTGCCTGTCATCTGGGCCGTGGTTCGTGTAGAGCCGAGAATACTAAAGTAGCCAGCTAATCTTCTCCCAGAAGTTTCAGCCCGATTGGTTTAAAATTGACAAAGTTTCATATAAACTTTCACCCCTATCTTATCCCCTTGGGGGTAGAATTAATCAAAATCCTTTCTTAGCGGACGCCTACGTCATAACATCTACTTGCATGCCAAATTTCAGCCCGATCCGTCCAGTGGTTTGGGCTGTGCGTTGATAGATCACTATGTCAGTCACCTTTGAGTTATATTTGGATTGTACTAATTTTTTTTTCTTTAATATAAATAAAATTCTGTTAACATGATAATTCATTGCATTGCGTAGTTATATATTATTTTCTATTTACATAGTTTACTTTTCATTTTATAACCTTATCTAGCGTATATTGAATGCGTCTATATAATTTAGCTTTTAGTCATACATAGTGTTGGATTACAATCCAGTTTTGTAACTGCACGCTCCTAGTTATATTATTGTATTGATTGTAATCTGTTTTGTATGCTAATAAATAAATAAAATAAATATTAAACAAACTCTCTTCTTTCATAATCGATGACAATCTTAATGGTCGTGCCAATAAGAAGACCGTTCAAAGAGTATATTAAGGTTTTATTATGGATTAAAGAATAGAATAGAATAGAAAATCATTTATTCAAATAAACTTAATTTAAGAACTTTTGAATAGTCATAACAATTTGTTTTTTATCTACCACTCGTTCGGAAAGCTGTCTCAGCACAAGAACGAGCAAGAAACTTGTGTGTTGCTCTTTTAAATAATTCTTGTAAGTTTACATTTACAAGTCGAAACGTGTGCTCTTATCACTACGACTAATTTAATCTTATTGCATATTTATATTTGACCCAAAAAATTAGTGCTGGTTGGACTAATTTTTTGTGTCAAATATAAATATACAATAAGATTAAATCAGTCGTAATGATAAAACACATTTATAGTTAGTTAGTTAGTAGAATCATGTTTTTTTTTTATGATAGCTTGTATTTGGGCTTACATAGAATAATTATGTTGAAGTACCCTACATATTTGACTTTTTTGATAAAAAGTTATATTGAGAGTGACAATAAAAGACACACACAATTACTGTTATACAACAGGTTTTTTAAGGTTAAGCAAAGAGCACGTAACACCCACATAATGATGAATTTAGTTTTGCAAGTCTATAAAGTGTATCTAGTTTCAAACCTCAGGATTCCAGAAGCCCACATACCACGAGTAATACCTAAAGTTGCGAAGGTAAAGTATTAAAACACGCAAACAATGCCCAAGTTATCCTTATTCATGGCAGCCATTCTCGTTGAAGTTTCATCATTGTAAATAGAGCGCATTAATTAGAAGATTTTGCAGATTTATAGCAACCATAATTGGTATAGGCCACTAGTACTTGTTGCTACAATGTTATGATGCCAGCTAAATGTAAAAGACCACAGCAAACGCGATAACTTTATCTTTTTCTTCTTTTCTTTTATATTCTAACTGACCTTAATCAAATAAAGAAAAAATATTTACAAGTCTAACCCAAAATATCAAAAGATAAAAGTAACATCGTTCTAGCTTTAAAAATGGACCACAGCAAACGCGATAACTTTATCTTTTTCTTCTTTTCTTTTATATTCTAACTGACCTTAATCAAATAAAGAAAAAATATTTACAATTCTAACCCAAAATATCAAAAGATAAAAGTAACATCGTTCTAGCTTTAAAAATGGACCACAGCAAACGCGATAACTTTATCTTTTTCTTTTTTATATTCTAACTGACCAAATAAAGAAAAAGTATTTACAAGTCTAACCCAAAATAGCCAAAGAAAACAGCTTCATCGTTCTACCTTCAAAAATGATAAATTTCCATACAAACTTTCATCCCTTATTTTATTTTACACCCCCAAAAGGGAGAAATTCTACAAACTTTGAATGTCATGTTTATATCATATATTTAACTAGCTATTAAGCACCCGCGAATTCGTAATTTAACTTTATTTTTCTAAAATAAAAGTAGCCTAAGTTACTCCTTATTACATCGGCTACTTACAAAAAAAACCCCTTCAAAATAGGTCCAGCCATTTCAGAGATTAGCCGGAAGAACTGACAGACAGACAAAAATTGTAAAAAGTGTTATTTTGGTGTATGTACCGTATTTATATTCATATGCACGTAGTAAAAAACTTTGACGACCTCGGTGGTCTAGCGGTCTAGCACACCGCTATACGTCCAATGGTCGCGGGTTTGATTCCTCGCACGGCACAAACATTTGTATTCATGAGCATTATTATTTGTATCGGTCTGGATGTTTTCTATATATAATATGTATGTATTTAGGAAAAAAAATCTATGTATATGTATCAGTTATCTAGTACCCATAACACAAGCTTTATCTAGCTTAACTTGGATCTAGATGGCGCTGTGTGAAATGTCCCGAGATTATTATTATTATTATAAAAAACGGTTATTTCAATGTTACAGCTGCTATTTTATTTATATGTATAGATTTTTTAGAAGCTGTATTAAATTCAGACATGATCATTAGATAAAAATGACTAAATATTTATTCGTTTCCGTCAAATTTTATTCAGATTTCTCTAGCGGCTATCGCTGAAACGATGCTAACCTCGTGGGATTCTTAGAAGCAAGTATAGAGAAGGGCCGATTTCAGATTCGATTTTCTTGTCCTTTAATTATATATTTATTTTGTAATAATAACTCTTTATTCTGTATTAAAATAAAAAAAAAAGATATAAGAATGTATTTAACAAAAGGCGGCCTTATAGCTAAAAGCAATCACTTCATCCGGTATAAATGAGTTTTATATGAATGCGCTTTTTTACTGTGAATTGTTTGGCATGATGCCTACGGCTACCTTTTACCATCGCACCGCTCGCCATCGACAGGGAATTCATCCCCACACGCTGGAACCTAAGTGGTCTCGGACAGTGCGGTTTCAGAGGAGCTTCCTCCCGCGTACACTTAGATTGTGGAATGAACTACCTGCCGAGGTTTTCTCACGAGACGAGAGCATGGGGTTTTTAAGAAGGGTATATTAAGGTTTCTTAAGGGTCGGCAACGCGCTCGTGACTCCCCTGGTGTTTCATGTATCCATAGGCTACGATAACCGTTTACCATCAGATGGACCGTATGATTGTTTGTCACCTACGTGGTATAAAAAAATTTAATGAATTTTATTTTTAGCTTTTATAGCCTTACTTTGTTGTATTTTAAAAAAAAAACGAAAAACACTTAATGATATATATATATATATTATATATAACTATAAATTTAAATATAATTTTGAAATAGAAATAATCTTTGTTCAAATAAACTCATTACAAGCACTTTTGAATAGTCATATTTTGATTCTACCACTCATTCGGAACGCAGAGTCATCACAAGAAGAATGAGCAAGAAACTTGTGTGTTGTTCTTTTGAATAGATGTTTTTTTTATATAAATAATTACAGTATAACAAGTAAGCGACATGCGATAATCAACATAGAAATCGCTACGCACTCATTATTAGTGTAATCAGATAATAATGTTGTGATTTTATGTTTTATGATAAAAACATTATTGTCGTTAACGAATTTTTCAATTTTATAGTAAGCTTTTTTGCAAAGATAGTTTTTTATATGACATTTAAATCTTTTTTCAGGCAGATTTATAACAGACTGGTAGTTTGTTGTAAAACCTTACTCAATTGCCATAAAAGGAATTACTAACTTTAGTTAAACGACATTTGAATATAACTAGCTACTCACCCCGGCTTCGCACGGGTATCATTTATTTATTGACCTCAAACTAACCGAGCCTTACAGTTTCCTCAATATGCTCACTTAGAAAAAATTATACTAAAATATGAAATATTAATAATTAATATATATACTAAAACAATAACAACATACAATTTTACGTGTTATTTAGGAAATCCACTTCCATGCTGCTAAAACTCAACAAATCACATGTAAATATGTCCAGGTCAAGAAATCGATTGATACCGATTATCTATACATATAAATAAAATTGTGTGTAATATTGAAATAACCGTTTTTTACTACATGCATATGAATATATACATATGTATATGTACCGTATATACGGTACATATACCAAAATAACATTTTTTATAATTTTTGTCTGTCTGTCGGTCTGTTTGTTCCGGCTAATCTGTGAAATGGCTGGACCGATTTTGACGGTACTTTTTTTGGCAGGTAGCTGATGTAATAAGGAGTAACTTAAGCTACTTTTATTTTAGAAAAATAAAGTTAAATTCCACGCGGACGAAGTCGCGGGAATAGCTAGTTATATACATATATAAACCTTCCTCTTGAATCTATTACTATATACTGTATCTATTAACAAAAGTCGCTTCAAAATCCGTTGCGCAGTTTTAAAGATTTAAGCATACATAGGGACGGACAGACAGCGACAGCGACTTTGTTTTATACTATGTAATGACGAAATACATATCTGATTAGCTAACTAGCTAATCAGATATGTATTTCGTCATTACAGTGTAACTACACTTAAACTGTATTGACGTCATCTTTCATTTTTATGTTACTAATAAAAAAGTCGATATAGTAAGGTAGCAATTGGTATAGCGGTTGTGTATATTGCCCAAGGGAGGTATAACGTTCAATTCCGGCATATTACCAGCAGTTAAAATATTACTAGTTGATAAAATGTAACTACATTTATATCTTCTATCCCCATCTGAATATTTTTATATTATACTAGCTGTGCTCACGTTTTCACCCGCTTTATATTTCAATACTAGCTGCACCCGCGACTTTGTCCGCGTGGAATTTAACAAAAATATTGATTAGATTCCCAAAAATAAAAGTAGTGAAGTTACTCCTTATTACATCAATTACCTTCCAATAAAAGTCCCGTCAAAAATGGTCCACCCATTTCAGAGATTAGCCGGAACAAACATACAGACAGATAGACAGACAAAAATTGTAAAAAATGTTATTTTGGTATATGTACCGTATTTATGTTCATATGCATGTAGTAAAAAACTGTTATTTCAATATTACAAACAGACTCTCTAATTTTATTTATATGTATT
Organism: Achroia grisella; assembly: GCF_030625045.1. Taxonomy (NCBI): domain Eukaryota; kingdom Metazoa; phylum Arthropoda; class Insecta; order Lepidoptera; family Pyralidae; genus Achroia; species Achroia grisella. The sequence goes on along the minus strand of NW_026712653.1, from coordinate 648,113 downwards.
ATGTGACTATTTGCGATCGATATTTGATAAAGATATTTGAATAAAGATTTTTTCTATTTATATTCCTAGACACTCAAATCTCGAACCTAGGCTTGCAGGTTTCTTTGAAAATATGCTAAGTAACAAATAACTATGCGTCTTAAGTCCACTTGAAATATTAGCCCCTTTTAAAATCAAGCTAAAAATAAAAAGAAAATATTTAATAAAATGTTAGAGTTCACATCAATATTGTAGAAAAAAAAGATATTTTAAAAAGATATTAAAAGATGGTAGTTTAGTACTAATAAGTACCCAATGCAAAGATTATTACAAATATTGTAAATAGCGCCATCTAGTATTTATAGACCGACCTACTCAGTGTAGTAGTCAAAGTCAGTGACTTTGGTCTATAAATACGGAAGTCGGTAGTTGAATAATCCTCTTTGGTTGCGTGAGCCGCGGCATTCAGTCGACGAACGCAGAGCGTGCCGGTTGTTTTTGGATACTGAAGTGAATTGTATTAGGAATGGGTTTATCCCGGTCTTAGTTGGGCCTGGGGGGAAGCTGCAAGTAGTGAAGGTGAGTGTTAATGCATTCTAAAAGGGCCTTTTAAACCTACACCCGTGTCATAAGTCACGGGCACTACTTGGGGTTTCCTTGCGGTAGCCGGCTTCAAAGCCTCAGTCGTCCATCATAAGTAGTGCTTCTTATAAAAGGATAGAAGAATAAAATCATTAAAAACTTCCTAACGTCATGTAATTATAAATCTAAAATCGTTTATTCATATAGGACATATTAGCCACTTATGAACGTAAAGTTTATTGTGTGAATATTTGTTGTCTACCGTCCAGTTCATTACACAGATTCAATTGAGATGAACTGGCAAGAAACTGAACTAAATTTCATTTTTATTAAATTAACATTATATACTTATATAGGTCTATGTCTAATATTAAATAAACATCCCGTGCATGAACAACTAAGCCACTATCTCATTCTTCTTGTTTACATCTTGCTATATTATGCTCAAATCAAAGAAATACTCACATAAGCCCATACAAGAAACTTGTGATACCTGGTTAAGTTGGTAGCAACATTTTTATTTAAAACAGCACACAACACAAATTTTTTGCTCATTAATCTTGTGATAACTCTGCGTTTCGACTGAGTTGTAGAATAAAAAATATGACTATTCAAAAGTATTTATATTAAGATTAATTGAATAAATATTATTTATATTTCTATTTCGAAACGACCTCGGTGGTCTAGCGGTCTAGCACACCGCTTTACGTCCTATGGTCGCAGGTTCGATTCCTCGCACGGCACAAACATTTGTATTCATGAGTATGATTGTTTGTATCGGTCTGGGTGTTTTCTATATATAATATGTATGTATTTACGAAAAAAAATCTATGTATTTGTATCGGTTGTCTAATACCCATAACGCAAGCTTTAACTAGCTTAACTTGGATCTAGATGGCGCTGTGTGAATTGTCCTGAGATTATTATTATTTTAGTACTTCCATATATTTCTATATAAAAGGGTAAATGGTTTCACGATATTCACCAGGTATTTCTAAAAGGACATTAAATAATTATATTATGATATTTTTTCTGTGTTACTCATAAGTATAATTTATGACAATGTCCACTTGACGAGGGTTGCCTCGACCGGAACTTTCTGAAGAGATTAATATGAAATTATTGTAGATCAAAGGATAAAACAATATACCCCCGGTAAAGGGGCGCTCGTAAATATTCATATATTTAACCAACTAGAAAAGTAAAGGAGTAATAGTTCTTTTTAAACTTTCGTGTTTAATATACATTATTTATATTATTAACCGGGTCTTAACATGAACTAATTTTATGGCAAATAAAGGTATTTACCTCTCTCGACGTTTCGACTAGGTTGCACTAGCCGTGGTCACGAGCTGACTGGAGTAACAGCGATGTCAATGTAGAATTTCGTAAATTTAGCCAATTTTAACAGAGAGGATGGCTTAAAATTATCATCTGCGTGGAAGTTAAAACTCATAGCGCTGACAATATTATCTGATTGCACAGAGAGAGATTGAATGCGTACTAGTTTCTATGTTGATTATCGCATGCACAATCCTTGTAAATAAAGTCGCTGTCGCGGTCTGTCCGTCCCTATGTATGCTTGAATCTTTAAAACTACGTATGGATTTTGAGGTGGTTTTTTTAATAGAGTGATGTAATGAAGGTTTATATATATAATACATGTATACCCGGGCGAAGCCTGGGCGAGTAGCTAGTATATTAATAATTGTGTTATGAATACTAAACAAATGATAGAAATATTAAATATTATTTTATAAATATGTAAATAATACATATAGAAAACTGCAGAGTACAAAAAATCATAGAAATGAATAGAAAAAATTGTATCGCACGAGGTACCGAACCTGCGATCTTCAGAACTAAAGTCATGTGGCAAACCGCTATACCACCGAGGCTTATCCGAAGCGTCCTGTAAATCCATCTTTTAAATAAAAAAAGACCATGATCTGAAATGTCCTATATTTTAAATAAAAAAAACTCGCAACTAAAACATAAAATAGGTTTGTAACGCGATATGTTTTTCGTTTCGTTTTTACAAATGAAAGGGTTATTGTGTAGAATATTCAGTAACAAATAAAAGTCCACTTATCAAATGGAATTCTGTCGTTGATGTATCGTATGGTAACAAATAGGCATCCAATTTGTATGTTTGTATTGTATCATCGTTATACAAACATTGGGAATCGATACAGACGAATACGGCAACAAGTTTCATATACACTGAAGGATGGTGTAATGGAGCGCTATTTACTTACAAATAAAGATATCACAACTTGAATAATGTCTGGAAGTAAGAAAGGACAACATATACTATTTTTTACTCTCTCTATTCTTTTTTTCACTTGTTAAAACAGTAGTAGCAATTCACTACACTGGTCGATGTCAAACGTTGCGTCAATGACGACATCACACAATCGACCAGTGAGAAGCACCGACGCGACACATAAGAGCACAAATAAAATGGGTGGATACACCTCCATGTAATTTAATAATTTAAATAGTTGTTGCAATAAACGCTTCATGAGAGAAAAGAGAAACGTGTCTGTAACACTTATGATATGTCAATTCTACCATCAGTTCGGAATGATTGCGAAATGAGAAGAACTGACAAGAAACTCATATCGTAAACTTAAACGATTTTAATGAAATTTTATATGCATACTCATCTGTCTGAGAATCGATTATTACATTAATGATTACATGGAATACACCTTCATGTGTAATAATTTAATAATTTAAAAAGTTGTTGCAATAAACGCTTCACGAGAAGAGGTCGCAAGTTTCATTTAAAACAGCACTTCCTTACTAAAAATCTAAAATAACAACTTTTGTACACAAAATGTGAAGTTGACAATCCCATCTTACCTATTGTTGCAATATTCTGTTTATAAATTTTGCCTTTTTGATATCTATGTTTTATATAGATTAAAAGATAAACTTGCTGTCCCCAAGTATCGTTTAGAAAAAGTCAATAGGTCTTTTATGGGAATAGGTATAAAAAATTAGAATAAAATGCCAAAGGATATATTGGAATTACCCTTAAATAAATTAAAAATATTTGTTAAATCATATTTACTGAGCAAAGCCTATTACTCACTAAATGATTACTTGAATGACGAGCGTGCATGGCAATAGTTGTTCATGCACGGGATTTTCATTTAATGTGATACATAGATACCTATATAAATATACGTTGTAAATAAACTGGGTTTAAAAAAAAAGTACTTCAATTGAGTTTCTTACCAGTTCTTTTCAATTGGATCTATATACTGAACTGAACGGTAGGGAAAAATTATAATATAGAAAATTTGACTTTCATATGCGGCTTAAATGTATAATCTACATGTATAAATGATTTTTGAATTTGAATTTATATATGTCACTTTTGACTAGACTTCTACACTGTGAGCTTTTTGGGAAATATACACATTCAATTATTAAAGTTCATTACAATTATTAAAGATTTTTATTAATAGGCGTTGTGCTACAGTAAATAAGAAATAAAAAAACAACAAAATATCTTTATTCATGTAGGTCTATTACAGACTCTTATGATATGTCAATTCGACCGTCAGTTTGGAATGATTTCGAGATGAGAAGAACTGACAAGAAACTCATATCGTAAACGGCTTAACCGATTTTTATGAAATTTTATATGCATATTCAACTGTCTGAGAATCGGCTACTATTTTCCATACCCCTAAGGGTAGAACATTTATTTTTTATTTTTAGACGAAACTTTTTTTATTTTTTAATGTGGTAATTTTTATAATTAAAATTTTCACCCTTATACCACCAACTCCTATTTTTAAAAGGCTACATTAGTACCTAAATTTATATTCCAAAACAACGTTTGCCTGGACAGCTAGTTCGTATATAATATACGTAGAAATACACCCTGGTATATATTTTTTATTAAGATTTCCTTCGCCTAATAATAGACGTACTCTTTAAGTTTATATTAAAATATCTCGGTTCCACCACAAGAATTCCATCCAGTGAGGCTTTGAAAATAAATTCGGCAAGAATTCAATTATCAACAAAGTTGGTGGGTAGGTCTGTAGGTCTGTTGATCAATCGAGCGCACGCATCCAACGCCGCCAGTTCTTCAAACACTTCGAATTTATTTTTACATAATACTAGCTGTTCCCGCGACTTCACACGCGTGGAATTCAATTTTATTTTTCTAAAAGTAGCCTACGTTACTCCTTATTACATCAGCTACCTGCTAAAAAAATCCCGTCAAAATCGATTCAGCCATTTAAGAGATTAGCCGGAACAAACGGATAGATAGACAAAAATTGTAAAAAAATATATTTTGGTGTCTATATCATATTTATATTCATATGCATTTAGTAAAAAACGGTTATTTCAATATTACAAACAGACACACCAATTTTATTTATATGTATTAATAAAAATAGATATAATCTTAAAAGATTAAGATCTTAATAATATTATAAACGCGAAAGTTTGTAAGTATGGATGTTTGTTACTCTTTCACGGAAGAACTACTGAACGAATTTTTGTGAAACTTTACACTAATATAGCTTATACATCAGAATAACACATAGGTTAAAATTTAAAAAGATTACGAAGATTTACAATACGTTTTAAATAGTAATTTTATATTAATACGCACTATTAACATACAAACAAGGTTGTTAATTCCCTGTCAATAGCGAGCGGTGCGAAGGTAAAAGTTACCCCTAGACACTATCCATATTTAGAGATTTTCATCTTAATTTCTCCATTTCATGTCATATAGTTGTAGAGGTAGTGTTATATGAAAGTGGCGCCGGTGTCGAAGAGGTTAAAGAGCAATCGTCTGTCGTGGTATGGGCATGTAATGCATTTTTTTTCGGACTACTCTAATGCTGTAGGCCGCAGCTGGCCTTTACAGCTTCACCGGACGTTAGGGGCGAGTGCAGATGCACTCCAAACCCGCGGAAGGACTTATGGAGCGGCTGAAGGCCAACTCCTGCCTGTCGGATATGACTTTAGTTTGAGGTCACCACTAGGGGTTCGAACCTCGGCTCAGGCCGTCGTAACATTGATCCCCGTTTGAATTGGACGGGGGTATGTAATGCGTAGGAATGAAGATCATATCTTAAGGAAGGTGTTACATATGACTGTGGATGGTTATAAGGCAGAGGAAGACCGAGAGAGATGAATGGACTGTGTGAAAGATGATATGGTGAGAAAGGGAGTAAATAACGAGATGACTGCGAACAGGGATGAGTGGAAGAGAAAAACATATTACGACGACCACGAATAAATGAGATAAGGAACAAGCAGTATCTTCTATGTTATTGTTATGTCAAAACGAGTGAATAAAATTATATTTTATTCTAATTATAAATTATATGTTAATTAATGATATTCTATTCTAAAGGAGATTATCCTATCTGAGCGCTGCCGTAGTAGGTCGCTATTTATTAATAGAAAGTACCATATGGACACCATGGAGAGTAATATAAAAATAATTCAATTCTCATATTGACAGTGATATAATATTTTATTGCCCGAATATTAAACAAGTGACTGTCGCAAGCAAATTCGCCTCCAGCTGCGGCCCTAAATAGTTATACGTACTTTTTATATAGCCATAAAAAAGTTACAACTTTTTTTTATTAAATTTGCAAGCACTCCTATGCCGAATAGCGACATTGGGTCCATAATTTCGATCGTAAAATTTTGTAAATGAGTCAATACTATTAAGTTTAATAATAATTATCACCCTGGACAATTTACACAACGCCATCTAGTCTCACTGTGAGCAGAGGTTTTTTTTATGGATGATAATGGAATGGCGCACCCACCTACGCTAACGGTTTACGCTGGCGGGGCACCAGTGGAGGATGATAAGATGAACATGAAGTCAGATCAGTTAGCCCGATGTGACAAATTCACCGGGTATTCATTTTTTATTTTTTTATTTATACTCTTTATTGCACCAATTACAGAAGAAAAACAAAAAAACAATTAAAATAGAAAATATACTGATGCAATAGGCGGTGTTATCGCTAAGCAATCTCTTCCAGACTATCTTTGAGTGAATAGAGAAATAAAAAGAAGAAAAGGTGGCGCACGTAATAAACAAAAATAAATATATAGGACTCAAATATACATAAATACAAACATATATACATACACATACATATACTTAATAGTGCACATACATTTGGAAAGAATGAAGGAAGATTAGTTATGAGAATAATAAGAAATTAATTAAAGGGATATAAAAGGGGATATTTATCACGATGGTTTTCAGGGGGAACCGCGTGGAGGTCGACCTGACATGGTACATTGCTAGTAATGGGGTCGTGAGTCCACATTACTAACAATTCCCTCTCCCCGGTAGGCAGAGGTTGTGTTATGGGTATTAGACAACTGATATAAATACTTAAATATTTTTTTGTATATACATACATAATATACACAGATAAGGGGAAAGAAGATTATTTATATTCGCAAGTAATAACTCCATTCCTAACAATGTACCATGTCAGATTAACCTCCACGCGGTTACCCCTGAAAACCATCGTGTTAAATTCCATGTAGTGAAGTTTTCTCGATGGGTTAACTGACCTGACCTCATGTTCGTCTTATATATACTCCACTGATATCCCGCCTGCGAAAACTGTTAGTGAATCAGAATGATCTATAAAAAATATATACATAGAATACCCAGATCGATACAAACAGTCATACTTATGAATAATGTTTCGACCGCGCGAGGAATTGAACCCGCGACCATCAGCAAGAAAGCGATGTACTGAACCGCTAGATCACCGAGGCCGTCAGTATAGTACAAGCCTACGCACGTAGCGCGTCGCGTCGTAGACCTGCTACGCGCTTCTACGAGCGAGGTGTATCTAGAACTCGTAGCAGCCCACTCAGTTCGAGCGTATCTCTCACTCGGAGCACACGTGTCGCTTACATCGAGTGTTACTGAAACTTCGTACGTTTATCCGATCGCGTTTGAAACTTTAGTGATTTCGTTCATTATTTTATTGTTTCTATTCTTATGTTGCGAATGGAGTTTGTGACTACGTGGACCAGACCCCAGTGATTACAATGTAAGTTTGTTACAAATTAGTTGTGATATTTTTTTATATATTTTATTGTTATTTTAATTTTAATTAACAATAATAATTTCAAGACAATTCACTCAGCGCCATGTAGACTCAAGTTAAGCCAGCTAAGGCCTGTGTTATGGGCACTAGATAACTGATACAAATAAATAGATTCTGTTTTCGTAAATACATAGAAAATACCCAGACCGATACAACCAATCATACTCATTAATACAAATGTTTGTGCCGTGTGAGGAATCGAACCCGCGACCATCGGACGTAAAGTGGTGTGTTAGACCACTAAACCACCGATGACGTCTAATTAAATATTAATTATACAACATGTATATAATTACAACTTTAAATTGTTATTGCAAATATCGATGTATTTTTCAAAGAGATCTGCATTATTAATTTATGTGAAATGTTTAGACCGTCCTGTTTTCCCAGGACATGTCCTAGTTTCTGAGGTGTCCTGGGAAGTCCTGAATAGTTATGTGGCAGCGTCCTGGGATTTTAAAATATGCTCGCCTCTTAATTACTGATTTTCAACACTGTAATTTTATAACTACCAACTTTCAACTGTATAATTTCATCAAATACTTTTTATTAAAAACCTAATTATATTAATTACTTTAATTTTACTACAATATAACTATTGCTGTATGGGACTGTGGGACTGTGTAGGGCGCTGGGGTCGGTGCAGCCAACGATGGTGGTAATTAATGGCGCAATATGTAAAAGTAACAGTATATTATAAAAATATATGTCGTAATAAACTATATAAGAAAGCAAGAGCAAACGAAGGAATAATAACAAAACCATAGCAACTAATTTCAAAATAGAAATATTTAAAAATAGGGAATCGTCGTGCCATCCAGCGGCCCGGAAGTAAGGAGTCCTGTACAATTGCAACACTATTACTGCGTTTTGTTTTTATACTGATAATGTCCTGTTTTTTTTTAATTTGTCCCTGGCAAATAAATTTAATAAAAAAAAAAAACATAGGTTTTTTTTTTTTTAATTAAATTTATTTGTTTCTCGACTGTTTTTTATTGTCCCATTTTTTTTTGTATTATAAATATATTATGTAGTACTTCAGCCGCGATTTGATACGGCCAAAGTTTTAATTGTATAATGTGTTCCTCTGGAGGGGATGTTAAATTATCGAAATAAAGGCAACCCTATGTTAGTCAAGTATAAAACTAGTACTTATTTTAGTACATAGCATAATTACGTTTTAATTGCTTATTATTTGTGTAACATTGAAGGGTCACTGATAAGATAGTGACAAAGTTCACATATAGATATCATAATAGTTAGGTGTATGATTATATGCCGCTATATATATTACAATATTTACTAAACTTGATTTTAATTACTGTTTCATAATTAGAAAAAACACGTTTATTTATTTATTTATTGACATCAAACTAAGCGAGCCTTACAGCTTCCCAATATGCTCACTTAGGAAAAAATGTACAAAATATGAAATATTAATAATTACAAAATATATATATATTAAAACAATAACAACCGACAATTAAATATTCTTTATTGCACTTAAATACATTTGTAAGTATATTAATTACAGCTAATGTTAACAAAGGAGGACTTATCTCTAAAAGAGATCTCTTCCAGTCAACCCAATAGAGCGTGGCATGGGAAGTGTTGAGTGGGTTAAAATGTGCAAATAATATTTTGTATGAAAATGTCAAAAATAATTAAAACTAAACATAAAAATATAATGTCCAAAATACAGATACTAATACAATATACATAAAGATAAAAAAAAAATATATTAATATATAATATGTACTTGAATACCTAAACAAAAAAATTACATTTATAATAAATATATGACAAACATAAATATATACTAAATCAAACAATAAATACTACAAAGATATATATACAATGATGACTGCGAACAGAGATGAATGGAAGAGAAAAACATATTACGCCGATCCCAAATAAATGGGATAAGGAAGAAGCAGATGATGATGATGATGATGACACTAATCACATAGCAGTAGAAAGGTAATATGATTTTAATTTTACGTGTTGAATAGGAAATCCATTGCTATTCTGCTCACACGCTCATTCTGTCACATGTAAATATGTCCAGGTCAGGACATCGATTAACGACACTGTTGAGTAGCCTCAGTATAAGAATAATGGGAGCTTGCTTGTCCAGCTCTGTTCTTCTCCAAGGAACATCAAATAAGTGCTTTCGACGTGCTTGTACATAATTATTGGGCGCTCGTATAGATATGCTAATACCGTTTGGTTGCATTTTTCTCCTCTTAACACTTTAACTACATACTCCATCAATGCAGTCTTACGTCTTACTTCATGTGTATCATAGCCCACAATCCCCAATAAAAACAAATTAAGATATAATAATAATAATATTATAATATCAGGACAATTCACACAGCGCCATCTAGACCCAAGTTAAGCTAGCTAGAGCTTGTGTTATGGGTACTAGATAACTGATACATATACATAGATATATTTTTTTTGTAAATACATACATATTATACATCATGGATACAAATGTTTGTGCCGTGCGAGGAATCGAACCCGCGACCATCGGTTGTAAAGCGGTGAGCTTGACCGCTAGACCACCGAAGTCGTCAAGATATACAAGATCAAGATATACTTTAGTATATGGAACTTTGTAGCCATACTCCCTTCGACATATATATCTTATGAAAAAGAAACTAGGATATACATTAGTATATGAAACTTTGTAGCCATACTCCCTTCGATATATATATATCATGAATTTCTTTTTGAGTTTCTCCACTATGAGTATGTACTTTGACTCATATGGATTCCAGATAATTGCGTTACTTTCCAATTTACTGCATATGAATGCATTATTGTCTAATTGTTGTGCCTGATGCAATACAAATCCTAGGATTCTGAATGCCTTAGCGCATATTGAAGTAATATGAGTTCTAAAAGTAACATCTTGAGACGTCAAAACTTCCAGGGGGCGTATTATGAACTCTTTAAAATCCAGTCAGTTTCCAGACAGTTCAGTTTACGGCCTTAAACTGAATTGTTCTTTTTCGTATTATGAGGGTCCAAATTCAAACCGTATTCTGCCTGGATAGTTTGTCTCTGGCTGGTTAGTGGATTTTCTCGCGCTGCGTTCGGATACGCATACATTCGTTGCAACGTTAAGTCGAGTTTTTGTATGTCACTTTTTGGACAAAATATTAAATAAATAAATGTAAATTAAATATAGAAAACAGTAATTAAGATACAACGGTAGAATTTGTGTAATATACAAAAATATTCCAGACAGTTTTATGGTCTTTTTTAATAATTCGGATTTATTTGTAAAAAATATTTTCATTGTAATATCCAAACGAACTTTGTGCATCTACTTAAAATTCCGCGCAAAGTACTTAATTCCGATTTTAATGTACAACTTGAAACTTAGCCTTTCCATAACTTTATACGCAAGTTAAATTTAATAATTCAATTATTGTGAAAAATATACCTAATGTAACGTAAGTATTCCTAACATTTTCTTAGTAATGTTTTTTTAAAATGATGCAAATATTTAAATGTTTATATTTGTATATTTATCTAACTAAATTGTAGATCACGGACTGAAACCTCTCGCCTACGTCGTGTATCGTACCGGTAATTTGAAATTATATGGGATTTTTAAAATCCCATAGGGAAATGGCAAGTGGCTTTAATAAGTCCGCCCAAGAATACCATACCAATCGCTTGTGTGAGGACGTCGCTCAACAATTACACTCCTTAGGAAAAGGGGTTTTAAAGACTGGAAAGGATTGTCAAGTTTAAGTGTTATAAGGTAACCATCTGAATTTTAATTTATTTCATTTAATAGGAATCTCAGTAAAATCTGAAATACATGTATCTATGCAAATAAATTGAAGTATCTGTTTGTAATTTTGAAGTTCACCATACAACAGCTTTTCAGTAAATGCATACATATAGAAGGTAAGATAAATGACATTAAAAAAAATAGTTGTCTGTCCGTTTGTTTGTTCTTGCTAATCTTTGAAACAGCTGGACCAAATTTGAGGGATACTTTCACTGTCATATGTAATGAGTTGTGTAAAGGAGTAACTTAAGTTGCTTTTATTTGAGATATTTTATTTCTTTTAACAAAAATTAGGTATGCCATATGGACAAAGTCATAGGAAATAACTAGTATATAATACAATTATCATATCCCTTTAATTATAACTACCAATAAAAGACATAAATAATGTACCTATATCATTTATTATAAAAACAAATAATTAAAACATTGACCTATAACAATATTATTATTTATAAATGTTTCAATTTCTTAGTTCCACAACTAAACAACATGGGTATGTCTAGCAGCTAGACCTTCATTTAGTTCTCTATAAGAGCTCAAAGTACATGTAGGCATCTAAATATAGAAGCCCAATTGTGCTCTCAATGATATTCCATGTTCTTACAGTGTAATATGCTTCTTGTGGTCCTGATATAACATTTGAGATGGGAGTATACTTCTCCAAAGCATATCCTGGATCTCCTAAAAAAAAAAAAACAACATATTATATACTATAATATTAATATTTATTTACAAAAAGTATTATTTCATTAAAAACACAGCACAATAACTGTTGGTGCTGATAAATAACTATGTTTCTAAATTACTGAAGTTTAGAGCTTGGATATAATGATGTTTGTAGTTTCATAATAAAATTTTGTGCTTACCAAGTAATCATAAGGATTTATTCCAGCTTAAGTCCTCTAGATGTTGCTTAATGCCTCTGGTTTGCCCAAATGTCATGAGTAGCTCCAGTTCCAGTTGGCATCCACACTCATAATGTCCATGTCAGCATTACTAACCTAAATTTTTTTTCCAGATTAATTACATAGATGAAGATTATTTGAAACATAAGAGAATAATTAATGGATAAATATTATTTGAAACATATGTCTAAGTGTTATGGTCATTTTATATTTAAGTAAACAATTTATTGTTAGGCTTTAGAGATATATAATCATTAACATATTTTGTATGTCTAAAATCTTGTTTATTGTTAATTTATATAATTATATTAAAAAAAGATATTAAAAGTGCTTATATTATTAAACATGTCTTTTAATTTATATTTCACTTACCAATTATATATTTAATGAATGGTATTATTTTCTACAGTAATATCTCTTCTTAATTTACAATGGGGTGGCATGTGTACAGTCAAATACAGCCCAATACACCCAGCATTCCAAATTCCAATTATAAAACCTAAAATATAATTAATTTAATTTAATTAATTGTCCTCGGAGGAAAGTGCCGGAGAGACTGCATATCATCAGACTGTTGCATACTTGTATACTTGCTTTCTAGGCTCTACTTGTATGCATACATTTTACCATATATATTATCACTATATCATATGGTATGGTACATGGTACTCATAGATGTATTTGCAACAATCACAGTTGCTAATTGTATAGAAATAGATACCTTTGAATATTTATTATCTATCCTTTACTCAGATGTCCTTGGAATGTTATATATGTATTTACTTTTGGATGTTGGGTAAATGCAATAAATCGGTTATTTGCCATTGGCTGTGCTAGCGAATGAAGAGCAATATCACTAGTAGGCCGTTGATACGAGCCTGCAGCATAAATAATAATGCTACTAAAACCTGACATAGTCAGCTAGTGATTTAGTGAAATAATTACAATACAATATACCTTAGTTTCCACTGGTAGGTCTGTAAATTTCGATGATACCGGCATATGAGTTCGCACGCATATTACGCACCAAATCTTGATTTAGATTATAACGTTTTCTAAATTGTTCATTGTCTATATCAATTGGATTGGATTGGTCGCGTAATCGCCGTCTTTTCACTTTCCTTACTTCTTTTTCGTAGGGTGCACACATTTCCAAAAACTCCAATACTTCGAGTTCATCACACATAATTAAAATTAAAACGAAACAAAAACAATTGAAATAACTGCACAAACATGTTATAAACATAATAAAAACTGACATAGAAATAGAAATAATCACCAAATTACAATAATGAAGCTATAAATTAGAAAACAATTCTATAAAAGCTAATATGAAGCCACCGTAAAATGAATTGTTTTTAAACGGTCTTTTTGACAGTTGTGTCCGCTTAGATCTGTCAAATGAAACGCTCATAATACGAAATAGCCGGTCAGTTTTCGGGCAGAAGACGTTCAGCTGTCACGTGACCGCTGACTGGCTGGCTAATAGCGTTCGTAATACGAAATCGCCAGGCAGTTCAGTTTAAGCCGTAAACTGAATGGGAATAAGAGTTCATAATACGGCCCCAGGTCCCTTAACGATGTTGTTTTGTTTAAATGTGTATAAAAACGTATATATATATCAAGATATATACGTTTTTTTTAATTGTGCGAATCAAAATCAAAATATATATTTAAATTGTAATTTAGAACATTTATTCTATTTTAAAAGTGTATAATATGAATGTGGATGGATGTAAAGGGAGGGGACGCCCTGAGAAAAGATGGGTGGATTGTGTGAAAGATGATGTGAATAAAAGAAGAGTATGTTCAGATATGACGACCGATAGAGAGCAGTGGAAGAGAATGACATACTGAGCCGACCCCAAATAATGGGATAAGGCAAGGCAATGAATGAATGAATTCATATATATTTTAAGTTCATAGATATATATATATATATATATATATTATAAGCCTGTGTTATGGGCACTAGATAACTGATACAAATATATCGTTTTTTTTAAATAAATACGTACGTACATAGAAAATACCCAGACCGATACAAACAATCATACTCATGAATACAAATGTTTGTGCCGTGTAAGGAATCGAACCCGCGACCATCGGACGTAAAGTGGTGTGTTAGACCACTGAACCACCGATGACGTACACCGAAAGAAAACACATACACCGATCCATTACAATAATACTAATACAATGCGATACGAGGACCTCGTTGGTCTAGCGGTCTAGCACACCGCTTTACGACCGATGATCGCGGGTTCGATTCCTGGCACGGCACAAACATTTGCATTCATGAGTATGATTGTTTGTGTCGGTCTGTGTGTTTTCTATGTATAATATATATGTATTTGCAAAAAAAATATCTATGTATTTGTATCAGTTGTCTAGTACCGATAACACAAGCTTTACTTAGCTTATCTTGGGTCTAGATGGCACTGTGTGAATTGTCCTGAAATTATTATTATAGATTATTATTACAGTGCAATACAGTTATAGCTCATTTTGGTGAAGCAAGATAAAATTAAATAATTTCTTTTTAAAAATGTTGAATTGAACGAGACTTGAACGAGGCTTCTAGCAAATTGTTAATAATTAAAAAAATCCTCTTATATCTTCCACACGTCCAGACCTATTAACCAGGTTAAGAGCCGTAGTCGTAATTTGCGCACCTGTAGAGTGCTGATATGTTATCTGTAATGTAATCAGCGGTCTCTGTTTGCTGAACCTAATCTATGTTAATATAAGTCCACCCTGTGACTTGTTTGTTCATTTACTATCTCGTTTGATAGCTGACGATTGTTTTAAATTAATAGCGAATAGAATATAACATTGATGTTATTCTGTAATACTCAATTGACCTATTTAAGGGACCATTTGACCTTAGGTTACTGGCTATACAGATCAGCTAGAAAGAAAGTATACAGTAAATTTGCTGGTAAAATCTTTGAGTGTTGTTATTACATTTTTAGTCTTTTTTTATAATTACAACTCACTTAACTACTTTACTACTCTATAATAAGAGTAATGACAATCCGGGATAACTCACACAGCGCCATCTAGTCTTAAGTTAAACAGAGTTTGTGTAGGACATTAGTAGGACAATCCAATGAGTACCAACCCAATAAATCAATGTACTTGCTTCGGCAGTACATATACTATACTAATAGTACCATATATATAGAAAATACATCTTATATATAAAATTCTCCTATCACAGTTTTTGTTCCCATACTCCTCCGAAACGGCTTGACCGAATCTCATGAAACTTTGTGAGCGTATTGAGGTCTGAGAATCGGCCAACATCTATATATATATATATAGAAAACATCCAGGCAGATAAATAATCACACTCATGAATACAAATGCTTGCACAGTGCGAGGAATCGAACCCGTGACCTGAAAAAAAGCGGTTGGCTTAAAGCGACAATATCTACCGTAATTAAGAGTTAAAAGATAATAAAAATGACTGAATATAGAGTAGTAATGGTATCCCTTCACGCAGAACAAAACCTAAACGAGTTTTAAATTTGCATAGAACTAACACAGTCTAGTAAACAATTCCTGAATAATAATATTGATGAAATAACCTTGGTACTGTTCATGTATAAAGGAGATATATTTACTTTGTTTACATCAACAGATATACACACATACACATTTCATAAGACAAAATAAATTACAAGAAAAAAACAGAGTATATTAAAAAAGAAAAATATATATATTAAAAAAAATATATAGATTTCAGTTTCTCATAAGATTAATCGTCAGCTTCACGTATTTCTAATTTTTTAAATGTGACTATATTTTAATAAAAAATTCAAAATATCTTTATTATATACTCTATTACAGACTCTTATGATATGTCAAATCTACCGTCAGTTCGGAATGATTTCGAGATGAGAAGAACAGACAGGAAACTCAGCTCGTATTCTTTTCAAATAAATGTTGTACATGTTTACAATAATACAGATTCATTTACATTCAAATTTGGGAGAATAGAGTGACCACCAGCATATGCTATTGCAAAAACAAAAAATGTAATCAGTGTTCGTAAGCTGAACAGACCAGTTCAACTGTAATCAGCTCATCCGTCACACTCGTGAACGGGTGCTGCTTGTAGGGACAAGCATCCGTTCACGAGTGTGACGGAAGAGCCAGCCATCATTGGTTTAGTCATAAGTTTGAACTTTATAGCGAGCATGACTGTTTCAAGTTACTCCACTACGTCATTTATATTATTTACATCATAGGCTATACCAATCACAGTTTTCCCCTACTACAATATTTAATTTACAATATATCATTACTAAATTTATAATATATTGCTTTATATATCACGCGGTATTCAAGTAGATATATATTTTTTTCAGAAACTGTCAAGGGCAGAGCTAAAATAGCTTCTTAAGTCAAAGTGATATTTATCGCCTAGCGTTGAATAGTCGATGAGCGCATTAACATAATGCTAAGAGCTCTCGCTTACACTGGTGCCGCTGTGGTGCTACATTATTCTAAAATATTATCATAACACTTCTGATAACTCAATTACAGTAGTTATTTGACACGTTCAAAAATAAGTAGCTTATTATACAAATACTTTTAGAATATAACGAGTCTACAGTTTTTTTAGGCGATCAGTTGATCGTTGAAAGTAATCCAGACTGACTAGTTAGTTAGTCAGGATTATTTTTATACCACAGTAGTGGCGTCACTTATACTATGGCATAGATCATGATAAACCATCACCATGGGCTATGGATGCCTTGATATTTTCAAGACCTTTTTCTTGAAAAACTATGGTATCTATAGAAAATAGGCATGTCATTGTATAGCCAGAGTGCAAGCGGGAGGACACTACTACTATAATAAAAGATTTAAATGTATGATGATACATTTAAATCTTTTAGTATACAAGTAGTGGTTCTGGAATGAAACAAGTTTATAGTTTTTTAGACGATCAGTTGATCGTTGACAATAATCTTGACTAACTAGTTAGTTAGTCAGGATTATTTTTTATACCACAGTGGTGGTAATGAAGTGTACGACGGCTCAGATCATGGTAAACCATTACTGTTGCCTATTGATGTCTGAAACTTTGAGGGTGTCAAGGTGTCTTGACATTTTCCATACCCTTGTCTTGAAAAACTATATAAAAAACATGCAGTCTATTACACAATCAGAGTGTGTGTCGGGAGGGTGACACGTTTAAATCAATAGGTTTATTATTCAATCACTATATTATAAAAATAGTGTTTCTTGAATAAAACAATCAGTTCAGATCAAACAGCAATCAGTTAATCGTTGAAAATAATCCTGACTAACTAGTTAGTTAGTGCTTACCAACACTGTGGTATAAAAATAAAAAATAATCCAGACTGACTAACTTGTTAGTTAGTGAGAGGAAAAATTATATGTTGCAATTCCTGACGACTAAAATATTATACCTTCATATTTGTAGGTTCTAAACCTTTCAACATAACTTTCAAAGCTAGCTGCTTAACGTCTCAAATAGACTCAGAGCCACGCATACTTTTTACAAAGTTCCTTTCAATCAACAATAGAATCTCTGTGTGTTATCAGTGGCGATACCTCTGTGTGTGAAGGTCGATCTAACTAAATATTCTCATGGCAACACTATTATGAACACACTGTACATTATACGTAATGGACAATAACGGAGAGCGGCTCCGCGCGACCCGGCCGGGGCCGTAATCCGGCCGCTCAGTTGATCACTTCTGAACATTAATATAATTTTATTAACAAATTAAGGAGCACACGTAGTTATTATGTTATGATAATACGGGCCATTGTTGGCACTTGCTGGAGTCGCATGACTATATACAGAGTGCGAACTTGAGCACTAACTCTTATCTGGAACTGGAAAAACTTCAATATATTTATTTGTTTCAAATAATTATTGGTTCTAATATATGTTAAACTGGAATTATATACATATAGCTTACTGTTAACACATCTTCTTCATACACATTGGTCAATTTCTTTCTGGCTTGAACGACATTTCTGCCCATTCTGTAGTAAAACAGTAAGATATGTGGAAAATACTGTCTCATATTTAAAAGGGCACCAACCAAAAACTACTGCGTAGAATTAATTGTAATTATTCACACACAAGCCTTGCTATATGAGCTCTCAAACCATATAAAAATTATACGGATTAAGTGTGAAGTTGGGTGCAAAAATACAATTAAATTCTCTGTCATAAAAAAACGAAATTACTTTCCGAACAAACTAATATTCTTCAAACAGCTGTTTTAATATGTTGAATACTGACCGACAGTACATGCATACTTTATCAACTTAATTAAATAGTATCCACAACAGTTGTCTGTCCGTAGTCAACTCACGGACTTGTAATTAACGTTACAATATCAAAGCATCTCTCTAAATTAACATCAACATTCCGTCCATCCGACAGGACCGAATTGACGCACTAATCTGTCTATATATCGTTATATTAATAAATTCAAATTCAAATTCAAAAATCATTTATTCATGTAGGACATTTTAGCCGCTTATGAACGTCAAATTTTTACATTATAATTTTATTTTTTCCCTACCGTCCAGTTCGGTATACAGATCCAATTGAGAAGAACTGGCAAGAAACTCAATTGAATTACTTTTTTTTTTAAAGCCAATGTATTTTTATATAGGTATCTATGTCTAACATTAAATGAAAATTCAGTGCATGAACAACTATTGCCATGCACACTCGTCATTCAAGTAATCGTTTAGTGAGTAATAGGCTTTGCTCAGTAAATATGATTTAACAGATGTTTTGAATTTATTTAAGGGTAATTCCAACATATCCTTTGGTATCTTATTGTAAATTTTTATACCTATTCCCATAAAAGACCTATTAACTTTTTCTAAACTATACTTGGGGACAGCAAGTTTGTCTTTAAATCTGGTATTAATATTATGAATATTGCTGTTTTTTGGAAATAAGATACTAGTTGTGCCCGCAGTTATAGCCTATATGTTATTCTGATATATAAGCTATATTACTGTAAAGTTTCATAAAAATCCGTTCAGTAGTTTTTGCGTGAAAGAGTAACAAACATCCATACTCACAAACTTTCGCGTTTATAATATTACATTTCACAACAGAGGTTTCATTCGCGTGAAAATTAAATAAAAAATAAATAAAAACAATCCTAAATTTTTACTCTTCTATCACCAACCCTTATTTTTAATAGATTTTAATTTATATAGCAAAACAACGTTTGCGGGATCGGCTAGTAAATATATGAATAAAAAAAAATCGACATATTTATTCACAAGCATCCGATCAAATCAATGTCAATAATGGCGGACCAAGATTTATCAGAGGTTAGAAAGACAAGATGGCTGCCGACTGTCAAATATTTCTTCCCGCTCACTACGTAAGTCTTATCAGATGTTGTTTCAGTACGTAGAGCTTCGACAATATAACCTTCATAGCTTTCAAACTTAACGTTTAAATAAATTATTGTAGAAATTCTACCATTGGTGACCACTAGGCGGTTGAATTCAGGTTTAATAATAACAATAATAATAATCTCAGGACAATTCACACAGCGCCATCTAGTCCCAAGTTAAGCTAGCTAAAGCTTGTGTTATGGTACTAGATAACTTATACATATACCTACATAGATATTTTTTTTCTAAATACATACATATTATTCATAGAAAACACCCAGACCGATACAAACAATCATACTCATGAATATAAATGTCTGTGCCGTGCGTGGAATCGAACCCGCGACCATCGGACGTAAAGCGGTGTTCTAAATATTCGTAGCGGACGGGCTTTTTTGTCTAGCGGTTTAGTACGCCGCTTTACTTCTGATGGTTGCAGGTTCAATTCCTCGCACGATACAAACATTTGTATGTAACCATTGTATGAGCATAACTGTGTTATGGGTACTAGACAAGTGATATAAATATTTAGATACTTGTTTTAAATACATACATAGGATATGCCTAGACCGATACAAATAATTATACTCATGAATACAAAACATTGCACTTTTTTTAGTAATTGAACCGCAGTTCGATATGTTCGATCGAAAGCAGTGTGCTTAACATCTACACCGCCTAGGCCCAATACAATCAATTACTTACAAATATTACAAAACCATGTGTGAAATTTACCTGCAATTATTGTCATTTTTCGCGGCACTACACCTTCAACATACCACAACACACCTACACTATAAATCTAAATATATATAACTCAAAGGTGACTGACATAGTGATCTATCAACGCACAGCCCAAACCACTGGACGGATCGGGCTGAAATTTGGCATGCAGGTAGATGTTATGACGTAGGCATCCGCTAAGAAAGTAAAGTAATTTTTCCAGTATTCATCTACAAACCAACATTTTTTTTTTACAATCATTTAAATAATATATGACACTATGAAAAGGTCATTTGTTTTATAAAAAAGGCAGTTAGTCTTTATTTTAGTGAACAATAACAAAATCTATTTTCATACAACAACCATATATTTATTAATACCTACCTATACTTTATTAATTTGGTGTTAATGCTTTTTAAATAAACACCCACACATTATTTCCGTATAACCTATAAAAATGGGTAAATAAAATTTATTTCCAATAGTGCCACAACCTTTTTTAAAAAATCCAAATACCTGGCATTATGTGTGTAATAATAAAATGTCATTGTTATTAAGTTTTTTTTAATAAGTTCATCGGAATGGAGATACAACATTTGACATTTATTATTATTTGACATTGGACATTGACTTTAATATTTGTAATTTATATTGTAAAACTTTAAGTTGGGCTAAAAAGGACTTGTAGCCAGAGCCGTGAAACAAATTAATAAAAAAAATATTGTCAAATTTGTCTCGCAATTGACCAATTTAAAGAAAAAACACATAACTGTATACTCTTTTATTATAAAAAAGTGTCAAAAACTATATTTTCGGAACGTCAACGACACATGTCATATGTCTGTGACATATGTGTTCTTTGTGATGAATCTTTGGCGCGAACGCACGCGTAGTGTTGATTGGTTGTTAGCTAGTGACATGAAAAGATGGCGACTGCAGTTTGTTTATCAGTGTCACTAGAATTTAACGAAATACTCTATAATCTGAAATTTGCGGATATATGTTGTCGACTCGAAATCAATATTTTTTTATGTTTTGTTATTCACATAAGGTTTCGTTCGAGTCTACCGTGACGAAATTATTGATATAGAAATGATTTTCTATTCTATTCTATTCTATTATATTATATTCTATTATATTATATTATATTATATTATATTCTATTATATTATATTATATTATATTCTATTCTATTCTATTCTAATACAACTAATACACAAAATTAACACCATGAGAGGAACAAATAATTACTTTTGATAAATCCACCTTGACACTCGACTTGCGTTCATCCGACCGTGAATATCGGACTCATATACTCAGTATATTACTGTCGATCAGACCCTACGGCTCAACTATTTTGAGTTAGTCAATTAGAACTACTAAGATGCGATGGGATGTGAAAGTTCTAGAAGCTTGGATGTTTGAGAAACGGCTCAGTTGAGTTGTTTCAAAGGTACATAGACGGACAGACGGTGTCAAGATAATAACCCTGGCTTATAAACATCAAAATTTGAGGTGGTAGAATATGCCAATGGTAATAAGAAAAAATATGTATGACAGTTTAGCTCGGCACTAGATGGCACTGTGTTTGATAATCGTGTTCGGTATATATAATATATTATGTAAATATATAAGACCAGTACTGAACACAAAATTAAAAAGAGCATTTTTAGATAAACTTTAAAAACAAAAATTGTAATTGTATTTAATTATCTGTAGTATGTAATTATCTGTAAAAACGTGTATTTATGTGGATAGATGTTTATGGGTAGAAAAGTATTAAAAAAACCGAGCGATATCTTATATATATCCAACAAACTGTTCTACAGTTTGGCGAGACAAACTGTTATACATTGATATAAAAAAAACTGTACATTTATCTTTATTAAATAAATTAAAAAAAAAAAAAAATATATATATATAGACACTCAAATCGATACCAACAATCATGAATACAAATGTTTGTATCGCGCGAGGAATCGAATCCGCGATCAGCGGTGTGCTCAACGTAGCGCGTCGGTGCGTACGAATTTTTTTCATCCTACATTATACATTTTTTTTAACAACTCCTTTGAGAACCAACTCCTTATTCTTCAATATCACATTTTGTAGAATTAACCCCCAAAATCCCTCCATTTAACATGTGACATAAATTATAAATAATAATCTATATATATATATATAACTCAAAGGTGACATAGTGATCTATCAACGCACAGCCCAAATCACTGGATGGATCGGGCTGAAATTTGTCATGCAGGTAGATGTTATGACGTAGGCAACCGCTAAGAAATAATTTTGATTAATTCTACCCCCAAGGGGATAAAATAGGGGATGAAAGTTTGTATGAAACTTTGTCAATTTTAAACCGATCGGGCTGAGACTTTGCATGCATAAAGCTACTATGACGTAGCCATCCCCTAAGAAAGGATTTTGATAAGTTCCACCCCTAAGGGGATAAATTAACGCGAGCAAAGCCGCGGGCAAAAGTTAGTAAGTAATAAAATGGAGAAAGGAGGTTGTTTAGTAATGTGGACTAGTGATCTCATTCCTAGCATTGTACCATGTCAGATTGACCTCCACGCGGTTCCTCCTGGAAATCATCGTCATAAATTCCAAGCGAAATTGGCACGGTAGGTTAACCTGATCTCATGTTCATCTTATCCTCCACTGCCCCGCCAGCGTAAACCGTTAGTGAAGTTGGTTACACGATTCAATTATCACCCATTAAAAAAGTGATAACATGATAGTTACAGAAGAATAGACCCTAATATGTGATTATAATACGGTAGATTATAGCTCAGAATGAAAATATTACATCCCAACATAACGTATCGACTCTATCGGAAATTGGACAAATGCGGCCAGTAACAGAGTTACGAGTTGTAGGTAATAAGTTTTGTAGCAACAAAAGATTTTCTTGGGCTATCGTCTCCTCATTTTATTGGGCACTAGTTGTACATATATCGTGTATATAGATAGATAGATAGATATAGGTAGTGTTTAATTAATATTTGTATACAACCTATTTCGTTATTCTTATATGCCAAGATAACGAAAAAAAATAATTGATCTGTCAAAATCTTGTTTGTTTGTTTGTAACACTTTATTGTATAGTAAACTACCCATCCCGGCTTCGCACGGGTGTACATGTATTATATATATAAACCTTCCTCTAGAATCACTCTATCTATTAAAAAAACCGCTTCAAAATCCGTTGCGTAGTTTTAAAGATTTAAGCATACATAGGGACGGACAGACAGCGACAGCCACTTCATCGAGATCTACCACACCCTGGCGAAGCCGGGGCGAGTAGGTAGTTAAATATATATGCATGTAAATCTATTAAATTTTGAGCTCATTATTGAATGAATTCGCATAACATGACGACCTCGATGTTCTAGCGGTTTAGCACACTGCCTTACTTCCGATGGTCGCGGGTTCGATTCCTTGCACGCCGCAAACATTTGTATTCATGAGTATGATATTTTGTATCGGTCTAGGTGTTTTCTATATGTAATATGTATGTATTTACTAAAAAAAACCATGTATTTATCAGTGATCTAGTATCCATAACACAAGCTTTAAGTAGTTTAACTTGGGACTAGATGGCGCTGTGTGAATTGTCCTAAGATTATTATTATTAATTTCTCGTAAATATACGAAAGTTTTATTTTGTTTTAATACGTCAAACAAATGAACTTACAGAAATTTATTATTTCTTTATGAGAGACCAACTACTTAGCATTCCATAGAGTTAGTGTGCCGGGTCCAACATGTGATGGAGAGGGAAACTCCGAGCAGTTCCCGGGACTCGTGACCCGGGTGTAGTCTAAGTGGCGCCTTGACGATGCACTTCAACACTCACCTTCACTGCTCGGGTGCCCTATTTTTTTAATTTACTGCTCATTCGGAAAACTCTCTCATTATAAGTAGAACGAGTAAAAAACTTATGTGTTGCACTTTTAAACAATCCTTGTAAGTTCACATTATACAATTCGAAACGTGTGAATACAAACTACCAATCAGCAGTAATTTAAGGTTGCATTCTTATAGAATTACAATGGAAATTAATAAGAAATATTACAGGAAACCGTTACTGCAAACTAATTTATTTCTGAAATTCTCAAATATCATGAGTATCCGTCATACTAATGAACGAGTGTACGGACTGGTCTGCTCTAATCACTACGACTGATTTACTCTTATTTAGTTACTCAACCAGTTGGTTGTGTATCTGATATGTTGACTCTAATGAATTAGTGCTAGTTGGTAGTTTGTATTAATTAAATGTAAATTTACTATATATATTTAAAAGAGCAACACGCAAGTTTCTTTATTTATATTTGATGAGACAGTTTTCCTAACCTAACCTACACCCGTGGGGGAGGGCATTGTTAGTAATGTGGACTAATGACCAGCAATGGGTGCTAGCAATGTACCATGTCAGATCATGTACATGCCTTAGGCAGTATTGTATAATTATAGTAATCAGTGGTTAACGTAGTAGGTGACACATTTGTTAAAATTTATTAGTAAGTAGCCATAAGTCATATATATAATGTGTAACTGTTTGTTGACCTAAATAAATGAAAAAAAAAAAAAAAGATCAACCTCCACGCGGCACCACTCCACCCGACTTTGCAGCAACGATTTCGTTATTATCCTATTAATATTTATGTTAATTTCCATTGTAATTCTATAAAAATACAATCTTAAATTACTGCTGGTTGGTAGTTTGTTTTCACACGTTTCGAATTGTATAATGAACTTACAAGGATTGTTTAAAAGAACAACACACAAATTTCTTGCTCGTTCTTCTTATGATGAGCCAGATATCCGAATGAGCGGTAGATTAAAAAAAAATATGACTATTAAAAAGTGCTTAAATTAAGTTTATTTGAATAAATGATTTTCTATTCTATTCTATTCTGCAATCGACGCGTCGCTAACGCCGTGTGCACACGCGAGGGGTCGTCGCCCGACACTTGCTCATCGTTGATTACATTTTTACGACTGTGTACACCGGCCCTAAAGTGTATTGGTTCCTCATATACGGACTATGGTGTTTTTACCGCTTTGTTTACGTTATATTATCGGATGAAATGATTTCGAATCAAAAGATTGTTGCTCAGTGATAATGTATTTATTTTGATTCTATATAACTCTGTATAATATAAATAACTTACTGATCTTGTATAATGTTGTATTGCCACATAAATTAAAATCGCAGTTTAAAAAATAGGGGTTGATTGTAGATGGGTGACAATTTGGGGTTGTATTTTTTATTGCCATATAAAAAAAAAATGCTGTCCAATAAATAAAAAAAAATAAAAATATTTTTTTTATTTATTGAACTTTGTCCGAGCATTGTCAAGCACCCTTTTTTAGGAATATGCAAAATCGATAGTAGCCGTTCCTCAGACATACCGAATGTGCATATAAAATTTCGTAAAAATCGATCAAACGGTTTCGCAGGAGTATGGTAACTAACATTCTGACAACGGAATATTATATATAAGACTAGCTTCACCTGCGGCTTCACCAGTGGAGGAATTCATCAAAATCCTTTCTTAGGGGATACCTACGTCATAGTAGCTTTATGCATGCAAAGTCTCAGCCCTATCGGTTTGAATTGACAAAGTTTCATACAAACTTTCATCCCCTATTTTGTCCGCTTGATACAACCCGTATTATCAAAATTCTTTCTTAGCGGATGCCTACGTCATCATCTACCTGCATGTCAAATTTCAGCCTGATCCGTCCAGTGGTTTGGGCTGTGCGTTGATAGATTACTATGTCAGTCACCTTTGAGTTATATATACATAGATTATAAATGCGAAAAAGTATGTTTGTATGTGTGTTCTGTTTAATACCAATACTGAACGGCTGACCTATCTCCTGTCCTCAGCCCTTGTCGCCCAATCTATTCTATTCTATTCTAACGGTTCTCCTACAAATAATAATAATTTTAAAAAAATACAAATCAGTAAAAAAATTTTCATTATTTTTTGAGTTCTTTAATTCAAATTGATTTGTATGTCCTTACATAGTTTAAAACAAAGTTCCCGTCGTTGTCTGTACTTTCATAGCTTTTAAACTTTACAACGGACTTTTATGCAGTTTTAGTATAAAATAGAGTGATTCAAAAGATATGTATAATACATCAATACTATTGTACAGAAAACAAGAAAAATTCAAAGATTCCTAATGCACCCGTGCAAAGCTGATTTATAAGTAAACATCAATGCAAGCAGTTTTTTTTAGTAGACGCTAACGGTTCACGCTGGCGGGGCACCAGTGGAGGATGATAAGATGAATATGAAGTCAGATCAGTTAGCCCAACGCGACAAATTCACCGGGAATTTATCACGATGGTATCCAGGGGGAACCGCGTGGAGGTCGACCTGACATGGTACATTTCTAGCAATGGGATCATTAGTCCACATTACTAACAATCCCCTCTCCCCTAATACGAATACTCAAATAATAATAATATTAAAAAAAAATGAAAAAAAAAAACATTATTTCTTACTTTAACAAATACGCAGCTTCTCACTGGACCACTAAATCTGAAACGAAAATAATTGGCAAAAGACCCTAGTAATTAGGATAAGCATGATTTATGATCTGGCAGAGACTGCTTGGACCAGTAACTCCCAACCTTTTTTTTATTTTGGCTTCTTCCGGGCTGCGAATAATTTGTTGAATCATGATGATAGAGAACGTTGTTTTGCCATGTGAATTATAATCGCTATTACAAAATTGATTGGTTGTATAAACCCTACTAAAATTTAGGGTTGTTTGTATTTTATGTTCCATTAGAATAGAATAGAATAGAAAATCATTTATTCAAATAAACTTAATTTAAGCACTTTTGAATAGTCAACATTTTATTTTTAAATCTACCGCTTATTAGGAAAGCTGTCTCATCGCAAGAAGAATAAGCTAGAAACTTGTGTGTTCCTCTTTTAAACAATCCTTGTAAGTTCACATTTTACAAGTCGAAACGTGTGAATACAAACTACCAACCAGCACTAATTTATTTAGGCTCAAATGTAAAAACACAGTAAGATTTTATTATTTGTATTATAAATATAGTCTAAAAGTAAAATTAAACGTTAGCGGTGGACAACTTAGGACTCACATAGGTGTATGATAAATAGATAGTAGCTGATTCCCAGACCTACTGAATATTCATATAATATTTTAGAAAAATCAATCAAGCAGTTTCGGAGGAGTATGGTAACTAAAATTGTGACATGGGAATTTTGTATATAACATAAGAATAATGTAAATTTTTTCTTATGCCCAATTTACACTCAGCCCGAGTGGGCTGAGAAGTGAGCAGCGCGAGAGTGTAAACACGAGTGACACTTCCCGTGCCATTGGCGCTGCCACTCGCGCTGCCCGGCGCTCCCTCGATTGTCGGTTTCTCGTGCGCGAGTCTAAGAACTGGCAGCGCGATTGGCAGCGTGTTTTTACATTCAGGTCTCTCGCTCAGTTGTCGCCAGGCAATATTTCCGGCAGCGCGAGTGGCAGGGGAAGCGGCTGAATGTAAAGTAGCATTACATAAAGAAAAAACGCTGTAACAAGTAGTAAGTAGGATTGGTACTATACTATACTTCTTACATAGTTTATTGCTCGTATGACGTAAAATAATTAGATAATTGTATAAATGTGAGAAAGGGTGGGCTTATCTCTGAAAGAGATCTCTTCCAGCCAACCTAACGCTGTGGCAGAGATGGTAGTTAGTGGGTAATGGTAGAGCACGAATGTTGTAAAACATAAATACGATATTGTAATGTATCATCATTGCATAGTATAAGTCGTTGCCGCTGTCCCTTCATTCATTCATAATTTAAGAGCTGTGCTCTTGTCGGTGGAGCTCCCGCCACCTTCCACGATCTTCCATCAGTCCTTTTAGCTGTTGATGCGACACGACTCCAACTTTTTCTTTAACTTGCTTGATATAGCTGTGTCTTGGTCTTCCCCTTCCTCTCTTTCCATCTATTTTTCCTTTAATAATGTTATTATTTAGTTCGTCGTGTCGTATCAAGTGCCCCAACATTTTTCCCCGCCTATTCTCAAAAATATCTATGATCTTTCTTTAATCCTCTCAAGCACTTCTTCATTCCTTATTTTATTTTTCCATTCTTCTCCAACAACACATTTCAAAGGCTTCCAGTTTGTCTCTTTCCTTTTGTGTCAATGTCACGTCCCTATGTATGCTTAAATCTTTAAAACTACGCAACGGATTTTAAAGCGCTTTCTTTTAATAGATAGAGTGATTCTAGAGGAAGGTTTATATATATAATACATGTATGTTATAAAATTTATATATTTATAAAATTAGAAAAACTGTAAGATGTCTTATGCTATTGTGATGTCAGTCAGTCTGTTCCTCAACTATTATTATCTTTTTTTAATGATTGGAATAGTAAAAACACGATCCACCTGAAGCTACAATCGTTACCTATAAACATGAACAATAAGCTGACGTCAATAGGTGACGTCAGAGCTGTTACGTCATTATAGAGGACTAAGGTTACATGCTTCATATCCTGTACTTTCACTATCAATTCTTCTGCAGCTGTAAGGTGACCAAGCAAACTGCTTAGTGCCTGAAATATCGGAGACATAGGTACGTAAACTGACGACTTTATACAAAGCCTATAACGAGTAAACGGTACTATTTAAGACGAATTGGCAAAGTTATAAATTCCATGGATTCTCCCTGCGGAAGCTGGGTACATCGTGAGACATAAAGGGAAACTCCAAGCAGTTCCCGGGACTTGTGAGCCGGGTGTAGGTTCAAGGGTACTCTTGATGTACGTCAATTATTACAACTCATGTTACTCTCTCTGCGCAGCCGAATCTAGGTACAGGACTACGTGTAGGTGGGTAGGACGCCCAGTTAAATCTGGGTCCAGGATTAGATGAAAGTGGGTAGAACGCCCAGCCAAATCTAGGTATAGGACTACGTGAAGGTGGGATGGACGCCCAGCCAAATCTAGGTATAGGACTACGTGAAGGTGGGATGGACGCCCAGCCAAATCTAGGTACATGACTAGGTGATAGTGGATAGGACACCCAGCCAAATCTGGGTCCAGGATTAGATGAAGGTGGGTAGAACGCCCAGCCAAATCTAGGTACAGGACTACGTGAAGGTGGGATGGACGCCCAGCCAAATCTAGGTACAGGACTAGGTAATAGTGGGTAGGACGCCCAGCCAAATCTAGGTATAGGACTACGTGAAGGTGGGATGGACGCCCAGCCAAATCTAGGTACAGGACTAGGTGATAGTGTGTAGAACGCCCAGCCAAATCTAGGTACATGACTAGGTGATAGTGGATAGGACACCCAGCCAAATCTGGGTCCAGGACTAGATGAAGGTGGATATGACGCCCAGCCAAATCTAAATACAGGACTAGGTAATAGTGGGTAGGACGCCCAGCCAAATCTAGGTATAGGACTACGTGAAGGTGAGATGGACGCCCAGCCAAATCTAGGTACAGGACTAGGTGAAGGTGTATAGGACGCCCAGCCAAATCTAGGTACAGGATTAGGTGAAGGTGGATAGGACGCCCAGCCAAATCTAGGTATAGGACTACGTGAAGGTGGGATGGACGCCCAGCCAAATCTAGGTACAGGACTAGGTAATAGTGGGTAGGACGCCCAGCCAAATCTAGGTATAGGACTACGTGAAGGTGGGATGGACGCCCAGCCAAATCTAGGTACAGGACTAGGTGATAGTGTGTAGAACACCCAGCCAAATCTAGGTATAGGACTACGTGAAGGTGGGATGGACGCCCAGCCAAATCTAGGTATAGGACTACGTGAAGGTGGGATGGACGCCCAGCCAAATCTAGGTACAGGACTAG
Organism: Achroia grisella; assembly: GCF_030625045.1. Lineage (NCBI taxonomy): Eukaryota > Metazoa > Arthropoda > Insecta > Lepidoptera > Pyralidae > Achroia > Achroia grisella. Next base: position 617,659 of record NW_026712653.1, on the reverse strand, counting down.
GTAATAGTGGGTAGGACGCCCAGCCAAATCTAGGTATAGGACTACGTGAAGGTGGGATGGACGCCCAGCCAAATCTAGGTACAGGACTAGGTGAAGGTGTATAGGACGCCCAGCCAAATCTAGATACAGGATTAGGTGAAGGTGGGATGGACGCCCAGCCAAATCTAGGTATAGGACTACGTGAAGGTGGGATGGACGCCCAGCCAAATCTAGGTATAGGACTACGTGAAGGTGGGATGGACGCCCAGCCAAATCTAGGTATAGGACTACGTGAAGGTGGGATGGACGCCCAGCCAAATCTAGGTATAGGACTACGTGAAGGTGGGATGGACGCCCAGCCAAATCTAGGTACAGGACTAGGTGAAGGTGGATAGGACACCCAGCCAAATCTACGTACAGGGCTAGGTGGTAGTGGGTAGGACTGCCAGTCCAACTTTACCCAATTCTCGACAAGCTAAGATTTTTTAGAAAATTATAGAAATATTTTGCTGGTATACCTCTCATTTTATGATCATTAGGTATAGCTTCCTGTGGTATAATAAGCTCTACCAGTACCATTCGGATAGTTTATTTCGAGTATAGAAAAATATCCGTTGTAGATGATGAAATACCTGTAAATTGATGAAAAAATGTTGTAAATTTTAATTTGGTTTTTGCAGACCGCTGGTTAGGAACCACTGTTTTACACATATGGCCATAATGGGGTTGTAATGGATTGAAACAAACACGTGCTAACGTGTTGTTAGTTGAATATTAAATTTTGGTAGCTCCGATGCCGAATTAATGATGACTTACATGAAGTTACTTAACACAGTTTGAGAGTTAATAGTCAATTATGAACACTCAAACGCAAAAGCAAGCGGATTGTTAGTAATGTGACCTGATGATCTTATTGCTAACAACGTACCATGTCAGGTTGACCTACACGAGGTTTTTCCCTGGAAACCATCGTGATAAATTCTTGGTGAATTTGTCACGATGTGCTAACTGACCTGACCTCAAGCGCATCTTATTATCTTCCACTTGATGTACCCGCCTGCGCTAACGGTTTACGCTGGCGGGGCACCAGTAAACCGGGGTCTAAATAAAATTGGAGTGTCTGTTTATAATATTGAAATAACCATTTTTTACTACATGCATATGAATATAAATGCAGTACATACAACAAAATAACATTTTTTTACAATTTTTGTCTGCCTGTTTGTTCCGGCTAATCTCTGAAATGGCTGGACCGATTTTGGCGGGACTTCTTTTGGCAGGTAACTGATGTAGCCAGTAACTTAAGCTACATTTATTTTAGAAAAATAAAGTTAAATTCCACGCGAACAAAGTCGCGAGTACAGCTAGTTATAAATATAATCAGAAGAGACAAGACATTCTACCACACATACATACATACAATATAACAAATATAAGAAATGGAGTTAGTACACAATTATTCTTACATTATGAAAGTCTGTTGGTATGCTGAACTGTATTTGAGTAAATAATATTTGCAAAGGTTGCGTGCAATTCAGTTATGCCCCTTAATCACTAATATTACTGTTATATTATTACACCCGTCGGGGGTGGTAGACAGGGAGGTTGGTAGGGTGGTAGTCCTAGATCCTCGATAGCTGACACCCTATAATTTATGGCTGTTAATTGTCCACTGTTGATTTGTAAAAAGGTTAATTATACTTTACATAAAAGGTTTTTGTAATTGAATGTCTCTAATAATAGTTGTTTGAGTGTCGGTTAATCTTGTTAGTTTATGTTTAATATGATGTTAGACTTTATTATGTAGCAATAATGAGTAAGTTGCAGAAAGCGGTGCTGTTAGATTCTGCCCGCATTGTACGCCGGTTTCTCTCCCTGGGGCCCTGAACCCCGGCCGACTATGCTTCTGCCGGGGGTATGTTGCCATCTCCTCTCCTTATAATAATAATATAATAATATCCTTCACACAGCGCCATCTAGAGGCAGAGATGGATACTAGACAACTTGTAAATACATGGACGATTTTTTTTTAAATAAATACATATTATACATAGAAAACACCCAGACCGATAAAAAATCATACTAATACAAATGTTTGTACCTCTCGGATAGTAAAGCGGTATGCTAAACCACTAGACCACCGAGGCTCTCCTTAAGAGGGGAGATGAGAATTTTTGGAAAAAGAAAAAAAAAATAATATGGAAGATCAGATATCATACAATCAATCAATACAAAGATATCATACATCAGATACCTGCCAAAAAAACTCTCGTCAATATCGGTTCAGCCATTTCAGAGATTAGCCGGACAAACAGACAGACAGACAGAGAGATAAAAATTGTAAAAAATGTTATTTTGGTGTATGTACCGTATTTACATTCGTATGCATGTAGTAAAAACCGGATATTTCGATATTACAAACAGACACTCTAATTTTATTTATATGTATAGATATTTATATGGATGTGTAGATAATACATCCATTCTTATATTGTCAATGTAAGTATGTATGTATGTTTAACCCTTTAAACAAATTTAGCAATTAATCTCAGTGAAGTTTGAACTGAAGAATGACGATCTCGGTGGTCTAGCGGTTGAACATACCGCTTCACTTCCGATGGTTGCGGGTTCGATTCCTGGCACGGCATAAACATTTGTATTCATGAGTATGATTGTTTGTGTCGGTCTGGGTGTTTTGTATGTATAATATGTATGTATTTACGAAAATAAATCTATGTGTTTGTATCAGTTATCTAGTACCCATAACACAAGCTTTAGTTAGTTTAAAAATAAATAAATAAAAAAAAACAGTAAAATAATGATAAAATATCAAATCAATATGTTTATTCATGTAGGTCTATTACAGACTCTTATGATATGTCAAATCTACCATCAGTTTGAGATAAGAAGAACTGACAAGAAACCTTTTTTTCTCGGACTACTCTAATGCTGTTGGCCGCAGCTGGCCTTTACAGCTTCACCGGACGTTTGGGGGCGAGTGCAGATGGCACTCCAAACCCGTGGAAGGACTTATGGAGCGGCTGAAGGCCAACTTCCGCCTGACGGATACGACTTTAGTCTGAGGGCACCACTAGGGGTTCGAACCTCGGCTCAGGCCGTCGTAACATCGATCCCCGTTGAACTGGACGGGGAATCGATCGGAGGGGACAAGAAACTCAACTCTGACTAACTTGTATAACAAAAAATTACCTCAATTCGACCGATAATAGTGTCTGCAAACGAAGTCGCAGGTAACACCTAGTTAATAGTAGTTGTGTGTTTGTTTGTCCCTCTTCTTTATAGCAAATATACGGAAGGTACACATAACTAGTACTATCCACCTTACACGTAATGGTCACAGCACACCTTACTCGATGCCATTCCAACCATAAAGAATAAAAAAATATAGTCTATGCCAGTGGTTCCCAAACTTTTTTGTGCCGTAGACCCCCAGGTTTACCCAAAACCGAAAAATATGGCAAGGGTGGGTGGTAATGTAATAGTGGTATCATAATAATCATAGTGCTGTTCTTGTATATAGGTAACGGTCACTGTTTACCATCACCTAGACCAGAGGTTCCCAAAATTTTGCCATGCCGTAGACCCCCAGGTTTACCCAAAACCGAAAAATATGGCAAGGGTGGGTGGTAATGTAATAGTGGTATCATAATAATCATAGTGCTGTTCTTGTATATAGGTAACGGTCACTGTTTACCATCACCTAGACCAGAGGTTCCCTGACTTTTTTTGTGTAGACCCCTTGCCATATATTTCGGTTTTCGTAGATCCCCATTCTTACGTGGTATTGATTTTTTTGTAAATTTCTAACTGTAGTAAAGTTTAGTGTTAAAAACATAAAGTAAAAACTACAAGATGACTGCTGTCGTAGACCCCTTGCAGTTTGTCATAGACCCCTCGGGGTCGATATAGACCACTTTGGGAATCACTGGTCTTTGCCCTCTAAGTCGCTGAGTGTTATGTGTTTATCTGACAGCCCACATTATGCCATGCCCTGAAACTCCTGAAACTTGACTAACTTTGAAGTTTATAGGGGTTTGATAATAATTATATAAGTATTATACCCATAAAACGTGGTTTTGCCATATATATTGAAGTATTAATATAGCTAAATAAAAACATGGGTTGATAATAAAAGGATGAAATTATATATATAATATATATATTAAGTTATCTTATATATAAAATTCTCGTGTCACAGTTTTCGTTCCCATATTCCTCTGAATCGGCTTGATCGATTGTCATGAAATTTTGTGAGCGTATTGAGTAGGTCTGAGAATCGGTCAACATCTATTTTTCATCCCCCTAAATGTTAGGGGTAGTCCACCCCTAAATTTTTTTTTTATATTTTAAGGCAAAACAACGTTTGCCGGGACAGCTAGTATATATATATATCTCAAATATTAAGCAAAAAACATAAATAATATATTAAAAGGTGGGTATTTAATATATAACATTCAAATTTGTAAATATTGTACTTTTAAGGGGTAAAAAAATAGGTGGTGAAAGTTTGTTAAAAAATTTAAAAATTCATCACTCATCGTTTACTTCATGCGAACAAATTCGCGGGCACAGATAGTTTAATATACACTAGTAGATAATCTATACATATAAATAAAATTGGAGTGTCTGTTTGTAATTTTGAAGTAACCGTTTTTTACTACATGCATATGAATATAAATACGACACATATACCAAAATAACGTTTTTTACTATTTTTGTCTGTCTGCCTGTTTATTCCTGCTAATCTCTGAAATGGCTGGACCTATTTTGACAGGAATTTTATTAGCAGGTAGCTGATGTAATAAGGAGTAACTTAGGCTACTTTTATAATAGAAAAATAAAGTTAAATTCCACGCGGACGAAGTCACGGGTACGGCTAGTGTACAATAAAATCAGAACAGAAAACTACTAGAGCACCAGAGTATGATAACGAATACAATCACACCACAACCAGTGGAGGATAGTATGTAAATAAATATATAAATAATATCTCTCCTGATTGGACAACGAGAAAGTATATTTACATATTTCTCAGAGCAACAACACTTGTAGCTATTTTATTATGCGAAATCAAGAATATCTCGCAACTAACCTGAAAAAAATTACTAGACTTAGAACTGAAAAAAAATATCTGCGAGACTTCTCACTGTTTTACTGAAGATACTGAGATAATATTGAAGGTATAGGAACATCGTCATACTCGTGAACGGGTGCTGCTTATACTTGGGACTTTTTGGTTACGAACACTGATTAGACTATTTGCTTTTGCAATAGCACATGCTGGAGGTCACTCTATTCTCTCAAATTTGAATTTAAAAATGAATCTGTATTGTTGTAAACATAAAACAACAGCTAGACGCGGCTAGGTGGAGCGACGCCATAAAAAACGTAAAAACTGGAAGAGAAGGGCTGAAGATCGTGCCTTGGGAGAGGCCTATGTCCAGCAGTGGGCTGCAGTGGGCTGATGATTTAATTATACAAGGCGCAGATCCGGCCGCACATGGAATACTGTTCTCACCTCTGGGCGGGAGCACCACAATACCAGCTACTTCCATTTGACCGCATTCAGAACCGAGCAGCCAGATCATTGGTAATCAACGTCTATGTGACAGACTCGACCCATTGGCTTTGCGGCATGATATTGCATCTCTGTGCATTTTCTACCGCATATATCACGGGGAGTGTTCTGAGGAATTGTTCGGATTAATACCAGCTGCTGAGTTTCACCACCGTACCACCCGCCAGAAACTGAAATATCATCCTGATCATCTGGATGAATGGCGGTCTTCCACAGTGCGGTTTTCTAGAAACTTTTTGCCTCGCACAACCACATTATGGAATCACCTTCCAGCAATGGTATTTCCGAACCGATACGATATTGAAACCTTCAAGAAAAGAGCTTATTCCTTTTTAAAAGGCCGACAACGTACTTGCAATTCCCCTGGTGTTGCGGGTGCTCATGGGCGGCGGTAATCACTTACCATCAGGTGAGCCGCATGCACGTTTGTCCCCTGTGTTATAAAAAAAAAATCATAAGCGTCTGTAATAGACCTACATGAATAAAGATATTTTGAATTTGAATTTGAATTTTACTAAAATTATAAACGCGTTTTTGAGTATGTATGTATGGATGGATGTTTGTTACTCTTTCACGCAAACACTACTGAAGGAATTCTGATGAAACTTTACAATTGTATAGCTCGAACATCAGAATAACACAGGCTATAACTTAAAAAGACATCATGCACCTGGAAAAATATATAAAATATACTTACTATAGTCAAATTGAGAGCGTTTCTCTTTGTATATAAGTTGAGAAGAATACAGAAGTAACAGTACTTACCGTATGTACTTAATAAGTAAGAAATTTATATCAAGTAATACTTAGAAATATTTAGAATATAAATATTTATTTCGTCTAAAACATCAGACGTAAACACTTAATAATTTTGTTATGAACAACAGGCGATATCAGCTTATAAAATAAATCGGTAAGATATTTGAAATATTATAATTATATTGTTTTACTAGTTGTCCCGGCAAACGTTATTTTATCGTATAAGTTAATATCGCTATTAAAAAATAGGGGTTGATGTTAGAAGGGTGGAAATTTAGGGTTGTATGTATTTTTAATGCCACATTATAAAAAGTAAAAAAATTGTCCAAAACATTAAAAAAAAATTGGGGTGGACAACACTTATCACTTAAGGGTATAAAAATAGATAGTAGCACATATTTAGTGTATATGCCGATAAAATTTCATAAAAATTGGTCAAGCTGTTTCGGAGGAGTATGGCAACTAACATTGTGACAATTGTAAATTTTATATAGATATAAGATAATAATAATAATAATATTTCAACACAATTCACACTTTCCAACTAGTCAACCTAAGCAGAGCTTGTGTTATCAGTTGTCGAGTACCCGACAACTGATAGATTTACGTAGGAAATACTCAGACCGATACAAACAATACAATACAAATATTTGTATTCATGAGTATAAATTCATGAATGCAAATATTGGTACCGTGCTAGGAATCGAACGTGCGATCATGGGAAGTAAAGTGTATAATCTTCTACTAGTGTCCCGCCAGCGTAAACCATTAGCTCCAGAATCGTCTGGCAAAAATAAAACGGTAAACATTTAATCTGGATTTCACCAATTGTTAACTATGGGCCCTATCAACAAGCTCAGAGTCACTCAGAGGGCAATGGAGAGGGCTATGCTCGGAGTTACTCTGCGTGATCGAATCAGAAATGAGGAGATCCGCAGAAGAATCAGAGTGACCGACATAGCCCGAAGAATTGCGACTTTGAAGTGGCAATGGGCAGGGCACATAGCTCGTAGGACAGATGGCCGTTGAGGCAGTAAAGTCCTCGAGTGGCGACCACGGACCGGAAGACGCAGCGTGGGAAGGCCTCCAGCAAGGTGGACCGACGATCTGGTCAAGATCGCTGGAAGGCATTGGATGCGAGCAGCGCAGGACCGATCGTCGTGGAGATCTTTGGGGGAGGCCTATGTCCAGCAGGACGTCTTCCGGGCTGCGATGATGATGATGATGATCACCAATTGTAATATAAACATATTCAAGGAAACGGAGTTCAGCGTGAACTCGAAAAAATGTTGAATGAAGTGACGTTTAGTTCGAACTAAACGCGATCAGTTTCTTTGGTGAAATCCGACCTTAGTCTATAGTCTGCATTGAGGATTTTATACTAAAAAAGGGTATAGCAGGCAGAGAGTGCTGGAAGTGGCTTCTAGTGGCTAGTGGCTTCCACTCCTTGACAGGAGTGGAACACACTCCAGCTTTTGTGTTCCTGGAGAAATACAACCCCTGATTCTTCAAGTGTATGGTGAATAGATATCTTCTAGGTAACCGCGCTAAATCCTAGGTCTTGCCATCATTTACCATCAGATGAGGTAATCCCAAACGCAAAATCATTATTAATAAAAAAAGAGCACTTGTCTATATTAAAATTTAATAACTTAACAAAGCTGTCAATAAGATACCTTAAACAGAATGAACTTGGAAACTTTAGAACATGTGCCAAGAGCAAAGTGGCTCTTGTCTTACAAAGTTTATCAGTGCAGACGACAGCAAGGTAATTGTGATTATGAATAAATAACCCTGAACAATTAACACAGCGCCATCTAGTCCTACGGTAAGTAGAGCATGTAGGTTTATTATGTATGTATTTACAAGCAAATACATTTAAATGTTGATATTCAAATTTAAATTCAAAAATCATTTATTCATGTAGAACATTTTAGCCGCTTATGAATGTCAAGTTTTTTACTTTATAATTTATTTTTTTCCCTACCATCCAGTTCGGTATATAGATCCAATTGAGAAGCACTGGCAAGAAACACAATTGAATTACTTTTTTTTTAAAAGCCAGTTTATTTACAATGTATATTTATATAGGTGTCTATGTCTAACATTAAATGAAAATCCCGTACATGAACAACTATTGCCATGCACGCTCGCAAGTAATCGTAATATGTAATATTTAATAGTAAATCATAATCAAAGCCTATTGCTCACTAAACGATTACTTGAATGTCTGTACGGTAGGAAGAAAAAATATAATGTAAAAAGAAAAAAAATAATGTAAAAACTTGATGTTCATTAGCGGCTAAAATGTCCTACACGATTTTTGAATTTGAATTTGAATTTAATCTAGAATATAGAATTTATATATAGAGAGTATAGTAAATGTTTGCAAGAGTAAATAAATGGTATGACGCAACATATAGTAAGAGAAAAGAATGTATGTTTTATATTTTTTAACATTTCTCCGTACCAGCAAGCAAGGTTGGTTTACTGTAAGTGGCGCGGTGTGCCGCCTCGGTTTCAGCGAGCGGTGATTAAGTAGAGGCAACGTGTTGCTTTGTTTACACGCCGGCTCTTGACCCCGTGGCTGTATCTCGTAGAATATTCTAGAATTCTATTTATTATTAACAAGTACTACGCTTGCAACTTCGTAATCATTTCGTTACAGTTATTGTTTGCGATCGCAAATAGCCACATAATACATCTGTACATATAAATAAAATTGGAGTGTCTGTTTGTTATATTGAAGTAACCGTTTTTTACTACATGCATATGAATTTGAATACGGTACAAACACCAAAATAACATTGTTTACAATTTTTGTCTGTTTGTCTATTCCGGCTAATCTCTGAAATGGCTGGACCTATTTTGACGGGACATTTTTTGGGAGATAGCTAATGTAATAAGGAGTAACTTAGGCTACTTTTATCTTAGAAAAATAAAGTTAAATTCCAAGACGTGTACGTGTAAGTGTACGAACGTGTGTTCGATGTTGTTTTATATACATTTTTTCACTTCTCGAACATTCCGTGGCGTCACTATTAAAATCAGTGTACAATTAATTCTGTTATTTTTTTATTTCAATTATAACAACTTAAAAATAACAATAGCATCCAGTAAACAGTTATATAAGAGGTAATTTTTAAATATTCAGATCAAATCAAATCGAAAATAATATATTCATTCTGTAGGACATTATCAATGTCAAAGTTTTTGTATTAAATTTTTTACACACGGTCCAGTTCAATATACAGATTCAATCAATTTAATTAAGAAGTACTGTATAGAAACTAAACAGATTTTTTTAAAAGTAATTTTACAATTTTGACAATATATACATTGTGTATTTATATAGGTGTCTATGTCTAACATTAAATGAAAATATATATTGCCATATACGTTTGTCATTCAAGTAATCGTTTAGTATAAAAAAAACTTTCAATATTAGACTATAGAAACATAATATTTTCAATGAATTGAGTTCATGAACAAATAATTTTCTTAAAATACTATATTATTTTATATATTACTAAACATTCTACTTTACCGTCACCCAACTATTCAACCTTTCCAATTGATTTCCCGTCCAATGCAAACATCGAAATTACGACGGCCAAAGCCGAGGTTCGAACCCCTAGCTCTCTGACTAAAGTCGGTCAGGTCATTTGTCAGGCGGGTGTTGGCCTTTAGCCGCTCCATAAGCCCTTCCTTGGGTTTGGTGGGCCCTCTGCACTCGCTCCCTCCGGTGAAGCTGTAAAGGCCAACTGCGGCCAACGGCATTAGAGTATGTAGTTCGAAAAAAAATTGCTTGTGTAAAAATATATAACTCAAAGGTGACAGAAATGGTCACCTTTGAGTCTAAAGTCTAGTGAAAAGATCTATCAACGCACAGCCCAAACCACTGGACGGATCGGACTGAAATTTGGCATGCAGGTAGATGTTATGACGTAGGCATCCGCTACGAAAGGATTTTGATTAATTCAACCCCCAAGGGGACAAAATAGGGGATTAACGTTTGTATGAAACTTTGTGAATTTTAAACCGATCGGGCTGAGACTTTGCATCCATAAAGCTACTATGACGTAGACATCCCCTAAGAAAGAATTTTGATAAATTCCACCCCTAAAGGGATAAATTAACGCGAGCGAAGCCGCGAGCAAAAGCTAATATAGAATATGATAGTAAAATATATTTAAATACAGTTGCGAAGTATCCAAAAGACAAAGAGTGAGTAATAAAGTGAAGTATATAAAAAACATGACGTATAAAAAAGAACTGTTCTAAAAATATATAAATTTAAAAATAACAATAATATCAAAGGAGTTCGGAGGTCGGTCGCCAACAATTATATGGATTTTGCTAAATTCCACCCCTAAGGGGATAAATTAACGCGAGCGAAGCGCAAAAGCTATTTGTATATTTCTTATGTATACATCGGTCACTTATAAACATTTCAAGAAATATGCATATGCAAATACCCACGACTGATTTTGACTGATTTCTTTACGACTTCCGTTTCCTGCCGCTGCTAATTCAGAACACAAAAGTGTAAATAATAGTGTCAATATCATAGCTTCTAAACATTAAAACAGCATAACTACATCGGAATAATAAAAACAAACATCTCCCTTGTGTTCTGAACATCAAGATCATATTTTGCTCGGCGCGAAAATGTACGTAGGTAGATTTTGAATACGATTTCGTAGCCAGAAAACATTGTGTTGGTTTGTTATAGAAACGTGTTACTAATACGGATCAGGGATGTCACGAATATTCACGTCTGCATCCGCAAATGCGGAACTTCCGCATCAATTTAGACATCCGCAACCATTTACGTATCCGCAATAATCGATGCGGAGTTACATGCGGATGCGAATGTCGCGCAAGTTGCTATAAAAAAGAAATAGCTTTTTCGGATTACTCTAATGCTGTTGGCCGCAGCTGTCCTTTACAGCTTTACTGAATGATAGGAGGCGAGAGCAGATGGCACTCCAAACCCGCGGAAGGACTTATAGAGTGGCTGAAGGCCAACTCCTGACTGACGGATACGACTTTAGTCTGAGGGCACCACTAGTGGTTCGAACTTCGGCTCAGGCCGTCGTAATATCGATCCCCGTTTGAATTGGACGGGGGATCGATCTGAGGGGGAATAGCGTGAGGCCGGGGATCAGTGCATGCTCATTGACCAGTAGGAGCGAATTTCCGTTCGATGACAAGTTTCGACGCGTTTTTTATTATATATCATTTGTTTGTATAGAGTATGAAAAACTATTCTATTCTTATTACTTTATTTCTGCACCTATATAATTTTTGTAAACAAAATCTAAATCCGCATCCGTATCCATAGATGTGAACGCAAAAAGATCCGCATCCGCATTCGCATCCGCGGCTGTGAAAAAGTTTCATCCGCAACAGCCCTGATACGAATTATCCGCTCTCCGGCGGCGATAAAGTGCGTTGACCTAAACTAACGTTCCGTGGATGCGGGCGAGGGATATAACCTACTTCTCGTAGGGCGGCGATTCAGGGCTGGCAAATGTCTGAGATAAATTTATATTGTTTTTTCATGTAGAAAAGTTATGGTTTTATCGTTTTGTTACAACGCTAGCGGGAGTTGTTAGTTCGTTTCTTTATACTATTAGTTATTAAGATAAAAAAACTGATGACTGATTTAAAGACAAACTTGCTATCCCCAAGTATCGTTTAGAAAAAGTTAATAGATCTTTTATGGGAATAGGTATAAATTTACAATAAGATACCAAAGGATATGTTGGAATTACCCTTAAATAAATTCAAAACATCTGTTAAATCATATTTACTAAGCAAAGCCTATTACTCACTAAACGATTACTTGAATGACGAGTGTGCATGGCAATAGTTGTTCATGCACTGAATTTTCATTTAATGTTAGACATAGACACCTATATAAATATATATTGTAAATAAACTGGCTTTAAAAAAAAAGTAATTCAATTGAGTTTCTTGCCAGTTCTTCTCAAAAAATGGATCTATATACCGAACTGGACGGTAATAAAAAATAAAATTATAATGTAAAAATTTGACGTTCATAAGCAGCTAAAATGTCCTACATGAATAAATGATTTTTAATTTGAATTATATATATGACGAAAAGGTGGATTTATCATCTAACGATGTAGTTAGACGAGGAGAAGATTTTATGGAGAATTCTCCACGATAATAATAATAGGAATATTTCGGGACAATTCACACAGCGCCATCTAGTCCCAAGCGAAGTAGAACTTGTGTTATGGGACTACTGATACAGATACATATATACTTTGTAAATGCATACATATTATACACAGAAAACACCCAGACCGATACAAACAATCATATTCATGAATGTTTGTGCTGTGCGAGGGATCGAACTCGCGACCATCGGAAGTAAAGCATCCATCCTCCACGTTAGCACTACATTCAAGTGGTCCTCTGGTATCATTCATAAATATATATAACCACTTACCACTTTCTTTAAAAGAGATAAAAAATGATAAAATATTTATAAGAAATCTCAAGACATTGTTGATTAAAAAATGTTGTTATACAATTTTAGAATATAAAAATCACATATTGAATTAAATATTATACAATTTTAATAATTAAATATATGCTATTTCAATTTATTAATTATTACTATTATTATTATTATTATATATTATATAAAAAATAACTCGTCCTCCTCTCTTCTCTCCGCTTGCTGCCCAACAGGGTCCATAATTAACCTACTTTGAAATGTACCTGTCTATATATCTACTGTAAAATTATGGAATGCAAAGCTTAAATAAATAAATAAATAAAGCTAAGCTAGCTAAAGCTTGTGTTATGGGTAGACCTAGACAACTGATACAAATACATTGATAATTGTTTTTTTCGTAAATACATACATATTATACATAGAAAACACCCAGACCGATACAAACAATCATACTCATGAATACAAATGTTTGTGCCGTGCGAGGAATCGAACCCGCGACCATCGGTCGTAAAGCGGTAGACTAGACCGCCAGACCACCGATGTCGTTAATCTTTATGAATCGAGCATTTTCACGGAGCAGATCACATCGTGTTTATAAATTTGTTCACTCCATATTCCGGTCAAAAAAGGTGTGGACAGTCAGCAAAAAGAGTCCATTTGTCAATGTCCCCGCTACTCACCTAACGGTAATTCATCAGTTTGTACAGTTTGAACGAATCGCCGTTTGGACATATAACAATTGTTATAATAATTACGCAGCTGTTGTTTGTTATACCGTATTTTTATTCATAGGAGTTACTTTTTTAGATACATTCGAAAAACACACCGTAACTCGCGAACGAGTGTTCCTTGTAGACATGGGTTTGCTTAAATATTTCTTTTGTTTACTCAAATAATGATTTATTTCTGTATGTCAGAATAGAATAGAATAGAATAGAAAATCATTTATTCAAATAAACTTAATTGAAGCACTTTTGAATCGTCAACAATTTTTTTCAATCTACCGGTTATTCGGAAAGCTGTCTCATCACAAGAAGAATAAGCAAGAAAATTGTGTGTGTCTTTTAAACAATAATTGTTATGGGTACTAGATAACTGATACAAATACATAGGTAATTTTTTTTTCGTAAATACATACATATTATACATATGACACAAACAATCATACTCATGAATACAAATGTTTGTGCCGTGCGAGGAATCGAACCCGCGACCATCTCATCATTTTTTTTTACGTAAAGCCGTGTGCTAGACCGCTAGACCACCAAGGTCGTCATATACCATATAAATTATTATAAAAATCATTAAGAGAGAAAAAAAAGCAAACAAGAAAATGAAACAAAAGAAAAAACAATATAAGCACATATACCAAAAACTTACACATTAAAAAAACAGAGTCAATGTGGACCACAACTCAGCATAATGCTGCAAACATTTTCCAGCACTGATTAACAATTTAAAAAAATAAAAATAATATCTAACATAAAAAGTATATAAATAATAAAAGGAAAATTATAATAATCGTAAAACATTATATACGTAATAGCATTCAAATTAAAAAAATAAAACTGCAAATGTAGAAAAGAAAAAATTCCAAAATTTAATACAAATCATTTATTCAAATAAACTTACATTGAAGCTACTACTTTTGAATAGTCATCACATTTTGTTTTAATCTACCGCTCATTCGGAAATCTGTCTTATCACAAGACGAACGAGCAAGAAACTTGTGTGTTGCTCTTTTAAATAATTAAATACTACATACATGTTTAAATATATAAACAAATATGATGTATATGATGATAAGTCCGTACGAGACACTTGTCTGTTTGTTTTGCTCTGTTCATCTAGTCGTTTAGAATTTTAATTTTATTTATTATGTGTATAAGTGCACACGTCTAAGTATTGTTAAATTACAACCACGTTTTCCTTACAAACTGCCGCTGCTCGGCAGCACAATGAGTTTTATTTTTAACCAGCGCTGCTATTGTGTACTTTTGTACTGTGTAACAGAAATTAAGAGGCAATTTGTGTGGTATCTTATTAGTTTTCTTTGTACTGCGGGAAGAGATATGTTTTTAATTATCGTACGAGTCGTTTTGATGTAATAATGTTGTCTGTAGGTCTGTCTAAACTAGTATTGCAAATAGTAATGGTTTTGTTTCTTTATAACAGACTAGCTGTACCCGCGACTTCATCCGCGTTTATTTTTCTAAAATATAAGTAGCCTAAGTTACTCCTTATTACATCAGCTACCTGCCAATAAAAGTCTCGTCAAAATCGGTCCAGCCATTTCAGAGATTAGCCGGAACAAACAGACAGATAGATAGACAGACAAAAATTGTAAAAAATGTTATTTTGGTGTATGTACCGTATTTATATTCATATGCATGTAGTGAAAAACGGTTATTTCAATATTACAAACAGACACTCCAATTTTGTACATATAGATGGCTCACGCCAAAATTTACTTTTTTATTTTTTCGACAATTTATTTAATTTTGTTTTCTTATTATGTGCCATTAAAATGTATACAGCTTTAAATAATCACCATTTTACCCCCAACCCCTATTTTTTAATAGTAATATAAGTACTTTAATTTATAATATATGGCAAATCGTTTGCCGGATTTGCTAAGTTTACTGTAAAATTGTTGGTGTTAAGAATTTAGTTGTAATCTGGCACCTGCTGGCAACCTGCCGATGTTTAGTCTCGATTGTGTAATGTATTTCATCAATCTGCGATTATCTTTCATTGATTGATGGAAGACTGATAGCTCTTTGATCGTACATTTTCCTGTTGCATTGTTTTGCAAATCGATTTAAAATTATAATTGATGTAATAGAAATAAAGTAGCATCTGTAACTGAGGTGGTTATTCATACGCAGTGTCTATCTTGTGGAGAATGTGACAGTGGATAAGCCAGAATTTTGTAGTTTTTACTTAATTTTTTATACTAAATTATTAAGTATTTCTTGTATTCAACATGTTATTAAATGAAACAAAGATTAACTTAACGTCAATTAAAATATCACTTTCAAATTGGATTGAATAAGTGAACGTCAAGAATTGTTGTAAAGCAATGCCCATAGTTCTTTTTTATTTATTTAATTCAGGCTACATGGCCCATATTATAAATACCTTATAGACTAACATACATAAGAAATAATAATAAAATATGAATGTTATTGATGATAATGTTTATTTGGCTGAAAATCTGTAGCTTTAAAAAAAAATATTTATTAATAATAATAATCTCAGGACAATTCACACAGCGCCATCTAGACCCAAGTTAAGCTAGCTACAGCTTGTGTTATGGGTACTAGATAACTTATACATAGATTTCTTTGTGTATTTACAAAACAAAAAGTCTATGTATATGTTGCAAACTCTTTGCACATTTTTATATATTTATTTTTCTATCAATTTTGAATGTATTTTCTTTTAGAATTGTCATATATTTTTTATTGTCACTTTCCTTTTTTGCCTACAACCGTTTGTACATATCTATATTCATTATAAGTATTTACCATTTTCTATCCATTGTTTGATTTATATTACACATACAGTCCACTCATTCTATCACCTATATTTTGGTCCTTCGAGGCAAACAAAAAAAAATACCATCCCAATATTTTCATTTATTGTTTCATTCGTAGTACATAGTTTCATACATATATTGTAGTGCCATCAGTACCATCATTCATTTAGATCACTCGCAGTAGAAGTAAAATCATGGCATCACATGACGTTCCTACTACATCTCACGCCGAACCATTATGTCATAGTCGCGGTTCATCAATTGTAGACGTAGTTGATAGGATTTGTGTAGACGACGGCGACGCCGCGTGTAGTTTGCGTTCAGCACAATCCAAATCTCGGGTTTCATCTTCATCCGTAAAGGCGCGTAGGGCTGCTGTTGAAGCCGCTTACAAGCGACGGCAGTACGAGCGCGAGGCTATGCTTGCACAACGTCTTTCGGAAGTTGAAGATGCCGAATTCCGTGCCGAGATCGAACAAATCAATGCGGATGCGGACTGTGAAGGTAGCAGGCGAAGTAGGAGCACATCTACTCGTATGAGAACACAGCAATGGGTAAAGAACAATGTAAATACTAAGGTATGTGACAACAGTGAGGAACAACGCGAGGTCCCACAGCCTAGCTATCTGGCACCTACGGTACCGGTAGCCTCTCAGGCTGCTGCTTCGCAAATAGCAGCACACCTCTCGTATCCAACACATGTAGGTTCTGTTCCCCATACATCCAGACAGGCGGCCATGCCACGACCGACCTCACACTCCCTGGCAAATGTAGCGGGTGAACAACAGCATGTGCCAATATTAGGCAATAACGATGGTAATTCACATTTATTCTTACAAATTACCGCCAACATGGCTGATGCAGCCAATGCTTTAGCCACAGCTCAGGGCATGCGGAAGCACTGTAGGACAGAATTATTTCCGTTTACAGGGAACGCATTGCAATGGCTACAGTTTAAAAAATTATTCAATGTTTCTAAATCGTCTTATTCTCCTGTAGAGAACGTTGCACGTTTACAAAACGTGCTCCGTGGCCCCACGAGAAGCCGTCTCTTCACTTCTCGTCTCTGCAGAGGATCCCGAAGAGATCATGTGCGCACTCGAGCGTAGTTTTGCGTCACCCGAGATGATCGTCTTCGGCGAGGTACAAACGTTGAAGTCGCTACCGCGGTTGGGTAATGAACTTAAAGAATTAAGTACTATTGCGAACAAGGTACGAAATAGTATTTCTACTATAAAATTGTTAAATCGTAGGGAGTATTTACATTCTCCAGAATTATTTTACTCTATTTTAGGAAAATTAAATCCTAACATAAAATTAAGGTGGACAGATTACGCGTCTGAATTTAGTCAAGCGAACCCGGACCTATCTAAGTTAGAGGTTCGGTGTGAATTTTTGACAAGAGAGCACGAGCGTCATATTAGTTTCTGCCTATCTCCTGAAGGGGCACTTTCTTTAGCAACACAACAGACGCACATAAGTAATTTTGCTAATAAACAATTTAAACGTGAAAATATACATTCTACGTCTCATTCCAAATTAAAAATAAATAAGGTCGAATGCGTTTATTGTAAAAGAAGTCACAACATTAAATCTTGTGACGAATTTAAGTCATTGTCAGTCGATGACAGATGGAGTTGGCTACGAAAACGTAAGGTTTGCTACAAATGTCTTCGACAGAGTTCACATTTATGGAAGTCATGCAAGGTAAATCCTTGTGGAATAAACGGCTGTTCCTTTCGTCATCATCCTCTTCTCCATGGTAGACAGGATACGTTAGTGTCGTCCCAGGCACCCGATACACTGCTCACGAATAATACAATGTGTGCCACTGCAACTCAAAATGAGATGCTTACGTCACCGTCTCCTAATGTCATGTTGAAAGATAAGGTTTTTGTTAGTAACACCGGTATTTCGCAACCCAAACGAACCCTGTCAACATATCCAAATGTTTTATTGAAGATTGTACCTGTCACTGTTTTCGGACCAACTGGTAGTTATGACACATACGCATTGTTAGACGATGGTAGTACGGCCACATTAATTGATTCAGTCGTTGCCACTCAAATCGGACTAACTGGACCCAAGGAACCTATAACTGTGAATGGTATAGGTGGCCTACATAAAAACACTACCATTAGTTATGTAGATTTTTATATAAAAGGTAAGTATACAACTGATACTTACTTAGTAAAACATGCTAGGGCTATAACGTCACTTGGTTTACATGCGCAGTCATTGCACAAAGAGACATTGACAAGTTATAACCACTTACGCGATTTATCCGAGTTTTTGTCACATAATAATGCTACACCTACTATACTCATTGGTGCCGAAGACTGGCATTTGTCAATCTCTCGCGAAGTTCGTACTGGTAAGCGCAATGAACCTGTAGCCTGTCGTACGTTATTGGGTTGGAGTTCATACGGAGTGGGTTGTAGTAAAAGTAAACCTACTGAACGTATTAATTATTGTCAATTTTCGACTAGTGTGTTGTCCAATAACACAAGTAAACACCGATGGTATACGGAGCCGTCAATACAGTCTCCTAAAAACTGGCCTATAGAACCACCTGTTCAGCCCGTTATTCAAACTGAACATGAACAACGCATTAATTCATTGGCTGTTCATCGGGTCATTACATCTAACTCTGTTCCATTCCATCACTGGTCACTTTTATATCGCGCCACTTCTCGTATTTTTGATGTTTTTAAATTTCGCTCGTTTATAGATCGCGTGATTCCTGGCTCAAAAATAGTTGCTCGCACCCGTCAACGTAAGATGTCTGCGTCCACCACTTTATCAACTACCACAGCAGAACCGATAAGAACCACAGAAAGGCATATCTTACATCGCGTTCAACAAGATAGCTTCGAAGAAGATATCCAGCGTATCACGAGACCACAACCAATCGCGAAAACGACTGACTTAATTAAACTTTTCATTTGTGATAGGAGAAGACAATGTCTTGCGCTCAGATGGAAGCATCAAGCTAATAACTTACGTAATACCGTCCGAAACGTAGTCTGTCGCTATCACTATCATAGAAGACGAGAAAAGACAGAGCCTAATGACTGGAGATGTTCTTCCACAACGGCCTGCTCATCATCGTCGTTCTTTTCCATTCACAATACAAGAATACTTCAGCCCAATGATTACTACTGTCGGCCGAAGACATAAAAACATATTGCTCTATCCACCTGATTAACATCTAGAGCTATTTATTTATTTATTGTTCGTCCACAACCTGTCTGCAGATTCAGCCACCATGAGTTCGTCTCCCGTTCCTAATTTTACTACCAACAGTGCTATATACCAACAGCTGCCCAGTCTTTTGGAGGTTGTTGGGAGAGACTCGTCCTGCTGTACAAAAGTCGCTTCAAATTGACCGTCTATTGACGAAGCATAAGCCTCAGTCACTCATCCTCAGTCATGGCTTAGTGGAAAATGATGACGAAGAAATCGCAACAGGTTTATTTGGATCGTCATTTAACCGAACTAAAACTGAAGCCTTACATGACAGAGACTCGTTCGGTAAGCTAAAGAAGATATCAGATTCCATGTAACCATGTCTAAATAATAATAAAGAGCGCAATGCTATACACTAGCGATTTGGTTGTGATCGTGGACGAAAACCTACCGAGAGTAACTTCGTGCATCCAGTACAGCGACTTTTCCAAGGAAACAACAGTGTTGTTAAGGTGGTGGACGTAGCTACTGCAGGGGTTTGCTTCGCCGCCTCTTCAAAAAGTCTTATAAAACACTTAGATTTCGGTTTCTCCTTATTTAGGCTAGTTTGTGCAGTTCTGCACCAGGGGTCGGTATGTTGCAAACTCTTTGCACATTTTTATATATTTATTTTTCTATCAATTTTGAATGTATTTTCTTTTAGAATTGTCATATATTTTTTATTGTCACTTTCCTTTTTTGCCTACAACCGTTTGTACATATCTATATTCATTATAAGTATTTTCCATTTTCTATCCATTGTTTGATTTATATTACACATACAGTCCACTCATTCTATCACCTATAGTATATGTATCAGTTATCTAGTACCCATAATACATATTATACATAGAAAACACCCAGACCGATACAAACAATTATACTCAAGAATAGAAAAGTATGTGCCGTGCGAGGAATCGAACCCGTGACCATCGGTCGTAAAGCGATGTGCTAGACCGCTAGACCACCGAGGTCGTCGGTGAACAAATAAAACTTGATAATGCTATACTAAGTATAGATTGTTTATAAATTTTTACAAACATTTTCATTTGTAAAATTTAGAAGACTTTTATAGAATTTGAAAATTTCCCCAAATTCTAACAAGACTACTATAAATTTTAATAAATTAATATTATTATTATTATTATTTTATATTACCATGGTGGCAAACAGGCATACGGCCCATCTGATGGTAAACGGTTACCGTAGCCTATGGACGCCTGAAACACTAGGGGTGTCACATGCGCGTTGCCGACCCTTAAGAAACCTTAATATACCCGTCTTGAAAAACCCCATGCTGTAGTCTCGTGAGAAAACCTCGGTAGGAAGTTCATTCCACAATCTAAGTGTACGCGAGAGGAAGCTCCTCTGAAACCGCACATTTCGAGACCTTTGTTTGCTTCCGATACCGTTAGTATGCGTGTGTGAAACCACAAACATTGAGTGCGGAAATCTCACCATTAGACAGCGAAACTGTAACATCGTGTCACAAAATAATATTGCTGAAACCGTCTTCTTTATATCCTCTTAAGATGTACGGTTGAATAATGCTGACGGCGCACGAGTGCACGTACGTAAAACATACAATATATTAGGTACTAGTTATAGGTATAGGTACTAGGTATATAAACCTTCCTCTAGAATTACTCTATCTATTAAAAAAAACCATCATTGACGTAGCGGGGCCCACTTGGACGAGACTGGCTATAGACAGAGAAAAGTGGAAAAGGTTGGAAGAGGCCTATATCCTTAAATGGATACCTAAATAAAAAAATATAATATAAAAGAAATTAAATGTTTATTGTTATTGCATGCTAACAATAATATATTGAATGTAGATAAAATAATATAATAAAAATAATAATATAATATAATATAATAAATAACAAATAGAATATGTAAAAAGATCAATAACATGATATGTTTATAAATAGTTAGTAAGTGCATGTAATATTCTTGTCATTTTAGGAAATAAAAGGCTTTTTTATTTTATTTTATTATTTAAAAAAATAATAAAATAAATTAAAAAAAACCGCTTCAAAATCCGTTGCGTAGTTATAAAGATTAAGGCACACATAGGGACAGACAGCGACAGCGACTTTATTTTATACTAGCTTGTGCCCGCGGCGTCGCTCGCGTTAATTTATCCCCTTGGTGGAATTTATCAAAACCCTTTCTTAGGAGATTCCTACGTCATAGTAGCTTTATGCATGCAAAGTCTCAGCCCGATCGGTTTAAAATTGACAAAGTTTCATACAAACTTTCAACCCCTATTTTATACCCTTGGGGGTAGAATTGATTAAAATCCTTTCTTAGCGGATGCCTACGTCATAACATCTATCTGCATGCCAAATTTCAGCACGATCCGTCCAGTGGTTTGGGCTGTGCGTTGACAGATCACTATGTCAGTCACCTTTGAGTTATATATATTTAGACTATGCAATGATATATATAGGCAAAGCGAAGTGGGGGCGGGCCACTAGTTACTGTTATATATGAATTCCAAACGCCAAGACATACGCAAACATCAACTTCGACGCGAAAATAACATGGAATTGCATGTGAATGTCAAATAGGAAAACAGTACATGGATTTACGAATATATGAATTTTCCTTTCCGACTGCCGTTTTTGTCGTTTCATATTCAATTTGCAAATGTTTTTCTCTCCCTCGCATATTAAAGTCAAATGTGTTTTGTTTTTATACGACATATAGCGATGCGATGTTGGCAATTTCAGAAACCAAGTGTCACTATGAACGCTGTTTTGTAGTCTCAAGATTATAAGTTACGTGTGCAAAATTACTTGATAAAAAATATTTATCATTATGCGGTATAGAATAGGTCTGTATGAGAATGGGAACTATATACTGTGTGAAATAGTTGATAAAAGTAAGACAAAAGATAAAATATATAGTACTAATTGAGCAAAAAGTATTTTTTTGAGTATTCAGACAGAGAATCTCAAATAAAGAAGAAAATCTTAATATACGTACTTAGAAAAAACAAATCTCACCATGATATTATACTCGATTCAAATATTTTACGCAGTCAAACATAATAGTAAAAAAGTAATTTAATAGTTTCGCGGCAACATGCTGCCCACCTTCATGAAGAAGGACCACAGCCAAATCTCGAGGTCCTTGGCGTTGATATATTCAGTAACGTTCAGTTTTGCGGTTTGGAGGACAAGGCTAAAATAGCCTCAAAAAAGCTTGGTGTGCTCAGTAGAGTGAGACGGTATGTCACGGCGGCCCATCGCTTGCAATTATACAAGGCGCAGATCCGGCCGCATATGGAATACTGTTCTCATCTCTGAATATGAATTGAATATTAGGTTTATTTAGCGGGAGTCCATATTGTTACTTAATGAATTTATACTATTTTGTATACTTTACCTCTACAATTAACATGTGTATTGGTCTCACAAATATTTTGTACGGAAACCGAGTCGAGTTGTATTTTGAATTTGATTTTGAAAAACATTGCCTGATAATAATCTACCAAATAGTACGAACTAAGAGACAAAATTCCAATATATTTAATAAAGTATAGATTATATATATATTTTTTTTATTATTTATTATATTTTAAAATATAATTATATTTGTTTTATAATAAAATATATTGACGACCCCGGTGGTCTAGCTGTCTAGCACACCGCTTTACAACCGATGGTCGCGGGTTCGATTCCTCGTACGGCACAAACATTTCATGAGTATGACTGTTTGTATCGGTCTGGGTGTTTTCTATGTATAATATGTATATTTGTATATGTATCAGTTATCTAGTACTCATAACACAAACTTTAGCTAGCTTAACTCTAGATGGCGCTTTGTGAATTGTCCTGAGATTATTATTATTATTATTATATTAATTTAGCTACTAGGAACTTAATAAAGTTAATAGTAGGTATATTATATAGCGTTACGGTAGTAGGTGCAGGTATCTTCCACCGGTTCACTTCCTACGACACTTGGCCTAAACTATTATATATAACTTAACAAAACTATATTGGCCCTGTTTCATAAGGACCATGCCAGCAGTCAGTTCTTTGTTGCCAGAGCACTCGGCGGGTAACGGTGTGGAACGGTCACCATCCAAGCTTTTTGGCTCTCGTCCAACCGTTTACTCTATTCCTAAATATGGTACGCTGTATGTTTTGTACGATTGTACCAAGATTAGACAAATAAGCATTGTATGTTAGTATTTATGGTCCAGATAGTGGATAGTAACAGTATCTAGTTGTACACGCGTATGCTTCTGAGATCCCGTGGGAATTTATTTCAAATTCAAAATCAAAATATCTTTATTCTACATGAATAAATATATTTTGATTTAAGTTTAAGTACATACGGTAAGTACTGTTACTTCTGTATTCTTCTCGACTAATATACAAAAAAAAACGCTCTCAATTTGACTATAGTAAGTATATTTTATCTATTTTTCCAGGTACATGATGTCTTTTTAAGTTATAGCCTGTGTTATTCTGATGTTCGAGCTATACAATTGTAAAGTTTCATCAGAATTCCTTCAGTAGTTTTTGCGTGAAAGAGTAACAAACATCCATCCATACATACATACTCAAAAACGCGTTTATAATTTTAGTAAAATTCAAATTCAAATTCAAAATATCTTTATTCATGTAAGTCTATTACAGACGCTTATGATATATCAAATCTACCCTGTTCGGAATGATTTCCAGATGAGAAGAACTGATAAGAAACTCAGCTCGTATTCTTTTCAAATAAATATTGTTTACAATAATACACAGCCATTAAAATTCAAATTTGGGAGAATAGAGTGACCACCAGCATATGCTATTGCAAAAGCAAATAGTCTAATCAATCAAATTTATAATTCAATATCAATTTCAAAAATCATTTATTGATATTAGGTCACAGCTGCTTCAGAACAACGTTAGACCACACACTGCACATCAGACAGTTACCAAATTAGAAGAGCTTCAATTGGAATGTCTAAGACATCCACTATACTCCCCGGACATTGACATCCAACAGATTACCATTTTTTTTCCGAAATTTACATAGCTTCTTGCAAGGGAAAAAATTCAACTCCGATGGGGCAGTCCAAAGCGCCTTCAAAGATTTTATTGATTCCCGTCCGAATGGTTTTTTTAGTAAAGGGATCAATGAACTACCTATGAGATGACAAAAGTCCATAAATTGCAATGGTACATACTTTGATTAAAAAAATATATTTTGAAAAAATCGACTTCCGGTTCACAACCCCAATTATGTTAGGACCTAATATCAACCCCTCCCCACCCCGTAACCCCCTGATATATTGGATTAAAATTATCTCATTGGAATTTGGGCATGTCAAGTATTGCGTTCCCTACAATGTTAACTTGTGCCAATAATTTAGACATATAAATAAAATTGGAGTGTCTGTTTGTAATATTGAAATAACCGTTTTTTAGTACATGCATACGAATATAAATACGGTACATGCACTAAAATAACATTTTTGCAATTTTTGTCTATCTGTCTGTTGGTTCCGGCTAATCTCTGAAATGGCTGGACCGATTTTGACGGGAGTTTTACTGGCAGGTAGCTGATGTAATAAGGAGTAACTTAGGCTTTTAAGATTTTAGAAAAAAAAACTTTTTTGAAAAATAAAGTTAAATTCCACGTGGACAACAGCAGCTAGTATATAGTATAATTGTAGTCATTAGTATAAAGAAATCCTCAAAACGGTGTGGTCGCTCCGTGAAGTCTGTGAATACACCTGGATGCTTCTGCACTGGTAGGAGCTTCAGTCTTGGCGTAACTCGCATTACGGCCCGAATAAGACCAACAGATATTACAATGCTATATTTTATAGGATAACCAGAAGATGGTTACTATTTTATAAGTGGGTGTTCAATTTTAAATAAACTGCGAGCTTATTAGTGCCACAAAGATCCTTGATATTTAATTCAATTAGAGGTATTCTTTGAGTACAAAGGAGCACTCGAAACTGTTAATTAATATATTCAATTAATATTCGATCATATTTTACTGATATAAAATATTAACTTTTATATTACTAGCTGACCCGAGCAACTTTGTCTGTATTACACTTACTTGGCATTTATCTATATATCTATATCATCATCATCGCTTCTTCCTTATTCCATTTATTTATGGTCGTCGTAATATGTTTTTCGCTTCCATTCATCCCTGTTCGCAGTCACCTCGTTATTTACTTCCTTTCTTACCATATCATCTTTCACACAGTCCATCCATCTCTTTTTCGGCCTTCCTCTGCCCTTATAACCATCCACATTCATATGTAACACCTTTCTTAAAATATTATCCTCATTCCGACATTTATCTATATACTTCGCTTACTTTACACAATATCTTTTTAAATTGTATTCTGTTTGCGCCTTCTATTGAGAAGAGGGTCTTGATGGTGTAATTAAACTCGGAGATTCCAGTTAGCTTTAGCTTTAGCTTTTGCTAGTTTTTTTATGTACTTGATAGTGGTTTACAATGGTTGCGTATGATAATGCGTATATGATCGTTGACGAATTTCGAATATTAAATTTAAACGGTTAGCGTATTAGTAGTAAGCGAATTAGTAGCGTAAAGATTAGTAGTTTTTTAAATTTATTTTAAAAAAAACTGCACATATAACGACTGTTATCAAAGATAGGGCTGTTAGAAATGAATATAATTTAATTGACTCTAAAACGAGTCAATAAAATTATATTCTATTCTACAATAATCATTATCCTTACTAATATTATCCCCTCCGATCGATCCGCCGTCCAATTCAATCAGGGATCGAAATTACGACGGCCTGAGCCAAGGTTCGAACCCCTAGTGGTGCCCTCAGACTAAAGTCGTATCCGTCAGGCAGGAGTTGGCCTTCAGCCGCTCCATAAGTCCTTCCGCGGGTTTGGAGTGCCATCTGCACTCGCTCCCTATCGTCCGGTGAAGCTGTAAAGGCCAGCTGCGGCCAACAGCATTAGAGTAGTCCGAAAAAAAAAACAAATATTATAAAGTACGCCAAAACTTCTGAACCGATTTAAATGAATTTGGTACAGATAGTCTAGACCCCGAGAAAGGGTTATAAGGGGTTGAAAGGGGAGATGAAAGGTTGTATGGAAGTATCGTCATTTTTAAAGCTAGTAGCTTGAAACTTATTTTTAGGCTTTGATTAAATATAAATAAAGAAAGAGAGTTGCAAGGGGGTTGAAAGAGGAGATGATAGGTTTTTTGGAAGTATCGTTATTTTTAAAGCTAGAACGGTGCTACTTTTTTAATTGTCTTTTATTGGGTTAGGTTATTAAATATTTTTTCATTATTTACTCAAGGTTAATATTTAACGCGGATGAAGTCGCAGTTACAGCTAGTAACATATAAAAATAGAAGCAATAATTTACACGTTAAAAAATAGTGACAATGTGGACCACAACTCAGCATAATGATGAAAACATAGTTTCCAGAGTTGATTTTCAGTTGGGCTTACACGACAAAAAAAAAAATATATATTAGTCGCCAAGACTTGATATGTAGTATAAAATACAGTCCAATTCAGTACCTTCTCCATCGAAATTAGCTGATTCATAATTAAGTACACAAAATACATATTTCACTAAATCTTAACAAAAATTGCACGGAATAGTACAAATTTGACGTTTGATAAACATGTTTACGTTGAACTTCGTTCTCGCTTCAATAACAAACATTTGTCAGTGAAATTTCAATAATTTCATTATCTCACTATGATTATTATTTAGTAAATAAACAAGTAACCTCAAATACAAATATAAAAACTGCGGCATCTAGTTACAAATTGCTGCCAACTTAGAATAGTTGGCGGCAATTAAGAAGGAAACAAATATTTAAATAAACGTAAATAAAGTTACTGTAAATAAATTAACATAAATAAAGGGACTGGAATATACTTTATTTTAATTTACAGTAAGAATTCAAATTCAAAACATCTTTATTCATGTAGGTCAATTACAGACTCTTATGATATGTCAAATCTACCGTCAGTTCGGAATGATTTCGAGATGAGAACAACTGACAAGAAACTCAGCTCGTATTCTTTTCAAATAAATGTTGTACAGGTTTAAAATAATATAGATTCATTTAATTTCAAATTTGGGAGAATAGAGTGACTACCAGCATATGATATTGCAAAAGCAAATAGTCTAATCAGTGTTCGTAACCTGAACAGACCAGTCCGCACAAGTATATATATGTTTTAATACATACATGTCATATATAGTATTTATTTTCTGCTAAAAACATTATTTCTACATATTACCATTACGGAAAACAACGAGTATGAAATGTTTGTGGGTGACGGCAAATAAATTTTGCCTCTTAAAATTAAAAACACGTACAAAATTACACGTAGGAAAATATAAGGAAAAAGTTAATTCGTCTATGTCGAGTTTGCTTCAAGGGCCGCATTCTGTTTAGCACATTATGTAAACCTTTCTTTTAGCAATTCTTTTTCTGTTTGCAAAAAATAATCAAATAATTATTTATTTGTTTGCGCCTTATCGTGAGAAGAGGGACCAGGGTGTTGATGGTGTAATAAAAATCGAAGATTCCTGGCTAGTTTTTAATTTAATGAAATTGGTACAAAATGGTTGCGTATGCGATCAATTGATAGATTTCGAATATAAACGTATAACGGTTAGAGTATTGTCTCTGGCCCGTTTGAATACAGACGTTTCAGAGTTGCAGTATCAAAAATATATTTTGGGCCACGCATTAGTACACAACCGCGCCTGAACATAAATTATATTATAATAGTTAATTTTCAACACAGGATGTACAATTTAATTAATTAATTAATTCAAATTCAAAAATCATTTATTCATGTAGGACATTTTAGCCGCTTATGAACGTCAAATTTTTTATATTATATTTTTTCTCTACTGTCCAGTTCAGTATATAGATCCAATTGAGAAGAACTGGCAAGAAACTCAACTGAATATTTTTTTTAAAAGCCAATTTATTATAATGTATATTTATATAAGTGTACATATGTCCAACATTAAATGAAAATCCTGTGCATGAACAACTATTGCCATGCACGCTCGTCATTCAAGTAATCGTTTAGTGAGTAACAGGCCCTGCTCAGTAAATATGATTTAACAGATGTTTTGAATTTATTTAAAGGTAATCCCAATATATCCTTTGGTATCTTATTGTAAATTTTTATACCTATTCCCATAAAAGACCTATTGAATTTTTCTAAACAAAACTAGGGGTCAGCATGTTGGTCTTTACGTAAATCTAGTATTGAATTGATTGATAGTGCGGTTTCAGAGGAGCTTCCTCCCGCGTACACTTAGATTGTGGAATGAACCTGCCGAGGTTTTCACACGAGACTACAGCATGGGGTTTTTCAAGAAAGGTATAATAAGGTTTCTTAAGGGTCGGCAACGCGCACGTAACACCCGGCGTCCATAGGCTACGGTAACCATTTACCATCAGATGGGCCGTATGCTTGTTTACCACCTTAGTAGTATAAAAAAAATATGCTTGCGCCATAAATTCTGGAATATACGAACAAAATGGCGGGCATTACTAGTTCTAATTAACATAGCAGTATAGTTATATTTAGCAGATAAATGGCATTGGATGCAAACAGAATCAAGTTACGAGAGAGCAATCCTCTCGTGTAAATATTTGCTGGCGACTGCCCATCCGTCCTGTTTGGTGATGCTGCAAATAGGCCGCAGCGGACGGATCACATCTAAGAGTAAAGGGTTCAAAGGACAATGTATCTAAACGATATCTGTATAGAAAATATACAAATACATGCAGTCAAATCGGAGTTCCATCTCGTTGAGATTGGATATCTTTATTCAAATAAACATAATGCAACCACTTTTGAACAGTCGTTTATTTTTTTTTATACTACGATGGTGACAGTCAAGCGTACGGCCCATCTGATGGTAAATGGTACCGTAGCCTATGGACGCCTGAAACACCAGGGGTATCACGTACGCGTTGCCGATTTTTATTCTACCTTTCGCTCACTCGGATCGCTCATTCGGAAAGCAGACTCATCACTAGAAGAATGTGCGAGAAACTTGCATGTTGCTCTTTTAAATAAATAAACGGTCAACAAGTGGTCGAAAAATGACCACAATAAAAAAAAACATTTTCATTGAAGAAAAGAGAAGATGGAGAAAAGAAATTATGAAGAAAAAGTTCATAGAGAATAGAAATAACAATTAAACAAAAGAGTATATATGCGTATGTGTGAAATAGATGGTAGAGTGTGTAATATTTTTTTTATGGATATAATATATTTTTTATGCATAATTTAATAAAAATATTAGCATTGTGCTCTCCTGTTACATATGAATGTGGATAAGGGCAGAGGATGGCCGAAAAAGAGATGGATGGACTGTGTAAAAGATGATATGGTAAGAAAGGTAGTGAATAATAAGACGACAAGGGCAGAGATAGGCGGAAAAGAGATGGAAGGACTGTGTGAAAGATATGGTAAGAAAGGAAGTAAATAACGAGATGACTGCGAACAGAGATGAATGGAAGAGAAAAACATATTACGACAACCACAAATAAATAGGATTAGGAAGAAGCAGATCATGATTAGCAGTCTGCTCTCCTTCTCTACATAAACTATACATATGTGTGCGAAATTTCATACTTCCCAGTCCGTGAAATTTATGTGAAAAATAGTAAAAAGTTTTTATTCATATATATTAATGATTCATTTCAATCCACTCTTGTGTAATTCACTACCTTCAGTTTTTTCTCCTCTACCAAAAGATTGTCAAATATAAACATCTACACTAGCATCGGTTTTGCGATATGACCAGCCCATTGCCACTTCAACTTGCAAATAGAAAGAGCTATGTCAATGACCTTAGTTCTTTGGCGAATTACTTAGTTTCGGATTTGATCCCTTAGAGAAAGTCCAAGCTCTTTCCATAGCTCATTGAGCGATTTTTAGTTGGTGGACCAGTCGTATCATCAGTGTCCATTTCGGCTCCACAACTGAAGCAATTCACTTACATATAACATCAGCAATTGTTTTCTATGTATACATATATGCAGAGAGATAATCATGCAGTGTAAATATTTAATATTCCTATTGGAAGCGAGCAGTGTACTATTATTAGATCGATGTTCATTACACCAGCATCCAATCTCATGTATTCGCCTTCAAATATTTGAGAAAATCCTAAACAAAGTCGTGAGATTATTTTCATTCGCTCACACACACATACGCACGCTTATCAGACTACGTTCTTATCTATAAATAGAGTTTTATTAATTTTTAAAGATTTAAGAAGCAAGACAATATAAAATTGGCAGTTTTTCGTTGGAATACCTTTGAAGTTGAGTGTGGACTTTGATTTTCCTTATCCTGGCTGTCGGAGTCTGTTTTTACTTACTGTTGGAGATGTGGACTGTGGGTTTCCTCTTAATCGTTGTTCGTGTCGTCTGCTTGGGCAGGCTTCGTGGCAGAAGTGTCGAGGGCGATATAAATATAAGATCGGCCCGTTTACAACCAATTTACTTATATTTGGAATTATTTTCAGTGAGAAACGATGTTAGCTCAACGATGGCTTTCGGCAGAGCGAGAGAGTTGCCATCATACAAATTTAAATGTCAATTATTATTAATGTTGCCAACACTTACTTATATATTTAAAATTATTAGAGAGGGAAAGAAAGAAAGATAAAATATGTATTGCCAACCATTACATTGTTGTATATACGTTAAGTAATTGATAAATATTTAGAATATATAACGTACGTATATACGTGTACACGTAAATGCACATATACATATATATAATAATAATACATACAACAAAATAAATTACAATTAAACCTTACCATGGTTGTATAGGACTCCTGGACTGTGTTCTCTACAAGACATAAAACAAGCTCTGCTTAGCTTGGGACTAGATGGCGCTGTGAATTGTCCAGGGCTATTATTATTATTACTAGTAAATTGTTGCAAAATCCATGTAATTTTTGGCGACCGACCGCCGAACTCCTTTGATATTATTATTATTTTTAAATTTATATACTTTTAGAACAGTTCTTTTTTATACGTCATATTTTTGATATACTTCACTTTATTACTCACTCATTGTCTTTTGGATACCTCGCATCTGTATTTAAATATATTTTACTATCATATGCTATATTAGCTTTTGCTCGCGTCTTCGCTCGCATTAATTTATCCCTTTAGGGGTGGAATTTATCAAAATCCTTTCTTAGGGGATGGTTACGTCATAGTAGCTTTATGCAAGCAAACTCTCAGGCCGATCGGTTTAAAAGAACCAAGCAAGTTTGTAGATGTAAATTTATAAGTTAGTATAATACTGAAATACAATCCTGATCATCTGGATGAATGGCGGTCCTCCACAGTGCGGTTTTCTAGAAACTTTTTGCCTCGCACAACCACATTGTGGAATCACCTTCCAACAATGGTATTTCCGAACCGATACGATATTGAAACCTTCAAGAAAAGCTTATTCCTTTTTAAAAGGCCGACAATGTACTTGCAATTCCCCTGGTGTTGCGGGTGCTCATGGGCGGCGGTAATCACTTACCATCAGTTGAGCCGCATGCTCGTTTGTCCCCTGTGTTATAATATATATATATAAAATAGAATAGAATAGAATAGAATAGAAAATCATTTATTCAAATAAACTTAATTTAAGCACTTTTGAATAGTCATAACAATTTGTTTTTTATCTACCACTCGTTCGGAAAGCTGTCTCATCACAAGAAGAACGAGCAAGAAACTTGTGTGTTGCTCTTTTAAATAATCCTTGTAAGTTTACATTTACAAGTCGAAACGTGTGAATACAAACTACCAACAAGCACTAATTTTTGGGTCAAATATAAATATGCAATAAGATTAAATCAGTCGTAGTGATAAGAGCAGACCAGTCCCTACAAGCAGCACTCGTTTCACGTGTATGACGGATGAGCCAGCCATCACTGCGCTCGACCATATTTTAGGGAGCCCAATGACCCGGCCCACCACGCCGCCACATGTCTGGACATTTTAGTGAGCATGACTACTCATTCCACACGACCACGTCACAGCTACAAAAATTACTATATGGTAGTTACAGTATTCGCACTTTACATAAGGATGCATGCGGCAATTATCAATAAAAAGTACATACAATACCAATTTTACGTAACTTTGGTATTTACGAGACGTTCTTTTCAAGTTATTTATATTTACTGAAGTGTATTCAAATCATGCGTGCGACAGCATATCACTAAACTCGCCACGTATTGAAGCTTACCCCACTAAAGGTACTTGGGTATTCATGAATACGTCTGCGAGATCGTTTCCACTATAATCTCCTTGGAGGCCTCTATACTACGACATTCCTGTTTTAAAATACTCAACTACCACCATATACTGAAAAATATTCAGATATTAATAATCACAGGACAATTCACACAGCGCTATCTAGACCCAAGTTGAGCTAGCTAAAGCTTGTGTTATGGGTACTAGATTGCGTATACATATACATAGATATTTTTTTGAGATCGATACAAACAATCATACTCATGAATACAAATGTTTGTGTTGTGCGAGGAATCAAACCCGCGCCCATGGGTTGTAAAGCGGTGTGCTAGAATGCTAGACCACCGAGGTCGTCACTTACTTTTTTAATGTGGGTATATTTCTGGACAATTCACACAGCGTCATCTAGTTCCAAGCTAAGCAGAGCTTGTGTTATGGGTACTAGACAAATGATACCTATGTAATTTTTTTTTTTGTATATACATACGCAATATTTGTGTTTCAAGCGTCCATAGGCAACGGTAACCGTTTACCATCAGATGGACCGTATGCTTGTTTGCCACCTAAGTGGTATAAAAAAAAAAATTAACAGAAAACAGCCAGACCAATTTTATCATAAATACAATTATTTGTGCCGTGCCAGGAATCTAACCCGCTACCATAAGAAGTACGATGGTGTACTAAACTGCTAGACTACCGAAGCCGTCTAAATTTAATGATATAGATTATACATATATAAAAATATACTATTAATTTTTTTTTATATGATAAAGATTATTTCTATTTGTTATTAAAAAATTGTCTTTTTATATACTCCATGTGAAGCGCCACTATAATTCTATAACCTATATATATATTGTTATCTGTGCCTACACTAGCCGACCCGACAAATGTTGTATTGCCATATGAAATAAAATCGCTATTAAAAAGTAGGGGTTGATATTGGAACTTAGGGTATGTATTTACTAGCTTTTGCCCGCGGCTTCGCTCGTCTTAATATATCGCCTTAGGGATGGAATTTATCAAAATCCTTTCTAGGGGATGCCTACGTCATAGTAGCTTTATGCATGCAAAGTGATCGGTTTAAAATTGACGAAGTTTCATACAAATATTCATCCCCTGTTTTATCCCCTTGGGGGTAGAATTAACCAAAATCCTTTCTTATCGGATGCCTACGTCATAACATCTACCTGCATGCGAAATTTCAGCCCGATCCGTCCAGTGGTTTGGGCTGTGCGTTGATAGATCACTATGTCAGTCACCTTTGAGTGACTATTTAGATATATTAATGCTACATTATT
Source organism: Achroia grisella (assembly GCF_030625045.1). Lineage (NCBI taxonomy): Eukaryota > Metazoa > Arthropoda > Insecta > Lepidoptera > Pyralidae > Achroia > Achroia grisella. The sequence goes on along the minus strand of NW_026712653.1, from coordinate 583,457 downwards.
AAAAAACAATGACAAAAAAGTGGACATGCCTTATCACTTAGGGGTATGAAAAATAAATAGTACCTGATTCTCAGACCTACTGAATATGCATTTAATTTCATAACAGTCAGTTCTTATGAGGAGTATGGTAACTAACATTGTGACACGAGAAATTGTATATATAAGACGAGAATTTTAACCACCATACAATTTCAATGGAATTATTACACTCCATGACTTTATTATATTTATCTGTACACTTCCACTATAGAAATATTCTAACCTGAGCTAGATTTATCTGAAATAACCTAAGAAATCCCTATAGCAGCCAGAATTCTAAAGTGCCATTACATATTCCGTTTTTACTCTTTGAATTTGGAATAAATAAAATCGTACTATACGAATCGAATCGAATCGATTTCCTATACCAGCCACTATTATATTCCAGTACTAGCGAACCGCCCCGGCCTCGCACGAGTGCAGTGCTTATACTAAACTGTACCTACTACAAAATGTCCTTATAAACAACGTTTACAATCGTCGTCATTAGCCTCTCCGATCGATCCCCATCCACTCCCCTCCGATCGATCCCCGATCCAATTCAAACGGAGATCGAAATAACGAGGGCCCGAGCCGAGGTTCGAACCCCTAATGGTGCCCTCAGTCGTATCCGTCAGGCAAGAGCTGGCCTTCAGCCGCTCCATAAGTACTTCCGTGGGTTCGGAGTGCCATCTGTACTCATCATAGGCCAGCTGCGGCCAAGAGCATTAGAGTAGTCCGAAAAAAAAGACGTCATTATGTAGACAGTACAAACATGTTTTGTTTAGCGCCGTCGCGCCACCAGGCTGGTACCGTCGCACCGTTATGTCCCTGCATTTTAAATCTGTAATATCTTCGGAAATATTCGTTTAAATTACATGCTGTGAATGGCCATATTGATCTATATTAAATGGACAATGTATTTAAGGTACTTAATTGGATAAAAATTAATCTTGTATTGCTTAAAATCACTTTGTAAATGAGCCATTTTTTCCCGTAAAATGTAAAGGATAAGAAATGGTTATTGTGAGTTATCCTTAAGAGATAGACATATACCATCGCGGACTGTTTTGTTGACCTTTTTAAGGTGTACAATACTGTAGTACAATATTTTGATTTATCTCGTGGGGTTCATCCAGCGTTTGCTATGTAAGCGCAAAAAAATGTGTTAATTTACGACATCACATTAGAAACTTCTAAATTTATCAGTGTTTCTCTACAATATTATACATGTATTATACATATAAACCTTCCTCTTGAATCACTCTATCTATTAAAAAAACTGCATCAAAATCCATTGCGTAGTTTTAAAGATTTAAGCACACATAAGGACGGACAGACGGCGATAGTGCCTTTGTTTATACTATGTAGTGACGCTAACTATCAAATATTTCGGCCTCGGTGGTCTAGCGGTCTAGCACACCGCTTTACGACCGATGGGATCGCGGGTTCGATTACTCGTACGGCACAAACATTTGTATTCATGAGTATGATTGTTTGTGTCGGTCTGGGTGTTTTCTATTTATAATATGTATGTATTTACGAAAAAAAAAAATCTATGTATATCAGTTATCTAGTACACATAACACAAGCTTTAGCTAGCTTAACTTGGGTCTAGATGGCGCTGTGTGAATTGTCCTGAGATTATTATTATTTTTTTCTTTCGTTCTCTTCTTTTATACATTTAAAATAAGGTAATACTCACCTACACGGGCCTTAGCCAAGTGTGGGAGACGTTGTGCTGGGTGAAGATATTGTTGAGGAGGTTAAGAATTTTCGGGTTATGCGACAGGTTTATTATTATTATTTACTCGATTATCTATGATATATATATGTTATATTAACACAAATACATGTGGTATGCCAGTTAATAATCTTCACCAATACACTACTCTGTAATTTACACTTACAATTTTTTGTAACCTTTACACAAACTTAGGTTTTGTAAGAAATTGTTTGCAGCTTGCTTTGTATCTCTGCTTCAGTTAGAAGGGGAGATTTGTCAGTGAAATTAAAGAGTTGTATGATACAGTATCGGTTTGGCATAGCATGAGGGGTAACTCGGACATCATAGAGCATAATGTCTATGGTATTATTTATATTTCTCTTCTTTCTTATCTCTTCTCTGCTACTTGCTATACCCAGGGTCTATAATTTCTATGCTATGAATAACCACCTACTTACCTTGTATGAAGAGGACCGGATTATCCAACTAAATACGATTATGCGTGTTAATCTCCACTGCAACAATATTATCGTTGGATTGTGCTAATTTTGAGACTGTTGACGTAATGCAGCGTGGGAAATTAGTCGTAATTTACATGACAATGTCTAATAGCTAATATCAAATAGGTATTAGCTACGTGCTCATACAATCTGATAGTCCCAATAAGGCAAATAACATAAGTTTGTACGTTTAATCAGTCAAATCAAATTCAAAATATCTTTATTCATGTAGGTCACGTTTGCCGTCATTGGGTGACGGCTGATGGCAAATAATTATTTTCTATTGACTCGACCAATAGATTGGTTGTTTTTGATAACAATACAAATCAAATTCAAAATATCTTTATTCATGTAGGTCATGTTTGCCGTCATTGGGTGACAGCTGACGGCAAATAATTATTCTCTATTAACTCGACCAATAGATTGGTTGTTTTTGATAACAACACAAATCAAATCAAAATATCTTTATTCATGTAGGTCACGTTTGCCGTCATTGGGTGACGGCTGACGGCAAATAATTATTTGCTATTAACTTGACCAATAGATTGGTTGTTTTTGATAACAACACAAATCAAATTCAAAATATCTTTATTCATGTAGGTCTATTACAAACTCTTTCAATGTCCAATCTACCGACAGTTAGGAGTGCTTACGAGATAAGAAGAACTGACAAGAAACTCGGCTCGTATTCTTTTCAAATGAGTTTGTAAAATACACTCATTTTTTAAATTCAAATTAGGGAGAATAGAGTGACCATCAGCATATGCTATTGCAATTTTGCCTAAATATAAAGCAGGACTAGTAAACATTTTGAAATGATTTTGTAGCAAAGTAATTTATTTTATAATAGCTGTATACTTTTTTTTTATTTTAGGGAGAATAACGGTGTATATTTACATGTTATTAATCATATGTGTCCTCTGAACCACACGATACAGACTTGCATGTCTAGTGTGTGGTTAGCCGTAATGTGTATTGAATGTAAAAGTGTTTTGGCCAATAAAGTTTATTATTATTGTTATTATTTTTTTTTTTTTTATATATATATTATATATCTCCCATTGATAATAATAATAATAATCTCAGGACAATTCACACGGCGCCATCTAGACCCATGTTAAACTAGCTAAAGCTTGTGTTATGGGTACTAGATAACTGATACAAATACTTAGATATTTTTTTTTTGTAAATAAAGAAAACACCCAGACCGATACAAACAATTATACTCATGAATACAAATGTTTGTGCCGTGCGATATACCATCGGTCGTAAAGCGGTGTGCTAGACCACTAGACCACCGAGGTCGTCAATGATGGGGTAATAGACTGATCATTGCGGGTAAAAATCACCAAACAATGACAGTATAAATTATGAATGATGAGGATGGATAATTTTTAAGTGGAAGACAAAAATTTGCGGACTATTCTACAAGTGTTTAATATAACAGCTTTTTGGAGAAGTATGAAAGTAAGTGGGTGAAGTTGTAATATCTTGAGGCTAGTGTGTAGGGATGCTGGGATGACACCTGTGGACGAGATAATAATTGGGAGAGTTTTCACTGTTTCTATCTGCCATTGCATTTTTAGTTCTATTGCTAGATCAGTATACTTAGTCATTTTTTCTGCATGTGTTGATAGATGATTATGTGTATTTGGTATTGCAATATCTATAAGGTAAACTATTTTATTTTTCTTATCATGTAGCGTTATATCTGGTCTGTTGTGATGTACAGTTTTGTCTGTTATTATAGTCCTGTCCCAATACAACCTGTAACCGGGATTATTATTATGTTATTATTATATTAACACAAATACATGTGGTATGCCAGTTAATAACCTTCACTAATACACTACTCTCTAATTTACACTTACAATTTTTTGTAACCTTTACACAAACTTAGGTTTTGTAAGAAATTGTTTGCAGCTTGCTTTGTATCTGTCCTTCAGTTAGAAGGGGAGATTTGGCAGTGAAATTAAAGAGTTTTATGATACAGTACCGGATTGGCATAGCATGGGGGGTAACTCGGACATCATAGAGCATAATGTCCATGGTATTATTTATATTTCTCTTCTTTATTATCTCTTCTTTACTGCTTGCTGTACCCAGGGTCTATAATTTCTCTGCTATGAAGTTAACCACCTACTTACCTTGAATGACAGAGTACCGATTTGACACAGAATCAGGGGTAACTCGGCCATCACATGTATAATGTCCATGTTGTTATATATGCCTCTCTTCTTAACTGCTTGCTGTGCCCAGGGTCTATAATTTCTCTGCTGTGAAGTTAACCACCTACTTATCTTGTATGATAGAGGACCGGATTGGCATAGAATGAGGGGTAACTCAGACATCACATGCATAAAGTCCATGTTGTTATATTTGCCTCTCTTCTTTCTTATCTCTTCTTTACTGCATGCTGTACCCAGGGTCTATAATTTCTCTGCTAAGAAGTTAACCACCTACTTACCTTGTATGATACAGTACCGAATTAACATAGAATGAGGGGTAACTCAGACATCACATGCATAATGTCTATGATTTTATTTATATCTCTCTTCTGTCTTATCTCTTCTCTTCTGCTTGCTATACCCAAACGGTCCTCCTCAATAGCTTCTCTTCTGCCCAATATTATACCCAAAGGGGTTCAAAATAGCTTCTATAACCTTAACTACTTATTGTAAAATTACAAAATTGTGCAAATTCTTAAATATATGAAAACAAATACATTTGCGCCGTATATGCGCCAATGTCTTACGCATACTAGTTTCCTATATATAAACCGGAAAAGCATATTATATTGTTACTTCGCTTGTAACATAAGAGAACTAACGACACATTATTCTTTTGTCTCAGACGTCAATTTCCTCTTATTACGCACGTTGTCAAAACCTCTCAATGTTACTTTCCCCCAGCGCTGTGCGGATATTTCCAGAATTTCGGGACATTATAAAATGACAGTGCTCGCCTTTTATACTTATAATGTGGAAACAAAAATACCGAGCCCCGTTCGCTATCTCGTAACTCAGTTTTTGTGATACTTTATTTTTTCCGGCTGTTACTCTGAAAGTGACGCATCTCTGCTAATATACTCTTTACTTATACATACATACTTTTGCTTTATATTTACACAGTGTAAAAAACGTCATTGCTATCTGTACGCTTAGAATCTATTTATACAGTTTTCGTATTCCTTCTACTTTATATTTATACAGTATAAAAACGTCGCCACTGCTGTCTATACGCTTAGAACCTATTTATACAGTTTTCGTATTCCTTCTATTTTATATTTATACAGTATAAAAACGTCACCACTGCTGTCTGTACGCTTAGAACCTATTTATACAGTTTCTGTATTTCTTCTACTTTATATTTATACAGTATAAAAACGTCACCACGGCTATCTATACGCTTAGAACCTATTTATACAGTTTTCGTATTCCTTCGACTTTATATTTATACAATATAAAAACGTCACCACTGCTGTCTGTACGCTTAGAACCTATTTATACAGTTTTTGTATTTCTTCTACTTTATATTTATACAGTATAAAAACGTCACCACTGCTATCTATACGCTTAGAACCTATTTATACAGTTTTCGTATTCCTTCGACTTTATATTTATACAATATAAAAACGTCACCACTGCTGTCTGTACGCTTAGAACCTATTTATACAGTTTTCGTATTCCTTCGACTTTATATTTATACAATATAAAAACGTCACCACTGCTGTCTGTACGTTTAGAACCTATTTATACAGTTTTCGTATTCCTTCTACTTTATATTTATACAGTATAAAAACGTCACCATTGCTGTCTGTACGCTTAGAACCTTTTTATACAGTTTTCGTATTCCTTCGGCTTTATATTTATACAGTATAAAAACGTCACCACTGCTGTATTTTTTTTTCTTTTTTATCTCAGGACAATTCACACAGCGCCATCTAGACCCACGTTAAGCTACCTAAAGCTTTATAACTGATACAAGTACATAGATATTTTTTTTTTTTTCGTAAATACATACATATTATATTTGGAAAACACCCAGACCGATACAAACAATCATAAAATACAAATGTTTGTGCCGTGCGACCACTGCGACCATCGGACGTAAAGCTGTACGCTTAGAATGTACCTTTTTATACAGTTTTCATATTTCTTCTACTTTATATTTAAACAGTATAAACAAAGTCGCCACTGCTCTCTGTACTCTTAAATGTTTTCAACAATGCATTTTAATACAGTTTTCAGCAATTAAATGATTAAAGAGGACGGTTTATAGATACGAGTAGAATACAATACTACGTTTACTACATATGGTACAGAAAATACGAAAAATTCAAAGATTTTATTACACCTGTGCGAAGTCGGGGCGGGTCGTTAGTATGCCTTTAGAACAGTATGTACCATTATGTATCCCGGGTATGGATTCCACGTAATATTGTCATTTATACTGGTGTATTGGTGCTATCGTGACAGATTGTCGTCGTTACACACACACATACAATATCATGTCGTTACACGACCACACACAATATCACGTCGTTACACGACCACACACAATATCACGTCGTTACACGACCACACACAATATCAATATATTAGTTTTATAATATTAATTCATATGTATATTAGTCTATAATTATTAATATTATAAACGTGAAAGTTTGTGAGTAAGGATTGTTACTCTTTCACACAAAAACTACTGAACGGATTTTGATGAAACTTTGCAGTAATATATCCGAAACAGCGCGCACAGGTAGCGTGAAATAAATAGATAAAATTCCTGTATTTTGTATGTATGTGTAAATAAATACACTCAAATGAAATGTCTTATTTCCAGAGCATCGGGATTATTACCCCCGTAAAAAGGGAGATACCAATATATATATATATATATATATATAATAATAATAATAATAGGCTGTTACCGGTGGAAGTGCAAGGAAGAAGGTCAGTACTGTATCATTTTAATAATAATAATAATAACGTCACACTAAACACATGCCGAATAGTCAGAAAATTTCTATCTTCATCACATAACTCATCCATGCATTCATGCGCAGGTTGACATAACTTACGATTTTCCCAATGTGTTTGAATCTATTAACTCCCTTTACCTGTAAAATTAGGGCGATATAAATATATATATATATATATATATATATATATATATATATATATATATATATTATTATTATTATATATACATATAATAATAATAATAATAATAGAAAATAAAAGAGATCTAATAATAGAAAAAAAAGAGAAAATATCTCGACCTGGCTCACGAGGTGACCGAAATGTGGGGGGTGATGTCCACCGAAATCATTCCAATCGTTATGTCGGAATATACGGTCTTATCCCAACCAGTCTGGAACAACATCTCAGACGGTTGGGATTCACTAATCTGAAACAAACGTAATCTGTTTAATAATATATCTGGACAATTTACTACCAAACACAACATCATTTACCAAAGATGCAGAAAGCGGTGCTGTTAAATTCTGCCCGCATTGTACACCGGTTTAAGAATATAAAATCATGTCCTTATATTGAAGCACTTTTGAATAGTCATCACATTTTTTTTAATCTAACCCCGGACCGACTGTGTGTTGCTTCTGCCGGGGGTAAGTGTGTGAATACATCTCCTCTCCAATTAAATAATAAAATAGAAAAAATATTTAATACACAACAACTGGTTAAACAATTAATAAGAGGAAATAAGTCATAGTGATTGGAGAAGACCAGTCCACACAAGCAGCACCCGTTCACGAGTATGACGGATGAGCCAGCAACCACTGCGCTCGACCATATTTTAGGGAGCCCAATGACCCGGCCCACCACGCCGCCATCAGTCTGGACGTTTTTTGGATTGGACAACTAGAAAAAGACTAGACTAGATATAAATAATCATACTCATGAAAAAATCTTTATATCGTAGAAGGAATCGAATTCGCGACCATTGAGTTAAAGCGGTAAATATTAATTAATTATTTTGCTACCATACACACAGCTGTTAAGGCTCTAGATACACATATATACAGGTAATTGGTTAAGTTAGTCCAGTAAATACATAGGTAGTTAATTACCTACCACGTACCATCAAGTTGGACGTGTCATACCCAGCGGAATAAAAAAACTGTCACAGCCAAGTGTGACCTAAAAACGAGTGTATTGTTTCGCCAAATAGCAACCATTTCCAGTATAGAAAAAAAAATCTTTTTATGCTAACTCCATGAATGATAAATCACCCCGGGCTGTGCGGGGACATAAATCATTTTCTCAGTCTAACTAGCCGATTATTAATTAGCCTAATTTATCACAAAAATAATTATTTCCTTCATATTTCTTTGTTAAATTTGGTACACAGTAACGGAATGCGGGTATAGTAACGGGTAAACCGTTTGTTTTACTACTTTATTATGTTTCAACACGCTAATTTGGTATTTTCACCGTTTTGGGGATAGGCTATAGTTGTTAATACGGTTGTTGTACACTTGTGATTGGTTGAAAGCATGATTATTTTTAATTAATAAGGTTTCTTAAGGACTATATATATTTTATATTATATTTTTAGTTACAAGAGATTTTAAATATATATAAGAAATACAATAAAAGTTCAAGACGGTGCGTCGTGCACAAACGTCGTGCTCGTTGCATTGATTGTAAAATCGTCGACAACCAATTGCAATTATTCAATTATCATTATTGAATTGCTGGTGATCCCGACCTCTCTGGTGGTATTGAGTCACTTACCTTCAGGCGAGACTTCGCTTCGCTTTGTGTGTTTAAAATCTACCCTATACCATCGTAAGCACAGATTATTATATTAGAGTCCGTTAGTTTTCTGTTCCCGCGTCTTTCCTTCCCCTCCCTTAACTAGTAACAAACGGACCGTACAGCGGCCTTGACGCGCGCGCGCATTTGTTGTGAATTGAAATAAATTAGAACTGTGTTAAACCTACTGTGAACCTGTGAAAGTGTGTGAAAGCTAGCGAAGATATCTTCGAGACCCTGAAGCCCAAGAAATCCGCAGAACCATACAGGTACGAAACTGACGCTTCCCTAACATTTTGGTAGCAGAGTAGTTTCCCAAACATTGTGTATTCGGTAGCTGACATGTTCGACATGATGCCTACGGCTAGCTTTTACCATACATAGATAGGGAATTCATCTCCACACGCTAGAACCAAAATGGTCTCGAACAGTGTGGTTTCAGAGGAGCTTCCTCCCGCGTACATTTAGATTGTGGAATTAACTTCCTACCGAGTTTTCTCACGAGACTACAGCATGGGGTTTGTCAAGATATTTCATATTATCGTATCTTAAGGGTATATAAGGGCAATAGACTACGGTAACCATTATCACTACGACTGATTTAATCTTATTGCATGATTATATTTGACCCAAAAAATTAGTGCTTGTTGGTAGTTTGTATTCACACGTTTCGACTTGTAAATGTAAACTTACAAGGATTATTTAAAAGAGCAACACACAAGTTTCTTGCTCGTTCTTCTTGTGATGAGACAGCTTTCCGAACGAGTGGTAGATAAAAAACAAATTGTTATGACTGTTCAAAAGTGCTTAAATTAAGTTTATTTGAATAAATGATTTTCTATTCTATTCTATTCTATTTACCATCAGGTAGGCCGTATGCTTGTTAGCCAACATAGTAGTATAAAAAAAAAAATACTGTGCTCTTTTTATTAGAATGGTTACGCCCTACGCTAACGGCATCAGTGGAAGATGATAAGGTGAGCATGAGGTCAGGTCAGTTAGACCATAGTGTTAACATTCCAGGAATCTATCACATTGGTTTCCAGGGGGAACTGCGTGGAGGTTAACCTGACTTGGTACATTGTTAGCAATGGGATGATTCGTCCACAATTAGTTTCTAGCATTCCTCCTCTCCATGTATTATTTATTATGTTACTTCAGATTTTTAAAAAAAAGATCCCTCTTTATCTGAAAACGTAAACACAAAATCACAGATTTTTATAAATGCATGCTGCGTAGAATAAAACAAGTGACTTTGTTATTCAAATGCCATAAAATATTCAAATAGCTACTCGCCCCATCTTCAAAATTCAAAATTCAAAAATTATTTATTCATGTAGGACATTTTAGCCGCGGATTTTAGCTGACATTTTTTCCCTACCGTCCAGTTCGGTATATAGATCCAATTGAGAAGAACTGGCAAGAAACTCAATTGAATTACTTTTTTTTTAAAGCCAGTTTATTTACAATGTATATTTATATAGGTGTCTATGTCTAACATTAAATGAAAATTCAGTGCATGAACAACTATTGCCATGCACACTCGTCATTCAAGTAATCGTTTAGTGAGTACTAGGCCTTGCTCAGTAGATATGACTTCGCACGGGTCTACCCCTCCGATCGATCCCCCGTCCAATTCAAACGGGGATCGATATTACGACGGACTGAGCTGAGGTTCGAACTCCTAGCGGTGCACTCAGACTAAAGTATCCGTCAGGCAGGAGTTGGCTGTCTTCCGGTCTGTCTGTCTGCAGTACTTCGGGCTGCGATGATGATGATGATGATTATACTGACTGTACTAACTACAATACTGACAGTATATCAACAGTATCTATGTTCCACACAAAACATGCGTGAATTCAATCCGTGCAAGCGTATAATTAATTACATTCACAGCTCATTGTTAGATAATTAATTTAATTTAATTATTGGCAGAACACCGCCATATGTGTTGCAATGATTTTGAAATAATAGTGCAGTCGCGCGAACATAATGATCTGTTCACTCGTGTTGAATTAATTTTCTGTGGTTTCAACTGATTTTGTATATATAGGAGTGTTACGTATTTTATGATCTCTAGTCATTGTCTAATAGAATATAATAAAAATATTATAATATATATAATGGCCTATGCATCTATACGACCTCGGTGGTCTAGCGGTCTAGCACACCGCTTTACGTCCGATGGTCGCGGGTTCGATTCCTCGCATGGCACAAACATTTGTATTCATGAGTATGATTGTTTATGTCGGTCTGGGTGTTTTCTATGTATATTATATATGTATTTAGGAAAAAAATATCTATGTATTTGTATCAGTTATCTAGTATCCATAACACAAGCTCTAGCTAGCTTAACTTGGGTCTAGATGGCGCTGTGTGAATTGTCCTGAGATTATTATTATTATTTATGGCGTAATGGTTCGTGAACAGCTCTTTTCGTGGCTGTATAAACCGATACGAGAACGGCATGGCCTACCACAGGATCGACAAGGGAAATTATTGGCAGTAGTCTGTATTGAACCGCCTAGGTGACGCTTCCGTCTCTTGTCAGCAAGTCTTGAAGCCAGGCATTCATTGCTGGGGCTGGGAAAAGCTTGCAACCAGTAGAGCAGATTCAAAGGGTTGCGATGCTAGTCCTAAACTAAGCAGAGCTCGTCTTACGAGTACTAGACAATTAATATACATATACATAGATACATGTTTTTGTGATCTCATATAAAACAACCAGCTCGATGCGTAAAGTCTTATTCATGAATACAAAAGTTTGTATCCTGTGATAAATATTAAATCAATGAAAGTGGACCATGACCGTCAAACTAAAATTTAAGAAGCCATACATTATCAGATGATATAGGCTATTTTAGTCGCAAAATAACACTTGAAGAGGAGTTAAATGAGAAAGGAAAGTTTTAATTTAGAAAGCTATTTTATATAACACTCGAAGAGCGGTTAAATGAGAACCGAAAGTTTGAATTCGGAAATAATTGGTCAATGATGAAATATAATTTCAATATAAATAGCATAAAACATATCTAAATATATATAAATCAAAAGTGACTAACGTAGTGATCTATCAACGCACAGCCCAAACCGCTAGACGGATCGGGCTGAAATTTGGCATGCAGGTAGATGTTATGACTTAGGCATTCGCTAAGAAAGGATTTTTATTAATTCTACCCCCAAAGCGATAAAATAGGGGTTGAAAGTTTGCATGAAACTTTGTCAATTTTAAACCGATCAGGCTGAGACTGAAGCATAAAGCTACTATGACGTAGGCATCCTCTAAGAAAGGATTTTGATAAATTCCACCCCTAAGGGGGTAAATTTACGCGAGCGAAGCCACGAGCAAAAGCTAGTACAATATAAAAACAAAACATAAACTTGAAATACTAATTCTCTGCAGACAGAAGTCGAGTGTAACAGCGAGTAGGTATATAAAAGAAAGTCAGTACACCATATGTCTATGGTGTATTAACATGGACAAATATATGGTGATTTAAATGACAGATTGCGAGACCTTGACGGGAGGCCGCATCCGACAAGTTATAGCCGTCTGCCGTCCATACAATGGGATAAAACCATGGACAAGTACGAGTCTGAACACTTTGTTCAGGGTTCCGTATGTTTATATATTTTTGTGGATGATAATGCAATGACATACGTAGGGTTGCGGGTAGTAACTGGATGAGAAGGGCTGAAGATCGTGCCCAGTGGCGTGCCTTGGGAGAGCCTTATGTTCAGCAGTAGATGATGATGATGATGATGAATGCAATGATACATCCGCCTGCGCTAACGGTTTACGGTGCTCCAGTGGAGGATGATGAGAAGAACATGAGGTCTGTTAGCATATCGAGAATTTATCACGATGATTTCCAGGGGGAATCGCGTGGAGCTCAAAGAACATGAGGTCAGGTCAGTTAGCCCATCGTGACAAATTTATCCTGATGCTTTTCAGGGGGAACCGCGTGGAGGTCAACCTGACATGGTACACTGTTAGCAATGGGGTTATTAGTCCACATTACTAACAATTCCCTTCTCTCACCTCGTGTTTGTTATGTATGTGTTTACAACAGTAATTGGTTATTTATATCAATCTAGTATCCATAACACAAGTTCTGCTTAGCTTAGAACTAGATGGCGCTGTGTAAATTGTCCAGGGTTAATATGTATATAATTTATTTAATATAAATATTACATAAAATTACCGTTAACTGATTAAACTATGAACTAAATTTGTAAAATAATTCGAAACAAAATAAATGTAGTTTACATTGCACTTAAAATTTACGAATTAAATTTCAAACATTGATTTACATATCGTAATTCGTAATAGCGTGGGCTAAAAGTAGGGATGTTAAGGAGCTCCGTAACCGTAACCTAAACTATCGGATATCCGATATAAAAAAAATCCGTAACCGTAACCGAATCCGAAATAAAAGTATCGAACAATATCGGATAGGGGCGGAGCCTAATTGAGACGCGTTATGCAACCGTTTTATTAGCTATTTGTATTTTACTTTTGAAATTCCTTAAAACATTTATATCCGTAACCGAAATTATCCGAAACTAACGGATAATCCGAAATAATTTCATATCCGTCATTTCGTATCCGGTATAATAATCTTTACTATATCCGAAACCTATCGGTATCCGAAATTTCATATCCATAACATCCGTAGCTAAAATTATTATCCAGATTATTATCCAGACTACAGATTAGTTTAGGACTAGATGGCGCTGTGTGAACTGTGGATCTATATACCGAACTGGACAAAAAATTAAACTGAACTGAACTGGGAAAAAATTAAAATTATAATGTAAAAAACTTGACGTTCATAAGCGGCTAAAATGTCCTACATGAATAAATGATTTTTGAATTCGAAATTGAATTTGGATATATCCTACGGAAATTGTGTCATCTGTTGCAAATTAATTTTTTTTTCTTTGATGTTGCTTCCGGATTATGGCTTCCATTCATAACAGTTCACAATATACATTTCATCCTTGGTTTAACGCTATTATAAAGGTAAACGATTATCTCACGCAATCTCTCGCAAAATTATATTTTAATTAGTATTAAAATCTATATTCATACAGACGAGAAAATGGTACAGTAAAGAAGCGGTCACGAATATTTTATATGCGACGACCTCGTGGTCTAGTGGTTTAGCACACCGCTTTACGTCCGATGGTCGCGGGTTCGATTCGTCGCAAAGCACAAACATGTGTCGGTCTGGGTATTTTCTATGTATAATATGTATGTATTTACGAAAAAATGTATCTATGTATTTGTATCAGTTATCTAGTACTCATAACACAAGCTTTAGCTAGCTTAACTTGGGTCTAGATGGCGCTGTGTGAATTGTCTTGAGATTATTATTATTATTATATTAAAAAAAATATTTTTTTTATACTATTATGGTGGTAAACAAGCATACGGCCCGTCTGATGGTAAATGATTACCGTAGTCTATGGACGTAGACGTACGAAAAGTAATGTTGTGTTAATGTTGTGAAAAGTAATGTGTGATGATGCTGACGAAGGTGCTTGGGACAGCTAGTAATATATACTATAGTACATGATCAAAATCACACGATATATTTAATAACTCTATAAATAATAAAACTTACAAATATATAATAAAGAAAGCAATAAAAAGTTCTATAGAACCCTAAAATCTAGGCTCGGGCAATAAAATGTCTGACTTCCGAAGACAGTGGAAGAGAGAAATGGACAAATGCTGCAAATATTTCTTATGGTCTTCATTTCTAAGGAAATACATATATTTTATCTCTTTACTTTTAATAATATAAGCTGGCATTTTTATCGTCTACCAGCTATTCGCCCCGGCTTTGCACGGGTGTACATGTATTATACATATAAACCTTCCTCTTGAATCACTCTATCTATTAAAAAACTGCTTCAAAATCCGTTGTGTAGTTTTAAAGATTTAAGCATACATAGGGACGGACAGACGTGACCTACGGGAATTAGATTTGTACTCAATAAGGAATATATTTTAGATATAGCAATAGATTTTGATTTCAAATTCAAAATCAAAAATTATCATCAACTCCAATAGATTAATTATTTAGATCGTCACGACCTTATGTGTTACTACCCAAATTTAGTGGATAACTGCAACGTAAGTATCGTTGAGAAAATTCAAATCAAATTCAAAAAGAAACATTTATTAATGTAGGATATTATAGCCGTTTATGGACGTAAATTTTTTTATATTGTAATTTTTTTCCTACCGTCCAGATCAGTATATAGATACAATTGAGAAGAACTGGCAAGAAACTCAATTGAATTACTTTTTTAAAAACCTTATATTTATGTAAGAAACAAATTTTAGTCTGATTTACTATTAAAATTTGATACACAGATTTACTAATTTCTATATAACTATTCACTAATAGAGATATGGAAAATATTTCGAAATTTTCTTTTTTAACATTAATATTTTGTTGGCGATTGTTGGCGACAGACCTCTTTTTATAGATATTTCTATTTTTAAACCATATATTTTTTATTTACAATGTTTGACATATATTTTTTATTATATTGTTTTGCTACATATTCTACCACTAAATACATCGCTATAAGTTTGGTAAGTAATTTTATTTATATTACCCTATTTCACTGCCGTTGCCAGCCGTAACAGCGATTATTGTGGCAACTGAGCGACTTTTTTTTATAACACAAGGGCCAAACGAGCATGTGGCTCACCTGATGGTAAGTGGCAACCGCTGCCTATCCAGATCCTGACCCAGATTCCTCAGGTGATATTTTAGTTTCTGGCGGGCGGTTCGATGGTGAAACTCAGCAGCTGGTATAATCCGAACTGTGCTTCGACTGAATTTTTGTTTAATGAAATAAATTAATAAATATTATACATTACTCAACTGTACAAATAATAGTTTACTTTTCTTCGAAATAATATCTACTACAACTTCAAAAACTACTATAAATTTTAAAAACTCTATCTAAATACAAACTGCAATCTAAATCTTACACTAATTTCGGACATATCTAAACAAAATTTGCAATAATGTCTCTTTGAGGACAAAACGACAGAACGCTAATATTTCTATCACTCTCTGGTATATTAACAAATGCACAATACAAACAGAAAAAGCTGATATACAAGCTGATAGGTACACCCACTGGGACGGATCTCCCAAAGGGCCTTTTGGGCTGCAGACCAGGGCCCCGTGAATCCAAATAGAATAGAAAACATTTGAACTTAATTCAAGCACATTTGAATAGTCATATAATTTTTTTTAATCTACCGCTCATTTGGAAAGCTATCTCATCACAAGAAGAACGAGCAAGAAACTTGTATGTTGCTCTTTTAAATAATCCTTGTAAGTTCACATTTACAAGTCGAAACGTGTGAATACAAACTACCAACCAGCACATTTTTTTTTTATTGTAAATGATAATGAAGTGTGCACCCGCCTGCGCTAAAGGTTTACGCTGGCGTGGCACCAGTGGAGGATGATGCGATGACTGATGAGGTTAGATCAGTTAGCCCATCGTGACAAATTCACCAGGAAGTTATAGCGATGGTTTCCAGGTGGAACCGCGCGGAGGTCAACCTGACATGGTACATTGCTAGTAATGGGGTCATGAGTCCACATTATTAACAATCCCCTTCCCCCCACCAGAACTAATTTATTAGGGTCAAATATAAATCTATATGTATATATTATTATATATAACTCAAAGGTGACTGACATAGTGATCTATCAACGCACAGCCCAAACCACTGGACGGATCGGGCTGAAATTTGGCAAGCAGGTAGATGTTATGACGTAGGCATCCGCTAAGAAAGGATTTTGATTAATTCTACCCCCAAGAGGATAAAATAGGGGATGAAAGTTTGTATGAAACTTTGTCAATTTTAAACCGATCGTGCTGAGACTTTACATGCATAAAGCTACTATGACGTAGGCATCTCCTAAGAAAGGATTTTGATAAATTCCACCCCTAAGGGGATAAAATAGGGGATGAAAGTTTGTATGAAACTTTGTCAATTTTAAACCGATCGGGCTGAGACTTTGCATGCATAAAGCTACTATGACGTAGGCATCCACTAAGAAAATATTTGGATCAATTTCACCCCTAAGGGGATAAATTAACGCCAGTGAAGCCGCGGGCAAAAGCTAATATACAATAAGATTAAATCAAACCAGTTGTCAAACAAATGTCCCCGGCCCCCACTGAAAACAATAGGCGATATTTAGAATAAAAAAACTAGCTTACCCACACAAATTCGTCTGCACCACATATACTCAATTTACATTCTATCTTTTTAAATTATAGCCTATGTGTATCTAAGCTATATTACTGTAAAGTTTCATCAAAATCCATTTAGTAGTTTTTGCGTGAAAGAGTAATAACATCCATTCATACTCATAAATTTTCGCGTTTATAATATTAACCTGCGTTTACGCTGGCGTGGCACCAGTGGAGGATGATAAGATGAACATGAAGTCAGGTCAGATAGCCCGTCGTGGTAAATTTGCCATAAATTTATCATGACAGTTTCCAGGAGAAACCAGGTCAACTTAACATGACTGACCATATTGCTAACAATCCCCTTTCCCCTGGCCCCTGGGCCCTACAAATTCACAATCCGCCCCTGTACACCCAAATCAACTTGGTCTGTTTGTATTGTATTATTTGAACGCAACCTTGTGCCAATTCAATTTCCGATCTCTCTGTAAGTTAATAACCTAATCATAAAACGAGATGATAAAAATAGAAACAGTGTTTTCTTTTAAATGTCAATCAATATTGTGGGTACTAGAGTAACCGTGATAGAATATTAAGTCTTATTTCAACGAGCCCTGTCGCAAACATGGCGTGATTGTTATTAATAGAAATTAAGTACAATTATCACTTTGCAATTTAATTATAGGAGGAAGTCAGTTGCGACGCAATACTATTGTAAGATAGCCTTGTGTCATGTCATACTTCATTCTACATAGACGCTGTCAGTCTGCTGTCAATCACGCCGTCAGTATATCTGTCGTGAATAAGGTGCGTATCGGAGTCGTTGGTTTCGCGTGATTTTACCACGAGATGTTGAAGGAAAGTGACGTTTGTTTATTTTAATTATTAAATCGTAAATTATCTAAATAATCGTTGTTTTATTTCTGAGATAAGAGATTTGACTCTCACTAGTAGCTACCATTATATAAAAAATCTTATGCATACTAATATTATAATTATGAAAGTTTGTCTGTTTATATTTGGACCAAATTGACTGAACTCATCTTAATCAAATTAGACTTGTAGATATCTATGTAGGATATCTTTTATCTTTTTTTTCTTAAGTTATACAATATACTAATATTTCTAGCTTAGGCCTTGTTGGTCTAGCGGTTTACCACACATACGTCTAATAGTCGCGGGATCGATTACTCGCACGGTACAAACATTTGTTTTCATGAGTATGATTGTTTATATATGTAAATATAAATATATTTATATTTATGTTTGTCAGTGTATATTTATGTTAGTTGTCTGGAACTCACAACACAAACTTTGCTTGGAACTAGATGGCGCTGTGTGAATTTTCCCAAAAAAATATTTGTGAACTGCCTTGAAATAAAAACGACATGCTCAAATTAGATCCGCTTCAGATGCGAGATTCAGATTTGTACTTGAGAACAATGTGAGTTAAATGTTCGCTCAAAGTAACAGAATGGAATTAATCATCACTGAGAAATGTTCACGTCTCCCAAACGTGGAGGCGTATCTAATTTCATTTTATACTCGTAAGCGTCACCAAGAGTTTCGGTGTACGGGCACAATTGAGCATAACGCCATCTGTTGAGATCATGTAGCAATCCATCTTTTTAATTTATAACTTCCAAAATGTGATCAGACTATTTAAGTGCACCTTACCATGGACTTACAAATCTATACATATAAGTAAAGTTGGAATGTCTGTTTGTAATATTGAAATAACCGTTTTTTACTACTTGCATATGAATATAAATACGGTACATATACCATAATAACATTTTTTACCATTTTTGTCTGTCTGTTTGTTCCGGGTAATCTCTGAATTGGATGGACCGAATTTGAAGGGACTTTTATTAGCAGGTAGCTGATGTAATAAGGAGTAACTTAGGCTACTTTTATTTTAGAAAAACAAAGTTATATTCTATATATAAGTTATAGTTAATAAATAAAAGCATATAATAAGGTCAACAGTACCAGTAAGTAACAATTCTCATCCCCTTCAAAGTTTACAAGTCAATGCACTCGACTTTACTCGATCTCTGGCAATCATTCCAAGCCGCAACTCGTTCAATGGTAGCGAAAAGTGATTCCCCGCCCGGAAGCATCCCGCTCGCAGCGACCGAATTAAATTCCACAAATTACAAACTCGTAAGTAATAAATTAAGGGTTTCATTTTGTAATAACATTGTTCTTGGAAAGTTAATCTCTTATTAACGTTTTGTACAAGCACATTTCGATGTAATTCTGACATTGCTGTACAAAATGTCGCGGTCGTTTGAATTTTGTATCGTTTCTGATGTTTGCACGGACCGTGAATTTTAATTACATCATTACCAATTGTTATGCCGTTGAGTTTTTTGTTACTGTGTTTTGTCTCATGTTTTGTATTATTGGGTTGTTTGGGCTATTGTTTGGGTTATTATCAGGTGTCTGTAGCACCTATAGCACTGCGACCTACATAGATCTATTGTGCTCGCCCTTTTTCAGAGTTAGCTACCTAGACCCGTCAGGGACAAGAATTGAATGATATTCTTAGGAGCGATGGTTTTCATCTCCTCGGGAAAGAGTGTAAACTTTCCAAAGTAGATATTTCGTTGATGCATAAGTGGGCTACAACTACATAGAATGTGTGAGTGGTGTTTCCTCTTCAATTTGGCAGAATCTGCAGATTTTTGTCGTACATAGGCCAAGTTTTGCCATTTACTTGTTTAATTTGCAGTGTCCTGTGAGGGCCCTGTCATCATGCATATGTTGTTTTCACTCAATAGCAGTAGTCTATTAGAGTATTCGTTCGAGTAGTCCGATATTAAGGCTTTTAAATATATCAATCCTGGCATTTCTTGCCAGTGCTTCAGTGCTTCTCGTTTGGTTATTAATTTGTACTTAATAAAGTTGTATTTTGTATATATTTTCAAATTCAAAATATCTTTATCCATGTAGGTCTATTACAGACTCTTATGATATGTCAAATCTACTGTCAGTTCGGAATGATTTCGAGATGAGAGGTACTGAAAAGAAACTCAGCTCGTATTCTTTTCAAATAATTGTTGTACACGTTTAAAATAATACAGATTCATTTAAATTCAAATTTGGGAGAATAGAGTGACCACCAGCATGTGCTATTGCAAAAATAAAAAATCTAATCAGTGTTCGTAACCTGAACAAACCAGTCCCCACAAGCAGCACCCGTTCACGAGTATTTTCTTTTATTCTTTTACATATTATTAAACTGTGACGAGGCGAAAATTATCAGTTTGTTTGTTTATTTGATTATGTGTTTCATTTAATAGCGAGAAAATACGATAAAATTTTCTAAATAATGAATGTTGCAAGTCAGTCAGCTGTCAGTTTTTGAAGTGTTTTATAAAGCATAATGTCAATGTTCTACATGTCATCGTAATACACAAGTACTAAACACATTCCCGTATTTTAATTTGAAAAGTAACAATAAAAAGTGTATTCTGAAAATAACATATGGTCCAAATCGTAGCCGGATTGTGAAATAGCGGATAATAAATGATCAAACGAACTTACCTGTGATGTTCGATCATTATTATATGAAGTGCTTCGTTCGAAGATATATATATTTACCATGTAGTTTCTTCAAATCACTAGGCAACATAACGCAATTTTAGAGCTAGATTCTAAAGCCTAAAAAAAAAAAGAAAATTAAACGTTTCACTGTCAACACTTGTCATACTCTATAGACAATAGATTGATACTTGTCATTCCTTTAGAGACTATATCACAAACTCAAAGGGTGGGATTAAGTAAACCAGGTGTATTACTACTATATATGTTCTCTGGGTGGGTATATATCTTCGAACGAAGCACTTCATATAATAATGATCGAACATCACAGGTAAGTTCGTTTGATCATTTATTATATTCCAGTGCTTCGTTCTCGATATATATATTTACCATGTAGATATTTAGAGTCTCAGTGAGTTTGTGACAAGCTTAATTTTTTCCTTAATATTACAACTGGATAGTATAAGCTGTAATAAAACATATTTCTATTTTTGGTATAAATCAGTCTTTTACTACAAAAATTTAAATTATGGATAATTCTCATTTTCAACATTAACATTATCAAGTCTTTAAACATAATTATTAATCATATTAATCAGTCATATAAGAAATTCTTCATTACACAGTTCTTAATTATAACAAGTTACAATTATTATCACATTATTATCCCTTAATACACACTTATTTTTATATTAAAAATTGTATAAGTACTATAGTTAGCACTCACATTGCGGATGAAACAGTATTTGCAAAAATATTAGTATTTTGCATAATGGGTCTATTATAAAATTTTGCAAATGTCTGCGAAGACTCTGTCCAACCCGCGGTATTTCTAATAGCCTCTATAGACACACCCTTCATCTTGGCCATGGATGTTGAAGCATGACGAGTAGAGTGGCCCGTAAAAATATCTGTATTAATGCCAGAATTTGTCAACGCATTTTTTATCCAACGACTTAATGTGGATGGTGTAGCCGCTCTATGTGGTTTTTTAGTGGTTATAAATAGTTCTTCAACATCACCTCTTATATCTTTGGTGCAATTAATGTAAAACTGTAAAGTAAGTGATGGGCAAATCTCAGGTTCGGTATAGAATGGTAAGACCAATACCGGTTGTGAACGATCTGGCGCAGATGTTTTAGTTATATCTGTGATATTTATATGTAAACCTGACTCTACATAAGATATATTTTTAATCTTTATTAAAGAAAGTGTTTGTACACGTTGTGCTCTACATAAGGCTAGTAATGTAACCAACTTTTTCGTCAAAATTTCCAACGGTAAAGAAATGCAAGGATGCCATTTTCTTAGTGTATTTAATACAATAGATGGGTCCCAAGTAAAAGAGTATTTCGGTTTTGGAGGATTTGTTTTGTAAAAACCTTTCAACAACCTTTTAATACGCTCATCCCTCCTTATACGCGAACCAATTATTAGAGAGAGAGAGCAGATTTATGAGAATTAAGGGTTCCATAAGAAGAGCCTTTCTCAAACTGAATTGTTAAAAACTGTATTATTTTTGGTACTGAGGCACACAAAGGGTTAATTTGGTTTTCTTGACAGAAAGCCCACCATATTTTGTAGGTTACATCATATTGTTTTAGTGTGTGTTTTGATAGTGAAGCTATCATAGTATCTAAAGCGATAGTGGGGATAGCTTGTCTTATCATAGATTGCCTGATAAGATTCCGCCCACCAGGATAAGTTGCTGGTGAAGAGGATGGCAGCTCCTGTAAGGCGACAATAACAGATCTTTATCTGGCCCAAAATATAATAAATCAGAAACCAACATTTCCTGCATAACGGGGAACCATGGTTGGGATGGCCAGTAGGGCACGACTATGATTCCTGAGGCTTTTTCATATCTTATTTTCATTAGACATTTTAAAATTAGACTAAATGGTGGAAAGGCATAAAAATAATACTTTGACCAATTTACAGTAAATGCATCTACATTTAATGCATCTGGATCTGGCTTCCAGGATAAATATAAGGGACATTTAGTGTTGACCCTAGACGCAAAAAGGTCCACCTGTGGTGTACCAAATTTATTTATTATTTCTTTAAAAACGCGTGAATTTAATTCCCACTCGATATCTGTATTTGTTTTTCGAGATTCTATATCTGCTTCTACATTATCTGAAGATTTTATATAAGAGGAGAAGAGCCATATTTTCCTTTCTTCATACCATTTCCAAATATTTCTAACCAAGTCATTAAGGTGTGGGTAATGAATACCACCCATACGATTAATGTAAGAAATAGCCGTTTTATTATCTACTCTTAACAGAACCTGAATTTCTTGTTTGTTTTTAACAAAAGTTTTCAATGCCAGAAAAATAGCTAGCAGTTCTAGATAATTTATGTGAAATTTATATTCATTTTCCTTCATTTCCATTAATTTTACTGTTATTACAGACCGCGCCCCAGCCCGTTCTAGATGCATCAGTATAAATTTCAATATCATAATTACGGACTAATATTGATTTTGATACTAGCAATATATTTTTTGCCCACCATTCAAGATCTAACCTCGTATCTCGGTGTAAATCCATAATACAATCATAATTATTAAAATTTTTTAGTAAAGCTAGGTATTTATGACGTTCTAAATATTTGGTGTATAACCAGCCATACTGTACAGCTGGGCAGGCTGACACTAACAACCGTATAAGTTGGGCAAATTCCCGTATTGTACATTTACACATGTTAAGGAATTTATTTGTCACCTTTTGAAGTTGATATGTTTTTTCTAAAGGTAATTGCATTGTCATACTACTTGTATCATAAATAAAACCCAAAAAATTGCAAGATTTGGAAGGTACTAAAAAACTTTTTTCATAGTTTATAACAAATCCTAAGCATTCCAGAGTAAAAATAGTCTGTTTAACATTTTCTAACCATGACTGGTAAGTAGTGCCTAGGCACAGTAAATCGTCCAGATAAATTATATTCTTATATCCCTTTTTCCTTAAGTATGTGACTACTACTCTCATGACTTTTGTAAAAATGTAGGGAGCGGAGGAGAGGCCATATGGTAGTGAATTAAATTCATATAATCTATCATATTTAAAGCGAAGGAATTTTCGATTATCTGGGTTTATGGATATAAGCAAATATGATTCTTTAAGGTCAATTTTTGCTAAAAAAATTATTTTTATTTATCAAGGATGCCGCAGTCCTATGATCTTCCATTTTAAAGTGTGCTGTAGCTACAAACTTATTTAACTGTTTTAAATTTAAAATAAATCTTTTACTGCCATTTGGTTTAGGAATTAGAAAAATAGAGGAAATGAATTGACCTGGATGGGGCTCACAAACAGAAATGGCCCCTAATTTAGGTAATTTAGTAATAGCAATTTTCATATCCTGCTTCTCTATATCAGAATTATACTGAAATGAACTTGGAATAATGTTTTGAAATGGTAACGTAAGTAACTTGGTGAAGGGTATAGAATAACCTCTCATGTATTGGATGATTGTAGTATCATCAGTGATTTTTTCCCAACATTGGATAAAATGTGACAATCTGCCACCATGACATACCATTACTTCCGAGCAGGAGGTTTCATTTCTTGTTTGGATTTCCTTGTTGTATAATGCTGCTGTTTGTATGGAAGGTTTCGTTGCATCAGGCGTTTTGGCCCACCTCGATTGAAGGGTTTTGGTGCTGCATATTGAGGCAGGCCCCGGAAATTTCCCGAAGTGCTAGGATTTAATGTTCTTCTGTTTGAGGGCTTGAAATTGTCAGATTTTTTAATTGTTTGTCCAGTTTTTTGTGCGGTTTTCAAGGCGTTTATTTTTTCTGATAAATTCTCTCCATAGAGATATTCATCTCTATCTATATCTTTTAGAATTTCTAAAAACTTTTTGTCCAAGGAAGTTGAGATTATTTTCTTCTTACTAAATGTCAGGTGACAATGTAAGTCTGTTAATATTTTTGAGGCATCACTTAATATTTTTATTACATTTAGACTATCACCTGTGTCGGTAATTGTCAAGGATAGTGCCTTGTTCAAAGCTGATATCCCCTGACCTAACTGTTGTTGATCAGCCTCTATTTTCTTATCTCGTCTTTTTCCAGTATCAGAAATTGTGGCCATGATTTCTGGATTGAGCTTAGGAGCTTGCAAAGTTTTGCAATTATCAGGTATTAAATACTGCTTCAGTAATGACTCTTTTACTTCTTTATCTAACCCATTTTTCGCTATTTTATTCCATCGTTTTGCTAACTAATTATTGATATATTCACCGAATAGAGGCTTTTCCTCCATTGCATCACCAAGAGCTTGCAATATATCACTATTTAAAGTTGGTTCACCTGTGCACTGTTCAGTGGACCCCCCGGTTGGTTTATCTGAGTATCTCTGTGAAGTTGTTGTTGTATAACGTTTGGGTCCATATTTTCTATATCTGAGGGCAGATTAGTCCCTTGTGAACATATAGATACAGCATCTATTAAAGATTCTGTATAATTGTTTTCCTCAGATTGATCTGAAAGGCGTGAATACATTTAGAAAAGCCCTTTTTTAAATTTACCAGTTTTAATAAAACTTGTATATTATGTTTTTAGTAAACATTGCCTTCGCAACATCTCACGGATGCTTCCCAGGCTTAATTTGACTTGCATGTTCAAGTTTTTATTGTGATACCCTTCGTAACATCTCTCGGATGCTCCCTAGGGTTTATACAGCATGTATGTTCCAGTTTTAGAACAGACACCTTTCATAGTAACTATACTAAGTATAATCGCCTTGCTTAACGCAACTTCTATATTCAAGTTTTAGTGCAAATAGCCTTTGTAATGTCTCACGGACATTCCCTAGGCATGACACAACTTGCATGTTTTTAGTACTGACGACCTTTGTAATATCTCAACGATATTTTCTAGGGATGACGCAACTTGCATGTTCAAGTTTTTGTACCCGTAACCTTTGTAATGTATATTGGGATATTGCATATCTGTAATTATTTACTATATAAAACTTACCTGTCTGTTTATATTGGATAGATTCTTCTGAATCCGAGACGCAATATGATGATTTGCGTCGTCGAGCTTTATTACGTTTCTCTTCAAGACGTCGTATTTTATTTTTGTATTTCTGTATTTTGTCTTCATTTTTCCGTTTCGGCATGCTAAAAACACTCAATGTTATATGTTTTCAATTAAAAAATACTGAGAATTAAAGAACAATTAAAAATTATGACGCAATAGTTGCCACGCAAAGTAAAGAATGACAAGTATCAATCTATTGTCTATAGAGTATGACAAGTGTTGACAGTGAAACGTTTAATTTTCTTTTTTTTTTTAGGCTTTAGAATCTAGCTCTAAAATTGCGTTATGTTGCCTAGTGATTTGAAGAAACTACATGGTAAATATATATATCGAGAACGAAGCACTGGAATATAATAAAATATCATTATCGAAGATAAACAATTAATGAGCATAGTTGAAGCGAATTACACTGTGACTTGGAGGTTATAAAAACGTGGAATGTGGATGAAATAAAATACATGTTTCTATGGTGTTAAGCAATAACTTGGTAAAATATTATTCCCAACACTCAGTCAGGTAGAATTTAAACATATTTCAGATGTTGTTATAAGGTTAGTGGTTTATATTTCTTGTTATAGACTCATTAATAAGTGCATACCGGTAAATTGTCAAAGTTAATAATATTATCGTTTGTATCAATTGTATACAATTTTGGTTAGTCATAATAGTTAAAATATATTCTAAGTAATATAGTTAGCATACTTGAGTGCTATATTTTTATCTATAGATATGCTCAATGCGATAATTTGTTGGCTTATCATTGTAAAACACGATTAATCGGTTCTTGATATAAGCATTTAAGCAACATATGAATTATACATGATAATTTCTGGCATAAAAGTTAGTGTTGAATATTATTTACTGTATAGATTTCATCATTTATTGATAAAATTATACTGATATTGTATTACCAATTGTTTTGTATGATCCTAACTATTTCATTGCATTGTTTTGTTTAATTGTATATGGTTTTTATTTGTTTATATTTGTAAGTTAATATGTACCAACTGGAACAGAGAATAAACAAATATATAGGATAGAAAATACAGTTAAAAACAAAATATTAGTAATTGTCAATTACATTTGAAATTTTAAGTATTTTTTATAAATTTATTGTAAAGTGGTTTTGCTTTTAAAAGTAGTTTTGCTTATTAGGTTAGGGCATTTACCTGTCAAGGAATATTGAATTTATATAGTAATTTATAGAATTAAACTCACAGAATAAATAAATATAAATATTGTTTATGTGCAGTAGATATTGTAGAAGTGTAGTAGGTACATATAGTTATAAGTTGTGATTTTGTACACTGTTTATTATTGTAACGGTTCTGATTGATATAACGCTTGACTCCCAGTAGAATGTCAGAGGAAAGGGAATTAGTAAAGAAACGCGGAAGCTATAAAGGGCGTCTAACTGCATTTGTGAATTACCTCGATGCTATTGATGAAAATATATTAACAAGTTGTGATATTACAGAACTGCAGTTACGCATTGGTAAAATTGAAGCATTGTACGACCAATATGATGAGGTACAGTTACGTTTGGAATGTATCGTAGATGATGTCAAGGCACAATTTGCTGAGCGGTCAGATTTTGAGTCATTATATTATAAATCTGTTTCTAGGTCACAAAATTTATTAAGTAAATTCAATAAAGATAATCATTCTGTCAATAGTGATAAAAGTACTCGTGCTAGTAATTTTAAACCTGTAAAACTACCCACAATTCAGCTACCCCGGTTCAATGGCTCTTATAGCCATTGGTTAGAGTTCCGCGACACCTTCATGAGTCTCATTCACACTAACGATGAAATTGATGAAATTAATAAGTTTCACTACTTACGTGCATCCTTGGAGGAATCTGCTGCTGTGGTCATTCAGTCAATAGAGTTTTCAGCCAGTAATTATCCTGTGGTGTGGAAATTACTGTGCGATCGTTTCGACAATAAACGACTGTTAATTCAAAATCATGTGTCAGCGTTATTCAACATAGAAACAATTTCGAAGGAATCATCTACTGCACTCAAAGGTTTGATTGATCAATTAAATAAAAATTTACGTGCCTTAGAAACTCTGGGCGAACCAATCAAACAATGGGACACACTGTTAGTGTACATTGTGACCCGAAAACTCGATCAAAAAACATTTCGCGAATGGGAAGAGTATAAAGGCCGCATAGACAAAGATTATACGATTACATTTGACGTATTTGTTCAATTCTTACGTAACCGCGCAGATCTACTCGAAACATTGGAAGTGTCGCGTATTAATATATCCCATGCTAGTGCAAAGCCTGTATCCAAAATAAAGGCTATGATGACGCAGTGTACTAGTTCTAGCACACCATCGAATTCAAAAAATTGTCCACAGTGTAAAGGGGATCATAACTTAAATTCCTGCCCAAAATTCTTAGCATTAAGTGTTGATGCTCGTATTAAAATATTGCCAAGTTTCAAAATATGTTTTAATTGTTTTCGATCAGGTCATTTTGCTAATTATTGTAAAAAACCAGGGTGCAAAATATGTAAACGTAGACATAATGTACTGATCCACATGTCGGAACCAAAGGGTCTTATCACTAATCCCAATGGAGATAACTCATCTCCATCGTCCGCATCCGTGCCAGTTAGTAACCTTAATAGTGAACTAAATAACCTTACTTTATCTGCAAAGGTTTCAGCTTCTTACGGTATTCCTCAAAATGTTTCTGTAGTTTTATCAACCGCTTTAGTCAAGGTCTACGATAAACATAATCGTGCATTTGTTGTGCGCGCAATTCTTGACAGCGGAAGCACAGCATCATTTGTTTCTGAAAGACTATGCAAACGGCTAAATTTAGAAACAAATGAAGTGGATGGATCAGTATGTGGCATAAATAACGTGACTTCACACGTAGGTAAGATGTGTCAAATTCAAATGACGTCATTAAACAATACTTATGCTACAAAGCTTTATTGTTTCATTTTGCCGTTAATATCTAGTGATGTACCATGTCAAAAGTTAGATATATCTGATCTCAATATTCCTCATACCCTCAGTTTAGCTGATCCAACGTTCCATGAACCTTCTAAGGTAGATATTTTGATTGGTGCAGATATTTTCTGGGATTTGTTGGGATCACAAATAATAAAATTGGGTCTTGGAATGCCAGTCCTATGTGAAACTAGATTAGGTTGGATTATTTCTGGTCCTGTCACTTATAATCATGTCAAATTTCAGCGGACTAATATAAAATGCAACTTTACTCATATCGTTTCACCTCATAAAGAGAGTTTGGATAAATTACGTACAGATTTAATGCGCTTTTGGCAACTGGAAGAAACAGCTTTACAGTCTACCAACTATTTGCCAGAAGAAAAATTATGTGAGGAACATTTTGTCAAGAATGTGACACGATTAAGCAATGGACGTTTCTGTGTCCGTATACCACTGAAACACAATCCTTCCGTTCTGGGAGAATCATTTCAGAGAGCTACACACTGTCTTTATGCTGTGGAGCGTAAACTAAGAATTAAGCCTGATTTTGGCAAATTATATCATGAATTTATGAACGAATACAAGATGTTACATCATATGACTGAAGTTAAGGGAGTCGATAATACTAAAAGTTATTTCATACCACATCACGGTATATTACGTGAAGGTAGTACGACTACAAAACTTCGTGTGGTTTTTAATGCGAGTTCCCCCACTTCATCAGGAGTGTCTCTAAATTGTATTCAGATGGTAGGTCCCACAGTCCAGGATGACCTATTGTCTATACTTCTACGATTTAGACTGCATAAATATGTTTTATCTGCAGATGTGGAGAAGATGTATAGACAAATAATGGTTCATCCATCTGATAGATGTTTCCAGCAAATACTCTGGCGATCGAGTCCAACCGAACCCATAAAAACTTATCAATTGAATACAGTCACATACGGTACAGCAAGTGCACCATTTCTTGCAACGCGATGTCTTAAAGAAATAGCTTCGGAGTGCAAGAACAAGAAAATCTCAGAGATTATTGAACACGATTTTTATGTCGATGACTTGTTGACCGGAGCGGACACTTTAAATGAGATTAAGTCTATACGTACCGAGGTTACCGAAGCTCTTGCATCGGCATGTATGCCTTTGAGAAAGTGGAAATCAAATGAACCCGGTTTAGTATCGGATGAGTTGCAAACATCTTTAGACTTAAATATAGGATCTCATGAATCTAATAAGTTATTAGGTGTTGATTGGTTTGCCGCTACCGATGAATTAGGTTTTGTAATTAGCTCTGTACCTCTAATTGGTCGCACTAAACGTGATTTGCTTTCGGCAATAGCACGCATTTTCGACCCTCTAGGTATTCTATCCCCTTGTATAGTGACAATGAAAATGTTGCTACAGAAATTGTGGCTAGATAATGTAACATGGGATGAACCATTAACCACGGAGTTAAATACCACTTGGACTGCAATTGCTGAGGCTTTGCCTCTATTAAATAATTTTCGCATTCCACGTCTTGTAGTTTGTGATTCGTATAAATCGCTAGAGTTACATGTATTCACTGATGCATCTGAGCGTGCATATGGTGCGTGCGTTTATGTGCGTAGCATCAATGATAACGGAGAGTGCACGGTAGGTTTATTGACGGCTAAAAGTCGTGTAGCGCCGATTAAGCCTACAACAATCCCACGACTGGAATTGTGTGGTGCCTTGGTCGGTGCACGGTTATATGAGAAGGTTTCAAAGTCCCTTCGGGTACATGTGAATCATGTTTATTGTTGGACTGATTCCACTATAGTGTTGGGATGGTTACAAATGCTACCTTCTAAGCTTCAGCCATTTGTACGCAACCGCGTTGCTGAAATTTTAGATAAGGCTGGTAATTGTATATGGAGACACGTCCCAACAGACAAAAATCCAGCAGACCTTATATCCCGTGGAGTGGATATAGGGAGTCTGCAACATAAAAGCTTGTGGTGGAATGGTCCAGACTTTTTAGTGGAGACTCAATCTAGCTGGCCCTCTAATATCAAAGGTTTGCAATTAGAAACGTTGCCAGAAATGCGACCTCATATTGCATTTAATGCCATTGTTGAGACTGACCGAAATTATGAATTTATAAATTTCAGCCGGTTTTCCAATTATCTTCGACTTGTGCGCTGTGTAGCATACATATTACGATTTATTCGGATTTGTAGAAATCGAAGTCTTAATATATCTACAATATTGCTGTCTCAACACGAATTTAGTAATGCACTAAATATAATTATTTTAATAAGTCAAAGAGAATCCTTCCCTGAATATAACTTACTTATTAATAAACGTTGTTTACCAAAAAAGAGCACACTTTTGAAATTTAATATTTTTTTTGATGATAATAATATTATGCGTGTCGGAGGACGTCTAAATAATTCATCCTTTTGTTATAATAAAAAACACCCAATTCTTTTACAGTCCACACATATTTTCACAAAATTATTATTTCATTTTGAACATAAAAGGTTGTTGCACGCAGGTCCACAACTATTGTTAGCTACAATCAGAGAATCGTACTGGCCCATTGGTGGCCGTAATTTAGCTAAAATTTGCTATCACAAATGTGTACGTTGCAATCGGATGAAAGGAAAGATTGCAACACCACTGATGGGGAATTTACCTCAACAGCGCCTTCTTCCAGGTTATCCGTTTGAATGTGTCGGCGTTGACTATGCCGGGCCAATAATGAGCGCTAGTCGTCAGGGTCGTGGTTGTAGACTTATGAAGGTGTATATAGCAATATTCGTTTGTTTTACCACTAAGGCTATCCACTTGGAGCTCGTAGGAGATCTCACTAGTAATAAGTATTTAATGGCCTTATACAGATTTATATCGCGACGTGGAAAGCCTGTTCATATATACTCTGATAATGGTACCTCATTTGTTGGTGCGTATAACGAGATATCGAAATTTTTAAAGGCAAATTGTGATGCCTTGTCTGATACTGTAGTTAGTCAGGGAATAAATTTTCATTTTATTCCCGCGTATACACCTCACTTTGGCGGACTCTGGGAGGCGGGCGTCAAATCGACCAAGTACCACCTTCAGCGAGTGTTGGGAAATTGTAACTTGACGTTTGAAGAACTTAACACCACTTTAACTCAAATTGAAGCAATATTGAATTCCCGTCCACTGACACCATTGTCAACTGATCCTGCTGACTATACACCGCTGACTCCTGGGCATTTTATTATTGGTCGACCTCTCATCTCATTACCACAACCAGACTTGCGCCAATCGACAACAAGCAACTTAAGTCGTTTTGCACGCATAGAGCAGCTTCGTCAACACTTTTGGAGCAGATGGAGTAAAGAATTTGTTGCCGAATTGCAGCAGCGTACCAAGTGGCAGTCAGGCAAATCGGAACTATACTTCAAATCTACTGAGATGAGAGGTACTGAAAGCTTGATACATTAGTGGTCATTAAAGAAGATCACCTTCCGCCCCTTAAATGGAAGCTGGGAAGAATTGTAGCCATTCATCCTGGTTCTGATGGAATAGTTCGAGTTGCAGACAATCGTACATCTACTGGAGTAATTAGGAGATCATTTTCAAAAATATGTCCACTGCCTATCTCCTCGACTTCTGCTTGAAACATTGTTATGTTCCAATGTCCGGGGGCATGTTGCAAGTCAGTCAGCTGTCAGTTTTTGAAGTGTTTTATAAAGCATAATGTCAATGTTCTACATGTCATCGTAATACACAAGTACTAAACACATTCCCGTATTTTAATTTGAAAAGTAACAATAAAAAGTGTATTCTGAAAATAACAATGAATATGATGTTAAATATAAATATAGATCAAAATATGAATATAAAAAATTACTTAATGTTAGGGTTCACATCAATATTGTAGGAAAGTCCGATATTTTAAAAGGTATTTATTAGAAGGTAATTTGTGATTAGTACAAATATTGTAAATAGCGCCATCTAGTATTTATAGACCGAACTAAGTTTTTGTCTCTCTACTACACGGACTTCGGTCTATAAATACGGAGGTCGTTAGTTGAATAATCCTCTTTCGTTGGATGAGCCGCGGCATTCAGTCGACGAGCGCAGGGCGTGCCGGTTGTGTTTTGGATACTAAAGTGAATTTTATTAGAATCTATTTTGCCGGACTTAGTTGAGCCTGTTAATGTATTTTAAAAGGGTCTTTTAAACCTACACCCGTGTCACAAGTGACGAGTACTACTTGGGGTTTCCCTTGCGGTAACCGGCTTCAAAGCCTAAGTCGTCATTATTAATTAGTGCTTCTAACATTAATAAAGTTGTTTTTGTCCAACTTTTCTTCTATCTACACAGATTATAAAACCGT
Organism: Achroia grisella; assembly: GCF_030625045.1. Taxonomy (NCBI): domain Eukaryota; kingdom Metazoa; phylum Arthropoda; class Insecta; order Lepidoptera; family Pyralidae; genus Achroia; species Achroia grisella. The sequence goes on along the minus strand of NW_026712653.1, from coordinate 550,255 downwards.
GACGAGGCGAAAGTTGTCTGTTTGTTTGTTTATCTGATTGTAAGTTAAGATTTCATTTAACAACGGCTCGAGGAGCTACGATGAAATTTTCATGGAATATGTTGCTAAATATAAATATAGATAGAAATGCAAATGCGGTAAATAAAAAAATAAAGCCAGTAATATTAACGTTTGATGTTATAACGTATTTCCAATTTCGTTATAGAGCAGAGAAAATTTTCAATCTGTTTCAACGTCACGAAGTCAAACGCAGGCAACGTCTATCTAGTTATGAACTAACGGCTTTTGATCTTGCGTTATCATAGGAAATATACATTATATATTGAGGGAGAAATAGCGAGTCAGAATTACGTATTTAATTAGGATTTATTTTATACTAGTGTTAGACTTCACATCATTATTGTAGAAAAAATAATTTTAAAAAGATATTAAAAGAAGGTAGTTTGTGTTTAGTACTAATGAAGTATCCAATGTAAGATTATTACAAATATTGTAAATAGCGTCATCTAGTATTTATAGACCGACCTACTACACTGATTTCGGTTTATAAATACGGAGGTCGGTAGTTGAATAATCCTCTTTCATTGGGTGAGCCGCGGCATTCAGTTGACGAGCGCAGAGCGTGCCGGTTGTGTTTTGAATACTAAAGTGAATTACATTAGGAATGGGTTTCCCGCTCTTAGTTGGGCCTGGGGGGGAAGCTGCAAGTAGTGAAGGTGAGTGCTAATGCATTCTAAAAGGGCTTTTTAAACCTACACCCGTGTCACAAGTGACGAGTACTACTTGGGGTTTCCCTTGCGGTAGCCGGCTTCAAAGCCTAAGTCGTCATTATAATTAGTGCTTCTTACACTAGCTACTCGCACCGGCTTCGCACGGGTGTACATGTATTATATATATAAATCTTCCTCTTGAATCATTTTATCTATTAAAAAAAGCGTTTCAAAATCCGTTGCGTAGTTTTAAAGATTTAAGCATACATAGGGACGGACAGCGAAAGCGACTTTGTTTTATACTATGTAATGAAATCACAACTACATATATTCTCTTCATAAGAAAATCTTTATTTCTAGCTACCAAGTACCTTCTTTATGTCAATTGCAGAACGGAGTATCAATAGAAAAATGTGGAAGAAGCCGGGAAAATCTCTTTTTTTCAAGAGGTTCTCTCTTATATTATTCTTCTCTAATATTATAGAAGGTTCGCTGCTGTTTTAAAGATTTTACATTCTTCTTCATTTCCGATGGACTAGTCTACAACTTTTAATGAAAACATTTTTTCACATTTCTTACCGTTATCGAATTATTAAAAAAAAACCGTTTATTAACACTTTTTTTTATTTTATCCCTTTCTCGTGAACATATATTTATAAATATTATTATATAAAGTTCAAAATCTACCCTGTATCATCGTAAGCACAGATTATTATATTAGAGTCCGTTATATTCTGTTCCCGACAACAATTTTTCTCCTCCCTTACCTAGTACTGAACGAACCGTACAGCGATGTTGAGCGCGCGCGCTTGTGTTGTGAATTAAAATTATATAGAACTGTGTTAAACCTATAAACTGAAAATCTCCTCGAAATATTATTTAGACCCTGAAACCCAAGAAATCCGTTCAGAACCATACAGTCGAGACAGACGCTTCCATATATTTTTACCATATATATACATGTTAATACTTTAACTAACATTTTGGTAGCAGAGTATTTTCCCTAACAAGTATAAATATTATTATATCACTTTTAATGATTTTTTTTTTTATGATTATTTTTGCCATCCGCCAACAATATTTCTCGGCACCGACCGAAGGAAAATATTATTTTCTACCAGTCAACCATTTGACTGGTGAAAATACCGCACGATGTTAAGTCCGCCAAATGTACTGTTGCTTTTGTACTGTGTGCATTAAAGTTATATAAATAAATAAAATAAATGAAAATCTCCTCGAATTGAATATTATTATTATAGCTCCAAAACTGACCACAACATGTTCAACTGTTTACTGTACTACTAGTCGAAATGTCGAGAGGTAAATACCTTTACTTACCATACAATTATACATGTTAATACCCGTTTAACTACACTAATAATGAGTACTAAACGCGAAAGGTTTATAAATAAACATAATGCAATAACTCTGTTACTTTACCGCAGAAAATGCAGTTACTTTGTTTGACATTTAAAGCCATTGCACGCCATCCGACCATTATAATAAAAATAACAAATCGGCACCGACCGAAGGAAAATGGAATGTTGCTTGTCTGCGAACATACTAGTTTAGTGATTATAAACTTGTAAGAAACATCCTAAGTTATTTAGTATATTTTTCCCGCGAATCCGTCACGTATATATTTAGCTTTATTTGTCAAAATATATAATTTTATTTTTAAAATTATATACTTTTCTCTTGATATTATTACATTTATATAATTGCAAAAAAAGTCCTGTCAAAATTGGTCCAGCCATTTCAGAGATGACCCGGAACAAACAGACAGACAGATAAAAATTGTAAAATATGTTATTTTGGTGTATGTATGTGTATTGAGTGTTTTTTAATATTGAAATTATTCTTTTTTCTTATTGAATTTAATAATATTCAATATTGAAAATAATGGTTATTTATAATATTACAAACAGATAGTCCAATTTTATTTATATGTATAGATTGAACAGTTTAATCGCAGCCAGTGGCTTGCTCCTTTCAACAGTTGAAGATAAATGTTTGTAGATTAATAATAAGAGTAATTGTTGTAAATTGGAAATACGTTATAGAAGATCAACTCAAGATCCAGAAAGTAGGAGGATAAGGTAATGGCAGTTGTAAGTTGTAATACTGGCTACATTAGTTTATATTGAACTAGCAAGCCTTTCCGAATGAGCGGTAGATTAAAAAAAAAATATGGAAATTGTGTAAGGTTTTACAACAAACTCCCAGAGTCTGTACTCAATTTGCCTGAAAAAAAAATTCAAATGTGTTATAAAATATTTTCTTTGTAAAAAAGCTTATTAGGAAATTGAAGAATTTATAAATGATAATAATGTTTTTGTAGAAAATATCTAACTTAAAATTCATAGCGCTGACAATGTTATCTGATTGAACAGAGATTAAGTCCTTGTTGTTAATTAAATATAAGTAAATCATTATTTATTTAAAAGCCTTGCATATTCTTCTTGTGATGAATCTGCATTCTTATATTCAAAAGTTATATTAAATAATAAAATTTATTTCTATTTCTATTTCTATATAAGTAAATCAATATTTATTTAAAAGAGCAACACATTAGTTTCTTGCATATTCTTCTTGTGATGAATCTGTATTCCGAATGAGCGGTAGAATAAAAAAACTTGACTATTCAAAAGTTCTTATATTAAGTTTATTTGAATAAAATTTATTTCTATTTCTATATAAGTAAATCAATATTTATTTAAAAGAGTAGTTTCTTGCTTATTCTTCTTGTGATGAATCTGCATTCCGAATGAGCGGTAGAATAAAAAAACTTGACTATTCAAAAGTTCTTATATTAAGTTTATTTGAATAAAATTTATTTCTATTTCTATTTATATATAAGTAAATCAATATTTATTTAAAAGAGCAACACACTAGTTTCTTGCTTATTCTTCTTGTGATGAATCTGCATTCCGAATGAGCGGTAGAATAAAAAAACTTAACTATTCAAAAGTTCTTATATTAAGTTTATTTATATATAAGTAAATCAATATTTATTTAAAAGAGCAACACACTAGTTTCTTGCATATTCTATAAATCTCTAAAAAGAATAAAAAAACATTGTTATGACTATTCAAAAAAAAACATTGTTATGACTATTAAGCAGTGTTTAAATCAAGTTTATTTCAAAAAATGATTTTCTATTCTATTTTTAATATGGCAAATATAAGCTTGTACGGTTGTTTGTATAAATTAAAACACCGGAAAAATCAGTTCCGAAGAGAGGAATTTAAAACGTACGCATTAATTTTTGATGTCGTTAGTCTCGCGAGGTCGTGGCAGCTTGATGGAATATTAAAAAAATATGCATTCACAATCCGTTGGTAGAATGCTAAACATTCCTACTAAACTGCTAATTATAAAACAGAACCAATAATAAAGCGTACCTGCTCTAAGATTGTGGAATGAACTACCTGCTGAGGTTTTCTCATGAGACTATAGAATTGGGGTTTTCAAGAAAGGTATATTTATTTATTTAAACTTTAATGCACAAATCTATATATATATATATATATATATATATAAAGAAATTCTTTATAATAATATAATTAAGTATTTCAACAATTCAAATTTTGGCACGTTCCGATCTGTTGATTGCAAGGAGTGTCAAAAGGAGCTGTCAATAGAAATAACATAAAAATGGATCGTGCAAAAACAAGTGTGCGTGAATAAGGTTATATAAAATATATTATAAAAAGACAGTAATAGTTAAATAATAATTGTAATAAACTTTAAATGTCGTTTCTTTGTTTACAGGTGAGTTATATGTGTGATTCATTATTTCAGTGTTTTAAAATTAAATAAAACATTTCTTTGTTTACAGAGAAACAAATTTTAGTTTATTTTATAAAGAAACCCTGAAAATGTCATTATATATATATAACTCAAAGGTGACTGACATAGTGATCTATCAACGCACAGCCCAAACCAATGGACTGGGCTGAAAATTGGCATTCAGGTAGATGTTATGACGTAGGCATCCGCTAAGAAAGGATTTTGATTAATTCTATCCCCAAGGGGATAAAATATGGGATGAAAGTTTATATGAAACTTTGTCAATTTTAAACCGATCGTGCTGAGACTTTGCATGCATAAATCTACTATGACGTAGGCATGACCTAAGAAAAGATTTTGATAAATTTCACCCCTAAGGGCATAAATTAACGCGAGCGAAGCCACGGGCAAAAGCTAGTGCAATATATAAACATACATATGGAGATGACACCTGAGGGCATTCTCTACCAGTCAACCATAAGGCAAACCGAGAAGTTAGTAAGCGGCGCATCATAGTTTACAAACATTTACGTAGTAACTTAACAATAATACATATTATTAGACATATATAAATAAATATAATATATATATGTACACATATACGTACTTGGATTACACATGTAGATACAGGAAAATTAGCCATGTATGAGGCAGAAGATAAGTTAAATAGAGCAGTAATGAAAGAAATAAATAAGAAGAATCAGAAATTTTATTACGAATGCACACTGCGTAGAAAATGAACCCGTAATTTAGCTTTGAATTGATATTTATTTATATGAAATTTGTATATTAAGGTTTCTAAAGCGTCCGTAGGTCACGGTGATCACCGTAGGTCACGGTGATCGTTTACCATCAGATGGGCATACGCTTGTTTGCTGTTGCCATTAAAAATATCTAATGACGTTAAATATATTGGAATTACCCTTAAATAAATTCAAAACATCTGTTAAATCATATTTACTGAGCAAGGCCTATTACTCACTAAACGATTACTTGAATGACGAGCGTGCATGGCAATAGTTGCTCATGCACTGGATTTGTACCGGATTTTCGTTTAATGTTAGACATAGACACCTATATAAATACCATTGTAAATAAACTGGCTTATAAAAAAAAGCAATTCAATTGAGTTTCTTGCCAGTTCTTCTCAATTGGATCTATATACCGAACTGGATGGTAGGGAAAAAATATAATGTAAAAACTTGACGTTCATAAGCGGCTAAAATGTTCTACATGAATAAATGATTTTTGAATTTGAATTTGAAACAAAAAAAAAATTGAAGCATCTGTACAGCGCCATCTATTAATTTATTAAGTGATATAAATTGTAAATGTTGTTATATATATTTTAATAATAGAAAGTTACTACTTACAATATTAGCTATCTCCGACTGAAATCCCATTAAAATCGGTCCAGCCATTTCAGAGATTAGGCCGGATCAAACAGACAGTCAGACGGACAAAATATGTAAAAAATGTTATTTTGATGAAACAGACAGACAGGCTAAAAGTTTTAAATATATTTTTTGTTATAAGGTAGAGTATAGGTATATTGTCATATACATTTAGTGAGAAGCTGTTCATTTGAAATTGCAGACAGACACATCAATTTTTGTTATATGTATTAATAATGATATATTACTGAAAAGCTTAAAGAATGTAGACTTAGGTGGTATGGACATATTCTGCGTAAACCTGAAAACCACATTGTGAGAAAGTGCCTTTCCATGGCTACAACAAAAAGAGGACGAGGCAGGCCACCAACTACCTGGTTGACAAATGTCCATAGGTACATGAAGGAGTTGGGCCTATCAAATGACGATGCTTACCAGCGAAATGTATGGCGCCCCAGGATTAGAAAAGCCGACCCCGAGTAACGGGACGAGACGAGGATGAAGATGAAGAAGTATAAATAATGATATATCTTATATATAAAATTCTTGTCACAGTTTTCGTTCCCATACTCCTCCGAAACGGCTTGACCGATTCTCATGAAATTTTTGAGCGTATTGAGTAGGTCTGTGAATCGGCCAACATCTATTTTTCATCCCCCTAAATGTTAGGGGTAGTCCACCCCTAAATATTTTTTTTATATTAAGGCAAACAACGTTTGCCGGGACAGCTAGTATACTATAATACGGCTATCTGTACATGAAGTTATATACTACCAGCTGTTACCGTGACTTTATCCGCGTGGAATTTAACTTTATTTTTCTAAAATAAAAGTAGCCTAAGTTACTCCTTATCAGCTACCTGCCAAAAAAAGTCCCGTCAAAATCGATCCACCCATTTCAGAGATTAGCCGGAACAAACAGACATACAGACAGACAATAATTGTAAAAAATGTTATTTTGGTGTATGTACCTTATTTATATTCATATGCATGTAGTAAAAAACGGTTCTTTCAATATTACAAACAGACACTTCAATTTTATTTATATATATAGATAATAATACGGCTTCCAATCTGTACATACATTTAATTTGCTCGCTATAACACCACTTTCCATTAGAAAAGCACTAGGATTATTAGGCATCTTCAGCAGTAAAAAAGATTACGCAATTATGTAAAATGTATTAGCACCTTAATCGAAAATGAAAGCTCGGCTCAGTGCTTTCATTTGAAAGCTTAAACGGTGATTTATTAAGACCCATCATCGTAGCGCTTTGTTAATTTGAATTACGCGCGTTTCGTTTCGATTTTGTCGAAACAAAGGCAAGAATAATTCAATATCTGATATACATTATTATTCAAAATTGGAGAATATCAAAATATCAGAAGCTTATAAAAACGATTGTTTTATATAACACTAGCTACTCGCCCCGGCTTCGCACGGGTGTACATGTATTATACATATACCTTCCTCTTGAACCACTCTATCTATTAAAAAAATCGCTTCAAAATCCGTTGCGTAGTTTTAAAGATTTAAGCATACATATAGACTGACAGACAGCGACAGCGACTTTGTTTTATACTGTGTAACTAGCTACCCAACCTGGCATGGCACGGGTGTACATGTATTATATATATAATCCTTCCTCTTGAATCACTGTCTATTAAAAAAACCACACTGTTTGATAGTGTATATGGAAAAATAAGATTGAATTTTGTTATTCTCCATCCAATTTCTCCATAATTTATCGCCGTTTGAACCTTCCCTGGACTTCCACGAATATTTGAAGACTAAAATTAGCAAAATCGGTTCAGCCGTTCTCAGTTTTATCGGGACTAACGAACAGCAATTCATTTTTATATATATATACTAGCTATAAACGTCATCCGCATGGAATTTAACTCTATTTTTCTAAAATAAAAGTGGCCTAATTTACTCCTTATTATATCAGCTACTTACCAATAAAAGTTCCGTCAAAATCGGTCTAGTCATTTTAGAGATTAGCCGGAACATACAGACAGATAGATAAAAATTGTAAATTTTATCATTTTAGTGTAAGTACCGTATTTATATTCATATGCATGTAGTAAAAAACGGTTATTTCAATATTACAAACAGACACTCCAATTTTATTTAGATACATGTATAGATATAGATTAATATAAATTTAAAAATCATTAGGTTCATCATGCACGCTGTATATGAGGACCGTAATTAACTTCATACAATTGTATTGCATGTAAAGACGAGGGGCAAACGATCTCATTTTCCATAGAGAATATAGAATTAATTCTGTAATGAAAAATAGCATTATCAAAAAGATAAACTACCCTAATCAGATCACTGATAAGTTTTTCGCTCTAGGGAAATTATGCACCGCAGTATCATGTTTGATATTCAGTTTTGTCACGATATATATATTGGTACTAACGTTGTTTTGCCATATAAATTAATAACGCTATAAAAAAATAGGGGTTGATGATAGAAGGGTGAAAATTTAGGATTGTATGTATTTTTGTATGTTGTATCATAAAAAAATAGAAACTAAAAATGTTGTCTAAAAAATAAATCAAAAAAATTTAGGGGTGGACTACCCCTAACATTTAGGGGGATAAAAATAGATGTTGGCCGACTCTCAGACCTACTCAATACGCTCACAAAATTTCATGAGAATCGGTCAAGCCGTTTCGGAGGAGTATGGGAACGAAAACTGTGACACGAGAATTTTATATATAAGAAGATATACAAACAGACATAAATACACACGACTCTGTATGTACTTGGTACGAGATGGTACTGCCAATGTTATGTTTTGTTATTATTAAAAAAGTAAAAATAAAAACAAAACGCTCGCGCTCTATGGAATGTTCACGGACTATTATTTTTCTATCGTGCATAGTGACAATAGTCATAATAATAAACAAAAAGAACAAGAAACAAAAAGTCATTCAGGAGGAATAAGGTATACCTTTTTACCCTGTAATTTCACTGCCGTATCTTACTCGGTAACTGAAACACAGCATAGATACTTAAACGAGGAAAGCAAGAAACAAAAAGTAATTCAGGAGGTATAAGTTATGATACCTTTTTACCCTGTTATTACCCTGCCTTATCTTACCCAGTAATTGAAACACAGCATAGTTGCTTTCCGGCTAAAATGGGTGAACTATAGGAACCTGCACATGGCCTATGTTCTTTTTCAGAGTGTAGACTATCTGTATACCAAATTTTATTTAAATACTTAGCTTCAGTAGTTTTGACGTTAAAGCTAGACAGACAGGCAGAGTTACTTTCGCATTTATAATATTAGAGTATTATGAAAGACCACTGCATGCAACTGAAATGCGAATGTTGAGGTGGATGTGTGGTGTGACAAGAATGGATAAGATAAAGAATTAATACATTAGAGGAAGTATGAAAGTGGCGCCGGTGTCAGAGAGGTTGAAGAGTAATCGTCTATCATGGTATGGACATGTAATGCGTAGGAATGAAGATCATAACCTAAGGAAGATGTTACATAGGAATGTGGATGGTTATAAGGGCAGAGGAAGGCCGAAAAAGAGATGGATGGACTGTGTGAAAGATGATATGGTAAGAAAGGGAGTAAATAATGTGATGACTGCGAACAGGGATGAATGGAAGAGAAAATCATTACGCCGACCACAAATAAATGGGATAAGGAAGAAGCAGATGATGAGAGGATTTCAAGAAATTATTGAGTGCTAAAGTTCGATGCAGTAGTTTTGGCGTGAAAGAGAGACAGACAGACAGACAGAGTTACTTTCGCATTTATAATATTAGTAATTATTTCAAGAAATGATTGAGTGCTATATTATTTAAGACCAGTACAGTACTGGTTTCCCTCGAGACGACTGACCCAAACACAATGTACATACAAATACACGATGTAAATCGAGTTCAACGATTGTCAAATATGATATGCAGTTTACAAACCCGAGAAAACTTTAGAATAGAATAGAAAATCATTTATTTAAATAAACTTAATTTAAGCACTTTTGAATAGTCATAACATTCTTTTTTATCTACCACCCGTTCGGAAAGCTGTCATCACAAGAAGAACGAACAATAAACTTGTGTGTTGCTCTCTTAAATAATATTTGTAAGTTCACATTTATAAGTCGAAACGTGTGAGACAGGCTTCCGAGTAAGTGGTAGATTTAAAAAAAAATGTTGACTATTCAAAAGTGCTTGAATTAAGTATATTTGAATAAATGATTTTCTATTCTATTCTGATACACAGTTCACAAACCCGAGATAAAGTTCTAAAAACACGTTAAAATAGAAAACACGTGTTTTTAGAACGGTACGTTCTAGTATTTCTTAATCAAAATGTGTATATATACACTTGTTTACAAACAAACGGACTGAAGATCCGACGTATACAAATGATAGCTGGACTGAATAACATCAGTGACGGCCTCGGTGGTTTAGCGGTTTAGTACATTTTCGGTGATCGCGGGTTCAATTTCTGGCACGTAAATATTTGTGTTCTTGAGTATGATTGTATGTATCGGTCTGGGTGTTTTCTATGTATAATATGTATATATTTACAAAGATAATAATAGTATTTGTATCAATTACTAGTACCCATAACACAAGCTTTACCTAGCTTAACTTAGGTCTAGATGACGCTGTGTATTAACAAAATATATAGATATATTTATTATGATGATTGATTATGATTATGGACTCGTTAATAATGAGTCATAGTTTTTTTTATATTGTAATTTACAACTAGCTTATCTTCTCTTATCTCTAAAAATAGTAATTCTTATATCAGCTATCTGCCACCAAAAAAAGTCCAATCAAAATTGGTCCAACCATTTCAGAGATTAGCCGGAATAAACAGGCAGATAGACAAAATTGTAAAAAATGTTATTTTGGTGTATTTATATTCATATGCATGTAATAAAAAACGGTTAATGCAATATTACATAAGTCCACATAAGTCTCTGTTTACAATAATACATAATAGAAGAAAGATAAGAAGAAATAACAAAAAGGTTAGTCGACATCACAGAAGACCGAAGAGCTGGCAGCTACCTCGGACAAAGAATTAGTCTAGCTATTCAAAGAGGGAACGCTGCCAGTATCTTCGGAACTTTACCTAAAGGGACCCCTTTTAATAATATATTTTAGTTATTGTATTATATTTTTTAAGCTTTTTAATTTTAGGTTGTAGTTGTATAATTAAGTTATGTAAATGATATAATTAGTTTAGTATTGTTGTCTTTCAAATTAAATAGTTATTTAGGCTGTATGTCAATGACACTAAGTCAGGACAAATTTCTGAATTATATTGTGTAATTTTAGATATTACTAAATAAATAATTACACATACTCAATATATTTTTTTTTCTCATTCTTCCAATATGTAGTATATATGTAGGTTTATATATTTATCCCTAATGTAAGTATGTATATCTAGTAGTATAATAAATAGTGTCTTATGTGTGCCACCTACCCCATTCTATGTACATAAGTCCTCTCTTCTAGGTTGTCAGTAAGAGATTGCATTTAGCGATAAGATCGCCTTTTGTTATTATTTTACTATTTACTGTATTTTCTCATTATTTTATGTGTACACAATAAAGAGTTTTATTATTATTATTATATTTATACATGATTTATGTATAAAATCACGTTAAACACGCATTAAACCATGTCAAAACACGTCCGGTATGACCTTGGGTCGGCGTACATATTTCTATTTTTAACGTATCTACAAGTATGATAGTGTTGTTAATATACAATATTCCATACCCTCTTCAAAGTCGAAATCTGTTTATATATATGTATTGGTTTTTTTCAAGACACTCAATAGGGTAACCAACTGTCCTGATTTAATCGGATTGTCCTGATTTTTCTGTGTGATGTGTTCAGACGAAGGTACTGGCGGGATGGCTATTGTGGGCGATTTTGAGGATTTTTTGAACATGTTCAATCCAATTCGTTGCTCAATTGAGTAGATAAATACTATTTAGGTCTATATTTATTCTATTTTGGGATATCGAGATCCGTAATCTATACAAATAAGTAATATTAGAACTGTCTGTTTGTAAAAATTGAAGTATCTGGTTTAAATTTCAAATTAACTGCTTCACACTAATGCATGTACGGTAGGGATGTATGTATGGTATTTATATAAAAAGTAATAATAATAATTAAGAAAATATTTAACTAATATTTAATAGTTAATCTCTGAAATGGCTGGACCGATTCTGATAGGATTTCCGTTCGCAAATATGCCAAATGTCTAATGTTATAAAGAGCAACTTATAACATTAGTATTTGGCTACTTTTATTTTAGATTTTTTTTTATTAAATAAAAGGTATATTCCATGTGGACTAAGTCGCGAGTAACAGCTAGTGGCGAATCAAATTACATAAAAAAAAAACGTATTGTCATGACTTTTGGCCCAAATGGGGTATTCAGAGAGATTGTTACCTGTCGATATGTTATTGTAATAGTAACGATTACTGTTGGTTATGTATTGTTTTATATGGAACCACATTGGAAGAACCAAATTTCAATTTATTAAAAAATAATCATCGAAATCGGTTTCCATAGAGAAAGTTACGAGGTATATATATAAAAATCTAAACAAGCACATTTTTTAAGCCCATTGATTAATGATTAAAAACGTTTATCCAGAACCCTATTATTTGTGGCTCCCAATTTTTTGTACCTTTTAATTAATTTATTTATTTATTTCAGGCTACTGAAAGGCCATTTTATAAATATACATTGTACTGAATAAAATATTTTTCTTTCTTTCTTTCTTTCAAATACCTTACAGACTAACATGTATATTATGAATGACATTAAAATTACTACAACAAAAATATATGAATTGTCTATGTGGTCACGGTACAGCTGACGGTAATCTGCCACGGCAGCGCGCACCACACCCTTCGGCCAGTAGTCCTCCTTCATGAAAGTGGGCAGCATGTTGGTGGGAACTCGAACCACAAACGCGCGAAACTCGCGTTTTTTTTTTTAGTGTATGATAATGGAATGGTGCACCCGCCTGCGCTAACGGTTTACGCTGGCGGTGCACCAGTGGAGGATGATAAGATGAGCATGAGGACAGGTCAGTTAGCCCATCGTGACAAATTCATCACGATGGTTTCCAGGGAGAACCACGTGGAGGTCGACCTAACATGGTGCATTGTTAGCAATAGGAGTTACTAGTTCCTATTGATAACAATCACTTTCCCCCTCGAAACTCGCGTTATAATTCGATTCCAGCTGCGTCACCCTCAATGTCAGGTTACTTTTGGTTCGTAGTCAACAATGAGTTAATACGGTAGGGAAAAAATTATAATATGAAAAATTTGTCGTTCAGCGGCTAAAATATCCCACATGAATAAATTATTTTTGAATTTGAATGTCCTGCTCCTTAGTGGAGTAGTGTAAGAGGGACAGGTATATAGCAGCACAAAAAATATCGGATTTATCCCCAATAATTCATTAAAAGAGTTGGCCAGCTTACTTAAGAATGTAAATTGCGCAGTTTGACAGATTCTGTATTGAGCAGAGCCGACAAGAATCTTACGGCCTTTTAAGTTCTCCGTTCCATTAACATTTTAACCCGATTTTTCATAAAAATGCCAAACGAATATACCTACAAGCTTTTACACGAGACTTCATTGTTTTTCATCAAGTTTGTTTAAGATCTGCACAGCCGTTTTGGCCGCGAAAAGGTAACTGTAGGGTCCTAAACTAAGGACTTTTAGATTAAAAGATTGTTTATTTTATTGACGACCTCGGTGGTCTAGCGGTCAAGCACACCGCTTTACGTCCGATGGTCGCGGGTTCGATTCCTCGCACGGCACAAACATTTGTATTCATGAGTATGATTGTTTGTATCGGTCTGGGTATTTTCTATGTATAATATGTATGTATTACGAAAAAAAAACATACAACAAAAACACAAGCTTTAGGTAGCTTAATTTGGATCTAGATGGCGCTGTGTGAATTGTACTGAGATTATTTATTTATTTATGGATTGTAAGTTAGATGTAATAGTTGAAATATAAAAAATACAGAGAATGATCGGATATTGTGCGCGCGTGTAGTATTCGGTGGCGAGATCAGAACTGAGGGCCGGCCGGTCCGGTGCTATTCGGACCCCCTCGAGCCGCGCCCCGCAGCACCGCCCGCGGACTCTAGTCCGGCGAGCCCTCGATGTCCGAACAGTAACAAACAAACAGACAGACAGACTTTTGACCTGACTAACATCCTCCACTGGAGCCCCGCCAGCGGTACGCATGTAGGCATACCATTCATCATCTAATAAAAAATGATTACACTTTTTTTTAACTATTCTAATGATGTTCATTGCAACTGGCATTTAAAGCTTCATCCACTACAGAGTTGAGTGCAGATGGCACTCCAAAACCGCGGAAGGTGTTATGGAGCGGCTGTAGGCCTAGGTCTTACCCTCATTTACCATCAGATGAGGTAAGACCAAGCGCAAACCCATTGTTGTTGTTGTTAAAATTGTAAATTGGATACTATGTCTAGAGGTAATTTATCAACACTAAAGACTTATAGCGTAGGGTCATACCCAAGCATACAAGTTTTCTTTCTCTGTTGGATACTTTTACATTATTAACGTACCACTAGATTTAATTGTTCTTTCTTTACATAATATTCTCTGTATCATTAAATGTAGTAGCCATATCCTTCATCTAATGTACCTACATATAAATTTTAGCATGTAAGATCTAGTGGGGGGACCTGGTGACCCGTGATACAGGTTCTTCGGATACCTAGTACAGGCACCAGTTCTCCACAAATCTGTATTTTTCTCTATAATATGTATGATTTTGTGGAGAAAAATAAATATATTATTATTATTCTTTATTTTTTCTCAGCTATTGCTGGTTTTCTCCACACTTACGGGCCGAAACCAAGTAAGTGCACTTATTATTATTATTATTATTATTGTTAATAAAAAAAAAGACTGATACAACTTTCGTCCTAAGGCACACGACTTTAGTCCGAGGGGATAGTTAGTAATGGGGACTGATGATCTTATAGCTAGCAATGTACCGGAAAACCATCGTGATAAAATCTTGGTAAATTTGCCACAATGGACTAACTGACCTGACCTCATGCTCATCTTATCATCCTCCACTGGTGCCCCACCAAACCGTTAGCGCAGGCGGATGCACCATTCTATAATCATCCATAAAAACCTGTGCTCAGTCCATCAAATTCAAATTCAAATTCAAAATATCTTTATTCATGTAGGTCTATTACAGACTCTTATGATATGTCAAATCTACCGTCAGTTCGGAATGATTTCGAGATGAGAAGAACTGACAAGAAACTCAGCTCGTATTTTTTTTTTAATGTTGTACATATTTACAATAATACTATTTCATTTAAATTCAAATTTGGGAGAATAGAGTGACCACCAGCATATGCTATATAAAAAAAAACAAATAATCTAATCACTGTTCGCAATCTGAACTGACCAGTCCCCACAAGCAGCACCCGTTCATGAGTATGACGGATGAGCCAGCCATCATTGCACTCAACCATATTAGAGGGAGCACATCGACCCGGCCCACCACGCCGCCGCCACAAGTTTGAACTTTATAGCGAGCATGACTGTTTCAAGTTACTCCACTACGTCATTTATATTATTTACAGCATAAACTGTACCAATCACAGTTTTCACCCATTACAATATTTAATTTATATTATTTAAATTACAATATGTCATTATGTCATCGTAATTTCGATCCTTGTTTGATCTGGGGGATCAACCGGACGGATCATTTGTCCGTTAATTTAAATATAAAAAAATAACATAAAAAGCCTTTATTGCTATACTGATATTTTTACATTTGGTTAATATTATTATCGATAAACGGTACAGCTTGTCTTCCGACATAGGCCTCCTTTAAAGATTTCCATTCTGTCCTGTCCTTTGCTTTACGAGTCCATATTGGACCGGCTATTTTCCTGATATCATCTTCCCATCTTAGTTTCTGTCTACATCCCTATAATAAAATTTAAATATATCAGAACAGTAATCTACATATTGATATATGATGTCAGATGAGATATTCTTAGAATTTCATGGATTTACCGTGCGAGAGCCGGGTCCAGCGTGTAGCAGAGAGGGACTCCGAGCAGTTCCCGGGACTTGTGACCCGGGTGTAGGTCTAAGAAGCCCTTGCGTACGTCAACACTCACCTTAACCGCTCGTATTTCTCTCTGCCCAGACAAATATGATAGGCCTGATAGTACAACTTTAGTTACACGTTCTATTGTAGAACTTCTTAAAATTGAACCGCCCCGACTTTGCACGGGTGCAATGCTGAAACTAAATATACCTACCTACTACAGAATGTCCTTATGAACAACGTTTATAGCATTTTGTCATGTACAAACATGTTTAGTTTAGCTCCGCCGTGAAAAATATATGTTTATTTACGACATCACTGACGTGGTCTGGTGTTTTGAGTAGTCATGCTCACTAAAATGTCCAGACTTGTGGCGGCGTGGTGGGCCGGATCATTGGGCTCCCAAAAATATGGTTGAGCGCAGTGATGGCTGGCTTATCCGTCATACTCGTGAACGGGTGCTGCTTGTAGGGACTGGTCTGCTCTAATCACTATGACTGATTTCCTCTTATTAATTGTTTAACCAGCTGTTATTGTTATTGCATATATAGGGACGGACAGACAGCGACAGCGACTTTGTTTTATACTATGTAGTCGTGTAATAATCTCACAGTATGATGTAGCTCATACAAAATAACATTATGAGAACGTTATACCGTTTGTCTAATGAAAGGTTATGAAAAATAGCAAATTACCATACCATATTGCAGCGTGTTTCATTACAGCCATGTGTGGTATAAACAATTTGTTTGTTACTACGCTATTATTATTATTTATGTCGTAGAGCTGGGTGAGATTAGATGAGAAATGATTTTAAGGAATGAATATGTTTTTTTTATGGATGATAATGGTATGGTGGACCCGCCTGCGCTAGCGGTTTACGCTGGCGGGTCACCAGTGGAGAATGATAAGATTAGCATGAGGTCAGGTCAGTTAGCCCATCGTGACAAATTCACCAAGAATTTATCACGATGGTTTCCAGGTGGAACCGCGTGGAGATCAACCTGACATGGTGCATTGCTAGTAATAGGATTATCAGTCCACATTATTAATAATACCCTGCCCCTCAATGAATATGTGTTAAGAAAAGCTCAGCTACCAAAATATAGCAGTCAGTTGTAACTTTTCGATGCGCCGAGTTTGATCTCCAGCTCGTATCAGAGTCCAGGGGGTAATTGCCTATATTGCTATATCACTGTTCAGGAATTTGCACTTGTTAGGTTTATTACTTTTAGGTTAGGAACGTCGAAAGACGCGGTTGATGGACAGTGGTGGGAAAGGACTAACCTATAATTTAACTGCTACGTTTACATTCAGCCGCTTCCCCTGCCACTCGCGCTGTCGGAAATATTGCCGGGCGACAACTGAGCGAGAGGGCTGAATGTAAAAACACGCTGCCATTTGCGCTGCCAGTCCTTTGACTCGCGCATGAAAAACCGACAATCGAGGGAGTGCCGGGCAGCGCGAGTGGCAGCGCCAATGGCATGGGAAGTGTTTCCACTCGTGTTTACACTCTCGCGTTGTTCACTTCCGAGCTCACTTCACTGCCCACTCAGGCTGAGTATAAATTAGGCATAACATATATTGTTAAGTCAAGACGAGTAAAAAAAATCTGTTCTATTCTATTCTATTTATTAATATTATACTAAAGCCTCCAACGTGTAAATAAGATTAACATTAATTAATTTCGACACGTCACAAATGTAATATCCCCGTGGAGACCCATAAAATACTAGGCGTTAATTAGTTTGATATGTTTTGTAACATCAGTGGAATATTAGTTTGAACAATGGATTCAAATATTAATGAAGTAGGCACATTATATATTACACTAGCTACTCGCTTCGGCTTATATATATATATATATATATATATATATATATATATATATATATATATATATATATATATATATATATATATAACTCAAAGGTGATTGACATAGTGATCTATCAACGCACAGCCCAAACCACTGGACGGGACGGGCTGAAATTTGGCATGCAAGTAGCTGTTATGACGTAGGAATCCGCTAAGAAAGGATTTTGATTAATTCTACCTCCAAAGAGATAAAATAGGGGTTGAAAGTTTGTATGAAACTTTGTCAATTTTAAACCGATCGGGCTGAGACTTTGCATGCATAAAGCTACTATGACATAGGCATCCCCTAAGAAAGGATTTTGATAAATTCCATCCCTAAGGGGATAAATTAACGCGAGCGAAGCCGCGGGCAAAAGCTAGTTATACATATAAACCTTCCTCTTGAATCACGCTATTTATTAAAAAGAAAGGTCTTGGTGTTTTCTATGTATAATATGTATGTATTTACAAAAAAAAATATGTATATGTATCAGTTATCCAGTACCCATAACACAAGCTTTAGCTAGCTTAACTTGGGTCTAGATGGCGCTGTGTGAATTGTCCTGAGATTATTATTATTATGTAAATTAGGCGAAATCTAATTTATTTAATTAACACAATATAAACATACAGCTAATTGCCAACACGTTTATATTTTAAAACTATTTATACTACTTAAATCTACTTTAAATTACTAATGATAAATCAAGTGCGATACAGAGGAAATGAGGCGGGTTAGCTAGTTGCCAATAATTCTGTACAGTAAACGTGCAAACAGGAATTTCAATTATATAGTATTGTAGCTGTGCAGGTCACTGTCAGCCGCTGGATGCAGCGGCTGCGAGTCGGCTGGCAAATTGAAACGTACCACCGCCATCAAGTAGGTTAACCGAGAATATTGAATATTTGCGGTCGATACTCAACTGCCACATTAATGCCTTGGTCATTTTGATTATTCTCACTTTGAGAATATTATTATTTTTGAGAATTATTATTAACTATCTGGACTGTGCAACTTTGTCTGCATTACACTTCTATGATATGCATTACAATATTTCTCCCAATTCACATAATATATCTTTACATAGCCCACTATAGTTTCGTTCATATAATTTCGTTCGTTCTCATAACTTCATTACCGGCTGTTAGATGGCGCTAAAGTAGCAGAATGGTGATATATAATTTTTTGTTTTTTTTATAATAAATACTTTTTTTTTTAATAAAAAGTATCCCATTTTCATTCTAATACGTCCAAGAATATGTGTACAAAATTTCATGATGTTCAGTAGTTTTTGCGTAAAAGTGTAACATACACCCCTACTTTCACATATATAATATTTGGAGTGTCCGGGCCGTCCGTGACACCTTGTGAATAAAATACAATTTAAAAATCAAACAGCATTTTTATATTTCCTAAAAAACACACGCGATTTTAATTATTTTTACAAACCCAAATTCACTTTGTTCTACCATAGATTTGTTTATTTTTTTCTCACCACAGACAGATTACTTGTCTAATATAAAGAGTTAATTACAATAATTTAAATATACTTCAATATTAGTAAGGATGTGTGTCGGAATATGATATATAAGCTATATTACTGTAAAGTTTCGTCAAAATATGTTCAGTAGTTTTCGCGTGTAATAGTAACAAACATCCGTCCGTAATCACAAACTTTGGCATTTGCAATATTAGTAAGTATACTACGACGAATGCGAGGCAATCTATACATATAAATAAAATTGGAGTGTCTGTTTGTAATATTGAAATAACCGTTTTTTACTACATGCATATGAATATAAATACGTAAAAAATGTTACTTTGGTGTATATACACACCAAAATAACATTTTTTACAATTTTTGTCTGGCTGTCTGTTTGTTCCGGCTAATATCTGAAAATGGCTGGACCGATTTTAATGGGACTTTTATTAGCAGGTAACTAAGGCTACTTTAATTGTAGAAAAAAAAATTTTTTTGCATAATTCCACGCGAACGAAAGCGCGTATACAGTTAGTCTGAAATAAATAATAAAAATAAAACAGACTATTCTTTATTCAAATATATACAAATTTAAGCACTTTTCTATAGTCATACTTATATTTTTAATCAAATGTCTCATCTTAAGAAGAACGAGGAAGAAACTTGCGTGAACGAAACTCTATACTAATTGTCTCTACATATAACATTAGTATGTAGTACAAGTAGTACAAGAGACAATGTAAGTATGTCTTTACATTATGAGGGAGACATTTATTGTGCTCAGTTGAAGACCTACAATATGAATAAATATTCTAGTGTGGTTCCAGCAAGGACCCACACGCAGCTATATGTATATTTAATAATGTTTGAACCTCTAACACAAACTTTATACTTTAGATTTTTGGTTTAGATTATTAGACTGTTTCTTCCGGCTAATCTCTGAAATAGCTGTACCGATTTTGACGGGACTTTTTTTTGGCAGGTAACTAATGTAATAAGGAGTAACTTAGGCTACTTTTATTTGAGAAAATAAAGTTATTAACCATGCGGATGAAGTCGCGAGTACAGCTAGTATACTATATATTACGAGCTAAGATTGAGAGCAATAAAATAATTTACGAGAGTAACTACACAATACCAATCAATATAATACGCGCTGCTGATTCAAATTGTAACAACTCAGATGATATACCAGATTAGGGACTTAGGTACAATCCATTTATTGTACATACGGGATTAAACAATAATTATTTCTATTTCAAACCCTCTGATCGAATACAGTCCACACAATAAAGCTAGTTGGATTAGAAAGATTGCTACATTATTTATAGACTACTGGCTACTCGCCCCAGCTTCGCACGGGTGTACATGTATTATACATATAAACCTTCCTCTTGAATAACTCTATCTATTAAAAGAAACCGCTTCAAAATCCGTTGCGTAGTTTTAAAGATTTAAGCATACATAGGCACGGACAGACAGTGTCAGCGACTTTGTTTTATACTATGTAATGACTTGCAGACCCGGCCACGCGTTGCTGTGGCTAAGGTTCTTGAATAAAATAATATTGCGACTATAAATTGAGATGTAAGCTATCCTATCTTTCAAGTTGGATCAAATTGCACACAATGTGCAAATCAAATTTGCAATCGATTCAGTAGTTTAGGAGTTCATCGCGGACAAACAACGTGACACGTAATTTTTATATATAAAGACTAGCTGACTAATGTCAAGTAAGTGTAATGCAGACAAAGTAGAGCGTCTGCTTTGTCTGCATTACACTTACTTGACATTTATCATAATATCTCCAATTTACATAATATCTTTTTAAATCTTATATCGTGGAGATCTTTAGGGGAGTCTTTGGTCAGTAGTGGACGTCTTCCGGGCTGTGATGATGATGATAATGATGAATTTTATGACAAATAAAGTTATTTACCTGTTTTAACGTTTCGATTAGGTTGCATTCAAATTCAAAAATCATTTATTCATGTAGGATATTTCAGCCGCTTATAGACGTCAAGTTTTTACATTATAATTTTTTTTTCCTGCCGTCCGGCTCGGTATATAGATCTAATTGAGAGGAAATGGCAAGAAACTCAATTGAATTACTTTTTTTTTTAAAGCCAGTTTATTTACAATGCACAGGTATTTATATAGGTGTCTATGTCTAACATTAAATGAAAATCCCGTACATGAAAACTATTGCCATGCACGCTCGTCATTCAAGTAATTGTTTAGTGAGTAATAGGCCTTGCTCAGTAAATATGATTTAACAGATGTTTTGAATTTATTTAAGGGTAATTCCAATATATCCTTTGGTATCTTATTGTAAAATTTTATACCTATTCCCATAAAAGACCTCTTGACTTTTTCTAAACGATACTTGGGGACAGTAAATTTGTGTTTAAATCTAGTATTAATATTATGAATATTGCTGTTTTTTGGAAATAAGACAAGATTTTTATGAACATATAGGATATTTGAATATATAAATTGAGAAGCAACGGTGAGAATATTAGCCTCTTTGAATTTCTCTCTTAATGAGTCACGACTCTTCATACAGTAGATCGCTAGTCATGAGCTGACTAGTCGAAACGTCGACATACTTACCAAAAAACATATAAATAAATAAAATTTACCATACAACTGCCAATCTATCTTATGATAGATATTTACCATAAAATTATTCATATTAAAATCCATTTAAGTTTATAAATAATGTGTACTACACTCGTAAGTTTCATAAAAAGTCCCACAGCATTATCAATACCTAAGTTTGCATTATAGTTTTACGATTGAGCAGTTATATTAGTTTCCTCAGGAAAATCTCAGTTGTTTGATATGAAATCTTCAAGTAAGCAAAATTTTTATTAAATTGAACAACTTAAATTAACTGATGTGATTTTGTATTATCGAAATCGGTTTATTTTTCATAAATTGAAAGAATAGTTTAGAAACAAACATAAATATTCAATTTTTGGATTCCACCGCCGTAATACCGATTCTGAAAGTTTTTTACTGTCCGTTCGAGTGACATTGTTAAGACTTTTGACGTTGATTGACTGATATTGATAAGACAATATCCTTTTGACAAAATTGCAATAGCATATGCTGGTGGTCACTCTATTCTCTGTGAAGAAAATGAATCTGTATTATTGTAAACATTATTTGAAAAGGATACGAGCTGAGTTTCTTGTCAGTTCTTCTCAGCTTGAAAGTACTAATTGTAGATTTGATATATCATAAGAGTCTGTAATAAACCTACACGAATTATATAATATTTCAGATCTCAGCTCGAAAGCACTGATGGTAGATTTGATATATCATAAAGTCTGTAATAGACCTACATGAATAAAGATATTTCAGTTCTCAGCTCGAAAGCACTGATGGTGGATTTGACATATCATTAGAATCTGTAATAGACCTACATGAATAAACATATTTCAGATTTCAGCTCGAAAGCACTGATCGTAGATTTGACATATCATATGAGTCTGTAATAGACCTACATGAATAAACATATTTCAGATTTCAGCTCGAAAGCACTGATTGTAGATTTGACATATCATACGAGTCTGTAATAGACCTACATGAATAAACATATTTCAGATTTCAGCTCGAAAGCACTGATTGTAGATTTGACATATCATAAGAGTAATAGACCTACATGAATAAACATATTTCAGATTTCAGCTCGAAAGCACTAATTGTAGATTTGATATATCATAAGAGTCTGTAATAAACCTACACGAATTATATAATATTTCAGATCTCAGCTCGAAAGCACTGATGGTAGATTTGATATATCATAAGAGTGTAGTAGACCTACATGAATAAAGATTTTTCAGTTCTCAACTCGAAAGCACTGATGGCAGATTTGACATATCATAAGAGTGTAATAGACCTACATGAATTTTATATTTCAGTTCTCAACTCGAAAGCACTGATGGTAGATTTGACATATCATAAGAGTGTAATAGACTTACATGAATAAAGATATTTCAGTTCTCAGCTCGAAAGCACTGATGGTAGATTTGACATATCATAAGAGTGTAATAGACTTACATGAATAAAGATATTTCAGTTCTCAGCTCGAAAGCACTGATGGTAGATTTGACATATCATAAGAGTGTAATAGTGCTTGACTTATCTCTGAATAAAGATATTTTAGTCTCACCTTATAGGCATATACTTATTTATGTGTATATATCTTCCCAGACGTAAAAATCATAAAAGTCTGTAATATGCCTACATGAATAAAGATATTTTTATTTGTGTTGTTATCCAAAACAACCTAGTTTATTGGTTGAGTCAATACGAAATAATTATTTTCCGTCAGCCGTCACACAATGACGGCAAACGCTGATGTTTGGCTTCAGATAAACTCGTCTCGGTTCTCGTCAATACGCGTGTTACGTGGGCACGCGTCAGTGTGTGCTTGATGTTATCTCTGAGTAATGATAAGCATCTGTTATTTGTTCACTTTCACTGTTATAGGCACATATACTTAAATATGTGTACATATATATACTTACCAGTAGCGTTAAAAATAACAATTATATCTTTTACTAGCTTTTGCCCGCGGCTTCGCTCGCGTTAATTTATCCTCTTAGGGGTGGAATTCATCAAAATCCTTTCTTAGGGGATGCCTCTTATTGTCATAGTAGTTTATACATGCAAAGTCTCAGCCCGATCGGTTCGAAATTGACAAAGTTTCATATAAACTTTCATTCCCTATTTTATCCCCTTGGGGGAAGAATTAATCAAAATCCTTTCTTAGCGGATGCCTACGTCATAACATCTAACTGCATGTCAAATTTTAGCTCGATCCGTCCAGTGGTTTGGGCTGTGCGTTGATAGATCACTATGTCAGTCACCTTTGAGTTATATATATACATAGATATATGTATTGAAAATATGTATCTTAAGAGGAGTGTGTATATGCGTAATGCGTAGGCACGAAGACAATATGTTGCAATGCAAGGCTGAAAAACAGATGGAGGGACTGTGTGATAGATGATATAGCAAGAAAGGGAGTGAATAAAGAGATAACTGCGAACAGGAATGAATAAAAGAGAAAGACATATTACGCCACCCTAAATGAATGGGATAAGGTAGAAGATGATGAAGGGGAGTATACCCATGCTATAAAATTACGATGTAGAGATTCTTCAGTATTCATTCTATTTCTATGCAGATACAAGGAGTGTCTTATCTCATCTTTTGACACGAGGGGCACCGTGCATCTCACCAATACCTTGCTTGCCTGACTGTACCAATTGCCACATCGCTAGTATAGCAAGACACGAAGGGCACCGTTCTTGTTTTCTGTATCTCATGTATGTTATGTGTCTGTAATTGTGAAATAGAAATAGAAATAATCTTTATTCAAATAAACTTTATATAAGCACTTTTAAATAGTCAAGATTTTTTATTCTACCGCTTATTCGGAATGCAGATTCATCAGAAGAAGAATAAGCAAGAAACTTGTGTGTTGCTCTTTTAAATAAATATTGAATTACTTATATTTAATTAACAACAAGGATTAGGCATGCGACAATCAACATAGAAACCGCTACGCAGAGATTAAGTCTCTGTTCAATCAGATAACATTGTCAGCGCTATGAATTTTAAGTTAGATATTTTCTACAAAAACATTATTATCATTTATAAATTCTTCAATTTTATAATAAGCTTTTTTACAAGGAAAATATTTTATGACACATTTGAATTTTTTTCTGGCAAATTGACTATATGAATCAAGGATTTGCTTTAAATAAAGATTGTTGATCTTTGAAGAAATTTTTGTATAAAATAATTTATTCTGACCAAAATATTGACTACAGTGGAAAGTGTGAATATAGAATTTGTCTATTTATCTATTTACTTTAGGTGTGAATTAGAATCACATAAGTCTCACGTTAAAGGACCGTCAAATTAATGAGAACATAGGCGTTTCTACAGTATCTAATCAGCTAGTCGGCCGGTCCTTTGAAATTGTAGATTAATGATTTGGGACGACGACAATAATGCGCCGGACTGTTGAAAGCTGCTTAACCGACCTCAAATGTGAGGGCCTAAATTTATTTATTTATTTATTTATTAGCATACAAAACAGATTATAGTCAATATAATAATATAACTTGGAGCGTGTTGTTCGGTACAAAACTGGATTGTAATCCAACACTATGTATGACTAAGAGCTAAATTATATAGACGCATTCAATATACGCTAGATAAGGTTATATAATAAAAAGTAAACTAAATAGAAAAAGATATATAACTACTAAATTGTACATGTTATAAAGTTAACTTCAGATCAATACTGCATTAAACTTGTTTAATTTTTTTAACCGAGGTAATAAAAGAGGGATTCTCAATTTGGTTGTATTTTTTTAATGTTTGTTACTTTATAACTCTAATATTAGAAAACCGTTTGTTTTGTTTGTAATTCTTTATTGTACAAAATATTAATAGATACATATGTCTTAAAAATAAATAAATGGTACAATGGCGGACTTATCCCAAAAGAGGGATTTCTTCCAGTCAACCTTTGAGTGACTGAAAGGAATTGTGGAGTGGTGGATACAAGTACAATAAGAAAATACGCGTCGAAAAGCAATATATATAAAATTATAGTACAAGAAATAAACCGTTTTGAGAAAACTTTTCAGATTGGTCCCATTTTTTGTTTGGAGTCAGTTTCTTTTTATTATTATTTGTAGAATTTTTATTTCAGAGCCTACGATGTTACAATAATCGAGTGCAATGATGGCTGGCTTATCTGGTACACTCGTGACCGGGTGCTATTGTAGGGACTGGTCTGTTCAGGTTACGGACATTGGTTAGCGTATTTTCTTTTGACAAAATTGCAATAGCATATGCTGGTGGTCACTCTGGTGGTGAGTAGCTATGACGTGGTCTGGTGTTTTGAGTAGTCATGCTCACTAACATGTCCAGACTTGTGGCGGCGTGGTTGGCCGGGTCATTGGGCTCCCTAAAATATGGTCGAGCGCAGTGGTGGCTGGCTCATCCGTCATACTCGTGAACGGGTGCTGCTTGTGTGGACTGGTCTGCTGTAATCACTACGACTTATTTTCTCTTATTAATTGTTTAACCAGTTGTTGTATATTGAATGTTTTTTCTATTTTATTATTTCATTGAATTAGTGCTAATCGGTAGTTTGTATTCACACACTTAAACTTAAATTGTAAGTAAGAATAAATTATTTAAAAGAGCAACACACAAGTTTCTTGCTTGTTCTTCTTGTGATGAGACAGCATTCCGAATGAGCGGTAGATTAAAAAAAAAATGTTATGACTATTCAAAAGTGCTTCAATGTAAGTTTATTGAATAAATGATTTTCTATTCTATTCTATTCTACTCTATTCTCTGTGAAGAAAATGAATATGTATTATTGTAAACATTATTTGAAAAGGATACGAGCTGAGTTTCTTGTCAGTTCTTCTCAGCTTGCAAGTACTAATTGTCGATTTGATATATCATAAGAGTCTGTAATATACCTATATGAATAAAGATATTTTGATTTGATTAATGATAGTGTAGAAATATCGGAGCTATAATATAACATGGTTAATATCCCGTTCATGGAGAGTGTACAATTACCTTTAGATGATTGTATATTCTGGAGCTGACGTTAATTGAATTAGTTTATGTTAAAATTCAGATTGTATGTACCAAGGATGTTACGGAGCTCCGTAACCATAACCGAAACTATCGGATATCCGATATAAAAAAGTATTCGTAACCGTCATTCGTAATTCGTATCTGTCCGATACTATCCGAAATAAGTTTCGGATAGTATCGGACAGGGGCGGAGCCTAATTGAGGTATGTTATGTAACCATTTTATTTGCTATTTGAATTTAACTTTTGGAATTCTTTAAAAAATTTATATCCGTAACCGAAATTATCAGAAACTAACGGATAATCCGAAATAATTTCATAACCGCAGCCGTATCCGTATCCGGTGTAATAATCATTCCTATATCCGAAACCTATCCGTATCCGATATTTCATATCCATAACATCCCTAATATGTACATCTATACATATAAATAAAATTGAAGTGTCTGTTTGTAATACTGAAATAACCGTTTTTTACTACACGCATATGAATATAAATACGGTACATATACCAAAATAATTTTTTTTTACAATTCTTTATTATCTGTCTGTCTGTTAGTTCTGGGTAATCTCTGAAATGGCTGGACCGATTTTGATGGGACTTTTATTAGTAGGTAGGTAGATATAATAAGGAGTAACTTAGGCTACTTATTTCAGAAAAATAAAGTTAAATTCCACGCGGACGAAGTCGCGTGTACAGCTAGTAGAGAATAAATTCGTATATCGGTATGTCGGGTCGAGGTTAAGCGTTCTCTTTACATATATAAACGCCCGACTGATCTTGCTAGATGCTTCATATTGTTTATCTAGATCCACCAGATCGTCCAAATTGATTGGGTTCTACATTGTTATGTATTGTATTGCATAATTAAAATCGCTACTATACTCCAGTAAATAGTTAATTTTAAACTTTCGTGTTTAATATACATTATTTAAATTATTAACCGGGTCAATAAGTGTACGGATACCGTGAGTGCTGTGTGTCGCGAACTTTCGTTAAACAATCTAGTGACGGTAGATGAAAAAAAAACTGCTGTCACCTATCTACATTGACATCGCTGTTGCTCCAGTCAGCTCGTGACCACGGCTAGTGCAACCTAGTCGAAACGTCGAGAGAGGTAAATACCTTTATTTGCCATAAAATTATTCGTGTTAAGACCCGGTTAATAATATAAATAATATACTCCAGTAAAATTTCAAATTAAACCATGTTATGACCAGTTTTGGCGCAATATATAAAAATAAGTCCGCAAATGACGACCTCGGTGGTCTAGCGGTCTAGCACACCGCTTTACGCCCGATGGTCGCGGGTTCGATTCCTTGCACGGCACAAACATTTGTATTCATGAGTATGTTTGTATCTGGGTGTTGTCTACGTATGTTATGTAATTATTCACAAAAAAAATATCTAAGCATTTATATCAGTTGTATAGTACCCATAACACAAGCTCTGCTTACAATGGGACTAGATGGCGCTGTGTGAATTGTCCTGAGATTATTATTATTATTAAAAATACGTGAATAATAATATTCAGATAATGTCGACGGGAAAGCGATGAAAAAATTAAAAAAAGGGTTGTAAAACACCTTTTTTCAAAATAACTCGATAACGGTAAGAAATATGAAATAATGTTTTAAGTAAAAGTTGTAGAAAAAAAAATTCTGCACAAAACAGATTCTCTTCACTTCTTCATTATCTGCAGTTGTTTAGCTGTAAAAATGAAAAAAAAACTAATTAATTAAAACTTACAGCTGAACAATCTGTAAAAGAGGAAACATATGGGAAAATTATGGAATAGGAAAATGTGATGTTTGATGCGCACGTTAAACAGAGATTTTACTTACTTTTTACAATTTTTTTCAGTTATTTACGAGCCAAATGATTTTTTATAAAAGTAGCTACTACTAGCTGTTCCCGCGACTTCTTCCGCGTGGAATTTAACTTCATTTTTCTAAAATAAAAGTAGCCTAAGTTACTTTTTAGCTACATTAGCTACCTGCCATAAAATGTCCCATCAAAATCGGTCCAGCCATTTTAGAGATTAGCCAGAACAAACAGACAGACAGACAAAAACTGTAAAAAATGTTATTTTGGTGTATGTACCGTATTTATATTCATATGCATGTAGTAAAAAACGATTATTTCAATATTACAAACAGACACTCCAATTTTATTTATATGTATAGATAAAATGTAGTAAAATATTAAAGATTTTTTTTGAGTGGCTTGTTGTTCTTCTTGTCTATTGACTATAGACATTTTCCATAAAATAAGTTTGTCAGCTTTTCTTGTATTACAAATCGAACAAATAAAACACTTGTCTCTGATATTCAAAGCTCTCGGCTTAAGTATAAGTTATTACTTATAATTTTCTCATTTCGATGTTAATCATTCATTTTAATTCTCCAAATCACCAGCTATAAACAGACTATATAGTCCT
Organism: Achroia grisella; assembly: GCF_030625045.1. NCBI lineage: Eukaryota > Metazoa > Arthropoda > Insecta > Lepidoptera > Pyralidae > Achroia > Achroia grisella. Next base: position 520,764 of record NW_026712653.1, on the reverse strand, counting down.
TTTGTACTTGTGATAGAGTTGAAAATTGCAAGTTAACGAATATTATGTAGTGGGAATATAATAACGGACAGTACAAACGCCATTAGAGCGGTTATAACCGGTTATATCCGGTTGATAGCCGTCTATCTCGGCATCTCGTGCCCTTGTTTTTCCATCAAAATCGCTTTATGCAAATAAACGCGAGTCTAGAACGGATGCGCAAATTATATTCTTTCGTAAGTCTCTTATAGTATCGATTAAAGGGATTTTATGTTATTTATCACTATAATAATAATATTATGAATGAATGAACGAATGAATGAATGAATGAAACTTTTTATTGTTCCTCCCACAGAAAATACAGTTATATACACAAACAGCTGTTCCCGCGACTTTGTCCTTGTGGAATTTAAAGTTATTTATCACCGTAATAATAATATTATGAATGAATGAATGAATGAAACTTTTTATTGTTCCTCCCACAGAAAATACAGTTATATACACAACCAGCTGTTCCCACGACTTCGTCCGCGTGGAATTTAACTTAATTTTTCTAAAATAAAAGTAGCCTAAGTTACTCCTTATTAGATGTAATAAGGACTCATTTTGGCAGGTAGCTGATGAGCTACCTGCCAAAATGAGTCCCGTCAAAATAGGTTCAGTCATTTCAGAGATTAGCCGGAACAAACAGACAGACAGACAAAAATTGTAAAAAAAATATTTTGGTGTATTTGCGTTCATATGCATGTAGTAAAAAACGGTTATTTCAATATTACAAACAGACACTCCAATTTTATTTATATGTATAATGATTAATTTTAAACTTTCGTGTTTAATATACATTATTTAAATTATTAACCGGGTCTTAACACGAATAATTTTATGGCAAATAATTTTTTTTATATTATGTATAATGATAAAAAAACAATAATAAATAAGTCAAAAAGGTAACAATGGGCGGCCTTATCGTTATAAAGCTAAGATTATAATATCACAATTATATCTCAGGAATATTATTTTAGGATGGGTACTAGACAACTGATACAAATACATAGATATTTCGTCGTACTTAATATACAAAGACCATCGGACGTAAATGAATACAAATGTGTTGCGAGGACGAACTCGCGACCATCAATACACACTATTAATATTGTTAATTGGGTCTTAATACAACTAAATCTGAGCAAAGCGGTCAGCTCGTGACCGCAGCTAGTGCAACCTAGTCGAAACGTCGAGAGAGGTAAATACCTTTATTTACCATAAAATTATTCGTGTTAAGACCCGGTTAATAATATAAATAAAACGAAAATATCTTCCGTACCCAAATTTATCCACATGGTCATTTTATTTGTTACTAGCTGTTTCCGCGACTTCGTCCGCGTGGAATTTAATTTAATTTTTCTAAAATGAAAGTCGCCTAAGTTACTCCTTATTACATTAGCTACCTGCCAATAAAAGTTCCATCAAAATCGGTCCAGCCATTTCCAAGATTATCCAGAACAAATAGATAGACAAACAAAAATTGTAAAAAATGTTATTTTGTTGTATGTTCCGTATTTATATTCATATGCATGTGGTATACAACGGTTATTTCAATATTACAAACAGACACTCCAATTTTATTTATATGTATAGATTATGTGCATATACCTTTTTATATATTATTGTATTTTATATATATATTAATACCTTATTTTCCTTTTTGTTCAGTTATTGTTAGAAATATATGTTTTTATCGGAATTTTTTTACCTAAAATTGATTCACAGTCTTTAAGAATCCAGTCGTTTTAAGATTATTACCAATTTATAATCAATCAATATTTACATGTTTACAAGAAGGTCATAAGAAGTTGTAAAAAAATGTCTTGGTGTTACTGTGTAATATAAAACGCGCTATCAAGATTTTTTTGTGCTATTATATAGTCAAACGGAATGTTTGTATCTGTGATCCCCTCCGATCGACCACCGTCCAATTCAAACAGGTATCGAAATTACGACGGCCTGAGCCGAGGTTCGAACCCCTAGTGGTGCCCTCAGACTAAATTCGTATCCGTCAGGCAGGAGTTGGCCTTCAGCCGCTCCATAAGTCCTTCCGCGGGTTTGGAGTGCCATCGCACATCGCAGTGCACTCGCCCCTAACGTCCGGTGAAGCTGTAAAGGCCAGCTACGGCCAACAGCATTAGAGTAGTCCGGAAAAAAAATGTATCTGTGATGCATCCCCCCCATCCAATTCAAACGGGGATCGAAATTACGATGGCCTGAGCCGACGATTTGAATTTGAATTTGAATATACCAAAAATTGGTAAAAAATATTTGACTGAAGAGTGAAATAATTTTTTTACCAATAATCTCTGACTTGACGCAATGTTTTTGCGGAAAGAAATTCGATAAAATTCAATTGTTCAAAACTCAATTGAGCGTTATTATCAACTGTGGGAAGAATTATACCTCGCACAATGAGAGTGGGGTCGGTTTAGGAAATTAATCTTTGAATTAGAGATTTATCAACTCGAGTTAACTCGAGTTGCGGTGAATTCGAGTTAACTCGAGTTGAATTCTGCCAACTCGAGTTGGAAGTATTCAACTGGTAAATGAACGAATCAAGTGAAAGAGCGAGAGCATGAGTCTGTCGTCGAACTGACAATGACATGAAACTTTCCGATCATTTCATATCATACAATTTTCACTCGTTTTCAAATTTTCACTCGTTTTCAATATTGATTTGAGGTCGTTATAATGTTTTTTTAGCATATTCGTCCGGTTATGTTATCATTAAAATGATTATGCGTTCTATAAGTCCTTCCGCGGGTTTGAAGTGCCATTTCTACTCGCCCCTATGGTTCGGTGAAGTTTCAAGGCTAGCTGCGGCCAAAAACATTAGATAAAAAAAAACTCTTTATTCCAGATAACTCGAGTCAACTCGAGTTACCTGAATTTCAACTCGAGTTATGCTTATTACGAGTTAGCACATCTCTACTTTGAATAACGAATTTGTGGGATAACAAAAATCTTAAAACGTTACTATTATCTTTGACGGCCTCAGTGGTCTTGTGGTTTAGCACACCGCTTTACTTACGATGGTCGCGGGTCGATTTGTAAGATAACAAAAATTTTGTCTTAAAACTTTACTTCTTCATTCTGTGAAGGTCTCGGCGGTCTAGTGATTTAGCACTGCTTTGCTTTCGATGGTCGCTGGTCGATTTGTAAGATAACAAAATTTTTGTCTTAAAACGTTATTTCTTCATTCTTTGACGGCCTCGGTGGTCTAGTGGTTTAGCACACCGCTTTATTTCTGATGGTCGCAGGTTCGAATTGTATGATAACAAAAATTTTATCTTAAAACTTTACTTTTCCTTCATTCTTTAACGGCCTCGATGGTTGCTTGCACGGCACAAACATTTGTATTCATGAGTATGATTGTTTGTATCAGTCTGGGTGTTTTCTATGTATATTATGTATGTATTTACAAAACAAAGTATCTAGGTATTTGCAGCAGTTGTCTAGTACCCATAACATTGGAATATTTCTTTTACGAAAACTTCTTTATTTTCACACTATATACAATTGATAGTCATAATGTTTTTGTTATCAGTAAAACGAATTTAGTTTATCAATTTTGCAGCTAATTCTCGATGCGAAGAATTTATAAAACTTGTTAATTTAATTGCATCATTATTTACAGGGTCGCGGTGAACGACAAAAATAATAATGGAAGAGAAATCGTGCTATTCATCATGGGAGTTTAACATTTCTTTTCACAAAGTTTCTGTAATCAATTACAGCTCGCAGTTGATAATATTTCATCGAACATACACACATACAAATACAGTTCCTTTTGGAACAATTTTATTCCACTTACTTGATTTTTTCCCCCGTCCGATTCAAACGGGGATCTAAATTACGATGGCCTGAGCCGAGGTTCGAATCGCTACCGGTGTTTTCAGACTAAAGTCGTATCCGTCAGGCGGGAGTTGGCCTTCAGCCGCTCCATAAGTCCTTCCGCGGGTTTGGAGTGCCTGCATTCGTCGCCTATCGTCCGGTGAAGCTGTAAAGGCCAGCTGCAGCCAACAGCATTAGAGTAGTCTAAAAAAAGTACTTTTTATTTAATTTGTTTGTTTTTTTTGCAAAGTATAATTTAAGACAAAGACCTTATCCGCCAGGCAGGCGGGAGTTGGCCTTCAGCAGCTCCATAACTCCTCCGCTGGTTTGAGTGCCATCTGCACTCGGCCTCTACCGTCTTCATGGGCATTGATAAGCTGTTAACTAATATGATATTTAAAATAGGAGTATCTATTTTAAATATCATATTAGAAAAGTACTTAAAAAAATATTTTAATAGTTTTTGTTTGTCAGTATATTTGTTCTTACTAATCTCTGAAATAATTGGACCGATTTTGACAGGTCTTTCATTTGCAGATAGCTAATGTATAAGGAGTTTAGATTAAGTACTTTGATTTTAATTTTGTATTAAAAATAAAACTTGCAGGTAACAGTTATATATAATAAGAACCAGGCCAGCTGCAGCCAACAGTATTAGAAAAGTCCGAAAGAATTTTTTTTTACTTTTTATTTGAAGGAGTGCTAAGTAAAGCTACGACCTAAGTATCCGTCAGGCGGGAGTTGGCCTTCAGCAGCTCCATAAGTCCTTCCGCGGGTTTGAAGTGTCTGCTTTCTTCGCCTATCGTCCGGTGAAGCTGTAAAGGCCAGTTGGGGCCAACAGCATTAGAAAAGTCCGAAAGATTTTTTTTACTTTTTATTTAAAGGAGTGCTAAGTAAGGCAACGACCTAAGTATGGTATAGGTGGGAGTTGGCCTTCAGCCGTGCCATAAGTCCTTCCGCGGGTTTGGAGTGCTACCTGCACTCGCCCCCTATCGTCCGTTGAAGCTGTAAAGGCCAGTTGGGGCCAACAGCATTAGAAAAGTCCGAAAGATTTTTTTTTTACTTTTTATTTAAAGAAGTGGTAAGTAAGGCAACGCGACCTAAGTATCTGTCAGGCGGTAGTTGGCCTACAGCAGCTCCATAAGTCCCTCCGCGGGTTTAGAGTGCTACCTGTACTCGGCCTCTAACGTCCGGTGAACATGTCAGGCCAGTTGCGGCCAAAAGCATTAGAGTAGTCCGAAATAAAATAAAATAGATTTTTTAAGGCAACGATTTAACTGACAGGAAGTGGCAACCGTCACCTATATACAGTATCACTTACAGAGGACTGTCATGTATTTATCTTAAACCTGTTATTTCACTGACATATCTCATCCTTCCACTGACACACGTCCTGCGAAGTAACCTACTCGACGGTTGAAGTAGGTAAGTCAAAGGATCAGTCAGTCGACCCGTGACCAAGACGTTTGTATCAGGGTTCAAATATCAGGATCTCTTAACAAGGTTAACTTGCTAAATATCTCGTTTATATAATACTAGCTACTCGCCCCGATTTCGCCCGGGTGTACATGTTTTTTATATATAAATCTTCCTCTAGAATCACTCTATCTGTTATAAATCCGTTGCGTAGTTTTAAACATTTAAGCATACATAGGGACGGACAGACAGCGACAGTGATTTTGTTTTATACTATGTTATGATTAAGATGTACTAACGTAAAAAGTTATCCAGTAGGAACATATCCATAAGAACATTTCTAACGATAGATTTACTGTAAAATGATACATTTATCGTGAGTTCGTGACTATCAAATGTTTACGTGTATTAAATGTAACAGTGTAGGTACGTAGAAAATAATAAAAATGAGGGTAGAAAGATTTATCTGCTTGTAATACATGTTTACATACAACCCCATCGGCAGTCGGCGCGTGACCACCACGCTTCTAACTGAGTAAACATATAGATAGATAGATTTTATACTTTACTAGCTGTCCCGGCAAACGTTGTTTTGCCTTAGAATAAAAATAAATTAGGGGTGGACTACCCCTAAGATTTAGGGGGATGAAAAATAAATGTTGGCCGATTCTCAGACCTACTCAATATGCTCACAAAATTTCATGAGAATCGGTCAAGCCGTTTCGGAGGAGTAAACGAAAACTGTGACACGAGAATTTTATATATAAGATTTACTTCAATAGATACACAGACATACATATTTTACTGATACCCGATGATGGACCTACAATATATATATAATAATCTTCCAAAGGCATTTAAAATCTATTGGTAATACCAATTTAAAACTGCTCTTAGAAATATCGACGACCTCGGTGGTATAGCGGTCTAGCACACCGCTTCACGTCCGATGGTCGCGGGTTCGATTCCTCGTACGGCACAAACATTTGTATTCACGAGTATGATTGTTTGTATCGGTCTGGGTCTTTTCTATGTATATTATGTATGTATATATAAAAAAATATCTAAGTATTTATATCAGTTGCATAGTACCCAAAACACAAGTTCTGCTTACCGAGTGACTAGTGATGGCGTTGTTTTAAAAATAATAAAAATAGATATATATTTTATTTCATATATTACAGTCTTTCTTTATATATGTATTTACAAAAAAAATATCTATGTATATATGTATCAGATATCTAGTACCCATAATACAAGCTATAGCTAGCTTAACTTGGGTCTAGATGGCGCTGTGTGAATTGTCCTGAGATTATTATTATTATTATTATTATATGTACCGCAGAGATGTAAAAAGGTTACTCAGTACATTGTTTCTTTTTTAGGCCTATTTTTATATAAAAAAAATAATTCGTGAGGGTCCTGCTCCTCAACCCACTCTCGGAACCTCACCTAACTTTCTCTAGACTTCTTAATACAATTATCTTAAACATTATAGAAGTTTTCGGGCGGGTAATGATTTACGAATTTAGGGTCTGGCTAGGGGACTAAATTAGCAACTACGTTCTCAAGTTTCAGTCCAAATTTATAATCAGGATACACACAGCAAACTTAGGTCCCTCAATAACAATCTGCAGATTTTGCCAAGCTGAAGAGGAAATGCCACTACACATCCTATGTGGTTGTAGCCCACTCATGCATAAACGAAATCTCTACTTCGGAAAGTATACGCTCTATCCTAAGGGGATACAAAAGATCTCTTCTAAGAATATAATAAGTTCTATTCTTGGCCCTGATGTGTCTAGCGAGTTTTGATAAAGGGCGAGCAAAATTGATCTAGAAGTACGTAGATTAAAGTGTAATAGGTCCTAGCTCTCCTAATAAGGGGGGGGGCTCATAGTAATCCTCCTAAGATTGTTTGTAATGTGGATGAACCCATTAATAGCAATGTACCATGTCAGGTTGACCTCCACGCGGTTCCCCTGGAAACCATCGTGATTAATTCCTGGTGAATTTGTCACGATGGGCTAACTGACCTGACCTCATGTTCATCTTATCATCCTCCACTGGTGCTCCGCCAGCGTATAAACCGCCAGCGCAGGCGGGTTAAATAGCACTATTCCATTATCATCCATAAAAAAAATAATCTCCTAAAATCCTCAATAAATAAAAATATTACATACATATTAGGACTACATAGAAGTGCAACAGTTCCTAGCACCTGACAATAACCCAAAACCCTCAGTAAATAAAAATATTATCAGGATAAGATATTATTGCCTTTCATCATCAGGGTTTAACGTATCCCTATAGAAACATTTCATCAAAATTGGTCATCTCTTTAGGAGTATATATATATTTTTTTTATCTCAGGTCAAGTCACACAGCGCCATCTAGACCCAAGTTAAGCTAGCTAAAGCTTGTGTTATGGGTACTAGATTACTGATACAAATACATAGATATGTTTTTTTTTGTAAATGCATACATATTATACATAGAAAATACCCAGACCGATACTAACAATCATACTCATGAATACAAATGTTTGTGCGGTGCGAGGAATCGAACCCGCGACCATCGGACGTAAAGCGGTGTGCTACACCGCTAGACCACCGAGGTCGTCATTTTGTTGCTTACAATTATAAATGTAAACAACACCGTTAATTTCTTATTTAGTTTATTATTATTATAGTAAGTAATTGTTATTAGTTTTGAGATTTTAATTATAATTTGTTGTTTCAGTTCTGTTCCTGACTTGTACATAATATGTAAGTACAATTTCATTATTTTCATCATTTATTGTATATACATTCTAAACTGTAATTTAATTGTAATCGTTTATTATATACTAGCTTTAGCCCGCGGATTCGCTCACGTTAATTTATCCCCTTAGGGGTGGTATTTATCAAAATCATTTCTTAGGAGACGTCATATTTCATTGCATGCTAAGTCTCAGCCCGATTGGTTTAAAATTGCCAAATTTCCATCCCAAATTTTATCCCCTTGGGGATAGAATTAATCAAAATCCTTTCTTAGCGGATGCCTACGTCATAACATCTACCTGCATGCCAAATTTCAGCCCGATCCGTCCAGTGGTTTGGGCTGTGCGTTGATAGATCACTATGTCAGTCACCTTTGAGTTATATATATTTAGATTTTAATCTATTTATTTATATATATATGAATATGTGAAGCATAAACTGTGACTCCTTTATATAGAGAAGAAGTATATAATAATAATCTTATATATTTTATATATTCTTGTGTCACAACGTTAGTTACTTATTTCTAGATGGGACACGACACGGTTCAGTAATCTCCAATTATTATTGGAAATTTGTCTAATCGCCGTGGAGATCTTTGGGGGAGGCCTATGTCCAGCAGTGGACGTCTTCTGGGCTGCGATGATGGTGATGATGACACAGTATAAAACAAAGTCGCTGTCTCTATCTGTCCCTATGTATATTATATTTAAAACTACGCAATGGATTTTAAAGCAATTTTCTTTAATAGATATGTGTGTGATAGTGATTTAAGAGGAAGGTTTATATATGTAATACATGTACACCCGTGCGAAACCGGGGCGAGTAGTTAGATAGTATAATACATAGTCGCAGTGGCTGTCTGTCCGTCTCTATGTATGCTTAAATCTTTAAAACTACACAACGGATTTTAAAGCACTTTTTTTTAATAGATAGAGTGATATTGACGCGAATTTTGAAGCGGGTTTTTTAGTAGATAGAGTGATTCAAGAGGAAGGTTTATATATGTAATTATACTTGTACGGCTACACTCGTGTGAAGCCGGGGTAAGTAGCTAGTACCGAATAAAGTGTTTAATGACCTCATGAATTTGTCCGCGATGAAATTTGAGTTTCACCATTAGTCTACTTTATATTCAATGACGGCTGATGAATAATTCATTGTGTCGACGTAAAAACAGGCCATTACTACAGGATATAGCAGAAATACCGGCTCCACAGTAATGGCTGTACAGGTATTACTTAGTTTCCACGTTAAATACTTGTTTGCACTAGATGATGCTGTGAAAATTGGCTTGGTATAAATAAAATTTAAAAAAATCACACAGCGCTATCAAATCCTGAGCAAAGCTTGTGATATAGATACTAGACAACTAATATAAATACATACATATATTTTTTTGTAAAACAACATAATATACATAGAAAACATCCAGACCGGTACAAACAGCCATTCTCATGAATACAAATGGTTACCTTGCGAGGAATCGAAAGCGAGGCAGTGTGCAAAAACGTTGGTCCATAAACTTTACTCTGGTTTAATGCGATTTTTAGATAGTGAAAGAATTTCTCAAATTTCTATAGTAGTTCCGGAGTTATTTCCCTCATAATACATTTAATTATGAATAAGAACCATATTTCTATGCTAGAACGTATATCTGAAGCTGCACTAACAGGCTGCTTCCAGATTTGGCTTAGCAGAGAAAAAATGAGTGTTGACGTATGTAGGCAGTTGCTTCTTAAGCCTACACCTGGTTCACAAGTCCCGAGAACTGCTCGTAGTTTCCCTCTGCTACACGATGGACCCGGCACCCGTATGGTGAATGGAATGCTAAGGAGTTCGCCTCTTTTACTCTATAAGAAGAACAAGCTCCTAAAATATCCTTCAATTTTTCTCCCTGAGGGGCCTAGGTAACGAACTCTAAAAGAAGAACAATTTAACAACAGTTCTCTCATGCTACACGATTGACCAGGCACCCGTATGGTGAATCCATGGAATGCTAAGGAGTTCTCCTCTCTTACTCTAAAAGAAGAACAATCTCCTAAAATATCCTTCAATTTTTCTCCCTGAGGGGCCTAGGTAACGAACTCTAAAAGAAGAACAATTTAACAACAGTTCTCTCATGCTACACGATTGACCAGGCATCCGCACGGTGAATCCATGGAATGCTAAGGAGTTCGCCTCTCTTACTCTAAAAGAAGAACAAGCTCCTAAAATATCCTTCAATTTTTCTCCTTGAGGGGCCTAGGTAACGAACTCCAAAAGAAGAACAATTTAACAACAGTTCTCTCATGCTACACGATTGACCAGGCATCCGCACGGTGAATCCATGGAATGCTAAGGAGTTCGCCTCTCTTACTCTAAAAGAAGAACAAGCTCCTAAAATATCCTTCAATTTTTCTCCCTGAGAGGCCTAGGTTACGAACTCTAAAAGAAGAACAACTGAACAGGAACAATTCAACAACAGTTCTCTCATGCTACACGATTGACCAGGCACCCGCACGGTGAATCCATGGAATGCTAAGAAGTTTGGCTGTTTTAGTTCTCTCTATAATATTACTAAAGATTATGGCATATAAAATGCATTATATATATATATATATATATATATATATATATATCATATAGATTTATGGACTTATAGGGGTGGTACTTGTTAGGCAAATGATAGGCTATTGAATGATTTATTGTTATAATAAATACTCACATAATACATTCACCCTTACAGACAAAGTGTAATATATTTTCGAAGTAATATTCTTGTTAATTTGTTATAATGCTCTCTATACATTTATGAAAATATCATCTATGCCAGAAGGAATATAGACAGTTTATATATATATATATATATATATATATATATATCATAACAAACTGATTTTACCTAAATGTCGTTTAGCTAAAGTTAGTAATTCGTTTTATGTCAATTGAGGTTTTACAATAAAATACCAGAGTCTGTTATAAATCTGCCAGAAAAAAGATTTAAATGTCAAATAAAACAGTTCCTTCGCAAAAAAGCTTACTATAAAATTGAAGAATTCGTTAACGATAATAATGTTTTTATAGAAAAACTTTAAATCCATAGCACTGACAATATTATCTGATTACATTAATAATGAAATTTTAGCGACTTCAATGTTGATTATCGCATGCCTCTTACTTGTTATACTGTAATTATTTATATAAAAAAATATATTAAAAATGGCAACACACAATTTCTTGTCATTTTCTTGTGATGAATCTGCATTCCGAATGAGTGGTATAATCAAAATATGACTATTCAAAAGTGCTTGTAATGAGTTTATTTGAATAAAGATTATTTCTATTTCTATTTCTATAAATTAAAAAACGCACTTTTGTATAACAAAGTAAATGTTTATTTAAAAATAAACAGATTTTTGTTTCTGGCATATCATTATTTGTAATCAAGCGATCAATCCAAAACTTTACTGCAGACATCTTTAATTTAACTTTGTAATGAAATTTTAACCGAATCAAGTTAAATTAATCGAATCGAGATAATGAAACAGTCGAGTTCCAAAAATATATTAATGATGGTATCACTAATCAATGTCAGTTTTAGCGTAGTAAGCTTGTAGTTCACAGCGCTAATTAAACACCGGTTATTAGTTCAAATCTGTCTGACACAAAAAAAAAATTATATCAATTAACATTTCCTACTAACTTATTCAAGATCTAAGCAGTAGTTTTTGTGTTTACCTTAATAATGTATTTAGAACTATTGCTCCTGACAATATCCTTAAATTTTTCTCCCTAAGGGCCGAGACAACGAACTCTAAAAGAACAACCATAGCTCCTAAAATATCCTTCAATTTTTCTCCCTGAGGGGCCTAGGTAGCGAACTCTAAAAGAACAACCATAGCTCCTAAAATATCCTTCAATTTTTCTCCCTGAGGGGCCTAGGTAAAATATCCTTCAAATTTTCTCCCTGAGGAGCCTAAGTACCGAAATCTAAAAGAAGATCATTAGCTCATAAAATATCATTCAAATTTTCTTCCTGAGGGGCCTAAGGGGCCTAGGTAGCGAACTCTAAAAGAACAACCATAGCTCCTAAAATATCCTTCAATTTTTCTCCCTGAGGGGCCTAGGTAACGAACTGTCAAAGAATAACCAAACCTCCTAAAAATATCCTTTAACATTTCCCCCTGAAGGCAGCGAACTCTCAAAAATGGCGAGCACAATAGATCTCTGCTGGCCGCAGTGCTATAGATCTAAGCACAGAGTAATAGCCCAAACCACTTAATAAAATAAGTAATAACCCGCTCAAATAACATAGCATTATGTATGTAATAACTGTACGAGAACATAACTATGTTCATGTGGTCGTGATAGAGGCACGATCCAGGGAGTACAATCAAAATGCAAATTTAACGGCCACATCACAAATAGCTGCGGGTTCAAATAATTCTAGATGGGACACGACACGGTTCAGTAATCTCCAATTATTATTGGAAATTTGTCTAATAGTTGTGCTCTAATTATAATTAGACTATTTTGTTCCTGTACTTTAATAGTTTTTATTTCTGTTCTTAATATCTTGATAAAATGGTGATTTTGTCCCGTAATTTAATATTTTATGGCGTTTTATAAATGATATTCGTCTTTCATCATAACTATTTACACTGCGTATATCGTCACCGCTATGACTAAAAAAGCGACCGTAAAAAATCTTTATTTCGGACTACTCTAATGCTGTTGGCCGCAGCTGGCCTTTACAGCTTCACCGGATGATAGGGCGAGTGCAGAAGGCACTCCAAATCCGGGGGAAGAACTTATGGAGCGGCTGAAGGCCAACTCCCGCCTAACGGATACGACTTTAGTCTGAGGGCACCGCTAGGGATTCGAACCTCGGCTCAGGCCGTCGTAATATCGATCCCCGTTTGAATTGGACGGGGAATCGATCGAGGGGGCAGAAAAAATAATACAATTCCAGTAAATGGGCTCGGACAAAAGTCAAACATTAGCGCGTTTCAATTTTTCTACTAGCGCCATCTAGTAAAAGACTTGAGAAACAAACCTAGTAATTTAAACATTATCAGTTTAACGTCTTGTGCATCAATTTGAATTTCTGTCTCGCTCTCCTGATGGCAGACACTGATAACAAACAGAATGAATCCCAGAGACGGCGATAGACAATATCTCTGTCATATTGTATTAAATTACGGTGATATTATTTTAATTAAAAAAATATATGAACATGTCAAGTTTTGGGTTCACCAAATCATCACATTTTTAATTATGTTGACAATTAACTAATATCGTAAAGAATCCTCATGGGGAAGTACCCCATGAGGATTCTTATGATAGATAGGGTCATTGGGCTCTATAAAATATGGTCGAGCGCAGTGATGGCTGGCTCATCCGTCATACTCGTAAATGAGTGCTGCTTGTAGGAACTGGACAGCTCTTATCACTACGACTGATTTAATCTTATTGTGTTTTTATATTTGAGCCTAAACAAATGAGTGCTGGTTGGTTTGTATTCACACGTTTCGACTTGTAAAATGTGTACTTACAAGGATTGTTTAAAAGAGCAACACACAAGTTTCTTGCTTATTCTTCTTGTGATGAGACAGCTTTCCGAATGAGCGGTAGATTTAGAAAAAAAATATATAAATAAATTATTTTCTATTCTATTCTATTTGTTAATAGGGGTTGTAATAAAATTCTTACATTTATTTTTCTTAATTATGAAATAGCAGATAACTATAATTTTTTTTTTCAATCATTTGATTAAATTATCAATAATCAAATACTAACTTTGAAAGAGTTATTTCATTACCGATAAAAGAGAGAGAGAGAGGAAAACGCAATGTATACTATTGTATACTGATATTGTAAATCTGAAATATCGTTTGTAAATATCCAGATTTCTACAAAAAAAAACAGAAGATATAAAACGTATATCGAAGATATCGCATCGTCCTTCCTAATACGCACTGCCAAAGAGTGGAACACACTTCCAGCTTTTGTGTTTCTGGAGAAATACAACCCCTGATTTTTCAAGTCTATGGTGGATAGATATCTTCTGGGTAACCGCGCTACATCCTAGATCTTGCCATCATTTACCATCAGATGAGGTAAGACCAAGCAATCACATCATTAATAAAAAAAAAAACACGTAATTATTCTGTACAATTACAAAACATATTAATCCTTCTAGATTCCATACTAAAACATATAATAAACTACCAAACTACTAAATATTTGAGAAATATAAAAAAAATGAATACAAATGTTTGTAGTACAAGGAATCGAGCCCTTAACGATTTAAAGCAGTGATTCCCGAAGTAGAACAGACGGACCCGACCCCCAGGGGTCTGTCACAAACTGCAAGGACCCCTTGCAGTTTGTCATAGACCCCTGTGGGTCAGCGATCATATTGTTGTTTTTACTTTATGTTCCTAACACTAAACTTTACTACAGTAGAAATTTACAAAAAATTTTAAAAAACCAGGTAAGAATGGGGGGTCTACCCAAAACCGAAAAATATGTCATATGGTCTACGACACAAAAATGTTTGGGAACATCTAAAGTAAGGCGCAGTACAAAACTGCTCGAACCGGTCAATTTAGAGTGGTAAGAATCATAATAAACGGAGTATATCTCTCCTATTGCTGTTTATTCACATCGAGCCACAAACTAATAAGTTCTAGGTTTCTTTTACATCACAACTCCAACTGAGTGAATGCAAACATTGGAACTGAAAAATAAATAGCGGCCAACACAAGGGCCCCTAACATAACACTGTTAGTTCGTATATAACTTTACCAACACTACGGCGAAGCTTTTATTTTTTTGCCTTCTTTTTGCACTCTCTTATTTGTTTTACGATAAAACTGTATTGGTTAGAAGTGGCAAATATTTGCTATACTATACACATGTAGAGATATGATGTCAGTTTGAAACACTTGGCTATATCGCGCTATATTTGGAACTCGATATCAAAGTTAACTACAGTTACTAAACATAGAGCACTATCTATTGAAAGCACTGTATTAAATTTGACGGCGTCGGTGGTCTAGGTGTTTAGTACACCGCCTTACTTCTGATGGTCGCAGGTTCGATTCCTCGCACGGTACAAAAATTTATGTTCTTGAGTATGATCGTTTGTATCGCTCTGGCTGTTTTCTATGTATAATATGAATTTAAAAAAATCTATGTATTTATTTTATTCATCTAGTACCGATAACTGAAGCTCTGCTTAGCTTGGAACTAAATAGCCACGGGTTAGTTATCCTGAGTTTATAAAAAAAAATTATAGCTTGTTAAATATGGGACACAGTCACCTAGATACATCAGAATAATAATTGCATTTAATAATGTCTAGTAAGACAAATTCAATATTGTCTACTAAGTACTGCTGTGTCTAAACTGTGTCACCCCACCTTACATTTTCCTATTATTATTTAGTATATAACATCATTATTTCTATGTACATATTGTCAGTTTATTAACATCTGTAATATACATACATCGTCTCGACCAACAACACACTATCATTCACCAGCAACATTAAATATCCTTCCATTAATAAATCATAGTATAGTAATGTGAATATAACTCTATAATATCCTTCCGTTGCCTGTCAAGTTCACATTAAAAAAAGTAATTCAATTTTGATGCCATAATGCGGACACGTAAAAAAAGATAATTGTTCAAAATCTAGGGTAGATTTGTAACATCGTAAGCACAGATTATTATATTAGAGTCCGTTAGTTTTCTGTTCCCGCGTCTTTCCTTCCCCTCCCTTACCTACAGTACTGAACCGACTGTACGGCGGCCATGACGCGCGCGCATTGTGTTGTGAATTAAAATAAATTAGAACTGTGAAACCTACTGTGAAACTGGAAAGCTAGCGAAGATATCTTCGAGACCCTGAAGCCCAAGAAATTCGCAGAACCATACAGGTACGTGACTGACGCTTCTACTCATTTTTCACTATATATATACAGAGAGTAAATTCCCTAACATTTTGGTAGCAGAGTAGTTTCCCAAACAATAATAAATAATATTATTAATTATATAGATATTAAAGAGAATAAAGGAGCAAATATATATTGTTATATTAATTATTTAAATACATAATAGTGATTATTAGAGACGAACTTCTTAATATTTCATTCGAGTACAAATTCAAATTCAAAATATCTTTATTCATGTAGGTCTATTACAGATATATGATATGTCAAATCTACCGTCAGTTCGGAATGATTTCGAGATGAGATGAACCAATTTGGAGAAGTTTTGTTACAAACACTGTTGCAAGAGAATTTTATATCATCATTACATAGTACGTCTGTCCGTCCCTATGTATGCTTAAATCTTTAAAACTACGCAACGGATTTTGAACCGGTTTCAGTTTCAATACATAGAGTCATTCAAGAGGAAGGTTTATATGTATAATACATGTACACCCGTGCGAAGCCGGGGTAGCTAGTGATATATAAACTTAAATGATTCTGTTATTATATCAGCATTAAGCGCAGACAAAGCAATAAGGCGCGGCACAGTGGGGTGGCGTAGCATTACTTCTCACCTCTTCCCCTTAATTACGCTTTTAAACACCACAACGTGCGTTCACACTTAAGTTTTTACGTACATTAAGTGGTCTGAGTACTTAGAAATGTAATGAGAACACTGAATATGATATGCATAGTCAGGAACGTAGCGTGCTTGCCGAGGCTCCGTATAAAATTTTGAGGATCCTTACGAAGGGTAAAGATTTCTCGCAAAAGAAAAAAAATGCTTGAAATTAAAAGAAATATTTATGCATCGTAATTATCTATCTGCCACTATTTCCAATTTTTTTTAATTATACACTGTATTTGCCTTTTTTTTCGGCAAATTTATTAAATCATTTATAGATGATGCGGCTAAAAAAGAACTTCCTTTTTTGTCATTTGTGAAATAAAAAAGAAAATTGGTAAGTTTATATTTGGTTACGCAAGTTGAGGGCTCCCGTGGTCCGGGGCCCCGTATAATTGATACGGTGGCTGGTATTTCAGTATTTTTCAGGAAATTTGCCACGCATAACCTCATTGTGGAATGACCTCTTAGCAATGATATTTCCGAATCGATACGATATTGAAACCTTAAGAAAACACTGGTGTTGCGGGTGCTCATGGGCGGCGATAATCACTTACTAACAGGTGAACCGTAAGCTCATTTGTACAAAAATACCTTATCCAGTAATTTCACTCCATAATCTGCAAACTAAACCGACATGCAGCTCACAAAACAACAAATAGTTGAAATTTTTAACACCCAAATGACTTTTACAAGTCTATTGTAAAAAATCTATTATTGAGTTAGCAACTACTTTATAAGTGGATAAACTTGAATTAATGGGACTCTCAGCAACAATAGACATCGCCTCGCAAAGCCTTGGCTAGATAAAACTTGCACATATAAATTAATATAAACGGCAACACTTTATTCTTCATCACTACAAATTTAATCTTTTATCTTTAAAGTTTGTAAATGGTTTGAAAGTGGATAAACAAAGATTTACTTGTAAGTTCTGCTCGTCATTTCTCGTTAGGACATGTACAACTTGTAAGATATTTTTATCCGCATCATCTTTTATAATAATCATCATGAGTCAGTCATGATCACTTAAATGTCCATACGATTGACACGGGTCATTGGGCTCCCTAAAATATGGATGAGCGCAGTGATAGCTGGCTCACCCGTCATACTCGTGAACGGGTGCTGCTTGTAGTCACTGGTATGCTCTAATAATTATGTCAGATTTAAATAGATTTTTGTAGTAAAAAATCTGATTTAATATTCATAGCGCTGACAATATTATCTGATTGCATAAAGATTGAGCGCGTAGCAGTTACGATGTTAATTGTAGCATGGCTAAATTTAGAACAATATTTATTTAAAAGAGCAACACGCAAGTTTTTGCTCATTCTTCTTGTGATGAGTCTGCATGCGAATGAGTACAACCCTCCACCAACCCATGGCCATTCAAACCTCTCGGTTATACTGACTGAATCTACGGAGAACGCGCTGAAAATCACGCATTCTCTTGACCCCTACAAATTATTTCAACTCCTATCTCTCCTGTCGCACTCTCCTCCTTTTGGGGCAGTGGACGAAACATGGACGGCTTCGGTGCCGGGCAGCACTCTTTCTTCAGCAGCATCCGTTCTTCTTGAACGCGTGCCACCGTCAGTCCTCTCGTACTCGCTCCGTGTTCGGTGCCACTGATGCGCGAACTCCCGCAGCCGCCTAAAATTCTCCTCCGAAGACACCAAGTCTGGGTAGTACACCGGACCCAATCCTTCATCGTCACCGTGAAGTATGCCCACCAGCTGCTTCCCCCTGAGGTCGCAATATAGCGAGCACACCCACAACTGGAGCCACTCGACTCGTAGTCTCATGCTGTGCAGTCACTTACCGAAGCAGCCGTGTCCAGTCAGAATCTGTGACGTCTCGTAATCGGGTTCAACCCACGAAATGTGTAGTGGAATAAAAGAATATGACTGTTGAAAAGTGCTTCTATTAGTTTATTTCTATTTCATCTACTTTTGTAATGCTTTTCACGTGATGCCGATGACCTCGCGATAACAGCATAATATTGCTGTGTCATCAAACTGAGCTTTCTTCCTGCCCGTGTTTTTCTAATTCCGAAGCTTTTAAGCAGGCGTAAATTATAGGATGTCAAGTTCACTGACTGCTGTGATGATTCTTTATGTAATATGACTTGCGACCTGATTAAGTGGTGACCTACGCCTGTAAATGCATGAGTGCGATTGTGATGATCATTTTTGATGTTTTTTTGACCATTGATTGTTATAGAATAGATCATTTATTCAAATAAACTTTTTTTTGAATAGACCAAGCAAGAAACTTGTGTGTTGCTTTTAAGTTTAAGTGTGTGAATACAAACCACCGATTAGTAATTCAATTAAATACTCAAAAAGAAAAAATATTGAATACATAACCAACTGGTTATTATATACTGATTAGAGCAGACCAGTCCCTACAAGCAGCACCCGTTCACGGTTTGTTGTTTGTTGTTGTGATGTATAAGTTATATTATTGTAAAGTACGTCAGTGCTTTTTAAATAAATGTTGTACATGTTTACAATAATACAGATTCATTTAAATTCAAATTTGGGGATAATAGAGGGCCTACCAACAGCATATGTTGGAAAAGCAAATTCTAATCAGTGTTCGTAACCTGAACAGACCAGTCTCCCCAAGCAGCACCCGTTCACGAGTCAGCCATAATTGCACTCAACCATATTAGAGCTCGATCATCGACTAGAGACCAACCAGAGACAATCGACCCGGCCCACCACGCCGCCAAAAGTTTGAATTTATAGCGAGCCTGACTGTTTCATGTTACTCTACTACGTCATTTATATTATTTACAGCATAAACAGTCTTAAACTTGATTTTAGAACTTTGTCAACCTATTTAATCTAAAGTTAACAGTATTAGCAAATACTTGTGTTAGGAACAGACGAACTGGGATCAAACTGTTAGCAGACAAATCACCAAGAAGTTTGGTTTGTCTTGCCTCGATTGCCAATAATGACCGGCTCAAACTGTACTCACACTATGCAACTACAGAATATCTAACTGCTGATATGAAGTTTAGTTGCTATAGTTTCCAGCTTCAAATATTGAGGTTATATTAGAATTACAGAGTTTATATATATTAGAATTATTTGAATGACTAGCGTGCCTAACTATTGTCTCATTGAGCTCCCTAAAATATGGTCGAGCGTAGTGATGGCTGGCTCATCCGTCATACTCGTGAACGAGTGCTGCTTGTAGGGACTGGTCTGCTCTTATCACTACGACTGATTTAATCTTATTGTATATTTATATTTGAACCTAATAAAATAGTGCTGGTTGGTAGTTTGTATTCACACGTTTCGACTTGTAAATGTGAACTTATAAGGATTATTTAAAAGAGCAACACACAAGTTTCTTGCTCGTTCTTCTTGTGATGAGACAGCTTTCCGAATGAGTGGTAGATAAAAATAAATTGTCATGACTATTCAAATTAAATTAAATTAAGCTTATTTGAATAAATTATTTTCTATTCAATTCAATTCGTTACGTTCATATGTTCAGTGATTGATACGCGCGTTAGAGCAGTACAGATTTCTCTCGCTACCTACGTTCATATGTTCAGTGATTGACACGCGTTGGACCAGTACGGATTTCTCTGGCTACCTACGTTCATATGTTTAGTGATTGACACGCGTTGGACCAGTACGGATTTCTCTGGCTACCTACGTTCATATGTTCAGTGATTGATACGCGCGTTAGTTATACTCTGTATTACCTACGTTCATATGTTCAGTGATTGATACGCGCGTTAGTTATACTCTGTAGAATATCTATCGCTTATTCCCAGAAAACGGTAGCTATCTCGGTATTGCCACAAGACCTTTATATAGGTAAAGTTTGCCTAAAATTGTCTGTGGAGATACCTCTATTTAGGGCAAGTATAATTAACAGTACTTAGTCTGTAATAGTTAAAAAAAAAACTTCTTATTGATAGAATAAAATAATTTTTTTATATAGAAAAATAAAAAATTGGGTTGGACCTTTATCATTTAGTGGTATGAAAAGTACTTTACGTCCTATTCTCAGATGTGCTGCATGAAAGAAAATTTCATAGTAATCTCTCAAGTCTTTCTGGGACATAATCAAAATATTTTAATTCATATTGTAGATCTACATGAATGAAGATATTTCGATTGCATTTGATTTAATAATAACCAAAAAAAATACATGGCTTAACGGCAGAACTAGGTGAGAAAGCAATACTCAATCAGCTAACTTTGTACAAAGTAAGATTCAGAGAAAAGTTTTTGTCGTCAACATTTGGCTTAGGCGACGTGGAGACGCGTGTCCCCCTGCCTTAGCTAATCGTTCGCTTCCCGCTACAAATCATGGGGAGGAAACCCTCTCGAGGTATGTTCCGTTGATACCTACAATTTACTTTTGCTTACATAGCAGTCTAAATTTATTATCTGCTGCTTACTGGGTTTAATAGTCAGATTTACGATTTTCAGTAATATAATAATAATCTCGGGACAATTCACACAGCGTCATCTACGCCCAAGTTAAGCTAGCTAAAATTGTGTTATGGGTACTAGGTAACTGATACATATACATAGATTAACACTAACGCACTGGAAGATCTCTTCAAGTCACTGGATTGGACAGATATGGGCCTAAACATCGACGGACAATATTGTGTCGACGGTCAATCGCTGACGATATTGTACTATTGGCAGAAAGCCCAGAAGACTTAGCTAAAATGCTCGGCAGCCTAAGTGAAGTATCTGGTCGAGTAGGCCTAAAGATGAATCTGCAGAAGACTAAGTGGATGGGTCTCTCAAACACGATATCGGTTTCAATTCAGGGAAGCACCTTAGAACACCTTAGAGGCCAGAAAAGTAGTTTCTAAATAAATAAGGGTAGATTTTGAAGCATATTGCTTTGTAATTTTTTTTTATATTTCTAAAGACTATTCCCGTCTATTATATAAAATTTTATATCAAATATATAAAATTTATAATTGATTTAAAGTTATTTTAATCAGTCATTCATTCATATTAGACATTTTTTTTCATTTTTATAAATTTTTTTATGCTTATTCTATTTGATATTTTCTTAATTATGCTTTGTAATTTGTATGTAAATAAAACACTCGGACAAATACAAACAATCATACTTATGAAGACAAATGTTTGCACCGTGCGAGGAATTGAATCCGCTACCAGCGATGGTAAAGCCGTGCGCTAAACGGCACGACTGAACTTTTCTAACCATTCTATATGGTGTTACAGCCGTGAAGGTATTCTATTAGTCAACTAGCTGTACGCGCGACTTCGTCCGCGTTTTCGCTTTATTTTTCTAAAATAAAAGTAACCTAAGTTACTCCTTATTACCTCAGATACCTGCCAATAAAAGTTCCGTCAAAATCGATCCAGCCGTTTCAGAGATTAGCCGGAGCAAACAGATAGACAGACAAAAATTATAAAAAATGTTATTTTGGTGTATGTACCGTATTTATATTCATATGCAAGTAGTAAACAACGGTTATTTCATAATTACAAACAGACACTCCAATTTTATATATGTGTATAGATATAGATATAAATATAACTGTACCGATAACTCTATTTTAAGTAATATAAAACTAAAGTAATAGTATTTGTCTGTTCATTGTTTATTTCACGGCAAACTATTGAAACAATTTGAATTAAAACTTTTAAATTATTGGCAACTATAGATGAAGATAGAAAACAAATTTATTTGGCGAAGACAAGAAATTACATGTTTACAATACAAGTAAGACTTAGTTCTAGATATTTATTGTTTATAAATTTTTAGCTAGACTCAGGAAATGAGAATAAATGATAATTTCAGGACAATAATAATAATTTCAGGACAATTCACACAGCGCCATCTAGACCCAAATTAAGCTAGCTAAAACTTGTGTTATGGGTACTAGATAACTCATACAAATACATAGATATTGTTCTCGTAAATACATTCATATTATAAATAGAAAACACCCAGACCGATACCAACAATCATACTCATGAATACAAATGTTTGTGCCGTGCGAGGAATCGAACCTGCGACCATCGGTCGTAAAGCGGTGTCCTATATAAAATCTAATCTTTTTGTAATATTAGCTTTACAGAATCCACAATTTTGCACTTCCTTAATAGTTTTGGGATAAGATAAGGAAGTGTCCACATTATTGCAGAGTTAGACGATGCTGATCCCCAATGAGCCATTCGGGAAACGATGCCTCTAATTTGACCCTGATTCGGATGTTCTGGGCTATTAGTACACGAGGGTCCAAAATTACTTCCGTTAATGAATCGACCCTGAAATCTTTATTAGGAACTCATACAATTTGCTGTGTGCATGATAGAATGGATGAACTATATGCGTGATGATCAAACGATAGTTATGCTCACTAAAATGACAAGATAATTAAGTCTTGATTCAAGTGAGTTTCTTGCCAGTTCTTCTCAATTGGATCTATATACCGAACTGGACAGTAGGGAAAAAATTAAAATTAGAAGTTCATAAGCGGCTAAAATGATCCTACATGAATAAATGATTTTTGAATTTGAATTTGAATTTGAATTTGACATGTTGCGGCGTGGTGGGCTGGGTCAGCTCTAATCACTACAACTGATTTGATCTTGTTTAGTTATGTTATTTAACCTTAGTTAAACTTGACCTTTGCTTTATTGGCAAACAGATCTTTCAGATTTAAAAAGATCCAAGTACTACAGCATTTTTTTATGTTTGTTTTTAAAGTTTTGGCGTTTGTTTTTAAAATAATGGATAAGTTGATCTGAACTTTATTTAGAAGGTTACTTAACCAGTTGATTGTTTTTTTTATATCTTTTTAAATTTAGGGACTTTGTACCATCTAAATTCATGCCAATTCTATTGTACCCTAAAACTAATCACACCATTACACCAGTGAACAAATTGCCTTAGCTGCACCATTTGAAGAATCAGTGGATGATGACTATTCAAGTGTTATTATCCACAAACCTAAAGACGTACCTATGATGTGTACCACTATCAATTATTTAAAAGAGCAACAAGCAAATTTTTTGAGCGGTAGGTTTAAAAATAAAGTATGACTATTCGAGCTAAAGATCATGCCCAGTGACGTGCCTTAGGAGAGGTCTATATCCAGCAGTGGAATAGAATAGAAAATAATTTATTCAAATAAACTTACATTGAAGCTCCGCTCATTCGGAGAGCTGTCTCATCACAAGAAGAACGAGCAAGAAACTTGCGTGTTGCTGTTCTAAATAATTTTATTCTTTACATTTTTAAGTTTAGTGTGTGAATACAAACTACCAATTAGCACTAATTCAATTAAATACTCAAATAGAAAAAATATTAAGTATACAACCAACTGGTTAAACAGTTAATAAGAGGAAATCAGTCATAGTGACTAATCACTACTCACACTGCTCTAAAGCAGACCAGTCCCTACAAGCAGCACCCGATCACGAGTAGGACGGATGAGCCAGCCATCACTGCGCTCGACCATATTTTAGGGAGCACAATGACCGGGCCCACCACGCCGCCACAAGTCTGGACATTTTAGTGAGCATGACTACTCAAGACACTAGACCACGTCATATCTGGACTGCAGTGGGCTGATGATGATGATGTCTGTTCAAAAATGTTGTTATCCACAAACCTAAAGACCCACCTATGCTGTATACCACTTTATTATAAATTCTACAGTTATTTTGAATGGAATAAACCCAATGGAGTCCTATTACCTATGTATTGTCCACTTAATACTACAATACCGTAGATTTTCCAATCAAGACGCAACTTGTAGAGTACATTCTGCATTGTTATGATAATTGGCAATACCTAACGTTAGCATTCAATGAATAAATTAGATAATTGGTTTCTGGGATATAGTTCATAAGGGTACTTCAAACTCGAAGGTCTACTCAATTATTTAGAATGAATCCTTAATACCTATTGAGAGTTGGAACTATAATATCTATCTAAATATATATAACTCAATGGTGACTGACTGACATAGGGATCCATCAACGCACAGCGCAAACCACTGGACGGATCGGGCTGAAATTTGGCATGCAGGTAGATGTTATGACGTAGGCGTCCATCTAAGAAAGGATTTTGATTAATTCTACCCTCAAGGGGATAAAATAGGGGATGAAAGTTTGTATGAAACTTTGTTAATTTTAAACCGATCGGGCTGAGATTTGCATGCATAAAGCTACTATCACGTAGGCATCCCCTAAGAAAGGATTTTGATAAATTCCACCCTTAACAGGATTAATTAACGCGAGCGAAGCCGCGGGCAAAAGCTAGTATCTAATATAATATAAAACAATATAATATCCCAGGAAAGCAATATCTCACACAAAGAAAAAAATGTTTAGTTTTTCTAAATACAGTGTTTCTACATACATAATATACACTGAAACACACTTACAAACAATGAATACACATATTTGAGTAATCAACAGCGCATACAATTTATATACAATATATAATTTTACATACTTAGTAAAGCCAATAATAGATACCTCATGAATTTATCGTTAATATTAAACTTAAATATATTTAAGTTGGTTATTTAAAAACGATATAGTTGTAATTATAAAAATATGTATGAACATATACCCTACTTAAAACTTCTGTTAAAAACTTCCCCTGTATAAAACACTGCGGGAGCCTAAGAATTTATAAATCCAAATATATACATATAAAAAAAATGTGTAATAAATAAATGGAAAAAAAAACTGGTCAGAGCCCAATTTTTGCATCTTGAGAAGAACCGAATTCGCTACCATCGGAAGTAAGACGGTGTGTTAAATCTATACTAGAGGCCGTTACCATTTCAATTGCATAAAATAATCTAAATTAAATTAATCCAGAATGAAGTGAGAAAAAAGATTCAAATGTCTTATAAAACATTTCCTTAATAAAAAAGCTTATTATAAAATTGAAGAATTTATAAATGATAATAATGTTTTTGTAAAAAATATCTAGGTAAGTTGAAATTCATAGCGTTGACAATTTTAACTGATTGAACAAAGACTGAGTGCGTAGGGGTTTTTATGTTGATTGTCGCATGCCTAATCCTTGTTAATGTAAATATACTTAAAACAACATTCATTTAAAAGTGCACACAAATTTCTTGTAATGAGAATGCGTTCCAAATGAATGCAAAAATAAAAAAAAATGTACTATTCAAAAGTTGTTATATTAATTCGAATAAAGAAACCAGACTAATCTTATTTTAAATAGCTAGAAAAACATCTTCTCAGTAAACAAATATTTGAATCTACCAAATAAATATATTTCAGCGAGGTAAATATCCAAAAATACAATACACAATTTTTATAGCTTTAAACATATCGTAAATATATCGCAGGCGTTTATCGCCGGTGCTGCGTGGCGCATCAAAAACTATATCGAACAGATAGCAGCCATTGGTGGTTTATAACCTAATGTCGAATGGGTTCTCGATGGCGTCACGTACATCATCATCATCATCATCATCGCAGTCCGGAAGACGTCCACAGCTGGACATAGGCCTTTCCCAATGATCTCCACGACGATCGGTCCTGCGCTGCTCGCATCCAATGCCTTCCAGCGATCTTGACCAGATCGTCGGTCCACCTTGCTGAAGGCCTTCCCACGCTGCGTCTTCCGGTCCGTGGTCGCCACTCGAGGACTTTACTGCCCCAACGGCTATCTGTCCTACGAGCTATGTGCCCTGCCCATTGCCACTTCAGAGTCACAATTCTTTGGGCTATGTCGGTCACGTACAACTATTGAGAAATCTGATACCACCTACATATTGTGCGTTACAGCCCATACTCTAAATAATATAAAAGATGTAGTAGAGTAACTAGAAACTAGAAACAGTCATGCTCGCTATAAATTTTGAGCTTATGGCGGCGTGATGGGCCTGGTCAATGTGCTTACTCTGATATGGTTGAGTGCAATGATGGCTGGCTCATCCGTCATGGTCGTGAAGCGGTGCTGCTTGTGCGAACTGATCTGTTCGGGTTACGGCCACTGACTACACTATTTCCTTTTGACGAAACTGCAATAGCGTATGCTGGTGGTAATTCTGTGCTTCCAAATTTAAAGTTTAAAAGAGCTATCAAGGAGAAAAAATAGCAAGAATAAGAGCTGAGTTTCTTGTCAGTTCTTCTCAAAAGCACTCTGAACAGACGGTACATTCGACATATAATAAGTCTGTAATCTAAATATATATAACTCAAAGGTGACTGACATAGTGATCTATCAACGCACAGCCCAAACCACTGAACTGATTGGGCTCAAATTTAGCATGCAGGTAGATGTTATGACGTAGGCATCCGCTAAGAAACAATTTTGATTAATTCAATGGGATAAAATAGAGGATGAAAATTTGTATGAAACTTGGTCAATTTTAAACCAATCGGTCTAAGACATGCATAAAGCTACTATGACGTAGGCATCCCCTAAGAAAGCATTCTGATAAATTCCATCCCTAAGGGGATAAATTAACGCGAGCGATGCCGCGAGCAATACCTAGTAGACCTATATGATCAAAGATATTTTGATTTGATCTGTTACTAGTGATTATCAGAATGTGCTTAAATCCAATAAGTCTCTGCGGTCAATATCGTCATATTACAATTTCTCGTCGTAGAAGATTTTTTATTTGCAACTTTTCATAAAAAAGGACATCTGCTCAGTTTACGTGCCTCTTCAAAATTGAGCGAATTACAACGTTTTTTTCGTCTACGAGACGTCCATTGTCTCTGAGTTATGACGGAGTACCAATTACCAAATGGAATGGCCACCAAAAGTCTATTCAATTATCCGTAATTGGAGACGCGCCGCGCAGATTTCTCCATAAAATGAACCTATTTTTTTCAAATATTATGACTATTGTTTGCATATTTCTTTTATTATTTAATTTCATATATTTTTTATCCTATAACGATGCCAATTACTCTTTTATATTACGATAGCAATCAAGTATATGACCTTTCTCTTCTTCTTCCGGCTTTATCCTATTTTTATTTGGGGTCGGTTCCTAATCTGCTTTCTCTAGTAGTGTCTATTCTGTTGCCAGCTCTATGTTGCCGTTGTCCTTAAGGTCCTTACTAACTACCGACATCCATGGTAGTCGGATTGTCCACCCTTTTTCGGTCCTGATTTGAGGTCGAGAACTTTTCCCGTCAAGTTATCTTCCGGTCTCCTCATGACTCTAAAGTCTCCTCTAAGTCGTGCTTCCGGTATGGGTCTTATTATGAATTTACCTGTGATATAATGATTTGGCACTTTGTCCAAGACACCACCTGAGCATTCTCATCTCGGCAACGTGAAGTTCGTCACTCAAGTATGGCCTATCTCATAATAAACCGTAGCCTATGAACGCCTGAAATACCAGAAATGTTATGTGCGCGATGTCGACCCTTGGATCTATATTTGTTTTAATTAAAAATCTAATTAAAAAATCATTTATTCATGTAGGAGATTTTAGCCGCTTATGAACGTCAAGTTTTTACATTATACTTTTTTTCCCTAACATCCAGTTCGGTATATAGATTCAATTGAGAAGAACTGGCAAGAAACTCAATTGAATTACTTTTTTTTTAAAGCCAGTTTATTTACAATGCATAGGTATTTATATAGGTGTCTATGTCTAACATCAAATGAAAATCCCGATCATGAAATCTATTGCCATGCACGCTCGTCATTCAAGTAATCGTTTAGTAATAGGCCATGCTCAGTAAATATGATTTAACAGTTTTATTTATAGCATAGGCTTATATATTTTTTTTATATAAATAATGGAATAAATTAATTTTGTCTTAAGTTAGCTATATTTAAATTTATTTATTAAAGGAAAACCAAGGCTATTTAGGTATATCTTAAATAAAATCAATATAGATGTCATACTAAGCCACTGACATGCTTTCACCAATAACAACAGATTAATTCTAAACAATTGACATCACTACGTATAAAGGCAACAACACATTATAAAGTTAACAAAGAATATGAAATAATATCTATGTACACTACTATATCCAATAGTAGGTACCATTATATTTAGCTCCCTAAAATATGATCGAGCGCAGTGATGGCTCGCAGTGAACTGGTCTGCTCTTATCACTACGACTGATTTAATCTTATTGTGTTTTTATATTTGACCCTAATAAATTAGTGCTGGTTGGTACTTTGTATTCACACGTTTCGACTTGTAAATGTGAACTTACAAGGATTATTTAAAAGAGCAACACAGTTTCTTGCTCGTTCTTGTGATGAGACAGCTTTCCGAATAAGCGGTAGATTAAAAAAAATGTTATGACTATTCAAAAGTGCTTAAATTAAGTTTATTTGAATAAATGATTTTCTATTCTTTCTATTGCTCTATTATATCCCAATAATGTGTTTTTTTATTTGTATATAATGGAACAAGTAGGTCAGGAGTAGGAAATTATTACATACAAACGTAGATATAATTTCTCAATTTTTCAATCTATTTGATTTTGTGAGAAAGAAATCATTTCTAATATTCCGATTACCTACTTCTATCGTAATTAAATTTTGTTCGTACGGCGTTTCCTTTTTATGTTAACAAATTATTACACAAATATAGCATAATTAAAATTATTTTCATTGAAAATCTAATTTGCATAAAAATGAGTTCATATTAATTGTAATATTGTTATATTTGGACAAAGAATTTTTCTTATATCCAAGTAAGAAATAAGTAAAACAATAATTAAACAAACCTATAATATGATCATAGATGACAGCCTCGGTGGTCTAGTGGTTTAGCACAATGCTTTACTATCCGATGGTCGTGGGTTCGATTCCTCGCACGGTACAAACATTTGTATTCATGAGTATGATTGTTTGTATCGGTCTGGGTGTTTAATATGTATAATATGTATTTATTTAAAAAAAAAAAATATCCATGTATTTATAATAGTTGTCTAGTACCCATAACACAAGCTCTGCTTAGCTTAGGACTAGATGGCGCTGTGTGAGTTGTCCTGAAATATTATTATTATTATTATAGATGGATGAAAACTGAGGACGCTCTAAAAAAATTGGATGGATTGTGTGAAAGATGACATGTATAAAAGGAGAGTATACTCAGATATGTTAGGCTCATTGGTTTTTAGCACATTCTGATAGTAATTTTAAGTAGCTGTGACGTGGTCGAGTGGAATGAGTAGTCATGCTCACTAAAATGTCCAGACATGTGGCGGCGTGGTGGGTCGGGTCATTGGGCTCCCTAAAATATGGTCGTTCGCAGTGATGGCTGGCTCATCCGTCATATTCGTGAACGAGTGCTGCTTGTAGGGACTGGTCTGCTCTTATCACTACGACTGATTTAATCTTATTGTGTTTTTATATTTGAGCCTAAATAAATTAGTGCTGGTTGGTAGTTAGTCACACAAAGGCCAAAAAAGAGATGGATGGACTGTGTGAAAGATGATATGGTAAGAAAGGAAGTAAATAACGCGATGACTGCGAACAGGGATGAATGGAAGCGAAAAACATATTACGCCGACCCCAAATAAATGGGATAAGGATGAAGCAGATGATGATGGTAGTTAGTCACACGTTTTGACTTGTAAAATGTGAACTTACAAGGATTGTTTAAAAGAGCAACACACAAGTTTCTTGCTTCTTCTTCTTGTGATAAGACAGCTTTCCGAATAAGTGGTAGATTAAAAAAAAATTTGACTATCTAAAAGTGCTTAAATTAAGTTTATTTGAATAAATGATTTTCTATTCTACTCTATTCTATATGACGGCCGATAGAGATCAGTGGAAGAGAATGACTTACTGCGTCGACGACAAATAATGGGATAAAGGTAAAGCAATGATGATGATGATGAATAAATAAACAAGTAGATTTAAATTATGTACACGGATTTTTTATATTATAATGATGGCACTTGATACGACACGACGAACTAATTACCAACATTATTGAAGGAAAAAAGATGGAAAGAGAGGAAGGGGAAGACCGAGACACAGCTATATCAAGCAAGTTAAAGAAAAAGTTGGAGTCGTGTCGTATCAACAGCTAAAAGGACTGATGGAAGATCGTTGAAGGTGGCGGGAGCTCCACCGACAAGAGCACAGCTCTTAAATTATGAATGAATGAATGAAATGATAGCAAGCAAGTGTATGGTCTTTCTGATGGTAGAGCGTGGCTCTTAAATTGTGAATGAATGAATGAATAAATGACATTCACCCTCGGATAAAGGCAAGGCAATGATGGTGATGAATAAATAAACAAGTAGATTCGATGACGCACAGAGATTTTTTATATCACAATGGTAGCAAGCAAGTATATGATCTTTCTAATTGAAGAGCGTGGCTCTTAAATTGTGAATGAATGAATGATATTCACCCTTGAGGACTGAGTATCAGTGTTTTGCTCCTTGAGTGATTCTCCACACTGAGCTATTGTACCAGTTTTGTATTGCTGTAGTACACAAATGTGAGCAAATCCAGGGTGACTACATATAGTTTGTTATATAATCTAATTTATATCGTAATTTTCTTTGAACGACAGAAAAAGTCGTCTAGTAATAGCGTTAGCTTGAGTAATTTAATCATTCCAGTACTTAACCCTAACCAATTGTGACAGGACGTGAGAATGGACGAAATCTACGAAGCCTTTCAGGAATATAATAAGTGACATTAGTATCAATTAGGACGCTCAATACGGTTACATTATTCACGTAATTTGTCACCGCCATTTTCAAAATACACTGTAATATAACCTCTAACCCTTAGCTAATAATGACGACAATTTAATGTACAAAAAGAATAGAAAATTCTTTATATGTATAATTAGTAAAAATCACGGGATCTTACCAGTGTTTCAATCGCAATGCTCACGGGTAAACACTACCGAAATATCGGGAACTCAGTAAATAAATATAAAACGTGGTAAAATCCCGTGATTTTTACTAATTATACGTATAAATAATGACCGCGACAAATTGAAAACAGTATAGAAAATGATTTATTCAAATTAACATAAATTTAAACAATTTTGAATATTGATACTTTTTTTTTTATCTACCGCTTATTCGGAAAGCTGTCTCATCACAGGAAGAACGAGCATAAACTTGTGTGTTGCTCTTTTAAATGATCCTTGTGACTTTAAAATTTTAAGTAGAACACAAACATCTCATTCTGTCTGTACCTTCTGTAGTTTTTGCGAGAAAGTGTAGCAGATATATATCTATTGTTACAAACTTCAGCATTTATCTGCGACCAACAATAGCTTCATAATATTTACAATTATTATCACTTGCAAGAAGTTCAGGTATATAGTGTTGACTTAATGACCGGTTGCCACCGCATGCGTAAATGATTACAGAAGGTTATATATATATATATATATATTTGTTAGGCTAGATTCTAATACAAATAAATTTCAACATTTTAACAACCCAACAACCTGCTATCATCTCACTGGCTATCATTCTATGAAATCGTCAAGAGTCGAACTCACTACCTTTGCATTGTACGTACGGTTAGTAACTCTCTTCGATACGATATGGAAACCTTCAAGAAAAGAACTGTTTCCTTCTTAAAAGGCCGGTAGCACACTTGCAATTCCTCTAGTGTTGCGGGTGCTCATAAGCTCCGGTAATAACTTATCATCAGCTGATCCGGTAGTTCGTTTATCCTCAATGCTATAAAAATAACACTAGGTAGGTAGGTCATGACTCTCTAAAAGAAATGTATTCCAGAAATACCTATAGTTCTGGCTACTGTAATAAAACAACTTAGTAGGAGTCTCCGGACCATTTTACGACGACAATATATTTGAGATGTACAAAATAAACAATGGGAGCAGCGTGCGCGCAGCTGTCGCCTGCGCAGACGCAGCTTCCTGGTGACATGACGTGAAACGTTAATGTTGCACAAGTATTCTTATCTGGGGTAACAATACGATGTGTCTGCGTCGAATATTGTGAAACGACTTCAATTCAACTTCCTGTTGTAGGTATTTCTATAAATAATGCATTTTTTGCTGCGGTTAACGCAAAAACTTCAATATATTTAATTCCAATAGATTCATTATTTAGATCGTCACGACATTATATGTCACTACCGAATTTTAGTGGATAACTGCAACGTAAGTATAGTTTAGAAAAAGTCAATTCAAATTCAGAATGAATCATTTATTCATGTAGGACATTATAGCCGCTTATAAACGTCAAATTTTTTTGTATTATAATTTTTTCTCTACCGTCTTGTTCGGTATATAGATCCAATTGAGAAGAACTGGCAAGAAACTCAACTGAATTACTTTTTTTTTAAAGCCAGTTTATTTACAATGTATATTCATATACATAGATGTCTATGTCTAACATTAAATGAAAATCTCCTGCATGAACAACTATTGCCATATTCGGCGACCAGTTCAGAAATAATAATCTCAGGGCATTTCACACAGCGCTTAGCGCTTTCCAGACCCAAATAAAGCTTGCTAAAGCTTTTGTTATTGGTAGTAGACAATTGGTACAAATACACAAATACAAAGAAAACACCCAGACGGATACAAACAATCATATTCATAAATACAAATGTGTGTGCCGTTCGAGGAATCGAACCCGCGACTATCGAAAGTAAGGCGGTGTGCTAAATCCCTTGACCATCATAATAAATAAGAAATATTTATTAAACTTAACATTCTCAACTCGTAGTTTGTATCACACATAAAACTCGTTAACGAAAGTAAATCATGAACCTGCAATCTACTTAGTGAAAATTACGAAAAATCTATGCACGGCCGGGACAATAAGTTAGTGCTCAATGTACGAACGAATTAAGTCGCAGTCGTACATTCACGGAGTTGGCTCGCGGCCCGCGACTCTGCTCATATTTCAGCAGTGTAACAACAGAATCCGGTGTAATGTGCATTTTACAGTTGCCATGCACTTAGGCTACTCATAAACGTGTCGCTTTTATATGGATGCTGTTATTTTGTAATATTTCATGCAGTTTTTTTATACTTTTCTATTAAAGTGACTGTCAATGTTGTCTGTATGAGTTTCTGCTTCAATATATACGTTTACTAGCGACCCGGCTTCACACGGGTGCAATAATAATATAATAATAATAATAATCTCAGGACAATTCACACAGCGCCATCTAGACCCAAGTTAAGCTAGCTAAAACTTGTGTTATGGGTCCTAGATAACTGATACAAATACATAGATATTTTTTTTCGTAAATACATACATAATATACATAGAAAACACCCAGACCGATACAAACAATCATACTCATGAATACAAATGTTTGTGCCGTGCGAGGAATCGAACCCGCGACCATCGGACGTAAAGCGGTGTGCTAAAACGACCTATCTTTTACAAATTAACAACAAAATTGCTATTTTTTGGACAGGAATGAGTCAACAGGGTTAGGGTAGTTAATACACCACACACATACATTTGCTACTCTGTGTAATCCAGTACCGCTTGGCGATGTGACTAAGTCGCTGTCGCTGTCTGTCCGTCTCTATGTAGATGCTTAAATCTTTAAAACTACGCAACGGATTTCGAAGCGATTTCCTCTAATTGATAAAGTGATTCAAGAGGAATTTTTATATGTATAATACATGTACATCCGGGCGCTGCCGGGGCGAGTAGCTCACTAGCTACTGCGACTAGTACCCATAACACTGAATTGTAACTGTTAGTGTAATATAAACTGAAAAAACTGCTACGTCCACTTACTAACACCATTACTTCGTAAATAAATACCCGAACCCTCTAATGGTATTCTGCTCTTACAGATCTCATTTGCCTAATGCCTATTAATTACTTTTTAGCTTCTAAAATGTAGAAAAACAACAAAGTCCGGTTAATTGTTTAATGGGAATCGTATTATCCGGGTTTCTTATTATTATAGACTTTCTTTGTTTAATAATTAATCCATTGTAAACAAAATAATAATTGAATTAAGAAGTGTATAATTTTTTGGCCAAAATGCGAATTATTTTTAAGTATTTTGTAAACAATTTGAATGGCAAAATATAATAATAATTTTATCTTATATATAAAATTCTCGTGTCACAGTTTTCGTTCCCATACTCCTCCGAAACGGCTTGACCGATTCTCATAAAATTTTGTGAGCGTATTGAGTAGGTCTGAGAATCGGCCAACATCTATTTTTCATCCCCCTAAATTTTAGGGGTAGTCCACCCCCAAATTATTTTTATTTCAAGGCAAAACAACGTTTGTTGGGACAGCTAGTAATCTATAAAAATACTACAGATATATGAAATATGAGAATAAAGTACATATAATACAATATTAATAATATATCTCAGGATTACTCCCACAGCGCCATCTAACCCCAAGCTAAGGAGAGCCTGTGTTATGGGTAGTAGACAACGGATACTTTTGACATTTAAGTAAAAAAAAATGATACATTTTTATACTTAAATGTCAAAAGTATCCGTTGTCTATGTATTTAACATAGATACATTTTTTTTACTTAAATGAGTAAATAATAAATTTTTGAATGCATTCCAAATTAAACGATTGGATTCATACCCCCAAAACCAAATTACAATGCCAGCCTTGACTCCCAGACATAATACATAGAAATTCACGTTATCAATACCAACCCACCTCATTAAATGAATAAATATAGAAATAGCAATAATCTTTATTCAAATAAACTTAATATAAGCACTTTTGAATAGTCACATTTTTTTATTCTACCGCTCATTCGGAACGCAGACTCATCACAAGTAGAATGAGCAAGAAACTTGTGTGTTGCTCATTTTAATACATGTTGTTAAGTAGATTTATATTAACAAGGATTAGGCATGCGACGATCAACATAGAAACCGCTACGTACTCAATGTTTTTTCAATCAGATAACATTGTCAACGCTATGAATTTTAACTTAGATATTTTTTACAAAAACATTATTATCACTTATAAATTCTTCAATTTTATAATAAGTTTTTTTACTAATGAAATGTTTTATAAGACATTTGAATCTTTTTTCTGGCTTCATTCTGGATTAGTTAATTAAATTTGGATGATTTTATATAATTGAAATGGTAACAGCCTCTAGTATAGATTTAACACACCGTCTTACTTCCGATGGTAGTGAATTCGGTTCTTCTCAAGGTGCAAAAATTTATATTCATAAGTATGTTCGTTTATATTGGACTCTGATCTATTTTTTCCCTTTATTTGTTTCACAATTTATTTATTTTTTTACATGACATTTAAATCATTTTCCTGGCAAATTCAGTATAGACTCTGGCAGGAAATTATAATAATTGTTATGTACACAGTATGAGTCATTTGTAAACAATCCCAACGGTATGTAATTAAATTAAGCCACGACAGGGAAGGTGAAAACAAATCGGTGCTTATCAAAGCTTATCAAATGTTATCTCCCGTATCACGTACCCACTTGTTAGAGGAACTTCTAATTAAAAAAAGCATATCTAATCTGTGTGTACACAACATTAGATGTAGGTGGATAGTATACCAGTCGCCATTTGTAATTTTTTTAACTATAATTGCAAACAAGCTAGTGATAAATCGAATTCAGAATAAAAATCACTACATAGTATAAAACAAAGTCGCTGTCGCTATCTGTCCATCCCTATGTATGCTTATATCTTTAAAATTACGCAACGGATTTTGAAGCGGTATTTTTAATAGATAGAGTGATTCAAGAGGAATGTTTATATGTATAACTAGCTTTTTCCCGCGGCTTCGCTTGCGTTAATTTATCCCCTTAGGGGTGGACTTTATCAAAATTATTTCTGAGGAGACGTCATAGTAGCTTTATGCCTGCAAAATCTCAGCCCGATCGGTTTAAAATTGACAAAGTTTCATACAAACTTTCATCCCCTATTTCCCCTTGGGGGTAGAATTAATCAAAATCCTTTCTTAGCGGATGCCTACGTCGTAACATCTACCTGCATGCCAAACGTCAGCCCGATCCGTCCAGTGATTTGGGCTGTGCGTTGATAGATCACTATGTCATTCACCTGTGAGTTATATATATATATATATATATATATATAGATACATGCATAATATTGTAGAGAAACACTGATAAATTTAGAGATTTCTAATGTGTTTATTGCAATGGCAAACTCTGGCTGAACCCTACGCGATAAATCAAAATAATGTACTACAGTATTATACACCTTAAAAAGGTCAACAAAAGTCCTCGATGGTATATGTCTAACTCTTAAGGATAACTCACAATAACCATTTTTTATCCTTTACATTTTACGGGAAAAAATGACTCAATTACGAAGTGTTTTTAGGCAATATAGCATTAATTTTTATTCAATTAAGTACCTTACATACATTATCAATTTAATATAGATCAATAGAATCTTTTACGGCATGTAATTTAAATGAATATTTCCGAAGATATTACAGATTTAAAATGTAGTAGGTATTATATAATATCAGCTGTTGCAGTTGCAGCTTGTGTAACTCTTTATTCTGTATT
The DNA here is from genome assembly GCF_030625045.1 of Achroia grisella. Classification (NCBI taxonomy): domain Eukaryota; kingdom Metazoa; phylum Arthropoda; class Insecta; order Lepidoptera; family Pyralidae; genus Achroia; species Achroia grisella. Next base: position 483,622 of record NW_026712653.1, on the reverse strand, counting down.
AAAATAAAAAAAAAATACAAGAATGTATTTAACAAAAGGCGGCCTTATAGCTAAAAGCAATCACTTCATCCGGTTTAAATGAGTTTTATATGAATGTGTTTTTTTACTGTGTTCTGATGAATTGTCTGACATGATGCCTACGGCTACCTTTTACCACCGCACCGCTCGCCATCGACAGAGAATTCATCCCCACACGCTGGAACCTAAATGGTCCCGAACAGTGCGGTTTCAGAGGAGTTTCCTCCCGCGTACATTTAGATTGTATAATGAACTTCCTGCCGAGGTTTTCCCACGAGACTACAGTATGGGGGTTTTCAAGAAGGGTATATTAAGGTTTCTTAAGGGTCGGCAACGCGCACGTGATACCCCTGGTGTTCCAGGCGTTCATAGGCTACGGTAACCGTTTACCATCAGATGGGCCGTATGCTTGATTGCCACCATCATAGTATAAAAAAAAATCATTGCACCCGTGCGAAATATAATTTATGCGGATATTTTAACTGCTTATAAACGCTGAGTTTTTTGTATTAATATTATTTACCTAACAGTAAATAGTAAACGTCCTAATATATAAACCAAAATCAAAGAATTATTTATTCGTGTAGGACATTTCAAACGCTTATGAAGGTCATTTATTTTTAATTGTGTAATTTTTTCCGTACCGCTAAATGATAACTGTCTCAATATATTCATATATGTTATAAATTTATAATTATATTTCGGCAAATTTACATAATATATTTTTAAATTATAGCCTATGTGCTCTTCTGATGTATAAGCTATATTACTGAAAGGTTTCATCAAAATATGTTCAGTAGTTTTTGCGTGAATGCGTAACAAACGTCCATCCATCTGTACATCCATACTCACAAACTTTCGCCTTTATAATATTAACTAGCGACCCGACTTCGCACGGACACATTACAAATCTTTGAATGTCTCGACTTGTTCTATACTATAACACGTATGTATTATACATATAAACATTCTTGCACCACTCTATGTATTAAAAAAAACCGCTTCAAAATCCGTTGCGTATTTTTAAAGATTTAAGCATACATAGGGACGGACAGACAGAGAGAGCGACTTTGTTTTATACTATGTAGATAAGTTAGGAGACAAGACGTCGAAGGCAGAAAATCAAGATATTCTTTGGTAAGTACTATAACAAGCGCTGTAGATATTAATAACATATTGGCATTATATCTGGACGTCGTAAAATATATATAAATATTTTATGTTTGATTTTAGTGCCCAATACGACAGGGTTTCCTTTCATGAGACTATTATAGTGTAGTTACGAGCGATAGACTCTTCTAGCTTTTATATTTTTTTTGTGAAATATACCATTAAATATATTATGTCGTAAGATAAATAATTATGAAAGTGCCGTCTATAAAATAGTTTTTGCTATGTACCACTTCAAATACGACCACAAATCTTGCGTACCTCTCATTGTACATAATAATAATCTTAGGACAATTCACACAGCGCCATCTAGACCCAAGTTAAGCTAACTAAAGCTTGTGTTATGGGTACTAGATAACTGATACATATACATAGATATATTTTTTTCGTAAATACATACATATTATACATAGAAAACACCCAGACCGATACAAACAATCATACTCATGATTTTTTATTTAAAAATAAGGAATGTCGTGCCAACCAGCGGCTCGAATATAAGGAGTTCTGAGCAGCTGCTTTTTAATACAAATAAAGGGTTGTAAAGGGGAGATGAAAGGTTGAGAGGAAATCACGTCATTTTTTAAGCTAGGAGCTTAAAACTTCTCTTTGAATCTTTGAGGCTATTGATTGAATAAATAAGACCTTCAAAGTTTGTAAAAATTTTACCCTTAAGGAGGTAAAATAAAAAAGGGGTTGAAAGTTTGTATGGAAATTCGTAATTTTTGAAGCTAGAATGATGAAACATTTTGTTTGACTTATTTAGGTTAAATTATTAATTTTTTTTTCTTTATTTAGTCAAGGTCACTATTCTACGAGGACAAAGCCACCGGCACAGCTAATATATATATACTCTGTTTTAAAGAGGCGGTCATTATTTATAATTTATATAAAAATCGGGATCTTACCACGTTTTATTTTTTCAACCGCCATAATCACGGGTAAAAATGAGAAGAGGTACCCATGATCATGGCGTTTGAAACACTGCCGGAATATTGGGAACGCAATAAAAAAACGTAGTAAGGTCCAGTGACTTTTACTACTTATCTTATAAAAAAAAAAATTGAATTTCAATTTGAATGTATATATGTACGATGTGTGTCACATTTCATTTGTATCGATAAAACATATCCCATTGGCGCCACGGTTTTAAAATTCAAACTTTACGAGTTGCCAGATAACTCCCCAGCTAGTGAACTAAGATAATACAATATTCCTTTGTTCCACACAATACACTTAATGCGCCGGATCTCAAAGTTTACAGTTTAATAACCTGCAGAAAGATTAAAAAACAAGTTACGAACCAAGTAATTAAACGAAAACACAATCTATATATATAAAAATGAATTGCTGTTCGTTAGTCTCGCTGAAACTCGAGAACGGATGAACCGATTTGACTAATTTTAGTCTTGAAATATTCATGGAAGTCCAGTGGAGGTTGACCGGCGATAAAATATGAAGAAATTGCATGTAAAATAGTAAAAACAACGATTATATTTTCCCTGATACGTCCTGATAAAATCTTTTTGAATTATAATTTAAAAAAGATTTTTTAATTATAATTACGCAATAAATTTTTGAACGCACCCTGTTAGACACGTATCAGGGAAAATATAATAGTTGTTTTTACTATTTTACATGCAATTTCTTCATATTTTATCACCGGAACGGAATTCGCGGGGTCCGAACTATATATGAAATATTGGGGAGTTTCAGAAATGATACGTCGATGCAGCAGTACTTTTATTTTATTCCTTTTTCAAATTACACTCCACATAAATTGCGTCGCTGTACATTCACGTGTGGTCGTCTCGGTCGCCTCGAACAGAGAGAGAGCAGCCCGCTCCCTCCTTGTTCCCGGCCTCTTTATATCTACTACTATTGGTGGCGCCATAATCATGACGTCACCAACATCACGAGACTCACTATGGTTCCAAATTTGAAATGTAAGTAGTTTGTGAGTATGGATTATAGGTAAATTTCAGAAATGATACGTCGATGCAGCAGTACTTTTATTTTATTCCTTTTTCAAATTACACTCCACATAAATTGCGTCGCTGTACATACATGTCTGGTCGTCTCGGTCGCCTCGAACAGAGAGTGAGCAGCTCGCTCTCTCCTTGTTCCCGGCCTCTTTATATCTACTACTATGGGTGGCGGCATAATCGTGACGTCACCAACATCACGTGACTCACTATGGTTTTAAACTTGCAATGTAAGTAACAAATTAGTAGTAAGTTATCAATATATTAAAGAAATGAACTGGTTTTTTAATTATTTTAACAAACAGCAAAGGTCAAAATAATTTAAATTACTTTGAATGTTTCCTGTAAAGTATAATTTCTCGTATTCACTCGATTCGTACTTTTCAGTGCCTATAATTTTTCAGTCATTTACTTAAGTACCTTTCAACGAATTGCCGTCGTAATTGACAAACTTTGTACGTATCTGCAATTAAACAAATTAACATTTAATTTGGAAAACTTGCCTATTGAAGTTTTGTTAAGTTACAGGTATGTAACACAATTATAATTAAGTAATTAAGTAAGTAGACACTTAGGTGTCTGTGTTCATTGACCTGTTAATACAAATGGTTTACCGTTGCTATAAATTACAGTTATTTTTAAATAGTGACTGATAAGAAAATTATTGATAATTAGCTGTACCCAATACGCGACTTAGTCCGCGTGGAGTTTAACTTTATTTTTCTAAAATAAAAGTAGGCTAAGTTACTTCTTATTACATTAGGTACCTGCCAATAAAAGTCCCGTCAAAATCGGTCCAGCCATTTCAGAGATTAGTCGGAACAAACAGACAGACAAAAATTGTAGAAAATGTTATTTTGGTGTATGTACCGTATTTCTATTCATATGCATGTAGTAAAAAACTGTTATTTCAATATTACAAACAGACACTCCAATTTTATTTATATGTATAGATTGATTTATATGTATTTTTAAAATCAATACAAATAGATATACACGTAAGAGTATGCAAACATATTTTTTAGCATTACGCTAACAATAAGTCTTTTTAAACACTTATTTATAGTATTAGAATATTTAATGATAAAAATGGATAATTAATATTTTTTTATACACAAGTATATCTAATACGAGTGTTACTTTTTTCAGAAACAACCAACGCTGGATATCGTCTCCTGAAAAGATGCCCTAGATAAGGTACGTTAATAATTACAATATCATTACATAGTAAATTAACAACAAAGTACAACAAAGTATCTAATAAAACAATGGAACTGACCTCAATAGAATTTAAGAACAAAATAAAATATAATTCGAGCAACATCCATTCTACAATGTGACTGAATATCTGAATACCAATGTGAAATTATGACATTTACAATTAAGTGACTATTAATTTGTTTTACAAATATGTGTATAATTTAATTTATTATTTTAAATAGTTAATATTGTATTTGTGATATAATTATCTTAAAAAAAATGTAATTAACAATTAAATTACTTTTAATTTGTTTTAAAACTTTTGATTGTTAATTTAATTTTAAATTTGACAAAAAAAATATCTTAGAAAAGGTATATTGATAATTACAATATTAAGATATAAATAATAATAATAATAATATATTAGAAAAGGAATGTTAAATTCCACGCGGACGAAATCGCGTATACAGCTATGGAACATATAAATACGGTATCAAACATTATAGTCCTGCAGTTCAATTTGTCTCGGTGGTCCATATAAAACAGCCTAGTGAGGCGCACCGGCGCAACGCCGCTCGTATTTATTCCAAAATGCCCACGAATCCCGCATAAGCGGTTTATAAATCCCGGGCGCATGAAGCCATCGTAACATAGGTGGTGTTTCGCCCCAACCGAATTTGTCGATGGGACGAATCGCCACTTAAATACAATCGAACTTGAGAAATTGTTTATTATAGTAATGTATTGTTTAATTTCATCGCGAAGTTTATATTTATATAATTATATTCGAAACAAAGCAACAATATTTATATTTGATATTTTTATAATAAATGATTCCGGCTACTATATACAAAACTTCGGCATAGACTAATTAAGTACAAAGAACAATTACTCATTGCACAGAGTACAAATGAGAAAGTAATTGCAGATTATCGCGTAGAGGCAGCCTGCGCGTATCTGGAAAACGTGAGACAGTGGGGTTGCCAGATGCTATATTTTCTGTGTCATTGTAATGTAGAGAATGGGCTCTGCTTATCTTAAATTACATGGTTTATACCTATTTAGGGAATACGGTTTCACCTCATATTATAAAGTACCCTAAATAAATAAATAAATAATAGATATTTCAATAATAATTCTTCAAGTCTGAATGATTTCGTATCAAATTTCCAATTTCTAAATCTGACTGATTGGAAATTTGGTTTCTAAAAATTTATCATTGGCAAGAAAATAATTTATCTAAGTCCCAGAGTACTATTACTTACAACTAGTGATCATAATAATCGAATATGATATTGCCTAACATATAAAAAAATATAATATATTCTTTATTGCTCAGATAATACAAAGATATTATAATTTAGAGAGAATAAGAGCATTTCGGACTTATCCCTAGAAGAGATCTCTTCCAGTCAACCTAAAACAGGGCTATATGGTACTGAGTGGGTAATAACTGGTGCAAACAAATGTCAAACGCTACATACTAAATAAAATTCAAACAACAAATTGTATAATCTAAAACAAAAGTAAAATACATAAATATAAATATACATAAACATAAATAGTAATACAAATAATGGCAGCAATAAATATATATAATGGCAGGCACAGAATACCAGCGCCGTGACAGTTAGCTGTCATGGCAAATGCTGAGTGGAAGATAGTTGCCAACCATTGTATATAAATATTATAGGTGTTTTTTTATAATTGTTCTACGTGTGTATGTATATATGTGTGTGTGTATGTGTGCATCCATATTTATACCTATACTAGCTGTCCCGGCAAACGTTGTTTTACCATATAACTTAATAACGCTATAAAAAATAGGGGTTGATGATAGAAGGGTGAAAATTTAGGATTGTATGTCTTTTTGTATGTTGTATAATAAAAAAATAGACTCTAAAAATTTTGTCTAAAAAATAAAATTTTAGGGGTGGACTACCCCTAACATTTAGGGGGATGAAAAATACATGTTGGCCGATTCTCAGACCTACTCAATACGCTCACAAAATTTCATGAGAATCTGTCAAGCCGTTTCGGAGGAGTATGGGAACGAAAACTGTGACACGAGAATTTTATATATAAGATATATATGTTAAATGTACCAATGTCAAATGTGTAAATGTATGTTCATATCAATAATGATTGTCAATAAAAAAAATCACCCTTCTTTTTTATAATTCAATATCAAGAATGGATATGATGAAAATCTATATGCGGGATGTGTATTTGTATGTCAAATAAATTTCATATAAATTCGTTTAGTTATTTAATCGTGATCGAGTTACGAATCCAATTTAAAATATATATATTGGTACAACCTGAAAATTTCATATTCATTTCATATTTAATATTTGACGTCAATTTTATAATATTTGCACAATATTATGCGTTCCCGTATAATGTTTTATTTCGTAAACCAAATTGAATATTTAATAACCTCATTGTAGTTTATTGATGAGAAATAATTTATATTAAAAAAAACTTCAAACTACCTCTCATTCGGAGAAATAATTTATGAACAAATAAACTTAAATTTATTACTTTTTGAATCTACCACTCTTTTGGAGAAATAATTTATAAACAAATAACTTAAATTTAATTACTTTTAAATCTACTCATTCGGAGAAATAATTTATGAACAAATAAACTTAAATTTAATTACTTTTAAATCTACTCATTCGGATAAATAATTTATGAACAAATAAACTTAAATTTAATTACTTTTAAATCTACTCATTCGGATAAATAATTTATGAACAAATAAACTTAAATTTAATTACTTTTAAATCTACTCATTCGAAGAAATAATTTATGAACAAATAAACTTAAATTTAATTACTTTTAAATCTACTCATTCGGAGAAATAATTTATGAACAAATAAACTTAAATTTAATTACTTTTAAATCTACTCATTCGGAGAAATAATTTATGAACAAATAAACTTAAATTTAATTACTTTTTTAATCTACCACTCTTTCAGAATACATTTTCAGACAAGAATACTGAACAAGAAACTTATCTTTTGCCGTTTTGAACATTTTAAAGAAACATATACTTCTTATATTATGTTAAAACATTGTTTTTTATTGAAAACTAGCTACTCACCTCGGCTTCGCACGGGTGTACATATATTATATATATAAAGGTTCCTCTTGAATCACTCTATCTATTAAAAAACCGCTTCAAAATCCGTTGCGTAGTTATAAAGATTTAAGCATACATAGGGACAGACAACGACAGCGACTTTGTTTTATACTATGTAATGATAAATTTAAATTTAAGTTCTTTTGAATCTACCACTCTTCGTAATACATGTTCAGACAAGTCTACTGAGCTAGAAACTTATCTTTTGCCGTTTTGAACATTTTAAAGAAACACATACCTCATATATTATGTTAAACCAATATTTTGTGCTCTATTAAACATTGTACAAGGTATATGTTATATTAAGACACAATTTTTTTCTAATATTTATACTAATTGTATTGGGACGAAACGCCACTAAGGTTGTCTGTGCTCACATTCTCATTTTGCACTCGAATGCAGCGCTCCGCCGTCTTGATCTAGAGTATTCTAGAGCTTTGCCTTCTTACAACAAAACACATTTCCCTGTTACAATAAGCAATTACTTTCAAAAGCCTCTTTTATACGTTTTATCTTTTGTGGATTGTCAATATAATAGTATAGCAAAGCAGGAAATTTATGTAATAACTGGCTTTTGCCCGCGGCTTCGCTCGTATTAATTTATACCCTTAGGGGTGGAATTTATCAAAATCCTTGCTTGGGGATGCCTACGTCATAGTAGCTTTATGCATGCTTTGCATGCATAAAGCTACTATGACGTAGGCATCCCATTTATGCATGAAAAGTCTCAGCCCGATCGGTTTAAAATTGACAAAGTGTCATACAAACTTTCATCCCATATTTTATCCCTTTGGGGGTAGAATTAATCAAAATCCTTTCTTAGCAGATGCCTACGTCATAATATCTACCTGAATGCCAATTAAATATAAGTAAATCAATATTTATTTAAAAGAGCAACACATAAGTTTCTTGGTTATTCTTCTTGTGATGAAACTGCATTCCGAATAAGCGGTAGAATACAAAAAAAACTTGACTATTCAAAAGTTAAAAGTATATTAAGTTTATTTGAATAATGACTATTTCTATTTCTATTTCTATTAAAATTGTCATACTCTTATGTAAACAAAACGTATACTAGCGAAGCAAGTGTACACAGGAATGGGCTGTAAGAAATTAAGTACTACATATATAGTATATGTACTACACATATACACTGTACTGTCTGTTATAAATTTGCCAGAAAAAAGTTTTAAATTTCATATAAAGTTAAGCTAGCTAAAGCTTGTATTATGGGTACTAGATAACTGATACACGTACATAGATTTTTTTTTGTAAATACATACATATTATACATAGAAAACACCCAGACAGACACAAACAATCATACTCTCATGAATACAAATGTTTGTGCCGTGCGAGGAATCGAACCCGCGACCATCGGTCGTCTTAATAATTGTATAAATATAAATGGTTTTGCATTGCTTTACTATACATAATCTATATTTATACTATATACCATAGCAAAAAAAAACATTTATAATAGATAAAAGGTTAAAATCTTTTATCTTATTTAAATGTTTAGAAATCCCACCCTCTTGCTATTTATGGTGCCAGTTCCCTAAAAGCTACCCTTGTTCTAATAAGTGTGTTTAGAAGGGATGGAATCCTACCCGAGATTAATTCCCGGGATTTCTCGATTTTCTTCAAATGCTATTCGACCTCCATCCAGTAGATACCGTTTTCTAGAGATTTGATTTGGAGATCGGTATGATGTGTCCTGAAGGGGTTATGTTATTTACATAGAGTTACATCCTAAGTAGACAGGCTTTACATCAGGTAGTGTTAAATACATACATACATATACTGTTCAATTCAATCGACAAACAGCACTCGTTCCGTCATACTCGTGAACGGGTGCTGCTTGTGGGGACTGGTCTGTTTAGGTTACGAACACTGATTAGACTTTTTGTTTTTGCAAGAGCATATGCTCCTCCATAGGTCACTCTATTAAATATTCTTTATTGCACTTAAATACATTTGTAAGTATATTAATTACAACTAATGTTAACAAAGGAGGACTTATCTCTATAGAGATCTCTTCCAGTCAACCCATTAGAGCGTGGCATAGGAAGTGTTGAGTGGGCCAAAATGTGCATATAATAATGTTTATAAAAATGTCATAAATAATTAAAACTAAACATAAAAATAATATCTATTCTCCCAAACTAGAATTTAAATGAACTTGTATTATTGTTAACATGTACAACATTTATATGAAAAGAATACGAGTTGAATTACTTACTATCATAAGAATCTGTAATAGGTCTATTACAGACTCTTATGATATGTCAAAGATAGATAGATAGATATCTATCTATCTACATGGATCGAACCCGCGACCATCAGAAGTAAGACGATATGAAAAACCACTAGACTACCGAGGTCGTTCATTTTGTTATGTTTCGAACATTACATTCTATTACCTAGTCTTTTGTGAGATTCTTTTTAACGAAAAAATAGTTCAAATGAAAAGGTCCGAAAGTAATGCGTATGTCTTTTGTTACATTTCCTTATGAGACTATTTTATTTAGGACTCCGTTTGATATATAATCCATGCAAACATACTCATTTATTTTACTAAATATTTACAACAACCAAAATATAATATGTTTTTGTGTCTATTTAAATTTCCTACCAACTCTCTGGTGATCAACGATGTACAAATTAGAAATCGGATTTCTATTTATTAGTTTCGTAATTGGTTAGTAGATTCGGTCCCTAATACGTTGGATGTCAGCATTCCGTCAGCAATAATCTTAAATTGGTTAGTAGACTCGGTAAATACCACATTGGATTCAAATTATTTCAGTATTCTATCAGCAATAATCTTAAATTGGTTAGTAGACTCGGTAAATACGACATTGAATTCAAATGATCTCAGCATTCTGTCAGCAATAATCTTAAATTGGTTAGTAGATTCAGTAAATACCGCATTGGATTCAAATGATCTCAGCATCATGTCAGCAATAATCTTAAATTAGTTAGTAGACTCGGTAAATATCACATTGGATTCAAATGATTTCAGCATTCTATAAGCAATAATCTTAAATTAGTTAATAGACTCGGTAAATACCACATTGAATTCAAATGATCTCAGCATTGTGTTAGCAATAATCTTAAATTGGTTAGTAGACTCGGTAAATACTACATTGGATTCAAATGATTACAGTATCGTGTCAGCAATAATCTTAAATTGGTTAGTAGACTCGGTAAATATCATATTGGATTCAAATGATGTCAGCATTGTGTCAGTAATGTAAATAAAGAATTTTTCATAACATCAGTAATTAACAATGCCTCTGACTAGAGGAATGGTTACTCGTGAGTGTGTTGTATAAGTGAAGTGAAGTCATACCCAGTTGTGAGTTACTTCAGTAGTCTACATGCGCAAATTTGTGAAGGTGGATAGATAGGTGTTTGCAACTCATCTCACTTCGACTTTCGCTTTACTGATCTTGATCTACTTAATTGATTAATCTAGACGAAATCAGAATCAGTAGCTAATCCTACTAATATTATAAGCAAAGGTTGTGGAGATGGATGGAGGTTTACCAGTGCTTTTTACAATACTAATTCAAATATTATAGAGAGGAGAAAGTTTGTAAGGTTGGATATTTGGTACTGTACTACTTAACAGATTTTGAATAGAAATAGAAATAATCTTTATTGAAATAAACTTAATATAAGCACTTTTGAATAGTCAAGTTTTTTTATTCTACCGCTTACCGAATATTCTTTATATTTTAGAATAGAATAGAAAATCATTTATTCAAATAAACTTAAATAGAAGCACTTTTGAATAGTCATTACATTTTTTTTAATCTACCGATCGTTCGGAAAGCTGTCTCATCACAAGAAGAACGAGCAAGAAACTTGCGTGTTGCTCTTTTAATTAATTTTATTATTACTTTACATTTTTAAGTTTAAGTGTGTGAATACAAACCACCAATTAGCACTAATTCAATTAAATACTCAAATAGAAAAAATATTGAATATATAACCAACTGGTTAAACAATTAATAAGAGGAAATCAGTTACAGTGATTAGAGCAGACCAGTTCCTACAAGCAGCACCCGTTCACCAGCCATCACTGCGCTCGACCATATTTTAGGGAGCCCAATGACCCGGCCCACCACGCCGCCACAAGTCTGGACATTTTAGTGAGCCTGACTACTCAAAACACTAGACCACGTCAAAGCTACTTACAATTGCCATCTGATAGTTATAGTATTCACATTTTACATAAGAATGCATGCGGCAATCAATACAAAAACCGCTACGTTTTCATAGTTCTAAAATCAATCAATTAAATCAAGAAAGCAATGAGAAAATTAAATTATAACGTAGTATGCTAATAAACTAATTATTTTCTTGATTTATTATAAAGCCTAATGTATTTATGGTAGAAGACTATAAACAATATACGATAAATATATACGACCAATATATAGGAGTGGTATATATTTAATCGAATTATGTGTTATTTTGCCACTTCACTACTTGATGGATTTATATTTTTTTTTTTAATTCCGCTGCAATCAGCATGTGTGAGACTACAAATATTAGGTGTGGATACTTGACTACCGTTACGACCTTTTCTAGTGGCGATCAAATTCCGACCGTTATTGAGTGTACACCCATATCGCCGACTGCGATTTAGTCGCGGTTTGGTCGCCGATAAGTCAACAGTTCTTCCAGCTTCCAAGCTGTACCTGAACTTCAGAGGCGAAACACATGTCGTGATTTGAATTACTTATTTTTTTAAAAGCCAGTTTATTTAAAAATGTATAGGTAGGTATTTATATAGGTGTCTATGTCTAACATTAAATGAAAATTCCGTGCATGTACAACTATTGCCATGCACGCTCGTCATTCAAGTAATCGTTTAGTGAGTTTGCTCGTGATCGTTTGCTCAGTAAATATGATTTTATTTAAAACGCTTGTAAACTTTACTAGCACATGATTCTTTCAAATTAAAACATAACATGTTCTTTGATGATTAATACAAGCAACAAATTTCGTTTTAATTAAAACATAACGTAATCAAAAAGGTTTGGTTACTATTATAATACATTTTGTTATATTTGCGCTCACAGCAGCTGATTCCCGCCTGGTTACATTAACGAAAGTTGCAAAGATTAGAGGTTTTTGTGCCACGTTTAATGATATTCATGAAAGTCACCTTGTCTAGTCGAATTATTGCCGTGACATAGACAATTTTGATATAATTACAACGCGAAAAAGATTAATTACTTTATATAATTAATTGTTCTCTTTGAAACTTCTGTTCGCTCCAAGTTATTGCTGTTCATGGCTCGAGTAGTTCGGTTTTTTGTTTTAATTAATTATATCTATTTCGTATACGTATTTCTTAACCTGACTCTGAGACTGTTTTGGAATAGGGTTGCGGAAGACAGAGTTCAATGGAGGGTGCTGGAAAAGGCCTATACCAAAAGGCACACCGAGTTGCAGGACATTTTGTAAATCACAAAATGTACCCTATCTTTAGGAAAATAGGCTATAATAGCTTATATATAAAATTCTCGTGTCACAGTCTTCGTTCCCATACTCCTCCGAAAAAACTTGACCGATTCTCATGATCTCTCATTTTGTGAGCGTATTGAGTAGGTCTGAGAATCGGCCAACATCTATTTTTCATCCCCCTAAATGTTAGGGGTAGTCCAGCCCTAATTTTTTTTTTTTTAAGGCAAAACAACGTTTGCCGGGACAGCTAGTTACATAGTATAAAATAAAATCGCTGCCGCTTTCTGTCCCTATGTATGCTTACATCTTTAAAACTACACAACGGATTTCGAAGCGGTATTTTTTAATAGATAGAGTGATTCTAGAGGAATTCATATACATATATATATATATATATATATATATATATATATATATATATAATGCGTACACCTGGGTGAATCCAAGGCGAGTAGCTAGTTATTATTATAAGTATATCTATCCGAATAATTTGGATGATAAATTAAAATATGTATGTGACATATTTTTATATTTCCTGACGGTTTCGATGATCTAGCGTTTAGAACATCGATTTATTTCCGGTGGTCGCAGGTTCTATTCATCAACGTTTCAAACGTTTGTATTCATGATTATGAGTGTTTGTATTGGTCTGGCGGTTTTGTATTATGTATGTAATTACAGAAAAAGTAGTCTAACTTGTAATTAGAGGGCTCTGCGTGAATTGTCCTGGGTTATTATTGTTATATTATCACACTTTTCATTTCATTTACCTTCGTTTCGTTTTGTTTCATGGGATGGTTGTATTAGATTCCATTAGATGCCTATACTATTATAGATTACAATATTAAATTCAAAAATCATTTATATTAAAATGTAGAACAATTTAGTCGCTTATGAACGTCATGTATTTTTTTTTTAATCTATTAAATATTGAGGGTTTATTCCGGAGAATATGCCACCCCCATCGGTCCAACAGTACAAAATATTTAAATTATTATATATTTCTCTCGTTAATACCAAATTTGACTATATTAATCATTTTGATGGCCTCTTCTGTTATTGGGTTATTGAGAATACTGTTGCAGAGGCCGATACCATTTCGAATATAAGGTAACAATTCGCGCCTTTTGGTCTCGTTCCGTGCGCATTCCATAATAATATGATAGACATCTTCAATTTTTCTACATACTGTACAATTTGGAGTTATAGATTTTCTCATTAAAAATGCAAAACTATTTAAAGGAAAGTGTCCAGAGCGAAGTCTTAGTGCCAAAACAATATCTTGTCTACTCATATTAGAATGTTCAAACCAGGGAATGCGAAGGAGATTGGGCTGGATTGTTTTATACCAGATACCTTTGGATAGCGATCTTTCATCAAAGTACTCCGACCACATTTTCCAACAGTCTTGTCTCATAATTGGAATTAAATCTGAGAAACCCATCATATAATAAAGTCATGTATTTTGTAAAAAAAAAAATTCCCACCGTCCAGTTGCCAGTTCTTCTCAATTGACACTGTATACTAAGTGTCAATTGAGAAATTCATGATGACTAGGGCCCTCACAGGACACTGCAAATTAAACAAGCATATGGCTAAACTAGGCCTATGCACGACAAGTATCTGCAGATTCTGCCAAACTGAAGAGGAAACGCCGCTTCACATCCTATGTGGTTGTAGCCCACTCATGCATAAACGAAATATCTCCTTTGGAAAGTTTACACTCTTTCCCGAGGAGATAAAAACGATCGCTCCTAAGAATATCCTTCAATTCTTGTCCCTGACGGGTCTAGGTAGCGAAATCTGAAAAGGGCGAGCACAATAGATCTATGTAGGTCGCAGTGCTACAGGTGCTACACATTTGACAATAGCCCAAACAATAAAAAAAAAAAAGTGTCAGTTGAGAAGAACTGGCAAAAAACACAACAGAATTTATTTTTAAAGTCTATTTGAAAAAAAAAATATCTATGCTTATCTATATAAGTCTCAATAACATTCAATGAAAATCCTGTGCCTGAACAACTATTGCCATGCACGCTCGTTACTTAAGTAATAAGCTAAGCTCAATATCATCATCTGCTTCTTCCTTATCCCATTTATTTGTGGTCGTCGTAATATGTTCTTCTCTTCCATTCATCGCTGTTCGCAGTCATCTCGTTATTTACTCCCTTTCTTACCATATCATCTTTCACACAGTCCATCCATCTCTTTTTCGGTCTTACTCTGCCCTTACATGTAACACCTTCCTTAAGATATGATCTTCATTCCTACGCATTACTTGCCCATTGCAGGTTTTGCTCAGTAAATATGATTTAACAGATGTCTCTACTCTAATGCTGTTGGCTGCAGCTGGCCTTTACAGCTTCACCGGACGATAGGGGGCGAGTGCAGATGACACTCCAAACCAAAGGAAGGACTTATGGAACGGCTGAAAGCCAACTCCCGCCTGACGGATACGACTTTGGTCTGAGGGCACCACTAGGGGTTCGAACCTCGGCTCAGGCCGTCGTAACATCAATCCCCGTTGAATTGGACGGGGGATCGATCGGAGGGGGAGTTATTCAATTACCGACCTCCGTATTTATAGACCGAAGTCAGTGTAGTAGGGAGAGAAGCGGGGGTAACTGTTACCTGTGACTAATAACTTAATTCGGTCTATAAATACTAGATGGCGCTATTTACAATATTTGTAATAATCCTTACATTTAACACTTCATTAGTACTAAACACGAACTACCTTCTTTTAATATATTTTTAAAATAATAGATTTTTCTACAATACTGATGTGAATCCTAACACTATATTATTATACATCATAACTGTATATAAATTACTCTCAAAATACAATTTCACCCGAAAATAGAAACAAAGCATACGTGGGTAATTTAATCTCTTTTGTTACGAGATATAATAATGTACGCACTGTGAATACTAAGTCCAGTTTTATTTAATTAAGACTAGCTTTGTCCGCGACTGTTGCCATAATTTGCACTTCTGAATGGACATTTTAGGGTTCAACCGGAAAGAATAGAATAGAATAGAAAATCATTTATTCAAATAAACTTAATTTGTGCACTTTAAGAAAAGGTAATATGGACCATATTACCATATTATCTGTCACAGTTATTTTAGTGGTTTAGCACAATACCTCACGTCTGACAGTCGCGGATTCGATTCCTGGCACGTTGCAAACATTTGTATTATGAATATGATTGTTTGTGTCGGTCTGGGTGTTTTTTTTTATTAATAATGGGTTTGCGCTTGGTCTTATCTCATCTGAGTATATTATGTAGTAGCTGTGCCTGCGGTTTCACTCGCGTGAAATTTATAGCCTATATGTCATTCTGATGTATAAGCTACAACTTAACAGTAACAATTACTGTAAAGTTTCATCAAAATCCGTTCAGTAGTTTTTTCATGAAAGAGTAACAAACATTCATCCATACTCAGAAACTTCCCGTTTATGTATTACTACTACAAACAAACAAACTCTGCTTATCTCTAAACTAGATGTATTTGAGTGAATTGTCGAGGGACATTTATTTATTTTATTTATTTATATGACTTCAATGCACAAAATACCAAGGTAAAAGTACATATGGCGGACTTAACGCCTTAAGGCATTTTCTACCAGTCAACCAAGACTGTGCAGAGAAATACTGGATATCATATTATATTGGATACTTGCTGTTCCCGCGACTTCGTCCGCGTGGAATTTAACTTTATTTATCTAAAATAAAAGTAGCCTAAGTTATTCCTTATTACATCAGCTACCTGCCAAAAAAAGTCTTATCAATATCGGTCCAGCCATTTTAGAAATTAGCCGGAACAAACAGACCGACTGACAGACAGACAAAAATGATAAAAAAAATATTTTGATATATATACCGTATTTATATTCATATGCATGTAGTAAAAAACGGTTATTTCAATATTACAAACAGACACTCCAATTTTATTTATATTTATAAATTATAGATTATAGATAGGTAGATATTATTGTTAGAACTCTTAATATAAAATTAAGGAGTCAAATAATTCAGTAGACCTTGGAGTTTGAAATGTTATAAACTACTCGTATGTCCCAAAAGCCAATTCTCTGTGGCCCAGCGGTCTAGCACACCGCTTTACATCCGATGTTCGCGGGTTCGATTCCTCGCACGGCACAAACATTTGTATTCATGAGTATGATTGTTTGTATCGGTCTGGGTATTTTCTATGTATTAAATATATGTATTTTCGAAAAAAAATCTATGTACTTGTATCAGTTATCTAGTACGCGTAACACAAGCTGTAGCTAGCTTAACTTGGGACTAGATGGCGCTGTGTGTGTGTTTAATTTGACGTTCATAAGCGGCTAAAACGTCCTACATGAATAAATGATTTTTGAATTTGAATTTGTGTGAATTGTCCTGAGATTATTTTTTCTTTCTGACTAGGGATCTTCCATAATGGTAGATTAGCAAAGATTTTA
Organism: Achroia grisella; assembly: GCF_030625045.1. Taxonomy (NCBI): domain Eukaryota; kingdom Metazoa; phylum Arthropoda; class Insecta; order Lepidoptera; family Pyralidae; genus Achroia; species Achroia grisella. The sequence continues at coordinate 466,143 of NW_026712653.1, read as the reverse complement.
CAACTAAATATGGTACGAAATATTTATCCGTCTTGTTCACTAGTTGATTTTACAAAACTGTCTTCTCTCTTCAAATATATATTAATGGAATAAACACAAAATAAATGGGGAAGTTCGTTGATTTGTAGCATGAAATACAACCCTCGCAGATTTAGAAGTGAATTTGAGTCGCTGCCTCCGGGCGACCAGCCGGAAATAATTTGGTGAAATTCGATGAATAAAATTTAAAAGGTTAGACGGAGGTGGCATCCATATATATACTACTAGCTACTCGCCCTGGCTTCGCACGGAAGTACATGTATCTAAATATATATAACTCAAAGGTGACTGACGTAGTGATCTATCAAACACAGCCCAAACCACTGGACGGATCGGGCTGAAATTTGGCATGCAAGTAGATATTATGACGTAGGCATCCGCTAAGAAAGGATTTCGATTACTTCTACCCCCAAGGGGATAAAATAAAGGATGAAAGTTTGTATGAAACTTTGTCAATTTTAAACCGATCGGGCTGAGACTTTGCATGCAAAAATCTACTATGATGTAGGCTAAGAAAGGATTTTGATAAATTCCACCCCTAAAGGGATAAATTAACGCGGACGAAGCCGCGAGCAAAAACTCGTTATACATATAAACCTTCCTCTTGAATCACTGTATCGATTTAAAAAAACCGCTTCAAAATCCGTTGCGTAATTTTAAAGAAATGATTTTTAAGCATACATAGGGACGGACAGACAGCGATAGCGACTTTGTTCTATACTATGTAATGATTATAATATAATATAGAATATAGATGTTGAATGAAATAAATAATGTTGAAGCAAATAAATTGTCTATATATATTTCTATATAGACTTTTCCTTGTAACATTGGTTTATTGCATTCTCTATTTAATTTCTTAGTTTCATCTACCATTTATTATATACTAGCTGTGCCGCGGGTTCACCTGCATGAAATTGATAGCCTATATGTAATTCTGATATACAAGCTATGTTACTGTAAAGTTTCGTGAAAATCCGTTCAGTAGTTTTCGCGTGGATGGGTAACAAACATCCATACAAATACACAAACTTTCATGTTTATAATATTAATAAAATTATTACGCAGAATTTTTTTAATGTATTTATTTTTCTCTTTTTCTTTCCATTTATTACATATACAGATATAACATAACAAGCAACCCGTACGACTTCGCACATATTCATTACAAATCTTTGAATATCTCGGCATGTTCTATCATGTATTATATATATAAACCTTCCTCTTGAGTCACTCTATCTGTTGCTAAAACTGCATTATACATTGCGCAGTTTAAGAGATATAAACGAACAGACAGCGGCAACCTTGTTTTATACTATGTAAAGATTACAAATTTATCTATAGATTACAACATACCACATGTGAAATTTGAGACGGTGACATATTATATGGGGACAGCTGTTTTCACATACAAACAGATCTGTATTACTATATGTCTGTATATCACATGTGAAATATTAAAATTTACTATTTGCTTCTCCAATAGTATATGCTGGTGGTCACTCTATTCTCCCAGATTTGAATTTAAATGAATCTGTATTATTGTAAACATGTACAACATTTATTTGAAAAGAATACGAGCTGAGTTTGTTCTCAGTTCTGCTCATCTTGAAATCATTCCGAACTGACGATGGATTTAACATATCATAAGAGTCTGTAATAGACCTACATGAATAAAGATATTTTGAATTTTGAAAGTTATTTCGTAGAAACTGATGGTATTTATGATACTTGTTATATTATTAGTAAATGAAGATCTGCTGCTTCTGTTTGTTTGTTTGTTTGTTTACGGTATATGCTTGGAGTGTGCTAAAGAAAGATGATGGAATGAGGATAAAATCAAATTAGTTAGGATGGTTATAAGGGTAGAGGAAGACCGAAAAAGAGATGAATGGACTGTGTGAAAGATGATATGGTGAGAAAGGGAGTAAATAACGAGATGACTGCGAACAGAGATGAATGGAAGAGGAAAACATATTACGACGACCACAAATAAATGGGATAAGGAAGAAACAGATGATGTTAACTGACCTATGCAATTGAGTATTAACTTTGCTTCTATTTTCTTTATATAATTGTACCTAGTATGTGTGAAATTAGAAGATTTATCTCTCGAATTGAATATTTGGGAGATGACATAGACAAGGTCTTATTAATTGAAATGAGATAGATATATAAACAATTTGAACTGTGCATTTTTAAAAAAAAAATTGTAACAGACTATAAAAATTTACAAACTTTTGCTGCGACTTTTGGCCTTTATATCTAATACATATAAATAAAATTGGAGTGTCTGTTTGTAATATTGAAATAACCGTTTTTTACTACATGCATATGAATATAAATACGTTACATACACCAAAATAACATTTTTTACAATTTTTGTCTGTGTGTCTGTTTGTTCCGGCTAATCTCTGAAATGATTTTGCCGATTTTGACGGGTCATTTTTTGGCAGGTAGCTGATGTAATAAGGAGTAATTAGGCTACTTGTATTTTAGAAAAATAGAGTTAAATTCCACGCGGACGAAGTCGCGCTAAAACTAGCTGTGCCCAGTATTATTAAAAAATGAGTTTCACAAAATGAAGGGTAAACGTACTCCATAGACACGACCAAAAAGTGTACTACACTCGTTGTTATCGTAATAGGATCTCGTAAATTAGCGTCGTTAATTAAAGTGGCATTGTTGAGACAAATTAATGGTCATTATTCTATTTTGGTTATCTCCTTCTTCATCTACATACAGTATTCGCGCCTACAAAGTTCCACCCAGGAATTCTATAATTTTTTAGTTATTGTTTAATTATACAAAAAGGCACATAGCACAGTTAAGTTCCGTAGTCACCTCGAAGAAAAGGTCAAGCTGTCCAAAAAACTCGGTGTGCTGAATAGAACGAGGCGGTACTTCAATACCAGAGACTTCTCTTGTATAAGTCGCAGGTTCGGCCGCACATGGAGTACTGCTCTCATCTTTGGGCAGGAGCACCTGGATACCAGCTCGGTCTTTTTGACTCGGTTCTCAAATCTCTCAAACGGTATCGAACCACTTAGTTTGAGGCGAGACTTCACATCACTTTGTGTGTTCTACCGCATAGACAACGGACTGTGTTCTGATGAACTGTTTGACATGATGCCTACGGCTACCTTTTACCAGCGCACCGCTCGCCATCGACAGGAAATTCATCCACACGCTAGAACCTAAGAGGTCACCGACATTGCGTTTCAGAGGAGCTTCCTCCCGCATACACTTAGATTGTGGAATGAACTACCTGCCGAGGTTTTCTCGAGAGACTACAGCATGGGGTTTTTCAAGAAGGGTATAATAAGGTTTCTTAAGGGTCAGCAACGCGCATGTAACACTCCTGGTGTTTCAGGCGTACATAGGCTACGGTAACCGTTTACCATCAGATGAGCCGTATGCTTATTCGCCACCTACGTGGTATAAAAAAAATCAAAAAGGCAGAGGCGGATCTACCTAAGGGCTTTTTGGCCTGCAGCCTAGGGCCCCGAGGATATAAAGGGCCCCCAGTCCACATTGAAACGATATTTAGAATATAAAAAAATATCTAGAATGTTAAAAAATCTATCATAATGTTGGCAACTCTGAGATCAATCAACCCAGTGCGCGTCTATAGAAAGGAACGGGGAATTTCTGGTCCCTTGTTTTTGGTCGGTGTATTTTTTTTTATTATTTATTTAAACTCTTTATTGCACCAGACAAAGAATACATACAAAATGATATATTACATAAACTGATACACAAGGCGGTCGTATCGCTAAGCAATCTCTTCCAGACTACCAGTAGAGAAAGTAACATTAAGATAAGAAAAGGGTAGGTGGTACACGTAATGAACATAAATAAATACATATACATTTGTACATAAATATATATAATAAATACAAACATACGTATACTTTATAATGGACATATCTTCAGAAAATATGAAAGGAGCTATGAGACAAAGAGGCCAGTATGAACTTAAAGGGAAAGAGAATTTTAGTTGAGTATTATAATTAGGTAGACCCCTTAGTAGATTTAGTCCAGGGCCCCATAAATTCACGATCCGCCCCTGCAAAAAGCCGTTTTTAAATGAAGGGTAGACAAATTACTTTGAAATTCAAATACTTTCTACTAAACAGTCATTACATTCGCATCCATCCATATAGACTGGGCCTGTCCTGTAGGAGCCAGAAAACGAATTATCTTGTAATAATTTCAAGTCTAAAAGTACAGACAATTTGCTAAGCTAAAATATTTTTTTTTATATAACACAGGGGACAAGCGAGCATGCGGCTGACCTGATAGTAAGTAATTACCGCCGCCCATGAGCACCCGCAACACCAGGGGAATTGCAAGTACGTTGTCGGCCTTTTAAAAAAGAACTTATTCCAAGTTCTTTTCTTGAAGGTTTCAATATCGTATCGGAAATACCATTGCTGGAAGGTGATTCCACAATGTGGTTGTGCGTGGCAAAAAATATCAATATCAATAAACTATATCTAAAACTATCCAACAAAACTAATATAATAATGTGTGGGGTGGCACAATGTGGACACAATGGATACACAATCTTCTTCTGACATAAATATATTTTTTATACAAATATACGCTTTGAATCAGAAATTAATAAGAAATGTCCAATCAAACTGAATTGCGTAATTACACGATATATAAATACGAAATTATTAATCTCGTTTATTAATTACAGTTCTCAGTTTTATATTTCTAAGAAGTAATGGCGAATTGAAATGTAATGAATTTGTATTTCCTGTTAATTATTACAAAATTATTTATTATACAACTCAAAATTCAAAAGTCAAATTCAAAATATCTCTATTCACGTAGGACTATTACAGACTTATGATATGTCAAATCTACCGTCAGTTCGGAATGATTTCAAGATATACATTTTAGAATGTAGAAAGATAAATTATTATTTTATAAGTCATTTATGTAAGACATTTTAACGATTTTTAAATGTATTATTATTTGTATTATATTTTTTCCCACAGTTCATTTCAGTATGTATTTATTCGAGATAGATAGAGCCTATAGAGTACAAATTCTAATTCAAAATATCTTTATTCATGTAGGTCTATTACAGACTCTTATATGTCAAATCTACCGTCAGTTCGAAATGATTTCGAGATGAGAACTGACAAGAAACTCAGCTCGTATTCTTTTCAAATAAATGTACATGTTTACAATAATACACAGTCATTAAAATTCAAATTTGGGAGAATAGAGTGACCACTAGCATATGCTATTGCAAAAAACAAAAAATCTAATCAGTGTTAATATTAAACAACAATATTAAAAAATTCAAAATTCAAAAATCATTTAATCATGTAGGACATTTTTTAGCCGCTTATGAACTTCAAGTTTTTATATTATAATTTGTTTTCTCTACCGTCCAGTTCGGTATATACATCCAATTGAGAAGAACTGGCAAGAAACATAATTGAATTACTTTTTTTTTAAATCCAGTTTATTTACAATGTATATGTATTTATATAGGTGTCTATGTCTAACATTAAATGAAAATCCCGTGCATGAACAACTATTGCCATGCACGCTCGTCATTCAAGTAATCCTTTAGTAAGTAATAGGCTTTGCTCAGTAAATATGACTGAATATATTTCAACAAGTGTTTATAATTCATGAATGTATTATTTACCACAAACTATTTCACTAAGCACGGTCGTTGTAGAATACTGAAGTATTTCTTTTAATGTGCTGTAAATAAGTTTTGCTACCCTCATGAATATTCATAGTGAACAACACCAATTTAAGAGACTTAAATCTAACCTTTATGATCCCTACTTTACATATTAAAGTTTAAATTTTAACATCCTTTGCCTTCGGTGGTAGCAGGTTCGATACATACGGTTACATTTGTTAGGAGTATGATTGCCTCGGATACATATAGTTATTGTAAAATATTAATTTTTCTTTCAATTTATGGCACATACTATGTATGTAGCTTAATTTAGATAAATCCGTTGGGATATTTTTTTAATTGCAATGAAATGAAATTTATTTGTGTAAGTTTTAATTGGCAAAGCATAATTTGATTGGGCAACTGTTTATTTCCCTTAAATGTGTATAGGAACGTAAAATTAAATTTTATACATGTTATTATTAAACTAGATTTTGATCGCAGCTTCGCTCGCGTTAATTTGTCTTAGGGATGGAATTTATCAAAATCCTTTCTTCGCGGATGCCTGCGTCATAACATCTATCTGCATGCCAAATTTCAGCCCGATCCGTCCAGTGGTTAGGGCTGTGCGTTGATAGATCACTATGTTAGTCACCTTTCAGTTATATATATTACGTACGTATTTATATTATTTTATTACTTGTAATAACTTACATAATCAAAGGTTTTTTACAGTATTAAATCATATACAATTAGAATCATAATTTACAATGAATACTAAAGTTATCAATTAATAAAATTCATCTCAGGAATAATATATTGAATGCTTAGAGCAACTACAAGTTTCATGCTCGTTCTTCTTGTGATGAGACAGTTTTCCGAATGAGCGGTAGATTAAAAACAATGTTCTGACTATTCGAAAGTGCTTAAATTAAGTTTATTTTTTTCTATTCTACTTAATAATTCGAATATTGAATAGTATTCTTAATTATGATTTTAATTACAAGCGAATAATGAATTGAGTGGCAGATTTTTTTATGATTCATTATATTTCTGCTCTGATACGTACATGTTTGTATCATACTCGTGAACGAGTGCTTTGGCAGATAAGTCCCCATCTGTTCAGGTTGCGAACACTGATTAGATTTTTTGTATTTTGCAATAGCATATGCTGGTGGTCACTCTATTCTCCCAAATTTGAATTTAAATGTATCTGTATTATTTGTAAACATGTACAACATTTATTTGAAAAGAATACGAGCGGAGTTTCATTTCAGTTCTCATCTCGAAATCATTTCGAACTGACGGCAGATTTGACATATCATAAGAGTCTGTAATAGGCCTACATGAATAAAGATATTTTGAATTAGAATTTGTACTCTATAGGCTCTATCTATCTCGAATAAATACATACTGAAATGAATGAAACTGTGGGAAAAAATATAATACAAATAATAATACATTTAAAAATCGTTAAAATGTCTTACATAAATGACTTATAAAATAATAATTTGTCTTTCTACATTCTAAAATGTATATCTTCTCTAAGATTATACCCCAATGCACATATAGACACATATAGTAACTGTTGGAGTTAGAAACTTTAGCTATAATGGAATAATTGCTCTCAATAATCGCGTAGGACTTAGTACGCTATTCTAGAATTAGATCCCAAATGGATTACATTACAAATATCAACTCTATTATCTACTGGATAACATAAATAATAGTCTGGTTTCGAAATTATTCTAGAAATCTGAGTAATACAACCCACAGATTAGATTTAATATCTAATCTATTAACTAAGTTTAATTGTCTATGACTACGTAGTAATCTCCAGCGGTTTGTCTGTTTTTCTTATGGATGATAATGTAATGGTATACACATATAAATAATTAATATATATATATACATTTGATTCATGTTTTTCCCCTGATCAATTATACGTGGCATGTTCACGGGTCGGAAGACCATCTGCGTTGTTTGTTTTTGCGCCTGATAATAAAACAAAAAATGTCGTGTATCACAACAACACAAATACTTAAATGAAGAGCAACCTATGTATTAAAATACAGAAATAATTATAAATGATTAATGTAGGTATTTAATTTTTTTTGTATTTCTTCCAATTAAAAAAAAAATCTGCTTATTTATTGCCATTAAGGCGGAACAAAGTTCGCCGGGTCAGCTAGTACACATATAAATAATTAATATATATACATTTCACGACCTCGGTGGTCTAGCGGTCTAGCAAACCGCTTTACGACCAATGGTCGCGGGTTCGATTCCTCGCATGGCACAAACATTTGTATTCATGAGTATAATTGTTTGTATCGGTCTGGGTGTTTTCTATGTATAATATGTATGTATTTAAAAAAAAATCTATTTATTTGTATCAGTTATCTAGTACCAATAACACAAGCTTCAGCTAGCTTAACTGATTTTCCGGGGCAACTGTTGGAGGTCAATGAGATCAGGTCAGTTAGTCCATCGTGGTAAACTCACCATGAATTTATCACTATGATTTTCCGGAGGAACTGTGTGGTGGTCAATGAGATCAGGTTAGTTAGCTCATCGTGGTAAACTCACCATGAATTTATCACTATGATTTTCCGGGGGAACTGTGTGGAGGTCAATGAGATCAGGTCAGTTAGTCCATCGTGGTAAATTCACCGTGAATTTATCACTATGATTTTCCGGGGGAACTGTGTGGTGGTTAATGAGATCAGGTTAGTTAGCTCATCGTGGTAAACTCACCATGAATTTATCACGATGATTTTCAGGGGGAACTGTGTGGAGGTCAATGAGATCAGGTCAGTTAGTCCATCGTGGTAAACTCACCATGAATTTATCACGATGATTTTCCGGGGGAACTGTGTGGAGGTCAATGAGGTCAGGTCAGTTAGTCCATCGTGGTAAACTCACCATGAATTTATCACGATGATTTTCCGGGGGAACTGTGTGGTGGTTAATGAGATCAGGTTAGTTAGCTCATCGTGGTAAACTCACCATGAATTTATCACTATGATTTTCAGGGGGAACTGTGTGGAGGTCAATGAGATCAGGTCAGTTAGTTCATCGTGGTAAACTCACCATGAATTTATTACGATGATTTTCCGGGGGAACTGTTGGAGGTCAATGAGATCAGGTCAGTTATTCCATCGTGGTAAACTCACCATGAATTTATCACTATGATTTTCAGGGGGAACTGTGTGGTGGTCAATGAGATCAGGTCAGTTAGTTTATCGTGGTAAACTCACCATGAATTTATTACGATGATTTTCCGGAGGAACTGTGTGGAGGTCAATGAGATCAGGTCAGTTAGTCCATCGTGGTAAATTCACCGTGAATTTATCACGATGATTTTCCGGGGGAACTGTGTGGTGGTCAATGAGATCAGGTCAGTTAGTCCATCATGGTAAACTCACCATAAAATTATCACGATGATTTTCCGGAGGAACTGTGTGGTGGTAAATGAGATCAGGTCAGTTAGCCCATCGTGGTAAACTCACCAATTTATCACGATGATTTTCTGGAGGAACTTTGTGGAGGTCAATGAGATCAGGTCAGTTAGTCCGTCGTGGTAAACTCACCATGACTTTATCACGATGATTTCCAGGAGAAACTACATGAACATCAACCTGACATGGTATATTACTAGCAATGGATTTATTAGTCCACATTACTATGTAATATTATATTATCTGTGACATTAATAAGATTTCAAGTTACTTCTCAGCTAGTAAGTGTATATATAAAGTGAGAATAGGTTTTAGGTGTTACCGAAAATATGTTACCGAAACGAAAATCCAATCATATTACCATAATCCGATCACACGGTAACTGCAAAAGAAAGTATATAACATCAGCTAAAAGAACAATAATCAAATGAACATATAATATATTTATTTATTTATTTTTTAGGTCACCAACAAGGTTTACACCAACACAGTTACGTTATATATAATACATGACAATCTATTTATTATATATAGTGGTAGATAAAAAACAAATTGTTATGAAATAGAAATAATCTTTATTCAAAGAAACTCATTACAAGCACTTTTGAATAGTCATATCTTGATTCTACCACTCATTCGGAATGCAGATTCATCACAATACGAATGAGCAAGAAACTTGAGTGTTGCTCTTTTTAATAGATGTTTTTTGACTATGACTATTCAAATGTGCTTAAATTAAGTTTTGAATAAATGATTTTCTATTCTATTCTATTCTATACTAAGCGCAACCTTAATTATAGGCAACTACGACATTTATACTAGCATATATACATATATATATATATATATATACTAGCTATCCCAAACGTAGCAAACGTTGTTTTGCCATATAATTTAATAACGCTATAAAAAAATAGGAGTTGGTGATAGAATGGTGAAAATTTAGGGTTGTATGTATTTTTTAATGATTGTACATTTGCTGGGATAGTGCTGGGGCAGCCAGTATATATACTCATGGAAGATTATTATATATTCTAGGTCCCATTCCTAATATACTATAATGAAATATATAATACAAAATAAATAAATATATTATATACTCGTATTTATTCGATCATTGTTCTTTTAGCTGATGTTATATACTTTCTTTTGCAATTACCGTGTGATCAAATTATGGTAATATGATGGGATTATCGTTTCGGTAACATTTTTTTTGTAACTCGTAAAACCTATTCTCACTTCATATATACTTACTGTATTAAAAAAATAATTTTACTAAATTTCATTGTCCACAACATAATATAATTTAAAGTTATGAGTACTCCTAATGAAATATAATTGTTTTGTTTTAAAAAGCTCTTCACGAGAGTGTCTCTGTCCTTTTTATTAATATTTTTATAATTTCTAAATTTATTCAATTAAGGCTCGGGAGAAAAGAAATAGCAGTTACTCAGATTAATGTGTTCGAGATAAAATTGAAATATTGGTTGGAAACAGCGAGTAGCGAATATTTAAATTGATACTAAGTGTGAAGCAAGGTGGACAGACGATCTGGTCAAGTTCGCTGGAAAGCATTGGATGCGAGCAGCGCAGGACCGATCGTCGGGAGATCTTTGGGGGAGGCCTTTGTTCAGCAGTGGACGTCTTCCAGGCTGAGATGATGAACTGTTACAATATATTGACGACCTCGGTGGTCTAGCGGTCTAGCACACCGCTTTACGTCCGATGGTCGCGGGTTCGATTCCTCGCACGGCACAAACATTTATATTTATGATTATGATTGTATCGGTCTGGGAGTTTACTATGTATAATATATATATAATATCAGTTATCTAGTACCCATAACACAAGCTTCAGCTAGCTTAACTTGGGTCTAAATGGCGCTGTGTGAATTGTCCTGAGATTATTATTATCTTATATATAAAACTCGTGTCACAGTTTTCGTTCCCATACTCCTCCGAAACGGCTCGACCGATTCTCATGAAATTTTGTGAGCGTATTGAGTAGGTCTGAGAATCGGCCAACATCTATTTTTCATCCCCCTAAATGTTAAGGGTAGTCCACCCCTAATTTTTTTTTTATTTTAAGGCAAAACAACGTTTGCCAGGACAGCTAGTTACTGTATAATATCACACTAGCGCTAGCCTTGCGCGCACTGGCTTTTTCGCGCTAAATCTGGTGCGTAAAAGAACGGATCGTATAAAGGATCGTAGCTAATAAATAAATTATAAAGTGACAGATTTTAATTACATGACGGACGATGTTCATGTAGTGCTGGTCTGCGGCGGCGGCCGGGACGGGACCATCGTCCTGAGTTTCTACCCTTACTGCGTCCCCACACTGACCGCACCGATTTATTGGACACGGCTGAACAATAGCGTTGTTTACTGAAACAGTCACAGCTGTGTGGCTTTAATAGGATTTTTATCGTTTACTAGCTGTGCCCGCGACTTCGTCCGCGTGGAATTTAACTTCGTTTTTGAAAAAAGTAGCCTAAGTTACTCCTTATTACATTAGCTACCTGCCAAAAAAAGTCCCGTCGAAATCGGTCCAACCATTTCAGCGAGCGATAGCGATATGTCCATTTTAATAAAACTGTACATACTTGTAGTTTTGATAAAATTGTAATAGACTGGTAAAAAATGCCATTAGGTGTTAAATATTATATATTACTAGCTCTACACGCGACTTCGTCCGCCTGGAATTTTGCAACATTACTTTATTTTTCTAAAATAAAAGTAGCCTAAGTTACTCCTTATTACATCAGCAACCTGCATAAGTCCCGTCAAAATCGGTTCAACCATTTCAGGGATTAGCCGGAACAAACGAACAGACAGACAGACAAAAATTGTAAAAAATGTTATTTTGGTGTATGTACCATATTTATATAACATGTAGTAAAAAACGCTTATTTCAATATTACAAACAGACACACCAATTTTATTTATATATATAGATTATCAATTTAGTTGTACCTTTACTTTAGTCTTACTTTGAAAATAATTTAATGTTATGGTTACTTAACAAAAAATATTACTTAATTTTTTCTGTAAACACCTCTTTGTGATTCAAGAGGAAGGTTTATATGTATAATACTCGTGCGAAGCCAGGACAGATAGCTAGTGATGAATGACCATTAATTAAATAGAATAGAATAGAATAGAATAGATTAGAAAATAATTTATTCAAATACATTGCACCCCCGGTTATCCGACAAACGTTTTGCAGGGCAGTGTCGGACCATCGAATTTGTTGCATTATAGAGTACTGCCTAAGGGTCCCCTATAGTCCGGAATTTTTTACAAAAGAGTATCTCGTAATCCGACAAATTACAGATCCAGTGATAAGATTCTATGTTATATATGTATGTATGTATGCACTCTGAGGTATATTGTCAAAGTAATATTCAATAACAAATAATAGACAATGTCGGATTACAAGGGGGGGCGGATTAGACAGGGGCCGGATTACCGCGGGTCCACTGTAATCTTATTTCAAGCACTCTTCAATAGTCATAATTATAATTCTTTTAATCTTTTAATCTCCACAATGTGGTTGTGCGTGGCAAAAAGTTTCTAGAAAACCGCACTGTGGAGGACCGCCATTCATCCAGATGATCAGGATGGTATATTAGTTTCTGGCGAGTAGTGCGATAGTGAAATACAACAGCTGGTATTAATCCGAACAATTCTTTGAATAGAATAGAATAGAATAGAAAATCGTTTATTCAAATAAACTTAATTTAAGCACTTTTGAATAGTCATAACATTTTTTTTTAATCTACCGCTCATTCGGAAAGCTGCCTCATCTAAATCAACTCAGAATTGAATTGAAAAATGACATGGATAGTAAAACATTATACATCAACCAATCACGTCGGTAGCAAACCAAACAACTCGACGCTAATGGAAAACTTTAGCATACCGCCCCTATTAATCAAATTGACTGGAAATTAATCAGCGAGAAGGGAGTATCCGGAAAGTCGGACAGACTGGAGTTGGCTTCAATAAATTTATTTTAATCTTTAGATATATTTCTTTTATGGTTGATAATTGAATGGTGCACCTACGAATGTTAGGTGTGTTACATATGAATGTGGATGGTTATAAGGGCAGAGGAAGGCCGAAAAAAAGATGGATGGACTGTGTGAAAGATGATATGGTAAGAAAGGAAGTAAATAACGCGATGACTGCGAACAGGGATGAATGGAAGCGAAAAACATATTACGACGACCCCAAATAAATGGGATAAGAAGAAGCAGATGATGATGAATTGAATGGTGCACCAGTCTGAGCTAACGGTTTACGCTAGCGGGGCACCAGTGGGTATATAAGGTGAAGATGAGTTCAGGTCAGTTAGTCCATTATGACATATCACCAGGTTTCCAGGGGGAACCGCGTGGAGGTCAACCTAACATGGTACATTGCTAGTAATGGGGTTATGAGTCCACATTACTAAAAATACCCTTAACCCTTTTAAGGTTCATAATGGAATGGTGCACCAGCCTGAGGTAACGGTTTACGCTGGCGGGGCACCAGTGGGTAAACAAGGTGAAGATGAGTTCAGGTCAGTCAGCCTATCGTGACTTTACCAGGAATTTATCCTGAAGCGGGAAATTCAGGGGGAATAGGGTCAACCTGACATGGTGCGTTGCTAGAAATGGGGTTAGTCCTCATTGCTAAGAATACCCTTCCCGTCGCTATAGATGATATTTATTTGAGCAATTGTAACATAAATATTACGATCTGAGAATAGTATATTAAGTTTATTTGAATAAAGCCTATTTATATTTATATTGATATAAATATATAAAAAAAATATATTTTACCCTCAAAAGCTTTATATATTTTATAGAATTAGATTTTTCGGATAGTTCAGAGCATTTTTTTTTTAATAACACAAGGGACAAACGAGCATACAGCTCACCTGATGGTAAGTGATTACCACCACCCATGAGCACCCGCAACGATAGGGGAATTGCAAGTACGTTGTCGGCCTTTTAAAAGGAATGAGCTCTTTTCTTGAAGGTTTCAATATCGTATCGGTTCGGAATTACCATTGCTGGAGGTGATTCCACAATGTGGTTGTGCGAGGCAAAAAGTTTCTAGAAAACCGCACTGTGGAGGACCGCCATTCATCCAGATGATCAGGATGGTATATTAGTTTCTGGCGAGTAGTGCGTTAGTGAAATTCAGCAGCTGGTATTAATCCGAACAATTCTTTGAGAATAGAATAGAAAATCATTTATTCAAATAAACTTACATTGAAGCACTTTTGAATAGTCATAACATTTTTTTTTAATCAATCGTTCATTCGGAATGCTGTCTCATCACAAGAAGAACAAGAAAGAAACTTGTGTGTTGCTCTTTTAAATAATTTATTCTTACTTACAATTTAAGTTTAAGTGTGTGAATACAAACCACCGATTAGCACTAACTCAATGAAATAATAAAATAGAAAAAACATTCAATATACAACAACTGGTTAAACAATTAATAAGAGAAAATAAGTCATAGTGATTAGAGCAGACCAGTCCACACAAGCAGCACCCCTTCACGAGTATGACGGATGAGCCAGCCACCACTGCGCTCGACCATATTTTAGGGAGCCCAATGACCCGGCCCACCACGCCGCCACAAGTCTGGACATTTTAGTGAGCATGACTACTCAAAACACCAGACCACATCATAGCTACTCACAATTGCCATCTGATGGTTAGATTTTATACATATAACTTATAATAATATTAGTTACGAATTACTGTTCTATAAACCATCAATAATTGATTCAAATTGTTTAGAATAACGAGTGCTAATAATGACTGACCCAGATTCTGTGTACGTTCATTAGTATGGTTATACACTCGAGGCGCCCGCGCCTGCCGCAAACAAATAGGTACTATGGTGATATTATGAACCTAGAACACTATATTTAGATCTAGGCAACTAATAACTGAGTTAGATAAGAGACGGGTTCCATTTAATAACATCAGTCTTTTTTAATTAAAGTTAGCTAAGTTTCATCTCTACATTTAGATCCACCAGATATTGTCTATAGTTAAAAATTGTGCTAGTTATGATTAATTTCCTTCGGCTGTAATTTTAATATTATTGCATAAAAGAACTGTATAAGAATATTTATATTATTAACTGGATCTTAAGACGAATAATTTTATGGCAAATAAAGGTATTTACCTCTCTCGACGTTTCGACTTCGGTTTAAATTACTCGTGTTGAGATCTGGTTAATAATATAAAATAAAAACAAATAAACTTAAATTTAATTACTTTTTGAATCTACCACTCTTTCAGAATTCATTTTCAGACAAGAATACTGAACAAGAAACTTATCTTTTGCCGTTTTGAACATTTTAAAGAAACATATACTTCATATATTATGTTAAACCATTGTTTTTTATGTGTGTGTGTGTGTGTGTGTGTGTGTGTGTGTGTGTGTGTGTCGGTGTGTACATATATTATATATTTATTAAAAAAAACCGCTTCAAAATCCGTTGCGTAGTTTTAAAGATTTAAGCATAAATAGGGACGGATAGACAGCGACAGCGACTTTGTTTTATACTAATTAATGATAATGTATATTAAACACGAAAATTTAAAAATCTATATATACATATAACTCAAAGGTGACTGACATAGTGATCTATCAACGCACAGCCTCTAATTCAATATTTCCTTCACCGATGTATAGGTCAAACCACTGGACGGATCGGGCTGAAATTTGGCATGCAGGTAGATGTTATGACGTAGTCATCCGCTAAGAAGGGATTTTCATTAATTCTACCCCCAAGGGGATAAAATAGTTCGTATGAAACTTTGTCAATTTTAGACCGATCGGGCTGAGACTTTGAATGCATAAAGCTACTATGACGTAGGCATTCCCTAAGAAAGGATTGTGATAAATTCCACCCCTAATGGGATAAATTAACGCGAGCGAAGCCGCGAGCAAAAGCTTTATAAGAGTATGTAGACATGCAGAGCTAGATTTTTTTAAATGAATACCCAGATTTTTAGTAACTTAGGTTTGAATCACACATTTGAAAAAGCTTTGAAGTACGATATTATATTATTTTTCAAAATTTTTCCTACAACACGATACGACTGACATCAAACAATTTATGCAATTTGATGTAAATAAATAATTAGATTTCATTCCTTTGTGAATATTTCTTTATTTTTTCCTCTAACTGATGAAATTTTCTACCTCTCTGTTTTGTTTTTTGTTTGTTGTTTCCTTTAGTTGTGCGAGGAATCTAACCCACGACTTTTGTAAGAAAAACAGTATGCTAAACTGCCAGATCACCGAATAGTATTAGAGTCTCCAGATATACCTACTACTTTTAGTCTTCATTCATCATCCTCATCATCATCTCAGCCCGGAAGATGTCCACTGCTGGACATAGTCTTCTGCTTAAGTAACTTACTGCGTCCACCAGGATCCATATCTCTCTCTGGCTCTTATAATAATATTATGATAACTCCTATTGCGACCGTCATACTCGTGAACGAGAGCTTGTAGGGACTGGTCTGCTCTAATCATTACGATTTATTTAATTTTATTGCATATTTAATATTTGACCCTATTAAATTAGTGCCAGTTGGTAGTTTGTATTCACACATTATGACTTAAAAATGTGAATTTAAAACGATTATTTAAAAGAGCAACACGCAAGTTTCTTGCTCGTTCTTCTTGTGATGAGACAGCTTTCCGAATGAGCGATAGATTAAAAAAAGGATATTCGTGACTATTCAAAAGTGCTTAAATTAAGTTTATTTCAATAAAAGATTCTTTATTCTATTAAGGCCCATCTTCCCCATGGGCACACTTGGAACGTGATCAGGGCCCCGCGATGGATTGGGACCCCCTAGTTTAGTCCAGACCCTACTCTATTACCAAACGATAACCGATAGCTACTCTACTCTCGCCTGAAAATCAGTCTTAACAAAATGCATACCCACTATGGTCAATTTATTCGCTTTTATTAAGATTTTATAAATGTCTAGCAAGATCTTGAATCATTCATCACGTAATAACTTTTTAAAATTATTTTTGTCTGGTTTGTTTTGAAGGTAGAGCATCCTTATATACATCTCTAAAGAGTCCTGTTCAAAAGTGACTTTGTTTATTCTAACAGAATAGTGCTTTATTACTACGGTCATATTTGGCCCAGAGCCTTTAATAGGTGAAAGACGGCCCTGATTCTATTCTAATGCTACATTACATTCAGCCGCTTCCCCTGCCACTCGCGCTGCCGGAAATATTGCCGGGCGACAACTGAGCGAGAGGGCTGAATGTAAAAACACGCTGCCACTCGCGCTGCCAGTCCTTTGACTCGCGCACGAAAAACCGACAATCGAGGGAGCGCCGGGCAGCGCGAGTGGCAGCGCCAATGGCATGGGAAGTGTTTTCACTCGCGCTGCTCACTTCCGTGCTCACTTCCCTGCCCACTCGGGCTGAATGTAAATTGGGCATTACATTAGCTATCTGCGAGTGAAAGTCGTGCCAAAAATAGCAGAGCCGTTTCTGTCAGTCCTTTGACTCGCGCACGAAAAACCGACAATCAAGGCAGCGCGAGTGGCAGCGGCCCAATGGCATGGGAAGTGTTTCCACTCGTGTTTACACTCTCGCGCTGCTCACTTCCCTGACCACTCGGGCTGAGTGTAAATTAGGCATTAAGAAATGCAAATTGTTAAATAAATAAAATGTAAAAAAAATATTGTGAATAACAGCTCTATATATTTACCTGTCGATCGTTGTTCGTCTGTTTACAGTTTTCCTTCACTCCTTTGAATACTTATTTTTAAACAATATCAAAACATGGTACCCAGTTCGATGCTCGTTTGATGGATGTCGGGGACCACCGGCTCGGAAAATAACCTCCGTTCGTGACGAGAAGCCGGCAAACTCGATATTATAACACTGATCCGATCTATTCCCACTTTGTACTGTATTGAGAGCCGTAAAAACTGTACAATATATATGATATATTCTTTTGTAACGTTTTCATATATAGATAATTTTTTTCTAATACTTTTATTAGCTTTAAGACCTGTATCTTAGAATCTTAATCTATATATATAGTATATATATAGTACATGTTATAGCAAGTATTAAGTACGTATATATTATTGTTATGTTAACATATTACTATTGACATATATTACTGCCCTTCAACCGTTTTCTGTTTTTACCCAACGGTTAGCTAGTACAGAATCCTATATGGCATTAAGCTCGCCAATTGTACATTATTTTAAATAGTGCAATAAAGTTTGTTACTCTTCCTTTCGCGAGGAATCGAACCCGCGACCATCGATAGTAAAGCGGTGTGACACCACTACACCATCGGGACTGGGTATGTTTTAGACGTAATCTCGTCTACGTTGAAATATGAGTACATGTATATTTAAAACGTAATAATGATGTTTTTATGTTCGTATATTTATGAAAACTACACATACCCAAAACGTGTAATTTATCATTGAAATGATTTATATTCAACTTTTGACAGATAATTCAGAATTATTTTAGTATGCTACACATATATTCATATATTCTGTGGTAGATTAATTAATTCAAACAGAATAATAAATGTACTGAGCATAGATAATCTTATTATGATGATATGACGGCCTCGATGGTCTAGCGGTTTAGCACACCTACCTTACTTCCGTTGGTCGTAGGTTCGATTCCTCGCACGGCACAAACATTTGTATTCATGAGTATGATTGTTTGTATCGGTTTTGGTTTCCATGTATAATATGTATGTATTTACGAAAAAAATACATATCTATGTATTTGTATCAGTTGTCTAGTACCCATAACACAAGATTTAGGTAGCTTAATTTGGATCTAGATGGCGCTGTGTGAATTGTCCTGAGATTATTTATTTATTTATATTATTAATATTATAAATGCGAAAGTTTGTAAGTGTGGATGTTTGTTACTCTTTCATGCAAAAAGTACTCAACGCATTTTGATGAAACTTTACAGTAATATAGCTTATGCATCAGAATAACATATAGGCTATATTTTTTATAAAAATTTGACACGGATGAAACCGGGAACCGAACTGAACCGGGAGATAAAAGATTCTACGGAAGTATCGTCATTTTTAAAGCTAGAAGCTTGAAACTTATTTTTAGGCTGTTGATAAAATATAAACAAATACGTCATTCAAAGTTTAGAAAAATATTACCCCTAAAGGGGTAAAGTAAAATTAGGGATGAAAAATTGTATGGAAAATCGTCATTTTTAAAACTAAAAATTTAAAATCGATGTAACCTTTTTTCTTTGCCTTTTTTGGGTCAGATTATTAAATATTTTTTTCTGTATTTGATCGAGGCCACTATACGAAGTCGCGGGTACAGCTAGTTCATCATGTTTGAAGGAAGAACTATGAAATTTTTTTTACCGTTTTTGATTTAATAATTGAATATTTTTCTTTATTTGATTAAGGCTCTATAATACGCGGACGAAGTCGCGTGCACAGCTAGTTGAATATAAGTCGAAACATCAAGAACAAGAAATAGTATTTCTATTACCTTTATTCAAATAAACTTAATATAAACACTTTTGAATAGTCACATGTTTATTCTACCGTTCATTCGGAACGCAGACTCATCACAAGAAGAATGAAAAAAATCTTGTATGTTGCTGTTTTAAATAAATGTTATTTTAAATACATTTACAATAACAAGGATTAGGCATGCGATAATCAACATCACCGCTACGCACTCAATCTGTGTTCAATCAGATAACATTGTCAGCGCTATGGATATTAAGTTAGATATTTTCTACAAAATCATTATTGTTATTTATTAATTCTTCAATTTTATAATAAGCTATTTTACAGGTAGATTATTAGAGAAAGATATTATATACTTTATTTACCACAAAATTATTCGTATCTAAATGTGTTTAACTATAGTAAACCCCATCAAAAACATAAATGTGAAATGATAGCCAAGTTCTATATAATGATATATCCCTTGGTTGTTCACTTCAAGGACAAAACAAGTGAGTTATAAGTGGATGCCAAGTTCAATAGTCAGTACTGAAATTTATTTATAACAACATAAAATATTATTTCTTTTTATAACTTGGCATAATATATTGTAGCCTAAGGTCTGACTTGGCTAGTTCTCATATACTAATTATTACTTTCGATGGCTAATTACAACTAATAATAAAATAGAAACATATTTATCTCGCAAGTCTCAATATATGAACAAAATTTGACACGTTTATGTGAAAGAGTTTTTGAGTTATGAGGGGGTCAAAAGTGGCTCCAAATGGTTCGTGTAATATTACACACGGTGCTGCTCGCCAGTTCTCTTACTTGAATTTGGCTTTGATACGCTACCGCGTGTCTAGATATTACGCATATAATTGACAATGCCTCTAGCTACTACGTCTAGGATAACAGTACTGACGGTTTGCTTTGTTTACAAAATAATGTGCGAATACTGTAACTACCATATAGTAATTTTTGTAGCTGTGACGTGGTCGAGTGGAATGAGTAGTCATGCTCACTAAAATGTCCAGACATGTGGCGGCGTGGTGGGCCGGGTCATTGGGCTCCCTAAAATATGGTCGAGCGCAGTGATGGCTGGCTCATCCGTCATACTCGTGAACGAGTGCTGCTTGTAGGGACTGGTCTGCTCTTATGGCAAAACAACGTCTGCCGGGACAGCACTACGACTATATATATATATATATTTTTAAAATAAATATGCACCATGATTTAATCTTATTGTGTTTTTATATTTGAGCCTAAATAAATTAGTGCTAAATTAAGTTTATTTGAATAAATGATTTTCTATTCTATTCTATTCTATTCCCATATGACATATATTACGAAACTGGGTAATCTCACAGTGCAGACCAAAACCGCCAATACCCAGTTATTGTCAGTAAACGGCACCTAGCCCCAGCGTTTCCGGAACGCGAGTCGTAAAGGCAAGTGGAATTTCCCGGAACCGAACCTGTTTCCCAAGTATTGCATGCTTTTAGTGCCGTGAATAAAATATTAGATCCGCCAACCGTTCGAGTGAAGCGGTGCAGTTTTTGAGCGGATTTTTGGTTGAAACAAATATTAGATATACCGACGACCTCGGTGGTCTAGCGGTCTAGCACACCGCTTTACGACCGATGGTCGCGGGTTCGATTCCTCGCACGGCACAAACATTTGTATTCATGAGTATGATTGTTTGTATCGGTCTGGGTGTTTTCTATGTACAATATGTATTTATTTACAAAAAAAAAAATCTATGTATATGTATCAGTTATCTAGTACCCATAACACAAGCTTTAGCCAGCTTATCTTGGGTCTAGATGGTGCTGTGTGAATTGTCCTGAGATTATTATTATTATTATTATATTATTGCTTTTAGCTGGATATCTTTTTAGCCAATTGCTACAGGAAAGAGGGTAAGGTTTTTTACGAGTTTTTTACGTAGTTACTTGTGTATCGGCTGTATTTTTGATGGAGCGGGGTTTTATCCTCATATAAGAGGGCTTCTTGTATGCCTCTTTGAAAATTATTTAAAAATTTATTACATAGTATAAAACAAAGTCGCTGTCGCTGTGTGTTTTTTTAATAGATAGAGTGATTCTAAAGGAAGATTTATATATGAATAATATAATACACCTGTGCGAAGCCGGGGCGAGTAGCTAGTAAGCTATATTACTGTATAATTTCATCAAGCTCCGTTCAGTAGTTTTTGCATGAAAGAGTAACAAACAGCCATCAATCTACCTAACCATACTCACAAACTTTCATGTTTATCTTATATATAAAATTCTCGTGTCACAGTTTTCGTTCCCATACTCCTCCGAAACGGCTTGACCGATTCTCATGAAATTTTGTGAGCGTATTGAGTAAGTCTGAGAATCGCCAACGTATATTTTTCATCCCCCTAAATGTTAGGGGTAGTCCACCCCTAAATTTTTATTTTTTATTTTAAGGCAAAACAACGTTTGCCGGGACAGCTAGTAATATTATAAAGAAGTGGTATTATCACTGCAAAAACTGTAAAACACTATTTATATTTCAACACACTTGGGATTCGTAAAACTTTGTCTTTAAATACGCAAGAAATAAAAGGCTCTCTAATTTTTTTAAGACAAATTTACGGCTTTATCGAATAATTTCAGAAGAAATACCGTATTGTAAATAACGTTATTATTTCACTCAGTTTACAGAGAATACATCTACATCCAGGAAAAGACACCTACACTACAGAACTACACAAATTCTCATGTGTATTCCAAATGACATGAGAATCTTTATTAAGTGGTTCCATCGCAATGAATATGTCTTGTTAGAACTATCTTCACGAGCCTATATTTTAACATGCAATTTTTCTTTAGGCACTAAAGTGGTATTATCAAAGCAACAAATAAAAATAGTACAATAAAAAATACACCATTCATTTTTCAAGACACTTGGTATTCATAAAATATACTTTGTCTTTAAATGCGCAAGAAATAAAAGGCTTTCTAATTTTTTTTAAGACAAGTTTACGGTTTTATCGAATAATTTAAGAAGAAATATCTTACTGTAAATTACATTATTATTTCACTCAGTGTACAGATACATCTACACCCAGGAACAGACACTTACACTACAGAACTACACAAATTCTCATGTGTATTCCAAATGACATGAGAATCTTTATTATGTGGTTCCACCGCAATTAATCTATCTTGTTAGAACTACCTTCACGAGCCTATATTTTTCTATGCATTTTTTTTTTTTTTTTGCAAAAAAACTTATTATTATTATAACTAAATTAATTATTAACTTATTCATTTCTCAAGACACTTAAACATTTTTAAGACTTCATAAAATATACTTTGTCTTTAAATGCGCAAGAAATAAAAGTTGCACTGTCAAATTAAAAAAAAAATGCATGTTAAAATATAGGCTTGTGAAGATAGTTCTAACAATTACATTAATTGCGGTGGAACCACTTAATAAAGATTCTCTATTTTGGAGCATTTTAACAAAACTATGGCTGATTTCGAGAGTCAGTTGGAGAAGGAAAGAAACACACCCACTACTATATCCTCACTGGAGTCAGATTTCGACACATTCCGGAGTTTCACTACCAGAGCACTCACAAATCTTCAGAAACAAGTGGAATTGGTTGCTCATGTCTATATCGAATAATTTAAGAAGAAATAGCAGATTGTAATTTGCGTCTTATTTCACTCGGTGTACACAGTACATCTATACTCGAGTTTCAACATGAGAATCTTTAGTAATTGGGAATTAGTAGTTCCATCGCTATTAATGTTCCTTCTTAGATCTGACTCTTTTACGGAAAAACTACTAAACGAATTTTCTTGAAATATTTCAGTAATATAGCTTATACATGAGAATAATATATCGGCTATAAATTTGGGAATTAGGAGAATTAGTAGTTCCATCGCCATTAATGTTCCTTCTTAGATCTACCTTTATTTATTTTATTTTTTGTTTATTTTGCTTTACAAGAAATAATAATACATTTTGCGGACTTAACACCATGCAGCATTACCAGTGAACAACAATTATTCTCAGCGCAATCTATTGGAGAGAATAATTTTTGGCGATGCAAATATAATCATAAAAAGACAAGCAACAAATATAATAATATATTTGGTTATGTATATATATTCTTACGTCATTAGATATATCAGTGATGAGTGTCATCATGCTATCTCGATTGTTATTTGACAGACAGACGGCCTGTCAACCTATAATGAGGTCGCTCTGACATGGCGCCCTCACGACGTATCCCAATTTAAGAATTATTTACATGTCTACGCAAAAAACACATATTGTATATCTGACAAGAGAAGTATGGACTTCGATATATAAGATATAAGAGATCTCTTCTTATCTGATATTGATAATCGCCTTTTACTTGTTTTTGTGTAATTATTTATTAAAATTGCATTTATTCAAAAGAGCAACACACAAGTTTCTAGCTGATTCTTCTTGTGATGAGCCTGCGTTCCGAATGAGTGGTAGAATCAGAAATATTACTATTCCAATGTGATTTTATTGCGTTTATTTGAATGAAAAATATTTCTATTTCTATTTGTTTGCTTGCTGCCTTCTAGTTCGAAGAGGAAAATGTGAAAGCAAAATTATTGGGTACCTAGAATGGAAAACAATGAGAAAACACCGGAAAAATCGAGTTCAACCGCGGGCACTGCTAGTAGTTACATAATATTGTACACAGTTATAAAAAAAACAAGTACAACAAACAGTAAGCGGTTAATAACCTCGTCACTTCAAAGTTGTGTACCCAGACACTAGGCGTCCAGGTCTTAGCCCATCGTATTTCAAATCTGCAATCCTCAATAAATTTGAATATCCAACTAATTGAAAATGAACTGTAAAATTAGCATACCAAAGTTGGGTTTGGGAATTGTTTGCAACTTTTCGAGTTGTCGGTTAGAAAATTATCGTATTGCAACAGGGTAGGGTTGATTTTCCCGTGGGAGCATGCCGGATGGTTTCAATAAACTGCGTTGCATCCCTTGCAATATTATTGGCGACATTCGCTCAGATGCGACTTATTGAATACCCCAACGTATCAGCTGGTTTTTTATGATTCCGCCCAAAATTATACGAAATGAACAGAATATAAAAATGTCTATCTACTAAAACTACTCTGCGACCGTTTAGAGATATGACTCGAATTTATTCTATTCTATTTTATCCCTCGCATTGTATTAAAATGTATGAATCTTTATTCGCAAGACATTTATGTAATCTGGCGAATTTTGTTTAACAACTTTTTTATTAATACAGTTTTATGGTTATCAAAATTGAAACAAGCACTTAGTTGTATTAAATTATTTTATTAGTTATATTAAATTTATAATAACAATACAGAAATAGAAATAGTCTGTCTTCAAATAAACATAATATAAGCACTTTTGAATATTATTGTTTTTATTTCTGAAATGATTTAACTTTTTTATATGATTGTATAGCGAACAAGTTGACGACCTACTTGATGGTAAGTGATAACCGTCAGCATCATCACAAACATTACATAATTATGTGACATCCATAATGCCACTCGGACACTGCTCATGTCTCTGTACCTTGAAATTCCACTGGCCTTTAACCAAAACACGAACCGAGGCGAGCTAGCAGACTCATCGGAGACCAGTCACTTAATAATATTAATTTATTCAGTATAAATATAGAAAACTCAAATTCAAATTCAAAATATCTTTATTCATGTAGGTCTATTACAGACTCTTATGATATGTCAAATCTACCGTCAGTTCGGAATGATTTCGAGATGAGAAGAACTGACAAGAAACTCAGATCGTATTCTTCATTACATAGTCTAAATATATATAACTCAAAGGTGACTGACTGACAACGCACAGACCAAACCACTAGACAGATCGGGCTGAAATTTGGCATGCAGGTAGATGTTATGACGTAGGCATCCGCTAAGAAAGGATTTTGATTAATTCTACCCCCAAGGGGATGAAAGTTTGTATGAAACTTTGTCCATTTTAAACCGATCGGGTTGAGACTTTGCATGCATAAAGCTACTACGACGTAGGCATCCCCTAAGAAAGGGTTTTGATAAATTCCACCCCTAAGGGGATAAATTAACGCAAGCGAAGCCGCGGGCAAAAGTTAGTATAATATAAAGTCGCTGTCGCAGTCTGTCCGTCTCTATGTATGCTTAAATCTTTAAAACTACGCAACGGATTTTGAAGCGGTTTTTTTTAATAGATAGAGTGATACAAGTGGTAGGTTTATATGTATATATAATACATGTACATCCGTACGAAGCTGATGCGAGTAGCCAGTGTTAAATAAATGTTGCACATGTTTACAATAATACAGATTCATTTAAATTCAAAGTTACTCGATATAAGAAGTAAGGATTAAGCAAAATACGAAATCAAGTAGTAAGTTTTTGTTCCAATAACACCAATTTATGCTACATTGTGTACATGGCAGCTAACAAGGAATGAATTTTGAGGGGATCTATAATGATATTCATGGATAAATGGTACGTGGAATGGAATTTGCATGGGGACAAACAATAACGAAGGCGGCGTGAAAAATTACTCCACAAAAGTTCATTTTGATGGTGCTTTATCATCGGAATTTGATGAATTTTTATATGTACTCGGTGGTGCAGTGGTTTAAATATATAAGTACGCAGGTTCGGTGTTCGAAGCGTTTTTTTTAGGACAATTCACACAGCGTCTTCTAGACCCAAGTTAAGCTAGCTAAAGCTTGTGTTATGGGTACTAGATAACTGATACAAATACATAGATAATTTTGGTTTTTGGAAATACATAAATAATATATATAGAAAACACCCAGACCGATACAAATAATCATACTTATGAATACAAATGTTTGTGCCGTGCGAGGAATCGAACCCGCGACCATCGGACGTAAAGCGGTGTGCTAGACCACTAGACCACCGACGTTAACGTTTGTATTCATGAGTATGATTGTTTGTTTCGGTCTGGGTGTTTTCTATATAATATGTATGTATTTACGAAAAAAAATGTATTTGTATCAGTTATCTAGTACCTATAACACAAGCTTTAGCTAGCTTAACTTGGGTCTAGATGGCGCTGTGTGAATTGTCCTGAGATTATTGTTATTATTATACAAACAAATAAGATAGTAGTGTCCGTTTAAAATGTTTGTCTGTCTGTCTGTCTGAAGCTTGTATATATTACAAGGAGATCAGCTAAGATATACTGGACGCCATCGCATCGCATGGACTCAGTGGGTGAGTTCGGATGTTCGCTAGTTCGATTCCTCGTAAGATGTAAATATTTGTATTCAATTTGTTGTCTGAGTGTTCGCTATACATATTATGTACTAGCTGTTCCCGCGACTTCGTCCGCGTGGAATTTATTTATATACTTTTTTTTACTGAAATAAATGAAGAATCTAAAATAAAAGTAAGTAAGCCTAAGTTACTCCTTATTACCTAGCAAACAAAGTCCTGTCAAAATCGGTCCAGCCATTTCAGAGATTAGCCGGAACAAACAGACCGGCAGACAGACAGACAAAAATTATAAAAAATGTTATTTTGGTATATGTACCGTATATATTATATATTCATATACATGTAATAAAAAACGGTTATTTCAATATTACAAACAGATACTCCAATTTTATTTATATGTATAGATGTATATAAAAAAATATATCTAAGTGTTGTCTAGTTCCCATAGACGAACATCTTATCTAAGTGTTTACATCAGTTGCCTAGTTCCCATAGCACAGGCTCTGCTTATCTTGGGACTAGATGGCGCTGTGTGAATTGTCCAGAATTATTATTATTATTACAACATGTCTGCTTTTATTTTTTAAACCGAGTCATTATATAATCATTTAATTTTCTTTTGTTACAGTTTCTAATGATGACACTTCTAGCGGCGTTGCCTTACAGGTAGGTACGTATTGCAGTTTTTTCTCTCCGTCTTTAGACAGGGCATATATATCTATGTCGATATAAATATAAGTAAAGTTAACTACTCTGTAATCAAATATATTGGATATCTTATATATATATCTATGTACTCAGATAAGTTGTCTAGTCTAAAAATATTTCGTGGTGATCAGAATTAAGCACTGTTGATAATAAAATGTCTATAACCTTTCCAGCCAATATTTTTTTTTGAGGGTTGATAATGGAATGGTGCTTGCACTAACGGTTTATGCTGGCGGGGCACCAGTGGAGGATGATAAGATGAGCATGAGGTCAGGTCAGTTAGCCCGTAGTGCACCAGGAATTTAACACGATGGTTTAACAAGGGGAACCGCGTGTAACCTGACATGGTACATTGCTAGCAATGGGGTTATGAATCCACATTACTAACAGTCCCCTCCCCCCATCCAGCCAATATTATCAACATACGTGTTGTAGTTATAAAAAAAAGACTAGGTAAACGGAGAAAATATATTAATATAGATTACTGACAATTAGGAATAGAAAAAAGGACTTGAAGTATCAAAAACAAGAATGTAATATAAAAGAACTATAAATTTAAATACAAATTTAGAATATAAAACATTTCTTCATTAGCCAGTTACAACAAGCACTCCCTAATAACAACACTTAGTCTAGTAGGTATTGTAACTGGCTGGCTACAGAAAAAAATCTCGTTACTTACAATTTGATACTATTACAACAATCTATACATATCAATAAAATTGGAGTGTCTGTTTGTAATATTGAAATAACCGTTTTTTACTACATACATATGAATATAAATACGGTACATACACCAAAATAACATTTTTTACAATTTTTATCTGTCTGTCTGTCGGTCTGTTTGTTCCGGCTGATCTCTGAAATGGCTGGACTGATTTTGACGGGACTTTTTTTGGCAGATAGCTGATGTAATAAGGAGTAACTTAGGTTTTATTTTAGAAAAATAGATAGATAGATAAATGCTTTATGCAACAATTACAAAAATATAGCATACATGAGATACATTTTATAAATAGAAATTAAATTTACAAATTAAAAATGCAGGAATATAATATTAAAAAATAAAAAATGGAGGTGGCTTTATGTGTCGCAATGATGAAGAGGCAACCAGCTCAGCATGAAGCTACAGATAACTCTGCAGCGCTGATATTCTGTTGGCTCCTATAATTAAATACATACTCACATACATATATACGTCAATGTTTATATATTACTCTTCGAGCTCTTAAATAATTATACAATTACAAAGCATTATCTATATATATAACTCAAAGGTGACTGACATAGTGATCTATCAACGCACAGCCCAAACCACTGGACGGATCGGGCTGAAATTTGGCATGCAGGTAGATGTTATAGGCATAGGCATAGGCATCCACTAAGAAAGGATTTTGATTAATTCTACCCCCAAGGGGATAAATTAACGCGAGCGAAGCCGCCGGCAAAAGCTAGTACAATATATAAATAGATTAAACATGATGTGATGTGTTATGTTATACATATATTATTAAACTATGCATACATAAAGTATAATTCCACGCGGACGAAGTCGCGTGTACAGCTAGTAAGGAATATAATTCCATTAGCCATTATTTATGAATGATTACAACCGTATGAATTGGAATTCCATTTAAGATCCAATTTCGTGATTAAATGCTAAAGAAAGCACATTACAATGCTGAGCAGCTCACATCAGGCTTCGTAATTCCAATAGATTTCCCGCCGCACGTGTACATTCTATAAAAACTCATGTAACATGAACCTAGTTGAGGAAAACACTAATTATGTTCGAGTACTAACAATAATATTCTGTTGCTTGGGCAGGGTTGGCAAGAAAATATTATTAATAAAAAAAAATCTCAGGAGAATTCACACAGCGCCATCTAGACCCAAGTTAAGCTAGCTAAAGCTTGTGTTATGGGTACTATACTGATATAAATACATAGATATTTTTTTTTGTAAATACATACATAAATACATATATGGTTTTGTTCTTGTACTTTTTTTTATATTTTGTTTCTTTTTGTTTGTAAGTTAAATTTTCTTTGTTTTGGTAAATTTAAATTTTTTGTACATTTTATTAGACAAACGTGCTGTGGGTAACGTCATAGCATGATTTTTTTGGAATTATATAAACTCTGTGGAGGACGTCGATGTTCGAAACACAGTTTTATACTGTGAAAGTCATTGTTTCTTCAGAGAATTGGTACACATGTTTTCTGTTTCAAATAAATAAATATTATACATAGAAAACACCCAGGCCGATAAAAACAATCATACTCATGAATACAAATGTTTGTACCGTGCGAAGAATCGAACCCGCGACCATTGGAAGTAAGGCGGTGTGCTAATCCGCTGTACCATCGAGGCCGTCAATAATATCATAAATACTGAATTTGATTCTCCTATCGCATCATCGTATCATTTACTAGCTACTCGACCCGGCTTCGCACGGGTGTACATGTATTATATGTTACCCTTCCTCTTGAAACACTCTATCTATTAAAAAAACCGCTTCAAAATCCGTTGCGTAGTTTTAAAGATTTAAGCATACATAGAGACGGACAGAAAGTGACAGCTACTTAGTTTTATACTATGTAATGAAGCAGAGATGTATAAAATAGTTTAAATAATGCATTTAAATACAAAAGGCAAATACTTTTTCGATTAAATATTTCAAATGCAATTTTTTTTTTTATTATTTAAGTAATTATTTATTTTTATTGAGTAGAAACATATCTTTTATATCTTGATAAGGATCTTTGAATTGTCATATTTTTTTTTGTATCCCTTAATACTAGCAAAAGCTGAGAGAATATTAATTATATATATAATAATATAATATTTTATTGTTTCCATCGTCTCAATCCCTCAGTTTTTGCTAGTTTTTTTTTTCCACACTTATGGGCCGAAACCAAGTAAGTGCAGTGTGTGTGTGTGTGTTCGCGTGCGTGTGTGTGAGCATGTGTAGGTACATATGAGCGCGTGTGTGTATGTGTGAGTGTGGTATTCTTTCTATTATTATTATTTTACAAAAATTCTCATCCCCCCTCCTAAGGAGAGGAGATGGCAACTTACCCCTCGGCAGAACCATAGTCGGCCGGGGTTCAGGGCCCCAGGGAGAGAAACCAGCGTACAATGCGGGCAGAATCTAAGAGCACCGCTTTCTGCATCTTTCCACCCACCCCGACCACACTTTTACACACACACAAGACACCGTCCTCGCCGGCGAAGACGACGACCTCAAACACACAATATCGCGCATTCAACCGGGCGCCTGCGCGCGCCCGGGCGCTCCACACCGGCGCCCCCGGGCGCCCCTCCGATCGATCCCCCGTCCAATTCAAACGGGGTTCAAAATTACGACGACCTGAGGTTCGAACCCCTAGTGGTGTCCTCAGACTAAAGTCGTATCCGTCAGGCAGGAGTTGGCCTTCAGCCGCTCCATAAGTCCTTCCGCGGGTTTGGAGTGCCATCTGCACTCGCCTCCTAACGTCCGGTGAAGCTGTAAAGGTCAGCTACGGCCAACAGCATTAGAGTAGTCAGAAAAAAAAATCTTTCCCGGGAGTGAGCCGCCTCGGAATCCCAACCGTCTGAGATGTTGTTCCAGACTGGTTGGGATAAGACCGTTCACCGACATAACGATTGGAATGATTTCGGTGAACATCACCCATCACATCATTTATTATTATTATAAAGATTACCTTCATCCATGGCATCGGACCAATGTTGTAAGACCATGGACGAAGTTACATACATCTTGCACTGTCGGTAACCCTGGCGTTGCTCTCGTCGAAAATGTAATCTCATCCCTATAGATACGTTTCCCTGGTGATATTGGGTTCATTACCGCCAGTGAAAGACTGGACCTATTTATAGTCTCTACAAAGAGATAAATCTGATATAATGAAGCCGATCTCTACAACTAATAATTTAATTTAATTCTACTTGTAATTACTATTTTAATAATGGTAGTAGATTACAATATAATATGATTGAATATAGAAATAAAATTGGAGTGTCTGTTTGTAATGTGGAAATAATCGTTTTTTACTACATGCATATGAATATAAATATGCATTAAAATAACATTTTTTACAATTTTTGTCTGTCTGTCTGTTTGTTCCCGCTAATCTCTGAAATGGTTGAACCGATTTTGATGGGACTTATGTTAGCAGGTTGCTGATGTAATAAGGAGTAACTTAGGCTACTTTTATTTTAGAAAAATAAAGTAATGTTGCATAATTCCACGCGGACGAAGTCGCGTGTACAACTAGTAATATATAATATTTAACACCTAATGGCATTTTCTACCAGTCAATTATAGTTTTATCGAAACTACAAGTATATTACAGTTTTATTACAACTCACATATCGCTATCCGTCAAATTGACAATACTGCCAACCCACAGAAAGAATTTAGCGGAATTCCGAAGGTATAACTTTCGAATTTCTCTCAAATGAGTTGCTATGATAAAATCATCATCATCAGGTTGCAATCTGTCATGTTTATTTTGAAAATGGGAGAAATTTTCAAAAGTTCAAATCGATCGAGATTATCTGCTAAGAGTTCGAGGTCCCCTGAGCTTGAGGGCCCCGGGGCACTGCCTCGCCAAGGCCCTAGGTAGCTACGCCACTCCTAATAATAAACTAACAATGAAAAGTGAACAAAAATAATAAAAGTTATAAAGATATTGAAGTTGAATCTTAGGACATTTTGTTTAATTTTAGTCGGGACTTAGATCTAGTTTAATTAATTCCTTAAATTTGTTACATAGTAATTAGCCTAAGTTCTCTTAACTCTCTTATAATAACGGGCGAAAGAAAATTAATATTACACTAAGCAAATATTTATATTTAACTTTGTGAAGAAAGTCTTTTAATTAATATATAATTACGTAGTTTAAATGTCAAAAAATTGGTTTTCAATTACTGTATTGTTAGAAAAGTTGTCCATACAGTTCCAAGCTGTTTGCGATCGATAATTCTATGGCGATAATTCTATGGCTAATGGTAGCCATAGAATTACATTTAAAAATATATATATATATATAACTCAAAGGTGACTGACGGACATAGTGATCTATCAACGCACAGCCCAAACCACTGGACGGATCGGGCTGAAATTTAGCATGCAGGTAGATGTTATGACGTAGGCATCCACTAAGAAAGGATTTTGATTAATTCTACC
This sequence comes from Achroia grisella, assembly GCF_030625045.1. NCBI lineage: Eukaryota > Metazoa > Arthropoda > Insecta > Lepidoptera > Pyralidae > Achroia > Achroia grisella. The sequence continues at coordinate 433,279 of NW_026712653.1, read as the reverse complement.
CCCAAGGGGAAAATTTGTATGAAACTTTGTCAATTTTAAATCGATCGGGCTGAGACGTGCGTGCATAAAGCTACCATGACGTAGGCATCCCCTAAGAAAGGATTTTGATAAATTCCACCCCTAAGGCGATATTATAAAGGATGAAATTTGTATGAAACTTTGTCAATTTTAAACCAATCGGGCTGAGACTTTGCATGCATAAAGCTACTATGACGTAGCTTTCCACTAAGAAAGGAAAGAAACAAAAGTAAAGCCGCATAAGATATACCTAATTAACCATGTCAGGTTGACCTCCACGCGGTTCTCCCTGGAAACCATCAAGATAAATTCCTGGTGAATTTGTTACAATGGGCTAACTGACCTGATCTCATGTTCATCTTATTATCCTCCACTGGTGCCCCGCCAGTGTAAACCGTTAGCGCAGACAGGTGCATTATCATTTATAAAAAAAAAACTACATAGAACGTATTCATGTATTCTATAATAGTATTCTTAACTACCTACTTAAAAGCTTACTATAAAATTGAAGAATTTGTTAACGATAATAATGTTTTTATAGAAAAACTTTAAATCCATAGCACTGACAATATTATCTGATTACACTAATAATGAGTGCGTAGCGATTTCTATGTTGATTATCGCATATCGCTTACTTGTTATACTGTAATTATTTATATAACAAAAACATCTATTAAAAAGAGCAACACACAAGTTTCTTGCTCATTCTTCTTGTGATGAATCTGCATTCCGAATGAGTGGTAGAATCAAAATATGACTATTCAAAAGTGCTTGTAATGAGTTTATTTGAATAAAGATTATTTCTATTTATATTTCTAAATATTAATAAAAATATATGTAAATAATATTAATATCAACGATGGAAAATTATATTGATTTCTTTAATGTCATGAATTCATGTATTCTAATATTCTTAACAACATAAAATTTGGTCTCGTGTTATCGCCAAAATATATTAAATAGTAATAAAAAGATAATTATAATTAATATCAATGTCAGCAATATAAAATTATAATTATTTCTGATGATGATGAATGATGATCTATGATGAATACACATATTCTAATGTTTATTACTTACATAAAATTTAGTTTAGTGCTATCACCAAATTGTATTAAATAGTAATGAACAATATTATAATTAATATCAATGCCAATAACAGAACTTTATAACACTTATTTAATATCATGAATTCATGTATTCTAGTATTCTTAAGTACATAAAATGTCGTCAAATGAAGGACCGTATTAGTCAACCTCTAAGAACGTATTCTAATCATAGCAGTTGCGTAGTTCCCCATCATTTGTTTATCTATAACAAAGCATGGGATATTTAAAACTGGGAGCACATAGACTGCTTCTAAATCTATCAGCGATGGTCGATTGATGGCTATTTAAACAACGTGCTATTTTCTCCCATAGTTTTAAGGTAAACAGCCGAGGTATGAATTGAAGAAGGACGGCAGGTGCCAAAATCGTAATTTTAATATTAGTACCTTAATTCAACGTTAGTGATTATATATAAATACAGGGGCGGATCGTGAGTTTGTGGGGCCCTGGACTAAATCTACTTAGGTGTCTAATTGTATTACTCAACTAAAAAAATATATTGACCAAAAGCAAGCGACCAGAAATTCCCCGTTCCTTTCGATTGACGTGCACTTGGATAGGTTGATTGATCTCAGGGTTGCCAACCTTATGATAGGTTTTTTAACATTCTAGATATTTTTTTTATATTCTAAATATGTTTTCAGCGGTGATTGGGGCCCTTTGTATCCTCGGGGCCCTGGGCTGTAGCCCAAAAAGCCTTCAGGTAGATACGCCCCTGCTTAAATAGTTCAGTTTCTTACTAGTAACGTATTATTACGTAGTACGTGCATATAACAAGGTTTGGTTAAGTTGAAGCATAAAATTCAAATTCAAATTTAAAATATCTTTATTCATGTAGGTCTATTACAGACTCTTATGATATGTCAAATCCACCGTCAGTTCGGAATGATTTCGAGATGAGAAGAACTGACAAGAAACTCAGCTCGTATTCTTTTCAAATAAATGTTGTACATGTTTACAATAATACACAGTCATTAAAATTCAAATTTGGGAGAATAGAGTGACCACCAGCATATACTATTGCAAAATACAAAAAATCTAATCAGTGTTCGCAACCTAAACAGACCAGTCCCCACAAGCAGCACCCGTTCACGAGTATGACGGATGAGCCAGCCGTCATTACTCTACCATATTTGAGGAAGCACATTGACCCGGCCCACCACATACATAATATACTACATAAATAAACTAGCTTCAATTTTATTTATTAACTAGCTGTACCCGCGACTTCGTTCGCGTGGAATTTAACTTTATTTTTTTTAAATAAAAGTAACTTAAGTTACTCCTTATTACATCAGCTACCTGCCAATAAAAGTCCCATCAAAATCGGTCCAGCCATTTCATAGATTATCCGGAACAAACAGACAGACAGACAGACAGACAGACAGACAAAAATCGTATAAAATGTTATTTTGTTTTATGTACCGTATTTATATTCATATGTATGTAGTAAAAAACGGTTATTTCAATATTATAAACAGACACTCCAATTTTATTTATATGTATAGACGTATGGATAACGAGTAACGAGAAAATAACACGGCTTCGCCCACGGCGCTACACGTTTTCTATTCTCCCGTTGGTATGGTATATCTATAAAGATTATATTTCTATTGTTATTGTTTCAGATACGAGTACATCGCTATTAGTTCGGACGACGATTATTCACGTAACTACTCTTGATACAAAATGTAAGTGCACACCTATTATTGAATTTTATCTTAAATTGTTCTATTAGTTTTATATATTGTGAAATTTAAAATATTTGATTTGTACTTTTAAATCTTCCTATGTGACGGCCTGTTTTTTAGGGATATTTTAGGATATTTTTTCTACGACCAGTAAATATTTAGAGCTTCAAGTTTTTTATCATTTATTAACACATATTTGGACAGTATAAATATAAAATTTCAGCTAAAAATATTCAGTCAAACTAGAGTTACAGCGCTCTGAACACCCCCGCCTCGAAAAAAAGAGCTCCCACTTACTCCACGATTCCGGCTGATCGGCTTATCTGAAAAAAAAAAAAACGGCGTTTTAATTTGTAGGCTTAAAAGCACGGAATGACCTATAATCAAATGAATATAAAAAAAATTGGATTTTTGATAGACATTTGAAATAAAAGTTGCAAATTAGGCGTTTTTTTTTTTGTCTTTTGCTATAAAAAAATCGAAGTTTTGAAAATTTTCGATTGATAATAGTTCATTCCATGCGTTTACATATATTGAGTGTGCCCTGTAAATTTCAAATAATTCGGTCCAGCCGTTTCTGAGATACAATGGAGGAAAGTTTGAAAAACACAGTTTTGAGAAAAACGCGTTTAAAGTTTCAAGTCCGTTAAAAACTATTAAAATATCAACTTACTCTCAATCGGCGATGCCTGGTCCATAGAGTATTCCTTCCTCTTCCTCGTGAAACTCTTTTAAAGCAGATTGTTCAGCTCTTGAGTCAATCCTGGCTTGTTTAACGACATCACTTACCGTTTCTCAACATACGCTTGGGCTTCATTTTTCCCATAATCGACATAACTTTTAAAATACCTTGAAAACCTTCATTAAAGATAATAACTGCTAAGTTGCTAGCAATTTCAACAACTTTGGGACCAGAATGAAGATGTTTAGGAGCGAAAGTCCAAATCAAAGAATTCAATTCGTTATTGTTTTGTGTCTCTGCTCCTAAACAACGAATTAATAATTCGTCTTTCGATAAATCTTCGAAAACCGGTTTGATAGCTTCTTGGACTTGCGGAATCAGAGGTGGTTTATCGTGATGAAATTGGTCCAGTTCATTATATTTGTTATTTACATAACTGTCTTCGCCTTCTGGACAAAATTGATGCTGAGGGTTTTCATCAGAAGAACATTTGTGATAGTACGTTGCCCAAACTTCCTTTCTCATATCTTCAAGCGAATCTGGATGGCGTCGAATTGCTAATCCGTAGAATTTTGTAAAATATTATAACATATATAGAAACGTGTCTAAACTTGTATAAACAAATATATTAATAAAAGTGAGGCCAGGTATAAAGCCGACGGTACACAATAGGCCCGGTCTCTAACTGCCTACTCACCGCTCCGAACCGCTCTTTCTTTTACCTGCTGTATCTTTAAAACGACTTCGAATTTTCTAAAATCGCTTTACTACCGTATTCTATACATGTTAAGGGAGCAATTTATGAAAAAAAAAAAAAAAACGATTTTTTCAACCCATCACATAAAGACCCCCTTAAATTATTCCTTATTCTGTTTGCCACGTTCTGTTTTATTTTCTTTTGCTAAGTCATTGAAAACCTGTTATTGGCTTTCTCTAGATATGTACTGTTGATTAATGTATTAGATTGTAAGCTATTGGTTTTCTAATAAATAAATTATACAGATATTTGAGTAATTAACATAGGAATAGAATAGAATAGAATAGAGTAAAGTAGAATAGAATAGAAAATCATTTATTCAAATAAACTCACATTGAAGCACTGTTCAATAGTCATCATATTTTTTTTCATGACAAATGGCCGCTTACAGACAGACAGACGCGTTCCATGGTTCACCTATAAAATATATACCTAGAAATATTTTACAACGAAATACCAGAGTCTGTTATAAACAACAAACACACAAGTTTCTTGCTCATTCTTCTTGTGATGAATCTGCATTCCGAATGAGTGGTAGAATCAAAATATGACTATTCAAAAGTGCTTGTAATGAGTTTATTTGAATAAAGATTATTTCTAGAATAAAATATTTTCTTTACAATTTTTGTCTGTCTATTTGTTCCGATTATGTTATCTGTGGTTCCGACTAATCTTTGAAATGGCTTGACAGATTTTGACGGGACTTTTTTTGTCAGGTAGCTGATGTAATAAGGAGTAACTTAGACTATTTTTATTTTAGAAAAATAAAGTTTAAGTTAAATTTCACGCAGACGAAGTCACGGGAATAGCTAGTAATAAATAAAATCGGTTATCAGAAAGATATAAAACAATTAATATGTAACATGATTAAGGGAAATACATTATTTTCAGAGTTTATTGTTATTATTCAATTAAATATAACATAGTAATTCCGTATATGAAATAAAATTATCGAATATCAGACTCAGTAACTCACTAGAAGAATGTGGCGCCTTCCAAGTTCTCAAAACAACAAACTCGGACAAACCAACTCGTTCTCAAAAACAACAAAGTCTCGGAAACAAACCAACGCCAAAAAATATGAACTGTTCAAGCCCATGACAACTTTTGCTTTGACCCATGAGATCTACTGAATATGGAAATTCAAAAAGTTCCTAACACCAATTTATATTACACTAGCTGTTCCCGCGACTTCGTCCGCGTGGAATTTAACTTTATTTTTCTAAAATAAAAGTAGCCTAAAGAACTAAAAATTATTTTGTTCGTCTTAATTTATTCGTTCCATTAGGTACTGATAGGTTAAAACATTTACATCCTGCATTATCCCTTATTTTATCCCCATGGGGGTTTAATTTATCAAAATCCTATTTAAGCGAACGTCTTCATCATAGTAGCTCCAATCTTTAATTTCTTTAAGTTCAATCAGTCGAAAATCTAAGATTTATATAAACTTTCATCCCCTATTTTTTCCCTTCAGGGCAGTAATTTATCAAAATTCTTTCTTAGGGCATCGTCATAGTAGCTTTATGCAATCAAAGTTTCAGCCCGATCGGTTTAAAACTGACAAAGTTTCATACAAACTTTCATCCCCTATTTTATCCCCTTGGGGGTAGAATTAATCAAAATCCTTTCTTAGCGGATGTCTACGTCATAACATCTACCTGCATGCCAAATTTCAGTCCGATCCGTCTAGTGGTTTGGGCTGTGCGTTGATAGATCACTATGTCAGTCAATCACCTTTGAGTTATATATATTTAGATATATCATATGATATATCTACGATGTCCTTTATATATATTTATAGAATTTCTAATAAAATTAATGAAAATTGTTTATTATTGCAGAGCGCAATGACAGAAGGAATATAAAACAAATTGTATAAAAAGAACTCTCATATTTTAAATATGGATAAACGAATATAAAAATTGCCAGTGCCTCTCATTGTACTATAGGTTACATCTACATTATTAACTTATACTACCTAATAAATCTACATTACCTAATGTAGATTTATTTATAATGAATTAGCTCTGTGACGAACACACGACAACTTCGACCGTATCACAGTTACATGACATTTATCATTATATTTCGCCCAAATTACATAATATCTTTTTAAATTTTAGCCTATATGTTATTCTGATATATAAGCTATATTACTGTAAAGTTTCATCAAAATCCGTTTGGTAGTTTTTGCATGAAAGAGTAACAAACATCCATCCATACTCACAGACTTTCATGTTTATAATATTAATAAGAATATCTATTCTATGAAAAAATATGCCAAATGTACTATATGTTTAAAACATTAAGCTATAACAATCATCCAAATATCTTAACAAACTGTTATATATATAATGTTAGTAGATTTATTTCATCTAGAATAACATTTTATATTTATTTTCAGGTAAGCATCGCTATCGTCTTGAAATCTTTCCTTCTTCAAGAGATCGTATTTCTACAACAATGGATTTCGAAGAGGTGGAATTATACGGAAATGGCAGCTCCACTTACTACAACGGGACATACAATGGCACGTATGAGAACTGCCCAAACAACAACCTGCCCATCGTCTACATTGTCACACAAGTGTTGTACGCTCTCGTCTGCGTCGTGGGTTTGCTCGGGAACACATTAGTCATTTATGTGGTGCTCCGATACTCCAAAATGCAAACTGTTACCAATATGTACATAGTCAACCTTGCTATCGCAGACGAATGCTTCCTGATTGGCATACCGTTCTTGATCATCACGATGTCTCTCCGCTCTTGGCCGTTTGGCCGCTTCATGTGCAAGGCTTATATGATATCAACCGGAATAAATCAGTTCACCAGCAGTATATTCCTTTGCATAATGAGTGCAGATAGATACATAGCTGTGTGTCATCCGATAGCTGCACCTCAACTGCGGACGCCTTTTGTATCACGTGTCGTATCTGCTGCGGCTTGGACAGCCTCTGCTCTCGTTATGACACCAATATTCATGTACACTACTCTGATACCAACAGAAAATGGATTGTCGTGCAACATTGTTTGGCCAGAAAAAGAATCTAGTAAAGGTCAAACCACTTTTACTTTGTATTCATTTGCTTTAGGATTTGCTGTTCCATTATGTCTGATCTTCATCTTTTATTGCCTCGTTATTCGTAAACTGAAGACTGTGGGACCAAAGAATAAATCTAAAGAGAAAAAGAGATCTCATAGAAAAGTGACCAAGCTCGTGTTGACTGTGATTGCGGTGTATGTTTTATGCTGGTTGCCGTATTGGGCATTTCAGGTTTCCTTGATTTACTCTCCACCTACGGAATGTGCCAGTCGAATCACTATTACCGTTTTCCTCGTGGCAGCCTGCTTCAGCTACAGCAATTCGGCGATGAATCCGATTCTTTACGCTTTTCTGTCTGATAACTTCAAGAAGAGTTTCTTGAAGGCGTGTACTTGTGCAGCAGGAAAAGATGTTAACGCTGCTCTTCACGTAGAGAACAGTGTTATACCACGGAAACGAGGAGGAGGGGCTGCACGAGCCCAAGCCAGATCTGCAGCAGAGAAGGGGTTGTCTGCGGCGACTTGTGGAATTGCTGGAGGGTCACGATCAGAGGCCTCGACTGCGCTGACGTCACGATCGATAGCAGCAAGCGAGGCAGTACCACTCGAGGCTCGTCCAGCAACCCTCGCCCCTCTTATAGCACCAAATGGTCTGTCTCATTCGAGGCTTTGAGTGAAGGCTTCGGGCCATGATCGTAAGCCCTCCAGCGTGATGCTGGAAGAAGACACCCTTATAGTGTCTATTGATTAAGACTGTCTAAGTATGTATTAGATGGTGTGGCTGACAGCTGAGTGAGACACGAGCCCTGTCTTGCTCTGGCTGTCGGAGATGATATAGGAGAGGTATCATTGACTAGTATATCCATTTTTAGATAAACGACGAATTATTCCTGGTATGAAATTTGCAGTAATTTGTTTATTTTTTCTTATTGTGTACAAAATTTTTGGAGTGTATGATCTAGGGTTGTAACAATGAATTTATTAAAGTATAATTTTTTTATCGCCTAGCGACTGTAAGTTTACTGTTTGTATACCAGTAATTATTCTGTAAAAATGTACATATCGTGTAAATATTCATACAATTTGTCATAATGTGAGAGTTGTAATAAAATTACGTTCGTGATATGTGTGTACTTATTTTTTTCATTTGCGGAACCTTCCACGTCACATTTCAGCAAGTTACGAGTATAAGGCTTTGTTTCAGTAACGTGTAGAAGAAATCTGTAATTGAATATTATTACATATGTAGACAGTTTCTCTTTAGTCCTTCATAATGTAAAAAAATCTGAACGTTTTGATAGAATTAGACAATTAATCATGATTATTGTTAAAGTCAAAACTGAACAACATTTTGGAGTTCTTCCAATGTATATGTAACTCATTTTGGTATCAAAATATAATATTCAAAATGAGAAATGAAATAATATATTTCTTGAAAAAAATACTTAATAATAATAATCTCAGGACAATTCACACAGCGCCATCTAGAACCAAGTTAAGCTATCTAAAACTTGTGTTATGGGTCCTAGATAACTGATACATATACATAGATATTTCTTTTTGTAAATACATACATATTATACATAGAAGATACCCAGACCGATACAAACAATCATTCTCATGAATACAAATGTTTGTGCAGTGCGAGGAATCGAACCCGCGACCATCGGTCGTAAAGCGGTGTGCTAGACCGCTAGACCAGCGAGGTCGTCATATTAAATACTTAAATATTAACAGAATTAAAGTGAAACCAAATCTGAAGTTAATAAAAAAAATATCTACAAAATCGGCTCTGAATTAGATAAGATTTTCACTCTACAATATCAACACTAGAATTTATCTCACAGACTCATCTTATTATTAATATTAAAAATGCGAAAGTTTATAAGTATGAATGTTTGTTACTATTTCACTCAAAACTACTCTTTCAAAAATTACTGAACGGATTTTGATGAAACTTTACAACAATATAGCTTATACATCAGAAGAACATATACACTATAAATTGGACGAAATATAAAATTAAATGCCAAGTAAGTGTGATGCAGACGAAGATTGGAGGGTCAGCTAGTGACTAATAATAATCTACACTAATATTATAAGCTGAAGAGTTTGTTTGTTTGAACACGCTGATCTCAAGAACTACTGGATCGAATTGAAAAATTCTTTTTGTGTTGGACAGTCCATTTGTCGAAGAAGCTTTAACGTAGCATAATGTTATATAGCTTATATACAACATTACGCTACGACCAATAGGAGCGGAGCTGCAATTAATAATATAAAGGTGGAGAAATGAAACGCAGGCGAAGTTGCGCCGGCGCCGCTCATCTAGTAAGTAATAAGAATTTTAAAACACATCATATAACTCAATACAGAACAAATGTAAGTTCAGATTCTATGTTGTTAATATTATATAATAACAATAATCTCAAGACAATTCACACAGCGCCACCTAGACCAAGTTAAGCTAGCTAAAGCTTGTGTTATGTGTACTTGGCAACTGATACAAATAGATAGATTTTTTTTCGTAAATACATACATAATATACATAGAAAACACCCAGACCGACGTCTGTGCTGGTATATTGAATTTAGCTTTGAAAGGCCATCGATCATCGAAGACAACTCGAACGGAGTTCATGTTTGTGGTGAGTACGCAAAACTTTGACTTTACGATGAAAAATCTGATAATTTACATAGATAGATCGATTGAGAATATATTATCTCCTGAATATTCCTGATAAAATTTATATCTATATATCTATATAAATTTTATCAGGAATATTGATTTCTAACAAATTACGCACAATTACACTTATAGCCTAAGAGCCCACGACGGCCAGACATACGCCTTATTATTAAATGTTTTGATATTTGGAGTTTTCACACCTGTGTTGGGGACACACAAACAAGATTCTTGTATGTGTGTCCCCAACCCCAATATTGATCTTGTCTGTGTGGTCACAGAACTGACGACGGCAATCTGCCACGGTAGCGCCGATACACCACACCCTTCGGCCAGTAGTCCTCCTTCATTAAAGTGGGCAGCATGTTGGAAGGGACCCGGGCCACGAACTCGTTGAAACTCGCGTTGAGTCTCAACTCCAGCTGCGTCATCCTCAATGTCAGGTTATTCTTGGTTCGTATATAATCAACGGCAATGGAGAGGGCTATGCTCGGAGTTACTCTGCGTGATCGAATCAGAAATGAGGAGATCCGCAGAAGAACCAGAGTGACCGACATAGCCCGAAGAATTGCGACTCGGAAGTGGCAATGGGCAGGACACATAGCTCGTAGGACAGATGGCTGTTGGGGTCGTAAAGTCCTCGAGTGGCGACCACGGACCGGAAGACGCAGCGTGGGAAGGCCTCCAGCAAGGTGGACCGACGATCTGGTCAAGATCGCTGGAAGGCATTGGATGCAAGCAGCGCAGGACCGATCGTCGTGGAGATCTTTGGGGGAGACCTATGTCCAGCAGTGGACGTCTTCCGGGCTGCGATGATGATGATGATGATATAATCAACAATGTCCTGCTTCTTGGTGGCGTAATGTAGACGGGACAGGTACATTGTCATGGTCGGTGTAGCAGCACGTAGCAGCAGCAAGCAGACCTTATGTTAACAACTGTTTGATGTACTTAGATTCTTTTGTAGCATAGCATACTTATATTAACAATCATACTTATGAATACAAAAGTTTGTAGGTACTATGCGAGGAATCGAACTCTCGACCATCGGAAGTAAGACGGTACTAAACGGCTAGACCACCGGGGTCGTTATACATTAGATGCATTAATGTATTAAATGCACGCTAAGTTCCGGAGATATAAACAAAGATAGCTATTTGCCGATTGTTTCTCTGTTTGTCGCACGACACCATACTAGTTGTCACCGGATGTAGCGACAGCGCCACCGGAAGTACCAACATGGTGGACTGATCCCCTCAAGATATAAACTTAGTTATACAGCTTATACTTCATTAAAAGTCGGTCGGTCAAAATTTGCATATACTATCATATACATATGTATACATATAAAAAAATTGGAGTGTCTGTTTGTAATATTGATATAACCGTTTTTACTACATGCATATGTATATGCAATTTATATTCATTATTATATACTAGCTGTACCCGCGACTTCGTCCGCGTGGAATTTAACTTAATTTTCTAAAATAAAAGTAGCCTAAGTTACTCCTTATTACATCAGCTATCTACCAAAAAAAGTCCTACCAAAATCGGTCACGCCATTTCAGATATTAGCCGGAACAAACAGACAGACAGACCGAGAAATATTGTAAAAAATGTTATTTTGGCGTATATACCGTATTTATATTCATATACATGTAGTAAAAAACGGTTATTTCAATATTACAAACAGACACTCCAATTTTATTTGTATGTATAGATAGGGACCCCCTTATCCTAATGTGCCCAGGGCCTCTAATAGGTGAAAGATGGTCCTTCTTTTACCATATGAAGTGCTTGTTAGCGCCTATGTTGTATATAAAAAAAATGTGGCGACGTCAAATAAGGTCATAACGAGATATAACCATAGTCAGTTCATGATCTATAAACCGATAAGCTGCATAACTCAGCCACAAACATTTCTATCGCGATTTATGAGGACAATTAATATAAAATTTTCTTGGAGCACTCCGAGCAAAGTTTCACATTGGTATTACAAATATTTTTTAATGTAAACTTATATTATACTAGTTTTTAGCTGCGGCTTCGCTCGCGTTTATTTATAAAATAAAATATTACTATGACGTAGGCATCCCCTAAGAAAGGATGATAATGGAATGAATGGAATGACGCACGATCATATCCTAAGGACGGTGTTACATATGAATGTGGATGGTAAGGGTAGAGGAAGACCGAAAAAGAGATGGATGGACTGTGTGAAAGATGATATGGTGAGAAAGGGAGTAAATAACGGAATGACTGCGAACAGAGATGAATGGAAGAGAAAAACATATTACGCCGACCCCAAATAAATGGGATAAGGAAGAAGCAGATGATGATGATAATGGAATGACGCACCCGCCTGCGCTAATGGTTTACGCTGGCGGGGCACCAGTGGAGGATGATAAGATGAGCATGAAGTCAGGTCAGTTAGCCCATCGTGACAAATTCACCAAAAATGTATCACGATGGTATCCAGGGGGAACCGCGTGGATGTCAACCTGACATGGTACATTACTAGCAATAAGATCATCAGACCACATTACTAACAATCCGCTTTCCCCCCTCATAGTAGTATTATGCATGCAAAGTCTCAGCCCGATCGGTTTAAAATTGACAGAGTTTCATACAAACTTTCATCTTCTATTTTATCCCCTTGGGGGTAGAATTAATCAAAATCCTTTCTTAGCGGATGCCTACGTCATAACATCTACCTGCATGCCAAATTTCAGCCCGATCCGTCCAGTGGTTTGGGCTGTGCGTTGATAGATCACTATGTCAGTCAGTCACCTTTGAGTTATATATATTTAGAAGATTAAATTAATTTCACATTTAAATTAAGGTGAACGTATAAAATAATACTTTATCACCATATATTATAACGATCATTAATATAATCATTACATAGTATAAAACAGAGTCGCTGTCGCTGTCTGTCCGTCCCTATGTATGCTTAAATCTTTAAAACTACGCAACGGATTTTGAAGCGGCTTTTTTTAATAGATAGAGTGATTCAAGAGGAAGGTTTATATATATAATATATGTACAACCGTGCGAAGCCGGGGCGAGTAGCTAGCTAGTTTAATATAAAGTATATATATATACTTTTAGTACATTTCAGTGAGTATACTTTTTCTTAAAAAAATGTTTTCTTTTTTTCAAATCGGTCTATAAATAACGGAGTTATGAAGTAACAAATTTTCTAAAATGTACAGCCATATTAAGAGCATCCTCCTATTTTGTCTTTAGTTAATAAGGTATTCTTCCTTTCCGTTAGTCAAATTTATTTAATACTACCTGTACCCACGACTTCGTTCGCGTGGAATTTAACTTTATTTTAGAATAATAAAGATCTGAAATGACTGGACCGATTTTGACGAGACTCTTATTGGCATATAGCTGATATAATAAGGAGTAACTTAGGCTACTTTTACTTTAGAAAAATAAAGTTAAATTCCACAAGGACGATTTCGCGTGCACAGCTAGTCTATTTTACATTTCACTTCTAATTCTTACTTATTATATTGCACCGTCTTACTATCTCTGATCAACGCGTTGCTTGACTGGTATAGAATGACATCAGACATTAAGTCCGACATCACAATCTTCTGTGCAAAACAATAAATAAATAAAACTTTACATCTGCCTCAATTTCGTTAAACAGACGAAGCCGCGGCCAAAAACTCGCTTCAAACAAATGGCAACAAGTCAAAAAGAGATGTCCCCAGAGCGATGCTATTCAATTATTCGAGTATTCGCAGGGCACACGAAAAAATCGAGTGACTACTCAATCAATTGTACAAATATTGACGCTACAAAATTGAACGTGCGAATTCTGGTTGTAACAATGGGACTCACTAAATAACTAGACTGCAAATGATTTATAAATACTGAACTTATATACTCTTTTATATATATTATACTCTTTGAGTATTTAATAGAATTAGTGCTAATTGGTGGTTTGTATTCACACACTTAAACTTAAAAATGTAAAGTAATAATAAAATTATTTAAAAGAGCAACACGCAAGTTTCTTGCTCGTTCTTCTTGTGATGAGACAGCTTTCCGAACGAGCGGTAGATTAAAAAAAAATGTAATGACTATTCAAAAGTGCTTCAATGTAAGTTTATTTGAATAAATGATTTTCTATTCTATTCTATTCTATTCTTATTCTTGCTATTCATTTATTTATGTCATATATGCTATTTAGGAGTATATAAAGCAACTGATATAAATACAATATTTACTTTAAAAAAGAGGGCCATTCGCTCCATTTATGGTATGGGTTCCAGGGAGTCATTGCGAGAGTGTTTTAAGGAATCAAATATCCTCACCGTTGCTTCTCAATACATTTATGAAAATATCATCTATGCCAGGAAGAATATAGACAGTTTCAAAAGAGTTAGTGATTGCACTAATAAAAGCTTACGTAACAATAACAAACTGATTTTACCTAAATAAAGTTAGTAATTCGTTTTATGGCAATTGCGTAAGGTTTTACAATAAAATACCAGAGTCTGTTATAAATCTGCCAGAAAAAAGATTTAAATGTCAAATAAAACAGTTCCTTTGCAAAAAACCTTACTATAAACTTAAATTACTTACTGTAATTATTTATATAAAAAAAAACATCTATTAAAAAAAGCAACACACAAGTTTCTTGCTCATTCTTCTTGTAATGAATCAGCATTCCGAATGAGTGGTAGAATCAAAATATGACCATTCAAAAGTGCTTGTAATGAATTTATTTGAATAAAGATTATTTCTATTTCTATAAGATTTATTTGAAAAGGACAACACGAAACGCAATCTGTCTCGTTCTTTCTTGTGATGAGTGTGCGTTCCGAAAGAGTGACAGAATCGTGAAATAAAGAGTAATAATTATCTTAGGACAATTCACGTAGCGCCATCTAGACCCAAGCTAAGCTAACTAAAGCTTGTTTTATGGGTACTGGATAACTGATACAAATACATAGATATATGTATATTTTTAATACATAGTATATATAGAGAACACCCAAACCGATACAAACAATCATACGCATGAATACAAAAGTTTGTGCCGTGCGAGGAATCGAACCCGCGACCATCGGAAGTAAGGCGGTGTGCTAAACCGCTGGACTACCGAGGCCGTCATAATACAGAATCTAATTTACTTTAGTGAGTCTACTCTTATTTTTTATTAAGGAAACAAAATTACATGGGATAGGTTTTTCTATTTGTATCTCGCTGATTCCCTTCAAATTTCCTTATACGTGCAGAAGCGTGGAACTACACCATGATTATATTCTTTTAGTTACTTTTTACGTCTCCTGTGGGATGCTGGGCCATTCTATCCCTTCAGTATAGTCAAGAGAATAACCGTTTGATTAAAACGAATAGTGGATTCAATAGTTGGGTTTCTGAAGCCTTTGGTTTGTCGCACATTGAATATTTACTTATTTATTCTTTTGTACACAAAAATGTATACATGGCGGACTTAATGCCTGATGGCATTCTCTACCAGTCAACCGTTGCGCTGTCTGTCTATCTGTCTCTTTGTTCTGGATAACCTCTGAAATGGCTGGACCTATTTTGATGGAATTTTTATTGGCAAGTAGCTGATGTAGTAAGGAGTAACTTAGGCTACTTTTATTTTAGAAACATTCTTTAATTAACTTTTTTTTAATGACACGCGAACGAAGGCGCAGGTACAGCTATTATTAAATATAATTGTAAGCACAATAAACAAAAAAAGTGAAAGTTTTGTTGCTTTGTGAACATTTTGTTTTAAGTGAAATTTTAGGATACAGTGGCCTGACACCGTTATTCTCAGGAATGGTAAAGTATGAGGAGTACCTCAAGTATCACATATTTGTATGATATCGTGATGCTGTTCAAATTAAATGAAATTAAAATTAAAAAAATATTTAATAGGACATTTTAGCCGCTTATGAACGTTAAATTTTTAATATTAATATTGTTTCCCTACCGTCCAGTTCAGTATACAGATTCAATCGAGAAGAACTACCAAGAAACGCAACTGAATTTCTTTTTTTTTAAAGCCTGTTTATATACATTGTTTATTTATATAGGTGTCTATGTCTAACATTAAATGAAAATCCCGTGCATGAACAACTATTGGCATGCACGTTTGTGTAATTTTTTTTTTATTTATTAATGATGGTTTTGCGCTTGGTCTTACTTCATCTAACGGTAAATGATGGCAAGAACTAGGATGTAGCGCGGTTACTCAGAAGAAATCTATTGATCATAGACTTGGAGAATCCTGGGTTGTATTTCTCCGGGAACACAAAAGCTGGAATTGTGGCACTCCTTGGCAGTGCTTGCATTGCTACGTTTACATTCAGCCGCTTCCCCTGTCACTCGCGCTGCCGGAAATATTACCGGGCGACAACTGAGCCAGAGGGCTGAATGTAAAAACACGCTGCCACTCGCGCTGCCAGTCCTTTGACTCGCGCACGAAAAACCGACAATTGAGGGAGCGCCGGGCAGCGCGAGTGGCAGCGCCAATGGCATGGGAAGTGTTTCCACTCGTGTTTACACTCTCACACTGCTCACTTCCTTGCCCACTCGGGCTGAGTGTAAATTGGGCATTAGAAAGAACGATGCGAACCGCTCAGTGCGAATGTGCGGAAGTACCACGACGTACGGATGAAGTCCCAGTGTACGAACACTTACACCGAACTACTACGAAGTAGTTCGGTGGTAAAAAGGAGAAGGTAAGATCAAATTATGAGGTCCTGTGCTCACTCGCCAAAGTGTATCCTATAAAACACCGACAGGCTGGACACTTTGCGACGATGTTCTAGTGTCTAAATTCTAGCTTTTATTAAAGTAATCATTTAGTGAATAAGAATAGGTTTTGTACAATTAATATGATTGTAGGCGTTTGCGACATAGAAATGCTACAGTAACATAGAAAAAGGGCCAGTATTACAAATTGCTAACCATCCCCTCATGTGGATGGGTATTTCCGCGGAGTAAAGCAACCCTTAGTCCTGCATACATTTCGATGTTTTAGCATTAATATTGCAAGCTAGACGAAGGTCTACACGGCTAGACACCTGAGTCAGGTCGGATACCAGACGACAAAGATTAATACTGACTGCACTTGAGTTATAAGTTTTTTAACCCCACCCCAATGCTTTATATATGCACTAGTATTTTATAGATAGCCAATATACTTCGATTTTAGTTTCTACATTTTGAATGTGCTTTATCTGTTACATTATAAATTGTCGTATCCGACGTGCCACGCGAATGCAAACCGGAACTGAAAAATAAAACTAAAATATTAATAAAAATAACCATAATATATATATAAACCAATACTTACCTTTTTTTTTTATTGTATGTATTAATGTAATTAATTTTAGGTAATTGAAAGACTATTAAATTTTATGATATATTGTATTGTAGTAAAATATTAGCGACTGTATGAGCAATTAAAATATATAAATTAATAATTAATATTTGGAAATAATATAAAAATGTTTTTGTAATTAATTAAAACGTTAATGATACTTACCTTATACTATATATATATATGTATATATTAATACTTTACTGTTAAAATATATTGTTTGTTTGTAGGGTGTATTTATAAGATTCTATGTTACTTGCCTGTATACCTAATTAGTTGGTAATTAAATTGATCCCACCGCTTGTGCGTAGATAGCGACACCTATAGCTGTTATCACTTCCCTCGCACCGCAGGCGAACGCGTCCACTATCCTCACGCTATGTATGCGCAAGCGACACGGACAGTTGTAAACTTCTTCTTCATTCCTGAGTATTTCACCACGTCACGCTTACCTGCATCGGCTTCAGTCGGTTAAATAGAAAAATGGCAGTATTCAAAATGTAATTTTTTACAAGACAAGACTTACATTTAAAGTTTTTAAATTGATTTAAATTCTTTTTTCCTTTAAAGTTTTAAATTTACACAGAAGTATTATATAACATTTTAAAAATATTCAGATAAGGATTAGGACGGCGTGGTTAATTTAATCTAAATATATATAACTCAAAGGTGACTGACATAGTGATCTATCAACGCACAGCCCAAACCATTGGACGGATCGGGCTGAAATTTGGCATGCAGGTAGATGTTATGATGTAGGGATCCGTTAAGAAAGAATTTTGATTAATTCTACCCCCAAGGGGGTAAAATAGGGGATGAAACTTTGTCTATTTCAAACCGATCGGGCTGAGACTTTGCATGCATAAAGCTACTATGACGTAGGCATCCCCTAAGAAAGGATTTTGATAAATTCCACCCTTAAGGGGATAAATTAACGCGAGCGAAGCCGCGGGCAAAAGCTAGTTGACTTATATAAAAGGCAATTCTAGCTGCTAATTTTGAAAAATGTCTTTTTTCTATTTAATCGACGATATATTCATGTGGGACTTTGTTATTGTTAAATTTAAATTCAATAATCATTTATTCATGTAGGACAGTTTAGGCGCTTGTGAACGTCAAATATTTTATATTTTAATTTTTTCAACACCGTCCAGTTCAGTATATAGATCTAATTGAGAAGAATTGGCAAGAACCAATTCTTCTCAATTGGATCTATATACTCAATTGAAATACGTTTTTTAGTTAAATATCTAATAATACTAGCTGGAAACATTGTTTTGCCATATAAATTATTATTGCTATAAAAAATAGTATAAGGGTGAAATTTTAAGAATGTATATATTATACAAAAATAAAAAAATATCCCTTTTTACATCCCTACCACTTAGGGGTGTGAACAAATGGGAGAACAGTTCTGACGGTATGTAAAAATAAATATTTATGAATTTATTTTAGTTTGAGTTTGAGTAGTTTGGTTTATGTAATGGAGAAACAAAATACAAAAACAGCTAGATGATGATTAATAGAAACAAAACATATAATGCTTGAGGAACACGTTTTTTTTTCTACTTTTTCTTAGTTTCTTTTATCAAACACTGCGAACTAATTAAAACAACAAATGTACGCTCTTGAATGAATAAGTTTATCGAGAGCTCATTAACGAAATATGAATAGAAATATAATGTACCCGTGTACGAGAGTCTCTCAAGTATTTCTCAATTGATATTCATGATATAAAAGACGAGAAGTTACGAAGTTTTCTCATTTAGGTTATGCTTTGAATACCACAATAGGCGGGCAGTTCCAAACGTTGTAACACCAGGTGTTGGACTAAAATAAGAGATCGTACCTGAGATTACCTTCTTGACTTCCTCTTTAATTTTAGTCCAGTTCCTGGAATTGGCAGCGACACCGACAAAAACCGACAATTGAGGTAGCGCCGGGCAGCGCGAGTGGCAGCGCCAATGGCATGGGAAGTGTTTACACTCTCGCGCTGCTCACTTCTCTGCCCACTCGGGCTGAGTGTAAATTGGGCATAAGAAAAAAATTATATCATTCTTATCTTATATACAAAATTCTTATGTCACAATTTTAGTTACCATACTCATCCCAAACGGCTTGACCGATTTTTTGAAATTTTATATGCATTTCTGTAGGTTTAAGAATCGGATACTATCTATTTTTCATACCCCTAAGTGATAAGGGTTGTCCACCCCTAACATTATTTTTTGGGCAATTTTTTTTTTATATTATTTCATAAAGAAAAACACACATACACAAATATATATCGTATACAAAATTGAAATTGTACTCAATACTACCTGTGTAACAGACAACCATTACCCTCAAGTATTGCATCCCTCTAAATTCGCCGGGCATCCCGCCAACGAGGGTGAGGTTTAGCCAGATTTGCATACGCGTCCAAGTGCGCGATAAATGTTTACAGAATCTCTGCGTCTGCTCCCTTTCATACCCTATTTATTTCGTTTTGTTTTGCCGTGTGTCGGAAAATAGAAAATGTGCACGTATCACTTCGCGTTGCCCTCGAGTTCTGCATAATTATGACACTTGTTTACATTCTCAGTACATTATTACTTTTGGAGTGCTACACTCACATTTTTATGAGTTTTTTAATTTCGTATCGTTTATAACTGTTGTGAAAAATGAGTGTAAAATTTATAATGAAATAATAATAATAGTAATAATCTCAGGACAATTCACACAGCGCCATCTAGACCCAAGTTAAGCCAGCTAAAGCTTGTGTTATGGATACTAGATACCAATACATATACATAGATATTTTTTTTGTAAATACATACATGTTATATATAGAAAACATCCAGACCGATACAAACAATCATCCTCATGAATACACAAATGTTTGTGCCGTGCGAAGAATCGAACCCGCGACCATCGGTTTTAAAGTGTACTAGACCGCTAGACCACCGAGGTCGTCAATTGCGAAATCGTTTTCAAAAGGGAATGATAAAGTAATTTTGCTGGAGGGGACGCTATACAAGTCGTCTACGTTGATGTAAAAAAAACTATTTCTGCTGGAGAGAAACTCGCTTTGTAAGTTTCAGATATGGCAGAAATTGAATGGATTCAAAATACTCCACAAAAACGGTCTTTCATGTCTAATTTGTATTATAGTAGATTGTGCTTACCATGACATTGTTTGCAACTGTTATTCCGAGAAGGTTGGTCAATCCTAAGTTACAGTGATCGACCGATCGACTACAGGATCCATCTGATGATTCTTGTAGCCAATAGATATCAGAAACACCAAGGTCCCATGCGCGTTGCGGACCCTAAGAAACTTTAATAGCCTTCTTGAAAGACCTCGGCAGCTAGTACAATCTGACTATTATAATGTTTAAAAATAGTCCACTGAGGCGAAAATAATGACGCATTACGGTTCTGGTGGTCTAGCGATTTAGCACACCGCTTTACTTCTAATGGTCATAGGTTTACAAACATTTGTATTCATGAGTATCATTGTTTGTATCGATCTGGGTGTTTTATATGTATATTATGTATGTATTTAAAATATATCTTTGTATACTTGTAGGACTGTGTAAATCAATGTGTTATCCTGAGATATTATTAATATCATTACATAGTATAAAACGAATTCACTTCACTTCATTTCACAATCTTTAAAATTACCTGCAACGGATTTTGAAGCGATTTTTTTAATAGATAGGGTGGTTCATTAGGAAGGTTTATATATATAATACATGGCCCCTTCCAGCACCTGCCATTACCTTTCTCCCAATTTTGATCCTGTATTCGCCAAAGATCTAATGAGATACAAAACCAAAGATGGAAACAAACCACCGATTGCAAACAATCAAAAGTGGCAATTCCTAGAACAAATCAACGAATGACAAAACGCCTACTAAATCTGGACAGGCACAACATAAAAATAATGATAGGGACAATGACTGGCCACTGTCCCTTAAACAAACATCTGTACGCAATAGGTGCTACAGACAGTTCCCTATGCCGGGGCTGCTTTGTAGCCGAGGAAACGGCTGCTCACGTAATCCTGGAGTGCTTGCAGTGGCCACACAACGTAATCAAATCCTCGGAACTTATGCGCTTCTGGGAGGAGACTTCTGACTACGTTAGGAGCCTGGCTCTACACGCACAACGGCCCGAATGAGAGGCCAATTGCGGAAAATGGAGACCAATCTACATTACATTATAATACATGTACAAGCGTGCGAAGCCGGGTCGAGTAGTTAGTCTATAATATACGAGTAAATACTGTGACACTTGTGTTAACAAAATGTCGACTGCGATGTTTTTATAACAAAACACAACGTGCGCAAAACAAATAGCTGCAAATTCAGCGGAGTCCAATAAGTGCTATGATCGATGGACCACTCGTCTGGACGGTGGAACGACGCCGACCATCTGCCAGCTACCGATGGGGTGCTCTGCAAGCGAAATTATTTTATACTTGCTATATACATACTGGTTTGTTTTGGTATTTTTGTATTTAAAATAATGCAATCCTTTGAGTTTGCTTGTTTGAACACGCTAATCTCAGAAACTACTGGTTCGAATTGAAATATTCTTTGACGGCCTCGGTGATCTAGCGGTTTAGCACGCCGCCTTACTTCCGATGGTCGCAGGTTCGATTATTCGCACGGCACAAACATTTGTATTCATGAGTATGATTGTTTGTATCGGTCTGGGTGTTTTCTATGTATAACATGTATGAAAAAAAAAATCTATGTATTTGCATCAGTTATCTAGTACCCATAACTCAAGCTATAGCTAGTATAACTTCGGTCTAGATGGCGCTGTGTGAATTGTCCTGAGATTATTTATTTATTTATTATTATTTATTCTTGTGTTGGATAGTCCATTTGTCGAGGAAGGCTTTTAGCTATATAACATTACGCTACGACCAATAGGAGTGGATCTGCAATGAAAAATATTGTAAAATGTGAGGAAAGAAAATGCAGACGAAGTTGCGCAAGTCAGCTAGTATTCTATATAACAAGAACGTAAATAAATAAATATACTATCCGTTGCATAGATATAAGCAATACATAATAACTTCATTCACTTAGATAATTATCTAATTTATATTGGCATACTTTTTATTATTGGCCTATTATTACTTATTATTGGCTTATTGTTACATATGTATTATTGGCATACTTATTTTATGCATATGCCAATGGAACCGCACAACGACCTCGGTGGTCTAGCGGTCTAGCACACCGCTTTACGACCGATGGTCGCGGGTTCGATTCCTCGCACGGCACAAACATTTGTATTCATGAGTATGATTGTTTGTATCGGTCTGGGTGTTTTCTATGTATAATATGTATGTATTTAGAAAAAAAATATACTTGTATATGTATCAGTTATCTAGTACCCATAACACAAGCTCTAGCTAGTTTAACTTGGGTCTAGATGGCGCTGTGTGAATTGTCCTGAGATTATTATTATTATTATAAAGTATATAGTATAAGTACTAGATAATAATTTCCAAAAAAACAGCAATATTCATAATACTAATACTAGATTTAAAGACAAACTTGCTGTCCCCAAGTATCGTTTAGAAAAAGTCAATAGGTCTTTTATGGCAATAGGTAAAAAAATTTATAATAAGATACCAAAGGATATATTGAAATTACCCTTAAATAAATTCATAACATCTGTTAAATCATATTTACTGAGCAAGGCCTATTACTCACTAAACGATTACTTGAATGACGAGCGTGCATGGCAATAGTTTTCATGTTCGGGATTTTCTTTAATGTTAGACATAGACACCTATATAAATACCTATGCTTTTTTAAAAAAACTGGATTTTAAAAAAACAAGTAATTCAATTGAGTTTCTTGCCAGTTCTTCTCAATTGAATCTATATACCGAACTGGACAGTAGGGAAAAAAATTCTAATGTAAAAACTTGACGTTCATAAGCGGCAAAAATGTCCTACATGAATAAATGATTTTTGAATTTTGAATAAGCATAAGTCTAATATAAAAGAAACAGTTAAATTAAGATTTCTTTTTTTTTTATATAACTTTTGTATATTATTTCGCATATCGTGTTCGTATTTAAATAATTGTATAAGTAGACCATAACCCATCACATGTAATTAAATTAATTGTAACAATTGTTGGAGATCCTAAAAAAAAATAAAAAAAAAAAAAAAATAAAAAAAAAATAAAAAAAAATAAAAAAAAAATTGATTCTGCTCTACATTTTTGGTTGGAAACCTTATAAAAGTAGCCAGTTACGCCTACATCGGTCACCAGCCGAGGTAACTGGCCGGCCGCTGTGATGGATGAGTTAATATTTACCGAGATTGATTCGTTGTAATTATACTCACAGAATGACGTGATTTCCCCACAACGCTACTTACAAATCTTCCCAAATGTATGTGCACTATTAAATATATTGAGTACTAGCTGCAACCGCGACTTCGTCCGCGTTTTTCTAAAATAATAGTAGCCTAAGTTACTCTTTATTACATCAGCAACCTGTCAAAAAAATTCCCGTCAAAATCGGTCGAGCCATTTCAGAGATTAGCCAAAACAAACAGACAGACAGACAGACAACAATTGTAAAAAATGTTATTTTGGGGTGGTACATACCCCAGCCTGGTCATTTATATTCATATGCACGTAGTCTCACACATGTCAATTGTTTCAATATTAAAACAAAATTATATAAATATGTATAGTTAAATGACATATATATTTAATTTTGATTAAAAATGATATACCTGTCATTGTACATTTTGCTGTTCTCTATCCACCCAAACGGTAGTCAAGAGATTGTTTAGCGTCTATAGATTCCGCATATAATTCTGATAACTCTTTTTTTTGTTGTCTCTGTATTTTTTGTTTTTGTGACTTGTAATAAATACTGTAATATCATAAAATGAAGACTGAAAATATTTTAAGTGCACAGTTTTCAAAAATACAATATTTGATGTATGATCAAAATAAATACACAATTTACTCAAGTTGTTTTTTGTTGATGCTTATTTATATATTTTTGATTTTCCCAAAAATGTGTTTTTAACATGTGTATATAACAGACAAATATAAATGACCTGTTACGTGTGGTGGAGGAAGACATTAAAATAATTTTAGCTGTATTTAAATATTTTTTTTCATATTGGTGTATTAACTTAAATGGGGTAAAATGGGATTTTGGTTAACAAGTATAAAATTTATTGGTTCATTTATATGATGGCCTCGGTTAGTGGTTTAACACAATTATGTCCGATGGTTTAATTATTCAAAGCACAATCATTTGAATTCATAAGTATGATAGTTGGCATCGGTCTGGGTGTTTTCTACACATAATATGTATGTATTTACGAAAAAAAACGCATCTATTTATTTGTATCAGTTATCTAGTACCCATAAAACAAGCTATAGCTAACTTAATTTTGGTCTAGATGGCGCTGTGTGAATTGTCCTGAGATTATTTAATTATATATCACTAACTGACCAGTAACAAGCGGGCAGCTAGTTGCTAATTAGCTTGCTGATGACATATCTATAAAAAAAAAATTGAAAGTCACTTAATTGTAAATGTCATAATTTAACATTGGAATTCAGATATTCAGTCACATTGTAGAAAGTGTGTTGCTCGAAGTATGATTTTATTTTGTTCTTAAATTCTATTGATGTCAATAGCATTGTTTTATGACATAGTTTGTTAAATGTACAACAAACGTGTGTTTATGTGTGTGTGTGTGTGTTTTATTGTTTTTGCAAGTCTAGCTAATTCGTTGGACGAACATTTGCCACTACACTAGAAGCATTTTCGATTTTCAGTTTAATATAGCCTTATGACGCTCAACAATAACGTGGTTTTATGGTCAATGACCATTCCGTTGGACCACATGGGCTTCATTTCCCACTACCCCGAAGAAACCTTTTTATTTTTGACGCCTTTTAATAATTAAATAAATTTATCTGTATCTCAACATCACATTGGATAAAATTTAAAAAAATGACAGTACTTTTAAACTTTGTAAATATATAATTCATTCATTCATAATTTAACATGTGTGAGATCTACGTCGGTGTGGAGCTCTTGACCAGCTTTGCGATCTTCCATCATGCTCTTTAATTGTTGATACCACACCCATATCTGTCCGTGTTTTCTCCTCTGAACGATGCATCATCAGGCTTCTATTTGTCCCTCGATAATACGAAATATATATATATATATGTTATAAATAATTGATACTACATATATACAATACATATACTGTTGAAATACTGAAACTTATAATAGTTCAAATCTTAATTATCCTCTATTTTATTATTAATATTATTCGGCAACGCGCAAGTGACACCCCTAGTGTTTCAGGCGTCCATAGGCTACGGTAACCATTTACCATCAGATGGGCCGTAAGCTTATTTGCCACCTAAGTGGTGTAAAAAATGTCATTTGTAATTTTGTGTTGATTCGCTGTTGTTTTACAAAATAATAAAAAAAAATTGATAATAATTTATATGCAAAAATCTAAACGTGTTTTATTTTATGGTATTGATACCATAACAATGAATAAACATATCATTACGTCCCTCGTTTCATAATATTAGTTCTCTATTAGAGAGTAACTCAGGTGGCTCGTTGTTATAAGAAGGTTGTACTGGGATCCATTACAAATTCTTCATTTAATAACCTCCTTCAAATTCTATACATATCTATACATCTATACATATAAATAAAATTGGAGTGTCTGTTTGTAATATTGAAATAACCGTTTTTTACTACATGCATATGAATATAAATACGGTACATACACTAAAATAACATTTTTTACAATTCTTGTCTGTCAGTTTTGTTCGGGCAAAACTCTGAAATGACTGGACCGATTTCAATGGTACTTTTATTGGCAGTTTGTCTGTCTGTCTGTCTGTTCTGGCTAATCTCTGAAATGGCTGGACCTCGATTTTGACGGAACTTTTATTGACAGACAGCTGGTGTAATAAGGAGTAACTTAGGCTACTTTTATTTTAGAAAACGAAGTTAAATACCACGCGGACGAAGTCGCGGGTGCAGCTAGTAATTTATGTATAATTTCTTTTACATTCAGTATTCGGACATTGTATTCAAACTCATTCACACACGAATTATTTAAATAATATACCTAAAAGTAACTTTTCCGAGTTATCTGAGGTGTTCGGATAATCGGTAGGAAATTGACGATTTCCCTTCCGAAGGTCGAAAGATCAAAGCTTTTTGGATACGTTTATGCGATAGAAGGATCTGGTTAACAATGTGAATGTAGCCCGTACTTCATAGTATAGTAATTGTTAGGGAATTTACTCTCTGCTACCAAAATGTTAGGGAAAGTACTATGTATATATATAGGGAAAAATATGTGGAAGCGTCTGTCAAGTACCTGTATGGTTCTGCGGATTTATTGGGCTTCAGGGTCTCGAAGATATCTTCGCTAGCTTTCCAGTTTCACAGTAGGTTTCACAGTAGGTTTGACGCAGTTCTAATTTATTTTAATTCACAACACAATGCGCGCGCGCGTTAAGCCGCTGTACGGTCAGTTCAGTACTGGGTAAGGGAGGGGAACAGAAACCGCGGGAACACAAACTAACGGACTCTAATATAATAATCTGTGCTTACGATGATACAGGGTAGATCTTGAACAGTAATAAATTTCAAATTGTTACAAAACAGTGATGTATATTTTTTCCAATACTCCGAGGGACGCGGCGTACTCTTATAAAAACATTAGTGAAGTTACACAAGTTTTTACAGGTTATTTTCTTTATGCTGGCTGATAAAACTGTACTCACGGTAATGGTGTTGCCATACTTATGTGGCACACATACACTTTATTGTATTTATATATTCTACTAGCTTTTGCCCGCGGCTTCGCTCGCGTCAATTTATCCCCTTAGGGGTGGAATTTATGAAAATCCTTTTTTACGGGATGCCTACGTCATAGTAGCTTTATGCATGTAAAGTGTCAGTCCGATCGGTTTAAAATTGACCAAGTTTCATACAAACTTTCATCCCCTATTTTATCCCCTTAGGGGTAGAATTAATCAGAATCCGTTCTTAGCGGATGCCTACGTCATAACATCTACCTGCATGCCAAACTTCAGTCCGATTCGTCCAGTGGTTTAGGCTGTGCGTTGATAGATCACTATGTCAGTCAGTCCTTTGAGTTATTGAGGTAGTTGATTATTATTTATGAGCCAAATATACTAGCTAAAACTCGCGGCTTTAACTGTATAAAATCATCATAGATCATCATCATCATAAAATCTCTCAAGTGGTAATGCACAGCGCCATCTAGACCCAAGTTAAGCTAGCTAAAGCTTGTGTTATGGGTACTAGATAACTGATACATGTACATACATATTTTTCTTTTTGTAAATACATACATATTATACATAGAAAACACCCAGATCGATACAAACAATCATACTCATATGTTTGTGCAGTGCGAGGAATCGAACCAGCGACCATCGGTCGTAAAGCGGTGTGCTAGACCGCTAGACCACCGAGGTCGTCAAATATATTAAGTGCACAAACAATTTAGTCTATACATATAAATAAAATTGGAGTGTCTGTTTGTAATTTTGAAATAACAGTTTTTTACTACATGCATATGAATATAAATACGGTACATACACCAAAATATTATTAGCAGAACTGTGTAGTAAAATTGTAGAGTTGGATTGCAAATTACTACTATGACATGTAGGTAAGTAAATAAATTTATTCTATTTTATTCTAAGCACTAGCTGTCCCGACAAACGTTGTTTTGCCTTAAAATAAAAAAAAAATAGGGGTGAACTACCCCTAACATTTAGGGGGATGAAAAATAGATGTTGGCCGATTCTCAGACCTACTCAATACGCTCACAAAATTTCATGAGAATCGGTCAAGTCGTTTCGGAGGAGTATGGGAACGAAAACTGTGACACGAGAATTTTATATATAAGATGGATACTATTATCGAATTATCTCGGAGGCAGTGTCGATATTTTCCCAACACAGTTTTTACTGTGAATGTTATTGTCAGTCGTCAGTATGTTTGTACATAGAATAGAATAGAATAGAATAGAAAATCATTTATTCAAATAAACTTACATTGAAGCACTTTTGAATAGTCATTACATTTTTTAATCTACCGCTCGTTCGGAAAAAATATTGAATATATAACCAACTGGTTAAACAATTAATAAGAGGAAATCAGTCATAGTGATTAGAGCAAACCAGTCCCTACAAGCAGCACCCGTTCACGAGTATGACGGATGAGCCAGCCATCACTGCGCTCGACCATATTTTAGGGAGCCCAATGACCCGGCCCACCACGCCGCCACAAGTCTGGACATTTTAGTGAGCATGACTACTCAAAACACTAGACCACGTCAAAGCTACTTATAATTGCCATCTGATATAGTATTCACATTTTACATAAGAATGCCTCCTTTTATAATATATTTACAATAATGTCAATCAGTATTTTGACAACAACTACTGTTATAAAATCGTAATCGGTGAGGAGGCCGTATATACACCTAACCATCAGTACGTGATAAAAATGGAAAACAGATCAGGTAGAGGAAAATGTTAGTGTACGAGATTTTGTTAATCCGCTGGATACTTGGGATAAACAGTTCTACGTTACCAGCCCGATGCGTTTCCGTATCCTGCCATTCACCACCTTTATGGCCTTTACGAGTCATGGAATGCAACGAGGTGACCTACATTTAACGACCTCAGTGATCTAGTGGTTTAGCACACCGCCTTACTTCCGATGGTCGCGGGTTTAATTCCTTGCACGGCACAAACATTTGTATTCATGAGTATGATTCCTTTGTATATAATATGTATGTATTTACGAAAAACAACATATGTATTGGTATCAGTTACCTAGTACCCAGTACCCATAACACAAGCTTTAACTAGCTTAACTTGGGTCTAGATGGCGCTGTGTGAATTGTCCTGAGATTATTATTATTATTTGAAAATCACGAATGAGTTTAAAAACTGGAAACTATGGCCATCATTATCATCT
Source organism: Achroia grisella (assembly GCF_030625045.1). Taxonomy (NCBI): domain Eukaryota; kingdom Metazoa; phylum Arthropoda; class Insecta; order Lepidoptera; family Pyralidae; genus Achroia; species Achroia grisella. Next base: position 403,873 of record NW_026712653.1, on the reverse strand, counting down.
CAAAATCAAAATATCTTTGTTAATGTAGGTCTATTATAAACTCATATATCTTAGATATGTCGAATCTACCGTCAGTTTGGAGTGCGTTCGAACTAAGAACGGACAAGAAACTAAGCTCTTATTTCAAAAATCAAATTCAAAATATCTTTATTGTAGGTCTCTTAGAATCTACCGTCAGTTTGGTGTATTCACGAACTAATTTGAAAAAAATGTTGACTATTTAAAAGTGCTTAAATTAAGTTTATTTAAATAAATGTTTTTCTATTCTATTCTATTCTAAGAAATGGTCTATTACAGACTTTAATAATATGTCAAATCTACTGTTAGTTAGAACTAGAGTGACCGACATAGCCCGAAGAATTGCGACTTTGAAGTGGCAATGGGCAGGGCACATAGGTCGTAGGACAGATGGCCGTTGGGGCAGTAAACAGTTCATTTTTAAATCAAATTAGGCGACCAATAGGACCGAAGACGCAGCGTGGGAAGGCCTTTGTCAGCAAAAATGGACCGACGATCTGGTCAAGATCAAACAATAATATGCTAGCAATAAATTTGATCGTCGTAGAGATCTTTGGAGAGATAATATATCCAGCAGTATTACGTCTTCCGGGCTGCGATGATGATGATACTGTTAGTTCGGTGTGCTTTCGAGCTAAGCAACTCAGCTCTTTTTCTTTTCGAATGCTTTAGGTAGGTACATGTTTACAAAAATACAGATTCATTTTTAAATTCAAATTAGGTACAATAGAGTGAATACCAACATATGCTATTGCAATTTTGTCAAAAAAAAAATCTAATGAGTAGTCGTAACTCAAACAATAATATTTCTATTAATAAATTTGTATTTATAATCATCTGGAGAGATAATATATTGCTCTTATTATTTGAAGATTTGAATTTGGCCCGTATCAAATTCATAATTTTTGATAAAACTTTGCATTATCATTCTAATAAACTCTGGAGTTTTGAGAAATTGTCAAGCTTTTTGTGGCTTCATATTCCAATACAGGACTCAATGCAGATCAAATGATCCATGGAAGAAAAGGCCAGGAATATGGAATTAGAGAACAATGGGTACATAAAAACAGAACGTCAGAACATAAAGACAAAAATCTATAAAAAAAAAATCAGAATGATAGCCTTTGGCAACATACTCCCCAATTTAGCTGATGAGGATGGAAGGCCTGTAATAAGGTTGATTTAAAATGACATGTTCAAGGTGAGGTAATATATGTATATTCAGCTAGAAGAGTAAAAAAAAAGAACAAGATTAAGACGTAGAAAGACCATTAGAAAACAATGGGTACATAAAAACAGAACATCAAAATATATAAAATAAACTATCAAAAAGTTAGCCTTCGGCAACATCCTCCCCAATTTAGCTGATGGGGACGGAATATAATTATTAAGGGTGGTTAAAAATGAGACAAGCATCCTAGATGAGGTAAAATATGCTAATGCAGAATATGGCATTAGAAAACAATCCGTATATAAAAACAGAACGTCAAAATTTAAATTTCAAAAAAATATAAAATAATTCATCAACAGCGGAGTTGTGGAGTTAAATACGTCATGTAACGTATCGCAAGATACAAAGGCAAATCCCATTTCCTATGTAGCTGTCCCAACATGTTCTCTTGTGTTCCGTGGTATTTTTTATTTGAACGGCACCCTCCAATTGACGGTGCATCGTGGCAGATACGATACAATCTCGCATCGTATCTTGCATGTAGATTCTCAAATACATTGGGACAAAGTTCAATATGTGATTGTTTGAAGGGAATTTATTGGTATATTTCTATATTTGAATATTCCTTTTGCTTTTAAAACTGAGATATATCTTTTCTACTTTTAAGGTTGAGATATAGCATCATAGTATCTTTCACAAACAATTACATTTACACAGAAAAAAAACAATCCTTGTAATGCACCGTAATGTAATGTTAGGCAGTGTATCCAAAATACTGACAGCGTTAAATTGCTATTTAAATCTTCTGGACAAAGTAGTTACCAGCTCTCGGGTCAGTAACCTCAAAAAAACTTGAACCTAAAAATGAACCTCGATGAACTACGCTGAAATACTCTCTATTACCTATATAGTATAAGAATTATAATAATACGAATTATAGTATATCTTAGTTTTTAAATAGTAGTATAAATATATAGAAGATGTACTACACAGGGTAAAACAAAAAAGGCAGATATAGAACACAATAGAAAATAGACGAGGAAAAATGTTGGGACACTTGATACGGTACGAGGATTTCATGAAAATTATTATTGAGGGGAAAACTAAAAGAAGGAAAGAGGGGGAGGGGAAGACCAAGGCATAGCTACATCAAACAAATTAAGGACAAAACGGGAGTCGTGTCGTATCAACAATTAAAGAGCATGATGGAAGATCGCGGAAAGTGGCAAGAGCGTAGCTATTAAATTATGAATTAATGAAATGAAAATGCCCTTCATAACAATCATGACTTTATGTGAAGTTTTTAATTTTTTTACTTGTATGATCTATAACTCCAGCAGTATAAATAAAGATGGAAGTGCACACAACTTTAAAAACAATTTACAAAGTCTGTCAATTGTGAATCTATCCAATAATTACATACTAATTGAATCATGGGTAGTGAGAGGTGGTGGATATAAATTTTTAGCCAGCCAAGCGCTGCAATCCACTTCGCGAAAGTTGAAAGTGAATTAATTCCTGCAATCTCGATTGGGCGAGTTCGTTGAAATCGTGCAGCCAATTAGAAAATCGGGAACTACGTGATTAATCTGCTGTTAATTACGACTCGGAAACCTCAGCGGAGTAATACGCGAGATTATGAAGCGTTCACGAATAACGCAATAACGTGGAGTGAGTCGCTCCCAGTTATTGCTCGGAGAATAATGAAGTTTCGAATGGATTTGTGTTAAGAAAATTTCGTATAATACTCGTTCAGTTCAACTTTCTAACTTTACTTGTTACCTGTAAAATTTCTGTAATGTTTTTATTTTATCACTCAAATTGTAGCTAATATTGTAAATAAATAAAATTATACTACTGACATTTAAGAACTATTGTTAATAATAATAATAATAATAATAATAATCTAGAAATCGATGAAAATGATATAACACCAGTCACACCAGGCACACAATAAGTACACACACACTCACACATACATACACGCGCACACACACATACACACACTCTGCACTTACTTGGTTTCGGCCCGTAAGTGTGGAGAAAACCAGCAATAGCTGAGAAAAAATAAAGAATAACAATAATAATAATAATAATAATAACCTGGCTCATGAGGTGACCGAAATGTGGGGGGTGATGTCCACCGAAATCATTCCAATCGTTATATCGGTGAACGGTCTTATCCCAACCAGTCTGGAACAACATCTCAGACGGTTGGGATTCCGAGGCGGCTCAATATATATATATATAAAGAAATAATAATAATAATAAAGCAATTGCTTTGAGCGATAAGGCCGCCGCTTGTTTGTATATATTTCTTTTTTTTACTTCTTTTAGTAGTTATTTGTTTCTTTTATGCATAATAAAGAGTTTTATTATTATTATTACAATCTCAGGACAATTCACACAGGAAAGATGCAGATGGTGACTAAATTGACAGATATTCTGATTTCCAAATACATTAAAACTCTCTCGATATTAACACTCATACTCATGAATACAAATGTATGCCGTGCGAGGAATCGAACCCGCGACCTTCGGAAAGCGGTATGCTTAACCGCTAGACCACCGAGGCCGTTAAATTTATTAACTATTTATATCTTCTGCCCGCATTGTACGCCGGTTTCTCTCCCAAATCTAAACTTTAATTATTTTAGGCCCTGAACCCTGGCCGACTGTGCTGATGTAATAAGGAGTAACTTAGGCTACTTTTATTTTAGAAAAATAATGTTAAATTCCACGCGGACGAAGTCACAGGTACAGCTAGTAATATATATATTTTGCTGTTATCAAATTAGATCATTACGGTGATTTATTGTCACTAACTTCTGTCTGCGGAAGTATACAATTACAGTTAAATGTTGCAAATTTTGCGTGCAAATTCTTTATTTCCGATGTACCACCAAAAACATGAAAGTGTCATTCTGAATCATAATGGACTTAGTTCAAAACTGTAGCGTATTTCTTCCAGCCTCTTTATCTTGAACTGCTTTATAATAGGAACAGCAGGAAGCCGATACCAAGTGTGGAAATTAATGAGTTGAATGAAATTAATGGTTGACGGAGAGGCTCCGGGTGAACGATCTAAGAAGTGGGACATATTGGCATGCGCATTTACGCACACCGTTATTAGACTTGGTAATCTTAAAGTTGTTTTTATTTGAAGTCGATATAATAACAAAATCAACTCCATGTAATTGTATCACTACATAGTATAAAACAAAATCGCTGTCGCTGTCTCTATGTACGCTTAAATCTTTAAAACTACGCAATGGATTTTGAAGAAAGAGAAACAATCTTTATTCAAATAAACTCATTACAAGCCAAGCCAATTGTCATATGTGTATATTATATTATATATGTACTCATATCATTACATAGTATAAAATAAAGTCGATGTCGCTGTCTGTTCGTCCCTGTGTATGCTTAAATCTTTAAAACTACGCAACGGATTTTGTAGTGGTTTTTTTAATAGATAGAGTGATTCAAGAGGAATGTTTATATGTATGATACATGTACACCCGTGCGAAGCCGGGACGGGTATCTAGGTCGGGGTGGGTAGTAATAGAAATAGAAATAATCTTTATTCAAATAAACTCATTACAGGCACTTTTGAATAGTCATATTTTGATTCTACCACTCATTCGGAATGCAAATTCATCACAAGAAGAATGAGCAAGAAAATTGTGTGTTGCTCTTTTGAATAGATGTTTTTTATATAATAATTACAGTATAACAAGTAAGAGGCATGCGATAATCAACATAGAAATCGCTAAACTCTCAGATTTGAAGAAGCGGTTTTTAATAGATAAAGTGATTCAAGAGAAAAGTTTATATGTATAATACATGTGTAATATTGTAGAGAAACACTGATAAATTTAGAGAGGAGAGTGATGTCCGATGTACCGTGTAATAATGAAATATTTACCAATCGTTGTAATAATGAAAATTAAATTTCCACCGCAGTGAGACAAATTATACTTAACATTGTAACAATTTTTTTTCTTTAATATGAATAAAATTCTGTTAACATGATAATTCATTGCATTGCGTAGTTATATATTATATTCTATTTAGTTTACCTTATCTAGCGTATATTGAATGCGTCTATATAATTTATCTTTTAGTCATACATAGTGTTGGATTACAATCCAGTTTTGTACTGAACTACACTCTCCTAGTTATATTATTGTATTGATTGTAATCAGCTTTGTATGCTAATAAATAAATAAATAAATTAACTACCTATTTTGATATTTTTTTCATTATCGAATTTTTCTGCAACATCGATGTGAAACCGAAAGGTGGATTAACATTTGTTTGATGTGTCGTGACGTGTCATGTCGTGATATGATGACTTGTTTTCAATTCAAATTCATATTTAAAATATCTTTATTCATGTAGGTCTATTACAGACTCTTATGATATGTCAAATCTACCGTCAGTTCGGAATGATTTCGGGATGAGAAGAACTGACAAGAAACTCAGCTTGTATTCTTTTCAAATAAATGTTGCACATGTTTACATTAATACAGTCATTAAATTCGGAAGAATAGAGTGACCACCAGCATATGCTATCGCAAAAAACAAAAAAAATAAACAGAAAGAAAAAATATCTATATATTTGTATCACTTATCTAGGACCCATAACACAAGCTTTAGCTAGCTTAACTTGGGTCTAGACGGCGCTGTATGAATTGTCCTAAGATTATTATTATTATTTGTATTACTTACTTTAATTATACCAAGTTACAGGCCATATACGCATTTAATTTAAGAAGCACTTGCTTTAGGATCCTACATTAATCCGGCTCGAAGGACCAACATCGATGACGATGCAACACTCCACCAATGCTACCCAAGCAACGCACCACGAATGCGCTATATAACGTTTTTTTTTAATGAAATATAAAAGTTCACTATTTATATAATTAACCGGGCCTCGGATATGAATCAATTATATACACTAATAATTTTATGGCAATCAAAAAACAAATATATTATGTAAAACACTTCACAGTTCACAAGCGAACACATATCTCGGCTCACTGAATTGGGTGAGTGATTCTGTGTTGTCAGTCCAAATAGATATTATGATTTATACGAAATCAGAACAACTCGAGCATCTATCTTTTACTTATGAAATGATAATACTAATGGTATAGTCATAAATAAACAGGAATTTACATTGCAACATCGCAACGCTCGCCATCGACAGGGAATTCATCACACGCTGGGACCTAAGTGGTCTCAGACAGTGCGATTTCAGGGAAGTTTCGTTCCAGGTATACTTAGATTGGAGATCTGTTGTATCTGGCTAATCAGAAACGTAATTTTTATTCTAAATTTGTATTTAAAATTTATAGTTCCTTTATAATACATTCTTGTTTTATACTTCAGTTCTGTTATGTCAATAGAATAGAATAGAATAGAAAATCATTTAGTCAAATAAACTTAATTTAAGCACTTTTGAATAGTCACAACAATTTTTTTTTTATCTACCGCTCGTTGGGAAAGCTGTCTCATCACAAGAAGAACGAGCAAGAAACTTGTGTGTTACTCTTTTAAATAATCCTTGTAAGTTTACGTTTATAAGTCAAAACGTGTGAATACAAACTACCAACCAGCACTAATTTTTTGGGTCAAATATAAATATACAATAAGATGAAATCAATCGTAGTGATAAGAGCAGACCAGTCCCTACAAGCAGCACTCGTTCACGAGTATGACATATGAGCCAGCCGTCACTGCGCTCGACCATATTTTAGGGAGCCCAATGACCCGGCCCACCACGCCGCCACATGTCTGGACATTTTAGTGAGCATGTATAGATGTTATGACGTAAGCATCCGCTAGGAAAGAATTTTGATTAATTCTACTTATTTGATTAATGAAAAAAAACGGGGGATGAAAGTTTGTATGAAATTTTGTCAATTTTAAACCGATCGGGCTGAGACTTTACATGCATAAAGCTACTATGACGTAAGCATCCCCTAAGACAGGATTTTGATAAATTCCACCTCCAAGGGGATAATTAACGCGAGCGAAACCACGAGCAAAAGCTAGTTTAATATATATATTATGTATGTGTTAACAAAAAATATATCTAAGTATTTATATCAGTTGTCTAATACCTAATACAAGCTCTACTCACCGTGGGACTAGATGGCGTTATGTTAATTTATTTGCTATTTAGGGTTCTGTGACAAATGTGACCTTTATACACGATCACCTTTAAACTACTTCCCGGTACGCAGGTGTTGATGCTTGAGTTATAGCTTCCTATCAGCCGACTATTTATTTCATCCCGCTTCTTCCCGAACTGTTCTCGTCAGGGACGCCTCTAAAGTCTTTGTCAAAGGGTGATTAGCTCTGGAGACATATTGCTATGATGTTTCATAGTTAGATATATATTTATAAAGGCTCTATTGAATGATTTTATAGATACATCACAGTGCTTCATGCACTTAAAAATTGAATTAATTGTACTAGCGACCGCTCCGGCGTCACGTGAGTACAATATGCGTATTATTTTTATATATTTTTTATTTAATAACTTATAGTTAATATCGCTCACTGATTATAAAAAAGACAAGGTCAATAAGTTTTTTTTTACTGCATAATAAAACTTTTCTTCACTCTTTATAATGATTTTACTACGATGGTGGCAAACAAGCATACGGCCCATCTGATGGTAAATGGTTACCGTAGCCTATGGACACCTGATACACCAGGGGTGTCACGTGCGCGTCAAAGACCCGTAAGAAACCTGAATATACCCTTCTTGATTCTTCTTATAGTCTCGTAAGAAAAGAAAAGAAAGAAAAGAAATTCATTCCACAATTTAAGTGTGCGCGGGAGGAAGCTCCTCTGAATCCTCACTATGCGGATGAATTCTATGTTATATTTGTAATATTAATAATTAACATACTTTAAAATCAAAACATCTGTTAAATCATATTTACTGAGCAAAGCCTTACTCACTAAACGATTACTTGAATGACGAGCGTGCATGGCAATAGTTGGCCTTGCACGGGATTTTCATTTAATGTTAGACATAGACACCTATATAAATACCTATACATTGTAAATAAACTGGCTTTAAAAAAAAAAGTAATTCAATTGAGTTTCTTGCCAGTTCTTCTCAATTGGATCTATATACCGAACTGGACGGTAGGGAAAAAAAATTATAATGTAAAAACTTGACATTCATAAGCGCCTAAAATGTCCTACATGAATAAATGATTTTTGATTTGAATTTGAATAAACTAGCTTTTAAAAAAAAAGAAAAAATGTAATATTCAGTTGAGTGTTTTGCCAGTTCTTCTCAATTGGATCTATATACTGAACTGGACGATTAAAATTATAATATAAAAAATTTGAAGTTCATAAGCGGCTGTCTGTCCGCCTATATATGCTTAAATCTTTAAAACTACGCAACAGATTTTGAAGTGGTTTTTTTAATAGATACAGTGATTCAAGAGGAAGCTTTGTATATATTACTTGTACACCCGTGCTAGCCTAGCCTATAAAAAATAAAAGAAAACATGTGCGCGATATAAAATTCTCCATTTTGCCAACACAACCCTCGAAATAAAGTGTATGTCACGAATAAAGGAAAGAAAACGTCAAGTGTGAATAATTCCAACCGCATTTTGTACACAAAGGTGAGATTAGGTAACATATCATCCGGAACCTGCAGATTTCACGACTTCCCCAAAGATACCAGCACGCAGGGTTGCCACCCGTACCGCGATCCTTGTATAATATCATTATTTTGGTCGCAGGTAAGAAATCCCCTCCGATCGATCCCCCGTCCAATTCAAACGGGGAGCGATGTTACGACGGCCTTAGAAGAGGTTCGAACCCCTAGCGGTGCCTTCAGACTAAAGTCGTATCCGTCAGGCGGGAGTTGGCCTTCAGCCGCTCCATAAGTCCTTCCGCGGCTTTGGAGTGTCATCTGAGTTCATCATTAGAGTAGTCCCTGCTCACTCCTCCACATTATTCCAACTCCTTCACTGTCCAAGCCATTCGCCTCTGGAACTCTCTACCACTCTCCATTCGATCAGCTCAAACACATGCATCATTTAAAAATAGACTAAGATCTCATTATCTCTCTTCATAGTACATTTTTTTTATTTTATTTATTTATTTTTTTTCTCATTTCTTCCAATATATGTAGGTTTATATATTTATCCCTAATGTAAGTATGTATAATTAGTAGTATAATAAATAGTGTCTTATGTGTGCACCTACCTTATTCTATGTACATAAGTCCTCTCTTCTAGGTTGTCAGTAAGAGATTGCATTTAGCGATAAGACCGCCTTTTGTTATTATTTTACTATTTACTGTATTTTCTCATTATTTTATGTGTACACAATAAAGAGTTTTACTATTATTATTATTATTATTAGTCCGAAAAAAAAGGTAAGAAATATTAAGCAAAAGAAAGACAGAATTAGAGTCATGTGGCATCAAGGTTTGAAGGGTATGATGTAAGATCGTGGAAAGAGGCAAGAGCTCCTCCGACAAAATTATCCTCTTAAATTATGAATGAATGAATGAAGCTTTGCCATCAAGCATACGATCTGTCTGACGGTAAGTGGTAACCGTAGTAATAGTTAATAGATAGAGTGATTCCAGGAAGGTTTATATGTATATGTAATACATGCATAATATTGTAGAGAAACACTGATCCATTAGAGGTTTCTAATGTGATGTTGTTGATGATGCTGAACCCTACGAGATACATCAAAATAATGTACTACAGTATTGTACACCTTAAAAAGGTCGACAAGAAAGTCTAAGATGGTATATGTCTATCTCTTAAGGATAACCCACAATAACCATTTTTTATCCTTTACATTTTACGAGAAAAATGGCTTATTTACGAAGTGATTTTAAACAATATAGCATTATTTTTTATTCAATTAAGTACCTTAGATATATTGTTCATTCAATATAGATCAATATGGCTGTTGCGGGTAAATATTACGATGTTGCTGGTCGAGACGATGTATATTACAGATGATGATAAACTGACAATATGTACATAAAAATAATGATCTTATATACTAAATAAAAATAGGAAAATGTAAGGTGGGGTGACACAGTTTAGATACAGCAGTGCTTAGTACACAATATTGAATTTGTCTTACCAGACATTATTAAATGCAATTATTATTTTGATGTATCTAGGTGACTGTGTCCCATAATGGCCATTTACAGTATGTAATTTAAATGAATATTTCCGAAGATATTATTGATTTAAAATGCAGTGACATAGCGGTGCCGCGGTACCGGCCCGGCCGGTGGCGCTAAGCAATGCTAGTTACGGTTGTATCTAGCGACAATATCAGCATTGCACCCGTGCAAACCCGGGGCGGGTCGCTAGTACTACGTAACTTAATCATTACATAGTATAAAATAAAGTCACTGTTGCTGTCTCTCCGTCCTTAATGACGACCTCGGTGGTCTAGCGGTATAGCACACCGCTTGATGTCCGATGGTCGCGGGTTCGATTCCTCGCACGGCCCAAACATTTGTATTCATGAGTATGATTGTTTGTATCGGTCTGGGTGTTTTCTATGTGTAATATGTATGTATTTACGAAAAAAAAAATTATCTATGTATTTGTATCAGTTATCTAGTACCCATAACACAAGCTTTAGCTAGCTTAACTTGGGTCTAGATGGCACTGTGTGAATTGTCCTGAGATGATTATTATTATTATTATTATTATTATTATGTATGCTTAAATCTTTAAAACTACGCAACGGATTTTGAAGCGATTTTTAATAGATAAAGTGATTATTATATGTATAATATATGTACATCCGGGCGAAGAAGGGGCGAGTAGCTAGTTTGTAATAAGTTGTTCTCGCATCTTTGTACGAGACACTAATATTTCTGATCTTGGTTGCCAACCCTGCTTTGGTATGCTTCCAAATATTTTATGACCCTGTAACGATTTGAACGCTTACTTTAGTGTCATGTCTTACATTTTGCAACGATATCGGAATATAAAAACGGTTTATATATTTATATCTGATGTCTTTTTTAGCCACACTGCAGTGATCGGGAAAATAAATAAGGAACTATACAAATTATAATATAGATGATCTGCGTCGGCGACGTGAAGCACAGTTTTCAATTACAATACACCACACTCGCGACACAAATACAGTTTGTTATAATATTTAAGGCGGATTAATTAAAATTGATGCATGCGGTGGTTGTTTCACTTGTTAGATGGCGGCGAATAATGAATTGTCCATATTGATAATATTATTATTATTTTTTTTTTTTATGGTTTTAGAAGACGCGCGAACAAGATCGGTCTCGACGGTCTAGCGGTTTAAGACACAGCTTTACTTGCGATGGTTGGCGGTTCTATTCCTCGTACATAATGTTCGTTAGTCTAGCGGTTTAGCACACCGTCTTACTGCCGGTCGCGGGTTCGATACCTCGCACGGCACAAACATTTGAATTCATATTATATATATATATGTTTGTATGGATTGTGGTGTTTTTTATGTAAATAGAAGCTAACTTAACTTTGGTCTAGATGGCTCTGTGTGAAATGTTTTGAAATTTATTATTTATTAGCTGTACACGCGACTTTGTCCGCGTGGAATTTAACTTTATTTTTCTAAAATAAAAGCAGTCTAAGTTACTCCTTATTACATCAGCTACCTGCCAAAAAAAGTCCCGTCAAAATAGGTCCAGCCATTTCAGAGATTAGCCGGAACAAACAGACAAACGAACATTTTTTAAAAAAATGATATTTTCGTGTATGTTCCGTATTTATATTCATATGGATGTAGTGAAAAACGGTTATTTCAATATAACAAACAGACACTCCAATTTTATTTATATGTATAGATTATTACTACGCAATAGATCATAAGAAGTCAAGTGTGTATCAATAATAAATGTAGTAAGTCACAATACACGGCAGTTGGCAGGCAACCACCATATCAAGCCATTGTTACAGAAATAACAGATAAAATCAGCAATTTTGGACAAATATTCAATACGAACTATGTTCTGCTTGGTTAGAAACAAATCACACTATACATACTAGCGACCCACCCGGCTTCATCCGGGTGTACATACATCTTATATATTAAATTCTCGTGTCGCAATGTCAGTTACCATACTCCTCTGAAACAGCTTGACCGAGAGGATGGGGATTGTTAGTAATGTGGACTGATGACCCCATTACTAATGACCCCAATGCACCATGTCAGGTTGACCTCCACGCGGTTCCCCCTGGAAACCATCGTTATAAATTCCTGGTGAATTTGTTACGATGGGCTAACTGACCTGACCTCATGTTCATCTTATCATCCCCCACTGGTGCCCCGCCAGCGTAAACCGTTAAAGCAGGCGGGTGCACCATTCCATTATCATCCGTTAAAAAAAAACGGCTTGACCGATTTTTATGAAATTTTATATGCATATTTAGTAGGTCTGAGAATCGGATACTATCTATTTTTTATACTCCTAAGTGATAAGGGTTGTCCACCCCTAAAATTATTTTTTTATTTTTTGGGCATTTATTTTCTAGTTTCTTATTATGTGTCATTAAAAATACATACAACCCTAAATTTTCACCTTTCTATGACCAACCCCTATTTTTTATAGCGTTATTAATTTATATGGCAAAATAACGTTTGCCGGGTCAACTAGTTATATAAATAAACCTTCCTCTAAAATCACTCTAACTATTAAAAAAAACTGCTTCAAAATCTGTGGCGTAGTTTTAAAGATTTAAGCATACGTAGGGACGGACAGACAGCGACAGCGACTTTGTTTTATACTATGTAATGATTAAGATAAGATTATATAGACATAGGTTTTTCATAGATCCATATCTAAATATAACTCAAATGTGACTGACATAGTGATCTATCAACGCACAGCCCAAACCACTGGACGGATCGGGCTGAAATTTGTCAAGCAGATAGATGTTATGACGTAGGCATCCGCTAAGAAAGGATTTTGATTAATTCTACCCCTAAAGGGATAAAATAGGGGATGAAAGTTTATATGAAACTTTGTCAATTTTAAACCGATCGGGCTGAGACTTTACATGCATAAAGCTACTATGACGTAGGCATCCCCTAAGCAAGGATTTTGATAAATTCCACCCCTAAGGGGTGGAGATAATAAATTAACGCGAGCGAAGTCGCGGTCAAAAGCTAGTTAGGATATAAATAGTTGATAAAAAAATTATCAAAACTCATTAAATGAAATGTACAACTGACCTCGAAGATTAACCATTTTACAGCCGATATCTCGCTTAATGCGAGTCATTGTACCTCGCATACTAAACAACCTCCGTCCTACGAGGCCAGTTATAAAAAAAACCGATTTTTCGGATCTATTCTCCTGTTTACGGCCTCCTATTCAATCGTAAAGTGAGCGCAATTCGGACGAAATTAGGTGGCGTAGTAAAAAGTTTTTGTATGAAATTTGACGATAAATTCGCCTGGCTTTGACGGCGATGAAATAACCGGTATTTCATACCTACTTTCGGTTTTTTTTTAATTCGTGTACCTACATTTATATGAAGAAGAACAAGCAAGAAACTTGTGTGTTGCTCTTTTAAATAATTTATTCTTACTTACAGTTTAAGTTTATGTGTGTGAATACAAACCACCGATTAGCACTAATTCAATGAAATAATAAAATAGAAAAAACAAGTCAAGTAATAGGAGAAAATAAGTCAATGATTAGAGCAGACCAGTCCACACAAGCAGCACCCTCATTCAGAAATGACGGAATGTAGAGAAATCACGGACAAATAAACTCAGAAGCACTTTTGAATGCATTTTAAGTGACAAATTCTGAATGGTCTCATCACAAGAAGATTTGCAAGAAGACTTTGTACAAAGTCTACTTTATTTTAACCAAATAGTATTTATAGGAAGATTCAAGAGGATTGTTTGTATCGATCTGGGTGTTTTCATTGTGTAATATTATACCCATGAGTATGTTTGTTTAAATCTGTCTGGATGTTTTCTATATATAATATGTATGTATTTACGAAAAAAAATGTATTTGTATCAGTTATCTAGTACCTATAACACAAGCGTTAGCTAACTTAACTTGGGTCTAGATGGCGCTGTGTGAATTGTCCTGAGATTAATATCCTTATCAGAATAGAAATTGTTTCTACAATAATGAAAAGAAACAAAAGCGTGGAAACTTCATAATTTAGCAAACAATTCAGCAAAGGCTTTTGATTGGTAATGTACAGTATATGACCTCTGGAAAACTGTGAATGGCTCGAGAAGTTGAGAGGGATCACAATTGAAGCAAATAGTTAGCGACACAGCCTCGCCCTCAGCGACCCAAACTATCATAATAGTGATGAAACTGGATATCTTTCCGGCCTCAGATGAGACACTTTTGTTTGTGTTACTAACTCGCTTTGTACACTCTGCAAATTGAAGTTTGGATGGAGTGTATAAGTCGAGTCGTCTGCTGACGTTCATCGCAACAAACACTGGATTTTAATGAAAAAACTTTCATTTCTGGAATAGCCTCCACTCCAGTGCTTTTGTATTTTAAAATTAATTAGCCTATTAAACTTTATCTATACATATAAATAGAATTGGAGTCTGTTTGTTTGAAATAACCGTTTTTTACTACATGAATGTGAATACAAATACGGTACATACAACAAAATAACATTTTTTACAATTTTTGTATGTCTGTTTGTTCCGGATAATCTCCGAAATGTCTGGGCCGATTTTGACGATTTTGACTTTTATGGCAGGTGGCTAATGTGAGACGGAGTAACTTATGTTACATTTAGTTTAGAAAATTTATTTAATTTTAGAAAAATAAAGTTAAATTCCACGCGGACGAAGTCGCGGGTACAGCTAGTACATAGTAAACATAATATTAATACTAGATTTAAAGACAAATTTGCTGTCCCCAAGTATCGTTTAGAAAAAGTTAATAGGGCTTCTATGGGAATAGGTATAAAAATTTACAATAAGATACCAAAGGATATATTGGAATTACCCTTGAATAAATTCAAAACAACTGTTAAATCATATTTACTGAGCAAGGCCTATTACTCACTAAACGATTACTTGAATGACGAGCATACATGGCAATAGTTGTTCATGCACCGGATTTTTATTTAATGTTAGACATAGACACCTATATAAATACCTATGCATTGTAAATAATCTGGCTTTAAAAAAAAGTAATTGAATTGAGTTTCTTGCCAGTTCTTCTCAATTGGATCTATATACTGAACAGGACGGTAGGGGAAAAATTATAATTTAAAAAATTTCGACGTTCATAAGCGGCTAAAATGTCCTACATGAATAAATGATTTTTGAATTTGAATTTGGACGGTAGGGAAAAAATATAATGTAAAAAATTTGACGTTCATAAGCGGCTAAAATGTCCTACATGAATAAATGTTTTTTTAATTTGAATTTGAATTTAATTTTTTGAAGCTACGATATTGTGACAGATTTATTTAAACGTCTATTTGAAATGGCCGTATTGAATGATGCTTAACACCATCAGCGCCAGACCCTAAGAGACCGTTTAAAAAACAATACAATTTTTTTGTAAAACACCAATTCCCAGACTATTTACATCGGAAAAATGCGACAGGCCAGTGTTTTTATTTGTATAATAGATGTATAGAGAACGTGTTCCAAAAGGATACACAGTTTATTAAGTAGAAAGATGTGTATACTTTTGAATGTGTTCCAGACAATGTGTGACAAAAAGATACACATGGCACCCAATGTAAGAAGCACTAATTATGATGAACGACTGAGGCTTTGAAGCCGGATACCGCAAGGGAAACCCCAAGTAGCGCCCGTGACTTGTGACACGGGTGTAGGTTTAAGAGACCCCTTTAAAATACATTAACACTCACCTTCACTACTTGCAGCTTCCTCCCAGGCCCAACTAAGACCGGGATAAACCCGTTGCTAATACAATTCACTTTAATATCCAAAACATAACTGGCACGCTCTGCGCTCGTCGACTGAATGCCGCGGCTCACGCAACGAAAGAGGATTATTCAACTACCGACCTCCGTATCTATAGACCGAAGTCAGTGTAGTAGGTCGGTCTATAAATACGTGCCGCAACACCGACCACGGCAATGTACCTATCCCGCCTACACTACGCTACCAAGGAACAGGACATTGTTGACTACATCCGGACTAAAAGCAATCTGACATTGAGGGTGACGCAGTTGGAATCGAGCCACAACGCGAGCTTCAAAGCGTTCGTGGCCCTGGTCCCCACCAATATGCTGCCCACCTTCATGAAGGAGGACTACTGGCCGAAGGGGGTGGTCTATCGGCGCTACCGTGGCAGATTGCCGTCGTCAGTGCCGTGACCATAGAGACAATTTTATTTTACATATTTGATTATTATTTCTTATGTTAGTCTATAAGGTATTTATAATATGGGCCATGAAGCCTGAATTAAATAAATAAATAAATAAATACTAGATGGCGCTATTTACAATATTTGTAGTAATCCTTACATTGGGTACTTCATTAGTACTAAAAACAAACTACCTTCTTTAAATATATTTTTAAAATATCGGATTTTTTCTACAGTAATGATGTGAATTCTAACACTAAGGTGTTAACAGTATGTAACACGTTAAAGACCGCATGCCCACCCGTGGGTCACTCCGCAACATAAGTAAATTTACACGTTCCTGTCTCATCTCATGACGAAAGCTGTCTCATCACCAGAAGAACGAGCAAGAAACTTGCGTGTTGCTCTTTTAAATAGTTTTATTATTACTTTACATTTTTAAGTTTAAGTATGTGAATACAAACCACCAATTAGCACTAATTCAATTAAATACTCAAGTAGAAAAAATATTGAATATATAACCAACTGGTTAAACAATTAATTAATTAGTAACTAGTGTTTTATATGTGTGTACAATGTATACAATCTCCCTAAGTAGACATATTGGGAAACTGTAAAACTCACTTAGTGTGACGTACATAAATAAATAAATATACTAACATTTTCATTCTATAAAGTTACAAAACAACATTTTGAACAGTTATTCATAAACAGAAACATTTTCTATTATTGTGTGCCGTGAGAATAATCACGTGGCACGTTCAGAAATTGTCTGAGATTACGATGTCGTGTATTTCCGAATGGTCGCGTTCCGGCGACGCGGAACACTTTGATAACGCTTTCCACCTCCTCATGCCGATGTCAATAGACACATCCGAAACCGATTTATTGGGACTACAACTGGCTGTAGTGCTCAAAAGTCGGCAACTAAAATCAAACATTCAAATACTATTGAAAATATTTTCTATACATTTTTATTTTCGTTTTCTGTTCGCACTCTTCTAATTCTCAGGAAGCTGAAGACTTTGATAACGCTTTCCACCTCCTCATGCCGTAATAGACACATCCGAATCCGATTTATTGGGACTACAACTGGCTGTAGTGCTCAAAAGTCGGCGACTGAAATCAAACATTGAAATAATATTGAAAATATTTTCTATACATTTTTATTTTTGTTTTATCTTCGCACTCTTCTAATTCTCAGGAAGCGGAACACCTTGGTAACGCTGTGCTATCTCCTTGTACCGTAATAAATATATCTGAAAATGATTTTTTGGGAATACAACTGTAGTGCTCAAACGTCCTTGCTAAAACCCATACAATGATACAGTACACAAAAAACTGTGAAAATATGTGTATAAGAATTTATAATTGTATTCCTGAGACATTGAAGACGAATAACAAAATATTATTTAAGAAGACATTACGATGGTTAAAAAATAAGGAATTTTATAGTTTAAAGATTTTTTTGGCAATATATAAATACCGACTATTATTATTATTATAATAATAATAATTATTATTATTATTTCTCTCTGTATAGTTAATTATGTATAATTTTAAACAATACTATTTTGCATGCCACTACTATGGCAAAACACATGATACTAAGTTTTAATTACCATCTTTTATACTGTGTTTTTTGACCAAATAAATTATTATTTTTTTTTTCAAAAATTCTCATCTTCCCTCTTAAGTAGAGGAGATGGCAACATACCCCCGGCAGAAGCACAGTCGGCCGGGGTTCAGGGCCCCAGGGAGAGAAACCTATATATTATTATTATTATAAAGAATTTGATTCGATTTGTAACATTTTATCATCATCATCATCATCTCAGCCCGGAAGACGTCCACTGCTGAATAAGGGCCTCCACCAAAAATCTCCACGACGATAGGTCCTGCACGCAACCAACACCAACGAGCGATCTCGACCAGATCGTCATAATATCTAAGTTTGGTCAGACATTACGATTCACAATCGATACGTAATGAATAAAATATATACGAGTTCGTGGGTCTGTAAGATTGTTGCAATTTTTTAAATAATCTATTTGGTAGTATAATTGACGACCTGGTGGTGGTCTTGCGGTCTAGCACACCACTTTACGTTCGATGGTCGCGGGTTCGATTCCTCGCACGGCACAAACATTTGTATTCATGAGTATGATTGTTTGTATCGGTCTGGGTCTTTTCAACTTTTATCAGTTATCTAGTACCCGTAACACAAGCTTTATCTAGCTTAACTTGGGACTAGATGGCGCTGTGTGAATTGTCCTGAGATTATTATTATTATATATATTACTCTTATCAACATTTAGTTTATTCTCAATTATTCCTGTGTGAAAGATGATTTGAATAAAAGGAGATGCTCAGATATGACAGCTAATCGACATCAGTGGAAGAAACTGACATGCTGCGCCGACCCGAAATAGTGGAATTACGGCAAAGCAATTATGACATTCCCTATATTTTAACTTTTGTCACACACATGTAGAAATAAAGTTCCTTACAAATAAAATAAAGAAAATGCTTCAACAATTAACTATTATTGTTGCATAAAATTACTACTATCATACTGCAGAGTTTTCATGTAGATGCACATTTTAAAAACACAAAGCAATAAAATGGTTTGATTTGAACTGAATTGAAATAACAAAATTGCAGCTAAAATATTACAGCGTGTTCATTTTAATGCTCTGTCAGTTACAAAAAATATGTTTCATAAATTTCAGTTATGTTATTATTGTATGTTTCATATATTTTTAGCAGAAAATGTTTCTAGTGGTGCCTACGCAATAATAAGGTATCCTTAAAAAATCAAGTTAGAACTGTCTGGTCTGTGCGTACATTGTTTAGTTTATAAGATTTTCTTTATTTATAAAACTATTTTTTTTATAACACAAGGGACAAACGAGCATGCGGCTCACTTGTTTGTGCGGCAACACCAGGGGAAACGCAAGTACGTTGTCGGCCTTTTAAAAAAGGAATAAGCTCTTTTCTTGAAGGTTTCAATATCGTATCGGTTCGGAAATACAATTGCTGGAAGGTGATTCCACAATTTGGTTGTGGCAAAAAGTATCTAGATGACCGCACTGTGGAGGACCGCCATTCATCCAGATGATCAGGGTGGTATTTTAGTTTCTGGCGGGTGGTATGGTGGTGAAACTCAGCAGCTGGTATATTATATTAATCCGAACAATTCCTCATAACACTCCTTCATCCAGATGATCAGGATGGTATTTTAGTTTCTGGCGGGTGGTACAGTGGTGAAACTCAGTATATTATATTAATCCGAACAATTCCTCAGAACACTCCCCGTGATATATGCGGTAGAAAATGTAATATCTCGCCGCAAAGCCAATGGGTCGAGTCTGTCACATAGACGACTCAATATGAATGATGCATGAATGATTTTCAAACATTAACGAGTCTCCGAAAATTATCTTTTTCAATTATTTTACAAGTTTTCAGTTTCCGTTTCAGGAAGTTATAACTTATGTTTCATTTTTATATAAAAACGAAACAAATTGAAAACTTTTTAAACTATTCAAAGAGAACATCTATTCTTTTTGTATTGTTTAAAAAGTTTGCAGCGTCTCTCGAAAGAACCTAGTTGCCGGATTTACAACTCTCGTTCCTGCAAAAATCCTATTACAAATTACAATTCTTAGCATTTCTAAAATTCGTATTTAAGTATTTATTTTTTAAAGCATTGTTGGTTGTTTTTATTTTGCCGGGCCGGCAAATGGCAACTGGGCAACAGCAAATGGGCCGGGTCATTGGGTTCCCTAAAATATGGTCGAGCGCAGTGATGGCTGGCTCATCCGTCATACTCGTGAACGAGCTGCTTGTAGGGACTGGTCTGCTCTTATCACTACGTCTGATTTAATCTTATGTGTTTTTATATTTGATGCTAAATAAATTAGTGCTGGTTGGTAGTTTGAATTCACACGTTTCGAGTTATAAAATCTGAACTTACAAGGATTGTTTAAAAGAGCAACACACAAGTTTCTTGCTTATTCTTCTTGTGATGAGACAGCTTTCGGAATGAGCGGTAGATAAAAATAATTTTTGACTACTCAAAAGTGCTTAAATTAAGTTTATTTAAATAAATGATTTTCTATTCTATTCTATTCTAAATCAAATCATATCAGAAATCTTTTATTCATGTAAAACATTTTAGAAGCTTATGAACGTCAATTTTTTTTGTATTAATTAAGTTTATTTGAATAAATGTTTTTCTATTCTATTCTATTCTATTTGCATAACACATACGAATATGCTATTTTCCACTAAGAGCTTCCAACTCTGCAGTTGTTTTCAAAAGTCGTTATTTTCATCTGGAATAGAATCATTAGCACTCAACTCCTAAAATTAACAATTTTGCAACTGTTAATTAGCGAATGTACTCTAAAACTGTAATAATTATAATTAATAGTAGTTACCGACGAAATATCAAAAACATTTGGTTTTACTAAATATATTATCAGAGCCATTTCTTCTAAACACTTATTTAGAATGCTACAGAAATAGTGTTCAATCTATCTGTGAAGAACAATTTAATATGTATTGTGTTAGTGTCATACCAGATGTTGCGAAGTATTTTTTTATACATTTTTTATTATCTACTAGCTACTCGCCCCGGCTTCGCACGGTACATGTTTTATATATATATATATAAACTTTCATCAAGAATCTCTCTATCTATTAAAAAAAACCGCTTCAAAATCCATTGCGTACTTTTAAAGATACATGTATACATTTGGGACGGACAGACAGCGACAGCGACTTTGTTTTATACTATGTAATGATGTTTTTTTACAATACTATTGCTAGCGACAGACCTATTTTTATAGCTGTTTGTTAAAAAATATATGGTTTAAAACCATATATTTTTTATTACATTGTTTTTTTATTATTTTGTCATATATTGTACTAAATACATTTGTACAAGATTGGTAAGTTATTTATTTATTTTACCCTACGTTTTCCATATGTCACATAAGTCAATATAATATGCTGCGACTATACTGGTGCCGCTTTGTTTGCTCGTCTCTCCTTCATTCACACATAATCGTCAAAATATATAGTACTACCTACTCACCGCGGCTTCGCCCGGGTGTACATGTATTATACATACAAACCTTCCTCTTGAATTACTCTATCTATTAAGAAAAACCGCTTCAAAATCCGTTGCGTAGTTTTAAAGATTTAAGCATACATAGAGATGGACAGACAGCGATAGCGACTTTTATACTATGTAATGATGATAAAATAATATAGTATTGTGAAGTTAACTTTGAGTATTATTTTAAAACATGAAGATATTTTTGAAGTTTTCAAAAATTTAAACTAATGTGAAATTTTTATTATAAGCCGATTCTCATCAGCTCTTCTCGTATTTTTTTTTTTATTCTTTCACTTATTAAATATCCTGAGTAATATACCAAATCTTAAAAATGGTTGACTCATTTTTCGACGAAAACCTGGGTGTAAACTAGTATACAATGTTTATAGAATTTCAGAACGCTCCACTCGCCGATTGGTACAAAATTGAGGATATTGCTTTTCCATTTGATCGGTTCAATTTTCGGTTTAGAGGGAATCTCCTTTGAAATATTTTAATTATCGCTCAGACGTGCTCATTTATATAAAAGAATATTTTCTATGATTATTTATATATTTCTCAAACATTTTTTCCATCTTCAATAATAATATGAATGAAAAATTCTGCTATATTTTATTTATATTTTCTTAGAATATTATTGTGCGCATGTATAAAAAATATTATATTTTTTATACCTGCTATATAATATATTTATATGCTATATAAAATATTATAATTGTTATCATGAGAGTATAGTAGTTACTAGCTTTTGCACGCGGCTTCGCTCGAGTTAATTTATCCCCTTAGGAGTGGAATTTATCAAAATCCTTTCTTAAGGGATGCCTACGTCATAGTAGCTTTATGCGTGCAAAATCTCAGCCCGATCGGTTTAAAATTGATAAAGTATCATATAAACTTTCATCCCCTATTTTATCCCTTTGGGGGTAGAATTAATCAGAATCCTTTCTTAGCGGATGCCTACGTCATAACATCTACCTGCATACCAAATTTCTGCCCGTGCGTTGATAGATCACTATGTCAGTCAGTCAGTTACCTTTGAATTATATATATTTAGAAGATTATTCTGTAATGTCTATTTGAAAAACCCTTTACAAAACTACATATTTTTGTTTTTCTCAGGACAATTCACACAGCGCCATCTAGAACCAAGTTATATTAGCTAGCGTAACTGTTACATTTTACATTATTTTCTATATCTATCTTAAATGTATACTTATTATATAAATTATTAAATATAACAATAAATACTTACTATATATAAATATAACAATAAAATCACAAGAGTAAGTAGAGTGCGTAGAGGTTTCTATGTTGATTATCGTATGCCTCTTACTTGTTATTGTGTAATTATTTCTGTGAAAAAACTTCTATTTAAAAGAGCAAAATGCAAGTTTCTTGCTTCCTCTTGTGACGAAACTGCGATCCGAATGAGTGGTAAAATAAAAAATATAACTGTTCAAAAGTACTTGTAATGAATTTATTTGAATAAAGATTATTTCTATTTCTATTGGAGAGTACGTTAATGATAATAATGTTTTTATAGAAAAACTTAAAGTCCATATTGCTGACCATATTATCTGATTGCACCAAAAATGAGTGCATAGCGGTTTCTATGTTGATTATCGCCTCATATTTGTTATTGTGTAATAATTATTCCGAGTGAGTGGTAGAATAAAAAATATGACTATTCAAAAGTGCTTCTAATGAATTTATTTGAATAAATATTATTTCTATTTCTGTTGGAGAGTTCGTTAACGATAATAATGTTTTTTATAGAAAAACTTAAAGTCCATATAGTTGACCATATTGTCTGATTGCACTAAAAATGAGTGCGTAGCGGTTTCTATGTTGATTATCGCCTCTTATTTGTTATTGTGTAATAATTATTCCGAATGAGTGGTAGAATAAAAAATATGACTATTCAAAAGTGCTCGTAATGAGTTTATTTGAATAAAGATTATTTCTATTTCTATTGGAGAGTACGTTAATGATAATAATGTTTTTATAGAAAAACTTAAAGTCCATATTGCTGACCATATTATCTGATTGCACTAAAAATGAGTGCATAGCGGTTTCTATGTTAATTATCGCCTCATATTTGTTATTGTGTAATAATTATTCCGAATGAGTGGTAGTATAAAAAATATGACTATTCAAAAGTGCTTGTAATGAGTTTATTTGAATAAAGATTATTTCTATTTCTATTGGAGAGTACGTTAATGATAATAATGTTTTTATAGAAAAACTTAAAGTCCATCAAACTAAAGGCAATCAGATAATATGGTCAACTATATGACCATATTATCTGATTGCACTAAAAATGAGTGCATAGCGGTTTCTATGTTGATTATCGCCTCTTATTTGTTATTGTGTAATAATTATTCCGAATGAGTCGTAGTATAAAAAATATGACTATTCAAAAGTACTTGTACTGAGTTTATTTGAATAAAGATTATTTCTATTTCTATTGGAGAGTACGTTAATGATAATAATGTTTTTATAGAAAAACTTAAAGTCCATATTGCTGACCATATTATCTGATTGCACTAAAAATGAGTGCATAGCGGTTTCTATGTTGATTATCGCATGCCTCTTACTTGTTATTGTGTAATAATTATTCCGAATGAGTGGTAGAATCAAAATATGACTATTCAAAAGTGCTTGTAATGAGTTTATTTGAATAAAGATTATTTCTATTTTCTTGAGTAACAACATAACGTTACGTTTCTGTGTATTTATATATTTACATATGTATGTATATGTTTTATATAGAGTGCATATAATGGGTGTTATTTTCTAAAATTTATTGCTATTATTATTATCCTATCCCTATATATATAAATATAACCTTTATATATATATTCTTCCATTCTATTCATGCGCCACCACTTTTGTTGTATTTTCTCTACCTAAAGGTTGTCTGGAAGAGATTGCTTCTTGCGACTTCTTGCGATAAGACCTTTAAGCCTTTTGTACATCCATATCTCTTTTCTGTATAATTCTTATGTATTAATTCTATTGGTGCAATAAAGAGTTTATACATAAATAAAATAAAGAAACATAAATCAGTCATCTGACGAGACCAGTCCCTACAAGCAGAACTAGTTCACGAGTATAATGGGCAGGCGGGCAAGTCATCATGGTGCTCAACCATATTTTTGCAAGCCTAATGACCCGGATCACCACCCACCTGCCTGAACATTTTAGCGACCATGACTTTTCAAATACGTTTTTCTTCAATTATTTTCAAATGAAGTATTTTACTAATATTATAAAGGCGAAAGTTTGTGCGTATAAATGATGATAGATGTTTGTTACTCTTTCATCCAAAAACTACTGAACGGATTTTGATGAAACTTAACTGTGTTCAATTTAAATGATATTTATTTCTATTTCATTTTTAGTATGATAATAATAATATAATAATCTCAGGACAATTTACACAGCGCCATCTAGGCCCAAGTTAAGCTAGCTAAAGCTTGTGTTATGGGTACTAGATAACTGATACAAGTACATAGATTTTTTTTTGTAAATACATACATAATATACATAGAAAACACCCAGAATAACAAACAATCATACTTATGAATACAAATATTTGTGCCGTGCTAGGAATCGAACCCGCGACCATCGGACGTAAAGCGGTGTGCTAGACCGCTAGACCACCGAGGTCGTCAAATCGTCGTCATTATACATATAAATACAACAATTATAATTTATAAATGAATGTTCTATTTAAATGTTTTGTATTTCATTTGGCAGATATAAATGAAACAACGTGGCGAGCCGTAAAACTTGCTGATAATCATTTTATTGCTGCTCTCATTGATGTCAACAGTTATCTCTGTATACTCCATAATATAATAATAATAAAATATATTATTAATAAATATTTTATTACACATTGAGGTAAATTTATGAAATTATTATATATACAAGGAAAAACTTAGATAGTTTCAAGAAACTCAAAGACTGTACAAGTAGAAACTTACGCAATAAAAATAAGCTAATTTTACCTAAATGCCGTCTACACAAAGTTAGTAATTCATTGTATGGTAATTGCGTAAGATTCTACAATAAACTGCCAGAGTCTACGCTAAATCTTACAGAGAGGCAATTCAAATTTTATATTAAACAAATGTTATGTAAAAAAGCCTATTATAGGATAGACGAATTTATAGATGATAGCAATATCTAACAAGAATAAGTTTATTTGCGGACAACGTTATAATTTATTTTTCATACTGCTTTCTTGATATATGATAGCGTAGCGGCTTTTTTATTGATTGCTGCATGCATCCTCATGTAAAGTGCGAATACTATAACTACCATATAGTAATTTTTGTAGCTGTGACGTGGTCGAGTGGAATGAGTAGTTATGCTCACTAAAATGTCCAGACATGTGGCGGCGTGGTGGGCCGGATCATTGGGCTCCCTAAAATATGGTCGAGCGTAGTGATGGATGGCTCCGTCATACTCGTGAACGAGTGCTGCTTGTAGATGAAAAAAAATTGTTGACTATTCAAAATTGCTTAAATGAAGTTTATTTGAATAAATGATTTTCTATTCTATTCTCTTCTATTCTACTATTTTTTTTATTGAGTTGTTTGGGCTATTGTCAGATGTATGTAGCACCTGTAGCACTGCGACCTACATAGATCTGTTGTGCTCGACCTTTTTCTATTCTACTAACTATATTCTTCACCCGGGGGTACAAAATGACATGTTACATTGTTACCAATGGGGTCATTAATCCACATTACGGCTGGCCACTGGCTCATCCGTCATACTCGTGAACGAGTGCTGCTTGTAGATTTTTTTTTATACTACGATGGTGGCAATCAAGCATACGGCCCATCTGATGGTAAATGGTTACCGTAGCCTATGAACGCCTGAAACACCAGGGGTATCACTATAGATTAAAATAAAATAGTTGACTATTAAAAAGTGCTTAAATGAAGTTTATTTGAATAAATGATTTTCTATTCTATTCTCTTCTATTCTACTATTTTTTTTTATTGAGTTGTTTGGGCTATTGTCAGATGTATGTAGCACCTGTAGCACTGCGACCTACATAGATCTATTGTGCTCGACCTTTTTCTATTCTACCAACAATTTCCTTCCCCCGGGGGTACAAAATAACATTGTTACCAATGGGGTAATTAATCCACATTACTAACAATTCCCTTACAAAGTTTTTGTACTACGTTTTAATATTATCATCGTCTGCTTCTTCCTTATCCCATTTATTTGGGGTCGGCGTAATATGTTTTTCTCTTCCATTCATCCCTGTTCGCAGTCATCTCGTTATTTACTTCCTTTCTCACCATATCATCTTTCACACAGTCCATCCATCTCTTTTTCGGTCTTCCTCTGCCCTTATAACCATCCACATTCATATGTAACACCTTCCTTAGGATATGATCTTCATTCCTACGCATTACATGCCCATACCACGATAGACGATTACTCTTTAACCTCTCTAACATCGGTGCCACTTTCATACTTCCTCTGATGTATTCATTCTTTATCTTGTCTATCCTCGTCACACCACACATCCATCTCAACATTCGCATTTCAGTTGCATGCAGTCGTCTCTCATCCGTCGCCTTTATGGGCCAGCACTCTGATCCATACAAAATAGCAGGCCGGATCATGGTCTTGTAAATTTTGCCCTTATGTTTAAGGGGAACTCGTGAGTCGCATTTTAGTATTATATTTTTATATAAACAAAGTCAACTCAAATGTTAACCCATTATAACACTGAATTTTGGTATAGCATGTTTAAGTAAACCATTACTAGTTTGGGCAGATACAATCATCAAAGTTTTTAAATGTATCCACTATTAAAAAAGCCATTCGGCTCCTTTTATACGGTTATAAGGCTGGGCGCATCATATTTTATAGATAATTTCGCTCGTTTTATCGAGGTCATTAAACTCAGATTTCTTAGGTCACGTTTCAACTGCCATTGGGCCAGAACGCAACTGTTTGATAGAAAAGTTAATTTTAGTATTAGATAGTTAAAGTTGCAATAATGTTTTAACTTTTAAGTTAACACGCCCCTTCTATTACCATCCTATCATTTATCTATACATATAAATAAAATTGGGGTGTCTGTTTGTAATATTGAAATAACCGTTTTTTACTATATGCATATAAATATAAATACGGTACATACACCAAAATTACATTTTTTACAATTTTTGTCTGTCTGTCTGTTTGTTCTGGCTAATCTCTGAAATGGCTTAAATTCGCCGGGTACAGCTAGTATATAACAAACTTAATATTAATACTAGATTTAAAGACCGATTTTGACGAGACTTTTTTTGGGAGATAGCTGATGTAATAAGAAGAAACTTAGGCTACTTTTATATTAGAAAAATGAAGTTGATTACCACGCGGATGAAGTCACAGGAATAGCTAAGTAACAGTAAGTAAGTAATTTAAAAAACTGGCTATTCTTTGAAACTTCAGGTAAATAATAAAATTCAGATATAATTTGTCAGGGGGTACCGCTTTCATCCCTCACCCCATTTCTGGAGTACCCTCTTGAGGATGTATACACAAATATTTTCCAAACAACCTTCGATTTATTTTAATTTTATGTAAAGATTCACTTATGGAGAACAGCCACTCGAACCGCGGCGGCCCCAATAGAAATACCTCTTAAGAATTTACCTCTGAAAGAGCCTTCAAAACCCAGCAAATGGATTGATTACTTTCGTTCAAACACCTGACATCTGCATAATAATACTTACCCTTAAAAGGGGTGGCCATATAATACAGAACTTTTATAAACACACTCTCGCACTTATCCGGTTTTATTTCTGACTCAATCTACACAAATAAATGAAATTGAAGTCTGTTTGTAATTTCAAAATAACAGCTTTTCACTAAATGTATATGAGTTTGACTTAATATATACAAATAAAAAAATGTCTGTTTGTCATTTCAATATAACAGCTTTTCACCAAATCCTTAGGAAACCATATACGGCACTTATATAAAAAAAATATTTTAGTTTTTTGTCTCTGTCTGTTTGCCTTTAGTCTGCTATTTTTGGCAGGACTTTCACTCGCAGATAGCTAATGTAATGCCCAAGTTACATTCAGCCCGAGTGGGCAGGGAAGTGAGCAGTGCGAGTGGAAACACTTCCCATGCCATTGGCGCTGCCACTCGCGCTGCCCGGCGCTCCCTCGATTGTCGGTTTTACGTGCGCGAGTCAAAGGACTGGCAGCGCGAGTGGCAGCGTGTTTTTACATTCAGCCCTCTCCTTCAGTTGTAGCCCGGTAATATTTCCGGCAGCGCGAGTGGCAGGGGAATCGGATGAATGTAAACGTAGCATTATAAGGAGTAACTTAAGCAACTTTAATTTTAGAAACTTTATTTTAATAACACCCTAACGAAATCACGGGTTATATTTAGATGAAAATATTATAGCATGACCTTGTTGGTGTAGCAGTTTCTATTACCGCTTTAATTTCAGATAGTCTCAGGTTCGATCTTTACACAAACATATAAATCGTTACATACTATAACACATATTGCCACCGTGGCCAGTACGCTTCGATCTTTTACATTAGCCAACTGATTTTAATGCAGTTTTCAGCAACAAATAGAGTGGATAGGAGAACGAGGATATTTATATATATATTACATGCAATTTTAATACAGTTTTCAGCCACAGATAGAGTGATTCAAGAGGTTTTTGTATGTATAACACAAGCATATTATAGTACAGAAGAGTGGAGAAATTCGAGGATTTGAATTCACCCGTGCGAAGCCAGTGGAAGTCGCTTGAGTTTCATAACTACAAGTCGTGAAAGAGTGTATCTACATGTAAAGTAGAATATAATTTTCGGCTTGGCAGATCCTTTATAGAATAGAATAGAATGGAATAGAAAATCATTTATTCAAATAAACTTACATTGAAGCACTTTTGAATAGTCATAACATTTTTTTTTTAATCTACCGCTCATTCGGAATGCTGTCTCATCACAAGAAGAACAAGCAAGAAACTTGTGTGTTGCTCTTTTAAATAATTTATTCTTACTTACAATTTAAGTTTAAGTGTGTGAATACAAACCACCGATTAGCACTAATTCAATGAAATAATAAAATAGAAAAAACATTCAATATACAACAACTGGTTAAACAATTAATAAGAGAAAATAAGTCATAGTGATTAGAGCAGACCAGTCCATACAAGCAGCACCCGTTCACGAGTATGACGGATGAGCCAGCCACCACTGCTTTACCCATGTACCTATGTAAAGAGCGTACGTGTAAAAGCAGAATCTAGCTTTCGATTTTGTATATGCTATATGCCATGTATGTATATATACTTGTGTACTTTGAGAGATATATTTGAAGCGTATATTTCACTCAGTCCTGTGTTCATGACCAATATTGGCACGTACAATTACCGCGCTAACCGAATAATCCGGTCATCAAAGTGGAGCGACACCGGATATATGTCATACACCATATAACAAAGTTACAACGCGATCCATACTTTTACTACCCATATTTATTTATAACGTTATACCACTATCTTTAAATACCTGATCGATTATGTAAACAAAATAATTTAAAATTGCACCGCCATACTATTTTTTTTTATATAACACAGGGGACAAACGAGCATGCGGCTCACCGCCGCGTAAGCGATTACCGCCGCCCATGAACACCCGCAACACCAGGGGAATTGCAAGTACATTGTCGGCCGTTTAATAAGGAATAAGCTCTTTTCTTGAAGGTGTTTATTTCTGATCAACGCGACTGTTGACTGGCAGAGAATGCCATCAGGCATTAAGTCCGCCATGCATACAATGTTGTGTGCAAAAGAATAAATAAAATAGAATAAAAATAATGTGACTGAAATGGGAACACAACGAGTATTAATGTAAATATTTAATAATTTTAGTAAAATAAAATTTAGTTCCAATAAAAGAATTATTATTTTTTTTTTTACAAAAATTCTCATCTCCCCTCTTAAGGAGAGGAGATGGCAACATACCCCCGGCAGAAGCACAGTCGGCCGGGGTCCCAGGGAGAGAAACCGGAGTACAATGCGGGCAGAATCTAAGAGCACCGCTTTCTGCATCTTTCCCGGGAGTGAGCCGCCCCGGAATCCCAACCGTCTGAGATATTGTTCCAGACTGGTTGGGATAAGACCGTTCACCGACATAACGATTGGAATGATTTCGGTGGACATCACTATGTACCCATATTTCGGTCACCTCGTGAGCCAGGTCGATATAAAAATCTCTTTTTCTTATTATTATTATTATTATTATAATTACAAATCATTCGGTGCTGATATTTATGTTTCTTATTTATCACATTTTGTGCACTATGCTCGGCCATCAGACCACTGCGGACAATACTCGACGTCGAATCTGTGCCGACTTTTTAACTATTGACAGGAGAGATTCCATTTTACTATTTTTATATTGTATTTGTAATTTAATATATATATTTTGGATGACACTACTAGAAAGAAAGAAAATTGTTTAATTGGTACACTGAAAATAATTTTTAAAATTAAGTTTACATTTTATATTAATAATTAGAGTAC
The DNA here is from genome assembly GCF_030625045.1 of Achroia grisella. NCBI lineage: Eukaryota > Metazoa > Arthropoda > Insecta > Lepidoptera > Pyralidae > Achroia > Achroia grisella. Next base: position 372,591 of record NW_026712653.1, on the reverse strand, counting down.
TAACTAGGTCTCCGCTCAGCATATGTCGTGTTTTGTGCCACGACGCTGGTTTTTGTGGACACCTTATATACAATAAATATAATAAAATAATAATAATAATACACATACATACATAAATCCAGGCGGACATATATAAAGCAAACACTTACGACATAATACCATATATAAATAAAACCAAACAACCAAACTACACACTGAAAACATAAAATAAACATAAACATAAATTCTGGTGATACTAGTATTACCCTGCATTGCCCCGCTCTTGGAGTGCAGACACATCACGGCACAGTTTTCTGAGTGAGGAGAGAGTATTTTTTTTTTTTATTTTTAAAAACTACTGAAAAAACTAAAAATTACTGTGGCAAAACACATGTTCTTATGTTGAAATTGTTATCTTTGTACTATGTTTTGAGTAAATACAGCAATTAGAACTTAAAATTTTAATAAATATGTACTTTTCCCAAAAAGGCTGACAGCTAACAAAACTGATATCAAAAGTAATAAATTTATAAATAATGGTGGACAAACTGCTAGCAACAAATAATATTTATTAAAATAACCTTAAATCTGAGAACTTTTGAACTTTTTAATCTACTATTAATTTTTGAATTCAGTTTCAGCTAAGAATGTTAAGCACTTACCAATTGCTCTTTAAAACTTTATATTTTTAATCTAAATTTGTGTGAATACTAACTGTGTGAATCTCAACGGGGTGCGTGAATGTATTCGTTGTAAATAATTATATATTATATATTGTAATTCATTCTATATATATTTATATTTGTGTATCCTAGATCTTATTTAATATATTTTTTTTGTGTTTAAATTATATGTATCTGTATGTAGTAAAAAACACGCATCTTAAGTTGTTTTTTTTTATGAGGGCTCCTAAAAACCAGCGCTGTATAGCTGTCTCTCTCACTAAGGTTGTGCTTATATCAGCAACAGCTGAGGCAGCTCCTATTGCCAACTTCCATGTTATTATATATTTCTTGTTTTGTGTCTTATTGTAAATTCTATTATTTGTGTTATGTTGGCAATATCACTGGATTCATGATCAATTATCTATCTATCTATCTCTTATAAAAAAACATATATATATAACAAAATACAACGTAACAAAAACAACAGTATCAAAATACAACATAGTAAAATATATACACGGTTCCTTTTCAACACCATTGTAAATTAAATCGTAATTATATATATTTATTAAAATGTCGATATAAATAGCTGTGTAACAGAAATATTGAAGCACAGAAAAACAAATGATAGTCGTAATTATTAGAACAAAGCGTAATATTTTATATTATTCTTAATTATTTACTTCATAATATTTAAATATTATGAAAAAAAGTAAATATATTAATAATACACTGACATATTAGGAACAGAAAGAAAGAATTGGAGTATCAAAAACAAGAATGTAATATAAAAGAACTATTTTTTTAGAATATAAAATACATATCTGATTAGCCAGTTACAACAGTTTCCAACACTAACTATCACATAGCAAAATACATAATACCTAAAATATTAAATATACAGTAAGAAACTAAATCAGTCGTAATGAGAACAGACCAGTCTCTCAATCAATAAACAATTATTCAGATAAACATTTTAAAAACTTGAATATTCAAATCTTTTTTATTCTACCAATCAATCCAAAAGAAGACTCATCACAATAAGAACGAGCAAGAAACTTGCGTGTTGCTCTTTTATATAAATGTTATTCAACATTACATTCTTAAGTTAAAATAGATGTAAATACAAAACACTAGGGAGCGTGAATTCGTAGGTTCTAAAATATTAAATACGGATTGGGTTGAGTAAGAAACTAAATCAGTCCTTATGAGAGCAAACTTGTTCCTATAAGCTGCAAATGTATACGAGTATAACGGATGAGCTACAAGAATTGGCTCTGATGATTGCATCAGAGCCAATTCTTGTAATAAATCATCCATCACACGATTCTCCTGGAAATATTCTAGACTAGCTGTGCCCGCGGTTTCATTCGCGTTAAATTTCAATACAAAATATACTCTATATGTTATTCTGATGCACTGTAAAGTTTCATCAAAATCCGTTCAGTAGTTTTTGCGTGAAAGAGTAACAAACATCCATATTTGCAAACTTTCGCGTTTAACATTATTAAGATTCATTAGCAATGACTTTATTAACTTTAGTGCTTACTGGCCTGACATTCTATCACTTTCACTGATACCAGCACCAGTAAGGACGAGATCATTGTTGGATCATCTTCCACTGATAACTACGTCAACAAGGGACCACCACTGTTCCATCCTAAAAAGGCAATAGAAATAGAAATAGAAATAATCTTTATTCAAATAAACTTAAAATAAGCTCTTTTGAATAGTCAAGTTTTTTTATTCTACCGCTTATTCAGAATGCAAATTCATCACAAGAAGAATAAGCAAGAAACTTGTGTGTTGCTGTTTTAAATAAATATTGTTTTTCCACATACACCACTACGCACTTAATCTCTGTTCAATCAGATAACATTGTCAGCGCTATGAATTTTAAGTTAGATATTTTCTACAAAAACATTATTATCATTTATAAATTCTTCAATTTTATAATAAAAAGAAAATATTTTATGACACATTTGATTTTTTTTTCTGTCAATTAAAAATTACTCCTATTTATATTTAAATAAAGATTGTTTTTACTCCACACTAAGTTTCCTAAATGCAGGATAAGTACTCATAAAATGTTTCAAAGTAGGTTTGTGTAGGCCGTGGTTTTATATATATAAACACCATTACTTTTCCTTATTTGCAAAGTGTTTTATTATCTAATCAAAGTGAGCCCCGTTTGCATTACCTACGCCCTTAATCTTGATTATATGTATATGTTTATTGTTCGTAATAAATTTTATGATCTTTGTCTACCCTCATAGTTAGTACTGTAGCTTGAAATGATTTTGAACGACGTCTTCATATAGGCAAACATTGTGTTTTAACTTATTGTCTTTTTTAAGATGACCTGGTGGAAAGTGTTAATTATTTTATTACATTCTTGTAGGTGTTCTAGGTCTCTTACCTACTAAAATATTTCAGGTATTAGTTATGCCCATCATCATCATTTCAGCCCGGAAGATGTCCACTGCTGAACAAACGCCTCCCCGAAAGATCTCCACGACGATCGGTCCTACTCTGCTCGCATCCAACGCCTTCCAGCGAATAGACCAGATCTTCGGCCTTCCCACTCTGTGTATTCTGATCTGCGATCGCCACTCGAGGAGTTTACTGCCCCAACGGCCTTTTGTTCTAAGAGCTACTCATGTGTGTCCTGCCCATTGCCACTTCAGTTTCGCAATTCTTCGGGCTATGTTGATTAATCTAGTTCTTCTGCGGATCTCCTCATTTCTGATTCGATCACGCCGAGAAACTCCGAGCATAGCCGTCTCCATTACCCTCTGAGTGACTCTGAGCTTATTCATGAGGCTCATAGTCGGCGGCCACGTCTCTGTGCGGTAAGCCATCACTGGCAACACACATTGGTTGTGAACCTTCGTCTTGAGACACTGCGGTAATTTCGGCAATTGACCTATTTCTCAAAATTGGACCTACCTACTTGGATAGTTTCCCTAAGTATACATAGTGATCGACAATTTCGTATGTAGAATCTCAGATTTTTACGGGAACAGGTACCACATGGACTTTTGACATGATTTTCGTCTTGTTCATGTTCATCTTAAGATCTACTCGTTGTGAGACTCTACTGAGGTCTCCGAGTATTTTGCTAAGGTCTTCCAGGGTCTCACCCTGGAAGACGTTAGCAAAATACTCGAATGACCGCCATGAATCGCCATGACCACTTAGCTAATTATATTAAAATAATATTAATCTATGATGTACCTTAGAGAGGCTATATGTCCCGATCTTTCACTTAAGTGTTAATACTTCTAGTGAGTTGAACAATATACATAGATATTTTTTTACATATTATACATATTACATACATACATATTATACATAGAAAACACCCAGACCGATACAAACAATCATACTCATGAATACAAATGTTTGTGTCGTACGAGGAATCGAACCCGCGACCATCGGTCGTAAAGCGGTGTGCTAGACCGCTAGATCACCGAGGTCGTGAGAAATGAACCGTATACTCTTTGTACTGCCAGTGAATGATATTTTTAGCGGCAAACTTAGAAGTGGCATTATTATTAATTAAAGGTTGATTGACCTGATTTAAAGATTATTTTATAAAAGAATAGAATAGAATAGAAAATCATTTATTCAAATAAACTTACATTGTAGCACTTTTGAATAGTCATAACATTTTTTTTTCTTAATCTACCGCTCATTCGGAATGCTGTCTCATCACAAGAAGAACGAGCAACAAACTTGTGTGTTACTCTTTTAAATAATTTATTCTTACTTACAATTTAAGTTTAAGTCTGTGAATACAAACCACCGATTAGCACTAATTCAATGAAATAATAAAATAGAAAAAATTCAATACACAACAACAGGTTAAATAATTAATAAGAGAAAATAAGTCATAGTGATCAGAGCAGACCAAATACAAATTACACACAATCCTTTAAATTTACTCGCCAAATTAAAACTCCTACAAAGAAGCAGTGACAAAGTGGCTCTTTAACTTAACAACATTACCACAGAAAACGTTTTTACCCGTTTAATTTTTAATTACCAGATCACAGTTAGAGAAATTTACCACCAACGCTCTTATGTTTTGATATTTATTTTAGCAGCTCAAATGTGAGTTCTAGATTATCGTTAATGAGCACATATTAGTGATGCAGTGACACGCTGCGGCACCAGCTGAGTGGAGGCTCTTTCAGCTCATAGCGAAATATTAGTGAAACTTTTATTACGTTTTCAAATAATTACTGAAAAGTCACTTTTAATAGTTTTATATTTGATTTTATTCGGAATGCAATATTCATCAACAAGAAGAAATGAACAATCTGTGTGTTTATCTGCCATAATAATAATAATATATAAAAATTACTGAAACAGACACGTAATCACGTTGCATATCCCTACGCCTCATTACAATGTAATCAGATAATATTACAAAAAGCCGTCATAAAAACATTATTATAGTTAACGAAAATTTTATATCTTCATCAAATGTTTTATTTGACATCATCTTTTTTGGCAGATTTATAACAGACTCATTTTGTGTTTGAATATATTACGTTTTAAAAAAGGAGATATATATATATATATATATATATATATATATATATATGTAATAATAATAATAATAATAATAATAATAATAATAATAATCTCGGGACAATTCACACAGCGCCATCTAGACCCAAGTTAAGCTAGCTAAAGCTTGTGTTATGGGTACTAGATAACTGATACAAATACATTTGTTTTTCTCGTAAATACATACATATTATTCATAGAAAACACCCAGACCGATACAAACAATCATACTGATGAATACAAATGTTTGTGCCGTGCGAGGAATCGAACCCGCGACCATCGGACGCAAAGCGGTGTGCTATACCGCTAGACCACCGAGGTCGTCCTTATATTTATTATATATTATTCATAAAAAGTATCAAATTAGTAGTAAATATGTGCTTAGGTACAAACAAAAAACATCTAACAATTAGTTTTTAAGTTTTCTATATTCTTACTCTGTTCTATGGAGCTGAATGAATGATTATTATTATTCTTTTATATATATTTTATATATCTCCCATTTTACAGGGGTAATACATTCAAACACACGGGCCTTAGCCAAGCGTGGATGAGTTTAAAAGTTATATATTTTTTTTTATAACATAGGGGCAAACGATGCGTCTCACCTGATGGTAAGTGATTACCATCACCCAAGTACGTTGTCGGCCTTTTAAAAAGTAATAAGCTCTTTTCTTGAAGGTTTCAATATCGTATCGGTTAGGAAATACCATTGCTGGAAGGTGATTCCACAACGTGGTTGTGCGTTGCAAAAAGTTTTAAGAAAACTGTGGAGGACCCCCATTCATCCAGATGATCAGGATGGTATTTCAGTTTCTGGCGGGTGGTACAGTGGTGAAACTCAGCAGCTGGTATTAATCCGAACAATTCCTCAGAACACTCCCCGTGATATATGCGGTAGAAAATGCACAGAGATGCAATATCTCGTCGTAAAGCCAATGAAGATGATAAAAGTGATGTCGAAAGAAATTTCCGTACAATACAGCATGTGTTGAGAATGACGGCTTTTTGTAATAGTTCTATTGTAGAGAAGGTGATTTGCAACGTGTCTAGGTGTATGATAAGACTTCTTGGTATAATTCCTGTAAATGACTGACCTATTGGTACTATATGGATGGTATGTGCTTTCCATTGTTTTTTTAAATTATTACTTTATATTTGGTTATTAGAAAATTGTTTTTATAGTATTAAGGATTTTTTTGACATGTAAAATTGTTCGTTTTGACATATTTTAATATATAAATAATTTAATTTAATTATTAGAAATATTTTAAAAATTAATTCAATTTATAAAAGTAATAACGTGTATAAATTTTGCACGCCTGTTAGCAGGCTGAATACATTCAACGAATATTCATATTGTAAGACCTACTTGTAACATTGTATTCTGCAAATATATAAATAAAAAAAATATTATTATATATTGAGCCTTCTATATCTGGTAATATCAAATAAATGGAACGATGAATATTGTCATCGTAGGATATCATAGTTTATCTTTTGCGAATGTAAAACAATATACCAAATCTCTACATCCTTACTAATATTATAGGAATGTTTGTAATGCTTTCACGCAAAAACTACTAAACTGATCTTCATGAAATTTTGTACACATATTCTTGGAGATATTAGACTGAACGTAGGATATTTTTAATGAAAAAAAAACAAATATTTTTTATAAAAAATAAAAACATTTTGCTACTGGACCGCCATCTAGCAGCTAGTAATGAAGTTATGCGAGCGAAGCCACGGGTAAAAGCTAGTTCACTATAACTGGATAATTAAACAAGCTTAAAAAGAGTCTGATCAGAGGATCAGAGGTTTCAAGTGTTAGACAGCGTAATTCACTGTCACTCACTGTCACTATGTCAGTGTCATGCAGAGCTGCTGGAGGCAATATCAGGTAAGTCAGAAAATCCAAGCAAATTTGTGTGTTACAAACGTATAGTAACACAAAAATTTATATTCATCTCGGCAAACTATACTCACAGTATCTTCACGTCTTAATACACTTTGTGATCGCGTTTTATGTTTTTGTTTAAACCATGTTTATAATTTTTTTCTTTTCTTTTCTTATGAATGTTTCCTTTTTTCTCGATTAATTCTTACCAGTTAGTTAAAATTATATCAAATTATACTCTGAACTATTTACATTATTATTACATTATATTATTGTATTACATTATTATATTGCTCTTTTTATTTTATATTCATTTTAATTATTATTTTCACGTACTCCCAAATGGGTTGAAGCTGAAAATCAGTGTTTTGTTCTGTTAATCTGTATTGGTGTTCACACAAATACATCCACCACTACGCAGCAAATCGTCCCACTGATCAGTCATTACTTTTGTACATCTTTTATTATCTCAATAGCTACTTTTTAAGCACCCCACTACGGCAGTGGATTTGAAATCGTCACACCGATCAGTCATTACTTTTAAAATGTCAAATAAAACAGTTCCTTTGCAAAAAAGCTTACTATAAAATTGAAGAATTCGTTAACGATAATAATGTTTTTATAGAAAAACTTTAAATCTATAGTATATCTTTTATTATCTCAATAGCGAATCATTTTTAAGACATATAGCGTTTTATTTAAAGTACGAGCAAAAGTAGCACCTAACTGCCCAGTTCCCAGAAAAATATTCCACGCTGAGCTTCGCCCTTTTTGTATTGCTATAGATCACATAATGACAGAAACTTGTAAACCTTATGTCGTACTATATATGGTCTATATTTATGAACATGTAATTATATGTGTTTAGTAACAAACAAATAAACGATATATCTATCTATTTACAAGGAGAATAATAAAACCAAAAAGGAGTCAAACAGGATGCGTTCAAAAATTAATTTCTAACCCACACACAATCCCCCTCCGATCGATCCCCCGTCCAATTCAAACGGGGATCGATATTACGACGGCCTGAGCCGAGGTTCGAACCCCTAGCGGTGCCCTCAGACTAAAGTCGTATCCGTCAGACGGGAGTTGGCCTTCAGCCGCTCCATAAGGTTTGGAGTGCCATCTGCACTCACCCCCTATCGTCCAGTGAAGCTGTAAATTCCAGCTGCGGCCAATAGCATTAGAGTAGTCATAGACATCTGTTAAATCATATTTACTGAGCAAAACCTGCAATGGGGAAGTAATGCGTAGGAATGAAGATCATATCTTAAGGAAGGTGGTACATGTAAGGGCAGAGTAAGACCAAAAAAGAGATGGATGGACTGTGTGAAAGATGATATGGTAAGAAAGGGAGTAAATAACGAGATGACTGCGAACAGGGATGAATGGAAGAGAAGAACATATTACGACGACCACAAATAATGGGATAAGGAAGAAGCAGATGATGATATTGATCTTAGCTTATTACTTAAGTAACAGCATTAGAGTAGCCCGTAAAAATAAAATTACACAATATTCAATTCTGAGGCGGCCAAAGTTCGCCAGTTCTACTAGTGTATAATAATAGATTAAAAATTAAAGTTACTAGCCAGCCAACGGTACATATATAACGATTTCTAAATGTAAATTAGTACTTGGTGAATATGATCTCGTAGCGTACCCGGGCCCGGCTCGTAAAGAGAGCTTCGTAAGGACTTTACGGCGCTTTAAAATTAAGCTCCGCATGAACAGAGAAACCTACTCGTTGCGGCAATTGATTAAATATATATACGGTGATTTTACCATTATAACGGTCATATATTACGAGGAACTTATTTTTAATCATTACATAGTATACATAAAACAAAGTCGCTGTCGCTGTCTGTCCCTATGTATGCTTAAATCTTTAAAACTACGCAACGGATTTTGAAGCGGTTGTTTTTAATAGATAGAGTGATTCAAGAGAATCGTTTATATATATAATACATATACACCCGTGCGAAGCCGGGGCGAGTAGCCAGTATTATTATAAACGCGACTGTTTGTGAGTGTGGATGGATGTTTGTTACTCTTTCGCGCAAAAACTACTGAACGGATTTTGGTGAAACTTTACAGTAATATAGCTTATATATCAGAATACCATATAGGCTATGAATATTATGTAAATTGTATGAAAAGTAATGATAATTACCGGTAATCCTCCTAAAATAAATAAAAAAATAAATGGTACTTGCATGAAAATATTTAATGAAAAATTTGATTAGTTCAGTAGTTTTTGCGTTAAAGAGTAACAAACATCCATCCATCCATTCATCCGTACTCACAAACTTTAGCGTTTATAATATTAGTAAGATTTGGCAAGAACTACTAAATACAATACGTTGAATTGCTTTGGGACCAGTAATTTACACGACCTGGTACATCGTTGTCGCGGTTTATGAACTTAGCTCTCACGCCAAGTGCATTATTCATGGAAACTTGACACGCCCGTGTAATATGCAGGTGGCAAGTATTAAAAATATTACTCTAGAGTAGTTGATTAAAATTTAAATGAATTACTTTTATTAAAGTTTACTTATTACTTAGTCACATTTCCCTACTGGTCGCAGCGTGATGTTATATGAACTATGACACTCTGGAATTATCTGCTTTCTAATGGGAAAATAATTTTCAAAATCCATTCAGTAAATCTAAAGATTACCTTCTGCAACCTCATAAACTTTATCTCTTATAATGTTAGTATTTGGCAGACAGAACCTTTGAACTTTTTTTTCAAATGTGACATTCTCAACAAAATACGCTTCCTAACTGGAATGGCACAAATGGTGATGGCAAGGCAAAAAATGGTCTTTCTGTGTATAGGTATGAAGGAGCTCATCGGTGAATTCTTGCTTCGACTTCTCCCGATGATAACAGCTTCTCTTTTTTTTTTTTTTAATTAGATTTATTTTGGGGTTTTGTTTTTAGACATGTCAACCCAATAATTGCAAACTAATCGGAACAATTCTTAAAAATAACAAACAATCAAACAATTGCCAACTGCGAGGGATCTATTTATTAAGTTGCTTTTATCAGCGCATACAACCGTAGAGCAACATCCGTAGTAGGGCCATGTAGTATGCTTTGAATAGTACCCTTTAAAATCCTTAATAAAAAGTTCCCTCTCTACTCTATTCCTATCACATTCCATCAAGAGGTGCTGGACATCTTCGATCCTTTTGTTTCTCTTTTACTATTCACCAAGCTCAGTATTTTATAATGTTTTTAAATTCTTCATCAACAGACACCACATTTAACTAATTGATTCTCACTTTATGCGTTTGTTATAATATATTTAGACAGGCGGACAGAAATTGCCCAGCGTTAGCGATGGCGGCCGGCGGCGAACTTGAACTTGAACTAACTGGGCGAAAGTCGTCTTTTAATTTCTTCTTGTCTTTTGACATCTTGCATAGTTTCAGGAAGTAGGACAAGGATGGACATATCTGGGGTGAGTATGCGTGAGTGAGACAGCTATGTAAATTAAAACGCGCGCTTATCATTCGATTATATTGGTAGTTGAAAATGCATGAACGAGATGCGCGACTGCGTGTGAGTGAAATAGAGTATTAAACCAACTATCGATGCGTAAGGAAAGTATAGGTAAAAATTAAATAAATATACGTTTACGACGAAAACACTGGAACCTTTTTTTTTGAGGGTTTTGGGCTATCATCAGTTACTTAAACTTGTAACATTGCAACCTACTATAGTGATCTGATAGGCTCAGGGTCGGCTCTAGGGGACATAGCTTGCGGTACATCCGGGCTCGAAGGACCAAGTAGCTCATCACAGAGTAATTACAAATTCATTTCAGACCCAAAACCATTATATTACCGAAATTCATACTCGACTTCCAACAACTTTTTTTTATTGGGGGGTTTATTGTGCTGTAGCACTGCGACCTACATAGATCTATTGTGCTCGCCCTTTTTCAAAGTTCGCTACCTAGACCCGTCAGGGACAAGAATTGAAGGATATTCTTAGGAGCGATGGTTTTTAGGATAACCTCAGGATAGAGTGTGTACTTTTACCTATGTCATGCTTTATCCTGAAACTTCATTGCCACATCGCAATCATCAAATTAAATCAAAACAGTGATAATTTATTAATGTAGGACATTTTAGTCGCCAGTAAACGTCAACGTAAGGTTTTTTTTAATATTATATTTTACGTACCGTCCAGTTCAGTCTATAGACAAAATTGATAAGATCTGGCGAGAAAGTCAAATTAAATTCTTTATTTAAAAGACAGTTCATTAAAATTGTTTAATATTTACTTATATATGTGTTTATGTCTAACATTAAATGAAAACCCTGTGCATGAACAACTATTGTCATGCATGTTTGTCATTTAAGTTTTTTTTTATACTACTATGGTTGCAAACAGGCATACGGCCCATCTGATGGTAAATGGTTACCGTAGAATATGGACGCCTGAAACACCAGGGGTGTCACGTGAGCGTTGCTGACCCTTAAGAAACCTTAATATACCCTTCTTGAAAAACCCCATGCTGTAGTCTCGTGAGAAAACCTCGGCAGGTAGTTCAGTCCACAAACTAAGTATATGCGGGAGGAAGCTCCTCTGAAACTGCACTGTCTGAAATCACTTAGGTTTCAGGGCTTGGTGTCAAATGCCCCGTCGAGTGTAAATGTCAGAATATTTTCAACCATAACAACTGCTTTTTGGCAGAATAAGCTGTGACAAAAATATTAATATAACGAATTGAGTTCATATTAATCATACCATATAAACAGAAAAATACCGGCTATTGTTCTATGTTTATGCAAATATCGACCCTCTGGACAATACAATGTTAGTAATAAAATGGAAGAGCAAGAGCATTACTATTAAGTTCGATTTTTCTTTGTAGATATTAAATTAATCATTACATAGTATAAAAAAAATTCACTTTCGCTGTCCGTCCCTATGAATGCTTAAATGTTTAAAACTACGCAACGTATTTTGAAGCATTTTTTTTATATATAATACATGATTAATTGCGATCACTAGTTATTCGATAGAAAAGAATTAAAATTTAAAAGTTCAAATCGTTTATTTTTCGTAATAAGTCTTTTTACAGTGTGACCACCCCACTAGATGCGGAAGAGACAACACTCGTTCAGTGTTGCCAACCTTATTTCTATTTTGGCTATTCTATTTTGACAATACATATACACCTGGGCGAAGCCGGGGCGAGTAGCTAGTGAGATATGATATCAATAATAATAATAATATACCAATAATCTCAGGACAAATCTCGCAGCACCATCTAGACCCAAGTTAAGCTAACTAAAGCTTGTGTTATGGGTACTAGACGACTGATACAAATACATAGATTTTTTTTTTTAGTTAGATATGATATCAATAATAATAATAATATACCAATAATCTCAGGACAAATCTCGCAGCACCATCTAGACCCAAGTTAAGCTAACTAAAGCTTGTGTTATGGGTACTAGACGACTGATACAAATACATAGATTTTTTTTTTTTTTTAGTTAGATATGATATCAATAATAATAATAATATACCAATAATCTCAGGACAAATCTCGCAGCACCATCTAGACCCAAGTTAAGCTAACTAAAGCTTGTGTTATGGGTACTAGACGACTGATACAAATACATAGATTTTTTTTTAGTTAGATATGATATCAATAATAATAATAATATACCAATAATCTCAGGACAAATCTCGCAGCACCATCTAGACCCAAGTTAAGCTAACTAAAGCTTGTGTTATGGGTACTAGACGACTGATACAAATACATAGATTTTTTTTTTTAGTTAGATATGATATCAATAATAATAATAATACACCAATAATCTCAGGACAAATCTCGCAGCACCATCTAGACCCAAGTTAAGCTAACTAAAGCTTGTGTTATGGGTACTAGATAACTGATACAAATACATAGATTTTTTTTTTTTAGTTAGATATGATATCAATAATAATAATAATATACCAATAATCTCAGGACAAATCTCGCAGCACCATCTAGACCCAAGTTAAGCTAACTAAAGCTTGTGTTATGGGTACTAGACGACTGATACAAATACATAGATTTTTTTTTTAGTTAGATATGATATCAATAATAATAATAATATACCAATAATCTCAGGACAATTCACACAGCGCCATCTAGACCCAAGTTAAGCTAACTAAAGCTTGTGTTACGGGTAGTACCCGTAACCCGACAACTGATACAAATACATAGATTTTTTTTTTTTTTAGTTAGATATGATATCAATAATAATAATAATATACCAATAATCTCAGGACAAATCTCGCAGCACCATCTAGACCCAAGTTAAGCTAACTAAAGCTTGTGTTATGGGTACTAGACAACTGATACAAATACATAGATTTTTTTTTTTTAGTTAGATATGATATCAATAATAATAATAATATACCAATAATCTCAGGACAAATCTCGCAGCACCATCTAGACCCAAGTTAAGCTAACTAAAGCTTGTGTTATGGGTACTAGACGACTGATACAAATACATAGATTTTTTTTTTTTTTAGTTAGATATGATATCAATAATAATAATAATATACCAATAATCTCAGGACAAATCTCGCAGCACCATCTAGACCCAAGTTAAGCTAACTAAAGCTTGTGTTATGGGTACTAGACGACTGATACAAATACATAGATTTTTTTTATCGTAATTACATACATATTATACATACATGGAAGGCACCCAGACAGATACAAACAATATTAATAAAGATTAAGTCATTCAATGTTTACTGTAGAACAAATTTATATCTTTGATATAGTGGCAGGAGTGGTACAATGCACGCCGGAGGCTCCAGAACTCACTTGAGTTAATCATAACTTGCCATTGTTCGCACCTAGTTAATAACTATTGAACGAATGGAAATATTATTGTATACAATACACTTTAGTAGCTTTTAGATTACTATGGGAATTTATTGCAGATCGCATTCGAAACATCGAAGTATGCAATCGATAGAAACTATTAGTATAAAAAAATGTGTGCCTTTTTTTGATGGATGAATGTTCTGAAAGTGTCTTTGCTTAGTGGCTTGATACTTGACCTCGGTGGTCTAGCAGTCTAGCACACCGCTTTACATCCGATTGTTGCTGGTTCGATTCCTCGCACGGCACAAACATTTGTATTCATGAATATGATTGTTTGTATCTGGGTGTTTTCTATGTATAATATGTATGTATTTACGAAAAAAATAGCTATGTATTTGTATCAGTTATCTAGTACCCATAACACAAGCTTCAGCTAACTTAACTTGGGTCTAGATGCCGCTGTGTGAATTGTCTTGAGATTATTATTATTCTTTATTCAAATAAACTCAATACAAGCAGTTTAATTAGTCACATTTTTTTTATTCTACCACTCATACGGAACAACTCACTCTCTCATCACAAGAAGAACGAGCAAGAAAATTGTGTGTTGTGAAGAAACCTGTGTATTACTCTTTTGAATAAACTTTCTCTTCACAAAACACAATCACAAGAAGAATGAACAAGAAACTTTCTTGCTCATTCTTGAAATAGAAATAGAAATAATCTTTATTCAAATAAACCTTTCCCTTACCCAATGCTTCTATCTCCCAGGTTATCTGTAAGAGATTGCTTTAAGCGAAAGGCCGACTTTTGTTTGCATATCCTTCCTTTTTTTATTTCTTTTTTGTAATTATTTGTTTCTTTTATGCACAATAAAGAGTTTTATTATTATTATTATTAATATAAGCACTTTTGAATAATCAAGTTTTTTGATTCTACTCCACTCTTCTTGTGATGAGCTTACGTTCCGAATGAATAAATGATATTTTAAATAAATAATTACACAATAACAAATAACCTGGATACAAAGTACCTTACTAAAATTACCCTTATCTCCAATACAAGTATCTGAG
Organism: Achroia grisella; assembly: GCF_030625045.1. Lineage (NCBI taxonomy): Eukaryota > Metazoa > Arthropoda > Insecta > Lepidoptera > Pyralidae > Achroia > Achroia grisella. The sequence continues at coordinate 357,537 of NW_026712653.1, read as the reverse complement.
TGACAATTCAATGTACATTAAAAAAGGAAGTTCTAAATTGGATTTTACTATTTTCGGTATCGACTCCGATAATTCTTCAGCAATCTATTTTCTTTGCTCTAATACTTAGTATTACCATAAAGTCATAAAAAATTTAGCAGCAATAAAAGCATTCTGAAATGCTGTACAATAATGTTGAGAAACTCTTTTAATATTAATATATTTAAAGTTTTTCTTGTATTCTTTAATCAAAATTATAAAAACAAATTATATACTATATTAATTATAAAATTATATATATATATAAAAAAAAGAGTTTCTCAAGAAATAAATTTTACAATCAAGTATACTATTTGTGGATTCAAATTATATGTGGGGACTCTTAAATAATAAAATATGTAATTCATTGTTACTAACAAATATGGATTTTACTAATTTGAATAAATAAATAATTCAAATTCAAAATATCTTTATTCAGGTAGGTCTATTACAGACTCTTATGATATGAAAATTTACAATAAGATACCAAAGGATATATTGGAATTACCCTTAAATAAATTCAAAACATCTGTTAAATCATATTTACTGAGCAAGGCCTATTACTCACTAAACGATTACTTGAATGACGAGCGTGCATGGCAATAGTTTTCATGTTCGGGATTTTCATTTAATGTTAGACATAGACACCTGTATAAATACCTATGCATTGTAAATAAACTAGATTTAAAAAAAAAAAGTAATTCAACTGAGTTTCTTGCCAGTTCTTCTCAATTGGACGGTAGGGAAAAAAATTATAATGTAAAAACTTGACGTTCATAAGCGGCTAAAATGTCCTACATGAATAAATGATTTTTGAATTTGAATTTGAATTTATGTCAAATCTACAGTCAGTTCGGAATGATTTCGAGGTGAGAAGAACTGAAAAGAAACTCGGCTCGTATTTTTTTTAAATAAATGTTGTACATTGTGCCCGACGCACCTTCTTAGATCTTTATTGTATTTTTTTATATACATATTTAAAATCCATTTTTCTATTGTTCCATTTTTATTGTCAAATTTGAAATATATGTCTTTTACCTTAGAAGCCTTAGTCGCTAAAATACATGTTTTCATGTATAAATCGATTTACCTATATACAAGCTAAACCTAAAAACAGCTTACCTCTGTATACCACTGGCACTAATGGCTACTATACGAAAACCCTTATTCTCTAAAGGAAGATGAATGTTTGGAAAATGCTGTGAGCTAACATTTCGCATTCGGTTCAACGTGATTTGTAGTTTTATTCTAAGCAAAGAAATGCATGATATATGGATTAGTGATGAAATATTGAGCCAATAGTCGAGCTCTTTATTTACGATGCTGTACACAGATTTACAGTGTCAAAATAGTTTTGAAATCCATTCATATGCAATTCTTTATATGATAGTTCTGTTATTCAAAATTACTATATATGTAATAATCTTATATATAAAACTAGCTTTTGCCTTGTCTTTTGCCAGAAGATATTTTGAATTTGATATATTCACTGAGTATATTTATATGCTATTTGTAGCGTACACCGTGATAAGTTTTTATACTATTTTTAAATTTTTATAATAATTTTCTTTGACATATTCTTTTTGTTACATTCTATTATATATCGCTGTTGTATTAATTGCATTTTATTTTATCACCGTATTTTCCTTATTAAAACCCTCAGCACCTCGCACTCATCAGACACATTAGAGATTTCCTCTTCACTATTGTTGAAGGTTTTAAAAAAGTAGGTGATTACACTAATAAAAGCTTACGTAATGTCAACAAACTAGTTTTACCTAAGTGCCGTTTGACGAAAGTCAGTAATTCGTTTTATGGAAATTGCGTAAGGTTTTACAACAAACTCCCAGAGTCTGTAGTCAATTTGCCAGAAAAAAATTCAAACATGTCATACAATATTTTCTTTATAAAAAAGATTATTATAAAATTAAAAAAATTATAAACGATTATAATGTTTTTGTAGAAAATATCTAACTTAAAATTCATAGCGCTGACAATGTTATCTGATTGAACAGAGATTAAGTTCGTAGCGGTTTTATCTGATTGAACAGAGACTTAATCTCTGCGTAGCGGTTTCTATGTTGATTGTCGCATACCTAATCCTTGTTGTTAATTAAATATAAGTAAATCAATATTTATTTAAAAGAGCAACACACAAGTTTCTTGCTTATTCTTCTTGTGATGAACCTGCATTCCGAATAAGCAGTAGAATAAAAAAACTTGGCTATTCAAAAGTGCTTAAAAATATTAAGTTTATTTGAATAAAGATTATTTCTATTCTTTGTATACTTATTTCACTAATTTCACCTATTTGGTGAAGTTTTACTGTTGTATTTTATTATATTTGTACAGGTAAGAAAAGAAATGGGTTTGGTATATGGAGAAAAAATTATATTAGGATCGACTACAGCTCCACCGACTACCGTGAGGCATTACTTCGCAAGTGCCTTTCTGTTATTCCTTCCTTTCTGATCCGCGCCTTAAGGGCATATTTGTGACCATAGATCTTAGTAATTAGGCATTTTGAACATCCACCAAGGATACTGTTGGCGCGCAAGCGACGACAGTGCGGGGTCTGCGGGCGCTGTGGGGCGTCCGAGCCGGCAGCGAGCCCGATCTGCCGCGACTCCTCACTCGGCCATTCCGTGCATTGGGCATCGCACGTATTTTCTCTCATAAAACACTTCTTGTAATATATATTAAAAAATACATAATCAGTCAGATCAATCAGTCCACAACGTGATATCATTTCTAACCTAACTGGGCCTAGTCAATGGTCCTTCGAGCCGGATCGGATCGGATGCACGGAATGGCCGAGTGGCAGATCGGGCTCGCTGCCGGCTCGGACGGCATCATTTAAATAACATAAATAAATAACAATATACAGAAGAGTAAACAATAGAATAATCATACAAAAACATATCCAAAATTAAATCTGTTAAAATACTAATCACTAATTATAATCTAGACACGCGGTAGCGTATCAAAGCCGAGTTTCAAGTAAGAGAACTGGCGAGCAGCACCGTGTGTATATTTACACGAACCATTTGGAGCCACTTTTGACCCCCTCATAACTCAAAAACTCTTTCACATAAACCTGTCAAATTTGGTTCATATATTGAGACTGGCGAGATAAATATGTGTTCCAAATTTCATAAACATATCTCAAACGGTTATTTAGATATTAACGTCCAAATATCGCCATTTTTATCACTGATCAACTATAGATCAAAATTATAACCCACTTCCAGATGACCTGGAAGTTCAAATTTGGCATGCAGATAGGTAATTAGGTGAATATAAAGGAAACTGGTAAATCTCACCTCTTTTGTCGTAGAAGTCAACAATCAAGGCATAAATCATAATATTAAACTCGGCTATCATTTCACATTTATGTTTTTGATGGGTTGGATTTACACCATTATTTTAAATGTGATGGATTAGATTTTTTTTTCTAAGATAATATCTATTGCTTTTACATTTGTTTCTGAGCTCTGCTTTAGTAAACAACTGCAAGCATATTTCTTTCTATCTTTGCCTTCAAAGCACTCTGATGGTGGATTTGACATGACGAAAATGATCATCCATGCTCATCCGTCATACTCGTGAACAGGTTCTGCTTGAAGGGACTGGTCTGCTCTAATCACTACGACTGTTTTAATCCTATTGTAAATATTATTACTGACCCTAATAAATTAGTGCTAGTTGGTAGTCTCTTCGAGTTACGAACACTGATTAGACTAATTGCTTTTGCAATAGCATATTTTGGTGGTCACTCTATTCTCTCAAATTTGAATTTAAAAACTGTATTATGGTAAACATTTACAAAATTTATTTGAAAAGAATACGAACTGAGTTTCTTGTCAGTCCTTCTCATCTCGAATTTATTCCGAACTTTAGATTTAACATATCATAAGAATCTGTAATAGTTTTACATAGATAAATAAAGGTATTTTAATTCTGATTTTGATGTATTATTACTATAACAACCTTAAAATAATAAAATATGACGTACAGACGAGTTTATCTACATGAAATCTAATATTATAAATCTAATAGTAATCATAAAATGTAATAAATATGTACAAGTCCACAGCAAATAGTAGATACAGACACTTATTCTGTTTTGAAGTGATTTATTTCTATTAATTTTAGGATTTATTATATTTCAGACAGATGTTTTGATATCTATAAATAATGTTATGGGATATTAAATATATATTTTTGCAATCGGCTTAAATATTTGTAAATGAATTACGTCTGTACAGACAGACGTAAACAAAATTGACGTAGGTCATCAATTTACAATAGATTTAGATCAGATCTGTTACGCAGTAGTTTAAATGCTTGATGGATATTTTTTGAACTAAATAAAGTGTAGATATAATTGAAGTAGAAATTAAATTGTTGGATAAGAGTTTTCAGTATCGTTCGGTATTGAATTCACGATCTTTGAGTTCATAAGTCGGAGAAATGCATTAGGGATTGATGCTTGCCAGTTCTTGTCAACTATATATGTTTATAATGTAAAAATTTGACGTTCATAAGCAGCTAAAATGTCCTACATGAATAAATGATTTTTGAATTTGAATTTGAATTTGAATTTGAAGTCGAATACTATTAAGTTACTATTATATATATTTATCATTGAAAATTGTATAGTCTTTTGGATTCGTAATATATTATTATTAATAAATAATATACTTTTAGTAAATTACTATTTAAAAAAACGTAGTTCTCAGATTTTTTTATGGAGCGCATTTGTGCGAATTCAAAATGATACGTTTGATTGTATAATACCTCAATATATAATATTCTCTTCGAAACGGTTTAACCGATTTTTATGAAATTGTGTATGTATGTATATTCAGTAGATGTGAGAATCGGCTACTATCTATTTTTATACATACCCCTAAGTGATAAAGATGGTTCACCTCTAGTATTTTTTTATTTATGAGACATTTTTTTTTATAATTTGTCATTAAAAAATCCCAAATTTTCACCCTTCTACCATCAGCCCCTATTTTAATAGCGATTTTAATGACATGTCAAAACAACGTTTGCGGGGTCAGTTAGTACTGTATATAAAATAGAAACTATCTTTATTCAAATAAACTTAATGTTTATATATATCATTTCTGAATAGTCATATTTTTTTATTCGGAACGTAGACTCATCACCAAAGACATAAGCAACAAACTTGCGTGTTGCTCTTTTAAATGAATGTTATTCAAAATTATATTTTACAAGAATTTCGTGTGAATACAAACTACCAAATAGCAAAGTTGTCGTAAATAATAATAGTTACTTGAGTAACAGATAATAAATAGATAAAAAATAAAAGTTTTGTTAAGTGGCAACCCATCTGTTAGGAAACTCTAGAGTTTTTATAATGATTTACTTTTTTATATTTTTTGACATGTGTTTAAAAATGCATTTATCTAGTTGTATACCTCTTTTACCATTATTATTCTTGATATATGATAGCGTAGCGGCTTTTGTATTGATTGCCGCATGCATTCTCATGTAAAGTGCGAATACTGTAACTACCATATAGTAATTTTAAGTAGCTGTGACGTGGTCGAGTGGAATGAGTAGTCATGATCGCTAATGTCCAGACATGTGGAGGCGTGGTGGGCCGGGTCATTGGGCTCCCTAAAATATGGTCGAGCGCAGTGATGGCTGCCTCATCCGTCATACTCGTGAACGAGTGCTGCTTGTAGGGACTGGTCTGCTCTTATCACTACGACTGATTTAATCTTATTGCATATTTATATTTGACCCAAAAAATTAGTGCTGGTTGGTAGTTTGTATTCACACATTTCGACTTGTAAATGTAAATTTACAAGGATTATTTAAAATAGCAACATACAAGTTTCTTGCTCGTTCTTCTTGTGATGAGACAGCTTTCCGAACAAGTGGCAGATAAAAAACAAATTGTTATGACTATTCAAAAGTGCTTAAATTAAGTTTATTTGAATAAATGATTTTCTATTCTATTCTATTCTATTAGATAACAAATAATAATTTTCTAATATATTTTGTTTCGGCATCCTTGTACTTAATCCTTCACACCATCACTGCTCTAATGTCTGCATTCATATCACATATCTGGACGCTCGTAAAACTTGAAGCTGGATACAGTTTCATTCACTTATTGATACGGAATGGATAGTGCTGATCGCGTAATGTACCCCATCCCGGTTACTTTACGAGTGCTTGCGCTGTAATAAATTGGAGAGAGCATAGACATTGCTGGTACACTTAGAGAATGAACATTATTGCAATTATATAATATCAAACATGTTTTATATCTATACATATAAATAAAATTGGAGTTTCTGTTTGTAATATTGAAATAACCGCTTTTTACTACATGCATATGAATACAAATACGGTACATACACAAAAATAACATTTTTTACAATTTTTGTCTTCTTGTCTGTTTGTTCCGGTTAATCTCTGTAATGGCTGGACTGATTTTGACGGGACTCTTATTAGCAGTAGATGTAATAAGGAGTAACTTAGGCTACTTTTATTTTAGAAAATGAAAGTTAAATTTCACACGGACGAAGTCTAGGGGAATAGGTAGTTTACAACAAACTCGCTGCTTGTAGGGACTGTTTTGATAACTATGTCAGATTTATTAGTGGTGGGTCATTGGGCTCCCTAAAATATGGTCGAGCGCAGTGATGGCTGGCTCATCCGTCATACTCGTGAACGGGTGCTGCTTGTAGGGACTGGTCTGCTCTAATCACTATGACTGATTTCCTCTTATTAATTGTTTAACCAGTTGGTTATATATTCAATATTTTTTCTATTTGAGTATTTAATTGAATTAGAACTAATTGGTGGTTTGTATTCACACACTTAAACTTAAAAATGTAAAGTAATAATAAAATTATTTAAAAGAGCTACACGCAAGTTTCTTGCTCGTTCTTCTTGTGATGAGACAGCTTTCCGAATGAGCGGTAGATTAAAAAAAATGTGATGACTATTCAAAAGTGCTTCATTGTAAGTTTATTTGAATAAATGATTTTCTATTCTATTCTATTTTGTATTTATTGATTATTTATATTGTCTGCTGTACATGTACGCACGGGTGTACATGTATTATAGATATAAACCTTCCTCTAGAATCACTCTATCTATAAAACCGCTACAAAATCCGTTGCGTAGTTTTAAAGATTTAAGCATACATAGGGACGGACAGACAGCGACAGCGACTTTGTTTTATAATATGTAATAATAATAACACTGATGATCTGTTTGAAGTCTGGCAAAATTATAAATATTCCTCTTGAAATGGTTCAATTAAATGTCAAGAGAGATGTGAAATTTTAGCGAGTGTAATTTTGAATAGAGATTAATTATGAAATTTGATTTCGTTGTATTTTGTATTAATTTTATGGAACACAATATTATAGCTTAGTAGTTTTACAGTTAAAAATATATTTTGTTTATAACATTTTTTTTGTAGCAGGTTTGATTCTCATAATTATGTAACACCTTTCTTAAAATATTAACCTCGTTCCTACGCATTACATGTCCATACCATGATGTCTATATTTAAATATATATATATTTTTTAATTTATTTAATAAAGATAATTGTACAGTTGTTTTTATACATTAACTCGCCAAACTCTAGAACAGTTTGTTGGCAAGATAGCGCTCAGTTTTTTTTAAATAATTTTCTAGCCATAAACATCTATCCACATAAATACACGTTTTTACAGATAATTACATACAATTACAATTTTTGTTTTTAAAGTTTATCTAAAAGTGCTCTTTTTAATTTTGACTTCAGTACTGGTCTACTTAAATAAGAATTTAAGTAAACCAGTACCAGAATCTCCCAATGAGCGGTAGTTTAGAAAAAAAGATAAATTCTTCTAAAGTGCTTAAAGTAAGTTTATTTGAATGAAGGATTCTATTCAGTTCCATATCCAAACTCTATTCTATGGCAGATGATATCTCGTTAAGAAGCAAAACAGGTGTCGCTATATGGGTGTAGACTCAATAAACGTCAGAATTTGGTCATTCTAAGACACTGGGTGGGACAGGTAATATGTTAAAAGTTACATTTCTATTTTATACTATCTGTCCCGGCAAACGTTGTTTTACCATAAACTAGGGGTGGACTACCCCTAACATTTAGGGGGATGAAAAATAGATGTTAGCCGATTCTCAGACCTACTCAATACGCTCACAAAATTTCATGAGAATCGGTCAACCCGTTTCGGAGGAGTATGGGAACGAAAACTGTGACACGAGAATTTTATATATAAGATTTTATTACTAACCTAGGATAAGTTATATTATTAAGCTGTTACTAACAAAATGGATCCTGTTGTCTGAAATAAAATTATTATTATATATATATATATATTTATTATATCTCCCTTTTTACGGGGGTAATAGATTCAAACACGCGGGCCTTAGCCAAGCATGGATGAGTTATGTGATGAAGATAGAAATTTTCTGACTATTCGGCATGTGTTTAGTATGACGGCTTTTTGTAGTAGTTCTATTGTAGAGGAGGGGATATGCAATGTGTCTAGGTGTTTGTTCAGACTTTTTGGTATAATTCCTGTGGATGACAAAACTATGGGTACTATGTGGATGGTGTGTGCTTTCCATTGTTTTTTTAATTCTATTGCTAGATCTGTGTACTTTGTTAGTTTTTCATTGACTGTGCTTTGTATATTGTGTGTGTTTGGGATGGCTATATACTTTTTTATTGATTATATGATTATTATTATTATTTTTTTATATATATATATATTTATATATCTCCCTTTGATGGGGTAATAGACTGATCATTGCGGGTAAAAATCACCAAACAATGACAGTATAAATGATGAATGATGGGGATGGATAATTTTTAAGTGGAAGACAAAAATTTGCGGACTATTCTACAAGTGTTTAATATTACAGCTTTTTGGAGAAGGATGAAAGTAAGTGGGTGAAGTTGTAATATCTTGAGGCTAGTGTGTAGGGATGCTGGGATGACACCTGTGGACGAGATAATAATTGGGAGAGTTTTCACTGTTTCTACCTGCCATTGTATTTTTAGTTCTATTGCTAGATCAGTATACTTAGTAATTTTTTCTGTATGTGTTGATAGAAGATTATGTGTATTTGGTATTGCAATATCTATAAGGTAAACTATTATTATTATTATTATTATTATAAATACAGAAGGTTATGACTCCATTGATACAGCAACGCATCCGGATTTTCTTCTGCTTAATCTGGTATTTGAGCTTACCCTACAGACTAACATAATTCGGGAGATTACTAAGCAAAAATGTCTAGGCCGACATTTCCAAAGAAAACAATAGCGGATTATTCAAATAACGGACACACCGTGGTGTTTAGTTAAAACCCTAAGAACCCAGACAAACAAATATATAGGTACGTTCCATTACCTAAGCTCACATAATCACGGCATTACGTTACACCTTTCTCACACCGTACACTGATTAAACACATTGAAACGTAAAACGGAACGTTTGCGGTTACTTTCAACGTTTTGTTTAAGTAAGTAGAATGGAAAAGAAGCGTAGCGATTTCTATGTTGATTGTCGCATGCCTAATCCTTGTTAATGTGAATATATTTAAAACAATATTTGTTTAAAAGAACAACACACAAGTTTCTTGCTCATTCTTCTTGTGATGAGCCTGCACTCCGAATGAGTGGTAGAATAAAAAATGTGACAATTCATAAGTGATAAGCACTGTCACATTTTTTATTCTACCACTCATTCGGAATGCAGGCTCATCACTAGAAGAATGAGCAAGAAACTTGTGTGTTGTTCTTTTAAACAAATATTGTTTTAAATATATTCACATTAACAAGGATTAGGCATGCGACAACCATCATAGAAACCGCTACGCTTCTTTTCCATTAAGTTAATTAATTAAGTTAATTTGAATAAAGATTATTTCTATTCTATTGTTATGAACCATCTGGTGTAAAGTAATTCTCGTCTTATACATGAAGAGTGTCATAGACGCCAGGACCTGCCTGATCGATCTCCTGTCGGATTTAATCAGATATCAACATTACAACGACAGACATTATAACGACATTATATGTGTGATGAGTGTGCGTATATTGCAGAGGGCGTGTCTTGTGAAGTTAATAATCTAGAACACCTGTAAAAGTAGTTTTAATGTAACGTAAAATATATTTTTGTATGTCTGAAAACTGTGATTGTTACAACCATTTACAATTTAATGAAGTAGTGGAGTAACTAGAAACAGTCATGCTCGCTATAAAGTTCTTAAACACGTTATAAACTTGTGGCGGCGTGGTGGGCCGGGTTGATGTACTCCCTCAAATATGGTTGAGTGCAATGATGGCTAGCTCATAGTGCTGCTTGCGAGCACTGATCTGTTCGTACAAATACTAATTACACTATTTGCTTTTGCAATAGCATATGCTGGTGGTCACTCTATTCTCCAAAATTTGAATTTTAATAACTGTGTATTATTGTAAACGTATAAAACATTTATTTGAAAAGTATACGAGCTGAGTTGCTTGTCAGTTCTTCTCATCTCGAAATCAATCCGAACTGACGGTAGATCTGACATATCATAAGAGTCTGTAATAGACCTACAGAAGAAAGATATATTGAATTTATGATAATGATATATATACTCAGTAAATATGTTAGACATTTTAGAAATAATATGAAATTTGCATGTTCATTGAAATATATAGTTTTGCGTGTATTTTAGATACACCCACGTCTGTAAGGCAGCTTATACGAGTATGATAGCTGTAATAACATTAACTATTTTGAATGTCTCGTTATTTTAGTGAATTGAAATAACAGTTTTGTAATTCTATCGTTACTTCATAACACTATGACTTAAGTCATAACAATTTGTTTTTTATCTACCACTCGTTCGGAAAACTGTCTCATCACAAGAAGAATGGGCAAGAAACTTGTGTTGCTCTTTTAAATAATCCTTGTAAGTTTACATTTACATGTCGAAACGTGTGAATACAAACTACCAATGAGCACTAACTTTTTGGATCAAATATAAATATGCAATAAGATTAAATCAGTCATAGTGATAAGAGCAGACCAGTCCCTATAAGCAGCACTCGTTCACGAGTATGACGGATAAGCCAGCCATCACTGCGCTCGACCATATTTTAGGGAGCCCAATGACCCGGCCCACCACGCCGCCACATGTCTGGACATTTTAGTGAGCATGACTACTAATTCCACTCGACCACGTCACAGCTACAAAAATTACTATATGGTAGTTACAGTACTCTAAATAAATTATGTTGCAATGAAATACACTTTTAATTTGAACTTTTAATGGTGCCATTTCGTCAAAACTCGTTCTGTCTAGTTAAAGTTTAAACATACATAAACTGACTTTTGAATAGCAGTAAATTTTAGTTGCTACAAAGTTACATTAGTTACAAACTAGTTACAACTAATAAAAACGTGTCGAATTGAAAAGTATTTTCCTGTAACAGATACTGACAGTTTTTTAGTGATATTTGCCTGATTTATAACTTCAAGTAGAACAAATAGATTTAAAATGATGACCCCAGTGGTCCAGCGGTTAAGCACAGACGGCTTTACCTCTGATGGTTGTGGGTTCGATTCCTCGCACGGTACAAACATTTGTATTAATAAATACGATTGTTTATATCGATCTGGGTATTTTATATGTATATTATGTATGTATAAAAATGTATTTAAGTATTTAAATCAGTTGTTTAGTATCCATAATACAAGCTCTACTTAGCTTGGGACTAGATGGCGCTGTGTAAATTATCCAAGGAATATATTATTGAGAAATCGAAGACAAATATATTTGATTCTTAAAAGCCTAGTGGCTTGTGTTAGAGTTCACATCAATATTGTAGAACAAATCCGATATTTTAAAAAGATATTAAAAGAAGGTAGTTTGTGTTTAGTACTAATGAAGTACCCAATGTAAAGATTATTACAAATGTTGTAAATAGCGCCATCTAGTATTTATAGACCGACCTACTACACTGACTTCGGTCTATAAATACGGAGGTCGGTAGTTGAATAATCCTCTTTCGTTGGGTGAGCCGCGGCATTCAGTCGACGAGCGCAGAGCGTGCCGGTTGTGTTTTGGATACAAAAGTGAATTGTATTAGAAATGGGTTTATCCCGGTCGTAGTTGAGCCTGGGGGGAAGCTGCAAGTAGTGAAGGTGAGTGTTAATGTATTCTAAAAGGGCCTTTTAAACCTACACCCGTGTCACAAGTCACGGGCGCTACTTGGGGTTTCCCTTGTGGTAGCCGGCTTCAAAGCCTCAGTCGTCCATCATAATTAGTGCTTCTTACACTTGTTTACTATAGTTACAAATTAGTAATGGCCTTGAGTTCGAAACCAACACCAAAATTTTTTTATTACTATCTAAATATATATTTCTAACCCTCATATCGCCCTAACCCTGTAAGTTTGATTGTCGGTTTTTAACCCTAACGATGGTAAACCAATTTTTTATTTGTATAATTGGAATGAACTACTTCAGTTTATAAAAACTGGCAAGAAAAGCGAACTATTACTTTTTTTATCAATTTCCATTATGTTCCATACAAAATTAATACCGGTATAAAGCGGTAGGCTATATTCTATATATCAAAAACGTGTGTGTAACATGTCAAGGATAGTAAACAAAAATTCAAATGTCTTATAAAATATTTTCTTTGTAAAATAGTTTATTATAGAATTGAATAATTTATAAATGGTGATAATGTTTTTGTAGAAAATATCTAACTTAAACTTCATAGCGCTGACAATGTTATCTGATTGAATAGAGATTCAGTGCGTAGCGGTTTCTAAGTTGATTGTCGCATGCCTAATCCTTAATGTAAATCAACTTAAACAATATTTATTTAATAGAACAACGCACAGGTTTTTGCTCATTTTTCTTGTGATGAGTCTGCGTTCCGAATGAGTGGTAGAATAAAAAAAATATGTGACTATTCAAAAGTGCTTATATTCTGTTTATTTGAATAAAGATTATTTCTATTTCTGTGCATCATAGCTGCAACGTCGAGGGGTAGTTACTGTTATTATTATTGACCTATTTTATATGAAATCTAGCTGTACCCGCGATTTCGTCCACGTTGAATTTTATTTTATTTTTCTAAACTAAAACTTGCCTAAGATACTCCTTATCACATCAGCTGCCAAAAAAAGTTCCATCAAAATCGGTCTAGACACTTCAGATCTTAGCCGGAACAAACTGACTGTCAAACAAAAATTTGAAATTTTTTTTTTTAACAATTCACACCGCGCCATCTAGACCCAAGTTAAGCTAGCTACAGCTTGTGTTATGGGTACTAGATAACTGATACAAATACATAGATATTTTTTTTTGTAAATACATACATATTATATATAGAAAACACCCAGACCGATACAAACAATCATACTCATGAATACAAATGTTTGTGCCGTGCGAGGAATCGAACCCACGACCATCGGTCGTAAAGCGGTGTACTAGACCGCTGGACCACCGAGGTCGTCAAGATATATTCAATATTACAAACAGACACTCCAATTTTATTTCTATACATAAATGAACAAAGCAGTTTTTTATAGTTGGAAGTGTGTTGACTTGCCCTGCGGAGTCACGTAGGTGTTTTTTTATTGTTTAATTCGTATCACGTCTTGGTTTATGTTTACGCTACTGTCCGTTACGACCTATAAACCATAGAGGGCCAATAATGACATGTATTACCGCACGGATACGCTCGTTTCATACTAAATATCATAATATTGATCTTCTTTATCAGTGTTGTTAACAAGTTATAACAATGTCACTAGGATATCATAAAACTACGAAATATGTAAATGAGTAGAGAGCAAATATATATTAAAAACAGATACTTATTTTGATATGGAAAGTGTGTAATATGAATGGATGGATGTAAAGGGAGGGGACGCTCTAAGAAAAGATGGATGGATTGTGTGAAAGATGATATGAATAAAAGAAGAGTATGCTCAGATATGACGACCGATAGAGAGCAATGGAAGAGAATGACATACTGCATCGACCACAAATAATCGGATAAAGGCGAGGCAAAATGACTTATTTTGATATGAAATAAATTGGAAAGTAGTGCAAAATATGATTTTTGTTATTTAATTTTGTATATATAATATAGGAATAAATAATATATCTTTATAAGTATATACAAATTTATTACCATAGTTGCTCTTTTAAGTAAGTAGGTAAGTCCTTGTAAGTGTGTAGAGTCTGAACTAACTCGAAACTTATACTACAGATCTTCAGGCTCTCTCTTGATATATAAATATTACATTAATAAATATTTCTAACGTTTAATTTTTATCACAAAAATGTAAATGTTTTTTCTTGACAATTCACACAACGCCATCTATACCCAAGTTAAGCTAGCTAAAGCTTGTGTTATGGGTACTAGACAATTGATACAAATACATAAATTTATTTTTTTTCGTAAATACATACATATACATAGAAAACGCCCAGACCGATACAAACAATCCTATTCATGAATACAAATGTTTGTGCCGTGCGAGGAATCGAACCAGGTTAATGTATCCCTTTAGGGGTGGAATTTATCAAAATTCTTTCTTAGCGGATGCCTACGTCATAGTAGCTTAATGCTTGCAAAGTCTCAGTCCGATTGGTTTAAAATTGACAAAGTTTCATACAAACTTTCATCCCCTATTTTATCTACTTGAAGGTAGAATTAATGAAAATCCTTTCTTAGCGGATGCCTACGTCATAACATCTACCTGCATGCCAAATTTCAGCCCGATCCGTCCAGTGTTTTGGGCTGTGCGTTGATAGATCACTATGTCAGTCACCTTTTAGTTATATATTTAGATGTTATAACTAAATACAAATAAGAAAAGAATATAGACAGTTTCAAAAGAGTTAGTGATTTCACTAATAAAAGCTTACGTAACAATAACAAACTGATTTTACCTAAATTTCCTTTGACTTGGATTATCGCATGCCTCTTACTTGTTATACTGTAATTATTTATATAAAAAAACATCTATTAAAAAGAGCAACACTCAAGTTTCTTGCTCATTCTTCTTGTCATGAATCTGCATTCCGAATGAGTGGTAGAATCAAAATATGACTATTCAAAAGTGCTTGTAATGAGTTTATTTGAATAAAGATTATTTCTATTTCTATTTCTATCAATAATTTTATTTTGTCATACTATTAAGTAGAAAATAAAGTGTTGAAATATAAGTATTCATATAATTTGTCGAATGGAGACAACGGAGAATCGAAGGAAAGATCCGTATAATAAACAGGGTAATAAGATCACGGATACTGACAGCTCTCGGAGGATGCTGCAATAAATAATAACCACGCATCGAGGGGTGGCTGTTTTGTCAACTCTATGTTTGGAGAGTGAGCCCCTGATAGTTTTGGGGCGATTGCTGACAAGTCAACACGTGGGGACTGGTATTATATTAAATAATAAATTGCCCAATTTATAGTTTCTGCTTACAAAACAACAAAACATATAAAACTGTATAATATGGCTGCGAGACTTTCTTCATGGGTACATAACCTATCTATATGCCATTTTCATCATCATCATCATCACCATCTCAGCTTGGAAGACGTCCACTGCCGAACAAAGGCCTCCTCCAAAGATCTGTCCTGCGCTGCTCGCATCCAATGCCTTCCAGCGATCTTCATAAGATCATTGGTCCACCTTGCTGGAGGCTATTTACATCTGTTTAATAATAATAAGATGACGCTAATAATAGTAATAATGAGAACTAGATGGCGCTGTGTGAATTGTCTGAGTTTATTAAACACACCGACAGACAATTCACACAGCGCCATCTAGTACCAAGCTTGTATTGTGTACTAGACAACTGGTATAACTACATATTCATTACAATTTTTTTTGTCAATACATAATTTTATATACATATAAAATACCCAGACCGACATAAACAATCATGCACGTGAATTTGTGCTGTGCGAGGAATCGAACCCGCGACCATCGGACGTAAAGCGGTATGCTACCGGTAGACCACCGAGGTCGTCGTGATGAAAATGAATTATGATTTCAGTATTCAAACTCCGTAACACGGAGCAGATGACATCAATATATATATAATATCAACATGGTATGTTTGTTTTGTACAGCGGCAAGATTATCAGATAGGTTCGAGAATGAAAACAGTGCACGACTACGTGATGAGCGTGCGTCTGTGTGCTATCCAATGGAATTGAAGCTTTAGTGCTTGACAATAAATATCATATTGCTACATCTTGGTTCGCAGACTGAAAGCTAACAAACAGTACATATAGTAAATGATAGTGAAAGTTTTGGCGTGATGTTTGGATGTTATAATTTTTATGGAAAGCAATTTTTTGATGCGCCAGATAAAATTGAAACTTGAGATTAAAGCTGAATTGTCGGTATAACCTTGTTGTTTACTGCCTCGGTGGTTTAGCGGTTTAAATGCAGTCTTAATTTTGATGGTATACGAGATCGATTCCTAACATAGTACAAACAATTGTATTCATCAGTATGATTGTTTGTATCGGTCTGGGTGTTTTCTATGTATATGTGTATTATGTATGCATTTACAAAAAAAAATCTATGTATTTACATCAAATTCAAAAATCATTTATTCATGTAGGACATTCCAGCCGCTTATGAACGTCAAGTTTTTACATTAGAATTTTTTTTCCCTACCATCCAGTTCGGTATGTAGATCCAATTGAGAAGAACTGGCAAGAAACTCAATTGAATTACTTTTTCTTTTAAATCCAGTTTTTTACAATGCATAGGTATTTATATAGGTGTCTATGTCTAACATTAAATGAAAATCCCGAACATGAAAACTATTGCCATGCACGCTCGGTTATGTAATACCTATAACACAAGCCCTGCTTACAGTGGGGACTAGATGGTGCTGTTTGGTATTGTGGTAATGTGTGGTAATGGTAATTGTCCAGAGGTCATGTATGTATATATTATTATTATATTTTTAAAAAATCTATATATGTATATCGGTTGTGTAGTACCCATAATACAAGCTCTGTATGGCTTGGGACTAGATGGCGCTCTATAAATTGTCCTTAGATATTATAATTAAAAGAGTATATTTTGTTCCACAAAAATAAACAGCCTACCAATTCGCCTGAATATACATAGGACCAATATGCAAATAAACTAGTTATATTTTGAGAAGAGTCATTTAAATTGGTACTCCACAAATACCATTCAAATAAGATCTTCCTACTTTGAAGAATTGATTAAATGAAGAACAATGGATAAGTTGGTTTATTTACCATGATACAATAATATATATTTGTTTGATTATAGGATTGTTAATAATGAATGATAATATCAGCTGAGAATAAAAAAAAGAATAATAATAATAAAGAAGAGAGAATATATCTCGACCTGGCTGACGAGGTGACCGAAATGTGATGGGTGATGTCCACCGAAATCATTCCAATCGTTATATCGGTGAACGGTCTTATCCCAACCAGTCTGGAACAACATCTCAGACGGTTGGGATTCCGAGGCGGCTCACTACCGGGAAAGATGCAGAAAGCGGTGCTCTTAGATTCTTGTACACTCGTTGTGGTTTCTCTCCCTGGGGCCCTGAACCCCGGCCGACGCAGCGTGGGAAGGCCTCCAGCAAGGTGGACCGACGATCTGGTCAAGATCGCTGGAAGGCATTAGATGCGAGCAGCGCAGGGCCGATCGTCGTGGAGATCTTTGGGGGAGGCCTGCCAGCAGTGGACGTCTTCCGGGCTGCGATAATGATGATGATGATGATCCCTTTCAAAACGGGCGTGCACAATCGTAGATATAAAATATCATTTAAAACGATTTTATAATTTCCGATAGAAAACGATTGTATTCATTTGTTATAAATATTAAATTCAGTACTACAAATTTGTTTTTAAAAATTTGAGGCAATTATTTTTCTTCTTATTATACATCAGACGCATGGCATTTACCAAATCCATATCATCCATTCATCCATCCATCCATGGGATGTAAAAAAATAATTCAGGTCTGAAAGGGATATCCAACTCTAAGGAACTTAAAGAAAATTCTAGAATCTCCGAAATTGAATGGAACGTCGCAAGTAACAAGTTAAAGTTTCAAACGCTTCCGCTAAGTTATAAGTGTAGTCAATACTTTATACCTTCTAGATTTGATTCCTATTTTTCAGGTTACATTTCTGGGAATGTTCCTCTAGTTTTCAGAAATGGGATGAAGTTTACATTTCTATAAATATAATAGTAATAATCTCAGGACAATTCACACAGCGCCATCTAGACCCAAGTTAAGCTAGCTGAAGCTTGTTTTATAGGTACTAAACGACTGATATAAATACATAGATTTTTTTTGTAAATACATACATATTATACATAGAAGACACCCACATAGATACAAACAAACATACTCATGAATACAAATGTTTGTACCGTGAGATAATAACAGAGGCCGTTGGGGCAGTAAAGTCCTCAGGTGGCGACCGCGGACCGGAAGGCGCAGCGTGGGAAGGCCTCCAGCAAGGTGGACCGACGATCTGGTCAAGATCGCTGGAAGCCATTGGATGCGAGCAGCGCAGGACCGATCGTCGTGGAGATCTTTGGGGGAGGCCTTTGTTCAGCAGTGGACGTCTTCCGGGCTGAGATGATGATGATGATGATGATTAAGTAATGGCCTGACTTCATTGTCATCTCATTGTATTGAATGGCGGTCTTCCACAGTGCGGTTTTCTAGAAACTTTTTGCCTCGCACGACCACATTGTGGAATCACCTTCCAGCAATGGTATTTCCAAACCGATACGATATTGAAACCTTCAAGAAAAGAGCTCATTCCTTCTTAAAAGGCCGACTGGACCGTAGGGAAAAAAATATAGGATAAAAATTTGACGTGCATAAACGGCTAAAATGTCCTACATGAATAAATGATTTTTGATTTACAATTTGAATATATTGATTTATTAAATAAAAAAAACTTATCTAATGTAAGTACAAAGAGATATACAATAAGTTGTCATAACGACAGTGTTGTGAAAGTATTTCGCGTATTTAAGTACTATTTTCCCCTGATTTATGGGTTCCGGTACAAAGCAGGCCAAGAAGTTATGCGGCGCGCTATCAAAATTTATGGAAAACCGTATGGGACATAAATTCTTTACGTTCTTATGATGGCCTATGTGTTCTCATGGTATACTATTATTATCTACATAACATATAAGCATTGTATATTTTTATACAGTGGACCCGCGGTAATCCGACCCTGTCTAATCCGGCCCCCCTTGTAATCCGACATTGTCTATTATTTGTTATTGAATATTACTTTGACAATATACTTCAGAGTGCATATACATACATACATATATAACATAAAATCTTATCACTGGATCTGTAATTTGTCGAATTACAAGATACTGTTTTGTAAAAAATTCCGCACTATAAGCAGAGGACCCTTAAGCAGCACTCTATAATCCGACAAATACGATGGTCCGACACTGCCCTGCAAAACGTTTGTCGGATAACCGGGGGTCCACTGTATGTATATATTTACTAGCTGACTCGCGAACTCTGCTCCGCCGCAAAATTAAATAAGTCAAATGTTTTTTGAAGTTTAGTTACAAAATACATTTCTGAACGCACGCTGTTTGACAGGTATCAGCCGTTTGTATGGGAAAATAAAGTTGTTGTTTTTATTATTTTCTATGCAATTTATTCATATTTTATTACTGTTTCTTGTCAGTTCTTCTCATCTCGAAATCATTCCGAACTGACGGTAGATTTGACATATCATAAGAGTCTGTAATAGACCTACATGAATAAAGATATTTTGAATTTGAATTTGAATTTGTTTGAACCGTCCCTTGACTTCCACGAATATTTTAGGACTAAAATTAGTCAAAAAGTCAACGAACAGCAATTCATTTTTATATGTGTATATAGATAGATATAGAATGTTATTTATAGATATATTTTTTAATTATTTGATTTGATAATTGAGTGTTTCACCCGGCTGGTCTAATTTCACCATCCCAGACCATCGAATTGTTGTAGATATAATTATAATTCAGACCACCAATTGCAATACAAACATATCTAAATGATTTTTTTATGTAACCACAATAAGATGTTTCATTTAAATTATTACAGCATAATAATAATAATCTTTGACAAATCACATAGCGCTATCTAAGCTGAGCTTGTGTTATAGGTACTAGACAACTGATATAAATACATATGTACATTTTTTTGTAAATATGTACATATGTATAGCAAACATCTAGACTGTGAATACATATGTTTTTACTTTGCGAATCGAATTCACGACTTTCGGAATTGAGGCGATGTGCTAAACCGGTAGACCACAGAGGCTATATTTCTAAGCTATTATTTTATATATCAACTATAAGATATTTCATATAAATTCTCTCTTTATAGCAATTAATACATTGTAATACCTACTTGCTAAAGATCCCATCATTGACATCTAAATATATGTATATAACTAAAAGGTGACTGACATAGTGATCTATCAACGCACAGCCCAAACCACTGGACGGATCAGGCTGAAATTTTACATGCAGGTAGATGTTATGACGTTGGCATCCGCTAAGAAAAGATTTTGCTTAATTCTACCCTCAAGGGGATAAAATAGGAGATGAAAGTTTTTATGAAACTTTGTCAATTTTAAATCGATCGGCTGAGACTTTGCATGTATAAAGCTACTATGCCGTAGGCATCCCCTAAGAAAAGATTTTGATAAATTCCACCCCTAAAGGGATAAATTAACGCGAGCGAAGCCGCGGGCAAAAGCTAGTATATAACTAAAAGGTGACTGACATAGTGATCTATCAACGCACAGCCCGAACCACTGGACGGATCAGGCTGAAATTTGACATACAGGTAGATGTTATGACGTAGGCATCCGCTAAGAAAGGACTTTGCTTAATTCTACCCCCAAGGGGATAAAATAGGGGATGAAAGTTTTTATGAAATTTTGTCAATTTTAAACTGATCGGGCTGAAATTTGCCATGCAGTTAGATGTTATGACGTAGGCATTCCCTAAGAAAGGATTTTGATAAATTCCACCCCCAAGGGGATAAATTATCGCGGGCAAAAACTAGATTCATATAAATTCTCTCTCTATAGCAATTAATACATTGTAATAGCTACTTGGATAGTAAAGATTTTATAATCCAATCATTAAAATATAAATTCAGACGAAAAACAAAGATGAAAGGTAATAATTTAACGTTATAAGGTCTAATAAAAAGTTGGAATCATTAATCTCGTGATCAGGTCTAGACTTTAGGTGAATATAAAACTTAATGAAACGGAGATAATACCGGTTTAATATAATAGCGGCCGAAGTGTTTTTATTCCAACCTTTTTATATGCAAATTCTCGAAGGCCTCGAAATTTGAAATAGAAATAACAGAGGCAAATAACCGTGCGCTGATTCGATATGACCACAGACAATCTGAAAGTGGATAAATGAAAATTAAATGATGTCTATGATATTAATGATAAATTTAAAATAGAAATAACCAAGGCAAATAACCGTGCGCTGATTCGATATGACCACAGACAATCTGAAAGTGGATAAATGAAAATTAAATGATGTCTATGATATTAATGATAAGTTTTAAATAGAAATAACAGAGGCAAATAACCGTGCGCTGATTCGATATGACCACAGACAATCTGAAAGTGGATAAATGAAAATTAAATGATGTCTATGATATTAATGATAAGTTTTAAATAGAAATAACAGAGGCAAATAACCGTGGTCTGAGACAATCTGAAAGTGGATAAATGAAAATTAAATGATGTCTATGACAATAATGATAAATTTAAAATAGAAATAAGTGCGTGCGCTGATTCGATATGAATAATTAACTATATATTATCTCTTATCTATATATTATATGTTATCTATGTATCATATATATATATATATATATAAAAAATAGGGTTATCGCATAGATATTTTGGTAATTACATTATGGGCTTTCGGACTCTATGAACTTAGAATCTATACTTCGAACAGAGCTATACATTCAGAGTTTATTATTATATAACATACTTATTGATTTCTATAACCAACAATGGGCTTCCAACTTCATCGTCATCTGCTTCATCCTTATCCCATTTATTTGTGATCGTCGTAATATGTTTTTCTATTCCATTCATCTCTGTTCACAGTCATCTCGTTATTTACTTCCTTTCTTACCATATCATCTTTCACACAGTCCATCCATCTCTTTTTCGGCCTTCCTCTGCCCATATAACCATCCACATTCATATGTAACACCTTCCTTAAAATATTATCCTCTACTAGGCTTCCAAGTTTATATGTATAATTAAGGACGTATGAAGGAAGGCAACGCGCTCGAGAAATCCATGGTGTTTAAAGTGTCCATAGTCCACCGTCCACCATCAGATGGACCGTACGCATATTTGCCACTTACATAGTATAAAAAAAGTATTTCACAAACAATTACACTTCACACACACAAAAAAGACTTATGGTATATAGTTATCTGAAAAAGACGTCACTTTTTATACTATGTAAGTATAAAAAAGAACATATTCAATTACCTGAAAAAAAAAGTGATACTCTACAAATATTACGGCGCTATATAACCTTTCATTGTATGACGCAAAATACTTGAAAATTATCATAAGATGCAATTCCTTGCGTATGATGCAGCGAACTGGCGATTAGTACTCACATTGAGAAACAAGTAGACAAGCTTGCATATTATAGACAGGGCCGGCTCTAGATTTATTTATTTATTCATTCAATTTACACAGTATAAACTTACAGCTATGTAATTGCCAACACGTTTATATTTAAAAACTAGACTCAACTGTACAATATCTACAATCGATTTGAGAGTTGAAAATTGTATGTTTAATAGATATCGTTATTGTTAAAATTTCAACTTGCGGAAAGTCATAGTTTTAGAGATATTAATTTTTGAAATTTTATTTTTATTACGTGAAACTAGTTGGTAAAAGCGTTTAACATCCGCTCGGCGTTTCGTTATTCGTTACGTTATTTGTGTGAAACTTTTTTTAAATAGTTCTTCAGTAATTTTTTCCATATAATGCAAAAAGCGTCCTAACCTAAAAATTTTCAAAATTCATAAAAAAAACCATGAGGAATCGAGTATAAATTTTTGGTTACGTAATGATTTTGGGTCTAAAATTAATGAGTATTTACTCTGTGATGAACTTGGTCCTTCAGAGGCAGGATGCACCGCAAGCTGAGCCCCTAGAGCCGGCCCTGATCTTACTGGGTCTATTTGGAGAGTGGCCAACAGAACAGATGTTGCGATCGTACGCTACGCTACTCTGTTCAATTTAGTTCTATTACTCTGCGATGGGAACGTGATATGAGTTTCGATATAAACACTATTGACAGTTTATCAGATAAATATTTATTAAATCTGGTACTGAAATGATTGTATCACACTGCATTCATAATATTTTTTAGCTCCGATGGTATCTAAACAAACGTAACGTATCAGTAATAATATGAATGCGGAAGGAAGTAAAGGGAGGGGACGCCCTAAGAAAAGATGGATGGATTGTGTGAAAGATGATATGAATAAAAGAAGAGTATGCTCAGATATGACGACCGATAGAGAGCAGTGGAAGAGAATGACATACTGCGCCGACCACAAATAATGGGATAAAGGCGAGGCAATGATGAGCGTATCAGTAATATTTGCTGGAGTACCAATCGATAGCTCACGTCATAATACAGATAGATAGACAAACAAAGTCATACAGTAAAGACTTCATTTTATGTGTTCCATTTAATAGGGAACTTCTTCAAGAACTGGACAATCAAATTCAAAAAGTTTTCATTTAATCCGACTGCTTTAGTTTTAAATTTCATTTACTGACATATTGATTTCACTACTCGATGGATTTATATAATTTTGTTTAATTCCGCTACAATTAACATGTGTGAGACTACGAATATTCGGTGTGGAAACCTGACCAGCGCTACGACCTTCTCCAGAATATTTGACTCGGCGACCAAACCGCGACTCGAGTCGAAGTTTGGTCGCCGATGAGTCAACGCTAGGTAGGACAGATTCCGCTGGGGCAGGCTTACCCGAACTGTAATTAACGAACTGTAATTACCTGATGATGCCTCGTTCAGAGGCGAAACACGTGTCGCGATATGGGTGTAGACCAATAACGGTCGGGATTTGATCACCACTGGAGAAGGTGGTAGCGCTGGTCAGGTTTCCACACCGAATATTCGTAGTCTCACACATGTTAATTGTAGCGGAATTAAACAAAATTATATAAATCCATCGAGTAGTGAAATGGACTTCCGCAAAATAATACCTAATTCGATTAAAAATATTGATTTAATTTATTATTGAGTTCAGTATTAATTATTTGGTCTAATTAATTTTAATTTATTTTGGGTTTTAATTTAATTTTAATTATAATTTACATAATACGGAATGCGGTAAAATTTTAATAGTACTATTGTACTCAAGTAATGATAATAGAACATATATATTTAATATATATATGTTAGAAGGTAAATGTAAACAAAAGTAAAACTAGCTATGATTTCGTTTTGACCTAAATGTATGTTGTTTTTAATATTTGTATTATTTGTTTATTAATAATATCTCTTACCATGCTTGACGTATGGATGTCAAACATGGAAATTCACCGCTAAAGCTACAAATAGAATCAACGTATGTCAAAGAGGACTAGAGAGAAGCATGCTTAATATTAAAAAATCAGACAAAATAAGACACACCAGGATTAGAGGGATAACTAAAGCAATTAATGCTAAGAGTTATGCAAAGAAGCTCAAATGGAAATGGGCAGGACACATCGCGAGAGTAACAGACCAGAGATGGACAACGCAAGTAACTTTGTGGAGCGGACCACCAGGCAAGAGAAGTAAAGGAAGGCCTTTGACTCGCTGGGAGGATGATATCAAACGAGTAGCTGGCTCAAACTGGACATTAGTAGCACAAAACAGAGACAAATGGACATCTTTGGAGGAGGCCTTTACCCAAAATGGGGTTCTTGATAGCTAAATATATGTAAATATATAAATACATTTAGTAAATAATAAATAATAAAAAAATACTTGAATAATTATAAATTAACAAATAGTGATAAATATATATTTCTAAGTTACTAACACCATAAATTTGTAATAAGTAAGAAATAAATAGGTTTTTTTTTAATTTTTAATTTAATTTTTAATTATTTGTAGAAATTAATACGGTTGTATCGATCTATTGGTTACTTGTATTGAAATCGCTCAATAATTCATTGTGTCATCAAAAAAGTATTTTAGTTTATTAGTATCCTTAATATAGATAGATAGAATATACTTTATTTGCATCATACAGTAAAGAAGAAGGCGGTCTTATTGCTAAAAGCAATATTTTCTAGATAATAATATAAGATCCTTAAGATTATTCAATATTAAAAAAAACACACGACTTCGTCCCTATCTCTGGAATAAATTTAACATAACGCGTTCAAACAAACTGTTTAACTATATAGATATAATAACATAAATAATCTCAGGACAATTCACACAGCGCCATCTAGACCCAAGTTAAGCTAGCTAAAGCTTGTGTTATGGGTACTAGATAGTTGATAAATACATAGATTTTTTTCGTAAATACATACTTATTATATATAGAAGACACCCAGACCGACAAAAACAATCATACTCATGAATACAAATATTTGCGCCGTGCGAGGAATCGAACCCGCGACCATCGGAAGTAAGGCGGAGTACAAAACCGCTAAGCCACCGAGGTCGTCAAATATAAGAAATTTTATACTCTTCTATACAATTTAATATAACAATGCGATGAAAACCAATATCTCAGTGGGCGGTAATGAAAGTTAAGTGCATTTGTGGAACTAATGCAAGCTGATCCACGCAAGTCCGGTGGGGCCGGGCCGGGCCGGGCCGGGGTCGGGCCGGGCCGGGCCGGGACGGCGACACTGCATCCTCCTCTCAGTGATTGTCTACTGATTGAATAGAACTTAATTATCCTCGATAATGAGAAATCATATTTCGAACAACATCCTTTTTACAATGTGACGGAATATCTGAATTCCAATGTACAATTATGACATTTTCCATTAAGTGACTTTTATTACTATGTTATATATATTATTTAATTTATTATTTTGAATACTTAAAATTGTAATTGTGACATAATTATCTTGAAAATGTAATTACTATTGACATGTTGTTGTGTAACGAGATTTGTTACATTTGTGAATAAAATAATATGAAATATGAAATCTAATTTGTACTTCCTATATTATATATTGTTTCTTTTGTTTAGACATACATATGGTCTTACTTCTGATGGTCGCGGATTTGATTCCTCGTACGGCATAAATTATTTGTATTATGAGTATAAGTGTTTATATCTGTCTGAGTATTTTATATATATTTTTTTTATAGCATAAAAGGCAAACTATCTTACGGCTGACCTGATGGTAAGTAATTACCGTCGCACCCGCAACATGAAGGAAATTGCAAGTGAGTTACCGGCCTTTTAAGAAGCAATAAGCTCTTTTTATAAAATACTAGCTGTACCCCCGACTTCGTCCGCGTGGAATTTAACTTTACTTTTCTAAAATAAAAGTAGCCTAACTTACTCCTTGTTACATCAACTACCTGCCAAAATAGACCCATCAAAATCGGTCCAGCCATTTCAGAGATTAACCGGAACAAACAGACAGACAAAATTTGTAAATAATGTTATTTAGGTGTATGTACCATTTATATTCATATGCGTGTAGTAAAAAACGGTTATTTCAATTTTATATAATATGTATAGACTAACTACTCGCCCCGGCTTCCCCCGGGTGTACATGTGTTATACATTTTGTTATCTATTAAAAAAATCGGTTTCAAAATCGGTTGCGTAGTTTTAAAGATTTAAGCATACATAGGGACGGACAGACAGCGACAGCGACTTTATTTAAGTAGCTTTGACGTGGTCTAGTGTTTTGAGTAGTCATGCTCACTAAAATGTCCAGACTTGTGGCGGCGTGGTGGGCCGGGTCGTTGGGCTCCCTAAAATATGGTCGAGCGCAGTGATGGCTGGCTCATCCGTCATACTCGTGAACGGGTGCTGCTTGTAGGGACTGGTCTGCTCTAATCACTATGACTGATTTCCTCTTATTAATTGTTTAACCAGTTGGTTATGTATTCAATATTTTTTCTTTTTGAGTATTTAATTGAATTAGTGCTAATTGGTGGTTTGTATTCACACACTTAAACTTAAAAATGTAAAGTAATAATAAAATTATTTAAAAGAGCAACATGCAAGTTTCTTGCTCGTTCTTCTTGTGATGAGACAGCTTTCCGAACGAGCGGTAGATTAAAAAAAATGTAATGACTATTCAAAAGTGCTTCAATGTAAGTTTATTTGAATAAATGATTTTCTATTCTATTTTATACTATGTAACGATAGGTTTATACAATTCCTTCCAGTCAGGATTTAAGAAAATTCACTGCAGGAAATTCTTTAAAACTCAATCAGACCAGCTCTACAGAAGGTGTGAAGCCAATCGCATCCTTGTCCAGGTGTTAACAAGTTTAATTACAGTTGGAGCAAATACAGGTGGATACCGGTGCGCGGCGCAGGCGGCACGTGACTGTCATACTAATTACTCGGTTTGTACACTACCCACAATCTGCTTCTTTTATTCCTCAGCCCCGACTCTACGAGTGTACAACGTTTAATAGAATGGACGTTTCGTTTGATTAGAAACTGGCAAGCCATGGTTAGGGAGGCTTTTATTTAAAACAAAACAACATCAGAGGATATTTACAAGTAAACATCTATTAAAAAGAGCAACACACAAGTTTCTTGCTCATTCTTCTTGTGATGAATCTGCATTCCGAATGAGTGGTAGAATCAAAATATGACTATTCAAAAGTGCTTGTAATGAGTTTATTTGAATAAAGATTATTTCTATTTCTATTTCTAAATTAATTAATTGTTGTGACTATAAGGCTGGTTTAGAAAGAGACACGTTCCTAGATAAGGTAATATTTGTGTATTCAGCTCGCTAGCAAAAACGAAAAGGCAAGGAATGAAGCCTTAGAAAACAATAGGTATATAAAAACAGAACGTGAAAATATACAATTCAAAACTCCTCACACGGCACAAACATTTGTATTCATGAGTATGATTGTTTGTATCAGTCTGGGTGTTTTCTATGTATAATATGTATGTATTTACAAAAAAAAATATCTATGTATATGTATCAGTTATCTAGTACCCATAACACAAGCTCTAGCTAGCTTAACTTGGGTCTAGATGGCTCTGTGTGAATTGTCCTGAAATTATTATTATTATTATTGCACCAATAGAATTAATACATAAGAATTATACAGAAAAGAGATATAGAAGTACAAAAGGCAGTCTTATCACAAGAAGCAATCTCTTCCAGACAACCTTTAGGTAGAGAAAATAAAACAAAAATGGTGGCGCATGAATAGAATCGAAGAATATTTACGAGTATATATAAAGGTAATAGTAGGATAGGATAATAATACCAATAAATATTAGAAAATATTTTTGATTATTGTTTATTTTTTCTTTCCTCCATTTACAGTTTTACTTTTTTTTTATTTGAAGGCTATTACGTATATAATGTTTTACGGTTATAATATTTTTTTTTTATTGTTTATATACTTTTTCTCTTAGATATATATATTTTTTAATTGTAATATATGTGCGTCCGTACTGTGGGCCCAAATGAAAATCAGCACTGGAAACTATGTTGCTAGGATTATGCTGAGTTGTGGTCCACATTGACTCTGTTTTTTTAACATGTAAATTATTCTTGTACTTATGTTTCTACTAGTATATAACGAGTAAATAAATTCTATTCTATTCTAACGACACAGCCACGTGATGAATTTAAATACTACAAAATTTATTACAAAATATCCACTTTGTTTGTGACTGTGATTTATTTCAATTAATATTCTGACCATATACACTTCCTCACTAACATACAACTCTACGATTCAACGACTAGTTAATTAAAAATTTACCAAAACAAGATTTTGAATTTGAATTTTTGTAATTGGGGTCAACTGGCGCTCCTAAAGTACTGCATTGAATATCCTGTTGTATCGAGAACAATATTTGGGCACACTCAGTATGCATGGTGCTGCATCTGTACACGAAATTGATAAAACATTAAAATTTAAATACAAACGAGGTATAGGTAAAATGCCATTCGAGCCAATAGGTTAATCTGCAACATGCGCGAATTTGTGCAATGATCCGTACAGCAAGGTAGAGAAAAGGTAACAGGGAAACTAACATACATAAATAATATATTGTTTTTTTTTTAATTCCGATATCCATCCATATTATGTTAGTAAACAAACAGCTGTGGCTGCGATTTCACTTGCGTGAAATTTATAGACTATATGTTATTCTGATGTATGAATTGATGAAACTTTATAGTTATAAGCTATGTATATAACTCTAAAAAGTTTCATCAATTCATATTCGTTTTATCATTCAACGAATTTTGACGAAACTTTATAGTTATAAGCTATATAACTATAAAGTTCCATCAATTCATATTCGTTTTATCATTCAACGAATTTTGATGAAACTTTATAGTTATAAGCTATATAACTATAAAGTTTCATCAATTCATATTCGTTTTATCATTCAACGAATTTTGATGAAACTTTATAGTTATAAGCTATATAACTATAAAGTTTCATCAATTCATATTCGTTTTATCATTCAACGAATTTTGATGAAACTTTATACTTATAAGCTATATAACTATAAAATTTCATCAAAATTCGTTCAGTAGTTTTTGCGTGAAAGAGTAACAAACATGTCTATTCATACACACGAACTTTTGCGTTTATAATATTACTAGCTACTCGCCCCGGTTTCGCACGGATGTACATGTTTATGTACATAATAAACCTTCCTCTTGAATCACATTATCTATTAAAAAAACCGCTTCAAAATCCGTTGCATACTTTAAAGATTTATATACATACATAGGGACGTATGCTTAAATCTTTAGCGACCGCGAGTTTGTATTATACTATGCAATGGTGTATAACATAGAATAGAATAGAATAGAATAGGAAATCATTTATTCAAATAAACTTAATTTAAGCACTTTTGAATAGTCATAACAATTTGTTTTTTATCTACCACTCGTTCGGAAAGCTGTCTCATCACAAGAAGAACGAGCAAGAAACTTGTGTGTTGCTCTTTTATATAATAATTTACATAATATTTAATAGTATAATGAAATGAAAATGCATCTCACTAATGAGTATGTACTGGGTACAAGATACTTGCAGTATCAAAGCATAGTTGAGTAATAGTTGGGACTGAGTGCATTGTAACTTATAAATTATACCCCTAACTCTGAAAGTACTATAGCAAAGTTATTTAGAGACTGGTACTTAGCTGCACATAATTTAATAAAGTTTCGAAATATAAATAGGTACTAACATTTGCTCGTGACTCCATTTGCAGTACACGTATTCGTTGTTGTAAATGTGGAGCGGTTTAACTAAATGTGGTTAAAAAATTCGAAAAGGTACGGTTAATAATCATAACTTAGGACAACTGCCATGGTTACATATAGTACCCATAATACAAGCTCTATCTATTAATAGATAGATAGATAGATTTATTGCCAACATAACAAAAATAATACACAAATTTAGAAATAAAAAAAAAAATAGAACATTGTCAATAGAAGCTGCCTGAGCTGTTGCTGATGTAAGCACAACCTCAATGAGGTGCACCTGTACCGAGCTGGTTTTCAGGCCTCCATTACTGATTAAAGAAACTAACATGCGATTTTTTTAACTATATACACATATATATTTTTTTTGTATTGTAAGTACTAGATAGCAGATATTTATAAATAATTATATGCATGTTTTATAGGTAGACGCATAATTACCTACAGTTTGAAGTTTCGTTTCTGTGTAGTAAATTAATAAAATATCACGACTTTTATCCCAGATAAGGTAGTTAGAAGCGTTCTCAACTGTCGACGTGATGACGTTAACATTTAAAATATTATATAGTTTTGCTCAGCGTTTGTTTCCCACAGAGCATTTCTGTAGAGTCTGAGTCTTCACCTATTAGATTGATATAAGGTTAATATTAATTATAGGATTAATTTGTTTTACAGATGTTTTTATTAATGAAAAGTTGGCCAGATATATATAGAATAGAATAGAAAATCATTTATTGAAATAAACTTAATTTAAGCACTTTTGAATAGTCTACAATTTTTTTTTAAATCTACCGTTATTCGGAAAGCTGTTTCATGACAAGAAGAATAACCAAGAAACTTGTGTGTTGCTCTTTTAAACAATCCTCGTAAGTTCACATTTTACAAGTCGAAACGTGTGAATACAAACTACCAACCAGCACCAATTTATTTAGTGTCAAATATAAAAACACAATAAGATTAATCAGTCGTGGTGATAAGAGCAGATCAAAATATAATATATAAATATAATTTGATACACAAAGATTTTTGTATCTTTCAGAGATGAACGCATGACTTTTTATATCAAAGTCTGGACCAAACGGTCACTAGATAACTCTTTATAACAAAATTAACTTGGAACATTTAAAACAAATCTTAATATGAAAACCTCAGACTACCTCAAACATACATAAACGCGCATACTGAATATTATATACACTAAACAAACTTAGTCCAAAGTAAACACATTTTAACATTTCAACGAAATCTGTTTTACAAAACATATGAATACTTTCTTATTTTGCAGTTTACACAAGTTGTATAAATACAAAAAGATACAAATATTAGAAGAGAACAAGACAAAAAACATATTTAATTAAAGCGGAGCACCCATATTAGAGGAGGTAGCCGAGTATAATAGGAAAAGTTCGTATAATGTTGTATGCAACTACGTACAATGAATGTTCCAACTAGTTTCACAATATCAGAGTTATAATTATGCACTTTAATATTCTCTGCTGGCTATCAGCTATAAATACTTGTTGTTGATGCTTTCAGGAATTTCTATTGTTCATAGGATGTATCATCTCAAACCAAAGTTTCGTCTGCATAACTAAATCTCTCTGTTATTAACCGTAGAATTATTTTATTATCAATATCGTTTTCAGTTACTCTAACACTTTCGTTCTATGTATCATCTAAAACCTAGGTGTCGTCTGCATAACTAAATTTCTCAGTTATTAACTGCAGAATTATTTTGTTATCAACTTCGTTTTCAGTTACTCTAACACTTTCGTTCTACATATCATCTCAAACCAAAGTTTCGTCTGCATAACTAAATCTCTCTATTATTTACTGTAGAATTATTTTGTTATCAACTTCGTTTTCAGTTACTCTAACACTTTCGTTCTACATATCATCTCAAACCAAAGTTTCGTCTACATAATTAATACTCTCTGTTATTAACTGCAGAATTATTTTGTTATCAACTTCGTTTTCAGTTACTCTAACACTTTCGTTCTATGTATCATCTCAAACCAAAGTTTCGTCTGCATGACTAAATCCCTCTGTTATTAACTGTAGAATTATTTTGTTATCAACTTCGTTTTCAGTTACTCTAACACTTAGCTTAAAGTTAGTTCTTTCAATGTATTATCTCATATCAAAGTTTCGTCTACATAATTAAATCTCTTTATTATTAACTGCAATATTATTTTGTTGTCAACTTCGTTTTCAATTATTTCAACACTTACTTTAAATTTTGTATTAAATATTTTATTTCGCATGTTATTTTTAGCAAGAACTTTATTTAAATGCCTCTGCAGGTAGCGGATTAGCATACTGTATCACCTTCATTCTTATTATCCTTGGTTCGATCCCTACGTAATGCAAATATTTATTTTCGTGGGCATGTTCCTATGGTTGAATTATGTATGTCACTATATTTGAACACCGAGTATGTTTTATTATATCCTTAGACATACATTTAAAAACATTGTAGTATGCCTATCACATATTTTATATCCATAGATTGAATGCTGTACGAGTTATTAATTTATTTTATCTCGCTTTTAAAGATCCAGATCTAGCCGTCTTTTTTGGCAGCATCTGAACATAGCGTTTGAGTAAAAACCACAATTCAAAAGTTCTTTATAAAGTTATAACTAGGATTAAGGTAAAATATATATCAACTTCAGAACACATATTTTAATAACACTCATATCGGAACTCAAAACATATATCTTTCAAATTCATCACTAGTCCGTTAACTTATGATGAATTTGGAACGACTTGTATGTGTTCTGAGATTGATTCTTATTTTATCATACTCTAAATAGTACGTACAGTATCAAATATATGATGTGGATATAAAATAGCTAGGTAAACCATTCTCCTAATGTCGAACTGGCTTCTCATTGCAAATCGACCCAAATCATTCGGGGTCGTTTCCGCGCCGTTGCATCATAAAAACGTCCTCAACTGTGTCATTAATTTGCGGAAGTGTCACTCAGTAATCTTATCGCTATACGATCCCTATCTATCTGTCTCGGTGGTAGATAGACGCATACGTAATCCCGTTTGAAAAATGACCATCCCGAATCTTACTGATTCACCTTTCCAAATTCATCACAAGTCATCGGGCATCTTGTGATGATTTTGGAACGACTTCTGATGAATTTGGAAGATCTATGTTTCCTGTTCCGATGTATGTTCTATTTTTTTTTTAATTTATTACACACTAATTTATATAGAATAAAATATAAACAATAAGCCGCAAAACTGCTCAGCAGTTTATCTGCAGCAAAAGCGCTTAACTTAATAATTATTTCTTAATATCTTATAACAGTATGTGTTCTTAGATTGATACCTATTTTATCGTACTCTAAATAACACGCACAGCATCAAATATATGTAGTGATAAGTTGTGTATATAAAATAACTAAGTAAACCGTTTTCCAAATGTCGAACTGGCTTCTCATTGCAAATCGACCCAAATCATTAGGGGTCGTTTCCGCCGTTGCATCATAGAAACTTAGTAATCTTATCGCCATATGATCTTTATCTATCTGTCTCGATGGCAGACAAACACACACGAAAAATGATCATCCTGAATCTTGCTGATTCACCTTTCCAAATTCATCATAAGTCGTTGGTCAACTTGTGATGAATTTGGAACGACTTGTGATGAATTTGGAGGATATATGTTTCGAGTTCCGATATATGTTCTATAAAAATATGTGCTCTGAGTTTGTTTCCTAGTTTATCGTACTCTAAATAACACGTACAGCATCAAATATAAGTAGTGCTATGTTGTGTATATAAAATAACTATGTAAACCATTCTCCTAATGTCGAACTGGCTTCCCAAATCATTCAGGGTGATTTCCGCGCCGTTGCATGATAAAAACGTCCTCAACTATGTCATTAATTTGCAGAAGTGTCACTCAGTAATCTTATCGCCATACGATCCCTATCTATCTGTCTCGGTGGCAGACAGACGCACACGTAATCCCGTTTGAAAAATGACCATCCCGAATCCTGCTGAATCACCTGTAAGATGATTAGTTATCGATGTCACTCGTAATCGCGTGTAGTGGCTTTTGATGGTTCAAATGGTTTATATAATCATGATTACCATAATTTATGTATGAATAGCTCTCATCAATCATTACGATAAACAGGGGCGGATCGTGAAATGTGGGGCCCTGGGCTAAATCTACTGATAGGTCTACCTAATTATATTACTCAACTAAAAAAATACACCGACGAATAACAAACGACCAGAAATTTCTCCCGCCCCTCCAGAAATTCCTCTCCGTTATTTTCGATAGATGCGCACTTGGGTTGATTGATCTCAGGCTTGCTAACCTTTAATTTTAAATGAATCTGTATTATTGTAAGCATGTACAACATTTATTTTAAAAATACGAGCTGAGTTTCTTGTCAGTTCTTCTCATTTCGAAATCATTCCGAACTGACTGTAGATTTGACATATCATAAGAGTCTGTAATAGACCTACATGAATAAAGATATTTTGAATTTGAATTTGAAAAAACTTATGATATTTTTTTAACAGTCTAGATATTTTTTATATTCCAAATATCGTTTCAGCGAGGACCGGGGGCCCTTTGTATCCTCGGGGCCCTGAGCTGCAGCCCAAAAAGCCCGCCCTTGACGGTGAATACAGATCAAGATAATGTTTGCAAATGGCCCGTAGTTGAGTTTCGCTGAAACATTGATATTAAATAAATACTTAAAGAGCTTTTTCTATTAATGTCTTGCTGTATCTACATTTTCTGTCAATATTCAAAAACATTCATGTTGTAACTGGTAACTAAGAAATGTGTTTTATATCTAAATTTATATTATATTATTATTTAAATTTATACTATATATCTAAATTTGTATTTAAAATTTATAGTTTCTTTTGTAGATTCTTGTTTGTTTGTTATTTCACTACATTCTGTTATGTCAGTAGTCTAATATTAATTTTTCTCCGTATACCAAATCCTTTTCTTTTTCTTACCTGTACAAATATAATAAAATACAACAATTCATATTCACATTACTTTATTCACATAATAGTGACCCGCCCCGGCTTAGTACGGGTGCAACGCTTTATAGGGACGCGCCGCCACGCCGCGGCCGGGCCCGTACCGCCGCACCGCTATGTCCCTATATTTTTATTCTATAAATAATATCTTCGGAAATATTCATTTAAATTACATGCTGTGAATGGCCATATTGATCTATATTAAATGGATAATGTATTTAAGGTACTTAATTGGATTAAAATTATTGCTGTATTGCTTCAAATCACTTCGTAAATAAGCCATTTTTTCCCGTAAAATGTAAAGGTTAAAGATGGTTAGATGATGGCCGGGTCGATGTGCTCCCTCTAATATGGTTGAGTGCAATGATGGCTGGCTCATCCGTCATACTCGTGAATGTGTGCTGCTTGTGAGGACTGGTCTGTTCAGGTTGCGAACACTGATTAGATTTTTTTCAGCATATGCTGGTGGGCAATTTGAATTTAAATGAAATACTATTATTGTAAATATGTACAACATTAAAAAAAATTACCAGCTGAGTTTCTTGTCAGTTCTTCTCATCTCGAAATCATTCTAAACTGACGGTAGATTTGACATATCATAAGAGTCTGTAATAGACCAACATGAATAAAGATATTTTGGAATTGAGTTTTTTTAATTTAATCTCATTCATTTTCGATATCGTTATACCAAATGGCCCTTAAAACAGTCCTTATCACAAATAGTGTCTACGATAAGGCCGTGCAACGGACTAAAAATATTAAAGCCTCCAAAAATAATATTCTATGAAACAAATATAGAAAAGTGAGCAGTAAAGCGGGGCGTAACTGTGTTTAATGTGTTAAAGTTGAACCCTTTTTATATGCAGTCGTAAAATTTATAACCATTCAAATGAGACAGTTTGTCAGACGTAAAGCGTAAGTAAAGGTAGACAGTAAAGTGACTTTAGATTTGAGATGATAAACACTGCTTATCTGCAGATTTACGATGCATTAGACTTAAGGAGGATTATGGGTTCTGATGTTTTGTCCCGATCAAAATATTTCGCGTATTTTTGTAAACATCTTTTTTATTTAGGGAAAAAATAAAATTATAATGTAAAAATTTGACGTTCATAAGCGGCTAAAATGTCCTACATGAATAATTGATTTTTGAATTTGAATTTGAATTTGAATTTATTTATTTATTCTTTTGCACACAAGATTGTATATATGGCGGAATTAATGCCTGATGGCATTCTCTACCAGTCAACAGTCAGTTGATTAGAGACAGTATGGCGGTGCAATTTTATAGGTATTAAATAGATTACTACAGAAAATATATGTATAATAATAATAATAATCTCAGGACAATTCACACAGCGCCATCTAGACCCAAATTAAGTTATCTAAGCTTGTGTTATGGGTAGTAGATAATTGGCATATATATATAGATATCTTTTTTTAAATACATACATATTACACATAGAAGATACCCAGACCGATACAAATAATCATAGTCATGAATATAAATGTTTGTGCCGAGGATTCGAAGCCGCGACCATCGGTAAACCACCGAGGTCATCATAATACATATATATATATATATATTATGTAAATGTACAAATATACTTCTAAAATTATACAATTACATATATAAGCTTAATAATAATCATACAAATTAAATATAATATTAAACTATACAAATTCAAATTCAATTCTTATTCATGTAGGTCTATTACAGACAGACATGATATGTCAAATCTACCGTCAGTTCGGAATGATATCGAGATGAGAAGAACTGACAAGAAACTCAGCTCGTATTTTTTTCAAATAATAGTGGAACATGTTTATAATAATACACAGTCATTAAAATTCAAAATTAGGAGAATAGAGTGACCACAAGCATATGCATTGCGATACAAAGAACAAAAAACTTAATCAGTGTTCACAACCTGAACAGACCAGTCCCCACAAGCAGCACCCGTTCATATATAATATATATACTCGTTATAATAAATATACTATACATATGATTTCATGACATATATCTTCAGACAGTGGTTTGTCTGAATATTGCTACAGGAATTTCGATTATGTTCACGCGAGGATGTCTTTAAGGAAATTTGGTTTGACATCTTCCGAGCCCAATAGGAAGTGCATACCAAAGATTAATAGCAGAAATAGTGAAGGATTGATATGTGAAATGGGGGAAGCGGATAAGGTAAGTGGACTGTAAGGAATGAGTAGGGTCGGCAACGCGCAAGTGATACCCCTGGTGTTTCAGGCGTTCATCAGATGGGCCGTATGCTTGATTACCACAATTGTAGTATAAAAAAAAAATTTTGGGGGATGCACAGTACGTACCTGCGACTGTAGAGCGGGTGTATTCTTGCACAGCTGCTGCACTCGATGAATACTAAGTTTAACAAGCACGCACACAAAGTTACTTATTTTTAATGTCAATATTATATTAATTAATTTAAAGCGGAGCGGTTGGGACGAGATGTCATCATTCAAGTTAGTAGACGAGGTCGTCGGGCGACCTCAGTTGACATACTGTGCGCGGGAAAGGGATGAGGATATGGGGAATAATACCATACCACTTGATATGTTTATAAATGGC
Organism: Achroia grisella; assembly: GCF_030625045.1. NCBI lineage: Eukaryota > Metazoa > Arthropoda > Insecta > Lepidoptera > Pyralidae > Achroia > Achroia grisella. The sequence goes on along the minus strand of NW_026712653.1, from coordinate 319,262 downwards.
GTGAACAATATGAGAAGTTAGAATGATGAGGAGTATACAGTAGGAGATTAGAAGATGAGCGAAGATCGTGAGAGAGCGTGATGAATAAATTTAGAAATCTTTCTTTTTCAAAATAAAAACATAAAAAACATAAAAAAAAAAAATAAAAAAATAAAAAAAAAAAATCGGTACTTGGTAACAAGTGGATCGTATAGGACAGAAATGAATTATTTTTATCTATCACTAGCTAAGTCCGCGACATCGTCCGTGTAGGATATACGACGAATGAATTTCCAATTCATCTCCAATTATATTTTACACCCTTGAAATACTATAAACTAGTTTTTGCCCGCGGCTTCGCTCGCGTTAATTTATCCCCTTAGGGGATGCCTACGTCATAGTAGATTTGCATGCAAAATCTCAGCCCGATCGGTTTAAAATTGACAAAGTTTCATACAAACTTTCATCCCCAATTTTATACCCTTGGGGGTAGAATTAATCAAAATCCTTTCTTAGCGGATGCCTACGTCATAACATCTACCTGCATGCCAAATTTCAGCCCGGTCCGTCCAGTGGTTTGGGCTGTGTGTTGATAGATCACTATGTCAGTCACCTTTGAGTTATATATATATAAGATTTTAAACATGACCGCGTTTGATTTAAAAACAGCTTTATTACTGTTACTATAGTAAATCGGGATGAGGACATTATAAAAATCCGTTTAGACGGTATTGAATTTTACAATTGTTCTCAATTGGCCACAAAAAAATTCAATTCAGAAGAATAAAAAAACTTGACTATTCAAAAGCGCTTACAAGAACAGAACATTCCAATCAAGATATAATTAAGACGTTGGGTATATTTTTTTTTTATACTACTATGGTGACAATCAAGCATAAGGCCCATCTGATGGTAAAAGGTTACCGTAGCCTATGAACGCCTGAAACACCAGGGGTATCACTTGCGCGTCGCCGACCCTTAAGAAACCTTAATATACCCTTCTTGAAAAACCCCATGCTGTAGTCTCGTGGGAAAACCTCGGCAGGAAGTTCATTCCACAATCTAAGTGTACGCGGGAGGAAACTCCTCTGAAACCGCACTGTTCGGGTCCATTTAGGTTCCAGTGTGTGGGGATGAATTCCCTGTCGATGGCGAGCGGTGCGGTGGTAAAAGGTGGTTGTCGGCATTATGTCGAACAATTCCTCAGAACACAGTCCGTTGTATAATCGGTAGAACACACAAAGCGAGGCGAAGTCTCGCCTCAAGCTGAGTGGCTCGATACCGCGAGAGAGATTAGGATCATCGACAATTCTCATAGCAATATAGTATGTGTTTGAATGATCCAACTTTTAAAACTGCTCGTTGAGCGACTTCAAGTGGTTTGATGATAGACTTTGCAGCTCTCTCTGTTAGCGTGTAGTAAATTGTGCGTAAAACATAGTTGGTTATATGTCTAAGTGATTTAAATATATAAATGAAATTAAAATCAAACTACGATCATATTAACAATTTAACGGACGATATAATTCTACCTTTAAGGGTAGAATTTTTACAGGTGGTATCAAAACCGCTAGATCACCGAGGCTGCTGTCGAATGGAATTAAAAATTATAGGCTTCTACTGAAATTTCACACTTTATGTTGTAACTAATAATTATAAGTGTCAGCCCAGCTAATGGAAGCCACCGTACCCACCGAGACTGTAGTCCCGCTGTTGTATTGTTTGCATCAGTAATTTTGAGTATGAAATTTTAGTTATGAGTTGTTCATAACTAAAATTTCATACTCAAAATAACTGATGCATGCTACGACGATATTATGATGCAACTACTACTGTAATATAACATTGAGGGGATTGTTAGTAATGGGGACGAGTGTACAACAAAAATCTGCAGATTTTGCCAAACTGAAGAGGAAACGCCACTACACATCCTATGTGGTTGTAGCCCACTCATGCATAAACGAAATGTCTCCTTTAGAAAGTTTACACTCTATCCTGAGGAGATAAAAATCACCGCTCCTAAGAATATCCTTCAATTCTTGTCCCTGACGGGTCTTGGTAGCGAACTTTGAAAAGGGCGAGCACAATAGATCTATGTAGGTCGCAGTTCTACAGGTCCATGTACCTGATAATAGCCTAAAACAAGCCAATAAATAAAAAAAAATGAGGACGAGTGGACAACATTGCTAACAAAGTACCACGTCAGGATTTCTGCGTGGTCCCGCTTGCAAACTGTCGTGGTCAATTCGTGGTCAATTCTACAGTTCTCTTAGAACAGACCACCAGCTCATCATCAAGATTTCACAAGAAAATGTGCAACATGCAATGTCATACTTTTTTTTTCTTTCCACAGACACAACGTCTGTGCTTTTATTATGTTAATCTTTTACATTTCTGTTTGACTTAAATTGATTTATTTAAGTAAATCTATATTGGTCAGGCCCCATATAACAATTTTATGGATGTTAATATAATATAAAAATAAAACAATAATAAAAATTTACCAAAATTAAGTACAAATATGTCAAGTCGGAATTGAATAACTAATCAAATTTAACAATTAAATAATAAATTAGTCATATAATAAATTAAATTACAATTATAATTAAAATAAATACTAAATCATACTGTTTTTCAGGTTTGAGTCGATATATACATGGCAACTATGAGGTGTAATATACTACTTCGTGTTGTAGCAGGGCTGGAACCTTCCTGCAACCTTCCCTATCTCTAAGTCTCATACTTGCATGTTGCTGTTTTAAATAATGTATTTATTTATTTAAACTTTAATACACAAATAAAAGTGCACATGGTGGACTAAAAGGCTTAAGGCCCTTTCTGCCAGAAAACTATAGGGCAAACATATTTATGTGCGCAGTACAATTAAATATATATCTATAAAGTGAAAAAAATGGGCTGAACTATAAAAAAGAAAAAGTTATAAGTGTTTAAAGGTTCAAATGTGATGAAATTTCAAAATAAAAATAAAAAAATATATAAAAAGTTTTTAAGACCAAGATTTTTTAGAAAGAAGAAGATTTTTTTTAGAAGATTTAGGGCCTGAATAGATAGGAGACGATCTCACCTACCCCCCATTTTCCTATGTTCAACGATCTGCCGAACACCCTGTATTACTTAAAATTAAAAAAAATTATATGATAATTCAGATATCAATTATTGTAGCATTACAGATTTAAGTTAAAATACATGAATACAAACTATCAACAAACAATAACTCTAATGAGTCAATATATTAAATACACAATCAACTGGTTAAATAATAATAATAATAATCTCAGGACAATTCACACAGCGCCATCTAGAGCCCAAGTTAAGCTAGCTAAAGCTTTTGGTATGGGTAACTAGATAACTGATACAAATACATAGATACTTTTTTTCGTAAATACATACATATTACACATAGAAATCACCCAGACCGATAAAAACAATCATACTCATGAATACAAAAGTTTGTGCCGTGCGAGGAATCGAACCCGCGACCCTCGGTCGTAAAGCGGTGTGCTGAACCACTCGACCACGGAGGTCGTCAAAGTAATTAATTAAATAAGATTAAATTAGTCGTAGTAATTAGAACAGATTAATCCCCACAAGCAGCGCTCGTTTACGAGTATGCCAGATAAAAGATATGCCCATCACTGAAATAAAAAAGCAACACTGAAAAAACACACACGCTTTTACAGGTTTCCTGATTCATCAGGAGTACTGCGTAATTAATCCTTTCGATGGATGTTCGAGCCTAAAAGGTATTTTCCATTTGTAAGGCCCCGCATTCGAAATCATAATAGATGATGAGTTATTTTTCATTACATTTGTCAGCAGCCAGGGTCGTAATAAAGTCATTCGGGTCAGCGTGAGTGGTGGTCAGGATGGGCGTTCGCCGTATCCAAAGTTATTGATGTCGCATGACGCGACAGTCCCGTTTACTGTTGGGTCATTGAGTTTTATGGATATGTTCCCCATTAGAAATGTGAAAATCAAGTATAATAATGTAATAATCTCAGGACAATTCACACAGCGCCATCTAGACTCAAGTTAAGCTAGCTAACGCTTGTGTTATGGGTACTAGATAACTGATACAAATACGTATATACATTTTTTCGTAAATACATACATATTCATCGTCATTGCCTTGCTTTTATCCCATTATTTGGGGTCGGCGCAGTATGTCATTCTCTTCCATTGCTCTCTATCGGTCGTCATATCTAAACATACTCTTCTTTTATTCATATCATCTTTTACACAATCTATCCATCTTTTCTTAAGGCGTCACCTCCCTTTACATCCATCCACACTCATATTATACACTTTTCATAAGGCATGGTCCTCATTCCTCCGCATAACATGCCCTAAATGCATACATATTATACATAGAAAACACCCAGACCGATAAAAACAATCATACTCATGAATACAAATGTTTGTGCCATGCGAGGAATCGAACCCGCGACCATTGTTCGTAAAGCGATGTGCTAGATCGCTAGACCACCGAGGTCGTCGAAGTTATCGGTTATTTCGCATTTATGATTAGTCATATTTTTTTATTCTATCACTTATTCGGAAAGCAGACTAATCAGAAGAAGAACAAGAAATTAATTTGCGTGTTGCTCTTGAAATTAATATTTACAAGAATTTTGTTTGAATGGAAAACAGCCAAAAAGCAAACAGTTACTTGAGTGAAAAAATCAGGCATAGTTATCAAAACAGACCAGTCCCTACAAACAGCACTCGTTCCTGAGTCTAATATGTGTAATGGTTATAACCCTTATGATGATATGAATTCAGATGAAGTTGCGCAAGGTAAAAGCAGTACTTGACTTAAATTAAAAAAAAATAGAAATAAGAATCTGTTCTTTATCTACTATGGACTGAAAGTTTGCATTTTAGCAATACAAATATTCTTAGATTTTTTAAGATTTTTTAAGAATTTTTAATTTGATTTTTTAAAATATTTTAAGATTTTTTATTCACACACGAGAATAAAAAATCTTAAAACATCTACGTTATATCTAATACTATTTAAAACTTTATAGCGAAACTTATTCGATTTTTTTTATTCGACGCTAAAAAAGCATATAATCTAATAAATTCCTTCTAACCTGGATCTGAAACGGTTCTTTATTCAATCGCCGAACCGATACAAAATGTAATGGAGCAAGAATGGTCTGTCTCTCAAAGGCTTTGATTGGAAGCGCTCGCCAGGTGGAAAGCCATCTATCTATAGAGAGCTTTTATTTGATTAAGGTACACGTACCGGCTGATAACGCAAAAGGAACTATAGTCATTTCTTTATTTGGTAAAAATGGCTTACAATTTAGTAATAAATACAAGGCAAGGCAATATTTTTGACATGCCCTTTTGGGTAGAGGAGAGAAGACAACAGTGTGTAGGTTTTTACAATGAGCACGAAAATCGGACATAATAATCTTTTTTTATAGCATAGGGGAGTAACGACCTTGCGGCTCACCTAATGGTAAGTGATTACCGCCGCCACTGAGCATCTGCAACACTAGGGAAATTGCAAGTATGTTGCTGCTGGCCTTTTAGAAGGAATAAGGTCTTATTTAAATTATTAACCGGGTCTTAACACGAATAATTTTATGGCAAATAAAGGCTAATAAAAGGTTTTTATAATTTCAATCGCCTCCCGGACCATTCGTGGGTAATAGTGGGTATAAAAAATATCCCAATTTCAACAGAGAGGATGGCTTAAAATTATCATCTGCGTGGAATCCAGTCATAAATAAATTCAAGCAAAGTTCAGTAGCATCAATAGTCAATAAGTGTACGGATATGGTGAGTGCTGTGTGTCGCGAACTTTCGTTAAACAATCTAGTGACGGTAGATGAAGAAAAAACTGCTGTCACCTATCTACATTGACATCGCTGTTACTCCAGCCAGCTCGTGACCACGGCTAGTGCAACCTAGTCGAAACGTCGAGAGAGGTAAATACCTTTATTTGCCATAAAATTATTCGTGTTAAGACCCGGTTAATAATTTAAATAATGTATATTAAACACGAAAGTTTAAAAAAAAGAATAAGAAACTTGACAGTTTCAATATCGTATCGGTTCGGAAACATCATTGCTGGAAGGTGACTTTACAACGTGGTTTTGCATGGCAAAACATTTCTTGAAAAATTCACGGTGGAAGACCGCCTGCCTTCCTGATGATAAGGATAGTATTTTAGTTGCTGGCATAATTCAGCACCTGGTATTAATGCAAACAATTCTTTAGAACACTCACCGTGATATACTTGGTAGAAAATGCACAGAGATGCAATGTCTCTCCGCAAAGACAATGGGTCGAGTCTATCACAAAAATATAAAGATTTCTGCTCGGTTCTGAATTCGGTCAAAAGGAAATAACCGATATTGTAGTGTTCCTATCCAGAGATGAGAACATTTCTGTATACGACCTGTGCCTTGTATAATTGCAAGCGATGGGGTGCCGTGAAATATACTCGAGTGAATAGGCACTATTTGAGCTTGCGTGTAGCAGCTTAGACCTCATCATCACTTAACATCAGTTTTAGGCCCACTTTTGCCTTAGGTTATATATGCAATGTTTAGGTCTTGTAATGGGGAGGTGGACACCCAAAAATAAAAACAAACTAAAGCGGGCCGTCGCCGCCGGAGTTGCGGTGAACTGACATTCGATCGACATCCCGCGACTCCGGCTATAGGCGCTTCGTCGGGATACCTTGGAGATTTTAGTGAGTAAGTGTCTCACAGTACCCGCTTGCCTCCCCAGGGGCGAGCGGGTCTCCATAAGGACTTTTCTCTAAGTAAAAAAAAGAAAGTTATTGTAATGGGGTCAAACCAGTGTCAAGACGAAGGGTTGACACTTTTCTTTGACCCATTACACCTTCTAATTCCCCTGCCATCACTCACCATTCATATACATCATTTATAAATAGAACCAATACAACCGAATTGGGAACGCACTAATCTCAAGAATCTCATCACAAAATAAGGACGTCTACACACAACCCGTACAGTGGGAGGATATGAGACGACACTCCCGTTTTATCGCCTCAATCATGTTTATCGCGGACGTTATGACTGCGCCGTAATCCGGTGCACACATGTCAGGGTTGCCAACCTTAAAATATTTAGCCTCGTGTGAAGAAATGAAAATTCTGATTAAACATCATACCACCTACCTTATATCTTTGGTACTCTAGCCAAAGATTGTCTGGAAGATATTGCTGGCTTGCGCAAAGACTGCCTTTTGTACGTTAGTAACTCTTGTCAGTGTAATTTTTGTGTAAAATAATTGGTGCTATTGCATTGCAGATAATGATGATAAAACTCTTTATTAAGAGTTTTATCATCATCATCTGCTTCTTATCCCATTTATTTAAGGTCGCTGTAATTAGTTTTTCTCTTCCATTCATTGCTGTTCGCATTCATCTCGTTATTTACTCCCTTTCTTGCCACATCAAGTTCAATAAATAGTTTATAAATAAATAAATAAAACAAATTAGCTCTCTAACCTCGTACACCAATATATTTTTTCTAATTTTCAATTCTACGATGACCTAGCACTAAAGGCCAGAAAGATAGAACTTCTAACCATTCCATGGATTCACCATGACGGATCCGGGTCCTTAGTGTGGCAGAGATCAAAACTCCGTAAGTTCTTGGAACTTGTGATACGGGTGTAGGTTTTAAGGACCCCTTGATGATGTACAGCAACACTCACCTTCACCAGTTGTATTTCTCTCTCTGCCCAGACTGTCTCTGGTAGGAGCTTGTTACTGCAGCTTTAGATACACTTCTTTTATGTAATTGGAAAGGCAATCTCGATGACGATCCCACCTGATGGTAAAACATAACCGTTACCTATATACATGAACAGTATTTTAGCACAATTTCGTTATCATGTGACACCCGTTATAACACACAAGCGTAGCTATTCCAGAAGACCATTCTCCTGCAATTAAAAAAAAATACATACTTCCTCATATGGATTATGCTGAGTTGTTTACCTATTTACCTTTGCAGCACATAAAACTACCTCCGATGTATTTTACTTAGATACATATTCTGTATGTGCAATATGTATGTTATAAGGTTGTTATTGGTAAATAAAGGGTTAATCTATCTATCTAAGGTTGTCACCCCTGAGACACGTCCCGCGGCCGTAAACACAGTTTGAATATTGATCACCACATCCTCCTGGTCTTAATTAATCAGATATTTGTACTTGATGCCTGCTTAGAATTATAATTAAGATCACATAATAATAATAATCTCAGGACAATTCACACAGCGCCATCTAGACCCAAGTTACGCCAGCTAAAGCTTGTGTTATGGGTACTAGATAACTGATAGAAATACATAGATTTTTTTTTCGTAAAAACTATGTACAATTGGTCTAGGTTAACCGATACAAACAATCATACTTATGAATTTGTGCCGTGCGAGGAATCGAACCCTCGACTATCAGATGTAAAGCGGAGTGCTAGACCGCTATACCACCGAGGTCGTCTATCATATATAACCTGAACATATCTTTGGTCTAACCTTTCACCACAAACTTTATCGAGAACAAAAGCCGACTCTGTTTCGTCTTCATTGATCTTGACCGTCCGCCAATCACAGCGCAGTATTTTAAAAAGTACCTGTAGTATGAATTTTAAATTTGGAACAGTTTCCATCTACATGTTATTTGTCTAACGTTCCACCACAAAATTTATAGTATTGAGACTATATGACTAAAACAGAGTCTTCATTGATCTTGACCGTTCGCCAATCATAGCGCTGTATTTTAAAAAGTACTTGTATAAATTTTAAATTTGGAATAGTTCAAAAAATCGTCAGTATTTGAATAAGAGGTTTAAAATGTTTTCCCTCCGATCAATCCACTGTCCTATTTAAACGAAGATTGACTCTCAAGACAATATATTTTTGCAATACCTTACTAGCTGGAGGGTACTCCCAGATTTAAAATTAAAAGAATCTATATTATTGTAAACATGTACAATATTTATTTGAAAAGATTACGAGCTGAGTTTCTTTTCAGTTCTTCTCATTTCGAAATCATTCCGAACTGACGGTAGATTTGACACATAATAAGAATCTGTAATAGACGTACATGAATAAAGATATTTCGAATTTGAATAGAGTAGGGTAATGGATGTAATTTAAAATCTTGGTAAGAATATGTGTCAACAAGAACCTCACTTTGAATCAATATTCAATAGAAAGTGCTGACTTTCATTACCTACCAGTAACTATCTGGTATCTACGACGAAGGCACACTCTATAGCAAAGAGATATATCCCACTAATGTGCAATTTGCAGGAAAGTTACAGAGAGTCGATTGAAAGGAATGCAGGTATTACGTGATCTCTTTAATTTATGCTACTCTGTGAAACGACGTAAGCTATTTTATCTCATATTCTTACAACTAGCTTTTGCCCGCGACTTCGCTTGCGTTAATTTATCCCCTTAAGGGTGGAATTTATCAAAATCTTTTCTATGGAGATGTCTACATCATAGTAGCTTTATGCATGCAAAGTCTCAGACCGATCGGTTTAAAATTGACAAAATGTCCAGACTTGTGGCGGCGTGGTGGGCCGGGTCATAGGGCTATTTAAAATATGGTGGCTGGCTCATCCGTCATACTCGTGAACGATTTCCTCTTATTAATTGTTTAACCAGTTGGTTGTATATTCAATATTTTTTCTATTTGAGTATTTAATTGAATTAGTGCTAATTGGTAGTTTGTATTCACACACTTACACTTAAAAATGTAAAGTAACAATAAAATTATTTAAAAGAGCAACACACATGTTTCTTGCTCTTTCTTCTCGTGATGAGACAGCTTTCCAAATGAACGGTAGATTTAAAAAAATGTGATGACTATTCAAAAGTGCTTCAATGTAAGTTTATTTGAATAAATGATTTTCTATTCTATTCTATTCTTCTAGGGATTTTTCGGAGGGTCACACTGAGATGATCTCATAACATAAAAAAAAACTTGTTCGATTCATATCGATAGAGATTCTCGGAGGAGTATCGATTAATATTCTCGCTCATACTATCGATAGACATTCTCGCTCGTACATACGAGTATGAGCGAGAATGTCAATCGATACTCCTCCGAATGAAGAATTACTACCCTACATATTAAGAGCTATTAAATTTTCATTCATCATTTTGTTTAGAGCACTCGTAAATGTTAGCTACGGAAACGATGCTGTAACGGTTGTAATGAGACTGTATAATTACGTTGTTAATGCTATCTAACAAGGATTTGTATTTCACGATACAGGTTCAAATACATTAATGTATGTTACAAATATAGATTAAGGTTTATTGGGTTATCTATACATCTATACATATAAATAAAAGTGAACCTGTCATATAGCGCCATCTAGTCCTAAGCCAAGCCAGTGTTATATGTACTAGACAACTGATATAAATAGTTAAATATGTTTTTGCTCTATATACGGAGACGAGACGATCTTCTCAGCACTTCATAGATTCACCGTGCGGGTGGGTGCCTGATCCATCGTATGGCAGAGAGGGAAACTCGAAGCAGTTCTGATAGAAGGAAATTGGATGTATACATAGAAAATACCCAGATAGGTAGAAACAATCGTACTTATGAATACAATTGTTTTACACCGCTTTACATCCGATGCTCGCGGGTTCGATTTCTCGCACGGTGCAAACATTTGTATTCATGAATATGATTGTTTGTATCGGTCTGGGTGTTTTCTATGTATAATATGTATGTATTTACGAAGATTTAAGTTAAATTTAAGTTAAATAAACCATTACAAATGAAATGTCAAAAAACCCCTTTTTTTCAAATTCAAATTCAAATTCAAAAATAATTTATTCATGTAGGACATTTTAGCTGCTTATGAACGTCAAGTTTTTACATTATATTTTTTTTTCCCTACCGTCCAGTTCGGTATATAGATCCAATTGAGTAGAACTGGCAAGAAACTCAATTGAATTACTTTTTTTTTTAAATCCAGTTTATTTACAATGCATAGGTATTTATATAGGTGTCTATGTATAACATTAAACGAAAATCCCGAACATGAAACTATTGCCATGCACGCTCGTCATTCAAGTAATCGTTTAGTGAGTAATAGACCTTGCTCAGTAAATTTGATTTAACAGATGTTTTGAATTTATTTTAAGGGTAATTCTAACATCCTTTGGTATCTTATTGTAAATTTTTATACCTATTCCCATAAAAGACCTATTGACTTTTTCTAAACAATACTTGGTGACAGCAAGTTTGTCTTTAAATCTAGTATTAATATTATGAATATTGCTGTTTTTCTGAAAATAAGTCAAGATTTTTATGAACATATAGGATATTTGAATATATAAATTGAGGCGACGGTGAGAATATTTGCCTCTTTGAATTTCTCTCTTAATGAGTCAGTCACAGTAGATCGCTCGAATGGCCCGTTTTTGTAATATGATTTGATCCTACTTCTGCAATTTTTTTTATTTAAAGGTCAAAAAATCTGGTTTTCTCCATTTTCTCTGAAACCGAAAATATTATCGTCAAAATAGGTTAGACAAAAGTTGTAGATCATAGAATTCTCTATAAATATTGTCCTACTACTTTATAACATACTATTACTACTATTATACTAACAGCAGTCGTAGCAATATATATTAAATGTTTTCTCACTGCTAAGCGCCTAGATATATATATATTTTGAGGTAGGTATATATTATATAAAATTCTCGTGTCACAGTTTTCGTTCCCATTACTCCTCCGAAACGGCTTGACCGATGAAATATTGTGAGCGTATTGAGTAGGTCTGAGAATCGGCCAACATCTATTATTCATCCCCCTAAATATTAGGGGTAGTCCACCCCTAAATTTTTTATTTTTACTTTAAGGCAAAACGTTTGCCGGGACAGCTAGTATATATATAAATAAAAAAAGTTGTTATTGTTATATGTAGCTTACTTTCTTAATTTTTTTATTCCCATACATCATCTAGAAATATATAGAGCTTGTGTTATAGGTACTAGGTAATTGATATAAATACATAGATACATTTTTTTTTGTAAATATATACACAATATACGTAAGAAATACCTAAGTCGATACAATCATACTAATGAATACAAATGTTTATGTCGTCCGAGGAATCGAACCCGCGGCGTAGTAAGACAGTTTACAAAAAAAAGAAAGCAAAGACTGTGTTTGTGGAATATTAATAAAAACAATCATGTTTAGACGACAAAAAAAATTTAGCAGTTTAACACAAGGTCGCGGATTCGTTTCTCATTCACGGTACAAACATTTGTATTTATTAGTATAATTATTTATAAAATGTTGTTTTTTTATGTACATTAACTATGTATTTATATTAAATACTGATTTTTTTATAACTATATAGTTATATAGAACAAAACACCAGCTCTGCTTAACTTTAGACTAATGAATCCAAAGTCATTATTATGTTGACAGTTTTTGTCCCAATGTTGTCCCAAAAAAAAAAAAAAAATTAAAAAAAATACTTTATGTTTATTTCTTTATCTGTTTTTTTATCTCACCAATGTGTTTGTGATTCGTTAATTAAGCTTACGTTATGACGATTTACGTTATATTTCGGGAATGGAATTATAAATTGTATTCTTACATGTATATTCTATCAGGTAAGACCGTCTGTTTGTATGTTATTCCAGTTATAAGGAAGCTTAAACATACAAAAACAACCAAATCTGTTAAGTAGATTGATAGAATCAACATTCGTAAACACAATCTCATAAGTATCGGTTTAAATGTTTCCAAAACGCTCACCAACTTAATAAGGTTCCACCAAATTCTCTAGACTCCGGCCGATTAAATCTGCGCATCTAATCCCACCTGATCAGCTGTTAGTTTGGCCACTCGGCGAACTTCGACGAACATCATTAACCTAGCATTTACTCCATGAATATTCATGTTGAGATTAATTCGACTAATTGCCTAGTCAGACGACGACAAATGAATTAGGCAATGATTCTTAACGACTTCACGATAAAGTCTTAATACTATAGTCAATATTATAGTAGACCGTAGGGAAAATATTATAATATAAAAAAAATTACGTTCATAAGCGGCTAAACTGGCAAAGCTGTCTTACAAGAATAAATGATTTTTGAATTTGAATTTGAATTAATACAACCAAATAAATGCTGTATAATTCACATACATACATTACATCTAATGAACATACCTATATATATATAGTGCAATAAAGAACATGCAATATATAAATATACGACCCAAAATATGCATTCTCGTAAACAACTATAAGATATTTTCAAATTCCTATAAAGTATTACCAATTGGTAAAGTCGTTTGCCAAGAGTGGAGATCTATGACACACACTACCTAAGAATAGAAAACGTGTTACTCTCAGTAGGATATTCCTAACTACGGCAGCAGAGAGTCGCAGTTGTTTAATTTTTCATTTCAGATAATGTGAGGGAAAGATTTTTTTTCTTTCAAAGAACAAATATAATCTTATACAATAGCAATTATAACGAACTAGCTTTTGCCCGCAGCTTCGCTCGCGTTAATTTATCCCCTTAGGGGTGGAATTTATCAAAATCCTTTCTTAGGGGATGCCTACGTCATAGTAGCTTTATGCATGCAAAGTCTCAGCCTGATCGGTTTAAAATTGACAAAGTTTCATGTAAACTTTCATCCCCTATTTTGTCCCTTTGGGGGAAGAATTAATTAAAATCCTTTCTTAGCGGATGCCTACGTCATAACATCTACTTGCATGCCAAATTTCAGCCCGATCCGTCCAGTGGTTTGGGCTGTGCGTTGATAGATCACTATGTCAGTCACCTTTGAGTTATATATATTTAGATAAGGCACATCTATGACATCACGTACTCTTCTACATCTTTATCTTCTCTAGGTAGACCTAGATGTTGTCTAGAAGAAAAATTACCTCGAATAAAAGGTCAAGCTGGCGTCCAGAAAGCTCAATAAAGCGAAGCGGTACTTTACTGCGGACTCTCTTATATATAAGTCACAAGTTCGGCCGCACATGGAGTACTGCTCTCATCTTTGGGCAGGAGCACCTGGATACCAGCTCGGTCCTTTTGGTTCAGAGACGTGCTATGAGAATTATCGATGATCCCGATCTCTCTGGCGGTATCTAACCACTTAGTTTGAAGCAAAACTTCGCTTCGTTTGTGTGTTCTACGGAATATACATTCACTTAGACCGTATGTTTTTTTGCAACCACAGTACTTAGTATAAAAAAAATTGCTTGGCGGTATGAAGGCCTTATTGTACAAGACTATTCTAATTATTTAAATTAATATTAGTCTGTAAAACACAGTGCAGAGTGTATAAATAAAACAATAGTACTTAGTTCTCATCATAACAGTTACAATACACACAAACAACAATAAGTATCTACTGTACAACATATTGCATATAAAATAGGTGATGTGCTTCAAATTTGGCACCAACTTAAAATTCTGAAGTAATACCAAACAAAGTTCATACTTTGCCAATTATTCCATGTCTACAACTTTTAACAAGCAACCTATATAATACGTACTCCAATATTACCAGAACCTTATTCGAACTTGCTACCTACAGAGACACGAGTAGGTTGTTGTCAAGTTCAGTGGAATTGTGTACGGTGAAATATTTACTACGACTGATTTCCTCTTACTTAGTTGTTTAACCAGTTGGTTGTATATTTAATATTTTTTCTATTTGAGTATTTAATTGAATTAGTGCTAATTGGTAGTTTGTATTCACACACTTAAACTTAAAAATGTAAAGTAATAATAAAATTATTTAAAAGAGCAACACGCAAGTTTCTTGCTCGTTCTTCTTGTGATGAGACAGCTTTCTGAATGAGCGGTAGATTAAAAAAATGTGATGATTATTCAAAAGTGATTCAATTTAAGTTTATTTGAATTATTTTCTCTTCTGTTCTGTTCTAATCTGTACTATTCTATTCCAGTCTAGTTTAGTCTATTCTATTCTATTCTTTACATGTATGTCTCCTCCTCCTCTGGGACGTCTTCGTGTGGCAGCCATGTAATTATAAAGTTATATCATCTAATTAAATAATCAACGGTCCATTACGTATAGGTAATCAGCATCCCACGCGAAGTCTGTTAATTTACTCTCCCAAGAGACATAGTTATAGTGGTTCAAGTTTATCATAGGAACATTAGAATAACGCTTATGTACATAGTAAACCGCCCACAAAGTATTTTTATGGGATCTTTGCTGGTAATTATACTTATTCGGGGTTCCACTGAAAATCAGCGTCGTGGCTTTTGTCATGGCATAATGCTGAGATGGGCCCCTTACACACACATCAGTACAGTGACGCGGTGACGATGCTCCGCAGTGGTGGATACGATTTTTTTTTTCATTCTTATCATTGTTTTTGGTATATGTTATTTTCTTTTGTTTGATTTTCTTGTTCGCTTTTTTTTTTTATTTAATTTTTTTTTCTCTTAATGATTTGTATTGTATTTATTATTTCTATTTATATGTTATAATAATTTACATGCTGCTGTGAGCATCGTCATTGTTGTGTTGTGATGTGTGATAGTAATAAATATTATTCTATTCTATTCTATTTTATTCTAATTAAGTCTATAAATAATACTAAAAATAAACCAGGACGATTCACAACGAAACGCCATCTAGTCCCAAGTTAAGCAAAACCAGTTTTACGGGGACTATATGACTAATAGGAATGTTTAAATACATATTTTTAGAAATAAACACGTGTAACAAAACACCCAGGCTGATATAAATAATCATAGTCATGAATACAATTCGTGCGCGTAATCGAATCCGCGACCATTGGAATAAAAGCGGTGTGCTCAATAAGCTAGACCACCTAGGCTGAGATGTGATAGGCATAGGTTAATTTTTGATGTTAGGTTTTCAGGGCTTATTTCTGATCTAACTCATAAACTACCTATAGTTCTCAGTCTTCATATAACATATTTGGAACAATTAGAGTTCTTGAATCACATCCCCCAGAAAGAAGGTCATAACCTGAATCAGTTGATAGTCACAGCCATTTATCTTAAATGACTTTCCAGAGGGCGCCCACAAGTTGGTCTGACCAAGTCCGCTCAATGCTGGACACCATGTTACAACCCCCTCCGATCGATCCCCCGTCCAATACAAACGGGGATCGAAATTACGACGGCCTGAGCCGAGGTTCGAACCCCTAGTGGTGCCCTCAGACTAAAGTCGTATCCGTCAGGCAGGAGTTGGCCTTCAGCCGCTCCATAAGTCCTTCCGCGGGTTTGGAGTGCCATCTGCACTCGCCCCCTATCGTCCGGTGAAGCTGTAAAGGCCAGCTGCGGCCAACAACATTAGAGTAGTCCGAAAAAAAAACCGTGTTACAAGATGCCATTAATTATGCAACAGACCGACACAGATGGAAGGGTTTAATCAGTGAGAAAATAATTCTGCCCCATTCTTGAGGGTTGTAACAGCCCCTGTTACAACCCTCAAGAATGAAGAAGGAGCAAGGATGCCATAAGAATGAGGATTTGGAACGATTAAAAAAAACATCCGGTTATTCATTGGATATGTACCGGATATATCAAGTCAATTAAAAATAAACGAACTTGTAAAGAGATCTTCAGATTAATCGTGTATTCAAAATCCTGCAAATGTTCATGAGCGAGCACAACCTAATTTATAATGCAGTATTTAATGTCTCGGCGATCAAAAGCTTTTCAAAGATTTCTCGAAATATTCGAAAAGAAAAAGATATCTCCACTTCAAAACGAAATCATTGTGTCCGTGTACAATTGAATTACAACCTTTGTCACTGATTTGTAGGTACTTATTCCATCGTCTAGCTGGAAACCATTTTATCTTCGTGTATTCCGTAAAGCATCCTTTGAAATGTCCGGAACAACAAATGCATTGCCGGAGCCAATTGATAAAATCTGGCTGTCTCAAATTGAAGTTGCCATTATGTTTTCACTTAAGGTTCGGTGGAAAACTACAATCTAATATATAGCAAAATGTTACAGTAAGGTAGTTACAGTTAGTTGTCTTCCACAGTGCGGTTTTCTAGAAACTTTTTGCCTCGCACAACCACATTGTGGAATCACCTTCCCGCAATGGTATTTCCGAACCGATACGATATTGAAACCTTCAAGAAAAGAGCTTATTTCTTTTTAAAAGGCCGACAATGTACTTGCAATTCCCCTGGTGTTGCGGGTGCTCATGGGCGGCGGTAATCACTTACCATCAGGTGCGCCGCATGCTCGTTTGTCCCCTGTGTTATATAAAAAAAAAAGTTAGAGATGTGCTAATTCGTAATAAATATGACTCGAGTTAACTCGAGTTGAAATTCAGGTAACTCGAGTTAAATCGATTTGACTCGAGTTACCTGGAATAAACAGTTTTTCTTTGTTTTTTTTTTAATTTATTATATTTATTAATCAAATTAAAGTTTTTGGCCGCAGCTAGTCTTGGAAACTTCACCGAACCATAGGGGGCGAGTAGAAATGGCACTTCAAAACCGCGGAATGACTTATGGAACCCATAATCATTTTAATGATAACATAACTGGACGAATATGCGAAAAAATAATAATAATTACCTCAATATTGAAACATTTGTGACGAGTGAAAATTGTATGATATGAAATGATCGGAAAATTTCATGTCATTGTCGGTTCGACGACAGAATCATGCACTCGCTCTTTCACTTTATTCGTTCATTTACCTGTTGAATTCTTCCAACTCGAGTTGGCAGGCATTCAAATCGAGTTAACTCGAATACACCGCAACTCGAGTTAGTGACTCGTGTTGACACATCTCTAGTTACAGTTGTATATAAAACTAGCTACTCGCCCCGACTACGCCCGGGTGTATATGTATTATACATATAAACCTTCCTCTAGAATCAGTATCTATTTAAAAAAACCGCTTCAAAATCCGTTGCGTAGTTTTAAAGATTTAAGCATACATAGGGACGGATAGACAGCGACAGCGACTTTGTTTTATACTATGCAATGATACTAGCTGACCCGCACAACTTCGTCTGCAGCACACTTACTTGACATTTGTCATTATATTTTGCCCAATTTACATAATATATTTTTAAACTATAGATCATGTATTATTCTGATGTATAAGTTCATCGAAATCCGTTCATTACTTTTTGCGTGAAAGAGTCATAAACTTTCGAGTTTAAAATATTAATCAAATTTGAAAGAACAATTTATTAGTGTATTTCTTATTACTCATAGTTTTAATACAGATGGTTACTATATTCAATAATAAATAATTTCAAAAAATACCTTTAATAAAAACTTGAAATATAGAAGCAACAAAATTACAATATGATTATCATAAGGATAACACAAACTGGTGATCAATGACGAAGATAAACATACAAGAAGGGATAAAGTAAAATTGAAAATTGTTGATCACATGCCAAATTGTATATACCTATATAAAAACTAGCTTTCGTCCGCGGCTTCGCTCGCGTAGTAGTAAGTATTATTATTAATTGGGTGTAGACTTTGCGGCTTTACTTTTGTAAAAAATTAGGGCCTACAAAGTCTAAGAAGATTTATACGACTTTCATCTCCTATTTTATCCCCTTAGGGGTGGAATTTATCAAAATCCTTTCTTAGAGGATGCCTACGTCATAGTAGCTTTATGCATGCAAAGTCTCAGCCCGATCGGTTTAAAATTGACAGTTTCATACAAACTTTCATCCCCTATTTTATTCCCTTGGGGGTAGAATTAATCAAAGTCCTTTCTTAGCAGATGCCTACGTCATAACATCTATTTGCATGCCAAATTTCAGCCAGATCCATCCAGTGGTTTGGGCTGTGCGTTGATAGATCACTATGTCAGTCAGTCACCTTTGAGTTATACATATTTAGATTCACTCTACGAGTGTACCAGAATGGCAGACAATAAAGTTAAATGGCGAGCTGTATTAAAGCGGATGACCTCTCACTCCACTACATAATTACCACGACCGTTCTGTCGAGAGCATATCAAATAAGAATATAAAAATCAAAATTTGTATTCCTACATATTTTTATACTACTGGATGTTCATCCCTTAAATATTACATTTAAGGGATGAAAGTGATAACTTACGCTACCAGTGAAAAACAGTATTAAATATTTCAAAATACATAATGAACCATGTAGAACATAGTGTGTTCTAACAACCTTCAAACCAAAAAAAACTAAAAACTCTGGTAGAAGTAGGAAGTAAAGGGATTGTAAGTAATGTGGACTGATGACGCAATTACTAGCAAGGTACCATATCATGTTGACTTCCACGCAGTTGCCGTGGAAACCATCGTGATAAATTAATAGTGAACTTGCAACGATGGGTTTACTGACCTTGCCTTATGCTCATCCAAAATTCCTGGTGAATTTACCACGATGATTTAACTGACCTTGCCTCATGCTCGTCCAAAATTCCTGGTGAATTTGCCACGATGATTTAACTGACCTTGCCTCATGCTCGTCCAAAATTCCTGGTGAATTTGCCACGATGATTTAACTGACCTTGCCTCATGCTCGTCCAAAATTCCTGGTGAACTTGCAACGATGAATTAACTGACCTTGCCTCATGCTCATCCAAAATTTCTGGTGAACTTGCAACGATGATTTAACTGACCTTGCCTCATGCTCGTCCAAAATTCCTGGTGAATTTGCCACGATGATTTAACTGACCTTGCCTCATGCTCGTCCAAAATTCCTGGTGAATTTGCCATAATGAGCATTGCCAAGAACAAACCTTGCCTCATGCTTTCTAATCATCCTCCATTAACACCCGCCAGGGTAAACCTTTAGCGCAGGCGAGTACCCCATACTATTATACAAAAAAAAAACACATCTTGCAGAAAATTGGTAATCTCCACGTAGACTTTTGCATAAAGACACTTTCAAGCAATAACGTATATGAGAAAATAAAACAAATAATAGCTTGGTTCCCAAAGAATGAAATAAGATTAAAGGAGTCCATAAAATCTACCGAATTTCGTTAAAAGGGAAATATTATTCTTCCGGGAATATCTCTATTTTCCTGTTAGAGCAAAAAGCGAAATTAAATGAAGCTGGCCCACTATGAGCGTCATTAAATATATTTTTTATATGTTTTCCCGTATCTGAACGGCTCGACAGTAGTTCCGCGCCCAGAGAATTGTCGCAAATGGAATTTTAAATCACATATGAAAGAGATACGATGATATGGACGGTATGTAGTTGTATATCAGTGTTTTGCTCCTTGAGTGATTCTGTACACTGAGCTATGAGACGCTTTGTATTGCTGTGGCACATACATGCTTAGCCATATTATTTGTATTGTCTAAATATTTTGTATTGTACACTTTTATTTTAGTTTATTTTTTTAAGTTTATTACATAATTTACAAAAAAAAACACTCAAACAGACACAAATAATGCATCAGAAATTATAAATAATATAAAAAAAAAACTATATAAAACAAAGTAAATATTTTTGAGGGTATACAGTTAAAAATCATTACCTCCCGTGCTAGTTAGATAACTGTGTTACGGCAAGATAAGAATCTCGCACTATATGAATAGGGCTCATTTTTAAATGGCATATCAAACGGTTTTTATAATACTTTTTAAGGTTTTTAATATAACTTATTACAGTATATGTTAACGATACAGATAATTTAGGCATTTTTTTTTTTTAATGAATTTATGTTAATAAAAAAAAAGAAAACAAAGATAAAATATCTAATTCATTTCTTATTTGTGATACAATTAAAATTCTTATCTAGGTATTACTTTAATAACATTTTATGGTATAATTAATTTTAAACTTTCGTGTTTAATATACATTATTTAAATTATTAACCGGGTCTTAACACGAATAATTTTATGGCAAATAAAGGTATTTACCTCTCTCGACGTTTCGACTAGGTTGCACTAGCCGTGGTCACGAGCTGACTGGAGTAACAGCGATGTCAATGTAGATAGGTGACAGCAGTTTTTTCTTCATCTACCGTCACTAGATTGTTTAACAAAAGTTCGCGACACACAGCACTCACGGTATCCGTACACTTATTGACTATTGATGCTACTGAACTTTGCTTGAATTTATTTATGACTGGATTCCACGCAGATGATAATTTTAAAACCCGGTTAATAATTTAAATAATGTATTTTATGGTATAAATTATAATTAATAAATACTAAATGTGGGGGTTTAAGCCCACAGTTCCGTGATAATGCTATTGATTGATTGATGACGGGTTTTTGTCAAATAAAACCGCCTCGGTTGATTTTTTTTTATACCACTTTGGTGGCAAACCAGCTACGGCTCATCTGATGGTAAACGGTTACGGTAGCCTATGGACACCTGAAACACCAGGGTTGTCACATACTCGTTGCCGACCCTTAAGAAACCTTAATATACCCTTCTTGAAAAACCCCATGCTGTAGTCTCTCGAGAAAACCTCGGCAGGTAGTTCATTCCACAATCTACGCGGGAGGAAGCTCCTCTGAAACCGCTGAATGCTACTCGAATACTGATTTTTAGTACTAAAATAAATATAATAAGGTGAAATGTATTGAAGTGAAATTGCATGTGTAGGCAATTGTGTATTGCACAGTAAGCAGGCATGTGCGATTGCCCGTACACTAAGATCAATAGTATTTTATATGTTAAGGTTTATTAACATATAAAATACTATTCGTCAATTCGTCAGTCAAAGCTGAAAATGTAATTTATCCCCAGCGATGAAAGTAGTAAGATAGTGTGAACAAAGCAGTGACTAAAATCCAACATAACCAAAGATACACCACAAGTACAGATATATTTATACCGTCTTTAGTTACAGCCCTACGACTCTGTTAGCCTGTTAGCCCTGACGATCTTTTTGCATGTCTGGCTTCTGTTATACAGTTGCTGGTTGTAAAAACGCATTTCCTGTGCATTGTTGAATTGCACGATAAAAAAACTAAGCTATACATAGCTACCATCAAGGAAACGTTCTCTAACAAATGCTTAAGTGGTATCGTTTGAAAGTGCTTACTAATATAATAAATGCAAAAGTAACTCTGTCTGTCTGTCTGTCTCGCTTTCACGTCAAAACTACTGAACCAATTTAAATGAAATTTAGTAAGCATATCTGCTTACTAAATTTCATTCAGACTATCGTCTAGACCCTGAGAAAGGAGGCTACTTTTTAATGTAAAAAAGGGTTGGAAGGGGTTGAAAGAGGGGATGAAAGGTTGTATGAAAGACTCTCCATTTTTTGAAGCTAGAATCTTGAAACTTATTTTTGAGGCTGTTGATTAAATATAAATAAATATGACATTCAAACTTTGTAAAAATTTTACCACCTACACAAATTTTACTTAATTTAACCCCCTGAGGGTTAAATAAAGTAGGGGATGAAAGTTTTTATGTTAATTCGTTATTTTTGAAGCTAAAAGCCTGAAATTCATTTTTGAGGCTGTTGATTAAATATAAATAATTATGACATTCAAACTTTGTACAAATGTTACTCTTAAGGGGGTTAAATAAAGTAGGGGATGAAAGTTTTTATGTTAATTCGTTATTTTTAAAGCTAGAAGCCTGAAATTCATTTTTATAGCTGTTGATTAAATATAAATAATTATGACATTCTAAGTTTGTAAAAATTTTACCACTCAGGGGATTAAATAAAGTAGGGGATGAAAGTTTTTATGTTAATTCGTTATTTTTGAAGCTAGAAGCTAAGAAAAAAATTAATTTCTTTTGAAACATAATATAGTTTTGATATAGTTATATATTATATGAAAGTGTGTATGAAACTTTGTCAATTTTAAACCGATCGGGCTGAGACTTTGCATACATAAAGGTACTATGACGTAGGCATCCCCTAAGACAGGATTTTGATAAATTCCACCCTTAAGAGGATAAATTAACGAGTGAAGCCGCGGAAAAAGCTCCTTAGTAAATAAAGTCACTAATATTCAGTATAAATAGAATAAAAAATAAGAATCAAGATGACTTATACGTATAGTTAATTAGAAGCCAGTAAATATGAGCTTACGGCAATGGTTTATTAATCTATATATCTATACATATAAATGAAATTGGAGTGTCTGTTTATAATATTGAAATAACCGTTTTTTACTACATGCATATGAATATAAATACGGTACATACATCAAAATAACATTTTTTACATTTTTTGTCTGTCTGTCTGTAGGTCTGTTTGTTCCGGCTCGACTGTGTGTCTTTCCTTATTTCTACCTTATGATCTCTGAAGTGGCTGGACCGATTTTGACGAAAATTTTATTGGCAGGTAGCTGATGTAATAAGGAGTAACTTGGGCTACTTTTATGTAGGTCTGTTTGTTCCGGCTGATCTCTGAAGTGGCTGGACCGATTTTGACGGAAATTTTATTGGCAGGTAGCTGATGTAATAAGGAGTAACTTGGGCTACTTTTATGTAGGTCTGTTTGTTCCCTACTTATCTCTGAAGTGGCAGGGCCGATTTTGACGGAAATTTTATTGGCAGGTAGCTGATGTAATAAGGAGTAACTTCCCAGCTACTTTTATGTAGGTCTGTTTGTTCCGGTTGATCTCTGAAATGGCTAGACCGATTTTGACGGAACTTTTATTGGCAGGTAGCTGATATAATAAGGAGTAACTTGGGCTACTTTTATGTTAGAAAAATAAAGATACATTCCACGCGGAAGAAGTCGCGGGAACAGCTAGTGTACAATAAAGCCTCTTTCCTTTTACCCATTATATTTCAGTTCTTATTTCTGTTAGAAATATATGTAATTACGATTTTCTTATATTTCTTATGTGCCGCATTTTATATGTGCTCACTAAACATTTATTTATTTATTTAAGCGATCAACAAGACATACTCTGAGGTTACGATTATTATCACTTGCAAGAAGTTCAGGTATATAATGTTCATTTAATTACTGGTTGCCACGGCATGCGTAAATGTTTACAGAAGGTTATATATGCCATTGTACACATCCCTACTTAACCTCATCCCAGCCATCAACTGTGAGTCTTTCCTTATTTCTACCTTATGCAAGCTAGCCATTGTACACATCCCTACTTAACCTCATCCCAGCCATCAACTGTGAGTCTTTCCTTATTTCTACCTTATGCAAGCTAGCCATTGTACGCATCCCTACTTAACCTCATCCCAGCCATCAACTGTGAGTCTTTCCTTATTTCTACCTTATGCAAGCTAGCCATTGTACACATCCCTACTTAACCTCATCCCAGCCATCAACTGTGAGTCTTTCCTTATTTCTACCTTATGCAAGCTAGCCATTGTACACATCCCTACTTAACCTCATCCCAGCCATCAACTGTGAGTCTTTCCTTATTTCTACCTTATGCAAGCTAGCCATTGTACACATCCCTACTTAACCTCATCCCAGCCATCAACTGTGAGTCTTTCCTTATTTCTACCTTATGCAAGCTAGCCATTGTACGCATCCCTACTTAACCTCATCCCAGCCATCAACTGTGAGACTAGCCTTATTTCTACCTTATGCAAGCTAGCCATTGTACGCATCCCTACTTAACCTCATCCCAGCCATCAACTGTGAGTCTTTCCTTATTTCTACCTTATGCAAGCTAGCCATTGTACGCATCCCTACTTAACCTCATCTTTCAAAACTGAGCTATCTTTTTTTACACCCTGGTCTGGTTCCAGATTCTAAACGGAGGCAATCCTTTTCAGGCCCGACTAATTTATTTATCAAAACAGTATTTGTAAGGTCAGCTAAAATTGTAAAAAATGTGTATAATTTATAATACAAGAAAATTTATTAGAATCAAAATGACTTCTAATTTCTTTTAACAGAATTGCTATGATTGTTTAACACTCCAATCATGTAATAAACTATACTACACCTGAGTTTCTCGACTATCAACTTCATTGCAGACGTAATAAAGTTTATTATCGTATTGCTCGTATAATTCCTATATAAGTCTTTATTGAATTTATGTACTTTTCATAATATACAATTACTATACACACGTATTATACATATAAACTTTCCTCTTGAATCACTCTATCTATTAAAAAAAAAGATTCAAAATCCGTTGCGTACTTTTAAAGATTTAAGCATACATATGGACAACCTCGGTGGTCCAGCGGTCTAGCACAACGCTTAACGTCCGATGGTCGCAGGTTCGGTTCCTCGTACGGCACAAACATTTGTATTCATGAGTATGATTGTTTGTATCGGTCGGGGTGTTTTCTATGCATAATATGTATGTATTTACGAAAAAAAAAATTTATATGTACTTGTATCAGTTATCTAGTACCCGTAACACAAGCTTTAAATAGCTTTACTTGGGACTAGATGGCGCTGCGTGAATTGTCCGGAGATTACTATTATTATCTCTATCGTCTCACTCTCTCAGCTTTTGCTATTATTATTATATGGACGGACAGACAGCGACAGCGAGTTTGTTTTATACTATACTAGCATTTGCTCGCGGCTTCGCTTGCGTTAATTTATCCCTTTAGGGGTGGAATTTATCAAAATCTTTCTTAGGGGATGCCTACGTCATAGTAGTATGCATGCAAAATTTCAGCCCGATCGGTTTAAAATTGACAAAGTTTCATTCAAACATTCATCCCCTATTTTATCCCCTTGGGGGTAGAATTAATCAAAATCCTTTCTTAGCGGATGCCTACGTCGTAACATCTACCTGCATGCCAAATTTCAGCCCGATCCGTCCAGTGATTTGGGCTGTGCGTTGATAGATCACTATGTCAGTCACCTTTGAGTTATATATATTTAGATAATAATAATGATGATATGAAATATTAAACTCGTTTGCCTCCATACGTTTGTTTCAATCTAATATTTGTACCGGAAATACTATTCATTTCAATTTGCTTTCTCAAACAGAATGTTCTAGAAATTCATGACGATATAGTACGAGTAAATATCAGACTTAATAAGCAGAATATGATATTTACGATTTATAAATGCCATGACTGTTACGCTTCTATAAGCTTCCATATCGAATAAATAAAAAGTATTTTTTTTATTGGCGGTTTTGGGCTATTGTCAGGTGCCACTATGATCTGAATAGATCTGTGCTCGCAATTTTTCAATGTTCGCTACCTAGACCCGTGAGGGAAAGAAATTAAGGGTATTTTTAGGAGTGATGGTTTTTAGTCCTCAGGAAAGAATTTATGTATTTTCCAAATGAGATATATATATATATATGATTATGTATATACATTTGACAAATAATCTTTTTTTTTATAGCATAGAAGACAAACGACCTTGCGGTTCTCCTGGTGGAAAGTGATTATTTAATAAATACAGACAAATAGAGAAAAATAATTATATATTAACTAAAAACTAACTAACCTAACTATTTAATATAAACTATCTCAAAAATTAACGCCAAGATCAGGCTAATGCGCACTCTTATCTTTGTGATATATTGATTCAAGAGAAAGATCTATATGTATATTACTAGCTGTACCCGCGACTTCGTCCGCGTGGAATTTAACTTTATTTTTCTAAAATAAAAGTAGCCTAAGTTACTCCTTATTACATCAGCTACCTGCCAATAAAAGTCCCGTCAAAATTTGTAAAGCCATTTTAGAGATAGTTAGATAGACAGACGAAAACTGGTGTATGTACCGTATTTATATTGATAGGCATTTATATATAAACCTTCGTCTTGAATCACTCTTTCTATTAAAAAGAACCGCTCAAAATCCGTTGCGTACTTTTAAAGATATAAGCATACATATGGACGAACAGACAGCGACAGCGACTTTATTTTATACTATGTAATGATATGTAGGTAGATAAATGATTTAATTAAGTATAGACTAACTGTTTCCTGTGTCTTTATATGTGTCATACTAATTTGTCTGTCATTAAACTCTTTGGGACACAGTTACCAAATACATCAAAATAATAATTGCATTTAATAATGTCTAGTAAGACAAATCCAATATTGTGTAAGCACTGCCGTGTCTAAACTGTGTCGCCCCACCTTACATTTTCCTATTGTCATTTAGTATATAAGATCATTATTTCTATGTACATATTGTCAGTCTATTATCATCTATAACATACATCTTCTCAACCAATAACATAGTATTATTATGTAATATTATGTTATCTGTGGTATTATTAACCCGCAACAGTTGAGCAAACATATATTTTATTCCTCTCAGCAATAGAACATTCCAGTATTTCTCAATCGTCTCCATATTTTTCTATGCTTCTAAGACTTGGACCTGGAAATCGCACGTAAAATCCAAAATAGATGCTTTCGAGATGTGGTGCTGGCGCAAAATGTTGGGAATATCATGGACTGAACGCTGCATCTATTTTGGAACAACTAAGTACCAGAACATGTCTCTCTGTGTGTGCTTCCAGCGTCAGCTAACTTTTTTCGGCCACGTAGCCCGTCGGAAACCAGATAATTTGGAAAAAAAAATAATGGCAGGCCACGTGGACGGAAGAAGAGGTAGAGGTACCTACACGTTGGACTGATCCTGTACGAGAGGCTGTTAAATGAAATATACAGTGGTTAATCCACTTAGCACAAGATAGAAATGCCTGGAGAGATTTGGTTGGAAGAAGCATTACTGGTAGTCGACCTTCAGTCTGGAGAAATCAAAGAAGATTTCAAAAATTGGGTTATCAAATTCGAAAAGGCTTAGTTTCGAAGATTATCACGACCAAACAAACTAAAACAAAGTCTTCAACCAACCAACTTCTACTGACTTGCAAACAACAGTGACATGTACCGTCTACCGTCTGTATTATTCACGAGCCATCAGTTTCCAGTTAATTGTACGATAGTTACAGTTAGCAGTTCAGTTAATTTGATCGCATTTCAGTTTAACCGCGACGGAGTAATGGGTACAATGTTAATATTATAATGGAGTAGTAACGTATACCAATTATATGTATAACTTAGTTATTTGCCAAGGTTTCGCTTGGAAAGTTTAAAATAATTATTCTTAACTAGCTGTTGCTGTGGCTTCGTCCGGATATTATAGTGGCCTTGATCAAATAAAGAAAACATATTCAATAGTCTAACTTAAAAAAAATCCACATTTTTGAAGCTAGAATGCTTCATTTTCTATACAAACTTTCATCCCCTATTTTATTATACCCTCTTAAGGGTAACTTTTTATAAACTTTGAATGTCATTAATTAAATTTTAATGAACAGTCCAAAAGTTTTTAAATACATAGATAATATAAATAAAATATATCCAAATTATTAAAAACAAGTGGTTGTTTATCTCTCCTCGCTCGATGCAACGTTTCATTTATGAATCAAACCTGCGACCATTGAAAGTAAGGCAGTATCCTAAACCTCTAGACCATCGAGTCCATCTAATTAATAATAATTCTTAGACTACAGTAGTTAAAGCACAGATAACAGTAAGTCTTCAGTAGTCATGCTCACTAAAATATCCAGACTTGAAGCGGCGTGGTGGGCCGGGTCATTGGGCTCCCTAAAATATGGTCGCGCGCAGTGATGGCTGGCTCATCCGTCATACTCGTGAACGGGTGCTGCTTGTAGGGACTGGTCTGCTCTAATCACTATGACTGATTTCCTCTTACTAATTATTTAACCAGTTGGTTGTATATTCAATATTTTTTTTATTTGAGTATTTAATTGAATTAGTGCGAATTGGTAGTTTGTATTCACATACTTAAACTTAAAAATGTAAAGTAAGAATATAATAAAATTATTTAAAAGAGCAACACGCAAGTTTCTTGCTCGTTCGTCTTGTGATGAGACAGCTTTCCGAATGAGCGGTAGATTAAAATAATGTGATGGTTATCCAAAAGTGCTTCAATGTGAGTTTATTTGAATAAATGATTTTCTATTCTATTCTATCCTAAAGATTTGGTCATAATTCAAATATTTAATTTACAGTCACTTCAAAAGTGATTACCAATAAAATACAGTTTGTTTTTTTTTTCATTTCTCGTACACTGTTAAAGTAACATAAAAATGCGTCGCAAATAATATTTTTTAACAAAACGAAAGTGATTTGTTCGAATTGCTTCTTTAGAGGCCAATAAAAAGTAAATGACAATTTTATCATTACAACCCCTTGACAATAGAAATGTTTCTATTAAACAAGCAAAGTGAATTTATATCTTATTATGAAGACAACAACGGATATTGTTGCTTGAGTACCTGATTTTGAAAATGCGATCGTTTCTGTATGTATATTTATTTAGACGTCATCGTAAAATAATAAACTGGTAGTTGTTCCCAGTAACACCCACGTTGTTTTGTAGAAAATGAAATGTATTAGAAGAAAATAATATCTATACATATAAACAAAATTTGAGTGTCTGTTTGTAATGTTGAAATAATCGTTTTTACTACATACATATGAACATAAATACGGTACATAAACCAAAAAAGCATTTTTTTACAATTTTTATCTGTCTGTCTGTTTGTTCTGGCTAATCTCTGAAATGGCTGGGCCGATTTTGACGGGATTTTTATTGGCAGGTAGCTGATGTAATATGGAGTTACTTAGGCTATTATTTAAAAAAAATAAAGTTAAATTGAACGCGGACTATGTCGCGAATATAGCCAGTTAATTAATAAAAAAATCGAAAGACCAGATTAAATTTATATTATAGTAAAAAGTTTGCGAGGTCACGACAGTAAGAACAACGAAATATCTGAAGGGTTTTTCTTAATTAATCAAATATTTATAGAGCAATTTCAAAGGATAATATAAGAAATGTATTTTAAATCTATTTCTTCTCTTCATAATGTTAGTATTCATAAAAAAGCAATTATTCATTGTTTTTTTTTATTTCTTTTTAAATTTAGGGACTTTGTCCCATCTAAGTACATGCCAGTCCCATTGTACTCTAAAACTAATCACTCCATTACCTCACCAGTGAACAAATTGCCTTACGCCCGAAATGATAACGTATCCACAATCCAAGATCGCTACCAATCTTAGATTGATTCCTATATCCAGATCGGTTTCCAATCTGCGTACCAATATGAGAACTCTATTTTTTTTTGACACTCGATAAGCATCGATCCTGATATCATCTATGCCAGAAAGAATATAGACAGTTTCAAAAGAGTTAGTGATTGCACCAATAAAAGCTTACGTAACAATAACAAACTGATTTTACCTAAATCTCGTTTAACTAAAGTTAGTAATTCGTTTTATGGCAATTGCGTAACGCTTTACAATAAAATACACATTTAAAAAGAATTTAAATGTCAAATAAAACAGTTCCTTTGCAAAATAGCTTACTATAAAATTGAAGAATTCGTTAACGATAATAATGTTTTTATAGAAAAACTTTTAAATCCATAGCACTGACAATATTATCTGATTACATTAATGAGTGCGTAGCGATTTCTATGTTGATTATCGCATGCCTCTTACTTGTTACACTGTAATTATTTATATAAAAAATACATCTATTAAAAAGAGCAACACACAAGTTTCTTGCTCATTCTTCTTGTGATGAATCTGCATTCCGAATGAGTGGTAGAATCAAAATATGACTATTCAAAAGTACTTGTAATGAGTTTATTTGAATAAATATTATTTCTATTTCTATCGACCGTTACCTCCCGCCGCTCCGTATTACGCAAACTTATAAGCCACTACTCAGATTTCTCTATTTAAAATGTCGAAGTATATTGTTCGGGTTGTACCGAAACTTCTGAAGATTCTGTTAGGTAAAACTGCAAATGATACTGATAGAAACTTGATTAAAACTGTATATTGAAACTTAAAATGTAACTGATTAATGATTGTAATGAGTACGCGTGGCGTCCGTGACGACCGTATGCGAACTGATTTGAAATGAAATGTAATTTAAAATGTTAATGTTGCGAAATGATGTAATATATAGCGCTATAAGACTTTTCAAAGAAATAACGAAAAGGTTAGTCGACATCACAGAAGACCGAAGAGCTGGCAGCTACCTCGGACAAAGAATTAGTCTAGCTATTCAAAGAGGGAACGCCAGTAAACGTTGTAAAATAATATATTTTAATCATCATATTATATTTTTTTTTTTTAAGCTTTTTATTTTAGTTCTTAGTTGTACAATTAGGTTATGTAAATACTAGTCATATAATAATATGTATTTGATGATTGTACATTGTATTTTCTATCAGAAAAAAATAGAAATTATCTTTATTCATTTGAAATTAGTATTAATATACACGTAATATTATTATATTATAAAACACTGTGTTTATTATTTGTTTATGTTAATAAAAATATTTAAATTCACCTTTTTTGTGTATAATCATTATATATTGGTTGCCGCACGGTTTGAAGGATCGGCTAAAACAGTTTGTATGACTCCATCATCTAATATATTTATTCTATGGTCTGACGTTATTCCATGTCGTAGACTCTCGTTCCTGACACACCCCATAGCAAATGATATACGTCCTCTATTGTAACACATACTTCACAATAAATCAGTGTTTTAAATATAACTATTATAAAAATAACAATAAAAATTTTAAAGTAGTTTTACCTTCTTTCATTTTCTAAATATGATTATTACAAATATATATAAATTCTTTATTGCACTTTTAAATACAGTAGTAAACTTAAATATATACAGAGTGAGCAAACGTGGTCTTATCTCTAGAAGAGATCTCTACCAGTCAACCCAACAGTGAGGCATAGACATTAGTTAACATGTGCAATTAACTAGAGATGTGCTAACTCGTAATAAACATAACTCGAATTAACTTGAGTTGAAATAATAAGTTACCTGGAATAAACAGTTTCATTTTTAATTTTTCGAACAAGTCTAATGTTGTTGGCTTGAAAGCTTCTACGGAACTATAGAGATCTGGCACTTCAAAGCCGCGGAAGGAGTTACGGAATGATAACCAACGAATATGAGAAAAAAAATGATAACGACCTCAAATCAATATTGAAACATTTGTGACGAGTGAAAATTGTATGATATGAAATGATCGGAAAATTTGATGTCATTGACGGTTCGATGACAGAATCATGCTGCTCTTTAACTTGATTCGTTCATTTACCGGTTAAATATTATGTTGGCAGAATTCAACTCAATGAACAAAATTAATAATATAATTTTGAAATGTAAAAACTTGAGAAAAAACATCTAAAATTCAAGAAATTAAATAATGTTCTAATTGTAATAAAATATACAATCTATACATATAAATAAAATTGGAGTGTCTGTTTGTTATATTGAAATAACAGTTTTTTACTACATGCATATGAATATAAATACGGTACATACACCAAAATAATATTTCTTACTTTTACTTTGTTTTAACTACTAACTTATCTTTATTTAATCCAGTGTAAATGTGACCATATATTGTGAAACAGGTCTGTCTGTTTCACAGACAGGTAAAAATTGAAAATGTACCATATTTATATTCATATACAGGTAGTAAAAAACGGTTATTTCAA
Source organism: Achroia grisella (assembly GCF_030625045.1). Lineage (NCBI taxonomy): Eukaryota > Metazoa > Arthropoda > Insecta > Lepidoptera > Pyralidae > Achroia > Achroia grisella. The sequence continues at coordinate 286,802 of NW_026712653.1, read as the reverse complement.
TATTACAAACAGACTCTTTAATTTTATTTGTATATATAGATGTACTTCATATATTAAAAAAAATCCTTTTAACAAAATTGCAGTAGCATATGCTACTCAATTCTCTCTGATTTAATTTAATAATTAATCTGTATTTTTGTAATCATTTACAAGCTCATTTGAAAAGAATAAGAGCTGAGTTTCTTGTCAGTTCTTCTCAGCTCGAAAAAACTCCGAACTGACGGTAGTTTCGACATAACATAAGAGTCTGTAATAAACCTACACGAATACAGATATTTTGATTTTGATCAAAAACAAATTTGTAAATACAAATTAAAAAAAAACGTCGACCATCTATGATCTTTACTTTACTTAGTTACTTACTTCAGATAGTTACGGGTTCGATTCTTAGCACGGTGCAAATAATTTCATGCGTGCATTTTTCGGATTAAAAAGTAGCCTATGTCCTTCCTCAGGTTCTAGACTCTATGTACCAAATTTCATTTAAATCAGTTCTATAGTTTTGGCGTGAAAGCGAGACAGACAGACTGACAGAGTTACTTTCGTATTTATAATATTAGTAGGGTATAAATAAACCAACAACTCGCAATGTCCGACATCAAACAACTAGACTAACAGAAAGTTTAGGTAAAAATAAAGGTTTTAAAGCAAAAGTAGCAGTATCGAGCAAGTTTTCAGCGCGGAGTAAATAAAATCGAATCTATAGGAAGTTTACTCTATTACAGACTTCTCTAGAACATCTGGTATGTTCTGAGCTTACGGAAATAACTGTTACTATCGATATAGTTACCGCCCCGAGGCGGCGCGAGCCGGTTTCGAGTGGATTTACACAGTTTGAACCGGTAAGAACTGGAATTATCCGGTCGTTTCTTGGAGAATGGAGCGACAGGATTTGGCCAGGTAAAATAGTGGTCGTTTTGTGCAGTGCGCGGTGAGTCGTTTACAGCAAATTATTATAGAATAGAATAGAATAGAATAGAAAATCATTTATTCAAATAAACTTACATTAAAGCACTTTTGAATAGTCATAACATTTTTTTTTTTAATCTACCGCTCATTCGGAATGCTGTCTCATCACAAGAAGAACAAGCAAGAAACTTGTGTGTTGCTCTAACTGAATAATAACTGAACTAATATTGGATTGTTTGTTTTTTGTAAGTTTCCTCCTGGTTACATTTTATCTATACATATAAATAAAATTGGAGCAGACACTCCAGTTCGTTCATCACTGATTTTATCGTTAGCAACATTTAGGCGTAAAAGTAGGAAATGGTCGCTGCAAGAACAATCCCACGTTTCGTAGTATTGCAACCTACTCAGTTGTCCATGAATATGTGTGTACGCACGAGTCCGCCTCTGATGGTATATATGTTAAGCTATACATATAAATAAAATTGGAGTGTCTGTTAGTAATATTGAAATAACCGTTTTTACTACATGCATATGAATATAAATACGGTACATACACCATTTTTTACAATTTTTGTCTGTCTGTCTGTCGGTCTGTTTGTTCCGGCTAATATCTGAAATGGCGGAACCGATTTTGACGGGACTTTTTTTGGCAGGTAGCTAATGTAATAAGGAGTAACTTAGAGTACTTTTATTTTAGAAAATTATTTTATTTTAGAGGAATTAAGTTAAATTCCACGCGGACGAAGTCTCGGGAACAGCTAGTTTAGAAATATATCTGTATTATCCAAACCGGGTACGTTTCTTCCTGTTTACCCGTTTTTTTTTATTTACCAATATATGGGTATTGTATAAACCGCTAATTAATGAAAATTGAAAATATTTCTTGCAGTTGCATTTCTTTATTGAAAACATCGTATACTTTCTATAGAGGAGTTCAAAGTGCTAATATTTAAAAAAAATTACACACACTACCTTGTGTTAGTCACATACGCATATACACTCTTTTCATCCGTCATACTCGTGAACGAGTGCTGCTTGTAGGGACTGGTCTGCTCTTATCACTACGACTGATTTAATCTTATTGTGTTTTTATATTTGAGCCTAAATGAATTTGTGCTGGTTAGTAGTTTGCATTCACACGTTTCGACTTGTAAAATGTGATTTTACAAGGATTATTTAAAAGAGCAACACACAAGTTTCTTGCTTATTCTTCTTGTGATGAGACAGCTATCCGAATAAGTGGTAGATTTAAAAAAAAATTGTTGACTATTCAAAAGTTCTTAGAATTAAGTTTATTTGTATAAATGATTTTCTATTCTGTTCTATTCTTTTGTTTAGTTTTTATTGCAATTTCAAAGACCTTCTTGTTTTTTCTATTATGCTCGCCAGACCACTGGGCGATCACTAGTATAATTTAAACAATGACCGTGCATTATTCTGTACAAAGTTTGTTTATTAAAACTTTTGCGTTTGTAACTATACACAAGACATCTCCTCCAAGAGCTCCTCTCGATTAAGTATTAAGTGAATGATTTATTAAACAAGTATTACAGACCCGGCACTCGACTGCTGCCGAACACTGCCGCAGTTCTTATTAATGAATTTCCTTTGTCGACACGAACCTACCGACCTTTACCTTCGTCATCCCTCTTTGGTGTTACACTGAGAATATCTAACATGGCCTCTACAGACTTGCTAATGATGGATATTGTATATTTTGCGTCTACATTTGTGGATTCAATATTAATTACAGATTTATTACTGTTCGGTAAAAAAATATCAGTTTGCGGATCTTTATTAACCGTTATAGTTTTAATATTATTTATAATACAAGCAACATTACATTGTTAGGTATGTTGTAAATGGCTAATCAGATATGTATTTTATATTCTAAATTTGTATTTGAATTTATAGTTCTTTTATATTACATTCTTGTTTTTGATACTTAAAATTCCTTTTTTTCTATTCTGTTATGTCAGTAGTCTATATTGATATATATTTTTCTCCGTTTACCTAGTCTTTTTTCTTATTACTACATGAATAAACTACAAGGTACTAATTGTTGCATGCGATTTCGTTTGGTTTTCTTACACAAAAGATAGTCCATCCTCGTAATACACTATCTTCATGACAAATTTCATTAGGTTTCGTTCAGCTATGTAAAAAAGCAATACACAAGATTATTGCTCATTCTTCTTGCGATGAGACTGCATTCCGAATGAGTGGTAGAATAAAAAAATGTGACTATTCAAAAATGCTTGTTACTAAGTTTATTTCAATAAAGATTATTTCTATTTCTATTTATCACAAAAATATATATAAAAATCATACTTTAGAACAGAAATTACTATAAGTGTTACAATAGAATCGAACTAGCAATCATGAAAAGGTAAACAGTACACCAAATGGCTATACCACTACGGTATTCGTTAAATAAAAACGTGCAACGATTAACGAACATGTCAAACGCAGTTTATAGAACGAGCATCCGAATGTAGGATGAACTGATTCGCAGTTACATTTCAAATATTTTCCAATTTGAAAGTACGTTGCCGAGTTCCAACAAAAAAGTTATATTAACTTGAGCAACAATGCGTCGTGCTGTGTTGTTCAACTTAATACAACTTTTGTTGAATATAATCAATTCAAATATTTGTATTCTATAAACTATATCTATTTAAAAGTTTGTATCTTTGTTTTCCGTTAGATTTATAGTTTCTATAATCACATTTTACTGGTGTATATTATCACTAGTTGTGCCTGCGGTTTCACTCGCACGAAATTTATAGCCTATATGTTGTTCTGATGTATAAGCTGTATTACTGTAAAGTTTTAACAAAAAAACGTTCAGTAGTTTTTGCGTGAAAGAGTGACAAACATCCATCCATACTTACAAACTTTTGCGTTTATAATATTTATAAGATATTTTTATCATGGCAGGAGTTTTTAGTTTTTTGGGATATTTAACAGCGCCATCTAGTCTCAGGCTAAGCAGAGCTTGTGCAATGGGGTTATAATGTGGATTGATAACCCCATTGCTAGCAATGTACCGTGTCAGGTCGACCTCCACGCGGTTCCCCCTGGTAACCATCGTGTTAAATTCCTGGTGAATTTGTCGCGATGGGCTAACTGATCTGATTTCATTCTCATCTTATCATCCTCCACTGGTGCCCCGCCAGCGTAAATCGTTAGCGCAGGCGGGTGCATCATTCCATTATTATCCACAAAAAAAACACCCAGACCGATACAAACAATTATACTCATGAATACAAATATTTCTACCGTGCATGGAATCGAACCCGCGATCATTAAAATTCAACCGGTGTGCTTAACCGCTAAACCACCGAGGCCGAGGATCTAATAATCTCGTTATATAAATTTAAATAGTTTCAATAATTTTTGGCCAAAATCGAGACAGACAGATACACAGACAGAGTTATTTTCACATTTATATATTAGTAAGGAGTAAGAACTATTATGGATAAACTAGCTTTTGCCCGCGGCTTCGCTCGCGTTAATTTATCCCCTTAGGGGTGGAATTTATCAAAATCCTTTCTTAGAGGATGTCTACGTCATAGTAGCTTTATGCATGCAAAGTCTCAGCCCGATCGGTTTAAAATTAACAAAGTTTCATACGAACTTTCATCCCCTATTTTATCCCTTTGGGGGTAGAATTAATCAAAATCCTTTCTTAGCGGATGCCTACGTCATAACATCTACCTGCATGCCAAATTTCAGCCCGATCCGTCCAGTGGTTTGGGCTGTGCGTTGATAGATCACTATGTCAGTCACCTTTGAATTATATATATTTAGATATGGATAAATTTCACAACACTATATGAACTAGACAATAGATAAAATAGAGTGTTGATACGAGCGTTATTACTCCACCTACTAAGGCCATCAATAACTCCCTTTTAAAAGAAACTTTATAAAAAAAACACGTATATCACAGTATTGTTTGTAGCAAATAAATAGTGAAGTTTGAAAATTGAAGTTTATATAGCACTAAGAAACCCTAATAAATACGTTTGAACGGAAAAAATAAAACTCAGTTCTAGACAATTCATAGTTTCCGAAAGATATAAATGTCACTTAATCTAAGTTAAGACAGCCTCAGTGGTCTAGTGGTTTAGCACACCGCTTTACTATCCGATGGTCGTAGGTTCGATTCCTCGCATGTCACAAACATTTGTATTCATGATTATGATTGTTTGTATCGGTCTGGGTGTTTTCTATGTATAATATGTGTGTATTTACAAAAAAATATATATCTATATATTTGTATCAGTTGTCTAGTACCCATAACACAAGCTTTAACTAGCTTAACTTGGGCCTAGATGGCGCTGTGTGAATTGTTCTGAGATTATTATATTATTATTATTATTGTTCGTAGTAAATAAATAGTTTCCGAAAGATATAAATGTCACTTAATCTAATTTATGCCTAATTTAATATTAAAAAAATATAAATTGACTGTCTGTTTATTATTTTTCCAAATATTAACTTACTAGTTGACCCGCGTAACTTCGTCTGTCCTTACTTAACTTTTATCATTACATATCGCCCAATTTGCTTAATATCTTCTTAAATTATAGAATGTATATTATTCTGATCCAAACATAATGTTAAATCATATTTACAGAGCAAAGCCTAACTCACTAAACGATTACTTGAACGACGAGCGTGCATGGCAATAGTTGTTCATGCACTGGATTTTCATTTAATGCTAGACATAGACACCTATATAAATATACATTGTAAATAAACTTGCTTTTTAAAACAAAAGTAATTCAATTGAGTTACTTGCCAGTTCTTCTCAATTGGATCTATATACTGAACTGGATGGTAGCGAAAAAAATATAATGCAAAAACTTTGACGTTCATAAGCGGCTAAAATGTTCTACATGAATAAATGACTTTTGAATTTGAATTTGAATGAAAAATGTGTATTATATAAAAAGAATTAATAATTTAAACAATTTCTAAATAACTACTGTGCGAAGTTTAAACGAGACGAAAGAAAAGAAAGAAAAAATGCGCACATGCTCGTATATTCCAAAATATTAAAGTGGAAAATGCAATGCGCTGTCGTCTACAAAGTTGAAACAATACTTAACGCTCCGACACCCAGCGATTCTGCTCTCTATGGATTTTACACTTGTTTCACGTAACTAGAAACGAGTTGGCTGTTTTTTTATTTGAATATGGAATAATGCACCGGTCTGCGATAACGGTATACGCTGGCGAGGCATCAGTGGAGGATGATAAGATGAACATGAGGTCAAGTTAGTTAGCACATCCTGAATCACCTGAAATTTATCAAAATTATTACCAAGGGGTATTGTCTGGAGGTTAACCTAACATGGTACACTGTTAGCAATGGTAATCCATATAATATATAAATAGAAGATATATAAGAAATATAAAAATTCTCCACGTTACTAACAATCATCCACCACCGAGGTCGTGAGAAATGTCAAATTCAAAATTCAATTCAAATTTGAAAATTTTCAAATTAGAATTGAATAAATTTTTGAAAAAATTCAAAATATCTTTATTTATGTAGGTCTATTGCAGACTCTTATGATATGTCAAATCTACCGTCAGTTCGGAATGATATCGAGATGAGAAGAACTGACAAGAAACTCAGCTCGTATTTTTTTCAAATAATAGTGGAACATGTTTATGGAAAATTCAAATTTGGGAGAATAGAGTGACCACCAGCATATGCTATCGCAAAGAACAAAAAATTTTATCAGTGTTCGCAACCTGAACAGACCAGTCCCCACAACCCGTACACGAGTATGACGGATGAGCCAGCCATCATTGCACTCAACCATATTAGAGGGAGCACATCGACCCGGCCCACCACGCCGCCACAAGTTTGAACTTTATAGCGAGCATGACTGTTTCAGGTTACTCCACTACGTCAATTATATTATTTACAGCATAGGCTGTATCGATGACAGTTTTCACCCATTACAATATTTATAATAAGTTTCTTTAATGAACCTTATACTCTTTATACTGCCAGTGAAAGATAATTTTAGCGGCAAACTTAGAAGTGGCATTAACTGATACTTACTGAAATATTACGCGGCAACGTCCCCGACTGAGTAGGTGCGCCTCAAACTTACCCGGGTTACCTTATTGTACCAGTTACACGGATTAATTAGCACTGCGCTGACTCGGCGACTAGTTTTTTTTTTTGATTGAGCATATTTTTTTTAACTCTTAGCTTCTGCGTTTGCACTTTCGGGTTGGCATTGTAACAGTTATAAGTAATAATTTAGAGTAATTCATTTATTTAATCTGGCTTATAAACATCTAGATTAATCTGCCTGAAAAAATATTTAAAAGTCATATAAAACACTTCCTTTGCAAAAAAAGCTTACTATAAAATTGAAGAATTCGTTAACGATAATAATGTTTTTATAGAAAAACTTAAAATCCATAGCACTGACAATATTATCTGATTACACTAATAATGAGTGCGTACCGGTTTATATAGTTTGATATTAGATTTTCTAACATTCACTTTACAGCTTCAGCAGACAATAAATTGATATATGATTTTTTTTTTCGGACTACTCTAATGCTGTTGGCCGCAGCTAGCCTTTACAGCTTCATCGGACGATAGAGGGCAAGTGCAGATGGTACTCCAAACCCGCGGAAGGACTTATGGAGCGGCTGAAGGCCAACTTCAGCCTGACGGATACGACTTTAGTCTGAGGGCACCACTAGGGGTTCGAACCTCGGCTCAGGCCGTCGTTTTAATTGGACGGGGGATCGATCGGAGGGGGATTTGATATTTGAGTGCGTAGCCGAACTATATAAAAGCACAAAAAAATCTTAATAGCGCGTTTTATATTACATAGTAACGCCATCTAGCGGCATAAGTGGAAACTGTCCAAGACATTTTTATTCACTAAATTATACACATTAAATATACAAAATTTTATGCATAAGCAAAATAAACACTTGACAGGATGATTCAAGTAAAGGTCAAATATTTTGTGTACTGCGGAATATATAAATTATGGATTGACCAGGGTGCGCGGGCGTGTGGGAGACGAGGGTCAAGGACGGGATGGATGTAATGTATGTAATGTATGGACCACCGGACGGATACACCCGGCTGTGTTGCGTACACAGATTTGACCCGGCTCCCTGAGGTGTAATAAACGACTTTTGCTTTTTCCTGCTTTTAATTCATATTTATTTCAATGCCAGAAGCAGATTGTTTTAAAAATAAATACCTTGACCAGAGCAATTGCTAATTCTGTTAGATATATATTAGGAATATTTTATTTCCAAAATCTATGTATATATAACTCAAAGGTGACTCATATGAGTGATCTGTGAACGCACAGCCCAAACCACTGGACGGATCGGGCTGAAATTTGGCATACAGGTAGATGTTATGACGTAGGCTTCCGCTAAGAAAGGATTTTGATTAATTGTACCCCCAAAGGCATAAAATAGGGGATGAAAGTTTATATGGAACGGTAGGGAAAAAAATATAATCTAAAAACTTGACGTTCATAAGCGGCTAAAATGTCCTACATGAATAAATAATTTTTTAATTTGAATTTGAATTTGAACTTTGTCAATTTTAAACCGATCGAGCTGAGACTTTGCATGCATAAAGCTACTATGACGTAGGCATCCCCTAAGAAATGATTTTGATAAATTCCACCCCTAAGGGGATAAATTACCGCGAGCGAAGCCGCGGACAAAAGTTATATAATAGATTGTTACATAAAGAATGTCAAAAAATATGATTATAAATTTTAAAATAATATAAAAACCTATCAAAAAGCGCAGTTATATACACAAAGTTGACCTTTCACTATTGCAACAATGTTGTAAGAAACATGTTTTCTTTCAACAATAAAATACGTTTTTAGATTACCTGTTACTAAAACAGAAAATATCAGATCTATCCCGCCAGCAACCCTTTACAATGTACAAGCCATATCGCAACTTTAAGCTGAAGTGGCGATGAATGAAACAATGTAGAGTTTACAACTGTGTACAGAGTGGAGACGTCCGTAAAACGTATACGGCTTCAGAGCACTCGGGTTACGAGCGCTGCGACACGGACTTGCCAGTTATATTTTACTATGTTTGTACTACATCTTTGTAAAGTTAACTATCGGCACGCGAAATTTTTGTTCGATCGTCGACATGTATGTAAGATTTAGAGTGAATATATAGAAAAATAGAAAAAAAAACAAATTAACAGCGGGAAGCCACAATGCCTATTATTCGCGAAAAAATAAAGGCGTGGAAAAAAATCAAATAAAACCATTAAAAACAATTGCAAAAAAGGTGCATGGACCTTCAGTCTATATAGAAATAAGGGCGTAACTGTTTAAGAAAAAAAAATAGTTAATATATCCCAGGACAATTCAGTTCAATTCACACAGCGCCATCTAGTCCCAATTTAAAGTTATGTTATGGGTACTAGAGTACTGATATACTTAAAATTTTTAGTGGAATACATCCAAATGAGTGGAAGAATAAAAAAAATTATAACTAATCAAAACAGCTTATATTAAGTTTATTTGAATAAGATTATTTCTATTTCATTTTTTTTAATTCTAGTCGAAATAATCTCGACTGATATTCTTCACAAACGTTGTATAACTTTCAGATTTTAAATGAATATAAACTAATAAAAAAAAATATGACAAATATAATCACATGTTTACATCTTCCGAAGGTCGCGGGTTCGATTCCTCACACGATCCCAACATGTTTGTATCGGTCTGGGTGTTGTCTATAGGTATATATTTACAAAAAAAAGTATCTATGTATTTATATCTGTAGTCTAGTACCCATAACACAAACTCTGCTTAGCGTGGGACTAGATGGCGCTGTGTGAGTTATCCAGGGAGATTATTATCTAAATACATATAACTCAAAGGTGACTGACTAACATAGTGATCTATCAACGCACAGCCCAAACCACTAGATGGATCGGGCTGAAATTTGGCATGCAGGTAGATGTTATGACGTAGGCATCCGCTAAGAAAGGATTAAGATTAATTCTTCCCCCAAGGATAAAATAATGAAAGTTTGTATGAAACTTTGTCAATTTTAAACCGATCGGGCTGATGAAATCTAGTAAGTATAAATTATAGATTTTGTAGGCCCTAATTTTTTATACACGCTTAATAATGAGCAAAACTACACCTAATTAGGTGTAGTTTATTATGTGAGCGTGAGCGTTTATTTAGTTGGACGTCTTCCGGGCTGCGATGATGATGATGATGATAGTCTGATATCCACTTTGTTATATAACTAGTTTTTATTAATTTAAAGAAAGAAAGAAAGAAAAATATTTTATTGAGTGCAATGTAAAAAATACAATATAAACAACAAACGAAAAATAAGAGCAAATAAAATGTACATATAATTAAACTTAATTTACCATAATTAATTAAATTTTAAATTTAATTAATTAATTAATTAATAATAATACTTACTACTGCGCGAACGAAGCCGCGGGCAAAAACTAGTTATAAAATAAAGTGGATATCAGACTATCATCACCATCATCATCATCATCATCATCATCGCAGCCCGGAAGACGTCCACTGCTGGACATAGGCCTTCAAAGATCTCCACGACGATCGGTCATGCGCTGCTCGCATCCTTCAGACTGTACGTTTTATTTAATTAGATGATAATGGTTCCCTGTTCAGGTGAATAATATAGTTAGTTGGAGTAATAAACTTAACGGTTAAGTGCCTAAACTCTGCCGTGTTCACGTTAAATTAATTAAACAATTAGTAATTACGTTACTCGGGGTCCTATATCACGTTGCCTGAACATGTCTGCGAGCCCTTCAGTCCCTACTCACTGTCACTTTGTTTTACATTTTTTAAAACTTCTTTACATTGTCATTATATAGTATAAAACAAAGTCGCTGTCGCTGTCTGTCGCTATGTACGCTTAAATCTTTAAAACTACGCAACGGATTTTGAAGCGATAGTTTTTAATAGATAGAGTGATTCAAGAGGAAGGTTTGTATATATAATACATGTAGCCCCGTGCGAAGCCGGGGTGAGCAGCTAGTCATTACATAGTATAAAACAAAGACGCTGTCGCTGTCTGTCCGTTCCTATGTATGCAACGGATTTTGAACTGTTTTTTTTTTAAAGTAAGTGATCTAGGCATACGCTAAGAAAAGATTTTGATTAATTCTACCCCCAAAGGTATAAAATAGGGGATGAAAGTTTATATGAAACTTTGTCAATTTTAAACCGATCGGGCTGAGACTTTGCATGCATAAAGCTACTATGACGTAGGCATCCCCTAAGAAAGGATTTTGATAAATTCCACCCCTAAGGGGATAAATTAACGCGAGCGAAGCCGGCAAAAGCTAGTATCCTATATGAATAGACGATTTTTTAATTTGAATTTGAATTTGACACTCCAATTTTATTTATATGTATAGATAAGATGAATACATACACACATACCATTTTACAGTGGAAATATGTGCCTTTCTCTATAAAAATGGAAATGAATGCTCCACTGATTGTCATCGCAGATATTAAGGTGAATGGTGTCACGTACATACGTACGTATTTATATATATACATTTGACGACTTCGGAGGTCTACAGGATTAACACACCGCCTTCCGATGGTCGCGGGTTCGATTATTATATATAGACACGCAGGTATCTTTGTTTTCATGAGTGTAATTTTTTGTATCTGTCTGGATGTTTTCTATGTACATCTTATATATAAAATTCTTGTGTCACAATGTTAGTTACTATTCAGTAGATCTGAGAATCGACTACTATCTATTTTTCATACCCGTAAGTGATAAGGCTTGTCCACCCCTAATATTATTTTTTTATTTTTTGGGCAAAATTTTTTATTTATATAATTTTATTATGTGTCATTAAGAAATACATACAACCCTATATTTTCACCATTCTATCACCAACTCCTATTTTTTTACAGCGTTATTAATTTATATTGCAAAACAACGTTTGCCAGGACACTAGTTATATATATAAACTAGCTGTCCCGGCAAACGTTGTTTTTCGTGTAAAAAAGTAAATAATAATGTCGATGACGTAATCATGTTGGCATCTCAGACCTACTCAATACGCTCACAAAATTTCAAGAATCAAGGAGTAAACGAAAACTGTGACACGAGAATTTTATATATAATATATATATATATATTTTTTTTGTAAATATATACAAATATTTACAAAAAAAAACTACGTATTTACATCAGTTGTGTAGTACCTACCTATAACACAAGATCTGCTTAGTTTGGGATTAGATGATGTTGTGTAAATTGTTCTGAGATATTATTATTATTATAAATATTCTACCATATATTGGCAATTTTTTTATATATGTGTCAGTGGTCGCATATTGGTCGAAATTCGACCATAATAAAAAGTACAAATATATTTTGAACCAGCAATAACAAATACATATATGTTCACAACAAACACAAGGGCATATATGCGTATGTGTGCTAAATACATGTATATATATATATATATATGGGTAATTTTTTTTTTGTTGTCTTAATGTATTTTTCTGCATTCCTTTATATAAAATACTAGCTGTGCCCGCACTTTGTTCACAGCGCACGCAACGGAAGCTGGAAGCTCTCAAATGCCAATAATTTCCCCTGTTTTTGCATCATTTTTCACTGATGCTTCGCTTCTATTGGTCGAAGCGTAATGTTATATACCTTAAAGCCTTCCTCGACAAATTGGCTATCCAACACAAAAGAATTTTTCAATTCGAACCAGTAGTTCCTGAGATTAGCGCGTTCAAACAAACAAATAAACAATCTCTTCAGCTTTATAACATGTAATATAAGTTTAAGTTTAATTAGTGCGAAATTTTATACTCCACTTTTAACTTACCATACATAACTTTTTGCTTCGCCTTTTAATATATAGAAAATCCTTTACTTAAATAAACTTAATTTAAGCACTTTTGAATAGTCATAACAATTTTTTAATCTACCGCTCATTCGGAAAGCTGTCTCATCACAAGAAGAACGAGCAAGAAACTTGTACATTATCTTATAGATATGTTTTAACAAAAACCAATAGTTTTTGTTAGCACTTATTCTAAGTATCACGTATAAAGAGAGGTCAGAGACATGCAGCCTTAAGACATAATGCGAACTGCGTTCTCATGCAACAAAATGAACTGGCATACCGGCACGCACGCGACCCGGCCGTCCATTGTACCAGTGCGGTGTTACCATCGCACTAACATTTATTTCACCGCAATTGGAATTTAAAGACACGCGGCACGCATATAGTAACCCTGCATATAAAGTCAAGTAGTTGTTTGAGATTAACGAGTCTTTTAAACTAAGAATTTGAGGTTTAAAATAAAGTTATTGATGGTAACACGTTAAACTAGTTAAACGGAACTGTCACTGAAAAAGATAGATAATTATTTAAATTATTAACCGGGTCTTAACACGAATAATTTTATGGCAAATAAAGGTATTTACCTCTCTCGACGTTTCGACTAGTGTAACGAACTCCTTGATAGGTTTTTGTACTATTTTTAAAATTTATAATAATATTGTTTGACATATTCCTTTTGTTACTTTCTATTATATATCGCTGTCATACTAGTCGCATTTTATTTAATCTCCGTATTTTCCTCATTAAAACCCTCAGCACCTCTCACTCATCAGACACATTTGATACCTCCGCTTCATTTTGGTCCTTCTACCTATTATATTTACAGCGCACCTATTTTTCATAGTTCATTTTTCGTAGTTATAGGTATCATTATTAATTTTCATTGTATTTTCTAATTACATATTTATTCTCATTCTCATGATCACCCGCAGTAAAAGTAGAGTCATGTCATCTGTACCCGCACAAAGTTGTACCATCTCACAAGTCAACCCACAGACTACCAATAGTAGTCGGGATGGCAGTAAAACTCGTAGTATACGATCGACTCAAACCGGGTCGAGCCACTCATCTGCCACCGTTAGGGCCCAAAAGGCCGCTGCAGAGGCAATGGCCTTACGTCGTCGTCTAGAGCGTGAGTTGGATTTTGCTGCACGGGAACAGAAGCGTGAAGAACAACGTGAGCGTGAAGAACAACAGCGTAAGCGTGAACGACAACTGTCGACTCTACAGGAAGAGGTTGAAAATAGTGAACTACGAGCCGAGTTAGCAGCTATTGAAGCCTACGACAGCTATCACGGAAGTCTTGCAAGTCATCACAATTGAACCAGGGTGGTAAATGATACAGAGAGGTGGGTGGAAAATACTAAGTTTATTAAAAACCAAGAAGATATAGGTAATAGGGTCATTTCCGCAATTGAATGTGAACAACAAGGTTTTGTTCCATTTGCCGGTTGTCCGGTACTACCACCGACAACCACACGGCCAACTGCATCCCCTGTTGTACTTTCTATGCGACAACATAATAATATAATTAGTGTGCCCGAGGCGGTGGACATGACGCCCCCGCTCGTTAATACGGACACAAATATTTTTAAAATTGTAGCGGACACCGCTGCAGCAGCGAAAGCTCTTGCGTCCAGCCGAGGGTCCAATCCCGACCTATTTCCATTTTCAGGGAACCCACTTCAGTGGCTACATTTTAAACGCATCTACGAGCTCACTAAAAATAATTTCTCTACTTTAGGCAATCTATCCAGACTTCAGAGTGTACTGAGAGGGCCCGCGCATGACGCTGTCGCGGCATTACTGATGGCAACGGATAACCCGGACGAAGTCATACGCGCTCTTGAAGAAAACTTCGCGCGTCCCGAGTTGATCGTGTTCAGGGAAGTGTCTCAATTAAAAAATCTTCCACGTCTGGGCAATGATCTCAAAGAACTCGCTACTCTCGCCAATAGGGTACGGAACTCCATAGCCACAATTAAATTATTAAAGCAGTCGGAATATTTGTACTCTCCGGAGCTCTTTTACGCAGTATTAGGGAAATTGAACCCTACAATTAAAATTAGGTGGACAGATTTTGCCACACAAAATACCACAACACGTCCAAAATTAGAGTTGTTGTCTGAATTTTTAAGGCGTGAACTAGATCAACATATACGTTTTGGGCTGTCGCCTGAGTCTAGTTCAATGCAACCTTTTTTTAGTGAGAAACAATCATTTCGGCGTGAAAATATTAACACAATGACACATACTACTAACAGTGACAGATGTGACAACAGGAAAATATTATGTTCATTTTGTAAAAAAGATCATAATATTAAATCATGTTCAGAATTCAAAATTTTATCTGTAGATGAAAGATGGCAATGGCTACGACAAGTGAAAGTTTGTTATCGGTGTTTACGAACTAGTTCACATCAGTGGAAAACATGTAAAGTAAAGCCATGCAATATCGACGGGTGTCGCATTCGTCATCATCCTTTACTTCATCGACATTCATCTAGTTCAAATAAGGCCAGTGTTTCACAAACTACAGATATTAATGTCACGGATGTGTGTAGTGTAGGAAATATATATCAGTCAATTCCCAAAGTTTCAAAGTCATCTGAAGACAATCTTTTTGTGTCTACTACTCATACCGGAACACAACAACCTACAGCTAGTCGTCCGCGGGCATTTTTAAAGGTGATACCTATCACAGTCTCGGGACCTAGAGGGAGTTGTGATGTCTTCGCACTTCTCGATGACGGAAGTACAGCCACTTTAATCGACAGTAGTGTAGCAACGCGCATAGGCGCGACAGGACCGCAACACGCGATTACTGTGAATGGTATTGGTGGTCTTCAACGACATGTTAGGATATCATATGTCGATTTTTATATTAAGGGTAGACACACACAAGACACATTTTTAGTAAAAAATGCTAAAGCCATGGACTCATTATCTTTACGTTCTCAAACAATTAATCGTGAAGATATTGAATCGTTCTCACACTTAAACGGTTTAGTTGATGAGCTAACACATGAGGATGCCACTCCAACAGTCTTAATTGGAGCTGGGGATTGGCATTTATCAATCAATCGTGGCATTCGCATCGGTAACAAGAACGAACCCGTGGCCTGCTTAACAGCACTAGGCTGGACATTATATGGAAATTCTTCAAATAAAATTGAAGTAGATTTTGTTAATTACGGAATGTTTATGGAACCATCTAACGTTGGTAATTTTGAATCTTTTTCGTATTATTCTCCAGAAACCTGGCCAGTGGAGCCAGCTAATGTCGCACCAGTTCGTGGGGAGCGGAAATGTCAACCACATGAATTGGTGGGATTTACTTCTTTTAGCATAGGTTTAACTACTCCAGTCACTACTAATTTTAATTATATTAACGACTGGATCCGTCGGGTTCATCAATATGCAGCTATGTTTAGAAACATTTTGAATAATATTCGAAATTCTAAATTATCTGGCGATTTCAGATTTCTGTCTCGCCATCGCTCAACGTCCACTAGTCTATCACCGTTAGGGGGTGCTCTACATAAAACTGAGGAACGACACATCTTGCTGCATACACAACTCGACAGTTTTGGAGAAGAATACAGATTGATTCTCAATTATAAACGACCTCATGATGATCGCTTGATTAAACTATTACCAAACATCAGAGATGACAAACTGCTGTATTTGTCTGGCATCTATAATCCAGTCGCCAAGTTCCTAATATTGGTCGACGACCACCACTTAGTCGGACATCAAGCAGGATTCGCAGAACTCGACATTTACAGGAGTGTACCATTTGGGCTCAATCACCGTCACGCCAACAAAGCACTATTTAAACCTTATCTACATGTCTGTCAGGCCGACCTATTTATTTATCGAAGATAGTACTCAGCCGGTCTGCCAATTTCACGACAATGAGTTCCAGACGATTTATCGCCAGAAAAAGAGTTCCAACTACCATGTTCTCTGATAATGTTACTGCCTTCGTTGGAGCCTGTCACATTCTCAAGGAATTACTCATATCATATGTAAAAGATTTGTAACCACAAAAGGCATCACCTGGAAGGCTGAGACCATCGTACATCCACGCCTTTGTCTCAACCAATCAAATTAACACTATCGCATGTTCTCATTGGTACATCATTATACAAAGTTTCAGTACTCAAAAGAACTGGATTTAATTGAGAATTCAGATTAAATGCAATCTGTACAACTGTTTGATGACTTCTGAAACCGGTGGATATATGAAGCGCTTCCTTCCCACAATGCAACAAGAACTACATGGACGCATGGGCAGGATTTACAAATTAGGGATTTAGACATAGGTGTGATAAGGGTAGTGGACGTTGCCACATCAGGAGGCACGCTACGGCGACCGCTTAAAAAACTAGTGAAGTGACCACTTAAGGTCTCCGGACCTTGGCCTGCTTACTAGTTGGTGCAGTTCTGCACGAGGGGTAGGATGTAGCGAACTCCTTGATAGGTTTTTATACTATTTTTAAAATTTATAATAATATTGTTTGACATATTCCTTTTGTTACTTTCTATTATATATCGCTGTCATACTAGTCGCATTTTATTTAATCTCCGTATTTTCCTCATTAAAACCCTCAGCACCTCTCACTCATCAGACACATTTGATACCTCCGCTTCGACTAGGTTGCACTAGCCGTGGTCACGAGCTGAGCCGAGAGTTCTTGCCAGTTCTTCTCAATTGGATCTATATACCGAACTGGACGGTAAGGAAAAAAAATAAATTAATAAAAATTAATAATGTAAAAACTTGACGTTCATAAGCGGCTAAAATGTCTTACATGAATAAATGATTTTTTTAATTTTGAATTTTTGAATAATGAATATTAAAAAGTCAGAAATTACTCGCTAATTCTCATCCATAGTTAACTCAGTTATAGAACCTGCAAAAGGACATATATTAGTTCAATTTTGGTGACCTCTCTAAAACAATTTCAATTATAGCACCAACATGCAACTGAAATTCATTAAATGAATCGAAACGCCTCAATTATTCTGTGTGCATATTATACATTGGACAACCGGATTGTATGAATGTATGTATGTATTAATTGTTAGTGTGGTCACGTCGATTGCCCCAATTAATAATTTGGTTGTAGCACTAAATTGGAGTATATGATGTTTTGATGGTATCTATTTATATTTGCAGCGCTTAATTTAATTTAGGAATGCAGTTGCTTGTGTTACTAATTTTAAATAGATTGAAATCTAGATGAGTGGTGTTTCATGTGAACAAATTCAAAATATCTTTATTCATGTAGGTCTATTACCGACTCTTATGATATGTCAAATCTACCGTCAGTTCGGAATGATTTCGAGATGAGAGGAACTGACAAGAAACTCAGCTCGTATTTTTTTAAAATAAATTTTGTACATATTTACAGTAATACAGATTCATTTAAATTCAAATTTGGGAGAATAGCGTGACCACCAGCATATGCTATATAAAAAAAAATCAAAAAATCTAGTCAGTGTTCGCAACCTGAACAGACCAGTCCCCACAAACAGCACCCATTCACGAGTATGACGGATGAGCCAGCCATCATTGCACTCAACCATTTTAGAGGGAGCACATCGACCCGGCCCACCACGCCGCCACAAGTTTAAACTTTATAGCGAGCACGACATTTATATTATTTACAACATAAACTGTACCAATCACAGTTTTCACCCATTACAATATTTAAATTACAATATGTCATTACTAAATTTAGAATAAGTTTCTTTAGTATTTATTACATTATGTATGTCAATGGGAAAGTTATATACCTCATAAAATGAGAGACCTGAATAGACCAGTCCCCACAAGCAGCACCCATTCACGAGTATGACGGATGAGCCAGCCATTATTGCACTCAACTCACTAATAGTTTCTAAAAAAGTTCATTATTGGTTAATACTGAATCATATGACAAAAGGCGCCCTCCGTAGCTGGATAAGATCTACGCCAGTGTAGCTTCTGCGTAGCATCTCGTAGCATCGTAGCAGAGCACATTACAGAATCAATTTATCTAACTTTATGCCAAATTCTTTACGGTAATAAAACTTATAACTTATTTCTCACTGTCTACAGTGAGAAGTAAGTTATAAGTTTTATTATCTATATATATAATTTCCCATTAATTGTAGTTTAAATATACGCCGGTATTGTAGACTCTTAAAGTATATCTTGTACTTTAAGAGTATAAGAT
Source organism: Achroia grisella (assembly GCF_030625045.1). Classification (NCBI taxonomy): domain Eukaryota; kingdom Metazoa; phylum Arthropoda; class Insecta; order Lepidoptera; family Pyralidae; genus Achroia; species Achroia grisella. The sequence continues at coordinate 267,722 of NW_026712653.1, read as the reverse complement.
AATCATGTTAGGTCAGTCTAGGCTACTATTCATTTTTCTTGTGATAACATTTTAACCATAGTTATTTTTAAACTTCCACTTTTAGTACACAATATTAATACAGGTAGTTAGGTTTTAACCCGAATAATTTTATGGTAAATAAAGAATTAGTCGAAATTTCGTGAGAGGTAAGTACCTTTATTTACCATAAATTATTCGTATTTTATTTAGTCAGTTTATCTGGGATCTTCGTGCCTGAAGTATCGGAGTATGGTCTATTTCATTTAAGGTCATTATTTTTTTTATAAGAAAACCATTATACATATTGGATAATCATAAAAGTTCAGGCCAATTCACACAGTGCCATCTAGTCCCAAGTTAAGCAGAGCTTGTGTTATGAGTACTAGACAACTGGTATACTCGTATATACATGGATACATTTTTTTTGTAATAAATACATATTATACATAGAATACACCCAGACCGATACAAACAATCATACTCATGAATACAAATATTTGTACCGTGCGAGGAATCGAACCCGCGACCATGTGAAGTTTTGAATTAAACCAGTGTGCAAAACCGCTAGACCACCGCGGCCGTCAAATATTGACCTACATCTATGTAAGTATCTGGCAAATAATCATCTTTAATACAACAGTATTTTTTTTATTCCTTTATTTATGGTAGTACATGATATTTCATTGTCAGATTATTAAATATGTATATATGTATGATTTATATAAGAATATCCTTCAATTCTTGTCCCTGACGGGTGTAGGTAGCGAACTCTGAAAAAGGGCGAGCACAATAGATCTATGCAGGTCGCAGTGCTACAGGTGCTACAAATACCTGACAATAGCCCAAACAATCCAATAAAAAAAATGGTTTATGTATGTGTATATATATATATATATGTAGCTATTTATTCATATATATCTGTATGTGTATCATTCAATATATTAGCACCGCCAACAATTATTCTCTGCACCATCCATGGCTGCCTGGTAGATAACGCCGCATGGTGTTAATTCCGCCATATATACTTTGTAAATTTACTAACTACAACTTTTCGTTTGTTGTTTATATTGTATTTTTTACATTGCACTGAATAAAACATTTTTCTTTCTTTCTTCTTACTTTAAAATTATTCATTCATTCATTCTTAAACTTAAGAGCAACGCTCTTGTCGGTGGAGCTCTTGCCACTTTCTACGATCACTCTTTAAGCCTTGATGTAACTGTGCCTTGGTCTTCCTCTCCCCCTCTTTCCTTCTATATTTCCCTCAATAATTAGTTTCTAAAATTCATCATACCGTATCAAGTGCTCCAACATTTTTCCTCTTCTACTTTCTATATATAGCATTCAATATCTGCCTTTTTTCTTTCATCCTGTGAAATATTTCTTCACTTCTTAAAGTTTGTGCATTAAAATTTAAATAAATAAATATATTAGTAAATCTTTTTTTTTCTATAATTTGCACCGACATTGTATTTGTTTGCAAGCTTTTTCCCGTAAACTTGATTGAATCGTAACCCGACATGGCCGCAGGCGACCGACGACGCGACGCCGCCGCGGCGCCGTTATCCTCTATTCTCTATGGATTGTAGAGACGTGTCTGTGTCTGCGTGTACGTGTTTGTATGCTTAAAACTGTCTTGACTGACTTGACTATATATATATATATTTCATAACAACATGCAACAAATAGATACACAATACAAAATAATGCAAGCAGAAAGTAACTGTAACTGACACATATGTATGTAATTGATATTTTGAAATTACTTTTTTTTTCTGTAGAATTAGCCATAACTGTATCTCAATTAAATTCTACTCTACTGATGGAGCTGCTGTAGAGTGTCAGGGATAGTTTATTAATCATGATAAAAAAAATCAATTGAGTTTCTTGCCAGTTCTTCTCAAAAAACTTAAAAAAATAATGTAAAAATTTGACGTTCATAAGCGGCTAAAATGTCCTACGTGAATAAATGATTTTGAATTTGAATTTGAATCAGGAAGCAATGTATTTTATACAAAAAGAAAATAGAATTCCCTGCTATAATTACATCTGTGCAAAGAAAGGGTGAGTTGCCAGAACACAAAATGTTCATAAGTGACAGTTTTAAATAGGACATCGAGATATAAAAACACTTTTTGAATTATGTAGACTGATGTCGCAGGATTTTCTTATCTGATCGTAAATTAGATTTATCTTTGAATTTGTAAACTCCCAAAATGTCGACAGTTCTATAACTGTTTAATGTGTATTTGTCTCGATGTCGGATACAATAGAAAATCCTCTTTAGCGCCGTCGAAGACGCATAAATTTCACTCTAGAATAGAATAGTAAATAATTTACTCAAATAAACTTAATTTAAGCACTTTTGAATAGTCAGAAAAATGTCTTTTTTTAATCTACCGCTCATTTGGAAAGCTGTCGTATCACAAGAAGAACGAGCAAGAAACTTGTGTGTTGCTCTTTTAAATAAGTTCACATTTAGAAGTCGAAACTTGTGAATACAAACTACCAACCAGCACTAATTCATTAGGGTCAAATATAAATATACAAAAAGATTAAATCAGTCGTAGTGATAAGAGCAGACCAGTCCAAGGAGCACTCGTTCACGAGTATCTGGGTGAGGATATACTGTACAGACTATCAAATTATGAAGTCTATACAAATATATTGAGATTTGACGGCCTCGGTGGTCTAGAGGTTTAACAGCGCCTTACTTCCGATGGTCGCGAGTTCGATTCCTCTTACGGCACAAACATTTGTATTCATGAGTATGATTGTTTGTATCGGTCTGGGTGTTACCTATGTAATATTAGTATTTACGAAAAAAAAAAATATTATTGTATCAGTTATCGAAAACACAAACTTTATCTAGCTTAACTTGGGTCTAGATGGCGCTGTGTGAATTGTCCTGAGAATATTATTATTTTATAGTATTATTATTATTCAATTCAAATTCAAATTCAAAATATCTTTATTCATGTAAGTCTATTACAGACTCATAAGAGTCGTAGTAGGAACGCAGTTGCTAGTGTTACTAATTTTAAATAGATTGAAATCTAGATGAGTGGTGTTTTAAGTGAACAAATTCAATATCAAATTCAAAATATCTTTATTCATGTAGGTCTATTACAGACTCTTATGATATGTCAAATCTACCGTCAGTTCGGAATGATTTCGAGATGAGAAGAACTGACAAGAAACTCAGCTCGTATTTTTTTTTTAATGTTATACATATTTACAATAATACTATTTCATTTAAATTCAAATTTGGGAGAATAGAGTGACCAGCATATGCTATATTAAAATAAAACAAAAAATCTAATCAGTGTTCGCAACCTGAACAGACCAGTCCCCACAAGCAGCACCCATATTAATAATAATATTATTAGATTATTGCTATTTCTAATACATCGGCTAGTTCGACTAGTAACTATAATCATAAAGTATGGGATATTTTATGTGTTCAAACATGAACTATCAAAAATATTTCTATAGTGCGACCGTATACCGTACCCATAACGGTACGCAGAGCAATAACGTTGACTATTATGATTTAGTACAAGTTATTATGGCCCTTTTTCTCGGATATTACCTTGCATTTCCTGGACCCTTTATGGTAGGTGTGCGCCGCATTAAGGGAACAGGCTGACTTATATTGCGGTCACGTTAGTTCCCATTTTTGGATAGTTTGGGGTCAAAAAATTCAAAGTATTTGAAGATGGTGAAAAATCTTTTTTCTTAATAATAGTTTTAATGTAATCTTAGGTTGTTACAAAGTTAAGTTGTACATAAATGTGAAAATATATCTAAATATATATAACTCAAAGATTCAGTTATCTTTGAGTTATATATACTCTCGGACAGTGCGATTTCAGAGGAGCTTCCTCCCGCGTACACTTAGATTGTGGAATGAACTACCTGCCGAGGTTTTCTCACAAGACTACAACATGGGGTTTTTCAAGAAGCGTATATTAAGATTTCTTAAGGGTCGGCAACGCGCATGTGACACCCCTGGTATTTCAGGTGTCCATAGGCTACCGTAACCATTTACCATCAGATGGGCCGTATGCCTGTTTGCCAACATAGTAGTATAAAAAATAAAAGTTCTAGTAGTGGTAGCCAGAGCTCTACATTGAATATAAACCGTATTTTTACTACATGCATATGAATATAAATACGGTACTACACCAAAATAACATTTTTTACAATTTTTGGTCTGTCTGTCTGTTTATTCCGGCTAATCTCTGAAATAGCTGGACCGATTTTGACGGGACTTTTTTTGGCTGGTAGCTGATGTAACAAGAAGTAACTTAGGCTACTTTTATTAAAAAAAAATAAAGTTAAATTCCACGCGGCCGAAGTCGCGGGTCCAACTAGTCTTAACTAAACATATTAATTATGTATGAAAACAAACACGACTTATATATTTGGGTATGGATGTATTTTTGTGTGTCATCACCGTTTCATTGTGAGTGGTTTGCAGCCGACGGCGTGTAATTAATGATGATGACGAAGCTAGAATCCGATGGAACGATGCTTAGTTTGCAACTCTACATACTACACACATATAAAACCTTCCCTGACGCTGTATGAAGACGCTAATTATCTTTTTTTAAAGTTGGTATAAAGGTGAAATGAATTTCCGACACTATGACGGACAGATCCGTTAAAAAGTCTAAGAATTTAATATTGAATTGAATTGAAATAAATCCAACACACAGACACCAGCTGGATTATAATAATATTGGTTGAGTCGCTGTAGCTATTAGGAAGTGCAATCTACGAGCAGTCAACTGAGTGAGGCACTGAGGGAGGGCAGGGGTGGATCGTGAATTTGAAAGAAAAAAATAGTTTATTTGGTCCAGGACAATAATAACAATTTGTGGGGCCCTGGGCTAAATCTACTTAAGGGCTACCTAATTCAAATTCAAATTCAAATTAAAAAATCATTTATTCATGTAGGACATTTTAGCCGCTTATGAACGTCAAATTTTTACATTCTAATTTTATTTTTTTTCCCTACCGTCCAGTTCGGTATATAGATCCAATTGAGAAGAACTGGCAAGAAACTCAATTGAATTACTTTTTTTTTAAAGCCAGTTTATTTACAATGTATATTTATATAGGTATCTATGTCTAACATTAAATGAAAATTCAGTGCATGAACAACTATTGCCATGCACACTCGTCATTCAAGTAATCGTTTAGTGAGGCTTTGCTCAGTAAATATGATTTAGCAGATGTTTTGAATTTATTTAAGGGTAATTCCAACATATTCTAATATTCCTAATTATATTACTCAACTAAAAAAATTCACAGGTGTCCATAGGCTACGGTAAACATTTACCATCAGATGGGCCGTATGCCTGTTTGCCAACACAGTAGTATAAAAAATAAAAGTTCTAGTAGTGGTAGCCAGAGCTCTGCATTGAATATATACCGTTTTTTACTACTTTCATATGAATATAAATACGGTACTACACCAAAATAACATTTTTTACAATTTTTATCTGTCCATCTGTCTGTTTATTCCGGCTAACCTCTGAAATAGCTGGACCGATTTTGACGGGACTTTTTTTGGCTGGTAGCTGATATAACAAGAAGTAACTTTTATTTAAAAAAAATAAAGTTAAGTTCCACGCGGTCAAAGTCAGGGGCTACCTAATTATATTACTCAACTAAAAAAATTCACCGACCAAAAACGAGCGAACAAATTTCCCGTTCCTTCAATAGACGCGCACTTAGATGGGTTGATTGATTTTAACATTTATTAGATATTTTTTTATATTCTAAATATCGTTTCAGTGGGGACTGGGGCCCTTTGTATCCTAGGGGCCCTGGGCTGCAGCCCAAAAAGCCTGTAGGTAGATCCGCCCCTGAGGGGGTATGGTACAGCTGCTGTGCGTTATCACCGCTGACTGGCCCGCTTCCGCTCCACACAATAAAAGCCAACCATGAGAAATTACTGTGACAATTGTTGTCCAACTGCAATATCTAACATACTATAGAAGTTGAGGAATATACAAATATACATCAATTTATATAACAGTAGCGACCCGACCCGCCTTCGCCCGGGTGTACATGTATTATATATAAAAACCTTCCTCTTGAATCATTCTATCTATTAAAAAACCGATTCAAAATCCGTTGCGTAGTTTTAAAGATTTAAGCATACATAGGGACGGACTTTCTAAGAATATCCATCAATTCTTGTCCCTGACGGGTCTAGGTAGCGAGCACAATAGATCTATGTAGGTCGCAGTGCTACAGGGGCTACAAACATCTGGTAATAGCCCAAACAACCCAATAAAAAAAAAATAGGGACGAACAGACAGTGACAGCCACTTTATTACCAGCGACCTTCCACCCCTATTTTGATAAATTCCACCCCTAAAGGGATAATTTGACGCAAGCGACGCCGCGAGCAAAAGCTAGTAATATACTAGTAGCTTAATATATATGTTGTAAATTCTGTTTGTTAGCTTTACCAGTATTTTCTAAAGGGTTTGTATCAACGAATTATATATTTACAAATGGCAGCCATTCGTATATTTGACGATGTCTTTTATTCACGGACGAATTACACAAAACGCTTTCATTATTGCCATAATGGAATTCACGACTGCTCAGCTACGGAAACGATTTCTAAATCACCGTAATAACTTATTACCATTCCACCACCAGGCACGAACCTCTCCTAGCCAGAGAAACACTTTCATTATTATAATTTATCTGTAGCTTGTAAATTATACATGAATAGAAATAATCCTTGTTTGAATAAACTTCATTTTCAACAATTTTCAACAGTTATTCCTTGAAATTTATATATTACTATCTTTTGCCCGCGGCTTCGCTCGCGTTAATTTGTCCCCTTCAGGGTGGAATTTATCAAAATCCTTTCTTAGGGGATGCCTACGTCATAATAGATTTATGCATGCAAAGTGTCAGCCCGATCGGTTTAAAATTGACAAAGTTTCATACAAACTTTCATCCCCTACTTTATCCCCTTGGGGATAGAATTTATCAAAATCCTTTCTTAGGGGATGCCTACGTCATAGTAGCTTGATGCATGCAAAGTGTCAGCCCGATCGGTTTAATATTGACAAAGTTTCATACAAACTTTCATCCCCTACTTTATCCCCTTGGGGATAGAATTAATCAAAATCCTTTCTTAGCGGATGCCTATGTCACAACATCTACCTGCATGCTAAATTTCAGCCCGATCCGTCCAGTGGTTTGGGTTGTGCGTTGATAGATCACTATATCAGACACCTTTGAGTTATATATATTTAAACTAGCTACTCGCCCCGGGTGTATTATTATATTATATATATAAACCTTCCTCTTGAGTCACTCTATCTATTAAAAAAAACTGCTTCTAAATCCGTTGCGTAGTTTTAAAGATTTATGCATACATAAGTAAAGACAGCGACAGCGACTTCATTTTATATAGTATAAAATGATTATTATTTACATATATTATTTATATATTCCGTTATATTAGAGGTTGAGAATAAGTTAAGAAGAATGAGCATAAAAAAACAGCAGCCTAGTTCGCTACTAGGCTGCTGTTTTTTTAACAAAAATTATAAGAGTTAAAAACTTTATAATGTTAAATTTTACAATAACAACCAACGTGAATGACATACCATACTGAAATCGTTAAGAAAAGAACATATTCCTCCTCTAAAAACTGGCAACTCATCTGCAAATTCCCTGATGCTGCGGGTGCTCAAAGGCGGCGACGATCACTTATCATCTGGTTCACAAATTCTGTTATTATCTATGATATAAAAAAATTATCGCTATGTCTTTATGTATAAAATTTTCCTCCCTTATTCAATTCAAAAGAGGATCGAAGTTATGACGACCTGACACGAACTTCGAACCCCTTGCGGTGCCCTCAGACTAAAGACACATCCATCGAGCAGGAGTTATCCTTCAGCCGCTCCATAAGCCTTTCAGGTTTGAAATGCCATCTGCGTTCGCACTCTATGATGATACTGTTAAGGCCAGCTGCGGCCATTAGATTATTCATGAACAAATCAGAAAATTCAATTAACATGCAATCAAATCCAGTGTTTTTAACATATACTCAATCGACGTCATGGGCTCAGTTAGTATTCAAAATTCAAAATATCTTTACGTCGTCGATCATAACACTAGAACCAGACTATAAGAACCAGATTCTTCAAACAGTTTTATGATCGACGACGTGCCCAAAATATTGTGTCGCGTGCCGTTAATGGCACACGTGTCATTGGTTCGCCTACCCTGACCTAGAATATAAAATTATTAGAGTACTATTATGACTTCTAAAAAATAGGGGTAGATAATAAACTGCTGAAAATTGTGGGTTGTATGTATTTTTAATGAAGAATATTTAATCAAAAAAAAATATATGTGGAAGAAAAGTTATGGGGGTCATACTAGAAATGACAATAAAACGTCTCAAACCAGAAAAAAAGTCTTCAGTCTAAAGTCGTATCCGTATCCTTCAGTCCAGGCAGGCGTCATCTATCGTCTATCGTCCGTGAAGCTGTAAAGACCACTTGTATGTAAAGACAACAGCATTATAATTCAAATTCAAAATAACTTTGTTCATGTAGGTCTATTACAGACTCTTATAGTATGTCCAATCTACCGTCGGTTCGGAATTACTTAGAGATGAGAAGAACTGTCAAGTCAGCTCGTATTATTTTCAAATAAATGTTGTACATGTTTACAATAATACAGAGTCATTTCAATTCAAATTTGAGAGAATAAAGTGACCACCAGCATACGCTATTGGAAAAAACAAAAAATCTAATCAGTGTTCGCAACCTGAACAGACCAGTCCCCACAAGCATATAAAGTAGAATACAAAAGCGTGTAAAATATAAGTATGCAGATTTGTCATTTACACCCGTGAATAGAATCGCCGGTCCGTATATAAAAGTGATTGATGTTCGGCCGTCTGTCTGCGTCCCACCGCCATACATCAAAACCTGATGATGTTCCGATACAGCTCAACATACGTGAACATCACTGCTTTTATCAATTCATCAATCATACGATCGTAACAATAGGACAATACATCTGATGTTTTTCGCCTTCTACGTCGAGTGGCTTGATGAATGTGCAGTACGCGACATATCGTTGCGTAAACGATTTTGTAACTTTCCATTTCGTGTATATTTCAAACGATTAGCAGCTTCAAAAATGATGAGAATCTCTACTTACCTATTTTTTTTTTATATTATTATAATCTCGGTAGTCTGGCAGTTTAGCACATTGTGCACTTGTTTCTGATGGTCGCAGACTTGCTCGCACAGTACAAATAATTGTATTCTCGAGTATAAATGTTTGTATTGACATTGATGTTTTTTATGTATAATATGTATATGTTTACAAAAAAAATGTATATATATTGAATAGAAAATGATTTATTCAAATAAACTTAATTTAAGCACTGAATAGTCTTAACATTTTTTTTATCTATCTCATTCGGAAAGCTCATTCAAGAAGAACGCTGTGTGTCTTTTAATTTATTCACATTTTTCAAGTCGAAACGTCAAATATAAATATACAATAAGATTAAACCAGTCGTAGTGATAAGAGCAGACCAGTCCCTACAAGCAGCACTCATTCACGAGTATGACGGATGAGCCAGCCATCACTGGGCTCGACCATATTATATTGATTATTTAATATACACAACACAAGTTCTGTTTAGCCTGGGGTTAGATGGCGCTGTGTGAATTAGCCTGAGTTATTATTAGTATTAGGAAGGGTTAATCGTTGTTACTTATCGACCTGATATTTCTGATCATCTTTCCGGTAAACTATACATATAAATAAAATTGGAGCGCCTGTTTGTAATATTGGAATTGAGTATTTAATTGAATTAGTGCTAAATAAATGATTTTCTATTTTATTCTATTTTGAAATAACTGTTTTTTACTACATGCATATGAATATAAATACTACATACACCAAAGCAACTTTTATTACAATTTTTGTCTGTCTGTCTGTCTGTTTGTTCCGGATAATCTCTGGCTAGACCTAGTTTAACGGGACTTTTATTAGCAGGTAGCTGACGTAATAAAAGTGCTTCAATGTATCTTTATTTTAGAAAAATAGATCTAAATTCCATTTTGACGAATCGCGTGTTTTTTTTCTACATGCAAAATATAAATAATAATCAAAATTAATCAAAACACTTTTTTACAATTTTTGTTTGTCTGTCTGTCTGTTTGTTCCGGATAATCTCTGGCTAGAACTATTTTAACGGGACTTTTATTAGCAGGTAGCTGACGTAATAAGAAGCAACTTAGGCTACCTTTATTTTAGAAAAATAGAGTTAAATTCCACACGGACGAAGTCGCGTGTACAGCTAGTAAAATATAAATAATAATCAAAATTAATCAGAGACACGACGGTAGGTTCATCTCCTTACATATTGGATTTAAATATTGTATACTCAGCGAAGCGTAGGCATCTTAAATATTGTGTTTAAAATGTGCAGTAGTTGACGATATAGGAAATATCGAATTGTAGGGACTGGTCTGTACAAATCAGTACGACTGTTTTAATCCTATTGTGTACTTAATATCTGAATAGTAAATTAGTGCTAGTTGGTGGTTTGTATTCGCACGTTTCGAATTGGAAATAATAATAATAATAATCTCAGGACAATTCACACAGCGCCATCTAGACCCAAGTTAAGCTAGCTAAAGCATGTGTTATGGGTACTAGACAACTGATACAAATACATAGATATTTTTTTTTCATAAATACATACATATTCATAGAAACACCTAGACCGATACAAACAATCATACTCATGAATACAAATGTTTGTGCCGTGCGAGGAATCGAACCCGCGACCATCGGACGTAAAGCGGTATGCTAGACCGCTAGACCACCGAGGTCGTCAAATGTAAAGTTACAATGGTTATTCAAATCGGTCGTAAAGTATTTAAATATTTAAACATTGTTTCTATTGCGTTATACGATCGCACGTCATACTGTGTCACCCTGTGTTATACAAAGGAGCCCCTCGTATTATTACAAGCCAATTACTCCACGTTACAACGTGAATATGCAAAATATATAATTTCTTAAACAATCCATTAACAGCTATATAATGCTTCAATGTGATAGAAAAATGAATTTCATAAAATATTAGTGATCTAAATATATATAACTCAAAGGTATATAGTGATCTTCAATGTGCCCAAACCACTGGACGGATCGGGCTGAAATTTGGCACGCAGGTTGACGTAGGCATCCGCTAAGAAATGATTTTGATTAATTCTACATCCAAAGGGAATGAAAGTTTGTATGAAACTTTGTCAATTTTAAACCGATCGGGCTGAGACTTTGGCATGCAGGTAGATGTTATAACGTAGGCATCCGCTAAGAAATGATTAATTCTACCCCCAAGTGGATAAAATTGGTGATGAAAGTTTGTATGAAACTTTGTCAATTTTAAACCAATCGGGCTGAGACTTTGCATGCATAAAGCTACTATAACGTAGGCATCCGCTAAGAAAGGATTTTGATTAATTCTACCCCCAAGGGGATAAAATAGGGGATGAAAGTTTGTATGAAACTTTGTCAATTTTAAACCAATCGGGCTGAGACTTTGCATGCATAAAGCTACTATAACGTAGGCATCCCCAAAGAAATGATTTTGATAAATTCCACCCCTAACGGGATAAATTAACGCGAGCGAAGCCGCGTGCAAAAGCTAGTATTAGTAATACGGGTACAAAACTTGGATATGCAGCACTACCGGCCGCGATTGTATAGCGGTTTATCACATCGCCTTACCTCCGATGGTCGCGAGTTCGATTCCAATATTTGTATTCATGAGTATGATTATCTATTATTTATTGTCAAAATGTCAAATTCATTCGAAATTACTGATCTAAATGAGTTGATTGTTTGTATCAGTCTGGGTGTTTTCTATGTATATTATATATGTATTTATAAAAACATGTATTTAAGTATATCAGCTGTGTGGTACACATAACACAAGCTCTGCTTCGCTTGGAACTAGATGGCGTTGTGTGAATTGTCATAAAAAATACTATATATAGAAAGAAATAAAGAAAGAAAATAGTTTTATAATTTGGTACATAACAATAATAATAATCTTTAAATTTTAAATTACATACTGGTTCAATAATTTATATATATAATATTATATGGTGGTTTTTAAAAATAGATTTATTCATTTCAAGAAAACGAAATTTGGTCGATTTCCGATGTGGGTGTTCTTTTCAAAGCTATTTTATACAGCTATACAAATATATACATAATTTTATGAATACAAAATATTAAATAACACAAAATTATAATATTGAAATATACCTAGTTGAGTTACAAAAAATCTTGTAACAAAAATATATAAGATATAAGACTTGCTTATATAATAACTTGTAGATGGTAGGCTTCACCCACACAAAGTTATTTATGTAACTATATTTTTCTACAATTTTATTATTAACTACCTTTGCCCGCTGGTTCGCTCGCGGTAATTTATCCCCTTAGGGGTAGGAATTTATCAAAATCCTTTCTTAGCGGATGCCTACGTCATAGTAGCTTTATGCATGCAAAGTCTCAGCCCGATCGGTTTAAAATTGACAAAGTTTCATACAAACTTTCATCCCCTATTTTATCCCTTTGGGGGTAGAATTAATCAAAATTCTTTCTTAGGGGATGCCTATGTCATAGTAGCTTTATGCATGCAAAGTCTCAGTCCGATTAGTTTAAAATTGACAAAGTTTCATATAAACTTTCATCCCCTATTTTATCCCCTTAATCAGAATTTTCTTAGCGGATGCCTACGTCATAACATCTACCTAATGCATGCCAAATTTCAGCCCGATCCGTCCAGTGGTTTGGGCTGTGCGTTGATAGATCACTATATCGGTCACCTGTGAGTTATATATATTTAGATATTATATACGCGAAAGTTTGAGAGTATGGATGTTTGTTACTCTTTCACGCAAAACTACTGAGCGAATTTTGATGAAACTTTACATTAATATAGCATACATCAAAATGACACAAAAGCTATAATTTTTACGTGGGACAGCTAGCATCGTCAATACTTACCTACCTTTACTGTATTACAAGCACTACAAGCACCTTTTTTTTTTTTTTTTAACGTGTGGAAAAATCTTCAAAAGACCGTCACCCCGCCGGAGGGATGGCGAGGTGGTGTGTGGGACTTGTACCCACTTTAAAACCACACGGTGTACCTACGAGCGCCTATGCCGGAGCCAGCGGATTCGCAAGTGCATTTACCCCAGCTCCGACGGCGACGGCCCACCCTGTAGATGTTGTAGGGCAGGCCCCATCTCGTTTTGTGGTTAGGGCGACCTATTTTTATATAATTGTGGAGGCGTGTATACACGCGCACACCTCCGGGGCCTTTGGATTGGGGGATAATCCCTCAAGGCAGTCACCCCGGCCCCAGTATAGAGGGGGCGGAGTTGGGATAATATCTAGGCCAGTGCTCTTCTGCGGCGGAGGGAAGCGGGACGATCTGACTCCCGCTCCCATTCCGCCGCCTCCTTCCGCGAGATAACTTCCTCGCAGAAGGAGCTCACCGCCAGCCACGATCTCTCGCTACTGATCATCCTCCGAACTAAATTCGGCAGCGAGAGATCGTCCCCCACTATTCGTGTGAGGACACGGCGCTCACTCTCGAACGCTGGACATTCGTCCAGCGTGTGTTTCGCCGTGTCCTCCACACCACCGCACTCGTGGCAGCCGGTCGTCGGCTCCTTCCTCGCCACATGACACAGATACCGCCCGAAGCACCCGTGCCCGGACAGTATCTGTGTCATGCGGTACGTCAGTGGCCATCTCCTATTCATCCATCTTTTGAGGATGGGACGGACAGCCTCGACGGTACTACAAGCACCTAAGCTGCAAATAAAGTGACGGTAGATGAAAAAACTGTTGTCACCTATCTGCATTGACATCGCTGTTACTCCAGTCAGCTCGTGACCACGGCTAGTGCAACCTAGTCGAATCGTCTTATTTGCCATTAAATTGACGACCTCGGTGGTCTAGCGGTCTAGTACACCGCTTTACATCCGATGGTCGCGGGTTCGATTCCTCGCATGGCACAAACATTTGTATTCATGAGTATGATTGTTTGTATCGGTCTGGGTGTTTTCTATATAATATGAATTTATGAAAAAAAAATTATGTATGTACTTGTATCAGTTATCTAGTACCCGTAACACAAGCTTTAGCTAGCTTAACTTGGGACTAGATGGCGCTGTGTGAATTGTCCTGAAATATTATTATTATTAAAATTAGTATGTGTTAAGACCCGGTTAATTATATAAATAAAATTTTAATAGCAATTATAAATATTGCGTATCTCTTTAACAGCCAAGCATCCGCCTACTTTCCGAAGGCTGTACCCATTTCAGTGAAAAATTAGTGATATCAAAACACAAAACCCTCGCTGTGGAATGCGTAATAAAATAATTTATAATCACATTACTGAACGCCGTTTAAGAGACGTCTCTAGTCGGCAGATAAACAAACATAAAATTGGCTCCAGTTATATATTTATAGTCTGATAATTCAGTTGCTTTGTTTGCTGAAGGTGAACTGTTTCTATTATATCATTACATAGTATAAAACAAAATCGCTGTCGCTGTCTGTCCGTCCCTATGTAATCTTTAAAACTACGCAACAGTTTTTCAAGCTTTTTTTTTAACAGATAGAGTGATTCAGTAGGTTTATATGTATAATACATGTACACCCGGGTGAAGCCGAGGCGAGTAGCTAGTATCTACATAAAACGAACACAAAATCTTTAATATTGTATCTACCCACATCGACGGTAATTATATGAGATCAATCAAACTCACTTTGAAACAATAATATTTCACACGACACAGCACCATCTTGTACTAAGTTAAACAGAGCTTCTTATGCGTAATATACAACTGATACTTACATACATTTCTTGTAAATACATGCATAATGTACATAAAAATGTTTGTACCGTACGAGGAATCGTACCCGTGATCATCGGAAGTACAATGGTATGCTAAATCGCTAAACCACCGAAGTTTTTATGGAAAAACTTAAAATTCAGTGACAATATTATATTAATGCATGATTACACTAATAATGAGTGCGTAGCGATTTCTATATTCGTTGATTATCGCATGCCTCTTACTTGTTATTGTGTCATTATTTATATAAAAAACACATCTATTCAAAAGAGCAACACACAAGTTTCTTGCTTATTCTATCTTGTGATGAATCTGCATTCCGAATGAGTGGTAGAATAAAAAATTTGACTATTCAAAAGCGCTTGTATTCAGTTTATTTAAATTAAGATTATTTCTATTTCTAGTACCCATAACACATGCATTGCTTACCGCGGGACTAGATGGCGCTGTGTTAATTGTCCAGGGTTATTTATTTATTAAATACAACACTATTTATGCGTATTATAATGAACAACATAAAAAAGATAATAATGAAAAAGATAAAAGAAAACGAACGATCTACGGTCGACGTTCCATATTCAAAATGATTAATTTTGTTTTTGATGAAGACCTAATGGCTATTGTGTTCGCAAACAGCCAGTAATTTTCTCTCATACAAACTATGATGATTAATACATAATGAATTCATCTTAATACACTAAGTGATCTGATTTCAACTCATCTTTTCATCTTCCACCGGTGCTACGTCAGCATACATCGTTAGTAGGAATCATTATCTTATACAAAAAACTTTATTGATGTTATTATTGTAGGTACAGTCGACTTCATAAATATTGGCATGTTTATAACACCTCAGATTGATCAATATAATAGAAATAGAAATAATCTTTATTCAAATAAACTCATTACAAGCACTTTTGAATAGTCATATTTTGATTCTACCACTCATTCGGAATGGAGATTCAATCACATGAAGAATGAGCAAAAAAATTTGTGTGTTGCTCTTTTGAATAAATGTTTTTTTATATAATAATTACAGTATAACAAGTAAGAGGCATGCGATAATCAACATAGAAATCGCTACGCACTCATTATTAGTGTAATCAGATAATATTGTCAGTGCTATAGATTTCAGTGAATAGGTATGTATATCAGTTGTCCTCATAAACTCTGCTCAATTATAACATTTGAGGATCACTTTGAGATGTCCAGTTATTTATTTATTGAAAACTCTGCTTAATTAGAACTTTTGCTGGTCAACAATAGAATAGAAAATCATTTATTCAAATAAACTTATTTTAAGCACTTTTGAATAGTCATAATAGTTTTTTTTTAATCTACAACTCATTTGGAAATCTGTCTCATCACAAGAAGAACGAGCAAGAAACTTGTGTGTTGCTCTTTTAAATAATCCTTGTAAGTTCACATTTTACTAGTCGAAAACGAATATAAACTTCCAACCAGCACTAATTTATTAGAATCACATATAAATACACAATAAGATTAAATCAGTCGTAGTGATAAGAGCAGACCAGACCCTACAAGCAGCACTCGTTCACGACTATGACGGATGAGCCAACACTGACCAATGACCCAATATCAGTTTGAGATGTCCAGAGTTATTTATTTATTGAAAATCTCTGCTTAATTAAAACCTTTGCGGGTCAGTTTGAGATGTTTATTTATTGAAATTGTACCTCAATCTAGAATTGAATATTCAATTAGAATATTCTTGACCAACATTAATAATACGATTTATATGGATCTGAGTGTACTATAGCAACATTATTGAAACGTGGCCTCCATCCATAGATATTTCTAAGATGTACGTCCGTACATAAATCATGTTTGCGTACGTAATGGACGTTTTGTTCCGCCACACAAACTGCCGCTGTTCAACGGTCCTCCCAATATATGGACGCTTTTTTTAGCGATATTTAAACACCATGCATTCAAAACAAATTTAACAGTTGTACTTTTAATGAGAATCTATTACGTGGACAAAATGGCTTTTTAAATAATCATTTGGGAATATTAATATTTGTTTATTTTTGAAAAGTATCGACATTAAAATTGGAGTGTCTGTTTGTAATATTGAACCAGTCGTTTTTTACTACATGCATAATATAACACCCGTGCAAAGCTGGGATGAGTAGCTAGTATAATATATAATATATAGTACAATGTATAGATTATATGAATATTTATTATATGTAATTTAAATTTATATATTTTATATTGGTATATTAGTATTTTTATATATTTGCATCTGTATATATATGTATCTATTTGTTATAATTTTTCTTTTTCTTTTTTTTCTTTCAATTAATTATTAAAGTGCACCGCCTTATTATCTCTGATCACCGCGACTGTTGACTGGTAGAGAATGCCATCAGGCATTAAGTCCGCCATGTATACATTTTTGTGTGCAAAAGAATAAATAAATAAATAAATAAATATAATATATTCGAAAGACTATAAATTCCTATAATTTTTCGAAATATTTTGAAAATAAACTGAACGTGAAATTCTGATTTAAAGCTATCGAGGTCTTGTATAGATCTGTTATATTTACATTAGTTGCCTAGCACCCAGAACACAAACTGAGTGTGGATTGTCTAGACTTATTTTTATTATGTTAGCTAGCTGCACCCGTGACTTCGTCCACATAGAATTTAACATTATTATTCTAAAATAAAAGTAGCCTAAGTTACTCCTTATTACATCAGCTACCTGCCAATAAAAGTATATATATTTAATTCATATGCATATAGTAAAAAACGGTTATTTAAATATTACAAACAGACACTCCAATTTTATTTATATGTATAGACTAGCTGTTCTCGCAACTTCATCCGCGTGGAATTTAACTTTATTTTTCTAAAATAAAAGAATTTTTCTAATATAAAAGTAGCCTCAGTTACTCCTTGTTACATCAGCTACCTACCAATAAAAGTCCCGTCAAAATCGGTCCAGCCATTTCAGATATTAGCCGGAACAATCAGACAGACAGACAAAACTTGTAAATAAAATTATTTATATTTATATTCATATACATGTGGTAAAAAACGGTTATTTCAATATTACAAATAAACACTTCAGTTTTATTTATACGTATGTATAGATTACCGTAAGTTGTGGACCGAGGAGGATGCGTCGAGGACGTGGCTGCCTCGGCGGCAGTGTTTCTCAGTTGCAACAATGGAGATGTCTAGCGGACAACGACGGGACATTAATCTAACAAAGTGTCAGGCGGACAAGTGGCTGCCACTTGCATCTCCTTGAATCGATGCCGGGGCGAGGCCGCTCTCGCAGCGATATTTAACGTGTAACCAAATATATGTACATGTTTATTATTTATGTATTAATTTGTTAAATTCTTATTTCATTATGTTGTGGTATTATTTAGCACGTGTGATTAGGTACCTGCGTAGGTACAAACTGAAAACCAGCGCTGGACGCCCATCAGTCCAGCAATAGATGAGTTTGTACCTATTGCCAATCATATTAAATATGTATAAATGTGTAACTATATAACTATACTGATATTGGCAATAAATGGTTCTATTATTATTCCTAACTTCCAAAAAAAAATTTTTTTTTTTTTATTTTACATCGATAGACCAATCCATCATACTCGTGAACGCTGTTGCTTGTGGGGACTTTTTGTTCTTGCAATAGCATATGCTGATGGTCACTCTATTCGAATTTAAATTAATTAATTAATTTATTGAATTTAAACGAATCTGTATTATTGTAAACATGTACAACGTTTATTTGAAAAGAATACGAGCTGAGTTTCTTATCAGTTCTTCTCATCTCGAAATCATTTCGAACTGACGATAGATTTGACATATCATAAGAGTCTGTAATAGACCTACATGAATGAAGATAATTTTTGATTTTGAATTGCTAGTAATGTACCATGCCAGGTTGACCTCCACATGGTTCCCCCTGGAAATCCAATTGTCATAAATTCCTTCTTCTCCTTTTAAACCTACACCCGTGTCACAAGTCACGGGTGCTACTTGGGGTTTCCCATTCGGTAGCCGGCTCCAAAGCCTAAGTCTTCATCATTAATTATTGCTTCTTTCACATTCCACGATTCGCTTAGAAATTTTTATGTCAGAAAATATCTAAGTAACTGAAGTATATTTCTGTAATAAAAAAAAACAGTTTTGAGAAAAACGCGTTTAAAGTTTACAAGCCAGGTCATTAAATGCCCATGAAGACAAACTCTTCACAAACTAGGCCCAGGTCCAACTGGCCTCTAACTCACCGCTCGAAGTGCACGTAAGCGGGAAACCTGAAAAATGTTATAATGAAATCCATCTTCCGACTTCTGCCTTCCAGGGACTTAAGTTTTAATTAAACGAGGACTACATCGCGCAGTGTGACCGTGGACCCGGCGGACCCCTGCCGCGGCACATCGTCCCCACAACAGCTACTGTCTGCTGCTGAGACGTTGGTAATAATGCGGTAACAACCAATCTTACACAATAATTCAATTCATCTTTCATTGTCATTAGTTAATTATACAATAAGTGACTCATGTGATAACTGGATGTAGTATTTTTGCTAGTATATTCAGGTAGAAGTTGTTGTAGCTACTATATCTATATCTTTGCATAATGTAAAGTGAACTTCTGCTGCCTTTTTGCTTAACAGATCTAAGCAAAAAGACGCTACGTTATATAAACTATGCAACGTTAAATTCAGATTTAAGCAATGATTCAAGAGAAAGATCTATATGTATATTACTAGCTGTACCCGCGACTTCGTCCGCGCGGAATTTAACTTTATTTTTCTAAATTAGGGGTAACTTAGGCAAAGTTACTCCTTATTACATCAGATACCTGCCAATAAAAGTCTTATCAAAATCTGTCCAGCCATTGCAGAGATTAGTCGGAAGAAACAGACAGATAGACAGACAGACAAATATTAGTGTATGTACCGTATTTATATTGATATGCATTTATATATAAACCTTCCTCTTGAATCACTCTATCTATTAAACCCGTTGCGTAGTTTTAAAGATTTTAGCATACATAGGGACGGACAGACAGCGACAGCGACTTTGTTTTATACTATATAATGATGATATATTTACAAACATAAAATATATAGTTCTCAATCAGTCTGTGTGATTGTACAACAACAATATCGAAATATTGGATATCACGAATGAGAGAGATGGCTTCACTCACAATCGGTTATATTTGATTGTATTGCATCAAAACCGAGATACAAATATTTTGACAATATTTTTATTTCTAAATATATATAACTCAAAGGTGACTGACATCGTGATCTATAAACGCACAGCCCAAACCACTGGACGGATCGGGTTGAAAATTGGTATGCAGGTAGATGTTATAACGATGTTAAGAACGGATTTTGATTAATTCTACCCCCAAGGGGATGAAATTTTGTATGAAACTTTGTCAATTTTAAACTCATCGGGCTAAGACTTTGCTAGCATAAAGCTACTATGACGTAGGCATCCCCTAAAAAATGACTGATATCTTCCACCCCTAAGGGGATAAATTAACGCGAACGAAGCCGTGGGCAAAAGCTAGTTTGTTTTTATAATAATATAACCAACCTTTTCGCTCCAAACTACCGCTGCCTCAGTTCAATCCGTCAATCTACTTGTCAATGTCACAAAGATTATTTGGGCTCTGGCCTCTGCCGTTTCGTTTCAGGTTAGTCTGAATGCCTTAGATAAAGAAGCATGATTGATTTTACCATTTTTAATTAATGGTGCCTCACACGATAGTTAAGTTTAGTGATTACACTTTTCATTGTTTTTTAAAGCAGATTCTCTAATAAACAACCATTACATAGTATAAATGAAAGTCGCTGTCGCTGTCTGTCCGTCCCTATACGCTTAAATCTTTAAAACTACGCAACAGATTTTGAAGCGGTTTGTTTTAATAGATAGAGTGATTCAAGAGGAAGGTTTATATGTATAATACATGTACACCCGTGCGAAGCCGGGGCGAATAGCTAGTTATAAATTTAATATTTTATTCACAATGCGCCAAATGATACGGTATCATCAAAATAAGGTAATATGAGAATATATATATATATGTGTATTATATACCCGTATGTTTGAAATATTTAATATCGGCTGATTGTCATATCACATGCGAGTGTCTTCACATGTACATGTTCTTAATATTTTCATATATCTTCACAGTTCCTTAAGCTTTTATTCCATTGCTTGATTTCTGATACATTTCACTGATATATCTTCATTATATAGTATAAAACAAAGTCGCGGTCGCTGTCTGTCCGTCCCTATGTATGCTTATATCTTTCAAACTACTCAACGGATTTATATAATATTTCAAAGGGATTTTTATGTGTGATACATTATATAATATTACGAATATTTTACCTGAACATTCTGTTAATGTTTCTTTATATGACTTGACATGGAAAACTAGTTGATGATATTCCGGATAGGGGATTTTTCTACTTGGCCAAGTCATCAGGATACTAGTGATTTCAATAAAACATACAATCTCTTTATTTTGTAGCATCAATATATACTTCCAACAATTATATGCACTTCGAAACTTAATATATTAAAATAATAAATCTATACATATAAATAAAATTGGTGTGTCTGTTTGTAATATTGAAATAACCGTTGTTTACTACATGCATATCAATATAAATACGGTACACACACCATAATTACATTTTTTACAATTTTTGTCTGTCTGTTTGTTCCGGTTATTCTCTGAAATGGTTGGACCGATTTTGACGGGACTTTTTTTGGCCGGTAGCTGATGTAACAACTTACGCTACTTTTATTTTAGAAAAATTGACTTTAAATTCCACGCGGTCGAAGTCGCGGGGACAGATAATATGACAATATATATTTGCTCTAAAGTTCTATTCAATCTCTATACAATATTATGTTTTTTTAAATATAGTTTTCATTTTTGGCGCCAAAATAGTCTTACTTTTCATATAGATTTACGCACACTAAGAATAGAATAGAAAATCATTTATTCAAATAAACTAGTTTTAATAGTCTAACAATTTGTTTTTTATCTATAGTTCGGAAAGCTTCTCATCACAAGAAGAACGAGCAAGAAACTTGTGTGTTGCTCTTTACTTAACATCATATACAGCTATATCGGTATAATAAACTCTTAATACAGTCGTACTGATATTTTTTTATATATATCAACTAGCTGTACCCGCGAATACGTCCGCGTGGATTAAACTTCATATTTCTGAAACAAAAGATTTTTTGTAAAATGAAAGTATCCTCAGTTACACATTAACTACCATATAATAATATAAAAACAACAAATAGCTGACATATGTAATGGCTCATGTGTTGTGATTCTTAAGTGTATTTGGGGAGGATTAACAAAGCTTACAATTTATCGCAGCTTATTTCGGGAGCTTTAACTAAGAGCATGTTTGTCGAGATGCATAAAGTGGAGGTTGTATAGTGTGTGAGGCAGACAGTGTTGCCAATAAAAGTTAATACGGTTTGCATTCTGAGATTAGCGAGATCAAGACTCGACCGGCGGCGCGCCCACTTGACTGCTCTCTACCATCTCGGTGTGCCCACCAAAAAGGCGTTAAGGAATTTCGAAGTTAACAAACATCTAGTTAAATTTAAATTAAATAAGTTATAGAGGAATAAACATCTCAATATAATTGATTGTATGTAAATGTTTTCAGAATTTCATATGTATTTAGCGACAAATGTCAACTGCTCATTTTTGTTTAGCTACTATACTCAAAAATGTGAGCAACTACATTTGTTGAGTAACTTACTTGAGTTACTTGAATGTAGAAATAACCAAACTTTAGTAATATACAATAATCAAATTTTAGTTATATTTACAAAAGAAAGATTTGAAACTATTTTAGTTACCTACAGTTATTAGTTTTTCTGTCTCCATTTTCTAATGAGTATTTTAATTTTTTACACCTAAAGTTTTTAGTTATATTTGCAAAAGTTGAAACTATTTTAGTTACCTACAGTTATTAGTTTTTCTGTTGCTATTTTCTAATGAGTATTTTAATTTTTTACACCTAAAGTTTTTAGTTATATTTGCAAAAGTTGAAACTATTTTAGTTACCTACAGTTATTAGTTTTTCTGTTGCTATTTTCTAATGAGTATTTTAATTTTTTATACCTTAAGTTTTTAGTTATATTGCAAAAGTTGAAACTATTTTAGTTACCTACAGTTATTAGTTTTTCTGTTGCTATTTTCTAATGAGTATTTTAATTTTTCATATCTAAAGTTTTGTAGATTTTCTTTTTTAGTACAAGTATGTAATATTATGTTATTGATGGTACAAGCAAACTAACAACTACCCTGGCCTCGAGCTGATGTGATTATCGTTAGTATCTGCATTTCTTTTAACTTAAATATTCCTATTGTTTCCCGATAATGTATTCATCATATATAGATAAAACTTTTAGATGTTATTACATATTTTTCTCTTTTATCCACTATTGTAGCGGATTGGAATTTTTGTTAATATAAAAAATCAAATTATTTCTTCATAATATTAATTTATATAGATTTTAGTTGCATAATCGCTGGTTTTGTGGGCGAACTTAGTATACAGTTGAAGCCTCCCGATCACCATTTTCCACTGCGATGTACGCTCAAGTACCTACGGCTCGCCTCTACTCGCTCCTCTCGCGTCTTCTCGCCAACATTTCTTAGATTCTATTATAGATCCAGCTTTGTTTCGTTGGCAACTTGTTCAGTTTTTTTATTCAGATTTCGTGTCAATGAATGCAGTTGTCTGTGAAGGTTTCATATTTACGTCAACGCTTAAGAACTCAAAAATAAACCCTGAAATATACGTTTGTTATTAACATTTTATGAATGACATTTTTTTATAATTTCTTATTTAATTTCTGTATTAAAGTACATAAAATAAATACTCAACCATCTTTAGGCTCTATTCAGCTGTTTTTTTTTAATAAATTTACCAACATAATATTTACCAAGTTGTCACGTATACATATATATGTACAAAATATTATCAATTTATTTACATAACCTAATTGTACAACTTAGAACCTAAAATTAAAATGCTTTAAAATATAATATAATGACTAAAATATATTATTAAAAGATACTGGCAGCTACCTCGGACAAAGAATTAGTCTAGCTATTCAAAGAGGGAACGCTGCCAGTATCTTCGGAACGTTGCCTAAAGGGACCCCTTTTAATAGCTAGACTAATTCTTTGTCCAAGGTAGCTGCCAGCTCTTCGGTCTTCTGTGATGTCGACTAACCTTTTCGTTATTTCTTTGAAAAGTCTTATAGCGCTAGGACCCCACGGACCGAGGGTCTCGACACCGAATGGGACAAAACCATTTTTCAGCCGCTTCACAAGCCGCACCAGCTCTGTTGTTGGTTCCATGTAGATGGGATGGGGCCAGCGTGTCTGAACAGGTTGCATCCCATACCAGCACCCGGCCCATCTTCCATGGAATCAAACTCATACCTTCCGGTCTCTTACCATCGTCTCTAGCAATACCAGTCGGCTCATGTATATGTACATATATACTCAATATCTAAAATACTAGCTGTACCAGCGACATTACATATAAATAAGATCATATCGTCCGATAAATTATCAGAATGAAATATTCTATGTAATTCTACACTCAGCGCTAAATAATAATACCTGCTAAAGAATTATAACTACTCGACTTCCGATTCTTTATTGTACACACACATCTATATATATATAAAAAAAAATGGAGTGTCTGTTTGTACCTAATATTGAAATAACCATCTTTTACTATATGCATATGAATATAAATACGGTGCATACACCAAATTAACATTTCTTACAATTTTTGTCTGTCTTTCTGTTTGTTTCAGTTAATCTCTGAAATGGTTAGACCGATTTTGACGGGACTTTTATTGGCAGGTAGCTGATGTAATAAGGAGTACCTGAGGCTACTTTTATTTTAGAAAAATAAAGGTGAATTCCACGCGGACAAAGTCGCGGGTGCAGCTAGTAGGTACTAATACAGTGGTACAAGTGTGTGTTTGTGTGTACAAAAGCGAGCTTATCTCTAAAAAGAGATTTCTTCAAGCAAACAAAGAAAATATTATAGGACAGTGTATTAAATAGAATAGTGATATATAAGTGTACAAAAAAGAATAGGAGAGAATAGAAAATCATTTATTCAAATAAACTTAATTTACGCACTTTTGAATAGTCATAACAATGTTTTTTTTAATCTACCGCTCATTCTGATAGCTGTCTCATCAAAAAGAGTAGAGTATATATTAAAGTATTGTTCATTCCTGCTTACTTCCTCATTGTTCTAAATAGGAGGTTTTTTTTTATGGATGATAATGGTGATGATGATGGAAGATGAGAACGATGATTCACAACCTCCTGCGATAAATGTGTGGAGGATGACAGTATGAGCATGAGGTCAGGTCAGTTAGCAGTGACAAATTCACCAAGAATTTATCACGATGGTTTCCAGAGGGAACCGCGTGGAGATCAACATGACATGGTACATTGCTAGGAATAGGATCTTCAGTCCATATTCAGTCGGGGCACCAGTGGAGGATGACAGTATGAGCATGAGGTCAAGACAAATTCACCAAGAATTTATCACGATGGTTTCCAGAGGGTACCGCATGGAGATCAACCTGACATGGTACATTGCTAGCAATAGGATCTTCAGCCATATTCAGGACCAGTGGAGGATGACTTCATGAGGTCCATGACAAATTCACCAAGAATTTATCACGATGGTTTCGAACCGGTGGAGATCAACCTGACATGGTACATTGCTAGGAATAGGATGACAGTATCAGCATGAGATCAGGTCAGTTAGCCGTGACAAATCCACCAAGAATTTATCACGATGGTTTCCAGAGGGAACCGCGTGGAGATCAACCTGACATGGTACATTGCTAGCAATAGGATCTTCAGTCCATATTCAGTCGGGGCACCAGTGGAGGATGACAGTATGAGCATGAGGTCAAGTCAGTTAGCCGTGACAAATTCACCAAGAATTTATCACGATGGTTTCCAGAGGGAACCGCGTGGAGATCAACCTGACATGGTACATTGTTAGGAATAGGATCTTCAGTCCCCATTACAACCCCCCTTTCCCCCTTCAGAATAGGAGTTAGAATTCGAAATAAAACTACACTGTTACTATGTCTGTACACTACTTATGTTGTGTAGTACAGTCGAGGCCCAGTCGATAAGTAGATAAGACTAAACTTTATACCGTGGAGTATAAATCTAATGGAGACGACATATTTCTAATATAAATCATCATCAGCTCGGAACACGTCCACTGCTGAACAAAGGCCTCCCCCAAAGATCTCCACGATGATCGATCCCCCAATTCAAACGGGGATCGATATTACGACGGCCTGAGCCGAGGTTCGAACCCTCAGACTAAAGTCGTATCCGTCAGGCGGGAGTTGGCCTTCAGTCGCTCCATCAGTCCTTCCACGGGTTTGGAGTGCCATCTGCACTCGCCCCCTATCGTCCGGTGAAGCTGTAAAGGCCAGCTGCGGCCAACAGCATTAGAGTAGTCCGAAAAAAAAACGAGGATCGGTCCTGCGCTGCGAGCAGCGACCGATCCTCGTCCAATGCCTTCCAGCTATCTTGACCAGATCGTCGGTCCACGCAGCGTGGGAAGGCTTCCAGCAAGGAAGCCTTCCAACTACCGATTAGCACTAATTCAATTAAATAATCAAATAGAAAAAATATTGAATACACAACAACTGGTTAAACAATTAATAAGAGGAAATCAGTCATAGTGATTAGAGCAAACCAGTCCCTACAAGCAGCATCCGTTAACGAGTATGACGGATGACTGCCAGCCATCACTGCGCTCGACCATATTTTAAGGAGCCCAATGACCCGGCCCACCACGCCGCCACAAGTCTGTACATTTTAGTGAGCATGACTATTCAACTTACAATACTTTACCTAACTAAGATATTCATTTATAATCCACTTTCTACGACCTCATTTTCTTATATACTCCATGGTATATATTTATTTCCGTTGTACTAAATAAAAGATAAAGTTTATATTTATTTTGCTTGCCCTAAACTCCTGAAACTGGATAAAGGAAGTTAAAGGAATCGGCCGGCTAACGACGCTCCGCGATATACTAACTTTTGACGAAATTATCTAAGTAGTTTATTTACGTTTCCTATTGTTAGGGTTCACATAAATATTGTAAATATTGTTTAGTACTAATAAATAGATAGATAGATAAATGTACATAAGATACATTTTATAAATAGAAATAAAGTTTACAGATTAAATAATACAGAAATATAATATTACAAAATCTAGTATTTAATGACTGAACTAAAATGTTTGTCATAAGATAACCGTTAACCCCGCTTCTCTCCGTACTACACTGACTTCTGTCTATAAATACGGAGGTCGGTAGTTGAATAATTCTCTTTCGTTGAGTAAACCACAGCATTCAGTCGACGAGCACAGAACGTGCCGATTTTATTCCAGATACTAAAGTGAATTGTATTAGTAGATTCCATCCAGTAATCCATAATAAGAAAGATAGACTTTTGACTACGCAATTTATAAGTTGATTTTTAACATTTAGTAGAAAACTTATACAAACTAGTTTTCAAATTAAAAATAATAATATCTATATTCACGTAGATCTGCTACAGACTCTTATTATATGTCAAAATCTACCATCAGTTCGGAGTGCGTCTAAAAAGTACTGGAAAGAAATTCAGCTCTTATTCTTTTCAAATGAGCTTAGGTATACGTGTTTACAAAAACAGATTCATTAAAAATAGTGACAAAGAAACGTACAGTTTCAAATGACAAACAAATTTCTAATCACAAACTAGTTAGCGAGGCAGCGAGCGTGCCGTGTGTCACTCCGGATGGTCCGTACACACCGGACACTCCGGACATACCGGACACTCCGGACACTCCGGACACTCCGGACACTCCGGACACACCGGACACTCCGGACACTCGGTGCATGAAGTGAATGAAGTCTGCCTCGTGGAAAACACGCGCTACGGAAAATTGATAGGTCGCCTGGAACGTTTCATTTAAACCTAATAGAAATCTGGTTTCATAAATATTCTACGCGCTTTGAAGAGCTCGTGCGATAGAAAATAAAACTGGTACAAATTTAACGACGGACAATATAAAACTTAATTGAATCACAACGTTTATTTTATACGTTTTTTATGAGCATATCAGAATAATAATTTGTATAATTGTAGATACACGTTTTATATGCGAGTCAATTTTACATAAAGTAGAACATAATATTATAATATATTAATAATAATAATCTCAGGACAATTCACACAGCGCCATCTAGACCTAAGTTAAGCTAGCTAAAGTTCGTGCTATGGGTACCAGATAACTGATACAAATACATAGATATTTTTTTCCATAAATACATACATATTATACATAGAAAACACCCAAACAATCATACTCATGAATACAAATGTTTGTGCCGTGAGAGGAATCGAACCCGCGACCATCGGACGTAGACGGTGCTAGACCGCTAGACCACCGAGGTCGTCAAACTTTAAAAAAATATATATTTAACTACATGTGGCCGCGACTTCGTCCGCGTGCAACTGAACTTTATTTTTCTAAAATAGAAATCGCTAGTTTACCATATATCTTTGGTTAGATAATACTTTTATCAACTGCCGAATATATATATATCATCTAAAATATATATTTATATACAAATGTGACGGCCGCGGTGGTCTAGCGGTTTAACAAACCGCTTTTCTTCCGATGGTCGCGGGTTCGATTCCTCGAAATTGTGGCCTGAACTATACGATAGTTACAAAACTACGTGACTAAAAGATACTGCGATAAAAGCATATTTATTTTCTGAATTATATAGGGATATTATTACATAGTATAAAACAAAGTCGCTGTCGCTGTCTGTCTGTCCCTATGTATGCTTAAATCTTTAAAACTACGCAACGGGAACGTTTATATGTATAATACACGTACACCCGAAGCGGATTTTTTAAAAATAGATAAGATTTCATATAATTGTATATGCAGTGTAAGAATTCATAATGTGTATTGTTCATTATGAATTCTTACATTGCACAATGAACATTTATATGTAAGATATATAATTGTATATGCATATTGATAAATCACCTCAAAATAAAGATGGGTGACACTGCATGTTGTCAAGCCGGGGCCAGCGGTAGACGGATAAGGTTATCATTATATCTCGACTACCCAAAAATGGAAATTAAATAAATATAATAATATTAAATTAAAAAAAAAAACCCACGGACGAATATTTCTGTGCAAAAATGTATTAAAATATAAAAAAAAAAAAAACTTGAAAGGTAAGTTAAACTTAGAAGCTTGTTAACATTCTCAATATACCTATTGAGGTAAATAACTAAAGTGGGTAATCAACTTGCATACTAAGCAGAGCATTATCGTAACCTCCCAAAGGTCTGAGTTCAGCGAAAGGTAACATACAAAATAGGTTTATAATAACAATAGAATAGAAATAGAAAATCATTTATTCAAATAAACTTACATTGAAGCACTTTTGAATAGTCAATACACAAGAAGAACGAGCAAGAAACCTGCGTGTTGCTCTTTTAAATAATTTTATTGTTACTTTACATTTTTAAGTTTAAGTGTGTGAATACAAACTACCAATTAGCACTAATTCAATTAAATACTCAAATAGAAAAAATATTGAATATACAACCAACTGGTTAAACAACTAAGAGGAAATTAGTCGTAGTGACTAGAGCAGACCAGTCCCTACAAGCACCCGTTCACGAGTATGACGGATGAACCAGCCATCACTAAGCTCAACCATATTTTAGAGAGCCCAATAATAATCTCAGGAAAATTCATACAGCGCCATCTAGACCGTAGTTAAACTATATAAAGTTTGTATTATGGGCACTAGATAACTGACACAAATACATAGATAATATTTTTTCGTAAATACATACATATTATACATAGAAAACACCCAGACCGATACAAACAGTCATATTCATGAATACAAATGTTTGTATCGTGCGAGGAATTGAACCCGCGACCATCGGACGTAAAGCGGTGTCCTAAACCGCTAGATCTCTGAAGCCGTCAAATATATATATGTATATATAAATAAAATTGGAGTGTCTGTTTGTAATATTGAAATAACCGTTTTTTACTACATGCATATGAATGCATATACGGTACACATACCAAAATAACTTTTTTATCATTTTTGTCTGTCTGTCCGTCGGTCTCTTTGTTCCGGCTAATCTCTGAAATGGCTGGACAGATTTTGACAGGACTTTTATTGGCAGGTAGCTGATGTAATAAGAAGTAACTTAGGCTACTTTTATTTTAGAAAAATAAAGTCGAATTCCACGCGGACGAAGTCGCGGGTACGGCTAGTTTACCATAATATTATTCGCGCTAAAAGCCGACAAACATGTTTTTTCTTTACACGTACGTATGGCTGATCTAGTGAACACATTATCCTATAACATTTTCTAGATTTGCTGGAAGATATCTCTTTGTAGATAAGCTCGCACTTGTACATTACATTTACTTTATTACTATTATTTTTTCCTATGTGTGTAAAGAATAATAAATATTATTCATATTATTCCTATTTAACTATATTAATAAAAGTTTCCCACTGACAGCATTAGGAGCAGCGCGGGAAGGCCTCCAGCAAGGTGGACCGACGATCTGGTCAAGATCGCTGGAAGGCGATGGATGCGAGCAGCGCAGGACCGATCGTCGTGGAGATATTTGGGGAGGCCTTTGTTTAGCAGTGGACATCTTTTGGACTTAGATGATGATGATGATGGCATTTTATACATGCCGCCAAAAGTTGCACGTGTAACTTCAAATTCAAATTCAAAAATCATTTATTCATGTAGGACATTTTAGCTGCTTATGAACGTCAAATTTTTATATTATAAATTTTTCCCTACCGTCCAGTTCGGTATATAGATCCAATTGAGAAGAACTGGCAAGAAACTCAATTGAATTACTTTAAAGCCAGTTTATTTACAATGTATATTTATATAGGTGTCTATGTCTAACGTAAAATGAAAAGCCCGTGCATGAACAACTATTGCCATGCACGCTCGTCAGTCAAGTAATCATTTAGTAAGTTAACTCATGAAACTATTCAGTTCTTCTCAATTGGATCTATAGACTGAATTGGATATTCAGTATATAGATCCAATTGAGAAGAACTGCCATAAAACTCAATTAAATTACTTTTTTTTAAAAGCCAGTTTATTTACAATATATACTTATATGGGATGTAAGTGAGCGGAAACACCGACCCATTGCTCCAAGTCAACCTCACCTGCTCGCGGTACATCCTGCTAAACAACAGACGAGGCTCTGACGACCGATACATGGCGGTATAACCATTCTATCCACACACAGTTTTCAAATCCCACAGACTGATCATGGCAGCGTCATCAGTGCGGGAAACTGTGTACTGCGATCGCCAACCCGCATACCCAGCGTGGCGATTATGGGCATATTCCTCTCATGACAAGTCCAAGCATGGCCCCGAGTTCCCGGCCGCTCTGTTATTTCTGGCCAAGGCGGCGGTCATGGTAACGGCAGAGCAAGAGGTGCTAAGAATCCCCGGGCTACGGTATTATCAAAAGTGCTTGTAATGAATTTATTTGAATAAAGATTATTTCTATTTCTATAAGATTTATTTGAAAAGGGCAACACGAAACGCAATCTGTCTCGTTCTTTCTTGTGATGAGTGTGCGTTCCGAAAGAGTGATAGAATCGTGAAATAAAGAGTAATAATAATCTCAGAACGAATTGGCAAACGTAGTGTAGGACGCCCAGCAGCTGGGTGGAGCAACGATATATGAAGGGTTGCGGGTAAAAACTAGAAGAGAAAGGCTGAAGATCTTGTCCAGTGGCGTGCCCTGGGGGAGGCCTATGTCCAGCAGTGGACTGCAGTAGGCTGATGTTGATAATAATACTTATATAGGTGTTTATGTCTAACATTAAATGAAAATCTGAAATAGAATAGAAATAGAAATAATCTTTATTCAAATAAACTTAATATAAGCACTTTTGATTAGCCAAGTTTTTTTATTCTACCGCTTATTCAGAATGCAGATTCATCACAAGAAGAATAATCAAGAAACGTGTGTTGCTCTTTTAAATAAATATTGAATTACTTATATTTAATTAACAACAAGGATTAGGCATGCGGCAATCAACATAGAAACGCACTTAATCTCTGTTCAATCAGATAACATTGTCAGCGCTATGAATTTTAAGTTAGATATTTTCTACAAAAACATTATTATCATTTATAAATTCTTCAATTTTATAATAAGCTTTTTTACAAAGTAAATATTTTATGTCACATTTGAATTTTTTTTCTGGCAAATTGACTACAGACTCTGGCCAGTTTGTTGTAAAACCTTACGCAATTTCCATAGAACGAATTACTGACTTTCGTCAAACGGCACTTAGGTAAAACTAGTTTGTTGACATTACGTAAGCTTTTATTAGCGTAATCACCTACTTTTTTAAAACTGTTAATGTTTTTCCTGGCATACATAATATTTTCGTAGATGTATTGAGAAGCAACGGTGAGGATATTTGATTCTTTAAATCTCAAAATTTAAATTTCGTGCATGAACAACTATTGCCATGCACGCTCGTCATTTGTCATCGTCGTGTAACTCTAATTTTACACAAATACTGGTAAATAAGTATGATAATCTAGACATAGCAGCCGAGGTATAATCATGTACACATTGTGCTCAGATTCACGGCTATCTAAGTTGGCTCGTTAAAAGTTGGCGGGCGCGTTTTTACTGTCGTTTCCTTTATTACGCCCTTAACATCCACCCCCGGGCGACGGCAGATGAATAATTTATATTTATTATTACATATTTACATCTATATTTTATAGTAATTGTTACACCGCTTTACGTCCAATGGTCGCGGGTTCGATTCCACACACGGCACAGACATTTCTATTCATCAGTATGATTGTTTGTATCGGTCTGGGTGTTTTCTATGTATATGTATTATATATATTTACGAAAACAAAAATATCTATGTATATGTATCAGTTATCTAGTACCCATAACACAAGCTATAGCTAGCTTAATTTGGGTCTAGATGGCGCTGTGTGAATTGTCCTGAGATTATTATTATTATTAATAATTGTATTTTAATTGTTTTTGGAGCCTACAGTTATTTGAAGCCGTGAGCTTCAAAAACATATATATATATATATATATATATATATATATATATATATACATTTATGTATGATTGTTTTTATTGATCTGAGTGTTTTCTCTGTATATCATGTATGAATTTACAAAAAATATATATTTACATGAAATACTCAAGGTAAGCCATGCTTAGTTTAGGACTAGATGGCGCTGTGTAAATTGTCCTGAATATTCTTATCTATACATATAAATAAAATTAGACTGTCTGTTTGTAATATTGAAATAACCGTCTTTTACTGTGTAGTAACGCGTGTTAATTTCTAGATTGCTATCTACCGATATTAATCAAATAACAACAATAATGAAGACCTATGTAACTCTCTATATTACCTACTATTCGATTAACAAATCGCTTGTAAATTTATGGATGGTGTATTGATACGTTTCATAAAAGTAATCTTTTCCACCCGTTGTTCATTTAACTTTCATTATTTTACTCGTCGATTCATAATTAACAAGATATTTAGAAAAAAAAACTCCTAATTCAACGAGCCATTTTCATTTATTTATGCATGTGCATATGAATATAAAAACGGTACATACACCAAAATAACATTTTATACAATTTTTGTCTGTCTGTCTGTCTATTCCGGCTAATCTCTGAAATGGCTGAACCGATTTTGACGGGACTTTTTTTGGGAGATAGCTGATCTAATAAGAAGTAACTTACGCTACTATTATATTTTAAAAAAATCATTTATTTCAGAAAAATGAAGTTATTTTCCACGCGCACGATGTCTTAGTATAGTCTTATTATCTTTGAATAATAACAATATACTTGGACAATTCACACAGCGCTAGTTACGCTCGAGACTCAGCTAGCTCATCGATCATACTCGTTCACGAGTATGACGGATGAGCCAGCCATCAATTCAATTCAATTCAAAATATCTTTATTCATGTAGGTCTATTACAGACTCTTATGATATATCAAATCTACCGTCAGTTCGGAATGATATCGAGATGAGAAGAACTGACATGAAACTCAGCTCGTCACTCGATCACTGTGATCTCTACGATCACTACGATCACTGTGATCAACCATATTTTAGCTAACCCTATGCTCCGGAGGAACATAGCTAGTTCAATATAAATCTACACAAATAATATTTAAATGTTATATGTTGTGTAACTATACATTTATTGGCTAGTACACAGTCAGTTTCAAGCTTAATACATTGCTAATGCAAGTGGTTGCCAAATCGGTTTCGAGATCGACTGCATCAAATTCAAATTCAAAAATAATTTATTCATGTAGGACATTTTAGCCATGTAGGACATTTTAGCTGTTGCCAATTGGATTTCCAATGGAATTATATAAGTCCACATTACTAACAAGATGCAGAACGCCCATCTAATGTTGCTAAACTCACTTATGAGATAGTAAGTAGGTCTGTCTCACTGTATGTAGGTCCTCGATGGTCCAGGAGTTTATCTATCCGCTTTACTTGTTATGGTCGCTGGTTCCTCGCGCGGTACAAACATTTGTATTGGAATATATGATTGTTTGTATTTGCCTGGGTGTTATGTATGTATATTATGTATGTATTTAAAAAAATGTTTCTAAGAATACCTAGCAGTTTAGTATCAATAACAAAAGTGCTTGGGACTAGATGGCGCTGAGTGTATTGTCTAGGGATTTCATTCTTAATATTTTCATAGTAAGAAATAGTCTCTTCAGTTCTCTGTAATATGTACATTATATATTAAAAAAAAAACAAAAGATTAAAATATGTATTTTTTTGTAAATACATCATTATCATTACATAGTATAGAACAAAGTCGCTGTCGCTGTCTGTCCGTCCCTATGTACGCTTAATTCTTTAAAACTACGCAACGGATTTTGTTTTAATAAATAGAGTGATTCAAGAGGAAGGTTTATATATATAATATATGTACACCCGGGCGCCGGAAGCCGGGGCGGGTAGCTAGTATATTATAATTTATTCTTTAAAAACAGCATATATACATATACTAGATACTCCCCCGGCTGCGCACGGGTGTACATGTATTATATATATAAACCATCCTCTTGAATCACTCTATCTATAAAAAAACCGCTTCGCAATCCGTTGCGTAGTTTTAAAGAATTAAACGTACATAGGAACGGACAGACAGTGACAGCGACTTTGTTTTATTCTATGTAATAAAGATGTATTTATAAAAGAAATCTAAAGATACCTAGCAGTTATCTGCTATCCATAAGAGAAGTTCTTGGGACTAGATGGCGCTGTGTTTATTGTCCAGGGATATCATTCTTAATGTTTTCATAGTAACAAACGATCTCTCCTGTTCTCTGTGTTATATATATTTTTATATTATATATTCTTTCTTTATTGCACTTTTAAATACAGTAGTAAACTAAATATATACAGAGTGAGCAAACGTGGTTATATCTCTAGAAGAGATCTGTAGCAGTCAACCCAACAGAGTGAGTGGGTAACACATGTAACAAAATTATGTAGAAATGAACAAAACTTGAGAAAAAAAAAATAATTACCATTTTTTTAAATTAATCTTACTCATATTAAACGCGAAAGTTTGTGAGTATATACGGATTTTTTTAGTCTTTCACACAAAAACTACTGAATGGTTTTTGATGAAGCTTTACAGTAATATAGGTTATATATAAGAATAACATATAGGGTATAGATTTCACGCAGGTGAAACGCCTGTACAGCTAGTCCTTACTCCTTACCAATATTATAAATGCGAAAGTACCTCTGTCTGTCTGTCTCGCTATCACGTCAAAACTGCTGTACCGATTTAAATGAAATTAATTGGTACACGGATAGTCTAGAGCCTGAGAAAGAACATAGGCTACTTTTTAATGCGAAAAAAAGATTGTAAGGGGTTGAAAGGAGGGATGGAAAATTGTATGGACGAATCGTTATTTTTGAAGCTAGAAGCTTGAAACTTATTTTCGAGGCTGTTCATTGAATTGTATGGAATGTTGTATCGTCATTTTTGAAACTAAAACGATGAAATTTTTTTTCATTATTTACGCGAACGAATTCGCGTGTACACCTAGTTATTAATAAATCAGTACATGTACAGTCTTTCTCCGTAGTGGCGGCTACGGCGTAGAAGATTCTACGGCAGCGTAGCTACTATAGCGTTCGCACTATTTATAAGTCAAATATCAATTTCCTTATCATTTGAAAATGTATTTTATTCCATTGTTTATAGAATATAATATTATCACGAGAATATGAAACATCTGTTAAATCATATGTACTGAGCAAAGCCAAAAAATGAAAATCCCGTGCATGAACAACTATTACCATGCACGCTCGTCATGATACGCTCGTAATTCAAGTAATCGTTTAGTGATACGCTCGTCATTCAAGTAATCGTTTAGTGATACGCTCGTCATTCAAGTAATCGTTTCGTGAGTTACCTTACTAAAAGATTACTTGATTGACGAGCATGGCAATAGTTGTTCATGCACGGGATTTTCATTTAACGTTAGACATAGACACCTATATAAGTATACATTGTAAATAAACTGGCTTTAAAGTAATTCAATTGATATAAAAAAGTTCTTCTTAATGATCTATATACAGAACTGGACGGTAGGGAAAAAATTATGATATAAAAAAAATGACGTTCATAAGCGGCTAAAATGTCCTACATGAATAAATGATTTTTGAATTTGAATTTAAATCTGAGAAGAAAGTCTGACGAGTACTGACAGGTACATTAGGGTAATAAAAATATAATCTATCACGTTATCATTGTGTTATTTTATTTGAAACTAGCTACTCGCCCCGACTCCCCCCGAGTTACGTGTATTATACATATAAACCTTCCTCAAGAATCACTCTATCTATTAAAACAAACCGCTTCAAAACCCATTGCGTAGTTTTAAATATTTAAGCATACATAGGGACGGACAGACAGCGACAGCCACTTTATTTTATACTATGTAATGATGACCATTGAAGGTAGTAAATTATATTTATTGCTTTATTATTCAATGAATGTTATCATTAAGTGCCTTTTTTTTTGACTTGGAGAGAAACTTCAAGGGGAGCCGCCTCGAAAATAACAGAAATTCTCCTTAATTCAGATCATAGAATAATAATTTGTTCTTTCCACTATAATCTATGCTAATATTATAAAGCTCATGAGTTTGTTTGTTTGTTTGAACTGGACTGCTGGTTGAACTGTAAAGAAGAGGCATACACAATATATATATGTCTATATGCTGTTTTTAAAGAATAAATTATAATACACTAGCTACCCGCCCCGGCTTGGCATGGGTGTACATGTATTATATATATAAACCTTCCTCTTGAATCACTCCATCTATTAAAAAAACCGCTTCAAAATCCGTTGCGTAGTTTTAAAGATTTAAGCGTACATAGGGACGGACAGACAGCGACAGCGACTTTATTTCATACTAGCTTTTGCACGCGGCTTCACTTAATTTATCCCTTTAGGGGTGGAATTTATAAAAATCCTTTCTTAGAGGATGCCTACGTCATAGTAGTTTCATGCATGCAAAGTCTCAGCCCGATCGGTTTAAAATTGACAAAGTTTCATACAAACTTTCATTCTCTATTTTGTCCCCTTGGGGGCAGAATTAATCAAAGGGGGGCAAAATCCTTTCTTAACGGATGCCTACGTCATAACATCTACCTGCATGCCAAATTTCAGCCCGATCCGTTTAGTGGTTTGGGCTGTGCGTTGATAGATCACTATGTCAGTCACCTTTGAGTTACATATATTTAAAAACATATAATGATATTAAAATTACCAGTTTAAAAGTAATAAAAAAAAAGGAAAACGGCTTGAACTGGAGGCCGTGGTCCATCATTCGAATGAGAGTCAATTAAAAGTTGTCCTAATCATAGCAGGCTGGACTTGTTTACGAGCGAAGTGATCCCTTCAGCAGCTCCTCCGCTCCCTTCCGGGGCGAGGGGTTGAGGCATTGTACTCGAGCTTGAAAGGGCATCGAATTATCGAGTTTCTCGGCTTACACAAAAATTCACGGCGCCGTGAACTGAAATCACTGATCTGTTTGTAATTTCCTTATTATATTTACATGAGCAAATATAATTACGAGTACCTACGGTTGATATAGAACTTGTTATTTTTTTTTTCCATATTCACCTTTTCAGTGATGGAACAGGCAAAGATCCTTAGACCGTACATGTTATTATTAAAATGAATAAGAGAGTTTGTCAGTTCATCATAGTTTGACTGCACTCGAAACTAACGGTAGATTTGACATTTCATAAGAGTCTGTAATAGACCTACATGAATAAAGATATTTTGATATGAAAAGTTACTATATTCATTATAATATTTTAAATGTAAAAGTCAGTCTGTCTGTCTACTTGTTACCTTGTCACAACTAAACTGAAACTGTAACTGTAACGTATATATATGTATATATGGTAAGGGTTGTCCACCCCTAACATTATTTTTTTATTTTTAGACTAAAGTCGTTTCTATGTTGATTGTCGCATGCCTAATTCTTGTTAATGTAAACCTAAACAACATTTATTTAAAAAAGCAACACATAAGTTTCTTTCTCATTCTTCTTGTGATGAGTCTGCATTCCGAATGAGTGGTAGAATAAAAACAATTGACTATTTGAAAGTGCTTATATTAAGTTTTATTTCTATTACTATTTCTATTTTGAAAAAAATCTATGTATTTATATCAGTTGTCTAACACCTATAAAATACTCTGTTTATCTATCGTGAAACTAGATGGCGTTGTGTTAATTGCCGAGGCTTATTTATTAATATTACCTTTAAAAAAATAACAATTTACGACTTTAGCATACTGGCAAATGATAAACACACATTGACACATAACATCAAGATGGAATAACAAAACGAGGCACAATAAAAATGATAAGACCTTCTCATTTTAGTACGTCTGTACGTACATTACGTACCCATACTCTTATGGTGTGAAGATAAACAGGCTGTCATTGTCCTTGAGGGTTCCCGTTCCTTCCCTTCATATCGCCGTTACATCAGTAGTATTATTCTGTAAGAATCACTTACGAATTCGAAAGCAGAATCCGCGGTGAAATTGTACGTTGGTATTCTGTAAAACTCGACAGCGACTGCAGCGCCACATACTCGAGAGTGGGATGGAGGTGAAACAGGCACTTGTGATGTACAATCGAACGAGATAGCATGTATTTTTAGTTCATAAATGTACCACTAGATGTCGTTGATTAATTTTATATATTTTCTGCATCTCGCTGTTAAAGATTTCTTTTCTGATAAGCATTTTGATAATCACTATCTTTTCTCCGTCCAATTCAAACGGGGATCGATATTACGACGGCCTGAGCCGAGGTTCAAACCCCTAGCAGTGCCCTCAGACTAAAGTCGTATCCGTCAGGCAGGAATTGGCCTTCAGCCGCTCCATAAGTCCTTCCGCGGGTTTGGAGTGCCATCTGCACTCGCCCCCTAACGTCCGGTGAAGCCGTAAAGGCCAGCTACGGCCAACAGCTTTAGAGTAGTCCGAAAAAAAAAACTATCGATACCCGTCCAATTCAAATGGGGATCCATATTACGACGGCCTGAGCCGAGGTTCGAACCCCTAGTGGTGCCCTCAGACTAGTCGTATTCGTCAGGCAGGAATTGGCCTTCAGCCGCTCCATAAGTCCTTCCGCGGGTTTGGAGTGCCATCTGCACTCGCCCCGCTATCATCCGGTGAAGCTGTAAAAGTAGTAGTTCGAAAAAAAAACACAATACAACAACCACTGCAGAAAAAAATTCGAAGTTTAATTTATTTAACTACCCTAATCGAAGTACACCCTTGGGGATCCATGGACAAGAATATTCAAGTGATTTTTTTAGAACTATAGGCATTCTCGATAGCTCAGTATGGACTTTATATTTGACAAGTGGATACGAGTTCCTCGAGTGAAGCGATGAGTGAGTAGATAAAACGCTTACAGAATACCAATGTAGCTCGTAAATATGTTTACGTTTAACTTTCATAACAGAAGCCTCTCACTGAACTACGTGACTCGCGATGGTGGTAAATTCAGTCAGTCGGCAAAGCCTAGTTATGACCTCGGTGGTCTAGCGGTCTAGCACACCGCTTTACGTCCGATGGTCGCGGGTTCGATTCCTCGCACGGCACAAACATTTGTATTCATGAGTATGATTGTTTGTATCGGTCTGGGTGTTTTCTATGTATATTATGTATGTATTTACGAAAAAAAAAATCTATGTACTTTAGTATTTACACAAGCTTTAGATAGCTTAACTCGGGTCTAGATGGCGCTGTGTGAATTGTCCTGAGATTATTATTATTATTATTTATTATTTAGTTATCACGAGTCTGACAAAAGTATACTATAATATGTATAACCAATATCAATTATATTGGTATTTACAAAAACAAAATCTAAGTCTATGTATCAGTTATATACTGTTTTAAACTTGACGCGGTCATTATTTATACGTATAATTAGTAAAAATCACGGGATCTGATTTCGGTAGTGTTTCAACCACCATGATCACGGGTAAACTGAACTCAGCAAATAAATGTAAAACGTGGTAAGATCCCGTGATTTTTACTAATTATACGTATATGTATCAGTTGTCTAGTACCCATAATACAAGCTTTAGCTAGCGTAACTTGGGTCTAGATGGCGCTGTGTGAATTGTCCTGAGAGTATTATTATTATTATTATAGTTATACAAGCTCGACTACGTACATATGAAGCCAATACTGCTACGAGCTACGCTTACCCGCATCCAGTTTGAGATTTCAATCACAGCCTCTTGCATTTTGAGCGGATATTGAAAACCACGTGGATTGGTATCATACATCGCTGGAGATATTTCGTATCATCGCCTCGGTTATCTTATACATAAATAATCAGACCAGAACATGCACTTAGTTAGTCATAATATATAATGAAACTAGCTACTCGCCCCGGCTTCGCACGGGTGTACATGTGTTATACATATAAACCTTCCTCTTGAATTACTCTATCTATTAAAAAAAACCGCTTCAAAATCCGTTGCGTAGTTTTAAAGATTTAAGCATATATAGGGACGGGCAGACAGTGACAGCGACTTTGTTTTATACTATGTAATGATGATAATCTAGAAGCAGATGAAAAGGACATAATACAGGTCACAGAATAAGTACGTTTTTGTCTGTCTGTTACGGCTAATCTCTGAAATGGCCGGACCGACTTTCACGGAACTTTTTTTGGCAGGTAGCTGATATAATAAAGAGTAAATAAGGCTACTTCTATTTTAGAAAAATGAAGTTAAATTCCACGCGGACGAAGTCGCGGGAACAGCTAGTGTTTTAATCTTATATATAAAATTCTCGTGTCACAATGTTAGTTACCATACTCCTCCCAACCGGCTTAATCGATTTTATTTATTTATATAACTTTAATGCACAAAATACCAAGGTAAAAGTACATATGGCGGACTTAACGCCTTAAGGCATTTTCTACCAGTCAACCATAGGCAGTGCAGAGAAAAACTGTAGGCGGTGCAAATATAATTAATAAAAACAAATGGTCAACAAAAAAAAAATTATACATATACTAAAAGTAAATACATGTAAACACATGCACATACATACACAAATACATATATGTATATATATATATATATATATATATAAAATATATATCAATCTTTAAATAAATATAAAATAAAATATATAAATCAAATATACCATATACACATCATATAACATAGTCTGACAATGAAAAAGTGAAAACCGAGAGAAATGTAACAAAAGATAGGAAATAGAGACTAACAAAAAAAAAAGACAAAGATCAATTATAACTTAGAAAATGTACACACTAAAGAGCAATATATAAGATAATATACATTCCATTATGTATAATCCCTTAGTTAATTAACATATTTATTAAGTTCATATATTATTCCACAAGATACAATCGATGTTATTATTTAAACCTAAAATTAATTACATTAATAATTACATTAATACAGATAATAAAAAAAAAAAAACATAAAAAAAACACCTAAAAGTTAATTGCTATGATTTTGCATTCCATTATATATATAATAGAAAGGTTACATATTGGAATAATATTCTCGCAATTTACGTTTTAAAGAAAATCTACTCTCGATTTTCATGAATTTTTAAAATAAAATGAATACGCATATAATATATTTATATTCAGTAGGTCTGAGAATCGGCTACTATCTATTTTTCATACCCCTAAGTGATAACGGTTGTCCACCCCTAACATTATTTTTTTATATTTTAGGCAAAAATTTTTATTTATATTTTTTTATTATGTGTCATTAAAAATACATACAACCCTACATTTTCACCCTTCTATCACCAACCCCTATTTTTTTATAGCGTTATTAATTTATATGGCAAAACAACGTTTGCTGGGACAGCTATTATACATAGATAATAATACTGTAATCAATTGTTTCTCTTCAAATAGACAATTCATTAATCTATCTCAAGGTATCCAGACAAATTGAATAGGTACCGAGATGTGTAGAGTATCCATCCATGAACACTATATCTAGATCCAGTCAGGAGTTATGACTGCCGTCAGATCTTAACGAGCCAGACTCCATAACTGCTTCTAAACTACACAAGTTTGTTAAATAATGAACGCTTCGAATAATAGGTATTGTTTGGGATCGTTTTAGCTAGCTACTCGCTCCGACTTCGCTCGGGTCTACATATTATATATGTATATAAATTAAATAATATTTATATATAAAATTTAAAAAAAAACCGCTTCAAAATCTGTTTCGTGATTTTAAAGATTTAAGCATACATAGGGACGGACAGACAGCGACTTTGTTTTATACTATGTAATGATGAAAATGATAATTATTTATCTTTTCTTACTTTTATTATTTGTACACCTATGACTTTATTTTTCTAAAATAAAAGTAGCCTAAGCTACTTGTGACATCAGCTACCTGCCAAAAAAAGTCCCGTCAAAATCGGTCCAGCCACTTCAGAGATTAGCCGGAACAAACACACAGACAGACAAAAAAAATGTTATTTCAATATTACAAACAGACACTCCAATTTTATTTATAAGTATAGATTAAAATATTGCCATGGCGCAACTGTATTTGTCTGTCCCTAAACTACCTACCCC
Source organism: Achroia grisella (assembly GCF_030625045.1). Taxonomy (NCBI): domain Eukaryota; kingdom Metazoa; phylum Arthropoda; class Insecta; order Lepidoptera; family Pyralidae; genus Achroia; species Achroia grisella. The sequence continues at coordinate 224,314 of NW_026712653.1, read as the reverse complement.
AATATCCAAAAATTTTGAAATTACTAAAACAAAAATATCTAAAATCATTATAGATGATAAAAGGTAATTAATATATTAAAAAAAAGGAAATAGAGAACTATGTTCATATATAAATTACAAACGGTATATAACTGTACTAGTACAGTATATAAATTAGAAATATTCTTTCACGGCAACATTTCGCTAGCTGTATCTAAATTAAACTCATTTGTAACTATTACTACACATCTTAGAGTTTAAATTAGAAAATTATAAAGAACATGTTTACATTCTGTTAGTGTATGATCATAGGGGCTGTATTTATATGCAGGTTTTGTTATATAAAAGTATATTCAAGTAAAAGCAAGTTCCAGACATGTATAGATGTATAGAAGAGTATAAAATATCCCCCTCCGATCGATCCCCCAGCCAATTCAAACGGGGATCGAAATTACGACGGCCTGAGGCGAGGTTCGAACCCCTAGTGGTGCCCTCAGACTAAAGTCGTATCCGTCAGGCAGGAGTTGGTCCGTTCCATAAGTCCTTCCGCGGGTTTGGAGTGCCATCTGCACTCGCCCCTAACGTCCGGTGAAGCTGTAAAGGCCAGCTGCGGCCAACAGCATTAGAGAGAGTAGTCCGAAAAAAAAAGTATAAAATAATTAGCAATCAGATGTACAAGTTTATAAGAATGTCTGCAGAAGAAGCCATTTTGTAGTTAGTTTTTTTTTGTAATGGCTTGGGACTACGGTGCATTTGCCAACATCAAGTTTCGGAAACTATAGGATTTGGTATGTGATAATTTTGGATTTTTGGTATGAATCAGAGAAGTTAAGGAGAGATATGAAATAAATGTCTGAAGATTATATATTTGCAATAAATATTATATTAATGCTAATATCACAGATAATATAATATTACATACTAATGTTAAATACACATAATGATGTTTTATATAAATAATAGATACCAAATGAGATAATGCTTATAATTAAAATAAAATAATGTTATGATTACAACATAATATTGTTGCTACTCAGAAATATGAAGATAAAATTATATATTTCTAATTTATCTATGGACAGTAATATTGGAACGGATGTAGGCAAAGGAATTTGGAGGTAAATAAGGGATTGAAAAAGGATAGAATGACCATATAAGGCGCAAGTTAATAGAAATAATCTTTATTCAAATAAACTTAATATAAGCACTTTTGAATAGTCAAGTTTTTTTATTCTACCGCATATTCGGAATGCAGATTCATCACAAGAAGAATGAGCAAGAAACTTGTGTGTTGCTCTTTTAAATAAATATTTATTTACTTATACTTAATTAACAACAAGGATTAGGCATGCGACAATCAACATAGAAACCGCTACGCACTTAATCTCTGTTCAATCAGATAACATTGTCAGCGCTATGAATTTTAAGTTAGATATTTTCTACAAAAACATTATTATCATTTATAAATTTTTCAATTTTATAATAAGCTTTTTTACAAAGAAAATATTTTATGACACATTTGAATATTTTTTTCTGTAAAATTGACTACAGACTCAAACTATAGACTAAAACAATATGATTCAAGTCAGGTGCTTATATTAAGTTTAATTGAATAAAGATTATTTCTATTTCTATTTCTTGCTCATTCTTCTTGTGATGAGTCTGCGTTCTGAATGAGCGGTAGGAATAAAACAATGTGAGTCAAAAGTGCTTGTAATAAGTTTATTTGAATAAAGATTATTTCTTTTCTATTTCTTGCTCATTCTTCTTGTGATGAGTCTGCGTTCCGAATGAGCGGTAGGAATAAAACAATGTGAGTCAAAAGTGCTTGTAATAAGTTTATTTGAATAAAGATTATTTCTTTTCTATTTCTTGCTCATTCTTCTTGTGATGAGTCTGCGTTCCGAATGAGCGGTAGGAATAAAACAATGTGAGTCAAAAGTGCTTGTAATAAGTTTATTTGAATAAAGATTATTTCTTTTCTATTTCTTGCTCATTCTTCTTGTGATGAGTCTGCGTTCCGAATGAGCGGTAGGAATAAAAAATGTGACTATTCAAAAGTGCTTATATTATGTTTATTTGAATAAAGATTATTTCTATTTCAGATATAAAAATACAAAGTTTATAAAAAGTATGGTAGACAAATTGCCACCATCAATTATATTTCAATATAGGATGAATAACAATGTTGGTAGGCCTATAACCTTATGGTAATAGCATTCAATCCAGTGTTTATACTCTTTGATTTATTGTCATATGATAACGGCCGGATTTGTCTACAAATATTCACATATTGGCCGGAATTGGATACAGTAGTGGGCATTTTTCATGTACATTTAGTATGATTTGTGTGGGAAATGAATCACGGCGGCTTAAAGTCAGTGGACTGGCAGAGTGCCACTTTTTCGACCACGATAGTATCCGAACCAGGGCTGCCAACTGTACATACTATGATAACAGGGTTGTAACAGTTGAGTTTCTCGCCAGTTCTTCCAAAATGCTGTCGTATGAACTGGACGGTAGGGTTAAAAATTAAAAGAATTAAAAAATTATAAAATCAAAAATCATTTATTCATGTAGGACATTTTAGCTGCTTATGAACGTCAATTTTTTGCTTTATAATTTTATAGAAAACATTTACTTATGTAGGACATTTTAGCCGCTTATGAACGTAAAATTTTTTACATTAAAATTATATTTTTTTCCCTACCGTATAGTTCAGTGTATAGATCCAATTGAGAAGAAATAACAAACAGACACTCCAATTTTATTTATATGTATAGATTACACATCATCTCGGATATCAATTTCCAGGCTTGTTACTGACTTACAAACTAATTATTTAATACTTACATATATATATACCAGCTGTTCCCGCGACTTCGTCCACGTTGAATTTAACTTTATTTTTCTAAAATAAAAGTTGCCTGCAGAACTAAACATTATTTTGTTCGTCTTAATTTATACGTTCAATTAGGTACTGATAGGTTCAAACTAATACATTTACATCCTGCATTATCCCTTATTTTATCCCTATGGGGGTTGAATTGTCAAAATCCTATTTAAGCGAACATTTTCATCATAGTAGCTCCAATCTTTAATTTCAGTTCAATCAGTCGAAAATCTAAGAAGATTTATAAAAATTTTCATCCCCTATTTTATCAATACAATAATGTTTTCAGAATGTTGTTGCGTTTGCCGCGTTTTTGTAGTGCATCCACAATGTTTGCAGGAGCATCAACAGACGACCTGTATGCCATCAGACGCAAACGGATCGCTTCTCTATTGCACAGACTGCGGGGCAGCAGTAACAGCATTCTGAAAATGCTGTGCAATAAATTTGACAGCCCAATACTTTGTTTTTGGACCCAAATTGTTACGGGGGCCCTTAAATGATAATATGTAATTTTAGATATACTAACATAGGCTAAGTACAATTGTTACTAACAAATTGGATCTCTGTTATCTGAATAAATAAATTTAAATTAAAAAATTTATCCCCTTAGGGGTCGAATTTATCAAAATCCTTTCTTAGGGGATGTCTACGTCATAGTAGCTTTATGCATGCAAAGTCTCAGCCCGATCGGTTTAAAATTGACAAAGTTTCATACAAACTATCATCTCCTATTTTATCCCCTTGGAGGTAGAATTAATCAAAATCCTTTCTTAGCGGATGCCTACGTCGTAACATCTACCTGCATGCCAAATTTCAACCCGATCCGTCCAGTGGTTTGGGCTGTGCGTTGATAGATCACTATGTCAGTCAGTCAGTCACCCTATTTGGAACCTCATCTAATTTTCTTATTTTTACATTTTTATTATTTACTGTATTACAGTTTGTATTCTTATAATACAACTTCATATATACTTATTAACTATTTTCTTTTGCTACCCTCTGAATCACTAATTTACAGTTACTCTATGAATTTTCCTCGTTAGTTCCGATTCGCTACTATTTCATTATAATATATATATATTTCCTGCAACTTTAACATTGGGGTTGTACGTTAGGCACGAATGGTCCACGTAGGCGTAACTAATCTATACATCTATACATATAAATAAAATTGGAGTGTCTGTTTGTAATATTGAAATAACCGTTTTTACTACATGCATATGAATATAAATACGGTACATACAACAAAATAACATTTTTTATAATTTTTGTCTGTCTGTCTGTCTGTTTGTCTGTTTGTTCCGGCTAATCTCTGAAATGGCTGGACCGATTTTGATGGGACTTTTATTGGCTGGTAGATGATGTAATAAGAAGTAACTGAGGTTACTTCTCTTTTAGAAAATAAAGTTAAATTCCACGCCGACGAGGTCGCGGGTACAGGTAGTAGTAAGTATAACATACGTGGGTAGTTGGTGTGGCGGCAGTTTGATGAGTTACAAATAACAACGCACTAAATAACATCAAACGATTCCGAGCAGCCACCAGCAAATTGAGATCACACGTCGGAACATGCCGGAGATCTAATTACGTCCCATACATACACATACGTTTTAATATAATCTATACATATTAATAAAATTGGAAGGTCTGTTTGTAATATTGAAATAACCTTTTTTTTACTACATGCACATGAATATAAATATGGTACATACACCAAAATAACATTTTTTACAATTTTTCTCTATCTGTCTGTTCTGGCTAATCTCTGAAATGTTTGGACCGATTTTGACGGGACATTCATTGGCAGATAACTGATGTAATAAGGAGTAACTTAGGCTACTTATATTTTAGAAAAATAAAGTTAAATTCCATGCGGACGAAGTCGCGGTTGCAGCTAGGTCATAATAAATTTCATTTCTAAAACTGCAATACTATATATTTATGAAATTTACATAAGAATAAATGCTGTTGATTAGAAAAATTACCAAAAAACGCAGTCGATTTAAAACCACAAGTTTCTTTGAAACGCATTCATCTCAGAAGTCCCGTGCCCTGGTTCTCGTTCTTAGAGATGTGTCAACTCGAGTTAACTCGAGTTGAATTCTGCCAACTCGAGTTAGAAGTATTTAACCGGTAAATGAACGAATCAAGTGAAAGAGCGAGAGCATGATTCTGACATGAAATTTTCCGATCATTTCATATCATACAATTTTCACTCGTCACAAATGTTTCAATATTGATTTGAGGTCGTTATAATTTTTTTTTATTGCATATTCATCCGGTTATGTTACCATTAAAATGATTATGCGTTCTGTAAGTCCTTCCGCGGCTTTGAAGTGCCATTTCTACTCGCCCCCTATGGTTCAGTGAAGTTTCAAGGTTAGCAGCGGCCAAAAACATTAGATTTGTTCGAAAAAATAAAAAAAACTCCTTATTCCAGGTAACTCGAGTCAACTCGAGGTAACTCGAGTTACCTGAATTTCAACTCGAGTTAACTCGAGTTATGTTTATTACGAGTTAGTTATCTCTACTAGTTCTCAAAACGTGTAACCGTTTTGCTTCCTTATTGCCCGAATTTCAATTTAAATGTAAAATAGGACAATAAACCTTTTGGTTTCATTAATTCCATTGTTATTTTAGTATCACTAGTGAAAGTAAACTCGATTGCCAGTCATATACTTTACTGAGCGTTAACTTTGTTTGCGTACATCTAAATATATATAACTCAAAGGTGACTGACATAGTGATCTATCAACGCACAGCCCAAACTACTGGACGGATCGGGCTGAAATTTGGCATGCAGGTAGATGTTATGACGTAGGTATCCGCTAAGAAAGGATTTTAATTAATTCTACCCCCAAGGGTATAAAATAGGGGATGAAAGTTTATATGAAACTTTGTTAATTTTAAACCGATCGGGCTGAGACTTTGCATGCATAAAGCTACTATGACGTAGGCATCCCCTAAGAAAGGATTTTGATAAATTCCACCCCTAAGGGGATAAATTAACTGGAGCGAAGCCGCGGGCAAAAGCTAGTTATAATAATATAGTGATTATTTTTATATTAAACTTAACGTTAGGATAGGGTACATCATAGGGCTACTAGGGTACATATAGGCGCATACATACCCTCAACCCCTATTTTATTCAGATCAGAATTTTTATTATGACCATAAGTACCCCATGTATCAAGATTATATAATCTAGTATATATATATATGTATACACTGCCTATAGCCATGATAAAAAAAAGAGAAACCCCCAACCCTTATTCATGAAACCCAATCAGTCCTAACGTTGAGTTGTGTAGCTCTGTCTGCCTGTGCACTTAATATAATATTGCTATTAAAAATTAGGGGTTGGTAGAAGGGTGAAAATTTAAGGTTGTAGGTATTTTTAATACCTACCGCAGGGGGAAGGGAATTGTTAGTAATGTGGACTCATGACCCCATTACTAGCAATGTACCATGTCAGGTTGACCTCCACGCGGTTTCCCCTGGAAACCATCGTGATAAATTCCTGGTGAATTTGTCACGATGGGCTAACTGACCTGACCTCATATTCATCTTATCATCCTCCACTGGTGCCTCGCCAGCGTAAACCGTTAGCGCAGGCGGGTGCACCATTCCATTATTATCAATAATAAAAAATACCTACCGCACCGCACACAGTACATCTAAAAATATTTCGACACGTCAAAACAAGTGTACGGTCTGCGTACGTGTAGTGTTCAAAGATGGGGTGTGTCCCATACATCATGGTGCCCAATCTCACCAATAGATCGTGACAGTGTAATACGTATCAACAAACAAACCACACCCCAATTTCCGACCTCACTCTGAGCGGGGGCGTAATACCAAATGCAAAACAATGCATAACTGTTTAAATAACAGTCAATATATTTAGTATATCATTATATATGTAGTATAAAACAAAGTTGCAATCGCTGTCAGTCCCTATGTATGCTTAAATCTTTAAAACTACGCAACGGATTTTGTAGTGGTTTTTTTAATAGATAGAGTGATTCAAGAGGAAGGTTTATATGTATATATAATACATGTACACCCGGGTGAAACCGACAATATTAAATCTTTAAAACTACGCAACGGATTTTGTAGTGGTTTTTTTAATAGATAGAGTGATTCAAGAGGAAGGTTTATATGTATATATAATACATGTACACCCGGGTGAAACCGACAATATTAAATCTTTAAAACTACGCAACGGATTTTGAAGCGGTTTAAAAAAAGTTCTCATATTACAAATTTTGTTATTTAGTCAAATTTTCTGCGTTTCTACATTAATTGCAATAAATCACTATTTATGATAGATACAGTTATTAATTGTATCATTGTAAAGTCTGCTTGAAACAGACATTATTTTAAAAAGTATAAGTTATTTATAAAATGTAATGTAATGTTATATGGGTGAAGTCCTACTTCATCTTTTACAATGACACTGTTTTTACTCATAGATAATTTTAAATCATTTTAAAATGTATTCATACATTTTTTTTAAACCCAATAGGTTTGAACTTTGTTTAAAAAATATTTTTTTGCATATTTTACTAAAGTAAATTAGTTTGCGTATTAAAAAAAACTGCAATTGCTAGTCACACCATTCACTTTCTATCTACCAGCACAGTTAGTGTATAATAATAAAACAACAAAAAACCAATAGAATACATTCATTTCTGGTCGTATTGATAGATAGTAAAATAAAATAGAAAAAATATGACTTTTCTTTAAAATAAAGATAACAAAGGTACTCGTAATACTTATAATATTTTTTGTTTCGTATTTTTTTAGGACGGCCATAAGTTGAACTATAAGGCGTTTCAAGATTATCTATGTATTTATTACCTGACATCCTGTATATATAACCCAGCCCAACACGAACATACACTTATGAATACAAACAGTCGGCGTGCTAAACTGCTAGACCACCGAGGCTATGATATAACATGTCAGCTCTATCTTATACATATATAATATATAAAATTCTCGTGTCACAGTTTTCGTTCCCATACTCCTCCGAAACGGCTTGACCGATTATCATTAAAATTTTGTGAGCGTATTGAGTAGGTCTGAGAATCGGCCAACATCTATTTTTCATCCCCCTAAATGTTAGGGGTAGTCCTCCCCTAATTTTTTTTTTATTTTAATGCAAAACTACGTTTGCCGGGACAGCTAGTAACAATCTATAATTTTATGCTCACATATATACACGTAACATCATCATCTGCTTCATCCTTATCCCATTTATTTGGGGTCGGCGTAATATGTTTTTCGCTTCCATTCATCCCTGTTCGCAGTCATCGCGTTATTTACTTCCTTTCTTACCATATCATCTTTCACACAGTCCATCCATCTCTTTTTTGGCCTTCCTCTGCCCTTATAACCATCCACATTCATTTGTAACATCTTTCTTAAAATATTATCCTCGTTCCTACGCATTACATGTCCATACCATGATAGACGATTACTCTTCAACCTCTCTGACACCGGTGCCACTTTCATACTTCCTCTAATGTATTCATTCTTTATCTTATCCATTCTTGTCACACCACACATCCACCTCAACATTCTCATTTCAGTTGCATGCAGTCGTCTTTCATCCGTCGCCTTTACGGGCCAGCACTCTGATCCATACAAGACAGCAACAGCACACACACGTAACATGCTCGTGCAAATAAATTTAGCGTCGCAACGAAGAAGCCAATTCGAATGGTACATTATTTGGTTTCAATATGATTGAGGGCGTGCGTATTAGAGGGAAATTAATTGCTTTACATATTGCATGATTCCGCGAAGTCATAATACCGACATAATTGCTATTCTGTGTATTACGTTAGGTAATTGATTTGCCCACTTTGTAATGAGAACATTTTGGTTTACTTTGTTCCAATTTTAGATTCTCATTTGGAGAATATAGGGGTAACGGAAGACGTTTATCGAGAGATTTTTGTCTCGGACTACTCTAATGCTGTTGGCCGCAGCTGGCCTATATAGCTTCACAGGATAGGGGGCGAGTGCAGATGGCACTTCAGACCAAAGGAAGGACTTACGGCGAACTCCCGCCTGACGTATACGAGTATAGTCTGAGGGCACCGCTAGTTCGAATCTCGGCTCAGGCCGTCGTAATTTCGATCCCAGTTTGAATTGGACGGGGTATCGATCGGAGGGGCGACCGGGCGCGTGCAGGCGCCCAGTTGATTGCGCGGTATGGGTTAGGGTCGTCGTCTTCGCCGGCGAGGACGGTGTCATGTGTGTGTTTAAAAGTGTGGTCGGGACGGAACGGGTAGACCCGCGTTTATTGAGAGAGAATTAGTAGAAAAGGAAGGAGTCTTATATTGTAATTTAGTCTACCAAATAGGTGAAATCTAGATATCATTATTCATGTAGGTCTATTACAGGTATCTCTCTCTTATGGTATGTCAAATCTATCTAAAGTTCGACATGCTTTCGAGATAAGAAGAATTGACAAGAAACTCAACTCTTATTCTTTTCAAATGACGTTGTAAATGATTATAAAAATTTAGATGCATTCGTAAATTTAATTTGAAAGAATGTAGAAGAGTACCAGTGCAGGATTACAAGAATGAGATCAGGTCAGGAATTTATTACTATGGTTTCCAGGGGTAACCGAGTGGAGGTCAACCTGACCTGACGTGCATGGCAATAGTTTATCATGCAAAGGATTTAATGTTACACATAGACACCTATATAAATAAACTAGCTTTAAAAAAAAGTTATTCAATTGAGTTTTTTTGCCAGTTCTTCTCAATTGGATCTATATACTGAACTAGACCGTAGGGAAAAAATTATAATATATAAATTTGACGTTCATAAGCGGCTAAAATGTCCTACATGAATTTGATACTTTGAGGATAAAGTAAAAAACGAAGAAGTACTACACAGGGTAAAAGAAAACAAGGCAGATATTGAACACAATAGAAAATAGACGAGGAAAAATGTTGGGACACTTGTACGAGGATTTCATGAAAATTATTATTGAGGGGAAAATAAAAGGAAAGAGGGGGAGGGGAAGACCAAGGCACAGCTACATCAAACAAATTGAGGACAAAATGGGAGTCGTGTGGTATCAAGAATTAAAGAGCATGATGGAAGATCGCGGAAAGTGGCAAGAGCTCCACCGACAAGAGCGTAGCTCTTAAATGATGAAGGAATGAATTTGATACATTATCAGTTATTAGTACACGTTACTAACAATCCCTTTCCCCAGATTATAACTGTTAGCAATGCCCTTATATATACTATCATTGAATATATTTATCGGTTATATATAAATCTGGACCTTCTTGTCAATTGTTCAGGATTTATTACCTTCCAAATCGAAATACAATGTGAGCTAAATTTCGAAATTGGTAAGGAAACCATTTATAGACATTGCTTAGGGTTGCCACCAACTCCCAATTACACAAATAAAAACTGAAATATTCGTCTGTTTGTAATATCGAAATAACCGTTTATTACTACATGCATGTGAGTATAAATACGGAACATACACCAAAATAACATATCTTACAATTTTTGTCTGTCTGTCTGTCTGTCTGTTTGTTCCGGTTAATCTCTGAAATAGCGCAACCGATTTTGACGGAACTTTTTTGACAGGTAGCTGATATAATAAGGAGTAACTTAAGCTAGTTTTATTTTAGAAATATTGAGTTAAATTCCACGCAGACGAATAGGCGTGTACAGCCAGTATACAATAAAATTAATGACTTCATCATCATCATCAGCCCACTGCAGTCCACTGCTGGACATAGACCTCTCCCAAGGCACGTCACTGGGCAAATTAATTTGCCCAGTGACGTGCCCACTTACATACTCCTATATATATAACTCAAAGGTGACTGACTGACATAGTGATCATCAACGCACAGCCCAAACCACTGGACGGATCGGGCTGAAATTTGGCATGCAGGTAGATGTTATGACGTGGGCATCTGCTAAGAAAGGATTTTGATAAGTTCCACCCCTAAGGAGATAAGATGACAGTTTGTATAAATTTTCTTGGATTTTCGACTGATTGAACTGAAATTAAAGATCCGAGCTGCTATAATGAAGACCTTCGCTTAAATAGAATTTTGATAAATTCAACCCCCATGAGGATAAAATAAGGGATGATGCTGATGTAAATGTATTAGTTTGAACCTATCAGTACCTAATGCAACGAATAAATTAAGACGAACAAAATAATCTTTAGTTCTTTAGGCTACTTTTATTTTAGAAAAATAAACTTAAATTCCACGCGGACGAAGTCACGGGTCCTGCTAGTACACCTATATAGTCATAGATTTCCCGCTCCACTCATCGGAACCGAGAATGTCGGTTATATAAGAAAAAAGCAAAATAAATGATTAGAGTGATCTATCGTGAACAGATTGATTGCTTTCTGTCTGATGGACGAGTTAAGAATTGGGCGTATACATGAGACGAGTTAGGAAAATAAAGCAAAAATTGTACTTACTGAAGAAGCCAACATCGCCCACTCATCTCTATATATCAGCGGCTTCTCTCGAATGTTTCTTTTAAATTAACTAGCTACTCACCCCGGCTTACCCGGGTGTACATGTATTATACTATATATATATATAGCTCAGTTCTGCGGTCATTTGGAGGACAAGGCTAAAATAGCCTCAAAAAAGCTTGGTGTGCTCAGTAGAGTGAGACGGTATTTCACGGCGGCCCATCGCTTGCAATTATACAAGGCGCAGATCCGGCCGCATATGGAATACTGTTCTCATCTCTGGGCGGGAGCACCACAATACCAGCTACTTCCATTTGACCGCATTCAGAACCGAGCAGCCAGAATCATTGGTAATCAACGTCTATGTGACAGACTCGATCCATTGGCTTTGCGGCGAGATATTGCATCTCTGTGCAATTTCTACCGCATATATCAGGGAGTGGGGAGGGAGGGGAGTGTTCTGAGGAATTGTTCGGATTAATACCAGCTGCTGAGTTTCAACACCGTACCACCCGCCAGAAACTGAAATACCATCCTGATCATCTGGATGAATGGCGGTCTTCCACAGTACGGTTTTCTAGAAACTTTTTGCCACGCACAACCACATTGTGGAATCACCTTCCAGCAATGGTATTTCCGAACCGATACGATATTGAAACCTTCAAGAAAAGAGCTTATTCCTTTTTAAAAGGCCGACAACGTACTTGCAATTCCCCTGGTGTTGCGGGTGCTCATGGGCGGCGGTAATCACTTACCATCAGGTGAGCCGCATGCTCGTTTGTCCCCTGTGTTATAAAAAAGAAATATAAAGTCATATATCCTATATAGAGATAAATTTATAGATGATAAATAAATAGTAATAATATCTAGCAAGAATAAGTTTATTTGCGGACAACGTTATAATTACTTTTTCATACTGCTTTCTTGATATATGATAGCGTAGCTGCTTTTGTATTGTGAGCCGCATGCATCCTCATGTAAAGTGCGAATACTGTAACTACCATATAGTAATTTTAAGTAGCTGTGACGTGGTCGAGTGGAATGAGTAGTTATGCTCACTAAAATGTCCAGACATGTGGCGGCGTGGTGGGCCGGGTCATTGGGCTCCCTAAAATATGGTCGAGCGCAGTGATGGCTGCCTCATCCGTCATACTCGTGTACGAGTGCTACTTGTAGGGACTGGTCTGCTCTTATTACTGCGACTGATTTAATCTTATTGTATATTTATATTTGACCCAAAAAAATTTGTGCAGGTTGGTAGTTTGTATTCACACGTTTCGACTTGTAAATGTAAACCTACTAGGATTATTTAAAAGAGCAACACACAAGTTTCTTGCTCGTTCGTATTGTTCTTACAGCTTTCCAAACGAGCGGTAGATAAAAAAAAATTGTTGTGACTATTCAAAAGTGCTTAAATTAAGTTTATTTGAATAAACGATTTTCTGTTCTATTCTATTCTAAACCTTCCTCTTGAATCACTATCTATTAAAGAAAACCGCTTCAAAATCAGTTGCGTAGTTTTAAAGATTTAAGCATACATAAGGACGGACAGACAGCGACAGCGACTTTGTTTTATACTATGTAATGATGTGTATGACTAAGTTTAAATATAAGTAGTTAATTTGATATTACAAACAGACATTCCAATTTTATTTATTTGTTCAGTTTACTATTTCATATTTGACGACCTCGGTGGTCTAGCGGTCTAGCACACCGTTTTACGTCCGACGGTTGCGGGTTCGATTCCTCGCACGGCACAAAAATTTGTATTCATGAGTATGATTGTTTGTATCGGTCTGGATGTTTTCTATGTATAATATGTATGTATTTACGAAAAAAAATTATCTATGTACTTGTATCAGTTATCTAGTACCTGTAACACAAGCTTTAGCTAGTTTAACTTGGCACTAGATGGCGCTGTGTGAATTGTCCTGAGATTATTATATTATTATTACTATTTGGTTTGTTCTAGAAACGATTCCACATCAATTAAGGCCAACCCAGATGTCTGTGTCAACTTGACATCGGCTCTCTTTAAATGTACATTTGTTCTAGCACCACTCAACTCTTGCTCAAGCGATTCGTTTAGAAAATTTAGCTTATTTCAGATTGATAGATTGTGTCATTAGCCTAAAATCTATTCACATTTTAAACTAGCTGTTCCGGCGACTTCGTCCACAGACACAATTTATCAATCTATCAATCTGAAATAAGTCATAATAATATATTAAATGAAACGCTTGAGCAAGAGTTGAGTGGCACTAGAAGTTAAATTCCACACAATTTAACTTCTAGCGCCATATTATTATGACTTATTTAAGATTGATAGATTGATAAATTGTGTCTCTAGCCTAAAATCCATTCACATTTTAAACTAGCTATTCCGGCAACTTCGTCCGCAATGAATTTATCTTAATTTTTCTAAAATAAGTTAAGCTTAAGTTACTTCTTACTACATCAGCTACCTGCCAATAAAATTCTAAAATAAAAGTAGCCTAAGTTACTCCTTATTACATCAGCTACCTGCTAAAAAAAAGTCACCTGAAACCACCAAAAACCATAAAAAAAAGTCACCCTCGGTCCAGCCATTTCAGAGATTAGCCGGAACAGATAGAAACATAGACAAAAATTGTAAAAAATATTTTGGTGTATGGTCCTTATTTATATTCATATGCATGTAGTAGAAAACGATTATTTCAACATTACAAACAGACACTCCAATTTTATTTATATGTATAGATGTATAGATGTTGTACGTCACCAAAATATTTTTATCTTTATTTATGAGCTATTTCTTCCAATGTTCATTGGTCCGTACAGGAGTAAATGAATAAAAAATATGTTGGGAGACTTACGAGAAGAAATTGCACACTTTGGGTTCTAAATATATCGTGAAATGTCTGACCTAGTACAATATACTTTGTTACGCGATGATGCGGCTCGAATGAATAGAATAGAATAGAATTTTATTAACTCGTTTTTACAGTAATAACATAAGAAATACAAGAATAATTTACACATTAAAAAACGGAGTCAATGTGGGCCACAACTCAGCATAATGCTGGAAATAGTTTCCAGCGCTGATTTTCAGTTGAGCCCCCAGTACGGACGCGCGAATATTACAATTAAAAAATACGTATACATTAACTTAATAAATCAAATATTATACAATTAAAATAAAAATAATAATGTCAAGAGAAAAAGTATATAAATAGTAAAAAGTAAAATGAATGAATGAATGAATGATGAGAATGCTCAGATGGTAGGTGGTGATGCGGCTCGAATGAATAGATGGTACTAGATGATGGCTTCAGCAAATTACGGGTTGTATAAATGATAGAATTTGCTTATATTCTTCAATTTAATGGGTAAATCTAAATATATATAAATCAAAGGTGACTGATATAGTGATCTATCAACGCACAGCCCAAACCACTGGACAGATCGGGCTGAAATTTGGCATGCAGGTAGATGTTAGGACGTAGACATCTGCTAAGAAAGGATTTTAATTAATTCTTCCCCCAAGTGGATAAAATAGGGGATGAAAGTTTGTATGAAACTTTGTCAATTTTGAACAGATCGGGCTGAGACTTTGCATGCATAAAGCTACTATGTTGTAGGCGCCCCTAAGAAAGGATTTTGATCAATTCCACCCCTAAGGGGATAAATTAACGTCGCGAAGCCGCGGGCAAAAGCTAGTAATATTATAAGTTACAATTTTGGTAGAGTGAACAAAGTATATTAGATCGATCGGTTGATTTTTTAAAGTCTGTCTGTCTGATAAGACAGCTTGCCTAACGAGTGGTAGATAAAAAACAAATAATTATGACTATTCAAAAGTGCTTAAATTAAGTTTATTTGAATATATGATTTTCTATTCTATTCTATTCTGTTCGTTAGGTTGCGTATTTAAATTGGATGGGTGTGCGCTCTAATCAAAACGCTTTATATTGCGTTTTGTTGTTGCTTATACGCGACAACTTATAAGAAAAAACACTACATATTATGTGGAGTGTAATTTGAAAAAGGAATAAAATAAAAGTACTGCTGTATCGACGTATCATTTCTGAAACTTCCTGAAATACTATTAAAAAAAACCGCCTCAATATCCGTTGCGTAGTTTTAAAGATTTAAGCGTAGGGACAGACAGCGACAGCGACTTTGTTTTATGCTATGTAGTGATAACGTTGTGATAGATGAGAGGATAAAATCGCTTAGTAGTCCATAAGAGTCCGTTCTACCTTTTCGATTTGGAACCCTGAAAATGAATAAACCGAAACTACGCGTCATTCTGTCGATGGGCAACATCAGATGACCGGTGAGCTGTGAACTGATTAGATCAATATGATTGTCACAGAACATTAGCGCGTTACATACTGACAGACTCACTTCACTCACATAATTTTGGAATCTCACGTATTTATTTTATCCATTAGTAATACCTATATGGATAATATATGGAGGAGTAATAAAGTAAATTAGAATAGAAAAGAATAGAAAATCATTTATTCAAATAAACTTAATTTAAGCACTTTTGTAATAGTCATAACAATTGTTTTTTTAATCGACCGCTCAATCGGAAAGCTGTCTCATCACAAGAAGAACGAGCAAGAAACTTGTGTGCTGCTCTTTTAAATAATCCTTGTAAGTTCGACTCGACTAGGTCATCCGCTAGCCCCTACAGACCGCAGGTTGCGGGCCTTGAGCTATGCTCTTTGCGAGTGCACCACCCGGCTGGCCAGCCGGAAGGCGACTGCTTTCTAGCAGCCGGCTGTGGGCATTATTTGGCGGGAATCAGTTTTTGCTTGCCGAGCTGGCGTCACTCAATGGAGAGTAGAACTGCTCCACCGATGGGACCTTAAGGTCCGTACCGTCCGGCATTTCTGCACAGACGGAGGGCAACGTTTTGTTGGACCTGCAGTCTCCGCCGCTGTGAGGCCGAGCACAGTGCGTATCGGGGGTATGTGAGCCGCGAACGAATGTAGATTTTGTAGATCCCTACCTTCGTTCGCAGCTGCAGCCTGGATTGTACGACCGGTCGCAGCTCTGCGCGTGCGGCCTTCGCCTGAGTCACGGTCCGGTCAACTTGTGCCGTCATGTGCAGCGACCGGTCTATTTCAACCCTTAGGTAATGCACTGCGTTCCCATTTTATGGGTTGGCCTCTCAGATGGAGGGGCGGCGGATAAGCGCACCGGTTGCGGGTGAGCAGCGCCACCGTCTTACCCACGTTGACGGCGGTTCGCCACTTATCCAGCCACTCGGGGAGCAGGTCCACTTATCTGACCTCATACTCATCTTATCATCCTCCATAATGTTATAGCAACTAGAAACCATACAGAGAGCAATAAAGATTTATTCTATTATATTCTATTCCATTCTCATCCCTTAAAAATTATTTTAGAATATGACATTATTACATACTAACTAAACATTTATGTCACTGTAGGTAATAGTATTTATTATATAACTACACAGTATAAAACAAAGTCGCTGTCGCTGTCTGTCCGTCCCTATATATGCTTAAATCTTTTCGATGCTTAAATCGATTTTGAAGCGGTTTGTTTTTGTGCTTTAATAGATAGAGTGGTTCAAGAGGAAGGTTTATATGTATAATACATGTATACACGGGCGAAGTAGCTAGTCATTATTACATAGTATAAAACAAAGTCGCCGTAGCTGTCTGTTCTTATGTATGCTTAAATCTTTAAAACTACGCAACCGATTTTGAAGCGGTTTTCTTTAATAGATAGAGTGATTCAAGAGGAAGGTTTGTATGTATAATACATGTATACACGGGCGAAGTCGGGGCGAGTAGCTAGTCATTATTACATAGTATAAAACAAAGTCGCCGTAGCTGTCTGTTCTTATGTATGCTTAAATCTTTAAAACTACGCAACCGATTTTGAAGCGGTTTTCTTTAATAGATAGAGTGATTCAAGAGGAAGGTACAAACCTTCCTCTTGAATCCCTTCCTATTGACTTCGCCCGAGTATACATGTATTATACATACAAATGTATAATACATGTATACACGGGCGAAGTCGGGGCGAGTAGCTAGTCATTATTACATAGTATAAAACAAAGTCGCTGTCGCTGTCTGTCCCTATGTATGCTTAAATCTTTAAAACTACGCAACCGATTTTGAAGCGATTTTCTTTAATAGATAGAGTGATTCAAGATGAAGGTTTATATGTATAATACATGCGTGTTATAGTATAGAGCAAGTCGAGAAATTCAAAGATTTGTAATGTGTCCGTGCGAAGTCGGGTCGCTAGTTAATATTATAAACTTCTCCATGATACAGAAATAGAATAAAAATAGATCAACAGTTGCTTACTTGTATTGTTATCTTGAGGTACAATACTCTCGCCCACATAACACCTTCAACCACGCTCTCTTGAAGTTTTATTTTCCCGACCAAAGACAGACTGTACTTCTTTAAGATGAAATTTATTTTCTACAACATTTAAAATTGATTCAGGCAGTTTAGGTGTCGAAATATCTTATCTTAATAATATTATAAACGCGAAATTTTGTGAGTATGGATGTTTGTTACTCTTTCACGCAAAAACTACTGAACGGATTTTGACGAAATGTTACAGTAATATAGCTCATACATCAGAATAACATAGGCTATAAATTTCACGCGAGTGAAACCGTACAACTAAGTAATTCATACATGAAAATTGTTCAGTTTGTTTGTATAAATTCTAGTTGTTAAGTCTGCAATAATTCGCTGGCTATATTTTTGATTGAATTGAAGCTTCTGAATTTAACTTTATTTTTTGTTTTAGAAAAATAAAGTCATGTTACAAAATACCAGGCAGACGAAGTCGTGGGTACATCTAGTTAGTTCATATAACAACGCCCGCTCCCGACCAACTTTCCAGTACAAAACACGAGCGAGGAACGCCCAAACATACTCACCGACGGCCCAGTGACTATATATAACTAGATATAACTGTATAGTTAACTATTGTAGTTACGTAGCAACTATTGACTTCGAACATGCTGTTATATAACCAATTTGTAAGCAACTAGCACTTGATACACCTAGAATTTATGTAACGGTGTACCGTTACATATATAGTTATATAGAGTAAAAGTTTATTAGAGGTTTTCTAAAATAAATGTCACTTTACTATTTAATCGACGATTTGTAAACGGACAATGCTGTAGACACATAATGTTATATAAACTGTGACATACATACATATATAACAGCTGTTTAAATAATAGATATAATTTAAAAAGGTTTACTCAGTTCAGACGCAGTTGAACGCTGTAGAACTGCGTCTGCGTTTAGAAAACCTCTAATAAACTTTTAAAAGTCACGAGCACAGCTAGTCATTGCATAGTATAAAACAAAGTCGCTGTCGCTGTCTGTCCCTATGTATGCTTAAAACTTTAAAACTACGCAACGGATTTTGAAGCGGTTTTTTTAATAGATAGAGTGATTCAAGAGGAAGGTTTATATATATAATACACGTACACCCAGGCGAAGCAGGGGCGAGTAGCTAGTAGCAAATAACACAAAAATCGCCATTTACGCCACTAAGGAGCAGGACATTGTCGACTATAAATGGACCAGGAGTACCTGACATTGAGGGTGACGCAGCTGGAGTCACATCGCGAGTTTCAAGTTGTTTGTGGCCCGGGTCCCCACCAACATGCTGCCCACCTTCATGAAGGAGGACTACTGGCCGAAGGGTGTGGTGTATCGCCGCTACCGTCGCAGTTTGCCGTCGTCAGTGCCGTGACCACACAGACAATATCAATATATTTTTATAATATTAATTCATAAGCATGTTAGTATAATATGGACTTATTTCTGACATCCTTTCCCAATCCCTAAATCCTTGTATTAATCAAGAATAGAATAGAACAGAAAATAATTTATTCAAATAAACTTTTGAATAGTCATAACAATTTTTTTTATCTACCGCTCTGATGACGAAAACTGTCTCATCATAAGAAGAACGAACAAGAAACTTGTGTGTTGCTCTTTTAAATAATCCTTGTAAGTTTCTTCTGTAATTTAAAGTCATAATTTACCAGGCTTAGTTGATGAAATAAATAAAATTAAATTATTATCTAAATATATATAACTCAAAAGTGACTGAGTGACATAGTGATCTATCAACGCACAGCCCAAACCACTGGACGGATCGGGCTGAAATTTGGCATGCAGGTAGATGTTATGACGTAGACATCCGCTAAGAAAGGATTTTGATTAATTCTTCCCCCATGGGGATAAAATCCCCTATTTTATCCATGAATGAAGGTCTGTATGAAACTTTGTCAATTTTAAACCGATCGGGCTGAGACTTCGCATGCCTAAAGCTACTATAACGTAGGCATCCCCTAAGAAAGGATTTTGATAAATTCCACCCCTAAGGGGATAAATTGACGCGAACGAAGCCGCGGACAAAAACTAGTCCCTTTATATTGTGATAGTAGTTTAGATGTATTTTGTATATACAGACAGATTGGCAACAAGATAGGCCTAGCGGTTACTATAGCTTATCAGGCATCCAATCAATTCCAGCAATGTTCTAGTTATATTCCGAGAGCTAATTGATCTCAGTAGATTGCCGAGAATATAGCGGCCGCCGGGAGGTGAGGTGGCCAGTTGACGAGAGGGGGGGGAGGGGCAGACCATGGCAGTGTTGCCATCAATATTAGAGAAACTCCACTCAGGACCTCAGAAAATTTCTACAACTGTGTCAAATATTTAAAAGTAAGAAAGTACTGTATAATCTCCAAATTTTAATGAAATACAAGCTATGTATATTATCAAACTGACTGTACCCGCGACATCGTAGCCTAAAAATATCGTAAAAGTAGCCTAAGTTACTCCTTATTACATCAGCTACCTTCCAAAAAAAGTCCCGTCAAAATCGGTCCACCCATTTCAGAGATTAGCCGGAACAAACTAACAGACATACAGACAAACAATAATTGTAAAAAAATGTTAGTTTGGTGTATGCACCGTATTTATATTCATATGCAAGTAGTAAAAATGCAATCTCTCTTTCTTCAAGCGAGAGAACGGTTCGGTATGAGAAAGTGTTGGACATTTGATGGCAATATAAATGTTTTAACGCCTGATGGCTCGAGACATCGACTTCGTGGTGAAGAGGATCTAGTCAGGCTTGCAGAGAGCATGGAAGATCTGAAGGATGGCTATGGTGTCGCAGTCGCAGCTGAAACCGATTGTAGGCAGTCATCGAATGCTTCTCCAGAGGCTCGTGGCAAGAAGACAAAGCGAGCAGTCAGGAAGAAATGAGTCTTCATTTTATGACATTATTGTTCTAGTTCCCATTTTAATTTCTCATATGTATTCCCTATTTATTGCGCACTAAGTATTACCCTCAAATTTGTTTATAATTTGAATCTTCAATTTTAAAGAATTCAGAGTATGACACAATTGCACAGGTTATCACTTTAAGACACGGACTGACTGACACCTGACAGTTACTGTAATGTGACATATTTATGTCATCACATTGTCAGTCAAAATGTATTCGATTTGGTTTCCTGTGATTTTGCCATAATGTGCAATTATTTGTTTTTTGTTTTTTATTCTTTGTTTGGTTTTTTTTTTTCTTATCTTTTTACTGCGCTTTGATGTGTTTTATTATAAACAACATTTCCTACTATTGTTGACCGGCGGGACATGCAGCAATAAATTCTGCTTGTTCTTTTTATTAAACTTATTTATTTAATTATATAGGATAATTTATATTTTTATTTATTTATAATATGTCTGATGATGATTCTTTTTTTTCAGCCTATGAAACTAGTTTATCTTCGAACTCTAGCTCTGACTCTTTTCATGTACCTTATACACTTAACAATTTAATAACAGATGTTACTACAAATACATGTTCTTCATTTAACGTTTGTCATATAAATGCTCAAAGCATACCCTCTCACTACTCTGACCTTATTGATACTTTCCCTTCTTCTTCTCCTATGCACGCCATACTCGTTTCTGAGTCTTGGTTAAAACCATCTCTCTCCTCTTACTCTTACTGTCTCCCAGGTTATGTTCTGATACGCAATGATCGTGTTGGTAGAGGTAGTGGAGGCGTCGCTATATACTTGCGGAGTGACATTCCTTTCTCCATCTTATGCAAATCAGAACCTGTTTATACTGCTTCTGCTGAGTATATTATGTTAGAAATAACGATCAAGGGCATTAAAGTGGTTCTTGGAGTGGTATACTGTCCTCCGTCAGTTGATTACTTTTGTCAACTCGAATCAGTTCTGGAAGCTATCTCAACGGATTACACACATCACATAATCATGGGTGATTTCAATACTGACCTGCTAAAAAGCACACCACGCTCTCAAAAACTTCTTGATATAACTAAGTCAGTCAATTTTGCTATTCTTCCTTCTGGACCCACTCATCGTAATCACCTTTCTTCTGACACATGGCTTGACTTAATAATAACATCTTCTCAGGATCATATTACAAAATACGGTCAGTTATCCGCCCCTGGCTTCTCGAAACATGACCTTATTTATCTACTTTATAAATTGAAACCACCTAAGTCTAAGCCTACGATAATTTACACGCGCAATTTTGCTAGGATGAATCCAGAACGTGTAAGGATCGATTTGGAGAATGCTGACTTCACACCTCTGCTAGCTGCATCATCAATTGATGACAAAATATCTCTTTTTAATAACGCGATTTTAAAATTGTATGATAAGCATGCACCATTAAAAGCTGTGAAGATAAAGAGACCTCCTGCTCCGTGGATTACCAGGGGAGTACGTATGGCTATGACTAGACGAGACAGATCCTTTCGAAATTATAAGCGTGATAGGTGTGACACTAAATGGAATATTTATAAATCAGCTCGAAACCGCTGCAATCAAATGGTGAGAGGAGCCAAACGTCAATATTTTCACGACAATCTATTAAATACTTCCTCAGCCAATATATGGAAGTTTCTACACTCCCTTGGACTCGGTAAATGCCCCACCTCTTGTAATACCTTTCCATTTTCTTCTAATGATTTAATTCAACATTTCACATCTACTATTTCACTTGACCCTTCCACAAAATTATTCACTGTTTCTAAAATATCTTCCATGGCCCAGCCAGATATTGATTCTTTCTCATTTTCTCCAATAGCTGAGGATGAAACCTACAAAATTATTCAATCTTTGAAGTCTAATGCGGTGGGCTGTGACGATGTGAACCGGAAAATGATCATCTCTATCCTTAGTTCCATTCTCCCTATTATAACTCATATCATTAATCACTCCTTCCTTACTGGTACATTTCCCCATCTCTGGCGAAAAGCATTCATTCTTCCTCTTCCTAAAATACCTATACCTAATAAATTGAACGATTTTAGACCGATATCAATCCTGCCTTTCCTTTCCAAGGTCCTGGAAGCAGCTGCATATAGGCAAGTTTCCTCCTTCATCCTTAATAATAATCTACTTAGCACTTTCCAGTCTGGGTTTCGCCCTGGACATAGCACTTCTACTGCTCTTCTAAAAATTACTGATGATATTCGGTCGGGTATGGAGGATAATATGGTCACCATTCTCGTTCTAATAGATTTTTCCAATGCGTTTAACATGGTAGACCATGACATCCTCCTATCCATCTTGCTACACCAAAGGTTCTCATCCTCAGCTTTGGATTGGTTCTCATCCTACCTTCGGGGACGACAACAAGCCATCAGAATTGATGGTAAATTATCTAACTGGTGTGATCTATCAACCGGCGTACCCCAAGGTGGGATTCTATCCCCATTATTGTTTTCCACTTTTATAAACTGTCTTTCTCCTATTCTTGGCTGTTCTTATCATTTTTACGCAGACGATTTGCAAATCTATGAGCATGTCTCTTACGATAACATAAATCAGGCTATATCGAAAATCAACAAAGATCTATGTAGCATTTACACATGGTCTTGTAATTTCGGTATACAAGTTAACCCTAAAAAATGTCAAGCTATAATCGTTGGTAGCCCAAAACAGTTGGCTAAAATTGATTTCCATACCGTTACGCATATCACGTTTGATAATTCTGTAATTGCTTTTAGTCAGACTGTTAAAAATCTTGGTCTTCATATAGATTCAACTCTGAGTTGGATTCCGCAAATTGCGCATGTTAGTCGTAAGGTTGTGTCATCTCTGCGCTTCTTAAATCGATTCAGAAATTTTCTTCCTATTAAAACAAAGGTCAGTCTAGTCCAATCTCTTATACTTCCCATCATTGATTATGCTGATATGTGTTATCCCAATCTTAATGAAGATCTTCTCAATAAATTAGAACGTCTTGTAAATAATGCAATTCGGTTCATCTTCAGCTTACGTAAGTATGACCACATTTCCTCATACCGCTCCAAACTCAAATGGCTTCCAATTCGTCAGCGCAGACAGCAACGGTTACTCTGTTCTCTCTTTTCTATTCTCTTTGATCCCTCTTCCCCTGAATACTTGAAATGCAAATTTCAGTATCTCAGGGACGCCCATGACCGTAACCTGCGCTCTAAAAATTCCCTCGTCCTAGCTACGCCCCTCTATAAAAGTAGTTTCATGTCTGACTCTTTTATTTTGCAAGCCTCGCGTCTCTGGAACTCACTGCCTGAAGACATTCGTACACTTCCTACAAAATATAGTTTTAAAAAAAGTGTTAATGCTTACCTTTTAAATAGTCTATCATAGAACTGCAAAATGATCATCATCATCATTATCTTATTTATATGTGTAGTATGTTTATAATATATATAAATATGTATGTATGTATGCTCATAATTCGTTTGTATGTAGTATATTATCATGTATATGTATGATCTTATATCTATTTAATATAATTACATTTAATTTATTACATCTAAACCGCCTTCGAGCATCTCTGCACTCCCTAAGGTTGGCTGGTAGAGAATGCTATTAGCATTAAGCCCGCCTATTGTACAAATTCAATAAAGTTTTTAAATAAAATAAATAAATAAATAAATAAAAAACGGTTACATCAATATTACAAACAGACACTCCAATTTTATTTATATGTATAGATTACAGATCAGTGATATTTAACATACCTTAAGAGCCTGTAAGAATTAATCTATTTTGTTATTGGCCAATTGCCAAAAATCATATATTTTTATAATTTACAGTTACTATCTATGAAAAACATATTTTGGCAACCAAAGGGGAGATAAAAACTACCAGATGTTGTGGTAAAATGAATAGGCTGTGAACCCGGATACCGGTATCAAAGCTCTAGGCGCTGAACATGACGGGGTATAATTACGTGAGCCCACAATGGCACGTCATTTGTGTACTCCTGCGGTATCTACGATTAGTTGCTGCTCTTATAAAGCATAATTATATTCTGAAGTGTTTTCTCTATTGGCTGATAATGGTATGGTGCGTATGGGACACACAGTTACCTAGATACATCAATATAATAATTGCATTTAATGTTTAATAATGTCTAGTAAGACAAATTCAATATTGTGTATTCTGAACTATTTTTTTTATTGGCTGATAAGGGTAAGGTGCGTATGGGACACACAGTTACCTAGATACATCAATATAATAATTGCATTTAATAATGTCTAGTAAGACAAATTCAATATAGTGTATTCTGAACTATTTTCTTTATTGGCTGATATTGGTATGGTGCGTATGGGACACACGGTTACCTAGATACATCAATATAATAATTGCGTTTAATGTTTAATAATGTCTAGTAAGACAAATTCAATATTGTGTATTCTGAACTATTTTTTTTATTGGCTGATAAGGGTAAGGTGCGTATGGGACACACAGTTACCTAGATACATCAATATAATAATTGCATTTAATTTTAATAATGTCTAGTAAGACAAATTCAATATTGTGTATACTGAACTATTTTCTTTATTGGCTGATATTGGTATGGTGCGTATGGGACACACAGTTACCTAGATACATCAATATAATAATTGCATTTAATGTTTAATAATGTCTAGTAAGACAAATTCAATATTGTGTATTCTGAACTATTTTCTTTATTGGCTGATAATGGTATGGTGCGTATGGGACACACGGTTACCTAGATACATCAATATAATAATTGCGTTTAATGTTTAATAATGTCTAGTAAGACAAATTCAATATTGTGTATTCTGAACTATTTTCTTTATTGGCTGATAATGGTATGGTGCGTATGGGACACACAGTTACCTAGATACATCAATATAATAATTGCATTTAATAATGTCTAGTAAGACAAATTCAATATTGTGTATTCTGAACTATTTTCTTTATTGGCTGATAATGGTATGGTGCGTATGGGACACACAGTTACCTAGATACATCAATATAATAATTGCATTTAATAATGTCTAGTAAGACAAACTCAATATTGTCTACTAAGCACTGCTGTGTCTAAACTGTGTCACCCCACCTTATATTTTCCTATTGTCATTTAGTATATAAAATCAATATTTCTATGTACATATTGTCAGTCTATTATCATCTGTAATATACATCGTCTCGACTAACAACATACTAAGAAACATAGTTATAGAAACATAAGTTCTATATTATAGTTAAATTGTAAATTAAGTATACGTAAAAATGAGTGTCCCTATTCGCCAAATAACTGCAAAGTTTAGCGATAATTGTAAAAACAAATTGTATATATGTAATACTTATAAATAAATTTAAAAAAAATCATCGTATCATTTACCCGCAACAGTGCATATGATACACAGCTACCTAGATACATCAATATAATAATGATAATCATATTGCAATAATGTCTAATAAGACAAACTCTATACTGTCTACTAAGCATTGCCTTTTTTTTCGGACTACTCTAATACTGTTGGCCGCAGCTGGCCTTTACAGCTTCACCGGACGATAGGGGGCGAGTGCAGATGGCACTCCAAACCCGCAGAAGGACTTATGGAGCGGCTGAAGGCCAACTCCCGACTGAGGTTCGAACCTCGGCTCAGGCCGTCGTAATGTCGGTCCCCGTTTGAATTGGACGGGGGATCGATCGGAGGGGGAAACATTACCGTGTGTAAACTATATCAGATGGGATCACCTTACATTTTCCTACTGTTATCTATACTAATATTACAAAGCTGAAGAGTTTGTTTGTTTGGACGCGCTAATCTCACGAACTACTGGTTAGAATTGAAATTTTTTGTTGTTGGATAGTCCATTTGACGAGGAAGGCTTTAAGCTATATAACATTACGCTACGACCAATAGGAGCGGAGCTACAATGAAAAATATTGTAAAAGGTGGAGAAATGAAAAGACGAAGTTGTACGGGTCAGCTAGTTTAGTATATAAGATCAATATTTATATATATACATATTGTCAGTATATTATCATCTGTAATATACATCATCTCAACCAACAGCATACTGTTATTACCCGCAACAGTGCACTCACCTTTTTTTTATGTGAGGAAAATCCCTCATGGAGACCCGGCCTTCTCAGGGTTTGGACGGATGGGTACTGTGAGACTCCTACTCACCAAAAACCCCACGATATTCCTCCTCAACGCGTGGGGGGAACTCTTCCCAGTTCCCGCGCCTCCGCCTACCGTGGGGAAGACGTACCGGAATACGAGATGCGCCTCCCCCCCCCCCCCCCCCCCCCATCTAGGCTCCTAGCCTAGCTCACAGAGCCGCGCCCGCTCCGCACGTGTCTCTACAAGAGTAGAGTCATAGCAGGAGCGGGCCACCAACGCGACGCTTAACGGCCGGGACGGGCCCCACCTGGGCCCATTGTCCCAGCCTACGCCGCCCCCCTTCGCCGGACTATCGACCGACATAGTAGCAATATTCCGAAGGAACGACTACTATCCCGCCCAGGGCGTACCAGGACCAAACCATTGCTCGGCCACCGTTCCCCGCGGACGTATCCACGAGGATGGGGAAGCCTTCCAATGATAGGAACATACGAGGAGGTTGCCCGACTCACGTCCCACAGTGCACTCACCTGCGCTAACGGTTTACGCTGGCGGGGCTCCAGTGGATAATGTTAAGATGAGCATGAAGTCATGTCAACTAGCCCATCGTGACAAATTCACCAGAAATTTATCACGATAGTTACCAAGCAGAACCGTGAGGAGATCCACCTGACATGAAACGTTGGCCGTTTCATTAGGCCAAAAATGTAAAATAACAATAAAATTATTTAAATTTATAGATAACATTTATTCAAAAGAGCAACACGCAAGTTTTTCGTTCGTTCTTCTTGGGATGAGACTGAGTTCCGAATGAGTTGTAGAATAAAAACATTATGACTTAGTAGTAACTTAAGCGCTTATATTGAATTTATTTGATTAAAGATTATATATGTTTTTATTCCCCTTCCCCCAGATGTACGTATTGAAGTAGATATTGTACAAGTCATCTGTCTATCTCAGAATTTCAGCCGCAAAACAGATTGCTTCGTGTTTCGATTTGAAGGGCGATATATCGCAGTAAAATGATATCATAGTGTAGTACCGATATCACGTAAGAACACGAAGTACTTCGAACTTCGGTTGTCCTCGCAGCAGATTAACCTAAATTTTCACCTAGGGAATGTAACTTGAAAACCTATAAATGTAACTTTAAATTATATTTTGATGTAGAAACTTCTTAAGGGTAAAAATTTTACAAACTTTGAATGTCATATTTATTTATATTTAATCAACAGCCTATAATATATGCAAGTTTCAAGCTTTTAGCATTAAAAATAACGATACTTTCGTCTCCCCTTTCTACCCCTTATAACCCGTTTATCGCATTAAAAAGTAGCCTATGTCGTTCCTCCGGGTCTAGATTATCTGTGTACCAAATTTCATTTAAATTGGTTTAGTAGATTTGGCGTAAAAGCGATACAGACAGACGTGGCTACGTTATTGAGTCTACACCCATATTGCGATACGTGTTGTGGGCGATAAAGGAAACCAGGGAGTTGTAGGATATATGTATATATTGTATATATTAATATTATAAAGAAACACTACAAACTAGGGCCAGGAAGGGAAACCGAAAAAGAACAATAGATAGTAGTGACAATTTAGAATATAATTTTGGTATTCGAAATATAAAGCATATAAAATAGTTATAAACAAATAAGTGGCCTGTATTCCACACGTGTTTTGAGTTAACAGTAGGCTTCCGAGCTGTATCCGAACTCTATTCAACGCCTCATGATGCCTCGTTCAGAGGCGAAACACGTGTCGCGATATGGCTGTAGACTCAATAACGGTCGGAATTTGATCGCCACTGGAGCAGGTCGTAACGGTAGTCAAGTTTCCACACCGAATATTTGTAGTCTCACACATGCTGATTGCAGAGGAATTAAACATAATAATATGAATCCATCGAGTAGTGAAGACTTCCGCAAAATAACATAATTCGATTAAATATGAACTGAAATACTCGATAACGAGCGAAAACTACAAATTTCAAATTCAAATTCAAATTTCATTTATTCATGTAGGACATTTTAGCCGCTTATGAACGTCAAATTTTTACATTATAATTTTATTTTTTCCCTACCGTCCAGTTCGGTATATAGATCCAATTGAGAAGAACTGGCAAGAAACTCAATTGAATTACTTTTTTTTTTAAAACCTGTTTATTTACAATGTATTTTTATATAGGTGTCTATGTCTAACATTAAATGAAAATTCAGTGCATGAACAACTATTGCCATGCACACTCGTCATTCAAGTAATCGTTTAGTGAGTTTTTGAGGCTTTGCTCAGTAAATATGATTTAACAGATTTGAATTTATTTAAGGGTAATTCCAAACAACAGGGCGAAGGAATAACCGTTATAGTTTATGCAAAGCTTTAAATTATTAAATGCCTGAAGTCCATTGTCCGACGCAAACTATTCGCTTTCAAAACTGCGCGGTGCCGGAGCATCGGTCCGCCCGTTGACCCAATTGGTTATTTGTATCACTTTCCTTCCTATTATCCCCTTCGAAGGCTTGAATATCATCCTTTATTGGGACCCTTGGGTTGCAAAATGCCCCGTGCGACGCTAACATAATAAACGTAACAAAGGGTGCTGAAGCTGTTACTAGTCGCCACGTGTATCTTAGGAAATGTGTGAAGATTTTTCGTAATTTAAACTTCACAACCAAAGTTGAATGTTAGACATAGACACCTATATAAATACCTATACATTGTAAATAAACTGACTTTAAAAAAAAGTAATTCAATTGAGTTTCTTGTCAGTTCTTCTCAATTGGATATATATATATCGAAGTGGACGGTAGAGTAAAAAAATTCAATTATAATGTAAAAACATTACGTTCAGAAGCGGCTAAAATATCCTGCATTAATGAATGATTTTTTAATTTTAATTTGAATTTGAATTTAAAAAGTTAAGGTCTAAGGTCTCATTCTTCTAGTGATGAATCTGCATTCCAAATGAGTGGTAGAATCAAAATATGACTATTCAAAAGTGCTTGTAATGAGTTTATTTGAATAAAGATTGTTTCTATTTCTAAATTTTACTAATATTATAATCGCCAAAGTTTTTGAGTATGGATGGATGGACGGATGTTTGTTACTCTTTCACGCAACAAAAAAACGCAAAAACTACTAAACAGGTTTTGATGAAAGTTTACAGTAATATAGCTCATACTCCAGAATAACAAATACGCTATTGTTTAAACCTGAATCGAGGATTTGAGGGATGGTTGCTCGATATTTAATTATGTTTATGAAATAAAAATGCAATGTTGCGTTAACGTCTCTGTTAATTTTTGATTTTATTATTTTTTTTATCTTTCTTTTTTATTATGTTTTTACGAATATGGCAACGCACATATTTGTAGGCTTCCAGTTACATTTATATAGAAATTATACACTATAATTTAAAAGATATTACCTAAATTGGGTGAAATATAATGATGAATGTCAAGTAAGTGTGATGCAGACAAAGCTGCGTGGCGCAGTTAGTGATTTAATAACAATTCACTCAACGCCATCTAGTCCCAAGCTAAACGGAACTTGTTATGGGTACTAGACTCATAAAATATATACGATGGCTGTCCTCCACCGTCTGCTTGTCCCGGAACTTTTTGCCACGTAGAACCATATTGTAAAATGACCTTCCAGCAATGGTATTTCCGAACAGATACGATATTTAAACCTTCAAGAAAAGAGCTTATTCCTTCTTAAAAGGCTGGCAACGCACTTGCAATGCCCCTGGTGTTGCGGGTGTTCATGGGGGGCGGTAATCGTTTACCATCAGGTGAGCCGCAAGCTAGTTTATCTCCTATGCTATAAAAAAGCATACTTAAGCTTTTATATCTCTCAAATGGCTGGACCGATTTTGATGGGACTTTTTTTGGCAAGTAGCTGACGTAATAAGGAGTAACTTAGGCTATCTTTATATTAGAAAAAATATTTTATTTAAAAAAAATTAAGTTAAATTCCACGCGGACGAAGTCGCGGATACAGCTAGTATTTAACATATTGCCACTTACGCACGTAATTTTTTTTTAATCTACCATTCAACTGGGCCAGCTCCTTGCATGCATTGGCACGAAAATAAACTGGGAGAACTTTTTAACTTATTAATGATATTACCAGTTAATTAGTTTAACATGGTGCAAGTTCCGATGGGTGAAATTATTTTTTAACTGCCCATTTCCTATAAAGCCTTTGAAAACTTACTTCATAATTGCATTTCCTTTTATTAAAAGAAAGTTACTTTTCAATACGTGAATTTAGAATTAAATTTACAAAGCAAATTGATTGTATTAAATTTTTATTATTGTTAGCTGAATTAGGAATCAAGTTATTATATAACTACCTGTGCACGCGGTTTATAGCATACATATTATTCTATCTAGTATAAAACAAAGTCGCTGTCGCTATCTGTCCGTCCCTATGTATGCCTAAACTTTGTCAATTTTAAACCGATCGGGCTGAGACTTTGCATGCATGAAACTACTATGACGTAGGCATCCTCTAAGAAAGGATTTTTATAAATTCCACCCCTAAAGGGATAAATTAAGTGAAGCCGCGTGCAAGAGCTAGTATGAAATAAAGTCGCTGTCGCTGTCTGTCCGTCCCTATATATGCTTAAATCTTTAAAACGACGCAACGGATTCTGAAGCGGTTTTTTTAATAGATAGAGTAATTCAAGAGGAAGGTTTATATATATGTTTACATAATACATGTACCTACACCCGTGCGAAACCCAGGCGAGTAGCTAGCAAGCTATATTACTGTAAAGTTTTATCAAAATCCGTTCATCAGTTTTTTAGGGAAAGAGTTATATCCATCCAACTATCCATCCTTACTTACAAAATTTCGCGTTTATAATATTAATAAAATTATAAATTTTCGCGTAAACCAGAACTTAACATTAGGTACCTTTTTTTAATATAGTACTAGCTGTACCCGCGAGTTCGTCCGCGTGGAATTTTTCAATATTACTTTATTTTTCTAAAATAAAAGTAGCCTAAGTTACTCCTTATTACATCAGCTATACCATATTTATATTCATGTGCACATGCACATAACTAACTAACACATTACTACATAGTAAAAAACGGTTATTTCAATATTCCAAACAGACACTCCAATTTTATTTATTTATATGTATAGATTATTCGTAGTGATTTCTTCTGGAGAATGAAAAAAAAAGAACAGACGCACATAACCACCCCAAAACCAACTCAAATAACGTTAATTCTAATGTAACTTTTCTTGAACCAGTTACATAGATAATATCTAACTGACTAGATTCATTCATAATTTAAGATCTACGCTCTTGTCGGTGGAGCTCTTGCCACTTGCCGCGATCTTCCATCATGCTCTTTAATTCTTGATACGACACGACTCCCATTTTGTCCTCAATTTGTTTGATGTAGCTATTCCTTGGTCTTCCCCTCCCCCTCTTTCCTTCTATTTTCCCCTCAATAATAATCTTCATGAAATCCTCGTGCCTTATCAAGTGTCCTAACATTTTTCCTCGTCTATTTTCTATTGTGTTCAACATCTGCCTTTTTTCTTTTACCCTGTGTAGTACTTCTTCGTTTCTTACTTTATCCTTCCAGCTTTTTCTTTCCATCCTTCTCCAACACCACATTTCAAAAGCCTCCAGTTTGTCTCTTTCCTTTTGATTTAATGTCCACGTCTCACACGCATACAAGGCTATACTCCAGATATTTTTTTTTATAACACAGGGAACAAACGAGCATGCGGCTCACCTGATG
Organism: Achroia grisella; assembly: GCF_030625045.1. Taxonomy (NCBI): domain Eukaryota; kingdom Metazoa; phylum Arthropoda; class Insecta; order Lepidoptera; family Pyralidae; genus Achroia; species Achroia grisella. Next base: position 191,721 of record NW_026712653.1, on the reverse strand, counting down.
GTAAGTGATTACCATCAGGTGAGCAGCATGCTCATTTTTTTTTTTATTGGATTGTTTGGGCTATTGTCAGATGTGTAGCACCTGTAGCACTGCGACCTACATAGATCTATTGTGCTCGCCCTTTTCAGAGTTCGCTACCTAGACCCGTCAGGGACAAGAATTGAAGGATATTCTTAGGAGCGATGGTTTTTATCTCCTCGGGAAAGAGTGTAAACTTTCCAAAGGAGATATTTCGTTTATGCATGAGTCGGCTACAACCACATAGGATGTGAAGCGGCGTTTCATCTTCAGTTTGGCAGAATCTGCAGATACTTGTCGTGTATAGGCCTAGTTTAGCCATATGCTTGTTTAATTTGCAGTGTCCTGTGAGGGCCCTTGTCATCATGAATATGTTGTTTTTACTCAATAGCAGTAGTCTATTGGAGGATTGGGTCGAGAACCCCGATATTAGGTCTTTTGAATGTGTTAATCCTGGCATTTCTTGCCAGTGATTCAGTGCTTCTCGTTTGGTTATTAATTTGAGATGTCCCAGTTTTAGGCAACGAGGCACACCACAGAAGGGTTCGGGGCCCAGTTGGACGGTTTTTGCCCCTAACTTTGCCAGATGGTCGGCATTCTCATTGCCGCATGCTCATTACTCCAGATATAGGTTTTATTAAATCGTTTCCGTGAGGTCTTTGATATTTTAGCACGTAAAACTAAATGCCCTAATGCCTATGATTAAACTACCTAGATATTTGAATGTGTCTACCTGCTCGAACTGTGTTTTGTTATTTCTTGGATTATTTTTATTATGGGTCTTGACTTTTGTTACTCTCATTGATTTAGTTTTCTTTACATTTATTTTAAGTCCATATGATTTAAAAATTGTATTCATAGATTCTAAAAGTGTTTGTAGTTGTGTGTAGTCATCTGCTAATGCAGCTATATCATCAGCAAACCTAATAAACTGTAGCTCTTGACCATTTATTTCAACGCCCCCTTGGTTTAATTCGACTATTTCTTTTATTGCAGCTTCTATAAAGTGACTAGATAGAATAGTTAAATTCGATTTCTACATTACATGTATCCGCTCAGCTGAATAGTAATCGGCTAGAAGGAGCTGTACACGAGCGCAGGTTATCACCACCTCGATCTCGTGCCACGTGGCGGCCTCGCTGCACCCACTTGCAACTGCAGGTGACTGCAACTGAGTTCAGTTTTAGTTTCCACGACCGATACGATATTTTTGTTTATAAAAATGACAATGTACAAATAAGCGTGCAGTATTTTCCAAATATCAGAATCATTATAGTATTGTATATACTAGCTGCACTCGCGCCTTCGTCCGCGTGGAACTTTATTTTTCTAAAATAAAAGATTTTTTCTAAAATAGCCTAAGTTACTCCTTATTACAACTACCTGCCAATATAAGTCCCATCAAAATCGGTCCAGCCATTTCAGAGATTAGCCGGAACAAACAGACAGACAGACACCCAAAAATTGTAAAAAATGTTATTTTGGTGTATGTACCGCATTTATATTCAAATGCCTGTAGTAAAAAACGATTATTTCGATATTACAAACACTTCAATTTTATTTATATGTATAGATATTTGAGATCAAAGTGACCAGTACGACACAACGCCAATTTCATGTGTAAGGACGTAATGTTATAATTATCGTACGGTACATATATGAGTCGTAAAGTGGAATCGCTGACTGTAAAGAGTTCATGCTAATAACACATGCTGTATTCACAGTTCAACGACAGCCAGCACCAACACATTGTCATCTGGTACGTTTTATCATGCCATAAACGAACACAGTACAGACCTGTGCTACTTTTATTGTTACAAATCTAATATGCACTGTAATAGTCTAATCCAGATACATACAAACACTTATGAGCACCGTCTGTAAGACAAATAGAAAATTAGTTATTTTTAAACTTTCGTGTTTAATATCATCATCATCATCATCATCGCAGCCCGGAAGACGTCCACTGCTGGACATAGGCCTCCCCCAAAGATCTCCACGACGATCGGTCCTGCGCTGCTCGCATCCAATGCCTTCCAGCGATCTTGACCAGATCGTCGGTCCACCTTGCTGGAGGCCTTCCCACGCTACGTCTTCCGGTCCGTGGTCGCCACTCGAGGACTTTACTGCCCCAACGGCCATCTGTCCTACGTCGTGTTTAATATACTTTATTTATATTATTAACCGGGTCTTAACACGAACTAATATTATTAAACATTTGTATTCATGAGTATGATTATTTGCATCGGTCTGGGTGTTTTCTATGTATAATATGTATGTAGAAAAATGAAAATTGTAAAAAAATATAATTTAGTTAACTTTAGATCTTTAATTTGAAATATCTGAATAGCAACTACCAATAGCTGATATGAAGTGCACCTGCACCTCATTGAGGTTGTGCTTATATCAGCAACAGCTCAGGCAGCTCCTATTGACAACTTTATGTTTATTTTTTTATTTCTTATTTGTGTATTATTTGTGTTATGTTGGCAATAAATCAATTATCTATCTTTAATTTTAAACTTTCGTGTTTAATATACATTATTTAAATTATTAACAGGGTCTTAACACGAACTAATTTTATGGCAAATAAAGGTATTTACCTCTCTCGACGTTTCGACTAGGTTACACTAGCCGTGGTCACGAGCTGACTGGAGCAACAGCGATGTCAGACGCGGTTGTAGTCGTGGGTGCTGCTAGTAATAACAAAAAACTATTAAAAAACTATTAACTTCCTGCCGAGGTTTTCTCACGAGACTACAGCATGGGGTTTTTCAAGAAGGGTATATTAAGGTTTCTTAAGGGTCGGCAACGCGCAAGTGATACCCCTGGTGTTTCAGGCGTTCATAGGCTACGGTAACCATTTACCATCAGATGGGCCGTATGCTTGATTGCCACCATAGTAGTATAAAAAATAAAAATAAACTATTTTACCTCGTGCAATATTTTATATCTTACTTTCAAAATAAAAAGTAATTAAAGACGAAAGTAAGGGGTACGTGATGATGCGGCTCGAATGCTCAGATGGTAGATGATATTGCGGCTCGAATGATAGATGGTAGGTGTTGATGGCTCCAGCACATTACAGGGTTGTTGAAAATGATAGAATTTGCTTACTATGTTAAATTTAATGGTAAATATACTATTAATTACAAATCTGGTGGAGTGAACAAAATGTACGTAAGATCGATCGGTTGGTATTTGAAGTCTATACGTTACGTTGCGTATTTAAATTGGATGGGTGTGCGCTCCAATCAGAACGCTCCCTTTGTGTTGCGTTTTGTTGCTGCTTGTACGCGACAGAAACAAAACGGTTTTATAAATAAGGTGTTATGTCTGCGTACTCTGTAATTTCACTATAATAACTCACCCCTAAAACTGGAACACAGGTTGCAAAGCACACTACAAAAGGCAGAAACAGTTTATATATTTATTTACTTACACAACTATTATTACAGGCCTAAGTCCAATACGATAATGTATCTAATTCTATATTATACATGTTCGTTAATATAACATGTAACATACTATGTTGTAGTTGAGACGATGTTAATACTCATAGTATTAACATCGCGTATACTGCCATGACGCGCTCGTCATCCTACTGCATCTGCGAACCGTGCAACATTGTGAATCTGTGGCGCATTGCGTTTGCGCGGGAAAACTAACTACAAAATGGCTTCTTCTGTAGACATTCTTATAAACTGTTGTACTCCTGAGTACTAACTTTTTTATACTTTTCTACATAATTATATATGTCTGAAATTTACTTTTATTACAATAAAATACTTATATATAACAAAACCTGCACATAAATACAGCCCCTATAATCATAACACTAACATACTCATGCTTTGTATAAATTCTACTTCTAGAGAAACAATGACTTGGTAAAGTAAGAATAGAATAGAATAGAAAATAATTTATTCATATTCAAATAAACACATACAAGCACTTTTGAATAGTCATAACTTTTTTAATCTACGCTCATTTGGAAAGCTGTGTCATCACAAGAAGAACGAGCAAGAAACTTGCGTGTTGCTCTTTTAAATAATTAGGTTCTGACTTTACATTTTTATTCAAAACTACCTGTACACGCGACTTCGTCCGCGTGGAATTTAACTTTATTTTTCTGAAATAAACTTAGCTTAAGTTACTCCTTATTAGATCAGCTTCCTGCCAAAAAAAGTCCCGTCAAAATCAGTCAAGCCATTTCAGAGATTAGCCGAAACAAACAGACAGACAGACACACAAACATTGCAAAAAAATTTAATTGTTAAAAATATTTTGGTGTATGTACCGTATTTATATTCATAGGCATGTAATTAAAAAACGGTTATTTCAATATTACAAACAGACAATTCAATTTTATTTATATGTATAGATGTGTGACTATTGGCAACTAACACTAGTTCATTAGGGTCAAAATATTTAACACACAATCAACTAGTTGAGTAACTAAATATGTAAGAGTAAATCAGTCGTAATGATTAGACCAGACTAGTCCCTACAAGCAGCACTCCTTCACGGGTATGACGGATGGGCTAGCTCTACTCTAATGCTAGGTCGCAGCTGGCCTTTACAGCTTCACTGGAGGATAGGGACCGAGTGCAGATGGCACTACAAACCAAAGGAAGGACTTATGGAGCATTCTGACGGATATGACTTTAGTCTGAGGGCACCGCCAGGAGTTCTAACTTCGCCTCAGGCCGTCGTAATTTCGATCTCCGTTTGATTTGGATGGGGCATCGATCGGAGCGGAGCCAGCCACAGCGCTCGATGTCGAGCTTAGAACAAACATAATTTTCATTTAACTACATAATTAATACTTAGTAAATTTAATGTATTAATGTTAGTTGACGTCTAACAACTTGTTTACATCGAAGGGCGTGAAGTAATTATTACATATATATCTATAATGAATCCGTCATACTCGTGAACGAGTGCTGCTTGTAGGGACTGGTCTGCTCTTGTCACTACGACTGATTTAATCTTGTGTATTTTTAAATTTGAGGCTAAATAAATTAGTGCTGGTTGGTAGTTTGTATTCACACGTTTCGTATTGTATAATGTGAACTTACAAGGATTGTTTAAAAGAGCAACACACAAGTTTCATGCTTATTCTTCTTGTGATGAGACAGCTTTCCGAATAAGCGGAAGATTTAAAAAAATGTTGACTATTTAAAAGTGCTTAAATTAAGTTTATTTGAATAAATGATTTTCTATTCTATTCTATTCTATTCTGAAAACTGCCTAGATTTTTTTTTTACGGATGATAATGAGGTGGTGCACCCGCCTGCGTTAACGGTTTACGCTGGCGGGGCACCAGTGGAGGATGATAAGATGAACATAAGGTCAGGTCAGTTAGCCCATCGCGACAAATTCACCAGGAATTTAACACGATGGTTTCCAGGGGGAACCGCGTGGAGGTCAACCTGACATAGTACATTGTTAGTAATGAGGTCAAGAGTCCAACTGCCTAGATTGTTGCTTCGTAAAATATACATATAGAACGGGGTTCGGACAAAACAGTGTACAGGGAGCGAGGGGTCAAACTCTGTAATTAGGTTGGCCAACTCTCGTATTAAAATTTTCGGGGTTTATTAAACAAACCGACTAATGTGTTCCCTCTAATAGTTAATTACAACGATGACCTCATCCGTCTTAGTATACTGGTTTTTTTTTATTCACACAGCGCCATCTAGTCCCAAGTTAAGCTATCTAAAGCTTGTGTTACGGACGTTACTAGATAACTGATACAATTACATAGATATTTTTTTTTCGTAAATACATACATATTATACAAACAATCATACTCATGAATACAAATGTTTGTGCCGTGCGAGGAATCGAACCCGCGACTATCGGACGTAAAGCGGTGTGCTAAACCACTAGACCACCGAGGTCGTCAGGGAACTGACCTGTCAGGTGAGGGACACTAATTAGACTATATCTTGTTGACAAATATGCAATAGCTTATACTGTTAGTTTCTACTAACTCCCTAATTTTTAAATTTCTGAATCTGTATTTTTGAAAATGTATAGGCGCATTTAAAAGGAATAAGAGCTGAGTTTCTTATCAGGGCGTGTAATAAGTGACATCACACTTACCTACTTGTGTTTCAATAACAAGATCTACAGAACACAAGTGTATTATTCACATCTTAAGACACGTCTCCATACTAAACAACATATTAAATTTGAAACTACTTGTTAACTATGTAACACGTGTTAACTTGTTTTCTACCTTGCTACCATCTGTGAAAACTTATAAAGGTTTCTCTGTTTTATTTATGTTTATAATTGAACTGCCTGTAAGAGGTTTAGTTATTGAAATATTATTCATCATCGCAGCCCGGAAGACGTCCACTGCTGGACATAGACCTTCCCCAAATATCATTAAATAATATAAAATAAAGTCGCTGTGTATCTGTCCTTATGTACGCTTAAATCTTTAAAACTACGCAACGGATATTGAAACGGTTTTTTTTAATAGATAGAGGACTGTTTTAGAGGACCGTTTATATATATAGTACACTAGCTTTTGCCCGCTGCTTCGCTCACATTAATATATCTTCTTAAGGGTGGATTTCATCAAAATCCTTTCTTTGGGGATGCCTACGTCATAGTAGCTTTATGCATGCAAAGTCTCAGCCCGATCGGTTTAAAATTGACAAAGTTTCATACAAACTTTCATCCCCTATTTTATTCACTTGGGGGTAGAATTAATCAAAATCCGTTCTTAGCGGATGCCTACGTCATAACATCTACCTGCATGCCAAATTTCAGCCCGAACCGTCCAGTGGTTTGGGCTGTGCGTTGATAGATCACTATGTCAGTCACCTTTGAGTTATATATATTTAGATGTACACCCATGTGTATTACATGTTATTTTCTATGTGTAACGTTTTATAACTGTGACGGAATATGATTAAACACGGTAAAAAATAATAGTTACCAACTTACGCTAAAAAAGAACAACAGTTGAGTTTCTTGCTTGTTTTTCTCGACCGAAACTGTGAACTAGAAATTGTTAAAAATATAAAAACTGACGTGAATTAGTGATTAGAAAATCAACACTTTTTTAATTTTTAAACCCATACGAATATTTTAAGTATAGGTACTATGTTCGAGTATGAAAGAATGGGAACGAATGAATATGAAGGAATGGAAACGAAAGAGTGAATGCATAGAGAAAGGAGTGAATAAGAAAAGAGGATTGGCATCGCTCTCTTCCACGTAGACTGCCACATAGTTAGGTTGTTTCATCTGTGCAGAAAATGTTTTTTTGTAATTTAAATAAAAGGAGTTCTGTAAAAATAATTAACTGGTTGTTAACTCTCCACGTCCATACAGCTGAATGTATCTTAATGACGTGAAGATTTGTATGTTGTATCACAAGAACGTACATAAGACTATTCTCACAAGAAATAATCTGTGAGAGTGAACAATTTAATACAATATAGCAAAGTAAATTTGATTTCACTTGAATAAGTAAACGACGCCGCAGGTAAAAGCTAGTGTAAATAGAATACAAATATGTGAGTTAGAAATAGCATTCAGTTATTGTTTCTCTGTTATATTAGCTGTTACCAGCGACTTTATCCGAGTGGATTATTTTTTATTAAAATAAATAAGTTTTCTAAAATAAGAGTAGTCCAGTCCTTATGACTGGACTACTCTTATTTTAGAAAATTATTGTCTATTTACAAGTGAAAGTCTCGTCAAAACTCGTTCAGTCGTTTAAGAGATTAACTAAAACAAATAAACAGGTTACATATATTTAGTTAAAAGCTGTTATTTTGTCATTGCAAACTAACACTTGAATGCTATTTATATAGATGTGTGTATTATACATCAAACAAATTAATTTCGATAACACAATCAGAAATCAAACCTAGCAACGTAAAACAATAGTATACGACTAAACTAAAGAGGTGCTACATTATAGTCTCACGTATCATAGTAGGCACGTAAGTTATCCACAGATGGGAATTTGTCTCAATTAGACACCCAGTAAGTACCTTTCATAAGTTGTTTGTCAAACAGCCCCTCGAGGAAATACGGAACTTCGGTGACATACGAGCACACAGTGGAACAAAACCAAATGTTATGAACGAGTGTTCAAAATGTTATTGAGATACTAGCTGTGCCCGCGGATTTACCCGCGGTAAATTTCAATAAAAAATATAGCCTGTATGTTATTCTGATGCATACGCTATATTACTGTACAGTTTCATCAAAATCCGTTCAGTAATTTTTGCGTGACAGAGTATCAAACATCCATCCATAGTCACAAACTTTTCCGTTTATAATAAGAAAGAAAGAAAGAAAGAAAGAAAGAAAGAAAAATATTTTATTCAGTGCAATGTAAAAAATACAATATAAATAACAAACGAAAAAAAAGGGCAAATAAAATGTACATATAATTAAACTTAATTACCATAATTAAAAAATAAACATAAAATAAACATTTTTTACATCCAATAATGCACTGAAATGCACTAATATTACTAGCTTTTTCCCGCGGCATCGCTCGCAATGAATTCATTACTGGCTGTTAGATGCTGCTGAAGTAGCAAACTGTTGATAGTTTATTGTGTAGTTTTTTATAATAAATATTTGTTTTTTTTTTTAATAAAAAGTCCTGAAATCCTATGTTCATTCTAGTACCTCTAAGGACACATGTTTACAAAATTTCATGATAATCGGTTCAGTAGTTCTTGCGTAACAAACATCTCTACTTTCACATTTATAATAATACTAGCTACTCGCCCGGGCTTCGCACGGGTTTACATGTTTTAAATATATATACCATCCTCTTGAATCACTCTATCTATTAAAATAACCGCTTCAAAATCCGTTGCGTAGTTTTAAAGATTTAAGTATACGGATAGACAGCGACAGCGACTTTGTTTTATACTATGTAATGATAATTTGGCATATGTGGAAGATAAGACAGTAAAGTAATTACAACAACATGGAGTTTTGACTCACCGCGCGATGTAGAGATGGCGCCACATTCGTCATACGGTCGGCTCTAATAAATATTCAATTTGCTCATCTCACGCGTCTGGGATTCACAGATAATAACTCATATCACACGATAATAGTACCTAATGTATCCCAGGCCTTCTGGTGACACTTTCTCTCCCGGCCTTATCCCATCTTAATCGGGGTCTGCTCTCCCAATCATGCGTCTCCAGAGACTTCGTGTCTGGATCGTCATTGGGTCTAAATTTTCACGCCTTTTTTTTCAGGTCTTTTTTGATGGCAGCTATTGTAAGTCGAGGTATTCCACGCGTCTTTTGTTTCGAAGTGACGTTTAGTATCTTTTGGTGTTGTATATTGTTTATTTAATATTGTGTCTTATTTATCTATTTTTTTTTTTTGTTATGCAGTACACTGTGCAGTTTTTGGACTTAAAAAAATATTTAAAAATTCAGTTGTCCGTTTTTGTGTGTGTTTAATAAAAAGTATTTTTTTCGGTGGTGAGTGAGCTAGTGATTTAGTGTCGTATTGTAACACTATGGAATGGAAATGAATAAATAAATAAGTAATTACTAGCCAAACCACTCAATAAAAATGATTCTTCGAGATAGAAATAAATCATTGCCAATAAATATATTTCATAATACAATCAAATAAGATGAAATTCAGTGAACACCCACGTGTTATTGAGCGGTAGACTCTGAATGGGTTATTACTTGGAGTACAAGTGGCCGGGTGTTGGGTGTTGGGTAGTGGGTACTGTGATGTATTTATACCCTCGTGTCAATATCAGTTTTGACTCATTAACTTTTGTCATTGTCAAAATAGAGTAATTATATAGAGATAACTAGCTTTTGCCCGCGGCTTCGCTCGCGTTAATTTCTCCCCTAAGGGGTGGAACTTATTAAAATTCTTTCTTAGGGGATGTCATAGTAGCTTTATGCATGCAAAGTCTCAGCCCGATCGGTTTAAAATTGACAAAGTTTCATACAAACTTTCATCCCCTATTTTATGCCCTTGGGGGTAGAATTAATCAGAATGCTTTGTTAGCCTACGTCATAACATCTACCTGCATGCCAAATTTCAGCCCGATCCCTCCAGTGGTTTGGGCTGTGCGTTGATAGATCACTATGTCAGTCAGTCACCTTTGAGTTATATATATTTAGATTGAAATCAAACTCGTTGCAGAACAATAGTATAATTGGTTTTATATTTATAACCCCTTTAAGCGGATATGATATTTTAACTAAAAAAGAACACAGAAAATATAGTAACTTCATTAAATTCGCACACATAGACAAAAAAATTTACTCCAACAAATAACATAAGATAAAAAAGTAACTTGTTAAAATTTATTTTTTCTTTTTTAAATTGGTTGTGAGGGTTGTAAAAATGTTAAAAAATATTTATTCGTTTGCACATTTAATGGCTACATGTAACAAATCCAACATTTGACGTCAAAACGACCTCAATCTGAACTGATTGACGTCACACGATGGCACGGGGTATTGCTACCTTGTGGAAGGATCAATTACATCCAGTACTAGCTGTACCGGCGACTTCGTCCGCGTGGAATTTAACAAAAAAGTTAATTAGAGAATTTTTCTAAAATAAAAGTAGCCAAAGTTACTCCTTATTACATCTGCTACTTGCCAATAAAAGTCCCGTCAAAATCGATCCAGCCTTTTGAGAGATTAGCCGGAACAAACAGCAGAGAGACAGGCAGCCAAAATTTGTAAAAAATGTTGGTGTTTGTACCGTATTTATATTCATATACATGTAATAAGAAAAGGTTATTTCAATATAAAAATTCAAATTCAAATTAAAAAATCATTTATTCATGTAGGGTAGGCTATTTTAGCCGCTTATGAACGTCAAATTTTTTACATTACAATTATATTTATTTCCCTACCGTCCAGTTCAGTATATAGATCTAATTGAGAAGAACTGGCAAGAAACTCAATTGGATTATTTTCTTTTTAAAAGCCAGTTTATTTACAACGTATATTTATATAGGTGTCTATGTCTAACATTAAATGAAAATCCCGTGCATGAACAACTATTGCCATGCACGCTCGTCATTCAAGTAATCGTTTAGTGAGTAGTAGGCTATTACAGACAGACACTCCAATTTTATTTATATGTATAGATGTATAGATAATCTGGGGGTTGAATATTCAAAACATTGACATGTTCGTACATGTGTTGTACCCTAATCAAGCTCTACATGTCACATTCTCTTCACAATAAATAATTCAGGAAATTAAATGTATCCATCTCGATATACTGCCAGCCATTCTTTATGCTACGTTTACATTCAGCCGCTTCCCCTGCCACTCGCGCTGCCGGAAATATTGCCGGGCGACAACTGAGCGAGAGGGCTGAACGTAAAAACACGCTGCCGCTCGCGCTGCCAGTCCTTTGACTCGCGCACGAAAAACCAACAATCGAGGGAGCGCCGGGCAGCGCGAGTGGCAGCGCCAATGGCATGGGAAGTGTTTCCACTCGTGTTTACACTCTCGCGCTGCTCACTTCCCTGCCCACTCGGGCTAAGTGTAAATTGGGCATTAGGAGCACATCTGTCTGTCTGTATCGCTATCACACCACTGAACCGATTTAAAAGAAATTTGGTACACAGAAAGTCTAGACTTTGACAAAGGACATAGGCTACTTTACAATGTAGAAAAGGGTTGTAAGGGGTTGAAAGGGAATGAAAGGTTATATATAAGTATCGTCATTTTACGCGGACGAAGTCGCGAGAACAGCTAGTTTTACATATATGTATATGTATATATTATTTGACGACCTCGGTGATGGTATTTGAGACTTTGCATGCATAAAGCTCCTATGACGTAGGCATCCCCTAAGAAAGGATTTGGATAAATTACACCCCTAAGGGGATAAATCAACACGACCGAAGCCGCGAGCAAAAGCTAGCATTATTATAAAATTTAAAAATAGTACAGAAACTTATCAAGGAGTTCGCTACAGATGTAATAATTTTTTTTAGAGATAAATCTTTAATTGGTGTGGTTCTAAAAATTGAGATTTAAGAAATTTTTAAAATCAAAGAAATTATTTAATGTAATTAAAAAATAGGAAGGTAAGTATGTAATGTAATGTTCATATTTTTAATTCATTTTATACAAATGTAATATTTATTTATTTATTTATTCATTATTTATTGAACAAAAAGCTTTTACAACAGGCGAGCTTAATGCCGTAGGGCGTTCATTCCCAGCTAACCTTAGGGTATAAACAGAAAGCGTTATGGGGACACGAAAGCGATGTGCAGAAACTGTTTTGAAGGTCTTTAAATCATGCATTTTTCAAATATTGAGAGTTAAGATTTTTTTTCATAGCAAATAATTAATTTAACTTTATTTTTGTATGTTAATGAAATTTCTCCTATTGTAATATAAGTGAATCAACTACAGTATTAATGAGAATTAAGAGAAATTAAAAAATAAAAGACAATACATTTTAGTCTTCAAATACTACAAAATAAAGTCGTATCCGCTGTCTGTTTGTTCAGATCTTTTAAACTACGCAACGGATTTTAATGTAGTTTTTAACAATAGATAAAGTGATTCGAGAGGAAGGTTTATATGTATAATACATGTACACCCTTGCAGATAACTATGTTAATAATAAAACAATATGACGAATAATATTTCCACTTCATAATACTGCTACTGCCATCTAGCAGGATAGTCTGGAACTGCAACGCGCTAGCGCTGAACATAAGTTCTATAATTTCAGTATAGATGGCACTACGTGTTACATTGTATTGCCAATTTTAACAACTTAAAATTCTTTACAAATACCTATTTTTAACAAAATTCGTAACGATAATTTAACAATATTACTTAATAGTTATTATTATTTCTATAACTTAACATAAGTTATAAGTTGTGTTGTTGGTTGTAAGGTGAGTTTAAAAGTTGAAAATGCTGCTATGTTTCAAAAAGTATCGAAACTGATAAATAGATGGCGCTAATTCACCTTCAGATATGAGACTATTATTTTGTTACTATAATAAGAAATTACGATTATTTTTAACAATTTATAAATGCCATTAGGATGATGTTATTAAAGCATTTATAAATTGTAAAAATAATTATGATTTCTTATGTAGTAACAAAATATGTATTGTCGTTTTTTTATTCTTAATTTAATAACCATCCGTATTAATGAATAAAATAATGAAGAATAATATAAATAAAATTGGATTATCTGTTTGTAATTGTGAAAAAACTTTTTTTTACTATGCATATGAATATAAATACGGTACATACACCAAAATAACATTTTTTACAATTTTTGTCTGTCTGTCTGTTTGTTCCGGCTAATCTCTGAAATGGCTAGACCGATTTTGACAGGACTTTTATTGCCAGATAGCTAATGTAACTTAGGATACTTTTATTTTAGAAAAATTCTTTCATTTTAGAAAAATAAAATTTCACGCGGACGAGGGCAGGCCTAGTATTATAGTATTATCACAGATAATATAATATTACATGTATTATAAACGCGAAAGTTTATGAATATGAATGTTTGTTACTTTTTCAGGTAAAAACTACCGAACTGATTTTAATAAAACTTTGCAATAATATAGATTGTACATCAGAATAACACATTTAAAAAGATATGTAAATTGGGTGAAATATAATGATGAATGTCAAGTAAGTGTGATGCAAACGAAGTTAATAATAGAAGAGTCTGTTATAAATCTGCCTGAAAAAAGATTAAAATCTCATATAAAACATTTCCTTTGTAAAAAAGTTTATTATAAAATTGAACAATTCGTTAACGATAATAATGTTTGTATAGAAAAACTTAAAATCCATAGCGCTGAAAATATTATCTGATTACATTAATAATGAGTGCGTAGTGATTTCTATGTTGATTATCGCATGCCTCATACTTGTTATACTGTAATTATTTATAAAAAAACATCTATTCAGAAGAGCAACACACAAGTTTCTTGCCCATTCTTCTTGTGATGATTCTGCGTTCCGAATGAGTGGTAGAATCAAAATATGACTATTCAAAAGTGCTTGTAATGAGTTTATTTGAATAAAGATTATTTCTATTTCAAAATAATTGCGTATTATCACAGATAACATAGTATTATTAAATAGTGTAAATTCGTTAATAATAAGGTTAAATTCATATGATCAGTGATCTGTTTGCTTGTTGCTGCGTACAAAAATAAATATTACAATCTGTTATTTTACAAACAATACTCAATTGGTATGAGTTGCTAGATTAGATAACCCCGCGTTGATCCCATCCATATTTTTTTACAAGAACGGTGACAATCAGGAATGCGGTTCATACAGCCATAAGAATAAGATAATCTTTTTAATTAAAAAACGGTGAAACTGCTACATAGGGTTTTTTAAAAAGTGATAATTATTAATATGTATAATTGGTAAAAATCATGGGATCTTACCACGTTTTATTTTTATAGAGTCACCGATACTTGGGCAGTGTTTCAACCGCCATAATCACGGGTAAACTACAATATTTATTTATTTATTTAGGAAGATTAACGGTGTAATTTTACATGTTACTTGTCATATAAAATTGTCGTATGCCAATTAATAATCTTCGCCAATAGTATTACCAGATTAAATTTTTCATTAGCCAATTTTAACATATTGAAGTAATCACGTGACAGTGTTTCAGTTGTAGTTATACAGTACAAGTAAATAGACCAACATACCCACAAGTAGCGATGTATCCACAGAATATACAAATAAAGTACGGCTATGTACCGTTAAAGAATTGGTTACATATGAGTTTCCTAACTGAGGCAGTGCTGGAACAAAACAGGTCAATATCATGTGGTACTTGGTTAAAAGATTTACATGCTCGTAAAACGAAAGTGTTCTCTCTGTATCTGGTCCTGACTGTAGAGACACTTAATATGGCTCTTTGTCTAAGTCTTAGGGTATTAGTTCTTAAGTTTATTTTTGATAGCAGCTCCGAGCAATCAATTCTTCCGTTCGCTATATCCATAAGATAACAGATATCGTTAATATTGCGTCTCATATACAGGGGCAGAAAGTGATACTTTCTACATCTATCATAGTAATCTACAGAGCGTCGTTTACATTTAAAATCCAAGTACGCAAGAAATATACATATAAACTCGGGCAAATATTAGGTTACCTAACTGTGAAAATTTTCTACAATAACTAATTTAATTCGATGTAATTTTATCAATAGTATAAGGTAACTAATATCAACGTTTCACACCAGTCATATTTTCTTTAAATAACCTTGTTTTAGAATGAAAAATACGTAACTCAAAATTTCAATTTTCATTATCAAAAACGGACATATCTTTAACTCAAGCTATTATATGCCGCAAGGCGCATTTCAATAAATAAATAAATAAATAAATAAATAAATAATGCTTTATTTTTTATTGTCGTCACACTTACTCAACTTCTAAGGGACATTACACAATATCTTATTTTACAAAAAACTAATGTTTTTAGGCCGTAAGGGTTTAAAGACCGATTCTAGCTGACATACGGATAGAGAGGCCCACAGGCGAGGATTGCTTAGAGCATCCAGTAGTCTAAATCCGTCACTGAATGGAATGGTATGATATATACAGCTAAAACTGACAGAAATTATATATTTTTTAAATTAATGTTGCAGAAATAGAAATAATCTTTATTCAGGTAAACTTAATATAAGCACTTTTGAATAGTCAAGTTTTTTGATTCTACCGCTCATTACAAGAAGAATGAGCAAGAAACTTGTGTGTTGCTCTTTTAAATAAATATTGATTTACTTATATCTAATTAACAACAAGAATTAGGCATGCGATAATCAACATAGAAACCGCTACGTACTTAATGTCTGTTCAATCAGATAACATTATCAGCGCTATGAATTTTAAGTCAGATATTTTCTACAGAAACATTATTATCATTTATAAATTCGTAAATTTTATAATAAGCTTTTTTACAAAGAAAATATTTTATAACACATTTGAATTTTTTTCTGGCAAATCCCCGGCCACGTTTGAGTCAACTCTCATGATATGTCAAATCTACCGTCAGTTCGGAATGATTTCGAGATGAGAACTGACAAGAAACTCAGCTCGTATTCTTTTCAAATAAGTGTTTTATATATATACAATTATGCAGATTCATTTCAATTCAAATTTGGGAGACTACAGTGACCAGTATCTGGAACTACGGTAGAAATCATATGCAAATAACATGTATTTATGTTCAGTTTAAACTACACAATCGGATAAGGTCAGGACCTCATCAACGGGAGTGACTACACACTGATAAAACAATAATTTGCTAATCATTCAGAATAAACGACCCGGCGGCTGCCACGTGGCCGCAGCCGTGTTTGTATTGACTCTTGTGCAAGACCTAATTGCATTAACGTTGCTATTACAACGCTAACAGTATGTTTAGAATAGAATGGAAGTGTCGTCATACATTCCGACCGGGTCGTTGCGTGAATCAATACGTGTACAGTGGTGAAGACAGACCTCGAAGAGGAGCCGGGGGAATGTACTATGTCAGGTTGACCTGGAAACCATCGTGATAAAACTGACCTAACTCATGCTCGTCTTATCATCATCCACTGGTACCCCGACATTGCACTATATATTGTTTTACCTAAGTGCCGTTTTCCGAAAGTTCTTAATAATAAGTAATTCGTTTTATGGAAATTTCGTAAGGTTTTACAACAAACTCCCAGAGTCTGTACTCAATTTGCCAGAAAAAAATTCAAATGTGTTATAAAATATTTTCTTTGTAAAAAAGCTTATTATAAAATTGAAGAATTCATAAATGATAATAATGTTTTTGTAGAAAATATCTAACTTAAAATTCATAGCGCTGACAATGTTATCTGATTGAACAGAGATTTTGTCAAAATTGCAATAGCACATGCTGGTGGTCACTCTATTCTCCCAAATTTGAATTTAAATGAATCTGTATTATTGTAAACATGTACAACATTTATTTTTAAATAATCCTTGTTAGTTTACATTTTTCAATCGTGTGAATGCAAACCACCAACTAATTTATTAGGGTCAAATATAAATCTACACATATAAAAAAAATTGTCTGTTTGTAATATTGAAATAGCCGTTTTTAATACATGAATAAATACGGGACATACGCCAAAATAACATTTTTTTAAATTTTTGTTTTCTATCTGTTTGTTCCGGCTAATCTCTGAAATGGCTGGACCAATTTTGACGTGACTTTTATTGGCAGGTAGCTGATGTAATAAGGAATAACTTAAGCTACTTTTATTTTAGAAAAATACAGACAGACAACCCTTGGAAAAAGAATATTTAGAAAAAATAGAGTAGATGGCGCAGGAATGAAAATATAAATTTATTTTTTTATTTATAACTCTTTATTGCACCTTAAAAATAATACAAAAAAAAAACAATATTCATATTTATATACACTTATGTAAATAAAATATATAACAGCGAACATACACACAAATGGGTTTTAAGAAATTAAATACTACAATATAATACACAAATTTACATATCTTTCTTATATATAAAATTCTCGTGTCACAGTTATCGTTCCCATACTCCTCCGAAACGGCTTGACCGATTCTCATGAAATTTTGTGAGCGTATTGAGTAGGCCTGAGAATCGGCCAACATCTATTTTTCATCCCCCTAAATGTTAGGGGTAGTCCACCCATATTTTTTTTTTTATTATAAGGCAAAACAGCGTTTGCCGGAACAGCTAGTATAATATAATTAGGGTTCATGATTTCTCGAGCTTTTCAATTTCTCGGGTCCCGAGAATTCTCGAGGTTAATTTCTCGGGTCTTCTCGGGTTGTCGAGAAATTTACATTTACGTACGTTTTCTCATATTATTTGGTTCCAATAACGTCAAAAATCTCAGTGGTTTCATTTGAGACGAAAACCACTGCATTTTTTGTTAAATATTAAATATAAAATTTAACTATAAAATTAATTATAAAACTGTTATTGTTATATATTATACATATTATGAATATGCAATTTTTTTTTTAAATACTGAAATATATTACCTTTGTCGTACTGGCCACTTTGATCTTAAATATCTCCTCATTGGTTAGAAATTTCAATTTCAAATTTATACGGCTATTCACTCATGTATTTGTTTTTCAAAAACCGTAATACATATGCTTGGTTTTTTCTTTGGGTCACTCAGCTTACAAAATGGAAAACTTAAAATATCGCGTCATTTACAAGTACGAGTATGAGTTCCGCCGACTAGTGCTGCAGAAACGGCTCGAAGGATTAATGATGTGTATGGTGGTGCTGTCGCAAAACAAAACACAATGCATTTTTGGTTGGAACGTTTTCGTTCTGGAAATTTCGAACCTGCAAAACAATCCCCGTGGGCGGCTGGAGCCCAAGGTTGGTAATGAAGAATTGAAGGCTATTGTGATAGCAGATCCATCGCAAACCACGTCCGAGTTAGTTGCAGGTTGCGGTTTAGTTACAAAACTGTATTAATCCACTTGTAGCAAATTGGGAGGGTGAAAAAGCTTGAAAGGTGGGTCCCTCATGAATTGAGTGGACAATTCGCGTTTCGATCGACAAACGCGCGTAGACTGCTGCATTACATTAGTCAACCGACATAATAATAAAGGGATTTTAAATCGAATCATTACCTGTGATGATGTGGATCTTGTATGATAATTGGAAACGCTCATCGCAATGGCTGAACCCTGGCAAACCAACCAAATCCTGCCCCAAGCGAAAATTTACCCCAAAAAAGTTACTTGCGAGCGTTTAGTGGACTAGTTCCGGTGTTGTTCACTTCAGCTTTCTTAAATCTTGCCAGATGATTACGGCAGATGTGTTTTGTCAGCAATTTTGTCAGCAAGCAGAAACCATAATGGAAAAGCTAGCTGCTAAACAACCGGGGCTGGTCAATCGCCGTAGGCTACTGCTGCTTCAGGACAACGCTAGACCACACACTGCACAACTGACATTTACCAAATTAGAAGAGGTTCAATTGTAATGTCTAAGACTTTACAATTGCTCCCCGGTTCTTGCTCCAACAGATTACCATTTTTTTCGAAATTTGGATAACTCTGATTGGGAAAAAATTCAAATCCGATGGGTCCAAAGTCCAAAGATTTTATTGATATGTCAAAATGTTCCCGTTCAAATATTTTTTTTTTTCAGTAAAGAGATCAATGAAGTACCTATGAGATGGCAAAAGTGAATAAATAGCAATGGTACATAGTTTGATTAAATAAACATGTTATATTTTGAAAAAAAAAATACCTCAGGTTACTCCCTTACAAAACACCACTTTCATATGTTAGGACCTAATATTATTCAGACTTATATTTATAATGACAGCACCATTTTTGGCTGGTTATTTAGAAAAAATCTACCTTAAACTTGTAAACAAAAATAGTTTCTGTAAAACAAAAAAAAATACATGAAAGAAAACCTTAATATCTTGTATTATTGCGCCGCCACGCAATACAACAAACGGCATTTTAATTTCTATATAGGTACTTGATTTCTCGAGTTCTCGACTTTTCTCGAGCTTGATTTCCCGGGTACAAAACCCAACGATTTCCCGGGAATTCTCGACCCGAGAATTCTCGGGAATGAACCCTAAATATAATATACATCAAATAATTATACATATAAACAAGAAAAAAATACAACATACTAGTTAAAATATCACAGGCAACACGTGTAGAAGAAGGAAACATATTTACAAAGAGAGAAAGTAGGATTTATTATTATTATTATTTATTTTAATTCGGATTACATCCATATTGTGTTAGTAAACAAATTATAAAACTATGTTAGTAACTTATAATATACAGATACAGAGATATACTTAGTTCATATATCAGTGTACACGTCCAGGAGCACTGGGTCCACAATGCATCGATATCCAGTGGCTCTGGAGCGGACAATCTGATATATTTGTAACAGTTGTTAGGATGCTGTTTGAGCTCCCCCGAATTCTAGACATCAGTGATGCAGCAGACGTGAAATGATGAGAGTATTTTATGAAACGATCCTACAGTTTTCCAGTCTTACATGTGGGCGTTGAATATATGCTACAGCTGTACCTATACTACTTAATACACATTTACTCTGTCGGGAATATCAGTTAAACGAGTCAAAACTCCTATATACACGGCTGAATATAGTGTAGATTTATATATTAAATTTAATTGAAATTGAAATATAAAAATTACAATTTAACTTATAAATAAATAAGTTTATTGTGCAAAAAAAAAAAAAAACAGTTACAAAAATGGACTTAGCTAAGGTTCTATATCTACTATATATACATATAACTTCACTTTTTATACTAATTTAAAATTTTTTTTATGTAGACAAATCGATTGTATATTAAAAAGTATATATAAAAAAAGAAGAAACAGATACAATATTTAAGTCTCAATATAACATTATGTCACTGCTGTCCTTACTAGGTCATTATAATGACCTGTATGAAGGACATCCAGTTACATTTCCTAAGTGAAAGTTAGATTCCCTAGATATTAAAAAATAATGCTAATAATAATACTGCTGTTGTAGGATGCTAATGTGGTACATGTTCGTGAGAATACTTGTGAGTATGTGTTTGTGTCTGGATGTGTGTGTGTGTGTGTGTGTGTATGTGTATGTGTGTATGTGTGTGTGTATAAAGTGTACTATAATTACAAATTTAGGGGCATAATCAGTTCCTCAGTTTGGTCATAACTTTTATTTAGCAAATATGCGCGTACGATGTTCTTGAACTGATAATTAGATAGACCATGAATGTCAATGTTTGAATTTATTCTGTTGTATAAAGTGGGAGCTAAATAATATAAGAATCTATAAGTGAAGGTCAGTTTAGGTGAGGGTATAGGACAGATGTTGTCTTTACGTCGTTTGTTGGTGCTAGTATAAGGGGATTTACGATGCTGATAGAGGGTCGTGTTTAGTACATATAATTGCCTAACAGTCAGAACATTCCAATCAAGATATAATTGAGACGTTGGGTATAGTATGTGTTTGAATGATGCAACTTTTAAAACTGCTCGTTGAGCTACTTCAAGTGGTTTGATGATAGACTTTGCAGCTCCGCCCCAGCATGTAATACCATATGAAATCAAGGATTGTGTTAGCGTGTAGTAAACTGTGCGTAAAACATGTTGGTTGGTTATATGTCTAAGTGATTTAAATATATAAATTAATTTTCTAATCCTAGCAGTTAATGAGTTGATTTGAGCCTTAAAGTTTAGTAAGTTATCCAATATGACACCCAAGTACTTGGTGTTTTCGACGGTTTTTATTCGTGGGCATGTACAGGTAGAATTTTTATGTTGCTGACAATTGTGTACTTGGATTATTATTGGATTTTTTGGTTGTAGATTAATTCTAGTGGAGAATGTAATGAAGTTAGTTTTTACAGTGTTAAGAGTTAATGAATGAGCGATAAGCCAATCGTGTGCAGTATTGAAACCTTCTTGTGACTTTAATTGTAGATCTGACCAGGACTTTGCGAAAAATGAAATAGCAGTGTCGTCAGCAAAAGAAACAATATGGCCATTAGGTATTTTAAGGTTACAGAGGTCGTTAATAAATACTAGAAACAAGGTCGGACCGAGAACACTCCCTTGAGGTACGCCATACGATATTGGAAGTTCATCACTCACATACTCATCAATTTTGACCATTTGTGTCCGTCCAGAAAGGTAGCTTTCAAATAACGACAGCTGGGTACCTCTGACTCCAATTCTGTCTAATTTAAGCAGTAGGGTCGACAAAGGCACGGTATCGAACGCCTTAGCCAAATCTAAGAATATTGTAAGAACCTTGTCCTTGTTATTGAGATGCTCGACAACGTAGCACATTAAGTCATTTATAGCGTGTGCCGTTGACTTGTTACTTCTAAAACCATACTGCTGATTAGAGATTAGGTTGTGATGTTCAAGGTACTGAATAAGACGCTTGTTTATTAATCGTTCAAGAAGTTTAGATAAAGATGTAAGAACAGCAATCGGTCTAAAGTTACTAGCAATATTCCCGTCACCTCCCTTGTGGATAGGATGTATTATGGCTTTTTTAAAACAATCAGGGAATATACCTTTCTTAAAACACGAATTAAATACATGAGATAGAATAGGTGCCAGAACTTTAGAATATCTCTTAAGTACCGATGTAGGTATTCCATCCCAACCAGTAGCAACGCTGACTTTTAAAGAGGCAATAGCGGAAACAATTTCATTACAGTCTGTAGTCTCTAACACAAAGGAGGATAAGCTGCTTGTGGAAGAGTATGTGTGAGGACGCGAATGTTGTAGACTCAATTGGTTTGCTCCAACTTTGTCAGCGAGTTCTTTCCCTATACCAACAAAGTACCTATTTACAGCATTACACGACTGAATGGGTGTAATCGTGGAGAGTAAAGATTTATTGGAGTGTTGTTTAGTATTAGATGTGTATGTTATTCTTTTTATAGAATTCCACAACAGTTTAGGGTCTTTGCCTGCTTTATAAAGTTCTTGCCTGTCAAATTGCCTTTTTGCTTTTTTTATTATTTTAGTACAATAATTTCTGTATCTTTGATATGTGATTTTTAGTATTGTATTATCCGGCGAGTGTCTTAACTTTTTATGCATGGAGTCCCTATTCCTAATACATCTTAGTAAGCCTGGAGTAATCCATGGCTTAAGTATTCTATTCCTCTTTGAAGGTGTTTTTGTAACAGAGTTTTCAGTTACAGCCTTGGATAATACTTGTACTAATTTAGAAGCGGCTTCATTAGGATCAGGTATGGTAAGTATATGTGTAAAGTCTAATTCATTCATTGTATTGTCTAAGGAATTATAGTCAATACGTGAAAAAGTTTTAACAGGTTGTTGGTTACTTTTCTTTATATGGTGTAGACAAAGTAACGTCGAGTAATGGTCAGTGACTGCAGATTCATATATCAATACAGAAGAAAAGTGGTTAGTACGAAGCATGATATGATCTAAGCAGTTATAGCCTCTTGTTGGAAGAGTGTGAGCTGGTAGGAAGCCATGATACGCGAGATTATTCAGGTACTCATGGGCACGAGGTTCAAGAGACGATGATTTAATATCTATGTTAATATCACCAGTAATAACCACTGTGCGTAAATGTGAGATTTTGGACAATGTGTCATTAAGAGAATCCAAAAATATGTGTATATTTTCAATAGAGGGTGGGCGGTATATACATAGTATAGCAGTATCTTTTTTAAAATTTAATAGAAGGCCAGAAGCTGAATTATGAAAATCAAGTTCTTCAGATGTAAAACACATATTTGATTTAGTGTATGTGACTACTCCGTCACTTTGGTTTCGATGTTTGTTTGTATGACAGGCTGAGTAGCCATCCAATGTTGGGAGTGTATGGTTATTAGAACAGGGTAACCAACATTCCGTTAGCACCAAGATGTCAATATCAAACGGAATGCGTTCAAGCAGGGTTTGAAAACTTAGAAAGTTGCAATTTATGGATCTTATGTTTTGCGTAAGAATTTTTAGACATTTATTCGGTTGAGTTATATATGTTGTACTCTGTTCGGGAAGACAAGAATATGACTCAGATACAGAAAGGTGATCAACTTCCAAGTTTACGTTGTTAATATTATTAGCCATTTATACTATTTACTGTATGTTTAAATTTAGGGTAGCAAGGGTACCTGAACGGCAAAACGTATTCATAATTATAAATATACGTGTTCATGCATAAGTAACTACAATCAATCATACACAACTGGTTGTGATTTAAGTTAAATATGGTGTACTTTACATTTTTGTTGGATACAATAGGAGACATACTAGCAACATACACGATAACTGCATATTTTGAATGAAATGGTAAGTAAGAGTATTTATAAATAGAGTGAATTCGTTGAGTGTTTACAAATAACTTATTCCATATAAGTTGTGAGGATAGTAAAATGTGTTTAGTGAGTAATATTGAATAGTGTAAAAAAGAGTAGAACGTATAAGAGTAATATTTGAGTGTTGTGCGATGTGTGTGAGATGTGTAACTTAATATAATTCTTATTTCTAAGTAGGAAACTAGACGGTAACTTACAAAACCAAGCATTAAAACAAACAAGTGGTACAAAAATAGTCATGCAGTAGTGATAGTTGATAGTTGTGCAAGTTGCAATTCATTTTTAATGATAATATAAGGACTGCCATCATTCTTCCTCATTAAAATACGTCCATTCGATGTCCAGCAATAGGCATACTGTTCTGCTTTCGCAAAGGTACGCGCTGCATAAAATAATTTATTAGAATGCATAGTCAATCGTTCAGCTATGAAGATGGGTGTCCTCGGGCAATCCATACCAATATGAGTAGAATTAAGTTTCTCAGTTGAGTTTTTCCTATTAAATTCCTTTGCTTTTTGTAAAAATTCAACTTTTTTAAGGTATTACTGAACTCGACTACTACAGTAGATGTGTTGTTTTCTTTGCGCGATGGCTGACGACATACGTCACGAATTTCAGAGGTTTGCAAATCAAACCCGATTAGCGTAGATGTCTTTTGAATCATCGTAAACAAACTATCTTTTGTTTCACGCTCCCTTTTGGGTACATTTCGTATTTCTAAGCATGTTTTCACTACGTTTCGCTCAATGGTATCTATTTTTTCCTCTATGGACAATATTTGCATAGATATAGATTGGCGTTCTTTGTCAAGTCCTGTTATTTTTGTTTCGAGAGTCGTCAATTGATCAGATATTGATATCATTGTTTTATCCATATCTTTAATTAATTTGTAATGAGTTTTTAATTCCATCATATGGTCTTCAAATTTGTCTAGACGCGAGTTTTGATCTTTTATGAATTCATCTATCATTTTTTTCATCTCTTTTTTAAAAGATGAGAATTCCTCTGACATCCTGTCCTCGTTCAGTCCGCGTCGTCTTTTGTTTCGTTGTGATATGTTTACTTTTAGGGATTCGGGTGACAGAATCTCTTTTTCACAAACTGTTTGACTATTATCGGACTCCGAACCCGTCGGTGTGTGGTGAGATCTAGTCGATGGTGATTTAAACATGATGTGTAGGGTATATTTGAATTACGTGAATAGGTCGCGTCGAGCAAAAGTAGATCCAGTTGACAGCGTCCGTAGGAACATTAAAGCGTGTACGTAGATAGTAATCACCTCATTCGGAAGATTACAGCGTAGCCGATATTGATGTTCTTATAACAATTCCTTAGAATGACGAAGCCCGTAGCACTGTCTGTAGCAAAAACTAGTTTCGTAGTACAACAAGCGTAGCAGATCTCAAGCGAGTATAACAGAGACAGGTGATTTCAATGCTCTTCGCACACTGGTTTACAACCGGTTTACACGCCAATAGTCTGCACTAACCACTTATTGAAATATAGATTTAACTAACTAACTAACTAACTAGATTTAAATTATGCATTATGGATTTGATGAGATTTAATTTACGCATTATGGATTTGACTAAATTCTTAAAACTGTCTCCTCATTTGTATAATATTTATAATCACGACGTAATGTTGGTTACACTGGGTTTGTATTTCAATGTTGGTAGTGCCATTGTTAAGAAAATGGCCAAAAGTCACGGTCGACGCAACCGTGCCACTATGTCTTACATAATGTGTATGTAACATGAATATAAAGTGACTATACATATATGTTAGGGTTCACATCAATAAACCAACGTCACAGCGGCGTGTGCGAAAGATGGCACCGAGTATGATTTCCACGTGTGCTAACACTGGTGACCCTGACGACGGCTATTCATGGTACAGAAGAGGCAGATAAAGAGGACCAACCGGAACCACTGTGGCACTGCACCCACTGGGCCCAACATCCTATTGCGTGCTGCTACACCGACCACAGCAATGCACCTGTCCCGCTTACACTACGCCACCAGGGAGCAGGACATTGTCGACTACATACGGACCAAGTAACCTGACATTGAGGGTGACGCAGCTGGAATCGAGTCATAACGCGAGTTTCTAGTCGTTTGTCGCATGAGTTCCCACCAACAAGCTAACCACCTTCACGAAGGTGGACTACTAGCCGAAGGGTGTGGTATATCAGCGCTACCGTGGTAGTTTACCATCCTCAGTGATCGTGATCACACAGACAATTCATACTTGTTAT
Source organism: Achroia grisella (assembly GCF_030625045.1). Taxonomy (NCBI): domain Eukaryota; kingdom Metazoa; phylum Arthropoda; class Insecta; order Lepidoptera; family Pyralidae; genus Achroia; species Achroia grisella. The sequence goes on along the minus strand of NW_026712653.1, from coordinate 165,537 downwards.
ACTGTAATTATTTATATAAAAAAAACATCTATTTAAAAGAGCAACACACAAGTTTCTTGTTCATTCTTCTTGTGATGAATCTGCATTCCGATGAGTGTTCGTATCAAAATATTAATTTAGAAGGTGATAAAATAGTGGATGAAAGTTTTGTATAAATCTTCTTAGATTTTCGACTGATTGAACTGAAATTAGATTGGAGCTACTATGATGAAGACGTTCGTTTAAATAGGATTTTGATAAATTGAACCCCCATGGGGATAAAATAAGGGATGACGCAGGATGTAAATGTATTAGTTTGAACCTATCAGTACCTATTGAATAAATTAAGACGAACAAAATATTTTTTAATTCTTTAGGCTACTTTTATTTTAGAAAAATAAAGTTAAATTCCACGCGGACGCAGTCGCGGGAACAGCTAGTGTTTGTATATTTTGAATACTATAGTATAACTATAGCCCGTAAGTGTTAGGACGTTGTGTATTACCTACAGCGCTCAGGTATCAAGTTAACTCTTGCGAGTTATAGTAAAAGTCTTGTTTAGAATTAATGTTTAATCTCCACTAAATAGCTCACAGTAATTGATTAATTTAATTTGAACCAATAGTGGTTTTTAAATAGAAGAAATGGTTTGCTAAAAAATAATTTATTCTCAAAGTGGACAGTAGACAAAATAAGATTGGAAACCCCTGCTCTATAACATACAAGTGTGTGAAGTCGGGGCGGAGTGTATTGTATTTGGTGACCTTTGTGGTTTGGTCACATTGCCTCTCTGTAATCTAAAATATTAAGGAAGTCAATAAGTCTATAACATTAATAATAAATATAAATTTGTAACAGACATAATCAACATTGCCTTGCCTTTATTTATTATTTCTAAGAGTCATATATAATTTTAGAAACAAATCAATATTATTTTCTTATTTATAAACCGACTTCAAACACTCAAAAATAATCTCTAAATTGGATTATTTGTAACAGACTTTATCCCATAATTTTAAAAAGTAATAATTCAAATTCAAAAATCATTTATTCATGTAGGACATTTTAAAGTTTTTCAATTATAATTATATAATTTTTTCCCCTACCGTCCAGGTCGTTATATAGATCCAATTGAGAAGCACTATCAAGAAACTCAATTGTATTTTTTTTTTTTAAATACAGTTTATTTACAATGTATATTTTTATAGGTGTCTATGTCTAACATTAAATGAAAATCCAGTGCATAAAGAACTATTGTCTAAAATAATCGTTTATTCAAATTCAAATTCAAAATATCTTTATTCATGTAGGTCTATTACAGACATCAATGTCAAATCTACCGTCAGTTCGGAATGATTTCGAGATGAGAAGAACTGACAAGAAACTCAGTATTTTTTTTTTAATGTTGTACATATTTACAATAATACTATTTCATTTAAATTCAAATTTGGGAGAATAGAGTGACCACCAGCATATGCTATATAAAAAAAAAATCAAAAAAATCAAAAGTATGAATGAAAATCAAATCTCTGAATTAAAAACCGACTTCAAACACTCAAATAAAAATAGGACTAGTCTGATAGTATACTGTTGCAGATAAAAAAAAGTTTTATCCAAATTGGTTCATAAATGAAGGACCATCATCATCATTTCAGCGTGGATGACGTCCACTGCTAAACAAAGGCATCCCCAAAGATCTCCACGACGATCGGTCCTGCGCTGCTCGCATCCAATGCCTTCCAGCGATCTTGACCAGACCGTTGGTCCACTGCTGGAGGCCTTCCCACGCTGCGTTTACCGGTCATAAATATAAGTTAATAATATTGGTAAAGTTATATTCAATTAAAATTATACAATAGGATAATCCAATACGGAATTAAGTAGACTAACACGTGTTGCTGAGGCGCGTACAATGTTTGCTCGACAAACTGGAGTAATGGTGTGTAACTTTGTCAACTTCGGCTGGCCCGGCCGCGTGTTTGGTCAAGTGCACGCCTGAACGACCCCCTCCACCGTCCCCCACCCCCTGTGTCAGGGGCGGATCGTGTATTTGTGGGGCCCTGGGCTGAATCTACTTAGGGGCCTACCTAATTATATTACTCAACTAAAAAAATACACCGACCAAAAACAAGCGACCAGAAATTCCCCGTTCCTTTCGATAGACGCAATTGCATGGGTTGATTTATCTGAGGGTTGCCAACTTTATGATAGGTTTTTTAACATTCTAGATATTTCTTTATATTCTAAATATTGTTTCTGGGGTCCTTTGTATCCTCGGGGCCCTGGGCCCAGCCCAAAAAGCCTTTAGGTAGATCCGCTCCTGCCCTGTGTACCTCTCGCCATTCCATCATCGTCCCACCCTCGCCATTAGCGTATTAAAAGTGCCATGCAAATACCAGCGGACAGGTGGTAGGAGATTGTTAGTAATATGGACTAATAACCTCATTGCTGGCGATGTACCATGTCAGATTGCGCTGCGGTTCCCCCTGGAAACCATCTTGGTAAATTGCCATTTGCCAAGATAAGATAACTGATCTAACTTCAAACTTAATTCAACCGTTAGTGCAGGCAGGTGCACCATTCCATGATCGTTAAAAAATACCAGCGTACTTTGTGCCACATTAGTAAAGTTAAAGACTCATGACTGTATAGTTACAATAAGGCGGCCTTATTGCTGAAAACAATCAATCAATTATCAAACAAAACGGATTGAAATATCGAGCATCGGGTATCCTACCTGTTGATATTGCATTGGCAGATGTAGCTCGTTGTAAATTCAAAATTCAAAATATCTTTATGCATGTAGGTCTATTACAGACTCTTAGGATATGTCAAATCTACCGTCAGTTCGGAATGATTTCGAGATGAGAAGAACTGACAAGAAACTCAGCTCGTATTCTTTTCAAATAAATGTTGCACATGTTTACAATAAAAACCAAAAAGTCTAATCAGTGTTCGCAACCTGAATAGACCAATCCCCACAAACAACACCCGTTCACGTACATATATGACGGATATTAGATTAGATGATCAGAAAGATGATATTAGCACATCGGCCGATAAGTTAGAATTTTATAGCGAGCATGACTGTTTCAAATTACTGCACTACGTCAACAGAAATAGAAATAATCTTTATTCAAATAAACTTAATATAAGCACTTTTGAATAGTCAAGTTTTTTTTATTCTACCGCTTATTCGGAATGCAGATTCATCACATGAAGAATAAGCAAGAAACTTGTGTGTTGCTCTTTTAAATAAATATTAATTTATTCCAATTATATTATAAATGTAGTAACAGATTCTATTGTGAATCGAGTTAATTTAACAAATGTTTATTTGACGACGGTGTTGGAAGCGATTAACACTTTCCGATATCGTTTTGTATTTCTCACAAAACAAACGTTTGTATTCTCGAGAATATCTGTTTAAATCGATTTCGGTGTACAATGATTTAAAAACAAACTTGCTGTCCCCAAGTATAGTTTAGAAAAAATCAATAGGTCTTTTATGGGAATAGGTATAAAAATTTACAATAACATACCAAAGGATACACTGGAATTACCCTTAAATAAATTCAAAATAACTGTTAAATCATATTTACTGAGCAAAGCCTTACTCACTAAACGATTACTTGAATGACGAGCGTGCGTGGCAATAGTTGTTCATGCACTGGATTTTCATTCAATGTTAGACATAGACACCTATATAAATATAAAATATATTGTAAATAAACTGGCTTTTAACAAAATAAGTAATTCAATTGAGTTTCTTGCCAGTTCTTCTCAATTGGATCTATACACTGAACTGGACGGTAGGGAAAAATTATATTATATAAAATTTGTCGTTCATAAGCGGCTAAAATGTCCTTGTACATGAGTAAATCAGAATTTGACTATAGAAGCAAATTGCCTCGCCGTCAATGTAAGAATTGTAAAAATTGACATCGTGCTAATGCGTCATAAACTTATAATCATTGCTAACCTAATTTTGTATTAGCAGATTGTCGTACGCGTAAATCGGTTTTTTTCTTTCTTCCACAATAGCTGCTGCTTCAGTGTTTACTATACTCTGCCCACGCACGGCCACATCAATGTTTCTACAATCAATCCACATTTCCTTTGATCTTGCTCTTCCTTCTAATTCATTTAGGATTCCATACAATTCGTAACTATTCGATATGGGTTATATCAATCTTGAACACCGACCACAACCAGGAAAATGTTAGAAATTATGTTTTCAATAGGTATTTGTAAAAGTGCTAATTATAAACATACAAGTGTACGATATAGCTTTAAACATATATAATTGGTTATATCGTTATGTTTAGAAAATATATTCTTATGTTATTACACGTATTATATAACCAGGCAATCGGTGGTCTAGCTGTTCAACATACCGCTTTACGATGGTCGCAGGTTCGATAATGTAAACATTTGTATTGGCTGTTTTTTGTGTATGATAATGGAATGGTGCACCCGTCCGCGCTAAGGGTTTACGCTGGCGGGGCACCAGTGGAGGATGAGCATGAGGTCAGGTTAGCCATGATAAATTCACCAAGAATTTATACACTATCTAGACAGTATTGAATATTAGTTATTAATACAGAAAACATAAAAACGAATAATTAAAATAATAAATATTTTTTGATTTAATTTGAAATAGTCAAATAAACGCTATATCAAAATTGTGCACGAGTGAATATTTTTAACTCGACTTTAGTTTGACCTTCACTGTATGCATAGATAAATAAAATTGTTTTTATTACAACCCAGAAGGAATAGAATAGAAAATCATTTATTCAAATAAACTTTTAAATAGTAATAACATTTTTTTTATCTACCGCTCGTTCGGAAAGCAGTCTCATCACAAGAAGAACGAGCAAGAAACTTGTGTGTTCCTCTTTTAAATAATCCTTGTAAGTTCACATTTACAAGTCGAAACGTGTGAATACAAACTACCAACCACCACTAATTTATTAGGGTGAAATATAAATATACAATAAGATTAAATCAGTCGTAGTGATAAGAGCAGACCAGTCCCTACAAGCAGCACTCGTTCACGAGTATGACGGATGAGCCAGCCATCACTGCGCTTGACCATATTTTAAGGTAATATACACACGTCCATTGACCTACGTTTAATAGGCTCGTAAAAATCGAGAGAGGACGAGTTTCAAGTTCAAGTTGATATGAAACGTCTAGTTTCGATCTCGAAGCGCCTAGATTCCAGACTTAATATATGCATAGATAAAAGAATTTAGAACTTAGAACAAGTTATTTTCGAAAATTCTATCGGAGTGTTTATCTATACATCTATACATATAAATAAAATTTGTGTGTCTGTTTGCAATATTGAAATAATCGTTTTTTACTACATGCATATGAATATAAATACGATACATACACCAAAATAACATTTTTTACAATTTTTGTCTGTCTGTCTGTTTGTTTCGGCTAATCTCCGAAATGGCTGGACCGATTTTGACGGGACTTTTTTTGGCAGGTAGCTGATGTAATAAGAAGTAACTTAGCCTACTTTGTACTATTACTTTAGAAAAATAAAGTTAAATTTCACGCGGACGAAGTCGCTGGTACAGCTAGTCTACAGTATATCTCTATGCATGGCAAACCTATTAAAAACCAGTTCTGTGTTTTATTCCTTGCTGTCGATTTCACGCTTCTATAATAAACGAGTAAATGTCAAATCCATAAGAAATTTTAACATTAGTTATGGACTGGATAGAGTAATTTATTGGTTGTAAGTTAATTGACAGAATAAAAAAGAAAAGTAAATACAATTGTGATCTTCAACATCATCATCCCAGCCCGGAGGACGTCCACTGCTAGACATAGGCCTCCCCCAAAGATCTCCACGACGATCGGTCCTGCGCTGCTCGCATCCAATGCCTTCCAGCGATCTTGATCAGATCGTCGGTCCACCTTGCTGGAGGCTTTCCCACACTGCGTCTTCCGGTCCGTGATTGTGATTTTAGTACTATAAAGTGCTAGGAAGTACGTCTCTGAGCTACATTCATATGTCACGCCAATTCTTGGTGAATTTTCAGAGTTGAGTCAAAGTGACTCAATCACTTGTTCAACTAACCCACTAGTTCTTCTTACAAGACAGTCAGTCTGGACCCGAAGATCGGAACAACATTTCGACTGCCAAACTGTGGTAACAGTAGTCGCTTTTATGTGCTATATAATTTATTACCGTCCATCTTTGTGGTGTCTGTCCAATTCAGACGGAGATCGAAATTACTACGACCTGGGTCGAAGTTCTAATCCCGATCAATGATCTCAGACTCAAACCAACATGCTGCCTTCATGAAGGAGACCTACTGGCCGAAGGGGGTGGTTTACCGTGGCAGATTGCCGTCGTCAGTGCCGTGACCATAGAGATAATTTTAGTTACACATTTTATTATTATTTCTTATGTATGTTACTCTATAAGGTATTTATAATATGGGCCATGTAGCCTAAATTAAATAAATAAATAAAGTCGTATCCGTCAAGTAGCAGTTCATAAGTCCTTCTGGTGGTTTGGAGTGCCATCTGCATCCTCCGCTGAAGCTGTAAAGGCCAGCTGCAGCCAAGCATTACAATAGATAGCAAAATATTTGTGTTCTTTAACCTTACTCAAAGAATCTAGAATATCTTAAAATGTAAACAGATTAAAAATAGACTCCAGATTGAAAACAGCTTTATCGTAATTGGCCATTAAGTATTTACTAGTTAAGTGGATGTGTTAATTGTTGCGACATAGTTCAGGCGGCTCCCGGCCCCGACCTCGCGACCAACTGATAGGACGTTCTTGAGATAGGACGCTTCTCGAAGTGACAGTTCAGGGGGCACCTCTTATCGAATATCACACCACAAACACAATATAAACTCTAAGGAGTCAACAACAAGTGTTATTTTGCGATTGCTAATGGATAACACGCTGTGATGCGTTATCGAGCGGTTGGTTCGTTATTTTCCGATTAGTGATTATGTATAAATATTGGTCGCTCTATTTCTGTGCTCAATGGTGACAGTAGATAAGGGTGGACATGTTTGTAGCTGATAAGCTTTGTTATCGCCCGTAAACTTACGAACCGAGGGCGCGAGGCACCGGACCGAGCACACCACAATAAAGGACTTTGGCTGCCAAGTAGTTGTCAGAATAGACAAAAAATATGGGAATTTAGTTTTTTTATGGGATAAAATATGGGAATTTACCCAGACAAATAAAAAACAAAATTATATAGTATTCTTATTCTTGATTTTTATAAATATTTAATTAAAGCAAATAAAAATATGTTACAACTGACTTGCCTCTCAAAAAAACATATAAATTATAATTTATATGTTTTTTTGAGAAGCAAGTCAGTTTTAAAAAAACATATAAATTATAATTTATATGTTTTTTTGAGAGGCAAGTCAGTTGTAACATATTTTTATTTGCTTTAATTAAATATTTATAAAAATCAATACAATTATAATCGTAATTAAAAAAGGTCATCAACTCGCTTTTTATTAAATCAGGGGTACGAACGTACGTAAGAAGTAGCCTGGTGTAATTGAAACAAAATTAAAATGTATCATTAAAATCTGTCATACCGTTTGCTTGCACTGGATGGCTGTATTCTTTGCTATAGGCACAGATAACATAATATTCTATAGGTTTTCGCCTAGCTATAAGTAGCTACCTACACATATGAACACAAAAATATGCAAGTTTCAATTTGCATATTCCTTATAAAAAACCGTATATTTTCGTGTTGGGAGTCCGGTTCTGATGGCCGCGTTGGATGATGTTTATATACCGCTCTAGTACACATAGGTACACACAATTTAATAATTCATTAAAAAGAAAAAAATTATAACAAATAGATACAGAAAAATAACATATATATGCAAATATATAAAAATACTAGTATACCCATATAAAATATATAAGTTTATGGATTACATATAAATCTATACTATAAAATTGGAGTGTCTCTTTGTAATTTTGAAATAACAGTTTTTTACTACATGCATATGAATATAAATACGGTACATACACCAAAATAACATTTTATATAATTTTTCAGTTCGGAATGATTTCGAGATGAGAAGAACTGACAAGAAACACACGTCGTATTCTTTTAAAAGAGCAACACACAAGTTTCTTGCTCGTTCTTCTTGTGATGAGACAGATATCCGAATGAGAGAATTTAAATCTACAAAAAAAAATCTATTCTGTTCTATTCAAATTTTACGATTTCAGTAATAATATATCAATATTCCTTTTTTTCCGCAGTTTGTACAATGTAGTCATATATTGGAATAAAATATGCAAAGTGAGATAGTAAATCTTGGCCGCGGCGGGAAATACTACGTGTTAAGTGTTGCCAGGGTCTGAGAGTCTTATAAAAGGAAACTGGTTTTTTTCTCGGACTACTCTAATGCTGTTGGCTGCAGCTGGCCTTTACAGCTTCACCGGACGTAAGGGGGCGAGTGCAGATGGCACTCCAAACCAAAGGAAGGACTTATGGAGCGGCTGAAGGGCAAATGGCAGGCACAGAATACCAGCGCCGGGACAGTTAGCTGTCGGCGCGTGTTATAGAAGGAAACTAGTATTTTTTTCGGACTACTCTAATGCTTTTGGCCGCAGCTGGCCTTTACAGCTTCATCGGATCATAGGGAGCGAGTGCAGAGGTCACTCCAAACCAGTGGAAGGAGTTATGGAGCAGCTGAAGGCCAACTCCTGCCTGATGGATACGAGGTAACTAGTGCGAAACATTCATGCGCTCAGACAATAAGGAAGGCACGTTGTGTAATTTTATTTATAGAGGAAAATTATTCATCGTAAGTAATTATAAACATTAATATTACAATCCAGTTATAATAATAGTATGTGAACAGTTACACATTTTGTATAGACTGGAGACTTTCGGGAGACTTTCTAGAAAGTCGTCTATATAAGTATCAATCAAAATAAAAAATCATTTATTCGTGTAGGACATTTTAGCCGCTTATGAATGTAATTTTATTTTTGTATTAATATTTTTTCTCTACCGTTCAGTTCAGTACAGATTCAATTCAGCAACTTGCATGTGACACTCTTTTTTACGAGGGGAATAGTTCAAAACAGAACCTTTCGCCTTTATGAGAGGCTGCGGATACTGTGGGACTTGACCTACCAAAACCCCCGGTGTTCCTTCACACCACGAAAATCAACCATACGCACGAGAGCAATAACATTCGTCCGCACGCAAGTGAATCGGTGTTTCAGGTGTCCATAGACTACGGTAACCATTTACCATCAGATGGGCCGTATGCTTGTTTGCCACGTACGTGGTATAAAACAAAACTGGCAAGAGCTCAACAATTTTTTTTAAAGCCAGTTTATTTACAATGTATATTTATATAGGTGTCTATGTCTAACATTAAATGAAAATCCCGTGCATGAACAACTATTGCCATGCACGCTCGTCATTCAAGTAATCGTTTAGTGAGTAATAGGCTTTGCTCAGTAAATATGATTTAACAGATGTTATTACCGTGCTGCTATCAGTTTGCGAGCAGTAATCACATGTATTTTGAAGGACATTTCAATTATATTTATTTGTATAGATGTGTATTTATACAAGTAAATATAAATGAAGTGTTATTTCAAAATAATAGCTTCTCACTAAAGGCAAAGTATATATGGTACTGACATCTAAATGACAACCAATGAAGAGACAGTGATAGCTAGCTAGGCTCGCCCTTTGGATTTGAATGTACTATGTAATGCTCGACAAAATATGAACATTTCAAGATGACAGTTTCTGGAAGGACTCGACATAATACATTGGTATGCACCATCTAGTAGGTACTATTATAACATACTATTGTAACATATTATAAGGTCAACAAGACTACATGTTTAATATATTAAGTATAATATAGTCTGGAATAAGTTTTATATACAACAAGCTGTACCCGCGACTTCATCCGCGTGGAATATAACTTTATTTTTCTAAAATAAAAATAGCCTAAGTTACTCCTTATTACATCAGCTACCTGCCAATAAAAGTTCCGTCAAAATCGGTCCAGCCATTTCAGAGATTAGCTGGAACAAACAGACAGACAGACAGACAAAAATTGTGAAAAATTGTTTTTTTGGTGTATGTACCGTATTTATATTCATATGCATGTAGTAAAAAACGATTATTTCAACATTACAAACAGACACTCCAATTTTATTTATATATATAGATAATAGTAATATCCCTGGACAATTCACACAGCGCCATCTAGTCCCAAGCTAAGAAAGACTTGTGTTATGGGTACAACAGGCAATTGATATAAATACTTTTTTTTTTAAGTACATACATAACCTACATTCAAAAGACGTACAATACATAAAAAAAAATAATTAATATCCTTACAAATATTACCATACCTGGAGTAGTCAGAGACGTTCTCAAATTTCAGTGTCGTCACATTTCACTGAGAATAATCATTACATAGTATAAAACAAAGTCGCTGTCGCTATCTGTCTCTATGTATGCTTAAATCTTTAAAACTACGCAACGGATTTTAAAGAGGTTTTTTAATAGATAGAGTGATTCGAGAGGAAGATTTATATGTATAGTACATGTACACCCGTGCGAAGCCGGGGTGGTTAGCTAGTTACATAGTATAAAGCAAAGTCGCTGTCGCTGTCTGTCCGTCCTTATATAGGCTTAAATCTTTAAAACTACACAACGTATTTTGAAGCGGTTTTTTTAATAGATAGAGTGATTCGAAAGGAAATTTATATGTATAATACATGTACAGTCGTGCGAAGGCAGGGTGAGTAGCTGGTATAATCTAAAGCGGTAGGATTTGGATCGCCCGTTCTTGGAATAATTTACAGTGTTATGATAACTTCCATTCTCCGTGATGTTGTCGAAGTTAAACGCGAGTCAATTTTTTTAAATTCTTGCGCACTCTCTCTGACATTCATAAATTGGTATAGTAATAATTAAAAAAAAATAGACTGTTAACAAAATAATTAAAAAAATAGACCGTTAATAAAATAGGGAAAATCATATTTTACTTTAATTCATACTTATTCATAATATTTGATGCACCTTGCTTTTGACGACCTTGGTGGTATAGCGGTCCAGCACACCGCTTTATGTCCAATGGTCGCGGGTTCGATTCCTCGCACGGCACAAACATTTGTATTCGCGAGTATGATTGTTTGTATCAGTCTGGGTATTTTCTATGTATAATATGTATGTATTTACGAAAAAAAAAATCTATGTATTTATATCAGTTATCTAATACCCATAACACAAGCTTTAGCTAGCTTAACTTGGGACTAGATGGCGCTGTGTGAATTGTCCTGAGATTATTATTATTACCTTGCGACCTGCATAGATCTATTGTGCTCGCCCTTTGTCAGAGTTCGCTATCTAGACCCGTTATGGTCGGTTAGGACGAAGGATATTCTTAGGAGCGATGGTTTTTATCTCCTCGGGAAAGAGTGTAAACTTTCTAAAGGAGATATTTCGTTTATACATGAGTGGGCTACAACCACATAGGATGTGTAGTGGCGTTTCCTCTTCAGTTTGGTAGAATCTGCAGATTTTTGTCCAGCATAGGCCTAGTTTTACCATATGCTTGTTTAAATGAAAGTGTCCTGTGAGGGCCCTAGTCATCATGCATATGTTGTTTTTTTTTTTACTCAATAGCAGTAGTCTATTGGAGTATTTGTTATCATCACCATCATCATCATCTACTTCTTCCTTTGACGTTAAATGACAACACAAAACACAGTAGGACACTCAAACTAAAGCAACAGTGTATTCTGAGAAGAGATCATTAATATTTTTATTTATTTATTTATTTATTTATTTATAAACTCTTTATTGCACCAATAGAATTAATACATAAGAATTATACAGAAAAGAGATATGGAAGTACAAAAGGCAGTCTTATCACAAGAAGCAATCTCTTCCAGACAACCTTTAGGTGGAGAAAACACAACAAAAGTGGTGGCGCATGAATAGAATGGAAGAATATATATATAAACGTAATAATAGGGATAGGATAATAATACCAATAAATATTAGAAAATAACACACATTATATATACTATATATGAAATATATACATACATAGATATAAAAATATAAATTTACAAAAATTACAAGCAATATATACATACCTATATAAATATATAAATACACAGAAATACAAATGATAAATCAGACATGACCGCGGAGGCGCGGCTGCACCATTCATAATCCTCGTAAACATTTCGATGACCGGCCCATTGGGCTCGACGTATACTGGCGCACACCAGTGATTTCACTGGTACAGATAGGCGCAGTGTAAGTCCATCTTTATGCTTCAGTACAGTCACAACTCTGCACATTTCGACTGTAGATGCGCAGTGTAAGCCCATGTTTATTCTTCAGTACAGCTACAACTCTGCACATTTCGACTATAGATGCGCAGTGTAAGCCCATCCTAATGCTTCAGTACAGCCACAACTCTGCAATTTCGACTTTAGATGCGCAGTGTAAGCCCATCTTTACGCTTCAGTACAGCCACAACTCTGCAACGCATTTCGACTATAGATGCGCAGTGTAACCCCATCCTTATGCGTCTCACACACAACTCCACAACTCGTTTCAACTTTAGATACGCAGTGTAAGTCAATCCTTATGCTTCAGTACAGTCACAACTTCACACATTTCGACTACAGATGCGCAGTGTAAGCCCATCCTTATGCTTCACACCCACAACTCCACAACGCGTTTCGACTTTGGATAATTTAAGAATTCTAAATTGTTACCTGAAAAGTATAACGTTGGAATTGTCTTTGGACGGCGCTGCAACACTCTGCAAGCTTAAACAATGAGGAGTGGCTTGTTTTGTTTATGGAAATTTGTTCTAATCATTTTTAAGTATAAACGGGTTGCAATTGCGATAGCATGAAATTGCAAAAGCGCAGTGATGGCTGGCTCATCCGTGATACTAGTGAACGAGTGCTGCTTGTAGGGACTGGTCTACTCTAATCACTATGACTGATTTCCTTTTACTAACTGTTTAACCAGTTGGTTGTATATTCAATATTTTACCTATTTGAGTATTTAATTGAATTAGTGCTAATTGGTAGTTTGTATTCACACACTTAAACTTAAAAATGTAAAGTAAGAATAATATTATTTAAAAGAGCAACACGCAAGTTTCTTGCTCGTTCTTCTTGTGATGAGACAGCTTTCCGAAAAAGCGGTAGATTAAAAAAAAATGTCATGACTATTCAAAAGTGCTTAAATTAAGTTTATTTGAATAAATGATTTTCTATTCTATTCTAATTGAAGAAATGAAGTTCTCTACAGATTTTTATATAATTCATAGTCGATACCACAACATGTATGTACATATAAGCAAGTATAATACTATTTTTGTAAATTAACACAGTCTATACATATATATAAACAAATTCGTTTTTTCTGCTATTTGATTGAGAGTGGCCAGTGCGACGTTAGGTTTTGTCAAAATTGATATGTTTTTTACAATATCTTAGTCATTTTATTTGAGACAATTTTTTTACTGTAATAAAAGTAGCCTAAGTTACTCCATATTACATCAGGTATCTGCCAAAAAACGTCGCGTCAAAATCGGTCTAGCCAGGAACAAACCGACAGACAGAACATACAAAAATTGAATCAAGACAAAAATTGAAAAAAAAATGTTAGTTGGTGTATGTACCGTATTAATATTCATATGCATGTAGTAAAAAACGGTTATTTCAATATTACAAACATACACTCCAATTTTGTTTATATGTATAGATGTATAAATTTAATTTTATATATATCTCACATCGAAATTCATAAACTGTTCCTTATCGTTTAATGTCAATTTATTTTAGTACTATTTCGTTTTTATATCTGAAACACTACACATATAAGTATTCGGGAACAGTTCATCATTTTCATAAATTAATATCCATATTAATCCAGTCAAATTACAGATAATTTCTGCCGTCAGCAATATATTCTCATTATACAAGAACATTCAAATGAATGGACAGTGGGACGGTGCGGATACCCGATATTTCACTAGTGCCGGAGTCGGCAGGGCGCGGCCACGAGCACGCGCCGGATGGGCGGCCGCGGCCCCACCTGTGGCTCTCGGTCACCACCCGCCACCCCTGACCTGTGGCGCACCCTCACGGTCCCCGACAAGAGTCACTGGCCCACTATCAACATTCTGATGTTGTCAAACAATTGATTTATATTTCCACGCTAGATATTGGGACTGGACTCTTCCGTGCACACTTTTGGATTAACGTGAAGAAGATACAAATACAAATACAAATTCAAATTCAAATTCAAATTCAAATACAAATTCAAATTCAAATTCCAAAATAAATTATAATTTAAAAAAATATCTATGTATTTGTATCAGTTGTCTAGTAGTACCCATAATACAAGCTTTAGCTGGCTTAACTTGGGTCTAGATGGCGCTGTGTGAATTGTCCTGAGATTATTATTATTATTATTATAATTTTAAGCCTATTATTTGTGTTTCTAAGTGTTAACTGAATAAATTTCATTTCAGTAAATTTTCAGTTGTCTTCCTTAGTAGATATATCTCACCAATTAATCCAGACAAAATAGAGCAAAAAAAAAATAACTTAACCAAAATTCGCATAGCTGAATATTGGTCCCAACCCCAAAAATCACCTTCGATCTTACTTCTCCTGCTGGCTTTTGAATGAAATGTTATGCCCAATTTACACTCAGCCCGAGTGGGCAGGGAAGTGAGCAGCGCAAGAGTGTAAACACGAATGGAAACACTTCCTATGCCATTGGCGCTGCCACTCGCGCTGCCCGGCGCTCCCTCGATTGTCGGTTTTTCGTGCGCGAGTCAAAGGTGTGGCAGCGCGAGTGGCAGCGTGTTTTTACATTCAGCCCTCTCGCTCAGTTGTCGCCCGGTAATATTTCCGGCAGAGCGAGTGGCAGGGGAAGCGGCTGAATGTAAACGTAGCATTTATACCTCACCACTATAGCGTACCACTGTATATATGATGTGATGTGCCGCTACTGAATTTATTTGTTTCCTGCAATATTTAGGCAGTGAGTATACAGGTTGCATGATTACACCACGTTAGCAAGTTGTGCTACACGGCTTATTAGAATAATGTAATGCGGACTGGCTTTGCACTATAGTTAAATCTATGTTAAGTGGAGACGTAACCAAATAGAAGGATGGCGAGAGTTGGCAGAAATATTTAATAATAATAATAATAATCTCAGGACAACTCACACAGCGCCATCTAGACCCAAGTTAGCTAGCTAAAGCTTGTATTATGGGTACTAGACAACTGATACAAATACATAGATATTTTTTTTTTTCGTAAATACATACATATTATACATAGAAAACACCCAGACCGACACAAACAATCATACTCATGAATACAAATGTTTGTGCCGTGCGAGGAATCGAACCCGCTACCATCGGACGTAAAGCGGTGTGCTAAACCACTAGACCACCGAGGTCGTCAAGTATAACTTAAGAAATTTCTGTTAGAAAATCAAATTTTAACTGTATAACTGTATTGTTTTAACTATGTATTTTATCCATTACTTATCAGAACATACGCTAAGAGTGCTTACTGTCGCATGTTCACACAGGTTCAACTTAAAAAGTTCCAATGAAAATCAGCGTTTCGGAGCAGTCTAAGCCGAGTGGAAACAAATTTGGTCGCACCTGTATTTTTTAAAATAATCTATACATATAAACAAAACTGGAGTGTCTGTTTGTAATATTGAAATAATCGTTTTTTACTACATGCATATTAACATAAATACAGTACATACACCAACATTTATTACAATTTTTGTCAGTCTGTCTGTTTGTTTGTTCTGGCTAATCTCCAGCCAGGACCTATTTTGACGGGACTTTTATTGACAGGTGCTGATGTAATAAGGAGTAACTTAGGCTACTTTTATTTTAGAAAAATAAAGTTAAATTCCATGCAGACGAAGTCGCAGGTACAGCTAGTTAATTACAAATGTTTGTAATATTAAGTATCTCATTTATTGGATACTCGCCCCGGCTTGGCATGGGTGTACATGTATTATATATATATAGACCTTCCTCTAGAATCACTCTATATATTAAAAAAAGCCGCTTCAAAATCCGTTGCGTAGTTTTAATGATTTAAGCATACATATGGACGGACAGACAGCGACTTTGTTTTATACTATGTAATGACTACAGATTGTTTCGATACAGATTCTGATAAAATGCTATGAAAGATTCCTTAGAAATTAATTTTGTTTAACTTTATTTTTTCCAGTAAAATTTGTCTTTCTGTGTCATTCTTTGCGACACTAATACGTGATTGGTATCATCCTTATTCAATGTTTTATACTATGTAATGATGTGTTTGATATGAATGTTTGTATGCGCCAAATAAATATATTTTTCAACAAGAGAAACGATACAAAATTTTAATATCGTTGTATCGAATAATATAAATTATAATTAAAAGAATGATAATTGAGGTGTTGTGGTGTTAGGGGCGCGGCTGGCGTGCTGCGGCTCGTTGGGGCTCCGCCGCCGCCCGCTCGTGACAAATGGCGCTCCTCGCTAGTTACCGGGCCCGGCGTGCCCACTGCCCGCACACCCCACATATATCATAGTTTTACAGCCGAATACTCTGGAGACTTATTAGTAATTAACATCAAACATTTAATGTTACTTTGCTTTAGAAATATATTTTTTAATAATCCTTACAAATATTACAAGTAAGTGACTGTGTCTAGAGATGTTTCAACTCGAGTTGCGCATAATTCGAGTTAACTCGAGTTGAATTCTGCCAACTCGAGTTGGAAGAATTCAACTGGTAAATAAACGAATCAAGTGAAAGAGCGAGAGCATGATTCTGTCATCGAACAGACAATGACATGAAATGTTCCGATCATTTCATATCATACAATTTTCACTCATCACAAATATTTCAATATTGATTTGAGGTTGTTATATTTTTTTTTCGCATATTCCTCCGATTATATTATAAATAAAATGATAATGCGTTCCGGAAGTCCTTCTGTGGCTTTTAAGTGCCATTTCTACTCGCCCCTTAAAGCTCGGTGAAGCTTTTAAGGCTAGCTGCGCCTAAAAACATTAGAATCGTTCGAAAACATAAAAAATGAACTTTTAATTCCAGGTAACTCGAGTTAACTTGAGTTAGCTGAATTTCAACTCGAGTTAACTCGAGTCATATTTAATACGAGTTAGCACATCTCTGACTGTTTCTGTATTCTTTTTAATAATCCTTGCCAATATGTGAGAGAGAAAGTAACTCTGTCAGTCTGTCTCGCTTTCACGCCAAAACTATTGGACCGACTTATATGAAATTTGGTGCACCGATAGTCTGGATCCTGAGAAAGAACATCATCGCAGCACGGAAGACGTCCACTGCTGGACATAAAGAACTCTACGACGATCGGTCCTGCGCTGCTCGCATCCAATGCCTTCCAGCGATCTTGACCAGAGCGTCGGTCCTTGCTGGAGGCCTTCCCACGCTGCGTCTTCCGGTCCGTGGTAGCCACTCGAGTAAGAACATGCTACTTTTTAATGCAGAAAAGGGTTGTAAGAGATTAAAAGGAGAGAAAGGTTATATAGAATTATTGCAACTTTTAGGAATAGAATAGAATAGAATAGAATAGAATAGAATAGAAAATCATTTATTCAAATAAACTTAATTTAAGCACTTTTGAATAGTCATAACAATTTGTTTTTTATCTACCACTCGTTCGGAAAGCTGTCTCATCACAAGAAGAACGAGCAAGAAACTTGTGTGTTGCTCTTTTAAATAATCCTTGTAAGTTTACATTTACAAGTCGAAACGTGTGAATACAAACTACCAACAAGCACAAATTTTTTGGGTCAAATATAATCATGCAATAAGATTAAATCAGTCGTAGTGATAAGAGCAGACCAGTCCCTACAAGCAGCACTCGTTCACGAGTATGACGGATGAGCCAGCCATCACTGCGCTCGACCATATTTTAGGGAGCCCATTGACCCGGCCCACCACGCCGCCACATGTCTGGACATTAGGCTGCTGATTAAGTATAAGCTCTATGCACTGAAACACTTATACCTAACCGTGGGACTAGCGCTGTGTTCATTGTCCCGGGTTATTTATTATTTATTTATATAGATAGACAAGATAAAGAATGAATACATCAGAGGAAGTATGAAAGTGGCGCCGATGTCGTCTATCGTGGTATTGGCATGTAATGCGTAGGAATGAAGATCATATCCTAAGAGCGGTGTTACATATGAATGTGGATGTGGATGGTTATAAGGGAAGAGGAAGACCGAAAAAGAGATGGATGGACTGTGTGAAAGATGATATGGTGAGAAAGGAAGTAAATAACGAGATGACTGCGAACAGAGATGAATGAAAGAGAAAAACATATGACGACGACCACAAATAAATGGGGCAATCAATGGGATAAGGAAGAAGCAGAAGACGATGATTTATGTATTATTTATTTAATATAAAGTAAATAAAGAAACAAATATACATCGCATCCGACTTTAGATGATGCCTCTGAACACTAATAAGAGGTCATCCGTCCGTCGTTAGTCACCGTTATAGCGTGTGGTATAAATGGTGTGGTTCACAGCTATTCAAATTCAAAATAAATAAAAAAATCATGTGTCATTCACTAGTGAAATACCCCTGCTTCGTGCGGGTACAATCTCTGTGTAAAAACACCAACTTGCAATTGATGAAAGTACTTTTAAAATATGTATTCAAATTCAAATTCAAAAATCATTTATTCATGTAGGACATTCTAGCCGCTTATGAACGTTAAATTTTTTCCCCACCGTCCAGTTCAATATGTAGATTCAATTGAGGAAATTGGCAAAAAACTCAATTGAATTACTTTCTTTTTTAAAAAGTCAGTTTACTTACAATGTATATTTATATAGGTCTATGTCTAACATTATATGAAAATCCAGTGCATGAACAACTATTGCCATGCACGCTCGTCATTCAAGTAATCGTTTAGTGAGTAATAGACTTTGCTAAGTAAATATTTTGAATTTATTTAAGGATAACTCCAGTATATCCTTTGGTATGTTATTGTAAATTTTTATACCTATTCCCATACAAGACCTATTGACTTTTTCTAAATGATACTTGTGGACAGCAAGTACGTCGTTAGATATAGTATTAATATTATGAATATTGCTGTTATGGGCGACCATTACAACTGACCGCCTACATAGACAACGTCCAGAAATAAAGCCGGATGAATCATGTGGTTGTTATGAGTGTTGGAATGATACTGAGATAAAAATGGATCGACACATATACATACAGAACATCATTAATTAGTTTTTATTAGACCAAATGCGGTCCAGTAAACAACAATGATTTTGCCTTATAAATGGTGGGCCGGGTCATTGGGCTCCTTAAAATATGGTCGAGCGCAGTGATGGCTGGCTCATACGTCATACTCGTGTATGGGGTGCTGCTTGTAGGGACTGATCTGCTCTAATCACTATAACTGATTTCCTCTTAGTAATAGTTTAACCAGTTTTATATTCAATATTTAATTGAATTAGTGCTAATTGGTAGTTTGTATTCACACACTTTAACTTCAAAATGTAAAGTAACAATAAAATTATTTAAAAGAGCTACACGCAAGTTTCTTGCTCGTTCTTCTTGTGATGAGACAGATTTCCGAACGAACGGTAGATTAAAAAAATTGTAATGACTATTCAAAAGTGCTTCAATGTAAGTTTATTTGAATAAATTATTTAGCCCATGCTGACAAATTCACCAAGAATTTGTCAGGATGGTTTCCAGGGGGAACCGCATGGAGGTCAACCTGACATGGTACACTGCTAGCATAACATCATCAGTCCAAATTAATAACAATCCCCCTCTATAGCATGGGGTTTACAAGAATATACTACCCAGTTGTAGTGCATTGTCGTCAGCTATTATTATAGTAGGCTAGATGAATTTGTTTGTTTGATTCTGATTGTGTGCGAGCGGTTTTTTTGACATGGTAGCCCTGCGTGCGTCGCCGCATGGTGCGACGAGCGCGCGGGGTGTCATTTCACTAATTAACTCGTTGGGCGCGGCGCCACTCCATTACCGACTGTTTATTGTGACAATTATTCCACCTGACTATCACCCCCCCTCCCTACCCCCTCTCGTCTACCCTCCACCTCATCCGCGCCACCTCTATATTTGGCATCATTCACGAAAACTAGCCTAACTGCCCACGTACACCCCTGGCCACTCCGTCTTGATATTCAATGATTTTATTTAATATAGACAATCATCATGATTACAAATGTAGCAGCGATATGCTAAACCGGAATCGAACATACGACCTTCGGAAGTAAGGCGGAATAATAAACCGTTAGACCACCGAGATCGTTAAATTAATGTTTTTATTATTTAAGGCGACAAAAGGACCCGGTTCAGCGTATGCCGACAGGATGCTCCTGTGGATTTTGTCCACAGTCCAGGATTATTAACAATGTTTCATATTTTATAAGTAACAATAGTAATTCAATTTAATGTCTTGCCAGTTCTTCTCAATTGGTTCTATATACTGATACTAGGGAAAATCTTATAATATAAAAATTTGAAGTTCCCAAACATCTAAAATATCCTACATTAATTTTTGAATAAGATTTTTTAATTTGAATTTGAATATAAATTACTAGCTGACCCCCTTAACTTCCTCTGCATCATTTATTATCATTTACTTAATATTTCGCCCAATTTAAACAATATCTTTTTAAATTATAGTTTATGTGTTATTCTGATGTATAAGCTGTATTACTGTAAAATTTCATTCAAGACTGTTTAGTAGTTTTTGCGTGAAAGAGTAACAAACATCCATTCATCTATCCGCCCATACTCATTGTGATTTCAACAAAATCACATTGCAATGAAATTATCTATAAAAATGTATAAATTATTGTAATGAAAACGACAACTTATTCTAATACACAATGGGCGCTATTGAAATTCTAACGGTTTAATATGGAAATGTGGCCTGACATTTGCATTGTTTTTTTTTCTGTCAAGTCATTACAATGCACTTGTAGGTTACCAGCTATTTAGCAGAGGTTTTTCTGTCGGTATTACCGTCAGGTGCTCCATCAGTTTGTTTACTCTTGTAACAAAACTTAATAATAGTCAACTTAAAACCGCCTCGATGGCCTTGTGTTTTAGCACAGCGCTTTACTTCCGAAATAGAAATAGAAATAGAAATAATCTTTATTCAAATAAACTCATTACAAGCACTTTTGAATAGTCATATTTTGATTCTACCACTCATTCGGAATGCAGATTCATCACAAGAAGAATGAGCAAGAAACTTGTGTGTTGCTCTTTTTAATAGATGTTTTTTTTTATAGAAATAATTACAGTATAACAAATAAGAGGCATGCGATAATCAACATAGAAGTCGCTACGTACTCATTATTAATGTAATCAGATAATATTGTCAGTGCTATGGATTTAAAGTTTTTCTATAAAAACATTATTATCGTTAACGAATTCTTCAATTTTATAGTAAGCTTTTTTGCAAAGGAACTGTTTTATTTGACATTTAAATCTTTTTTCTGGCAGATTTATAACAGACTCTGGTATTTTATTATAAAACCTTACGCAATTGCCATAAAACGAATTACTAACTTTAGCCAAACGACATTTAGGTAAAATTAGTTTGTTATTGTTACGTAAGCTTTTATTAGTGCAATCACTAACTCTTTTGAAACTGTCTATATTCCTTCTGGCATAGATGATATTTTCATAAATGTATTGAGAAGCAACGGTGAGGATATTTGATTCCTTAAAACACTCTCGCAATGACTCCCTGGAACCCATACCATAAATGGAGCGAATGGCCCTCTTTTGTAAAGTAAATATTGTATTTATATCAGCTGCTTTGCCCCATAACAAAATACCATACGACATAATGCTATGGAAATAGCTAAAATAGACAAGTTTAGCCGTTGCCACGTCTGTTAATTGTCTAATTCTTCTTACCGCATAATAGGATGATAGCGATACCGATGATAGGATTCCCCGCCCGAGAAATAATTCTTTTAGGTCTCGACCTATTGACTCTGCGACGAGATATTGCATTGTGCCTTTTCTACCGCATATATCTCGGGAAGTGTTCTGAGGAATTATTCGGGTTAATACCAGCTGCTGAGTTTCACCATCGTACCACCCGCCAGAAACTAAAATACCATCCTGATCATCTGGATGAATGGAGATCCTCCACAGTGCGGTTATGTAACTTTTTGCCACGCACAACCACATTGTGGAATCACCTTCCAGCAATGGTTATTCCGAACCGATGCGATACTGAAAAAGAGCTTATTCCTTTTTAAAAGGCCGACAACGCACTTGCAATTCCCATGGTGTTGCGGGTGTTCATGGACGGTGGTAATCACTTACCATCAGGTGAGCCGCACGCTCATTTGTCACCTGTATTATAAAAAAAAAGGTCTGGGTGTCTTATGTGTACACCATGTGTTACTGGACCGGGAACACAACTACTATTTGAATGAAAAGTAAATACTAGTAAAAATGTGTATTTTTCCCAAAAGGGGTCACAGCAAAAAAAAAATGGTAGACAAGCTGCCAGTAACATCTTACTGGCTGCTTGTCTACCATTCTTTTTATAAATTATATATATTTTTTATATCTATTTTTTATTTGTCACTATCTAATTGTTTTGTTACTTCTCGCTGTGAGCCCTTTTTGGGAAAGATACACATTTGTACTAGTATTTAGTTTTTATTAAAATAGTAGTTGTGTTCCCGCTCCAGTAACACGATGTATTTAAAAAGAAATATGTATTTCTATCGGCTGTCAAGCACCCATAACACAAATTTAGCTTAGCTTGGAACTAGATGGCGCTGTGTGAATTGTCTTAGGGTTATTGTTATATTAATGAACAGTTAGGAAAAATAGATGACTCTGTAATGCTCGTTCCATTTCATCTACAACGCACTGTATTGGTATTCTGTTTGGTCAACTCATTTCACTCATCGCTTCACTCAAGTCTCCCGTGTTACTTGTCAAATGTAATGTTCCTAATAAGCCCTTGAGTTTTCTTAATAGTAGTATTAAATTAAATACTATTTTAGGTAGTATATTTAATCGAATTAGGTGTTATTTTGCGGAAGTCCATTTCACTACTTGATGGATTTATCAGAGTTGAATAGAGTTCGGGTACAGCTCGAAAGCCTAGTGTTGCCTTCTCGGCGAGTTTGGTCGCCTGATGATGCCTCGTTCAGAGGCGAAACACGTGTCGCGATATGGGTGTAGACTCAATAACGGTCGGAATTTGATCGCCACTAGAGAAGGTCGTAACGGTAGTCAAGTTTCCACACCGAATATTTGTAGTCTCACACATGCTAAATGTAGCGGAATTAAACATAATAATATAAATTCATCAAGTAAATAATAGCGAGCTCTCGAGCGTGTGGCAGCAGTCGCTGTCGAGTTTTGTTGTAACTAAACACTAGCGCCATCTGTGCAGGCGTTTAAACAAACACCAACCTACTCTGTTCCGTCTCTCTGGAATATTCTACTCTGTGTGTCTTTTTTTTCTATTACTTTCTGCGACATATGTACTATTTCTAATTAATAAACTATATTTGTAAATTGCTGTTTTCTATTATAAAATACAATAAGTTTTTCAGAAAACCAATGTACAATCTAACCGCTAAATTTCGCTTTCGAATTCATAAGTGATGCTCACAGAATAGCTCTGCGTTCGTGTTCTAATTGCGTTAGCGACATACGCGGCCCATGTTGCTGCTAATGTGTTCAGCTCGTCTGTATTGCTGTCTGTGTGTGTGGGCACCGCGTTATATGTGTGCCAGTGATAAGAGGTCGCGCGATAACCCGCCCGAGGCCGCCAAAGACTCGCTACACTGTCCTCACCACGCCAAAATACACCTAAATACAACGGAACAAAGCTCACAACAGAGAGACCGCAAAAACAGTGGTATCAGAATCGTCAAGTCCATATCACGCGTGGGCAACGCCATATTTTAACATCTATGTCTTGCTCATAGTTGTAGAAAGTTCAAGTTTATAGTGATCCGTAAATTTGAAAAATATATGCTGTTTATAAGTGGAAAGAGCTCCGTCTTTGTCTTTTTAGTGGCGGAATGTGCGAGCTCCATTAAACCGCTGGATCGTGAATTGAACCCATTTTTTTTAAGGATCATAATGGAATGGTGATCCTGCGCTAAAGGTTTACACTGGCGGGGCAACAGTGGAAGATGATAAGATGAATATGAGGTCATGTCAGTTAGCCCATCGTGAGTAATTCACCAAGAATTTATCACGATAGTTTCCAGGGGGAACCGCGTGGAGGTCAACCAGAGAGGGTACTTTGCTAGCAATATGATCAACAGTTCACATAACATTAGTACACATCAATCTCTTCTCCCCATTAAACCCATATTAATGAGTGTTTGGTATGAGCGCAGCACAAACACCACATACTCCGGTCCCCTCCGATCGATCCCCCGTCAAATTCAAACGGGGATCGAAATTACGACGGCCTGAGCCGAGGTTCGGACCCCAAGCGGTGCCCTCAGACTAAAGTCGTATCCGTCAGGCGGGAGTTGGCCTTCAGCCATTCCATAAGTCCTTCCTTGGGTTTGGAGTGCCATCTACACTCACCCCTATCGTCCGGTGAAGCTGTAAAGCAGCAGTCTTCAACATTTTACAAAACAAGGGCCAAAAAAATTTTTTTTTCTGCACATTAGGTATTTTATATATTAAAAGTAATATTGTTTTCAATGCATAATTACAAGCTATGATAACAAAGCTACAAAGGAACGTACACAGCTGTGCAGTTTTCACTAATTTCGGCAACTTACGGTAGTTTTTATTATTTAATTGTTATCGAGTGGGTCTATGCTGTTGGCCATAAGAAACACATCGGCGGACTGTAAGCGGCCCGCGGGCCGTTGAAGACCCTTGCTGTAAAGGCTAGCTACGGCCTACTGTACCTACTATAGTAGTCTGAAAAAAAACGAGAGAGCTCTGTCTCTGCCTTGTCAGTGGCGAAATGTGCGCACTCGATCGTGTATTGAACCCATATTAATGAGTGTTGGGTATAAGCGTGTCACGAACACCACATGCTCCAAATATCGTGGCGGCACCACGAGCGCGGGGCTCCCCCCACATGTGGTGATGTGCCCGCATTCTACTCCACCACTATACCACTCAATAAGCTGCCTTTACACGTAACGACTTTCACGCGAGAATGTTTATGTCAATGTACATAAAGAGAACGTAGAATGCCGCTCGCGCACCGCGCTCATGTTCTAAAAACAAAAAAAAAACATCTATTCAAAAGAGCAACACACACGTTTATTGCTCATTCTTCTTGTGATGAATCTGCATTCCGAATTAGCGGTAGAATCAATATATGACTATTCAAAAGCGCTTGTAATGAGTTTATTTGAATAAAGATTATTTCTATTTCTATTTCAATCGTGCGTGCTTTAGCGCCATTTTTTAATAGTTAATTATCATTACAAAATGATGGATATCTGACTGTGAAGCAAAAACATAATTATTGATAATCTATCAATTTTAAACGTGTAACTGTAAAATATAATCTGTGAAATCTTAATAATATTGTGAGTGTGGATGGATGGATGGATGGTAGTTACTTTTTCAACGCAAAAACTACAGATTTTGTAAGACTTTAAAGTATACCAACAGCAGAATAAGACATCTCATTAATATTATAAACACGAAAGTTTGTGAGTATGGATGGATGTTTATTACTATTTCACGCAAAAACTACTGAACGGATTTTGATAAATAATGATTAGATTAACACATAGGTTATAATTTAAAAAGGTATTATGGAAATTTATCTAAATATAATAAAAAATGTTAAGTAAATGTGATACAATGAATGCAACGAAATTTCGCGTGTTAGTTGATAAAAAATAAAATTTTAAAAGAAAGTGAAATTACATGAATCTTACGCGTAAAACGCGCAAAAGTGTGAACAAATTATATATATACTAATATTATAAAGCTAAAGAGGTTGTTTGTTTGTTTGAACGCGCTAATCTCAGGACCTACTGGTTCGAATTGAATTTTCATTTTGTGTTGGATAGTCCATTTGTCGAGGAAGGCTTTAAGCTATATAACACTACACTACGACCAATAGGAGCGGAGCTACAATGAAAAAAAATATGGCAAAAGCTCGGGAAATTAAACGCAGACGAAGTTGCGCGAGTCAACTAGTAGTTTAACTATTTTCACGCTTTCGAGCTACGGTTGCCAACCATACTTTATAATAACGTATCCTACATTATTTTTGGTAATTTTACTTTACACTTCTACATGAAGTATGCAAAAATACTTTATTTTCAACCTTTACTGTGATGCGTAAAACAAAATATTCATTACGAGTACTTAACGATTTATAATTACTGAACGAGATGTCAGATGTGAATTGTCAGTTGTGACTTACAGCTCTAGTGTTAAAAGCACACAAAAATACGTTTTTAATGGAAAAAAAAAATAGAAAAATTGTTTTTTTTTCCTATCCAAACCAGTTTATACGTTTTTTTTTTTTTGTCAAAAAAGTTTTCGGGCTCTGGATTCCCGCGCTATATCGCGCGCGCTCGTAACCACGTGTGAAGGAATGTGCCGTGTAAAGGCAGCTATTGACCACACTTGTTCGCTATTCCCATTACGGTCGGTTGTTATCGCCAGCAAATTCTATAAATAATTCTATAACGCCGGCTGAAGAACAATAATAATGTACTTCATGAATGAACGTTCTAGTTAATATGCAGTCGATACTACCTATAATAATAATCCCCTCCTCTATACTAGATCTACAAAAAGCCGTCATTCTCAACACATGTCGTATTGTACGGAAATTTCTGTCGTCTTCACTTTCGTTATCCACATATAACTTTTAAATTCATCCACTCTTGGCTAAGGCCCGAGTGTTTGAATGTATTACCCCTGTAAAAAGAGAGATATATAAAACATATGTATAATAATAATAATCTCAGAACAATTCACACAGCGCCAAACCAGACCCAAGTTAAGCTAGCTTAAGCTTGTGTTATGGGTACTAGACAACTGATACAAACACACAGATATTGTTTTTTTGTAAATACATACATGTTATTCATAGAAAATACGCAAACCGATACAAACAAACATATTCATGAATACAAATGTTCGTGCCATGCGAGGAATCGAACCCGCGACCATCGGACGTATATCGGTGGACCTATTGTTTTTTACACTATCGGACCGGTCAATTACGTAAGAACTGGGGGAGGGGGGGGGTCTAACTTTACTTACTTTTGATGATTACATCATCAGTAATTATTTACTTTTTTACACGAATGGCAACCCTTACACTGTCTTTACTAAAATAATAATACATTAATTGAAAATGTTTATGTAATCATGGGGGTAGGGGGTAAGAGCTTTGCTTACTTTTGCTGACAACCGCGAGGGGGGGGGGAGGGGGGGAAATAATTGTAATATAATAAATCTGCTCACGTAATACTTGAACAGCTCCTATATGTATATTGATGTACATGTATAACTTCTGTATATATGTGTGTGTGTTTTGAGTGGGGGGATGGGAATTATTAGTAATGGGGTCATATTAACATTGCTAACAATGTACCATATTAAGTCGACCTCCACGCGGTTCCCATACACACACCTTATACACTAAACGCATATGAATGCTTTTAATGAAACTATTAGAATGGAATAGAAAATCATTTATTCAAATAAACTTACATTGAAGCACTTTTGAATAGTCATCACATTTTTTTATCTACCGCTCATTCGGAAAGCTGTCTCATCACAAGAAGAACGAGCAAGAAACTTGTGTGTTGCTCTTTTAAATAATTTTATTCTTACTTTACAATTTAAGTTTAAGTGTGTGAATACAAACCACCGATTAGCACTAATTCAATTAAATAATCAAATAGAAAAAATATTGAATACACAACAACTGGTTAAACAATTAATAAGAGGAAATCAGTCATAGTGATTAGAGCAGACCAGTCCCTACAAGCAGCACCCGTTAACGAGTATGACGTATGAGCCAGCCACCACTGCGACCATATTTTAGGGAGCCCAATGACCCGGCCCACCACGCCGCCAGAAGTCCGGACATTTTAGTGAGCATAACTACTCAAAACACCAGACCACGTCAAAGCTACTCAATTAATTTCAAATTACAAACAGACTTTAATATTACTTATTTTTGTAAATATAATAGTGAAATACAGAGAACTACGATAGTAACGGCGCAGTTCATGGAGTGTTGTGTCCTCGCCGGTATTTGAAACAATGAATTATTAATTAGTATTTTTAAAACATTCAAAGTAAATTACATGTCTACGTCCAATGTATTCTAACACACTATACAGTTATAGAGAGACGCGCACTAGTGAGCGACGCTTCAATAGTGTTAGTTGCACACTACTCACATCACTAGTTGACGACCTCGGTGGTCTAGCGGTATAGCACACCTGTTGAGAAAACCCTTTTGATAATATCAAAAGAGTTTTCTCAACAGGTATAACATATATTTAGGTTTTTTCTATTCTATAATCAAAAATATAAAAACAAAATTATATCATGTCACTTCACTATCTACCATCTTAACATTAAAAATACATTTTTCAGTCATAAATAGTTTTATTACATATTTCTACAACAACACTGCTTTACGTCCGATGGTCGTGGGTTCGATACCTCGCACGGCACAAACATTTGTATTCATGAATATGATTGTTTGTATCGGTCTGGGTGTTTTCTATGTATATTATGTATGTATTTACGAAAATAAAAATTATCTATGT
Source organism: Achroia grisella (assembly GCF_030625045.1). Taxonomy (NCBI): domain Eukaryota; kingdom Metazoa; phylum Arthropoda; class Insecta; order Lepidoptera; family Pyralidae; genus Achroia; species Achroia grisella. The sequence continues at coordinate 136,626 of NW_026712653.1, read as the reverse complement.
ATTTGTATCGTAGTTAGTATAGTAGTTAGTACCCATAACACAAGCTTTAACTTAACTTGGGTCTAGATGGCGCTGTGTGAATTGTCCTGAGATTATTATTATTATTATTACTAGTGTGGCACACTCGAGTTATAGAATTTTCAAAAATCATTTCTTCATGTAGGACATTTTATCCACTTATAAACGTCAAACATTTTATATTATATTTTTTCCCTACCGTCCAGTTCTGTATATAGATCTAATTGAGAAGAACTGGCAAGAAACTCAATTGAATTACTTTTTTTTTAAATGCAGTTTTTTTATCGGACTACTCTAATGTTGTTGGCCGCAGCTGGCCTTTACAGCTTCACCGGACGATAGAGGGCGAGTGCAGATGGCACTCCAAACCCGCGGAAGGACTTATGGAGCGGCTGAAGGCTCAACTCCCGCCTGACGGATACGACTTTAGTCCACACCTCAGGCTCAGGTCGTCGTAACATCGATCCCCGTTGAATTGGTCGGGGGATCGATCGGAGGGGAGGCAGTTTATTTACATACAATGTATGTTTATATAGGTGTCTATGTCTAACATTAAATGAAATGTTTTAATTTAAGATTTTTTTTTATTTATACACTTTATTGCACCAGAACAGAAAAATATTAATTAATATAAATATATACATATATACAATCATAAGTACATAGGCGGTTTTATTGCTAAGCAATCTCTTACAGGCAACCTGTAGGTAGACGGTGATGGTATATAAAAAGAGTAGGTGCTGGTGGTGCAAATAACAACACAACTAATATAGAAATAATACATGAGCAACACCAGGGGAATTGCAAGTACGTTATCGGCCTTTTAAAAAGGAATAAGCTCTTTTCTTGAAGGTTTCAATATCGTATCGGTTCGGAAATACCATTGCTGGAAGGTGATTTCACAATGTGGTTGTGCGAGGCAAAAAGTTTCTAGAAAACCGCACGGTGGAAGACCGCCATTCATCCAGATGATCAGGATGGTATTTCAGTTTCTGGCGGGTGGTACGGTGGTGAAACTCAGCAGCTGGTATTTATCCGAACAATTCCTCAGACCACTCCCCGTGATATATGCGATAGAAAATGCACAGAGATGCAATATCTCGCCGCAAAGCCAATGGGTCGAGTCAGTCACATAGACGTTGATTAAATATACATATATGTGTATATAACTACATATAGATCAATTTAATAATACGCATATCCATGAAAAGTTTGAAGGAATTAAAGATAATTTGAATTTTCAATTTCAAATTTCAACAATTTTCGATTTCTATACTATATAAAGGATTGTGTATACAATTTATTTTATATCTGTACTTATTACATTGTACCTGTGAGTCATTGAATTACTATTATTACCAATACAAAAAACATGATTACTCATCAATACCAGTGGTGGACTTTGTACAGCATCTGTGTGTACATCTATGTGTCACTCTCCGATCGAACCCCCTCCAATTCAAACGGGCATCGAAATTACGACAGCCTGAGCCGAGGTTTGAACCCCTAGCGGTGTCCTCAGACTAAAGTCGTATCCGTCAGGCGGGAGTTGGCCTTCAGCCGCTCCATAAGTCCTTCCGCGGGTTTGGAGTGCCATCTGCACTCGCCGCCTATCGTCCGGTGAAGCCTTGTTTGTCTGTTTGAACGCGCTAATCTCAGGAACTACTAATTCGAATTCAAAAATGATTTTTGTGTTAGATAGACAATTTGTCGAGGAAGGCTTTAAGCTATATAACATTACGCTACGACCAATAGGAGCGGAGCTGCAATGAAAAATATTGCAAAAAGCGAGGAAATGAAATGCAGACAAAGTTGCGCGGGCTAACTAGTTTTAAATAAGACTTATCGGTGCCCAACTGAAACTCTTCAAGCTGTCCTAGAATAATAATAACCCTGGACAATTCACACAGCGCCATCTAGTCCCAAGCTAAGCAGAGCTTGTGTTATGGGTACTAGACAACTGATATAAATACTTAAATATTTTTTTTATAAATACATACATAATACACATAGAAAACACCCAGACCGATACTAACAATTATATTCATGAATACAAATGTTTGCACCGTGCGAGGAATCGAACCCGCGACCATCAGAAGTAAAGCGGTGTGCTAAATCGAGGCCGATGTGAAAATGGTGAAGCATGTGAATTGATAATTAACAATGTTGCATGATTTGCAATTTGCATTGAATTTGAATCAGCGGCAAGACAGACGGACAAAGTAACCGCATGCAGCCAGGACCGGACCGTAATCAACGGATCGATTCGTTAGCGGTGCATTTTTGCGACTCGCACAGCCATCAACCGTTGCTTTTTTTTCTTATAACACAGGGGACAAACGAGCATGCGGCTCACCTGATGGTAAGTGATTACCGCCGCCCATGAGCACCCGCAACACCAGGGGAATTGCAAGTACGTTGTCGGCCTTTTAAAAAGGAATAAGCTCTTTTCTTGATGGTTTCAATATCGTATCGGTTCAGAAATACCATTGCTGGAAGGTGATTCCACAATGTGGCTGTGCGTGGCAAAAAGTTTCTAGAAAACCGTACTGTGGAAGACCGCCATTCATCCAGATGATCAGGATGGTATTTCAGTTTCTAGCGGGTGGTACGGTGTTGAAACTCAGCAGCTGGTATTAATCCGAACAATTCCTCAGAACCTTCAGAAAGAAATTCCTTGATTTGCACATTGTGTGCAATTTGATCCAACTTGAAAGATAGGATAGCTTACATCTCAATTTATAGTCGCAATATTAATCTTAGCCACAGCAACACGTGGCCGAGATATCAAGTAGGACGTAAGTAATCACAAAACTGTTTCAAATGATAATTGTTAGCAATTACCTTACATAATCAAACCATACATATTATGTTCATGATCTCACTACCTCTCTACACTGACTCTCCACTATATACGGTGTAAATCAATTGATTATACTTGCAACTTTTTCGCTTGCGGCAACACAGAAGCTGCCTATCTCCTTTACACACTAATATAAAATTAATATGGTGTTGGTTACTGGAGGACGCAGGCTCGGAGGCTGGCGGGGGCGGCGGAGAAGCGGGCGGGAGGGGGAGTCACCTCGCAGCTTCCAACCGCCGTTGATGTCTAATCTTAGCTGCAGGTATTTGCACCCACTAAATATTCATATCAGCTATCTAGGCGCGTAAAACAGGATTGCCAGAACCGGAAAAATGACGGTCGGTGGTCTAGTGGTTGAACACGCCGCCTCACTTCCGAAGGTCGCGGGTTCGATTCCACGGACTCTTATTTTATCCCCATGGGGGTTGAATTTATCAATATCTATCTATATTTAAGCGAGCGTCTTCATCATAGTAGCTCCAATCTTTCATTTCAGTTCAATCAGTCGAAAATATAAGAAGATTTATACAAATTTCCATCCCCTATTTTATCCCTTTAGGGGTGGAATTTATCAAATTCTTAGGGTATGCCTACGTCATAGTAGCTTTATGCATGCAAAGTCTCAGCCCGATCAGTTAAAAATTGACAAACTTTCATCCTTTATTTTATCCCCTTGACCCCCAAGAATTAATCAAAATCCTTTCTTAGCTGATGCTTACGTCATAACATCTACCTGCATGCCAAATTTCAGCCCGATCCGTCCAGTGGTTTGGGCTGTGCGTTGATAGATCACTACGTCAGTCACCTTTGAGTTATAAAATAGAATAGAATAGAAAATCATTTATTCAAATAAACTTAATTTAAGCACTTTTGAATAGTCAACATTTTTTTAAATCTACCGGAAAGCTGATCACAAGAAGAATAAGCAAGAAACTCTAAACAACACATTTTATAAGTCGAAACGTGTGAATACAAACTACCAATCAGCACTAATTTATTTAGGCTCAATATATATTTAGATTAATTATAGTCGAATTTTGACCACTAGTTAAATTTGTAATGTATTCCAGTCTTTCAATGTTCCAACATGGTATATGTTTTCCACCCCTCCACCCCTGAATATCTAAAAACAAACTTCCAATTTCATACTAGATCCCCCGGTTCTGCTTTGCGTAGTACCAGAAGCCTATGTTTGACGATCCCTGCTCACTCCTCCACATGTTATTCCAACTCCTTCACTGTCCAAGCCATTCGCCTCTGGAACTCTCTACCACTCTCCATTCGATCAGCTCAAACACATGCATCATTTGAAAATAGACTACGATCTCATTCTCTCTTCATAGTACATGATTTATTTGTTTTATTTTATTTGTTTGTTCTCATTTCTTCCTATATGTAGTATATATGTAGGTTTATATATTTATCCCTAATGTAAGTATGTATATCTAGTAGTATAATAAATAGTGTCTCATGTGTGCCACCTACCCTATTCTATGTACATAAGTCCTCTCTTCTAGGTTGTCAGTAAGAGATTGCATTCAGCAATACGACCGCCTTTTGTAATTATTTTACTATTTACTGTATTTTCTTATTATTTTATGTGTACACAATAAAGAGTTTTATTATTATTATTATTTCTTTATATAGGTATGTATTATATATCTCCCTTTGATGGGGTAATAGACTGATCATTGCGGGTAAAAATCACCAAACAATGACAGTATAAATCATGAATGATGAGTATTATTATTTTTTTTTATAATTCTCATGCAAAACTTTGATGTGGATGGTGTGTGCTTTCCATTGTTTTTTTAATTCTATTGCTATATTATTATTATTATAAAACATCGAGTGGCTAGTTAGTGCATTCACGATGGGTGGTAGAGAAGCGAGCGGCGAGCGGCGAGCGGCGAGCGGCGACGGTGCAGCGGCGGATGGGTGACCCCGGCCCCGGGCCGCCACACATTACCATTCAAATTTATGTCACCACCGCGTATGGTAAACACTGATTTTGTTAAATCACTGTCTTCAATACGTAATGCTATACAATAGCTGTACCCGCGACTTCGTCCGCATGAAATTTAACTTTTCTAAAATAAAAGTATTCTAAGTTACTCCTTATTATATCAGCTATCTGCCAGTAAAAGTCTTATCAAAATCGGTCCAACCATTTCAGAGATTAGCCGGAACAAACAGACAAACAGACAAAAAATGTAAAATAAATTATTTTGGTGTATGTACCGTGTTTATATGCATGTAGCAGAAAACGGTTATTTCAATATTACAAACAGACACTTCAATTTTATTTATATATATAGATGTATAGATATATTTGTCATGTTGAAGACGTACAAGGTATGACACGTCGACGTATATTCGTACAGTCACGGTAAGTGGCAAGCGACGGTGGTCATTGCTAGTTACCGTCATGTGCCGCGTGGTGGTGCGTGTGACCGTCGCAGTTTGCCGTCGTTGCCAACAGATAATTTCCCGCGGCGACACTTGTTCAAGGCTGCCGCGTGTCGTGTGGCGCCGCGGCCGCGCACCTGCCTCGTACCTCGTTAGGGTTGTCACACCACACTGTGACATTATTTGTCATCAAAAACATTACTTTTATTATCAGGTCAGATTTTGTCAAACTGAATTTAGAATAGGTATAAAAATTTACAGTAAGATACTAAAGGATATATTGGAATTACCCTTAAATAAATTATATCTGTTAAATCATACAATCTGTAGATATTGATGGTGTAAAGTCTAAGGGAACTAATATAAAAATGGCCGTTCCTCAAGGTTCAATATTAGGCCCATTTCTCTTTTTAATTTATATAAATGACCTTCCCTACATGGTAGAAAAAGTTGCAGATATAGTGTTATTTGCGGATGATACTTCGTTAGTGTTTAAAATTGGTCGCCAATGTAATCAATTAGACGATGTAAATTATGCTATCTCTGCTACATTAAATTGGTGACTATTCAAAAGTGCTTAAATTAAGTTTATTTGAATAAATGATTTTCTATTCTATTCTATTCTATTCATATTTACTGAGCAAAGTACTAAACAATTACTTGAATGATGAGCGTACATGCACGGGATTTACATATAATGTTAGACATAGACACCTATATAAATACACATTGTAAATAAACTGGCTTTTGAAAAAAAAGTAATTCAATTTTCTTGCCAGTTCTTCTCAATTAGATCTCATTCAACATCATCATCATTGATTCTCAATTGGATATATATATATAGAACATACACTTATGAATTCCAACAGCCATGCGAGGAAGGCTGTGTGCTAAACCCTATTTCGCCTCGCGTCGCGTCGTCTCGAGAATCTCACAGTTAATAAGTTTGTTAAGGAATGTTGTGGTCCCATATAGGTCTATTAATATCCAATTAAGTTCTTCTAGATTCATATTAAATATTTATTCCTACATTTATATATATTTCCTATCTAAGATTTATAAATACTTATCTATCTGACCAAACAGATCGAACAATGCTTACGTAAAATGTATTTAATTTGATACCAAGAACAGGTTAATTATAGTAATCCTTACAAATATTATACATGTGAAAGTAGGAATATAATAGAATAGAATAGAAAAACATTTATTCAAATAAACTCACATTGAAGCACTTTTGAATAGTCATCACATTTTTTTAATCTACCGCTCATTCGGAAATCTGTCTCATCACAAGAAGAATGAGCAAGAAACTTACGTGTTGCTCTTTTAAATAATTTTATTCTTAATTTACAATTTAAGTTTAAGTGTGTTAATACAAACTACTGATTAGCACTAATTCAATTAAATAAATAAAAATGTTGAATACACAACAACTGGTTAAACAATTAATAAGAGGAAATCAGTCATAGTGATTAGAGCAGACCAGTACAAGCAGCATCCGTTCACGAGTATGACGGATGTGCCAGCCATCACTGCGCTCGACCATATTTTAGGGAGCCCAATGACCCGGCCTACCACGCCGCCACAAATCTGGACATTTTAGTGAGCAAGACTACTCAAAACACCAGGAATGTTTGTTACGCTTTCACGCAAAAACTGCTGGACCTATCATCATGAAATTTAATACACATGTTCTTGGAGGAATTAAAACGAACATGGAGTACTATTTATTAAAAAAAAATTATTTATACAAAAAAATAAAATATCTATATTTTGCTACTTCAGCGCCATCTAGCAGCCAGTAGAGAAGAATGCGAGCGAAGCCGCTGGTAAAACCTAGTATTAGCATAAAACCATTCCTAAATTATAACCATTTTTTGTAGATATAAAAACGAAACATAATAAAGAATTTCCTAATTCTTTGAAGTACATTGAAGATGTTCGAGAATCAATATTTATATAATAATATATTTTTTTGGTGTTGACAACCCTGAATATGATGTTCAGCACACAATCACACGTACCCACACACACACTATAGCTATCCATGAAGGCACCATCCTAGCTCAGCGCAGTCAGTTACAATTCCGTTCTCAAAAAATTCGATTGCAGCTGCATTCTTATGAGCTGTAATGACAGCCTCGGTGGTCTAGTGGTTTAGCACACCGCTTTACTATCCGATGGTCGTGGGTTCGACTCCTCGCACGGTACAAACATTTGTATTCATGAGTATGATTGTTTGTATCGGTCTGGGTGTTTTCTATTTATAATATGTATTTATTTACAAAAAATGTATCTATGTATTTTTATCAGTTGTCTAGTACCCATAACACAAGCTCTGCTTAGCTTGGGACTAGATGGCGCTGTGTGAATTGTCCTGAGATATTATTGTTATTACTATAATTACATTCGCTAACTGCAATTACAATAAATAATTACGAATCAGGGCTGAAATTGCGGAACTATATGCATATTACTATGATAAACATTATATAAGTATCACTGTTCAAGGCAGGTCCTTGTCCATGACTTGTCCTCGATGGTCTAGCGGTTAACACATCGCGTTTACTTTCGATGATCAGGTTCCGATTCCTCGCAGGATACATTTATATTCAGGATGTGGTTGTAGACTCTCATAGATATAGTAACATGTACATCCGTACATGTTACTATACCAATGAGAGCTTGTTATAAATCTGCCTGAAAAAAGATTTAATTCTCATATAAAACACTTCCTTTGCAAAGGAAAGCAAAGCAAAAAAAAAGCTTACTATAAAATTGAACAAATCCTTAACGATAATAATGTTTTTATAGAAAAACTTAAAATCCATAGCACTGACAATATTATCTGATTGCATTAATAATGAGTGAGTAGCGACTTCTATGTTGATTATCGCATACTTGTTATACTGTAATTATTTATATAAAAAAACATCTATTCAAAAGAGCAACACAAAAGTTTCTTGCTCATTCTTCTTGTGATGAATCTGCATTCCGAATGAGTGGTAGAATCAAAATATGAATGTACAAAAGTGCTTGTAATGAGTTTATTTGAATAAATATTATTTCTATTTCTGTTTCTATGTTACAGTATGAAACTAAACTAGCGAAGCAGGCCTTATAGTTATCAATTGTACGAGTCGACAGCCTCATTTGCACATTAACGTAATATAATTTAGCGATTCAAACATCGTTTTTTGCGTCGTTTCATTCACTAATTACTATTTATAGTAAGTAGCCATCTTTATGAGCTCTAAAACGAAGGCTGCAATGTAAATTCAACGAGATATAAATATAATACATACATACAGATTTCTTTTTTGTCGTCTGCAACACAATAACTTGTGTGTGTTAGTAGTTTTTTTATATATATGACTTATGACTAGCTGTTGCCACGATTTCACCCGCTTGGAATTTTATTTTATTTTCTAAAATAACAGTAGCCTAAGTTACTTCTTATTACATCAGCTACCTGCCAATAAAAGTCTCATCAAAATCGGTCCAGACATTTCATAGATTAGCCGGAACAAACAGATAGACAGACAGACAAACTAACAAAAATTGTAAAAAAAAATATTTTGATGTATGTACCGTATTTATAATCATATGCATGTAGTAAAAAACGATTATGTCAATATTACAAACAGACACTCCAATATTATTTATATGTATATATGTATAGATTTGAGGTCTAGAGAAGCTAACGAGTAATATAAAGATCAAAACGTTTATTGTATCAGAACGAATAATTAGTTATACAATATTATTAGGCCCATACAGACATTTCTACAATTAGCCTCGTATTAGGCGGTGGATATAGTTGTAGTATATAATATAATATATTTATCATAGCGTAGGATTTGGAGCTTAGTGTGATAGCCAAAGAATTCAGGTTAATAATTTTACTTATCTTGTTACTACATGAAATAGTACAAGAAAAATCCATGTTAATGTTAATCTAATTAAAACAATATTTATTTAATAGAGCAACACACAAGTTTCTTGCTCATTCTTCTTGTGATGAGTCTGCATTCCGAATGAGCGGTAGAATCAAATGTGACTATTCAAAAGTGCTTATATTAAGTTTATTTGAATAAAGATTATTTATATTTCTATTTCTATTGTTGGCGACCGCCCGCCGAAATCTTTTGATACTTTTATTATTTTTAAATTTATATTTTTGAAGAGTTATTTTTTAATGTCATGTTATTTGATATACTTCACTTTATTGTATTATTATCTCATTGTCCTTTCAGTTCGTAACTGTATTTAAATATATTTTACTATCATATATTATACGTGTTTTCATCATTTAGACACCCATACAGTCCACCGATCGATTACAACTATAATTAACTAACACCATACGAATATATATGTATGTTATATTAAGTTTATTTGGATAAAGATTATTTCAAAGGTTTCAACATTAAAGTAAGCTCATTCGACAGGATAAACAGAAGAATGTCGATCTGCTGCGTCTAATATGGTTGAGTGCAATGATGGCTGGCTCATCCGTCATACTCGTGAACGGGTGCTGCTTGTGGGGACTGCTCAGGTTGCGAACACTGATTAGATGTTTTGTTTTTTGCAATAGCATATGCTGGTGGTCACTCTATTCTCCCAAATTCGAATTTAAATGAATCTGTATTATTGAAAACATGTACAACATTTATTTTAAAAAAATACGAGCTGAGTTTCTTGTCAGTTCTTCTCATCTCGATATCATTCCGAACTGACGGTAGATTTGACATATCATAAGAGTCTGTAATAGACCTACATGAATAAAGATATTTTGAATTTGAATTTGAAACTGGCGATGGAAATAAACCTAGCCGCTCAGGAATCAGAGCGCAGCTCGGCTCGTTTGGTAAGTCCATCACATTCTCGTACTGCATCCTGTCCAATTATAAACATCAGTGAGCCCGTAATTTTTTTTATACCACGAATTTTTATGCCTATGAACGTCAGACACCAGGGTTGTGACACGTGCGTTGCCAACCCTTAAGAAACCTTAATATACCCATCTTGAAAAACCCCATGTTGTAGTCTCTCGAGAAAACCTCGGCAGGTAGTTCAGTACACAATCTAAGTGTACGCGGGAGGAAGCTCCTCTGAAACCGCACTGTTCGAGATCACTTAGGTTCCAGCGTGTGGTGATGAATTCCCTGTCGATGGCGAGCGGTGCGATGGTAAAACATAAGGAATCCTAAACAAAAAGTTAACGTTATGTTTTACCAGGTTCAATACCAGTTCCGTTTGATCTCCTTCCTTCACACTATTTCAATTTCAGGAAGACTTTCGCATTTGTAATTTTTATACTGTTACATTTCATAGATTAAACTTCATTCCCTCGAGTGTACAAGTGTTTCCTGCATATGTTATGCTTATTAAACAGTAGAGTCACGTTGTCCTGAACATACTACCGGTAGATATTGTTTACATTTATAATGTCAATGTATAATAGAGATCACGTACTAATAGTATTTATAGTTAGCTATGAACGAACAATGGTAACTTTTAGTCGAGTTTAAATACGAGTACAATGAAATTTATTTATATCTGCATCCTTTAGCTTCTTACGGGGACTAGCTAGAGACCATCTATTAATCACGTGAGGCTTCAAAGGAGGGGGGGGGGCGGGGGGGGCAGGGGGTCTAGTAAGACATCACGTGTATTTATTTCATGCCAATCAAAAACAATCTGCAACCTTTCTGTCTAGACATTTTCATCATGGTCCTTAATTTCAGAATAAAATAAGATTATACTTTTACCTGTATTTAAAAATGATATTCTAAAAAGTATAAGATTATTTGTAGATACTACAACTACACGTGATTTTGAGTGGGGGAGGAGGGGGTAGTTTTAAACCTCACCACGTATCACCAAGGGGGGTTAAAAAATGCTTAAAAATCACGTGATTAATGGACGGCCCCCTACTGGATTTCACCCTTTGCACTCCCCGCCAGAAACTAAAATACCACCCTGGTCGTCCGGATCTGATAACTGTGGTCCTCTGGGTGCTCCTCTACCGTGCGATTTCCAAGAAACTTTTTGCCACGCACAACCATGTTGTAAATCACCTTCCAGCAATGGTATTTCCGAACTGAAGCGATATTGAGACATTCAAGAAAATAACTTATACCTTCTTAAAAGGTAGTACTGGCGTTGCGGGTGCTCATGGGCGACGGTAATCACTTACCATCAGATGAGGCGTAGACTTGTTTGTCCTCAAAGCTATAAAACACATAGAAAGAAAGAAAGAAATAATCTTTATTCAAATAAACTTAATATAAGCACTTTTGAATAGTCAAGTTTTTTTATTCCACCGCTTATTCGGAATTCATCACAAGAAGAATAACCAAGAAACTTGTGTGTTGCTCTTTTAAATAAATATTGATTTAATTATATTTAATTACCAACAAGGATTAGGCATGCGACAATCAACATAGAAACCGCTACGCACTTAATGTCTGTTCAATCGTAGGAATTCTGTATTTTAATTTGAAGTCTCGTAAACAGGTGCTGCTTGTGGAGTCTGGCCCGTTCGTGTCATGGACTCTAATAAATGAACTCTATATTATGCACATAGAAGAAATACCATAAGAAAAACAATAAATAGAATCGGTAAATATAGTAAATAAAGAACCAATAACAGAAATCGGTCTTATCGCTATAAGCAATTTATTACTAACTAGCTTTTGCCCGCGGCTTCGCTCGCGGTTATTTATCCCCTTAGGGGTGGAATTTATCAAAATCCTTTCTTTGGGGATGCCTACGTCATAGTAGCTTTATGCATGCAAAGTCTCAGCCCGATTGGTTTAAAGTTGACAAAGTTTCATATAAATTTCATCATCTATTTTATCCCTTTGGGAGTAGATCAAAATCAAAGTTAATCAAAATCGTTTCTTAACGGATGCTTATGTCATAACATCTACCTGCATGCCAAATTTCAGCCCGATCCGTCCAGTGGTTTGGGCTGTGTGTTGATAGATCACTATGTCAGTCACCTTTGAGTTATATATATATTTAGATACTAATTTCTAATTAGATTACTGCTCCGTTGAAATATTACTCCTTCACATACCAATTAAAGAATCTATAGTTACTACATACACAACAGGTCCACTGGTACTAGACGATCACAAATAATTATTTACGTGGCCAAAATGATTGAGTATATCATTTATGATCTATATATTTGCCTAGTTATCACCCTATTAATTAGAGAGTGGTTTTTTAATATCGAATAAATTTCCTTTTAGGAAGGGGGAGTTCGTTACAACCTTTTCCTGCTCTTTCACTGACTCTGCCCTTTCTCTGGGATACCCAATTCATTCAGACATTTATAGGGTATAGGCATTGCTATTTACACTTTAAGACCTTTATTCTGGTTGCCAAATAGTTTATATACTTACGAATGTATTTAAATGCAATAAAGAATAAAGAATCTTTTTAATTTAAAACGTAAAGTAGCAAATTCTACGATATTTATGTTGAACAGGCTGGTAATAGAAAAGCAAACAGTATTATTTGATAAATAAACATTGTTGGCAATAACTGTGGAGAGTCTGCGGTGTGGTACAGAGTACAGACTGATCGTGTTCATAATACATACGAGTATGTTGGTACAAAAGTAAATTGACTGAGATTGAGAAGGTTGAGAAAGTAGATGGCAAGCCGCGGTGGTTTCAATTTATATTTTGTACTAGCTGTACCCGCGACTTCGTCCTCGTGGAATTTAATAAAAAATTTAATTAAATTAAAAAAAAAATTAAAAAGGGGAACACACAAGTTTCTTGCTCATTCTTCTTGTGATGAATCTGCATTCCGTATGAGTGGTAGAATCAAAATATGACTATTCAAAAGTGCTTGTAATGAGTTTATTTGAATAAAGATTATTTCTATTCTATTCTATTAAATATTTTTTCTAAAATACAAGTAGCCTAGGCCTTTGTTTAGCAGTGGACGTCTTTCAGGCTGAGATGATGACGACGAAAAGTAGCCTAAGTTACTCTTTATTATATACATCAGCTACCGGGCAAAAAAAGTCCCGTCAAAATCGGTCCAGCCATTACAGAGATTAGCCGGAACAAACGGACAGACAGACAAAAATTGTAAAAAAAAATATTTTGGTGTATCTACTGTATTTATATTAGTATGCATTTAGTAAAAAACGGTTATTTCAATATTACAAACAGACACTCCAATTTTATTTATATGTGTAGATAAAAACGTCAAAAGATAAACAATGATTAAGGACTCATGAGCTTCCAGTCTTTATATGACCACATGGCCGTGTATGTGACCACAGAATATGTAATAGACGTTACTGAATGTGACCACAGAACATACCTTTTCTGAACCATATATAAGTTTTAATAGATGATAAGGGAATGGAGCAACAGACTTGGAGTATGATAAGATTAAGTTGAGGCCAAATCAGTTAGTCCACAGAATATATAATAGCCTTTTTTGATCCATTCATTAGTTTTAATTGATGATAAGGTAATGATGCAATAAATTGAATTAATTAATTAAAAAGCACTGATTAAATATGTTTTTCTTTCTTTCTTTGAAAGAAATCAATAGACTTGGAGGATGATAAGAGGAAGTTGAGGCCAAGTCAGTTAGTCCACAGAAGATATGATAGCTTTTTCTGAACCATGTATCAGTTTTAATATATAATAAGGGAATGGAGCAACAGACTTGGAGGATGATAAGATGAGATTGAAGCCAGAAAATTTACCAGGAATTTATGACGATGGTTTCCAGGGGGAACCGCGCGGAAGTCAACTTGATATGGTATATTATATTGCTAGCAATGGAGTCTTCCCGACTGTCGGGAGATTAGTACTGTATAATCAGCCTTCATGTGTTCAGACGTTACGCCATACGTGTCAGTAGCATCGATGATTTAGCGGGTTGAAACACCGCTTTATTTCCTATAGTTCATATGTTTGATAATATTGGTTTGGGATATTAAAACTAAATAGTTGAATGTGTTGGCGACCGACCGCCAAACTCTTTTGATATTTTTATTATTTTTAAATTTATATTTTTGAAGAGTTCTTTTTTATATGTCATGTTATTTGATATACTTCAATTTATTGTATCATTTCTTATTGTCTTTCGTATAGTTCGCAACTATATTCTAATATATATTATTATCATACAAACTACGTGTTTTCATCATTTAGACACCCATACAGTCCACCGATCCGTTACAACAATAATGCAGAACTAAAGAATGAATTTTTACAAGAGAATGGCAGATTGTAAATAAAAAGCGCAGGTGGTCCCCTCACACAGACAAAGTACAAATACAGTATTGAGTGATGTCAGTAAGGAAATAATCACTATGTACAATTCCTTAATAATATAAATTTATTACCTATTCAATAGGTAGTTAGTTCGCTTCCTCGTGAATTTGTACTCCATGTGGAACCGCGTGGAGGGCAATCAGACATGGTACATGGCTAGCATTAGGGCCATCAGTCCACATTACTAACAACCTCTTTTTTTCGAACCGTGTATCACTTATGTTGTACGTTGGTTATGTTGTATATTAGTTATGTTAAATGTTAGTTATGTTCTATTTTAGTTATGTTATATGTTAGTTATATTGTATGTTGGTTTCTATGTTGTAATTGAGTACTGTGATGTGTACAATTAGTGATAATTGTCAGGTCAGCTGGTTGAGTCGTTATTACATGCTGATAACGTGTATAAACGTGATATAAGTGTGTATCATTATAATGATAACGTTACAAGCAGTTTCATTAAAATAATTATTGATACACTTGTAACAAATCAGATTATAGAATAATAAACACGAAAATGAGTCCTATCAAATAATTAAATATATTTTTATGTAAGTACAACAATTGAAATTAAAGTATCTCGACATATTATCAGACTGTGGATGGTTTTATTTTTAATTTTTCAATGCGATCAAAGTTCAGTATTCTGGAGTACTTTATTATTTGACTCCCAAGTGTTAATTGAATCCCAATCTGAATTGCTATGATATTTTTTTATCTGAACCACCACACCATCCACTTTACCAAGCAGCACAGTGCAATGAAAACACATATATATATATATATATATATATATATACGTCCGCGTGAAATAGTGACCTTGACCAGATAAAGAAAAAATATCTAATACAAATACAAATATCTTTATTTTTCCTGAAAAGTAGTTTACAGGATTTTAAAAATTATAATTTATGTATCACACTTCACCAGAAACTGGCACGCAAACATTAACAGTGTCCATTTATTATTATAAGATTATACATATTTCTCAGTTTCATTTTTATTTTCATTATTATTAAATTAAATTTATATTTCTGGGCAAAGTCCACAAAATCTAAACCTAAAATCTAAAGAATCTAAAGAAGATCTAGAGGTTCAAACATTATGAAATATACATATAGCTGCGTGTGGGTCCTTGCCGGAACCATACTAGAACATTTTTTCATATTGTAGGTCTTCAACTGAGCACAATAAATGTCTCCCTCATAATGTAATGACATGCTTACATTGTCTCTTGTACTACTTGTACTACATACTAATGTTATATGTAGATACAATTAGTATAGAATTTCGTTCACGCAACTTTCTTCCTCGTTCTTCTAGGGATGAGACATTTAATTAAAAAAATAAGTATGACTATAGAAAAGTGTTTAAATTTGTATATATTTGAATAAAGAAATTTCTGTTTTATTTTTATAAATAATAAAAATATTTATAAAAATAAAACAGAAATTTCAGACTAACTGTATATGAGCTTTCGTTCGCGTGGAATTATGCAAATATTTTTTTTTTCTAAAATTAAAATAGCCTTAGTTACCTGCTAATAAAAGTCCCATTAAAATCGGTCCAGCCGTTTCAGAGATTAGCCGGAACGAACAGGTAGACAGACAGGGAAAAATTGTAAAAATGTTATTTTGGTGTATGTACCGTATTTATATTCATATGCATGTAGTAAAAAACGGTTATTTCAATATTACAAACAGATACTCCAATTTTATTTATATGTATAGATGTATAGATTTTAGATATACAGAGATTGTAGAAGTATGTCACTAAAACCAATCTATTATTTTCGTATGTCTGTCTATTTTCTTCAGAGATTTTTTCCAATATTCGTGAAGAACTGTATAGTGATGGGCACATTAAATTAATTACCGTTAATTGTGCATTTAAGAATCGGCTCCTGTGTTCGTTTATTGCCTCGAACAATGTTAATCAAAATAACTTTCGTGTTACAAAAACAGCACCTCGGCGGCGACGCGGGGCGAGCCCTGCCCGCTTTATAACGATGGACGTGAGCGGCCTAGGGCTGTCAAACGTAATCGATCATTGTTAATTAAAAAAGTATTTAATTAATCGATTCTAAAAAAAAATAATGATAAAATAAATTAAGGCAAATCTTTCATTCGACTAAGTAACCCATACACAACGAGACCAAGTGTTTACGGCCGAAATGCGGTCTAACGAAATGGGGTCAAATTGTTGACCTAAACAATCCACATGCACAGACCAAGCGGCTGAATGAGAATCAATAATTATTAAAAAAAAAATCGATAATTTTTACAATTAATTTTTATGTAGAATGTCACAGCCCTAGCGGAGCCGCCAAGCGAGATCCGAAGCAAGAAATGTAACGGTATCGAACATAACCAGCCGAAGCGATACAGCGGCTTATGGCGGCTCCTATATGTTGTACATACGTGTGCGTACTGCGTACACATTAGTACTCGCCTCTATATAATGTTTATCACGGGGAGCGGGGAGCGGGGAACGGGGAGCGGGGAACGGGGAGCGGGGTCACCGACCGGCCGCCCACCAAATGGACACCGCGTCTGCACTGTCGCCAACTGTCTCCAGTACTGCTGTCCATCAGTACCCACATCTGAGGGGAAGGGGATTGTTAGGAATGGGGACTGATGACCCCCGCAGTGTAGCATGTCAGGTTGACCTTCACGCGGTTGACCTTCCACATTCGGTCGGAAGAAGATTGTTAGGACAGAGTGACAGTTTGACCTCCACGGGGATCCTTCTGGAAACCATCATGATAAACTGTTGGTGAATTTATCAC
This sequence comes from Achroia grisella, assembly GCF_030625045.1. Classification (NCBI taxonomy): domain Eukaryota; kingdom Metazoa; phylum Arthropoda; class Insecta; order Lepidoptera; family Pyralidae; genus Achroia; species Achroia grisella. The sequence continues at coordinate 119,222 of NW_026712653.1, read as the reverse complement.
GAACCTGCGACCATCGGAATTGAAACGGTATTTTAAACCGCTACACCACCAAGCTCGTCATACATGATGTAGATAGTTTTGCGGTGACTCCAGTGCCCAGCGTATCGTTGGAGAATGGAACAGTACACACGCCTGCACCAGCAGTTTACGTTGGTGGGGCACCAGTGGAGGGTAATAGGATAAACATGAGGTTAAGTCACTTTGCTCCACCAGGAATTTATGTATACGCTACCGATTGAGATGATTATTTTTTCTTTAAATAACATACTCTTCTCTATTGTATTCCTCAAGTAATACATATTAAGTGACACTTCTCTACCACCGGATTACACAATTTATTTGAAAACTAGCTGTGCTCGTGACTTCGTCCGCGTGGATTGTAACTTTATTTTCTAAAATAAAAGTAGCCTAAGTTACTCCTTATTAGATCAGCTACCTGCCAATAAAAGTCCCGTTAAAATCGGTCCAGCCATGTCAGAGATTAACCGGAACAAACATACAGACAGACAAAATTTTTTAAATTGTTATTTTGGTGTATGTACCGTATTTATATTCATATGCATGTAGTAAAAAACGGTTATTTCAATATTACAAACAGACACTCCAATTTTATTTATATGTATGGATGTATAGATAACAAATCGACAACCGAATGGATGACTTCAAAGTTCACCGTGAAATTGAGTAATGTCCACAAACGGCACTTATCGTACAATTATCGGTGGCGATAATAAAATTATTACTATGATTTGAGTAATGTGAAGGACACGCGATACGACACGACACGACACGACACGACACGACACGACACGACACGACACGACACGACACGACACGGCACGACACCAAACCGACGGGACGGTGTTGTACTTCAGAAAAATTTCACGATCGTGTATGGCAATAGTTGTTCATGCACTGGATTTTCACATAGACACTTATATAAATATACATTGTAAATAAACTGGCTTTTAAAAAAAAAGTTATTCAATTGAGTTTCTTGTCAGTTCTTCTCAATTGGATCTATATACTGAACTGGACGGTAGGGAAAAAATTATGATATAAAAAAATTTTCATTTATAAGCGGCTGAAATGTCCTACATTTTTTTTTATAAAACAGGGGACAAACAAGCATGCGGCTCAACTGATGGTAAGTGATTACCGCCGCCCATGAGCACCCGCAACACCAGGGGAATTGCAAGTACGTTGTCGGCCTTTTAAAAAGAAATAAGCTCTTTTCTTGAAGGTTTCATTATCGTATCGATTCGGAAATACCATTGCTGGAAGGTGATTCCACAATGTGGTTGTGCGTGGCAAAAAGTTTCTAGAAAACCGCACTATGGAGGACCGCCATTCATCCAGATGATCCGGGTGGTATTTTAGGATCTGGCGGGTGGTACAGTATATGTATAAATGATTTTTTAATTTGAATTTGAATTCACACGTCACATATGAGGGAGACAGTAAGACAATAAGTAGAGATGTAACGAAGTAACACAGTTGCATTGCATTCTTCATTCAAAAAGATGCATACTTTTTTACTTTTATGTTCTTATTTTAAACAATCCTTACTTCCGATGGTCGCGGGTTCGATTCCTCGCGCGGCATAAATATTTGTATTGATGAGTATGGTTGTTAGTATCGATCTGGTTTCTATGTATATTATGTGTGTATTTACAAAAAATATATATCTATGCACTTGCATCAGTTGTCTAGTACCCATAACACAAGCTCTAGCGAGCTTAGCTTGGGACTAGATGGCGCTGTGTGAATTGACCTGACATATTATAAATGCAATAAAAAAATATGCACTTAGGTACAAATCATATGACAGTAAAAATGACAAATCGTATAGAAATAGAAATAATCTTTATTCAAATAAACTCATTACAAGCACTTTTGAATAGTCATATATTGATTCTACCACTCACTCGGAACGCAGATTCATCACAAGAAGAATGAGCAAGAAACTTGTGTGTTGCTCTTTTGAATAGATGTTATTTTTTTTTATATAACTATATAACGTACTTACAAAATACAATAATAATAATATACTGTAACTATTGTTACATTATATGGATTGTTGATTAGTTAAATCAATAAACAATTTTAAACATCCTGTTATATACTGAAATTTGAATAACCAAATAAATATAACAATCTATAACAAAAACCATATAAAAAAGTATAAGCAGCCTAATATTTTTTGCTTACCTTTCTGATGGTAAATGGTTACCTATTCATGGACTTAGACTGAAACCCCAGGGGTGTCACGTGCGTGTTGTCACTCCTTAAGAAACCTTAACATACCTATCTTGAAAAACCCCATGCTGTAGTCTCGTGAGAAAACCTCGGCAGGAAGTTCGTTCCACAATGTAAGTGTACGCGGGAGGTAGCTCCTCTGAAACCGCACTTTTTTTTTGTATATGATAATGAAATGGTGCACCCGCCTGCGCTAACGGTTTACACTGGCGGGGCACCAGTGGAGGATGATAAGATGAGTATGAGGTCAGGTCAGTTAGCCCATCGTGACAAATCCACCAGGAATTTATCACGATGGTTTCCAGGGAACCGCGTGGAGGTCAACCTGACATGGTACATTGCTAGTAATGGGGTCTTGAGTCCACATTACTAACAATCCCCTTATTACCGAGGGTTGCTATTATATCACTTTTTTTTAAAACTTCGCCCTTGCTTTGAGGGTGATACTTTTTTATATAAACCTTCCTGATAATGGAAAAAACCGTGCATCCGCCTGCGATTTAAGCTATATAGGGGTTTATATACTATATAGCTACTCGCCACTGGCGGGGCACCAGTGGAAAGGTAACCTGAAATGATAAGATGAGCATGAGGTCAGGTCAGTTAGCACATCGTGGCAAATTCACGAAGAATTTATCACGATGGTTTCCAGAGGGAACCGCGTGGAGGTCAACCTGACATGGTATTGCTAGCAATGAGATCGAGTCCGAGACCACTTAAGTTCTAGCGTGTGGGGATGAATTCCCTGTCGATGGCGAGGTGTGCGGTGGTAAAAGGTGGCCAGCGCTAAGTAGTGCAAAACATAGTCCATTCATTACTAAACTATTTTCGATAATATACTTACCAAGATTGTGTATCAATTATATCACTTAAACAACACGTGTTTATAATAAAACTAGCTACTCGCCCTTGCTTTGCACAGGTGTACATGTATTATATATATAAACCTTCCTCTTTAATCACTCTATCTATTTAAAAAAGAAGTTTTAAAGATTTAAGCATCCATAGGGATGGACAGACAGCGACAGCGACTTTGTTTTATACTATACTAGCTACTCGCCCCGGCTTCGCACGTACATGTATTATATATATAAACCTTCCTCTTGAATCACTCTATCTATTAAAAAACCGCTTCAAAATTTTAAAGATTTCAGCATACAGGACGGACAGACAGCGACAGAGACTTTGTTTTCTCTATGTAATGATAATAATAATGAAAGGAAGTGTAACAGTAAGTAATGAATGGTAAAGAATGGTCACGTTTGTTGTGTCATTGTAAACAACTGATTAAGTAATGAAAAGAACAACACACTCGCTGACTCACCGCCATCCGTCCAAGCTATTCAAGCTCAGGGTTAGTTATGTCTTTAGAGACAGCTCCTGTCTGAGTTACGGTTAAATCCTAAACGACTAGGATAAGAAATTACAAATTTCAAATGAAAATATCGTTTATGACGTAAGTTCTTATCTATACATCTATATACATATAAATAAAATTGAAGTGTCTGTTTGTAATATTGAAATAACCGTTTTTTACTACACGCATATGAATATAAATACAGTACAATACAAAATAACGTTTTTTACAATTTTTGTCTGTCTGTCTGTCTGTTTGTTCCAGCTAATCTCTGAACTGGCTGGTCCGACTTTGACGGGATATTTTTTGGCAGGTAGCTAATGTAATAAGCAGTAACTTAGACAACTTTTATTTTAGAAAAATAAAGTTAAATTCCACGCGGACGAAGTCGCAGAAACACCTAGTTTATTATATGTACTAATGGCATGGTTAGTTTTATTTTATAAAAAATCTTTTATTTTAGAAATGTTAAAAGTTAAAAAAAAGTGGACGAAGTCGCGGAAACAGCTAGTTGAATAATAAGAATCGATTACCGCAAATTCCAACCGACACGAGATAACGTTTCCTACTCGATCAGAGCCGCAGTAAACGGCTTGTGTATTTACATATAGGTATAGTGAGGTTTTATGTTACGTACAGACTACAGCATGGGGTTTGTCAAGAAGGGTATATTAAAGTTTCTTAAGGGTGTTTCAGGCGTCCATAGGCTACGGTAACCATTTACCATCAGATGGGCCGTATGCTTGTTTGCCACCATCATCGTCATCATCATCGTATAAATCCCAAGATTAAATAACGTTATATTAATAGCTTCAACTATCTTCACACGTCGCACACACACACATAACATCCTGTGTTATCACACACACACATGCCTCACAACTCATCATACCTTCGATTCGAGGCGAGTCTGCAAAAATAATAAGATGACCATATTTAGCTACAGAGAAACACCACTGTCTGTAACTCAAACTGTATTTTAATAGCGAAATTGCTGAACTCACAGCTGCCTCGTTGCACGCACCGCTCCAACACTAGTTACATGCATTGCACACATGCAATCCGCTCATGTATGTATGAGTATATGACAATAATACATACATAGTATGTATGAGTATATGTGACATAACTGTTTACCTGATTTCGGGGTACTCAATAATCTTATCAAAGTCTGGACGTAGGTAGGTATGCAGGATTTTATTCCGAGATACATTTAACCGTCGTCCTGACATACTTAATTAATATATCAAGAGCGCGCCGCGAGCAGAGACGAGGCAGACTGGGTTCTCTAGCACACACTATGTATATTATTAATTACCTGTACTCGCGACTTCGTCCGCGTGGAATTTCACTTTATTTCTCTAAAATAAATGTAACCCAAGTTACTCCTTACACCAGTTACCTGCCAATAAAAGTCCCGTCAAAATCGGTCCAGCAATTTCAGAGATTAGGCGGAAAAAACAGACGGATATGTTATTTTGGTGTATGTACAGTATTTATATTCATATGTATGTAGTAAAAAACGTTAATTTCAATATTAGCTTTTGCCCGCGATTTCGCTCGCGTTAATTTATCCGCTTAGGGGTGGGATTTATCAAAATCCATTCTTAGGGGATGCCTACGTCATAGTAGCTTTATGCATGCAAAGTCTCAGCCCGATCGGTTTCAAATTAACGAACTTTCATCCCCTATTTTATCCCCTTGGGGGTAGAATTAATCAAAATCCTTTCATAGCGGATGTCTACGTCATAACATCTACCTGCATGCCAAATTTTAGCCCGATTTATCCAGTTTGGACTGTGCGTTGATAGATCACTATGTCAGTCACCTTTGAGTTATATAAACACACATTCCAATTTTATTTATATATATAGATTTTTACAGATGTAAGTGTACATAACTATACGTACTTTCACTTACCTTTTGGCCGACTTCGACTTACAGAGGTATGACCAATACGAAGGGAACCCTACAAATCTGCCCGTCATTAATAAACTGAAGTCCAATTTAAGTCGGTCGAATTAAAATCCTTTTAGTAGTATGAATTTTAATTTGCAGTAAACAGACAGGAAAATAAGTACACATGTCTGGATGCAAATAAATTAAGAGCACAATCTCACTGGACAGACGAGATGTGACGTTACTTAGGATGATTGCTTTTACACGGTCTTATCCCCTCCAATCGATCCCCGTCCAATTCAAACGGGGATCGATATTACTACGGCCTGAGCCGAGGTTCGAACCCCTAGCGGTGCCCTCAGACTAAAGTCGTATCCGTCAGGCGGGAGTTGTCCTTCAGCCGCTCCATAAGTCCTTCCTTTGGTTTGGAGTGCCATCTGCACTAAACCTCTATGGTCCGGTCTAAAGGCCAGCAGCGACCAACAGCATTAGATCGGGTCATTGGGCTCCCTAAAATATGGTCGAACGCAGTGATGGCTGGCTCATCCGTCATACTCGTGAACGAGTGCTGTTTGTAGGGACTGGTCTGCTCTTATCACTACGACTGATTTAATCTTATTGTATATTTATATTTGACCCAAATAAATTAGTGCTGGTTGGTAACTTGTAAATATAAACTTACAAGGATTATTTAAAAGATCAGTGTGACTTCTGTTGCTGCAGGTTAGATGACAAATAATTTATGTCAAGCTTATACGATGTTACTTTTAGCAAAATGCATGCTGAACTGGATTCATCTGTCAAATTTTAGTTATTAATCTCTGAAAATAATGACTCGCAGGCATAGGTAGGTGAAAATATTGTTAAAATAGCATGAGCCAGCTTCTTCAAACAGTTCTATGATCAACGACGTGCCCAAAATATTGTGTCGCGTACCGTCTCTCCTCCGATCGATCCCCCGTCCAATTCAAACGGGGATCGAAATTACGTCGGCCTGAGCCGAGGTTCGAACCCCTAGCGGTGCCCTCAGACTAAAGTCGTATCCGTCAGGCAGGAGTTGACCTTCAGCCGCTCCATAAGGCCTTCCGCGGGTTTGGAGTGTCATCTGCACTCGCCCCATAACGTCCGGTGAAGATGTAAAGGCCAGCTGCGGCCAACAGCATTAGAGTAGTCCGAAAAAAAAAAGCAGCCGTCAATGGTACGCGTGCCATTGGTTCGCCTACCCTGCACTAGTGCATGTAAATAGGATTATTCTTTTCTACTTAAACAAAACAAAAAACCAAATTTTATCAAAGTCAATGAGTTCATTGAGAATTCATTATCTCTATCCATACATATAAATAACATTGGAGTGTCTGTTTGTAATATTGAAATAATCGTTTTCTACTACATGCATATGAATATAAATAACCAGTACATAATATATAAATTAACATTTTTTTCAAATTTTGTCTGTCTGTTTGTTCCGGCTAATCTCTGAAATGGCTGGACCGATTTTTTTTTGCAGGCAGCTGATGTAATAAGGAGTAACTTAGGCTACTTTTATTTATAAAAATAAACTTAAATTCCACGCGGACGAAGTCGCGTGTATAGCTAGTAATAAATAAATCTTGAGCCATTATATTGTTTAAACATGTGTTTGAAGGTAATTATACTAATTGAACATAAAATAATCATAAGTCACGCCCGAACCCAAATTAACATTACATAGTATAAAATAAAGTCACTATCGCTGTCTGTCCCTATGTATGCTTAAATCTTTAAAACTACGCAACGGATATTGAAGCGGTTTTTTTTTTAATAGATAAAGTGATTCAAGAGGAAGGTTTATATATATAATACGTGTACACCCGTGTGTAGTAGCTAGTGGTACATAAAATGCAGCAACGCGAGTGTTTCTCAACGGAAGCTATAAACCTACCACATGAGCCGAGCACTTGAGATGGTGGCCCTTCAACTAGTTCATATAATTATTGTAACGGAGGTGCGACCGCGGGGCGGAGGGTGCGGGGTGCGGGGTGCGGGGGGCGGGGGGTGCCTTAAAGGTCAGCCGGCGCCGCGCGGCGTGCACCTGTCCGCGGCGACTCGCATACTTGCACAGTTTATCACTATCCACACCACTTTCCATTACAGGAACATCGCTTTTACACCCGGTTTTTCATGCATTTCTATACTTTTAAAAGACAAGGAGGCTCTCAACCGATTCGATATTTGGAAATTAAATTTATTTATCTCTATACATATGAATAAAATTGGAGTGTCTGTTTGTAATATTGAAATAACCGTTTTTTACTACATGCATATGAATATAACTACGGTACATACACCAAAATAACATTTTTTACAATTTTTGTCTGACAGTCTGTTTGTTCCGGCTAATCTCTGAAATGGCCGGACCGATTTTGACGGGTATTTTAACAAGTAATTTAGGCTACTTTTATTTTAGAAGAATACTTTATTTTAGAAAAATATAGTTAAATTCCACGGGGACGAAGTCGCGGAAACAGATAGTTTATCATAAGAAGAGAGAGAAAAGAGAAAAGATAAAAATAATAATAAATCATTTATTCAGCATCGTAGTACAATAGAATAGAATAAAATTTATTAACTCGTTTTTACAGTAACAACATGAGAAGTACAAGAATAATTTACACATTAAAAAACAGAGTCAATATGGACCACAACTCAGCATCATGCTGAGTTGTGGTCCATATTGACTCTGTTTAAAATAATAGGAAATAGTTTCCAGCGCTGATTTTCACAGTAGTACAGAGTAAAATTATAAAAAACTTAAAAACAAATATCGCGCTATGAGCTGAAAGGTGGTGCCGCAGCCTCCACTCAGCTGGTGCCGCAGCGTGTCACTGCAGCGCTGATTTTCAGTGGAGCCACTCGAAAAAAAAATAACATGCTTGATGATAATATTATTGACTATTAAATATATAAAATGAAGAGTAATTTAAATGGATGAATTAGATAATGAGTCTTATTGTGATTCATTTTGTGCAATTTGAAATTAGGTAATGAATATTGAAGGAACAGTTCCCAAAACTATGGTGTTCTTTTCAAAAATATAACACTTTCATTAACAAACAAACAAAAAAAACTAAATATAATTTCGTGGAAGAAAATCATCGTCATCACCAGCCCATTGCAGTCCACTGCTGGACATAGGTCTCTCCCAAGGCACGCCACAGGGTACTGGCACTGGGTACTGGCACTGGCACGCCACAGGCACTGGGTGGTGCGACAGATATGACCAGCCCACTGCCACTTCAACTTGCAAATACGAAGAGCTATGTCGATGACCTTAGTTCTCTGGGGATTTACTTTATTTCGGATTTGATCCCTTAGGGATATAGAATTAGAAATAATATTTATTAAAATAAACTCATTACAAGCACTTTTGAATAGTCATATTTTGATTCTACCACTCATTCGGAATGCAGATTCATCACAAGAAGAATGAGCAAGAAACTTGTGTGTTGCTCTTTTTAATAGATGTTTTTTATGTTTTTTTTAATATAAATAATTACAGTATAACAAGTAAGAGGCATGCATGCGATAATCAACATAGAAATCGCTACGCATTCATTATTAGTGTAATCAGATAATATTGTCAGTGCTATGGATTTTAAGTTTTTCTATAAAAACATTATTGTCGTTAACGAATACTTCAATTTTATAGTAAGCTTTTTTGCAAAGGAAGTGTTTTATATGACATTTAAATATTTTTTCAGGCAGATTTATAACAGACTCTGGTATTTTGTTGTACGCAATTGCCATTAAAACTCCAAGCATAGCTCTCTCCATAGCTCGTTGAGCGACTTTGAGTTGGTGGACCAGTCGTATAGTCAGTGTCCACGTTTCGTTTTTTCGGCACCGTATGTCATAACGGGTAGGAAGTAAGTAGATTTTTTTTTTCATTTTGTTTTTCTTTGGCCCTTTAACTCTGTGAGGCCTAGATAGATATTTTCTTATAAATGATATCATTATAATATCACAATAAATAAATTTACAAGTACAGTAACATATAGGAATCTATAGACTACTATTGTATTAAAAACAGTATCTTCCTGGCGACTTTTTGAAAACGGGAACCTTCCGTGAATAATCTTGTATATACGGGAGAGTATGTAAGTAGTTTTTATTACAATTCTTAATATTACATGACAATAGATGTAATAATTACAATATTACTTATCAGATATTTTGTAATCATATAAATATCTATACATCTAAATAAAATTGGAGTATCTGTTTGTAATACTGAAATAACCGATTTTATTACATGCATATGAATATAAGTACGGTACATACACCAAAATTACATTTTTTTACAATTCTAGTCTGTCTGTCTATTTGTTCTGGCTAATCTCTGAAATGGCTGGACCGAATTTGACGGGACTTTTTTTGGCAGGTAGCTGATGTAATAAGGAGTAACTTGGCTACTTTTATTTCAGAAAAATAAAATTAAATCCCACGCGGACGAAGTCGCGGGAACAGATAGTATTATAGTACATAAAGTAAAATAAATAGGTAGAAGTGTGGTACTAAATACCTAGTTCAAAGCAACGGACACTTCATATTACAAAAATCAGCATGTTTATGCTATTCCAAGAATGATGTACATACAGTTTCTTTATGTTAATCTATACATATAAATAAAATTGGAGTGTCTGTTTGTAATATTGAAAAAACCGTCTTTTACTACACACATATGAATATAAATACGGTACATACACCAAAATAACATTTTTACAATTTTTGTCTGTCTGTCTGTTTGTTCCTGCTAATCTCTGAAATGGCTGAACCAATTCTGACTGGCCTTTTTTTTGGCAGGTAGCTGATATAATAAGGAGTAACTTAGGCTACTTTTATTTTAGAAAAAAAATTGAAAAATAAAGTTAAATCCACGCGGACGAAGTCGCGGGAACAGCTAGTAAGTTATAATGATTACAAATTGATGAATATGATAGTGAAATAACATATTAGTAATTTTTTTTTCTGACTGACACCGACACCCAGATAACTGGCTCTACATATTTATAAGTCGGCAACACTATACATTTGGGGGGAAGGTGATGCTAGTAATGTGGACTGATGACCCCATTGCTGCAATGTACCATATCAGGTTGACCTCCATGCGGTTCCGCCTGAATTTATAACGGCTAACTGACCTGACCTCATGTTCCTCTTATCATCCTCCACTGGTGCCCCGCCAGCGTAATCCGGTAGCGCAGGCGGGTGCTCCATTTCATTATCATACCCAAAAAAAAATTGTATATCCTGGATGACGACGTTTTTTTTTCGAACTACTCTACTACTGTTAGCCGCAGCTGGCCTTTACAGCTTCACCGGACGATAGGGGGCGAGTGCAGATGGCATTCCAAACCAATGGAAGGATTTATGGAGCGGCTGAAGGCCAACTCCCGCCTGACGGATACGACTTTAGTCTGAGGTCACCGCTAGGGGTTTGAACCTCGGCTCAGGCCGTCGTAATACCGATCCCCGTTTGAATTGGACGGGGGATCGATCGGAGGGGGATAAGACCGTGTAAAAGCAATCATCCTAAGTAACGTCACATCTCGTCCGTCCAGTGAGATTGTGCTCTTAATTTATTTGCATCCAGACATGTGTACTTATTTTCCTGTCTGTTTACTGCAAATTAAAATTCATATTACTAAAAGGATTTTAATTCGACCGACTTAAATTGGACTTCAGTTTATTAACGATGGGTTTATTTTTCTGTATAATCATTAGTTTTATTATATATTACATTTATATCAATTTTTATATATTTAGTTTTTTATATTGAAATTTTTACGACTTCTATGTTGATTAAAATATTTTCTTTCTTGTTATACTGTAATTATTTATATATAAAAAAAACATCTATTAAAAAGAGCAACACACAAGTTTCTTGCTCATTCTTCTTGTGATCAATCTGCATTCAATATAAAATTATTTATGTACATTAATTTATATCAATTTATTATATATTTAGTAGGTACATCATATCATAAATCGTGTACAACACAGCAATACACCACCCCAGGTCTTGTGCTGGAAAACAGCGTTGCAGCGCTCCAGCCGCTGCAGCATCATGCTGAGCACGGACCTATTCGGTAGATGCTTCGACAAACATACGCACACGCGTACACACGTAATTTTTGTACTTTTTTTTTGTAATTGTTGCACTGTTTGTTTTTTTTTTTGTTTGTTTAATGTGTGTTTTAGTTTTCTACTGAATAAATATCATAACTACCAGTTGCACTGAGGTCAATAAAAGGACATATAAAATTGCCTCTTTCCATAGTCGGCATGAAGTACTGGATTGTCAGTTGACCTTATAATAAAATATTTATATAATTGAGTGTACTGCTGCATCATCGGCTCATGTTAGTCATCGACATTCCATGTTATACATTATTTTATGGATCACTAGCTCACCCACCCCTCTTCACACAGGTGTACATGTATTATACAAACAAACCTTCCTCTTGAATCACTCTATCTATTAAGAAAAACCGCTTCAAAATCCGTTGCGTAGTTTTAAAGATTTAAGCATACATAGGGACGGACAGACAGCGACAGCGACTTTGTTTTATACTCTGTAACTACTCGCCCGGGCTTCACACAGGTGTACATGTATTATACATACATACAAACCTGTCTCTTGAATCACTCTATCTATAAAAAACCAATTCAAAATCCGTCTCTTGAATTTGTTTTATACAACTACTACACAGGTCTATAAAAAAACCAATTCAAATAAAAAACCAATCCGTTGCGTAGTTTTAAGGATTTAAGCATACTTAGGGACGGACAGACAGCGACAGCGACTTTGTTTTATACTATGTAATGATGTTAGTAAATTACAATTTTATTCATTTAATTCATATATATATGTTATGTCCATGTTCAGAATCGCTGGGACCGCAGCAGTGCAGCGATGTCCAGTGTCTCTGGAGCGGACAATCCGACATACATATATATTCGTATTGTGTTAGTTAATTGTAGTTGTAATCGATCGGTAGACTGTATGGGTGTCTAAATGATGAAAACACGTTTATAATATGATAGTAAAATATATTTAAATACAGTTACGAACTGAAAGGACAATGAGAGAATAATACAATAAAGTGAAGTATATCAAATAACATGACATATAAAAAATAACTCTTTAATATAAATTTAAAAATAATATAAATATCAAAAGAGTACGGCGGGCGGTCGCCAACAATAGTATCTAATAGAAATAGAAATAGAAATAATATTCATTCAAATAAACTCATTACAAGCACTTTTGAATAGTCATATTTTGATTCTACCACTCAGTCGGAATGCAAATTCTTCACAAGAAGATTGAGCAAGGAACTTGTGTGTTGCTCTTTTGGATAGATGTTTTTTTATATAAATTATTATATTACATGCGATAATCAACATAGAAATCACTACGCACTCATTATTAGAGTAATCAGATAATATTGTCAGTGCTATGAATTTTAAGTTTTTCTACAAAAAACATTATTATCGTTAACGAATTCTTCAATTTTATAGTAAGCTTTTTTGCAAAGGAACTGTTTTATATGACATTTAAATCTTATTTCTGGCAGATTTATATCAGACTCTGGTATTTTGTCGTAAAACCTTACGCAATTGTCATAAAAGGAATTACTAACTATAGTTAAACGACATTTAGGTAAAATCAATAATTATAATCAATATCTCTATACTAATATTACTAAAACTGTTTCCCAAATATTTTTTTATATATACATATAAATAAAATTGGATACACCAAAATAACATATTTTACAATTTTTGTCTGTCTGTCTGTTTGTTCCGGCTAATCTTTGAAATGGCTGGACCGATTTTGATAGGAATTTTTTTGGCAGATAACTACTTTAATAAGGAGTAATTCAGGCTACTTTTATTTTAGCAAAATAACGTTAAATTCCACGCAGACGAAGTCGCGGGTACAGCTGGTGTTATTCTAAATGTACATTTGTAAGTAGTATTGTATGTATCTAATTACAAACTTGAGGATGTTCATGACCCATGAACTGCTGTGTCAACGTTTATTCTTAAAGTAACCTTGTTGTTGTTATTAACAAAATATACTCAAATGGCAACTGAACTGACTACCTACAGGTATAGCGAGAGTACTAAAATCGTTTGTTAAATTTGTGATATCACAGTTTTTTTTTATATTACTGGTACGTGATGATGCGACTCGAATGCTCAGATGGTAGGTGATGTTGGCTTCAGCAGATTACAGGGTTGTAGAAATGATAGATTTGCTTATAGTCTTCAATTTAATGTGTAAATACTATGATAAATTACAATTTTGGTGGAGTTAACAAAAGTACGTTAGATCGGTCGGTTGATATTTGAAGTCTATACGTTACGGTGCGTATTTGAATTGGATGGGTGTGCGCTCCAATCAGAACGCTCCCTTTGTGTTGCGTTTTGTTGCTGCTTGTACGCGACAATTACAATTATTCAATTATAAATAACTAACGACATAAGTCGTTTCTGAATATATACATTTAATTAATTACTATTAATAATAAAGTGTTTCCTTTTTATTGTATGTAGTATTGGGATTTAATAGCTAATGATATTTTATTATTACTCTTTATTGTTTACTACTACCCGCCCCGGCGTCGCCCGGGTGTACATGTATTATATATATAAACCTTCCTCTTGAATCACTCTATCTATTAAAACCGCTTCAAAATCCGTTGCGTAGTTTTAAAGATTTAAGCATACATGGGAACGGACAGACAGCGACAGCGACTTTGTTTTATATTATGTAATGATGATACACCGTAAACAACAATTTTTAAAATAACCTCTTACTTAACTCCCACTCATGTCCCAGCTCCCTTCCTGTCTCTCTCGCAGCCTCCTCACTTCACTCCTGTATCGCATCATTCGCTCTCATTCTTTCATGTGCCATTACACGCATCTTTTCATAATTCTACTATCACCCATTCAAGTATTATAATATTATCTGTTTGTATATTTATTTAATACTAGATGTGGCCGCGACTTCGTCCGCGTAAATTGTCGATACTTCCATATAAGCTTTCATCTCCCCTTTGAACCACTTACAACCCTTTTATTGGATTAAAAAATAGCCTATGTCCTCAGGTTCTATACTATTTGTGTAACAAATTTCATTTAAATCGGTTCAGTAGTTTTAGTGTGAAAGTGAGACAGACAGTTATTTTCGCATTTAAAATATGCGTAAGGATTATCTGATTACACTAGTAATGAGTGCGTAGCGATTTCTATGTTGATTATCGCATATCTCTTACTTGTTATACTGTAATTATTATATAAAAAAAAAACACCTATTCAAAAGAGCAACAAACAAGTTGTCGAATGAGTGGTAGAATCAAAATATGACTATACAAAATTGCTTATAATGAGTTTATTTGAATTAATATTATTTCTAAGATTATTAGATTAGATAGTGTGCACGACGCACCTCTTTGTATATTATTTATGTATTTTGTTTATTATTTTATATAGAAAAATATATATGACATTGTCAATTCTTGTTCTGCTAATGATTATACTTTTGTACATAATATTATATTATTGCTTCCTAAAACCCGTGTTTGCATAATTATATCTACCAGCCCCATATATATACAGTCCTATATTCACATTTTTGGTCCTTCGCCCATAATTAATTAACAAATTTCAATTCAAAAAAGAAAATATGTAAAAATTGAAATTTACATCGATTGTCATACCCAACGACTCTACCTCTGTGTATGGCAGCTGATGAAGAAGGAGCAGCCAGCAGTTAGCGGGCGGATGGCTAGGCATCAGGCGCGGGCACGCGTGTACAGTCACCTTGAACCCAGACCGTGCGAAGTCGCACCCGGCGCCGCGGCTGCCGTGTGCCAACGTGGACGCGAGCACGTGGCGCCACGCACCCGCACTCTTGCCGCGATGCCTTCTCAATACCTGCCTGTTCACAATCACCAGACCACTTCTTGATGTCGTCATCAACATCATCTACAAGTGTATTAATTAAATAATATCTATCTATACATATAAATAAAATTGGAGTGTCTGTTTGTGATATTGAAATAACAGTTTTTTACTACATACATATGAATATAAATACAGTACATACACCAAAATAATATTTTTACATTTTTTTCTGTCTGTCTGTCTGTTCCGGCTAATCTCTGAAATGGCTGGATGGATTTTGACGGGACTTTCATTGGCAGGTAGCTTAAGTAATAAGGAGTAACTTAGGCTAATTTTATTTTAGTAAAATTGTTTTTAGAAAAATAAATTTAAATTCCACGCGGACGAATTCGGGACCCCAACTAGCTTTATTTATAACTTAACTAGGGCTCGGAATAGGTAATGCAATTTTATGTACTTGCGATTTTGTGACATCAATAGTATGGATTTATTGTAGGCATTATAACATACTATTTTCAAAGATTGTAAATTTTATATTGAACTTACAAAACAGTATATTTTCATCTTTTAGCTTATAAAATTGCAATTTTAAATCGCAATAAATATCTGAGCATGTTTTTTTTCCTTCTACTCACACCTATAAACCTATAAATTAATAATATGTGTAATTTTCATGATTTTAGAATTATATAAGTTGCATTACATCGCATGATTTAAGTTCCGGGAAATCAAACTGAGTTCAGGTCTTATCCATGTCATGCTTACGTTGACTTTCTTTCTACAAGTATATAAAATTGCACTTGTTATTCCGAGCCCTACTGAAATTATAAACAAATTCGTAAATATATAGGTGGCGCCCGCAGTCTCTCTGCGAACAATCTACTGTATTGGGGGAAAAGGGATTCTTAGTAATGTGGACTCTCGACCCCATCGCTATCAATGTACCATGTCAGATTAACCTCCTCGCGGTTCCCCCTGGAAAACATCGTGATAAATTCCAGATGAATTTATCACGATGGGCTAACTGACCTGACCTCATTCTCATTTTTTTCCACTGGTGCCCCGCCAGAGGAAACCGTTAGCGCAAGCGGGTGCACCATTCCATTATCATATACAAAAAAAAATCTACTGTATTTGCACACAAATATATTTATATTTGTGTATCCTAGATCTTATTTAATATATTTTTTTTTTGTGTTTAAATTATATGTATCTGTATGTAGTAAAAAACCCGCATGTTAGTTTTTTTTTTATTAGTAATGGGGGCTGCCTGAAAACCAGCGCTGTATAGGTGCACCTCACTAAGGTTGTGCTTATATCAGCAAAAGCTGAGGCAGCTCCTATTGCCAACTTCCATGTTATTATTTATTTTTTGTTTTGTGTCTTATTGTAAATAGTATTATATGTGTTATGTTGGCAATAGATGAATTATCTATCTATCTATCTATCATATACAAAAAAAAATCTACTGTATTTGCAGACTACAATCTAATTAAACTGGATAGACATAGTTTTTTGAACTTTCATTCCTGGTTTTAAAATTTGGGCTTGGCAACCCTTTACCATTTTAAATTCTATGATCTTTACCGTTTCAGACTACCCACTACTGGTGTATAATGCATTCTATCTTATTTTATATTAAACTCGCTACTCGCCCCGACTTCGCACGGGTGTACATGTATTATATATATAAACCTTCCTCTTGAATCACTCTATCTATTAAAAAAAACCGCTTCAAGATCCGTTGCGTACTTTTAAAGATATAAGCATACTTAGGGACGGACAGACAGCGACAGCGACTTTGTTTTATACTATGTAATGGTGATTGGTGATTTAACCTGCTTACTTATAGATTTATGTTATATGAAAGTTATATTAAGCAGGTATTTTCCTGGCAGGGTAGTGTTGAACGTAGAGTTACTCCCTTGTATATAAACATTATGTTCCCATGTTCCCATGTTCCCATGTTCCCACGGCGACAGTCTCCGAGTTGAGCATTTGGCCGCGGGCAGCAGGCGAGCTCATTCCTCACTCGATGCTACGACATGTTTTGTGTTTTTATTTAGCCAACAGCCCACTTAGCTACCTGCATGCTAACCTACATCAGCAGATATATAAATACGTGACGCCGGCGAGTGTCGCTCGGCGCTCGTCGCTCGAGTCGTACTGCTTCCTACGGTTGGTATTTTTAGATCGCTATTACTGCCACAGAGCTGTATAAGAATATCGCATGAGATTGTATTGTACTCACACATCGTTGCTTTATATTGACGCCATTAATTGTTACACACATTTACATCACTGCATTAATTTTTTTTTTTTTAGATCTTGCAATCAGTCACATGGACTATAAGCAGATGTGGTGTTCCGTCTGTAACAGGGAGAGTGCCGCTCTCAGTAGAACAGCTCCTCGCTCTAAAAAGTCAGTCCTGTCTGACTATCTTGGTCAAATATATCACGTCTTTTCTTTAATCGGCGCAAGTTTTCAGGTATAGTAAGTTGCCCAGCCAATTTATTTGGATGCCTGTGTAGTCGTGATTTGTATTTGTTGCTGTAGTCATTAATTACATCCTTAACCATGGGGATATCAAGTAGTTTGTGGATCTCAGTTGTTTTTATAAACCATGGTGCATCCGAAAGTTGTTTCAATATATAGTTTTGAACTCGTTGTATTGTCATTATGTTGGAGTCACTAGCAGAGCCCCATAGTTGTATCCCATATGTCCAGATTTACACTGCATTAATTAGCGAACAGATTTGTTTATTTATTTATAACAATATCCGTCATACTCGTGAACGAGTGCTGCTTGTAGTGTCTGCTCTTATCACTACGACTGATTTAATCTTATTGTGTATTTATATTTGACCCTAATAAATTAGTGCTGGTTGGTAGTTTGTATTCACACGTTTTGAATTGTAAATGTGAACTTATAAGGAATATTTAAAAGAGCAACACACAAGTTTCTTGCTCGTTCTTCTTGTGATGAGACAGCTTTCCGATTGAGTGGTAGATAAAAAAAAATTCTGTAAAATAAAATATACATAAACAACACTCAGACCGATATTAACAATCATACTTATAAATACAAATGTTTATATCGTGCGAGGAATCGAACCCCAACTAAAATACCTCCATAACTGTAACTAATCATTATCATTACATAGTATAAAACAAAGTCGCTGTCACTATCTGTCCATATGTATGCTTAAATCTTTAAAACTACGCAACGGATTTTGAAGCGGTTTATTTTAATAGATAGAGTGTTTCAAGAGGAAGGTTTATATATACGGACGACCTCGGTGGTCTAGCGGTCCAGCACACCGCTTTACGTCCGATGGTCGCGGGTTCGATTCCTCGCATGGCACAAACTTTTGTATTCATGAGTATGATTATTTGTATCGGTCTGGGTGTTTTCTATGTATAATATATATGTATTTACAAAATAAAAATATCTATGTATATGTATCAGTTATCTAATACCTATAACACAAGATCTAGCTAGCTTAACTTGGGTCTAGATGGCACTGTGTGAATTGTCCTGAAAAAACAAAAAAATTATATACATATATAATACATTCCATTTGACCGCATTCAGAACCGAGCAGCCAGAATCATTGGTAAGCAACGTCTATGTGACAGACTCGACCCATTGGCTTAGCGGCGAGATATTGCATCTCTGTGCATTTTCTACCGCATATATCACGGGGAGTGTTCTGAGGAATTGTTCGGATTAATACCAGCTGCTGAGTTTCACCACCGTACCACCCGCCAGAAACTGAAATACCATCCTGATCATCTGGATGAATGGCGGTCTTCCACCGTGCGGTTTTCTAGAAACTTTTTGCCTCGCACAACCACATTATGGAATCACCTTCCAGCAATGGTATTTCCGAACCGATACGATATTGAAACCTTCAAGAAAAGAGCTTATTCCTTTTTAAAAGGCCGACAACGTACTTGCAACACTTGTACTGGTGTTGCGGGTGCTCATGGGCGGCGGTAATCACTTACCATCAGGTGAGCCGCATGCTCGTTTGTGTTATGTTATAAAAATTTTTTCTCATTGATCCCTTTACTAAAAAAACCATTCGGACGGGAATCAATAAAATTTTTGAAGGCACTTTGGACTGAATTTTTTCCCTTGCAAAAAGATATCCAAAATCGAAAAAAATGGTACTCTGTTGGAGCATGTCATAAACATTCCAATTGAAGCTCATCTAATATGGGAACTGTCTGTTGTGGTCTAGCGTTGCCCTGACGCAGCAGTAGCCTACGACGATTGACCAGCCTCGATTGTTTAGCAGGTAGCTTTTCCATCATGGTTTGCAATTGCTAACAATACAAATCTGCCGTAATCGTCTGGCCAGATTTAACAGTGAACAGCACCGGCACTAGGCCACCAAACGCTCACAAGTAACTTTTTTTGAGGGGCTTGGGGCAGGATTTGGCTGGTTCGCCAGGGTTCAGCCATTGCGATGACTATTTCCGATTATCGCACAAGATCCACTTTTCATCACAGGTAATGATTTTATTGCGGCTTTCGAAAAACAAATGCATGTGTAAATAGCTGTATAAATTAGAAATTGTAATTCCTAACCAAAGAGGAGATATTTGTTATCAAAGTGGGCAGTACGACAAAACGACAATTTCATATGAAAGGACCTAATATATGTATTTATATATATACTCATTGTGGAAAGGGTCAAGTATTAAGAAGTTATACAGTAACTAAAGAGTAATCATTATCTCCAAAAAGAAACTTTATTTGTGAAGCAAAACTCCGGCATTCAATATAACAAAAAATATCAGTCGTATGAAAACTCTCCTTTTTTGAGTCGGTTGAAATGGATATGAAATTTTTACTCTGTGAACATTCAGCTATACATACTTAGCCTCGACTCAAAATTTCTATACGGACAATTAAAGTCTTGCTGGACACAATCATCATGATTATCATCATTACTATCAAATGAAGTAGACATTATTTTTATTATTAACCGAGTCTAGTCGAGTTGAGACAATAATAATTTTATGGCAAAAGTGTCGACTTTCGACTAGGTTGCACTAGCCGTGGTCACGAGCTGACTTTAAAAATAACTAAATGAAGTTGAGGTGATATGCGGTAGTTGTCTACACACGAGGTGTAGCTACTCGTTTTATAAGAGGTGGAGGCCGTGTACGGAGCACACGTAGCCTCCGTCCCGCAACTGTACAAACACACAAACAGACACCAAACGAAACGGTACTAGCAACAGTGAACGCCCGCACTGTCTTTAACTTTTTTCAACTATAACATAATCGAATTATATTCTCAAAAAAACTCTAAAACGGACAATCCTAAAACACAAATTTGATTGCGAGCCGAGTTTCTTGTTAATTTTTCTCATGATCTCATCATCTGCTTCTTCCTTATCCCATTTATTTGGGGTCGACGTAACATTTTTCATTTCGTTAACGCTCTTCCATTCATCCCTGTTCGCAGTCATCGCGTTATTTACTTCCTTTCTTATCATATCATCTTTCACATAGTCCATCCATCTCTTTTTCGGTCTTCCTCTACCCTTATAACCATTCACATTCTATGTAACAACTTCTTTAAGATATGATCTTCATTCCTACGCATTACATGCCCATACCAAGACAGACGATTACAATTCAACCTCTCCGACACCAGTGCCACTTTTATACTTCCTCTGATGTATTCATTCTTTGTCTTGTTCGTTCTTGTCACACCACACATCCACCTCAACATTCGCATTTCACTTGCATGCTCGTCGTCGTCTATCATCCGTTGCCTTTACGGGCCAGCACTCTGATCCATATAAAACAGCAGGTTGATTTCTCATGATTTCAATTGACATAATTTGAAATAAGTCGCTATACGCACAAAATTAATAACGTATTATTTAATTACTATTATTGTACGCCGTCATTATTATTTTTAACACAATTTTCAGTTATTTACTCAATTATATACATACATGTATTACACTTGTGTTTTAATTAAAAGTACTCGCAATGTCCCCGTTTTATATTTGGCCTTTACTAATAATATAAAATAAAACCTAAATCGAATATTTTCATACATGTATGTGATCGAAAATTTATTTATATAACTTATAATATAATAACTAAAATATATTATCAAAAGGAGTCCTTTTAGGCAAAGTTCCGAAGATACTGGCAGCGTTCCCTTTTGAATGGCTAGACTAATTCTTTGTCCGAGGTAGCTGCCAGCTCTTCGGTCTTCAGTGATGTCGACTAACCTTTTTTTTATTTCCTTGAAAAGTCTTATAGCGCTAGGACCTCACGGACCAAGGGTCTCAACACCGAATGGGACAAAATCACATTCATTAGACCCCTGTATTTACATGCTTCATACATTTGTGTGTGATTAAATGTTACACTCAGGTATTTAAATATCTAACTTATCTATCTTTTATTATCTAAAAAATTGTTTGTTATGAGTGACGCGAGAGGGACTCTCTGTTTCCATAAAACATGAAATGTCAAAAAAAAATTAAAAACTTGGTATTTTGCTGTTTATTTGTATTGATTGTCTTCATATTTTGACTTTGTTTCAATAGGCGTTAATTCGAACGAAGCTGATTCCAATGTGAGTAGTTAGTAAGAATATAAGTGATTTGTTTTTAAAAGTAATAAATAAATAAAATAAAATTGATATGGGAAAGTAACATGTTAACGTTGATGTCTTTTACTAGGCTCTGAACGGAGCGGCCTGCGAGGGTTGGTGCCGGGGGCGCGACGAATAGAGGGGTTGTACGTCGCCCGACGCCCGGCCCGGAATGACATCAACGAGATCTCCCTTTAATTATTTTGTTATAACATTTTTACATACATATTGAGTGCTTGTGACAGTACGGATACAGGGTATAAGTACCACGCGCATCTTGTTATCATGTGACGCCCGTGATACCACTCCTGTGTTGTCTAAGATGCAGCATCACCATCATCTCAGCCCGGAAATGCCTCCCCCAAAGATCTCCACAGCGATCGGTCCTGCGCTGCTCGCATCCAATGCCTTCCAACGATCTTGACCAGATCGTCGGTCCACCTTGCTGGAGTGGTGGTCGTGGTCGCCACTCGAGAACTTTATTGCCCAATCGCCAATTGTCCTACGAGCTATGTGCCCTGCCCATTGTCACTTCAGTTTCACAATTCTTCGGGCGATGTCGCTCACTCAGCTTCTTCTGCGGATCTCCTCATTCCTGATTCGATCACGCAGAGAAACTCCGATCATAGCCCAAGATGCTGTCTTCATATTTCGTAAATTTACTGCCATATATCACCCTCAAACGAAACAAAATTTTCCAAAGCAAATTCCTTGGCTGTTGAAATAAGTGAGACAGTAATGTCGATGTAGACGACTTAAAAAGTTTAATGTTGTACCCATTAGATAAATATATCTAATTGTATTTTGATGAAAAATAATTATGGGTATTTACTAGTAGATAATTATCGCGTTAATGAAATTAAACCTCATTACCATATATTCCAATTATTATTAGATGAATGTAAAGAAACATTAACTGATTGCCGTACCGAAAGTAAAACGAATGCAAGTTTGACAATCAAAAATGTTTATTTCACAAACAAGCTTGTTTGCATGTCATTAAAATTGGATTAAACGACATAAAAGTTGAACCACCTTCAAAGTTTCTAAAATAGAAAGTCAACATAATCCTGTTTGAAATTCATAATTAATTATTCAACGGCTTGAATCTAAATAGGTATGGTAACGGCGGAGTCGCAACCTGCGCCTGCGCCGCGCCGCGCCGGCCGCCACTGTTCGCAATCCAAACAACATACACGCACATATACATATACATATGTATCGAATACGTATAATATAGCTCACAGGCAAACGACTGTACCAGCTGTCGACACAAAGCAGGCTCAATTTATTTCAATACAAATAACTAAATTACATTATTATTTTAAACATATTATGTATTAGAGCACTAGAAATACACAACATGCGATCGATCCCCCGTCAAATTCAAACGGGATCTATATTACGACGGCCCGAGCCGAGGTTCGAACCCCTAGCGGTGCCCTCAGACTAAAGTCGTATCCGTCAGGCGGGAGTTGGTTGTTACAACTCTACTTTTCAATTCATTATTTATTATTACTATATACTCTATTCTCCCAAATTTGAAATTAAATGAATCTGTATTATTCTAAACATGTACAACATTTATTAGAAAAGAATACGAGCTGAGTTTCTTGTCAGTTTATTTATATAAATTCATATTATGTACGTATTTACAAAAAAAATCTATGTATTTATATCAGTTATCTAGTACCCATAACACAAGCTTTAGCTGGTTTAACTTGAATTGTCCTGAGATTATTATTATTATTTGTAATTTAACAAAATAGATAATTATGTAATGTTAGATAACATATCTTATTACTCATTGTTTTAATTCAAATGTGTGTAGTGAGCAGGAAACAAGGTCTTCGGTAAACGACAGTTTGAACTCTTCTATAACAGTAGTTGACACCTACCACACATACACATACACACATACATGATACCTATCAGCTCGAACTGTATAATAGTATGCGTGTTGCCTATAGTTCACTATGTTTACTATATGTAGACGGTTACCATCTACAATTTATGTCTCAATTAATATGCATACAGCCTAAACGTAGCTAATGTTTGAGGAATCATTTTCCCTATTTCGTAGGCCTTTACATCTGATTATTTATATTATTAACCGGGTCTTATGCTACGTTTACATTCAGTCGCTTCCCCTGCCACTCGCGCTGCCGGAAATATTCCCGGGCGACAACTGAGCGAGAGGGCTGAATGTAAAAACACGCTGCCACTCACGCTGCCAGTCCTTTGACTCGCGCACGAAAAACCGACAATAGAGGTAGCGCGGACAACGCGAGTGGCAGCGCCAATGGCATGGGAAGTGTTTCCACTCGTGTTTATACTCTCCCGCTGCTCACTTCCCTGCCCACTCGGGCTGAGTGTAAATTGGGAATAAGTGTGCGGATACCGTGAGTGCTGTGTGTCGCGAACTTTCGTTAAACAATCTAGTGACGGTAGATGAAAAAACTGCTGTCACCTATCTACATTGACATCGCTGTTGCTCCAGTCAGCTCGTGACCACGGCTAGTGCAACCTAGTCGAAACGTCGAGAGAGGTAAATACCTTTATTTGCCATAAAATTATTCGTGGTAAGACCCGGTTAATAATATAAATATAAAAAAAACACGAAAGTTTAAAAATAACTATTTACTATCTGATGATTGCTTTCCTTGTACGATGTAAACATTTGTTTTAATGACTAGCTGTACCCGCGTCTTCGCCCGCGTAATAAATGTAGCCAAAGTAACTCCTTATTACATCAGCTATCAGCCAAAAAAGGTCCCGTCAAAATCAGTCCAGCCATTTCAAAGATTAGCCAGAACAAACAGATCGACAGACAGGCAGACAAAAATTGTAAAAAATGTTATTTTGGTGTATATACCGTATTTATATTCATATGCGTGTAGTACAAAACGGTTATTTCAATATTACAAACAGACACTCCAATTTTATTTATATATATAGATATATATCAGGACAATCAACACAGCGCCATCTAGATCCAAGTAAAGCTAGCTAAGGCTGGTGTTATGGGTACTAGATAACTGATACAAACAATCATACTCATGAATTCTAATGTTTGTGCCGTGCGAGGAATTGAACCCGCGACCGTCGGTCGTGGTGTGTGCTAGACCACCGAGGTCGTCATAAATAAATATACATACATAACAACATGCAACAAATAGATACACAACACAAAACAATGCAAACAGCAAGTATCTGTGACGTGAATATTGTTAACTAAATAATATTAAATTCCTGAAATAATATAATTAAATAACATGTCTCTCTATGAAGGAGGATGTTAACTAGTACCGCGCCGTGCAGTCGCAGCTTACTATAGATATTATGTTATCTGTGCTATAGATTTTATTTTCAGTTTTCCACCTCTTGCGGTAATAATATTATTACTAGATTTAAAGACAAACTTGCTGTCCCCAAGTATCGTTTAGATAAATTCAATAAATCTTTTATGGGAATAGGTATAAAAATTTATAATATGATACCAAAGGATATACTGGAATTACCCTTATATAAATTCAAAACATCTGTTAAATCATATTTACTGAGGAAAGCCTATTACTAAACGATTATTTGAATGACGAGCGTGCATGGCAATAGTTGTTCATGCACTGGATTTTCATTTAATGTTAGACATAGACACCTATATAAATATACATTATAAATAAACTGGCTTTAAAAAAAGTAATACAATTAAGTTTCTTGCTAGTTATTCTCAATTGGATCTATATACCTATCTATATACTGAACTGGACGGTAGAGAAAAAATATAATATAAAATGATTGACGTTCATAAATAGCTAAAATGTCCTACATAAATAAATTACTTTTATATTTGAATATGCTCTGTTCCCCAGAATTGGGTATTAAATCTGAATTTTAGTTCCCCATATGAATTGAAATGTAGATCAAATCTATCAAAACAATTGCCAATCTACATTTTCAACTCTTAAACTAGAATCTCGGTTTTCTGGGGCCCGTGTCTGGCTATTACTCTGTTATTTTTACAATGTGCAACTCTAAGCCAGTATATAGACAAATAAAATAAGAATAAAGTACATCCTGGATTTATATAGGATAAGTGTAGTAGTTTACATCGTTTCATACACCAGTTGTGGGTTTGGGGATCAGTACAAACATTTGTGTTGAGTTGAGTATTGTACATATAAATAAAATTGGAGTGTCTGTTTGTAATATTGAAATAACCGTTTTTTACTGCATGCATATGAATATATATAAGTTACATACACCAAAATAACATTTTTTACAATCAAATCTCTGAAATGGCCTTACCGATTTTGACGGGACTTTCATTGGCAGGTAGCTGGTGAATTAAGAAGTAACTTAGGCTTTTTATTTTAGAAAAGTAGATTTAAATTCCACGCGGACGAAGTCGCAGGTGCAGCTGGTCGTCAATAAAAGTCGCCTATGAACGTAGATGTACACGAAGTGTACGGGCGCAGACTGTTCAGGAATAAATTATAAATAATGAAGTATTGGTCGTCATACTTTCCCGGTTCTGAAACTGGCTTATACCAGAGAAACCTCCACCACACAGTTGCAGAATCTAATTATCAAATCGGAAACCTTTATCTAATGGATTAGATTACATCTTGTCGCCCTTATCTGTCACTTTAGTGAACATTATAACTGACGTTTATAACCAATCGTTGTAACTAAATTATAAAACAGACTGAGAGTCAAGTCTGTTTTATAATTTAGTTAAACTAAAATAAATATCTCGGGAGTTTGATACCCAAGTTTGAGAATCTAGAATTGAAAATCTCAGAAGTTAGAAGTGAGAATTTGAATTGAAAAGTCCTTTGAATTCCGGGTGTGTAATTCGTATATGCAATCGAAAAGCCCTTTTTTCTTTGTATATAATAATGTCTCTATCAGTATTTATATTTACACGCCTATAGTTACTGATGGCGTAGCCAGAGGGTCCATAATGACTCGTTAACATTTTGTTGATATATGTAATATTTGAATTCGACATGCCAGTAGGCGAATCTATCGCCGCATAGAGTTCATTTGGTTGTTACCGGTATTATCCATAGCCGAGAGAAAAACTGTTTGTTGGGTAAACAAAAAAACATCGCTATAATTTTCTTTCTGTACTAAAAATACCTAACTATGGCAACAACTATACTTCCACAGCAACGTGCTAAAATATCAGATCATTCACTTAGCAAGCAAATATGCACAGACAGACAATTTAAAAAACAAGTATGTAAATAAGTCGTAGAGATGACAAGACTATATGTTAATAAATTGTTATAAAAAAATCAATAAACAAGACTAGATTTACTCAAATTAATCTATGACCTAGAGTGGACGACAGAATTAAAAAGTAATATCTAAATCTGACTAATTGGCAAAATAATGAATACCCAGTATCGAAATATCCTTATCATTACACAGTATAAAACAAAGTCGCTGTCGCTGTCTGTCCGTTCCTATGTATGCTTGAATCTTTAGAAATAGAAATAGAAAATCCTTTATTCAAATAAACTTAATTTAAGCACTTTCGAATAGTACTCAACAATTTTTTTAAATCTACCGTTTATTCGGAAATCACAAGAAACTTGTGTGTTGCTCTTTTAAACAAACCTTGTAAGTTCACATTTTACAAGTCGAAACGTGTGAATACAAACTACCAACCAGCACTAATTTATTTAGGCTCAAATATAAAAACACAATAAGATTAAATCAGTCGTAGTGATAAGAGCAGACCAGTCCCTACAAGCAGCACTCGTTCACGAGTATGACGGATGAGCCAGCCATCACTGCGCTCGACCATATTTTAGGGAGCCCAATGACCCGGCCCACCACGCCGCCACATGTCTGGACATTTTAGTGAGCATGACTACTCATTCCACTTGACCACGTCACAGCTACAAAAATTACTATATGGTAGTTACAGTATTCGCACTTTACATGAGGATGCATGCGGCAATCAATACAAAAGCAGCTACGCTATCATATATCAAGAAAGCAGTATGAAAAAGAAATTACAATGTTGTCCGCAAATAAACTTATACTAACATATTATGTATATATTTACAAAACAAAAATGTATCTGTGTATCATACCAGTTGTCTGGTACCCATAGCTTGGGACTAGATGGTTAGACGCTATGCGAATTATCCTATTATTGTTAATATTATAAATGCAAAAATATCTGTCTGTCTGTTTTTCAATATTTCACGAGTACACGACTGAGCGGTTGCCAATATTTGTCGGTAAGACAGATTGTACTGGGGACTGGTCTGTTCAGGTTGCGAACACTGATTAGACTTTTTACTTTTGCAATAGCATATGCTGGTGGTCACTCTATTCTCCCAAATTTGAATTTATATGAATCTGTATTATTGTAAACATGTACAACATTTATTTGAAAAGAATGCGAGCTGAGTTTGTTGCCAGTTCTTCTCATCTCGAAATCAATCCGAACTGACAGTGGATTTGACATATCATAAGTCTGTAATAGATCTACATGAATAAAGATATTGAATTTGAACTTGCTCCGAATTCTAGAATTTTCTACGATTTCTGTGACAATACGGTAGTGTTAAGATGGCAATGTGCAGAGCTCCGCTGGCAGCTGGTTTCGATAACTTTTAAGTAGACGCCAATAATATATGCATGTGGGGTATGTATGTAAGTATGTCTGCAGCTTTCTCTGAAACAGGGTTGGCGTCGACGAGAAAAACTCCTCCGGCCGGTCCGAGCGCCGATCACAAATTTGACACACTATTATTAATGGTGTTTAACTGTTTGTATGTTGACGAGTCGACAGGTCACGTGACGTATATAAAATGCTATATGTTCGCATGCAAATGTCTTAATGAATAAAGATAGCAATTTAAAAAATATAGACTTAAAAAAAATTGTTGACTATTCAAAAGTGCTTTAGTAAATTAAGTATATTTGAATAAATTATGTTCTATTCTATTCTAAATCAAATCATATCAGAAATAGTTTATTCATGTAGGACATTTTATAATGATCAAATATAGCACTCTCTATTTAATCAAATCAAATCAAAATTGGTTTATTCATGTAGGACATTTTATAAGGATTGTTTAAAAGAGCAACACACAAGTTTCTTGCTTATACTTCTTGTGATGAGACAACTTTCAGAATGAGTGGTAGATTTAAAAAAAATTGTTGTCTATTCAAAAGTGCTTAAATTAAGTTTCTTTTAATAAACGATTTTCTATTCTATTGTATTCTATATATATAATATATAAAGTCGTATCAGAAATAGTTTATTCGTGTAGGACATTTTATAATTATTAAAGATAGCACTCTCTATTTAATCAAATCAAATCAGAGATCGTTTATTCATGTAGAACATTTTAGAAGCTTATGATTTTTTTTTTTATATTAATACTTTTTCCTATCGTCAGTTCAGTACATTTTGTTAGTAACTATTACATATTACATTATCTGTGCTATTACTTAACGTATGTTCATTAAAGTCATTAACGTATGACCTATCCAATCGAGTAAAGCCGGTGATAATATTTATGTTTTGTTTTATTCTGCACAAGTTATAGTAAGTAAAGCTCTAAAAATATAAATTATTTTTTATAAGGTATTTATACATTTCTGCTTTTAGTTGAGAAAACTGGTCGATTATTTTGGACTGGACCTTACTTTTAGCAGTTGAAGCCATTAACGCTTACTCTATATTATCGCTTCTGAAATATCTGTACTGTATATTGAAGCTGGATGAGCATCTGTGGACTCTTCAAAATACACACGAGATGTATGATAAGTACTAGGGATGTTATGGATATGAAATTTCGGATACGGATAGGTTTCGGATATAGGAATGATTATTATACCGGATACGGATGCGGATCATCCGTTAGTTTCGGATAATTTCGTTTACGGATATTATTTTTTTAAGGAATTTCAAAGTAAAATACAAATAGCTAATAATATGGTTACATAACGAGTCACATTTAGGCTCCGATATTGTCCGAAACTTTTATTTCGGATTCGGTTACGGTTACGAATATTTTTTCATATCGATAGTTTCGGTTACGGTTACGGAGCTCCCTGGTAAGTACGGAAGCAATTGTTAGTAGTAGGTAATTGATCACTGAACTTTTGAATTTTGAACCACTTCCATGTTCATGAAACATGGCAAAATTGCGAGACATTTTACATAATAGTATAAAATTCTTGGCAAATGTACTATTGCTAACCGACTGAACGTAAACTTGAATCAGTCAGTCATGATACATTATCTAATATACAAAAATCTCGTGTCACCGTGTTTGTTATCAAACTTAACGTTGTAATAACAATAGTAAACTCGATATGTCTATAATTCAAATACAAATTCAAAATATCTTTATTCATGTAGATTTATTACAGACTCTTATGATATGTCAAATCTACCGTCAGTCCGGAATGATTTCGAGACGAGAAGAACTGAAAAGAAACTCAGCTCGTATTCTTTTCAAATAAATATTGTCGATTGTCCCTTAATCTTGTATATTTACAGGAACTTTTCTTTGTTTGGTAGTTACGAAATATTTTTAAAAGTGTTTGCAAATTTCGTACGCTCTACACAAAGAGGAGAGGTGCAATAGAGTTTTGTAAAACGTCATATGGAAACATCCTGGACATAATTAATTAAAGAATAGATTTATTATCACCATGTTATCATGTTTATAAACGTTGCTAAATAGTTTATTTAAGTAAAATACTTGACCGATTACGGCCGCGTATTGTATATAACAGATACTGATGAAACAACATCCAATTAACTGTGTGCAGTGAAGTTAACGATTCGACACGATAACGTTATTGGTTGGTTACGATACTCTGTGATATGGCCATCGGTACTCCAAGTAGAAGAGGTCATCGCGTCGCCACATGATAACCAGACCTGGTCCTCGCCCCCCCCCCCCCTTCCCCAGGCCCCCGGTACCCCGCCACCGCCGGCCCGGACATGCGGGACTACCAGATAACAGGACGCCAGCAGCGCATGTTGTATGATATAATGTTGCTCTTTCAAACCCACGGTTTTGCTGTTAGGTATTACGCAAGATAATTTATTTTTATTATTGAAACATGTAATTGTGTCCATATAAAACAGATTATTATATTCAGAGAGGCTCTCGCTATAGCAATAAAATAGGAATTGATGACTATTAAAACGAGTGGGAATCTCAGATGCGCCACGTGGCCGAGGACGGCCGCGGCGTGTCGTGTGTGGCGAGGCACATCGCACGCCGGTGACAGATTCGGTGCTCATTTTAGCGATAGCAGAGTATTAATAGCGCAACCGGCAACAATGCTGTCGCAACCATGGGGGATATGATATTAGTGTCAGGATCGCATGCGTCCGATGGGCAATAAACATTGTTTTATGCGAGGGCGAGTCGCGGCCCGCCCCCGGCTTATTAATAACATTATGCTCGATTAGGTATGTCCCTCCCGGCGCCTGGGGACGACGCACTCCCGTTGTTACGTCATCGCCTGAAATACGCCTCGGTTTTACACGAAAGTGCCGCACGAAACGCAGCGAAGGCAGCGGGCACCAGCAGCGGGCAGCGGGCAGCGGGCAGCGGGCAGCGGGCAGCGGGCAGCGGGCGCGGGTGGAGCGCTCCCGGAACGACGCGTCCGACACGAACAGAATAAAACCGGCCGCTGTCAGTGCCAAACCCGCGGTCAACGACTCCCGAAATAGATGCAACGCGCACACCTACCTATAGGAAATTAAGAACCGGTCCTCACGGCGACACTCCGATACCGATAAAAATTCAATTCGAAAGCGGAATCCACCTGAGCGATTAATTACTGCAGCTTTCACCGACCGTCGGTCGAGCTTCAGACTGAATGTAAGCGAGACGAAGTCCTCAATACCGGAGACCACGTAGCGGATCAAGGTTCGAGCATGCGGGGAGAACGTGTCGCTACAGCACTCGCGACCGAAGATCCCGGTTAAACTTCATCACGATAACCTCTCGATAACGCGAGCGACTTGTCGAGAAATGAAAACAATGCGATATCACGCGACCTGCGACCCCACTTTTGATAACGCCCCCGTTCAAATATTCCAATAGGACTATTACGAGTTACATGCTCTGGGTAAATTGAATACGTAGATGTCTCAAACTTGAGAGAATACTGTCCGTACTGCACATTATAAATTCAAATGTGCTGACTCTGAATGATAATTTCTAACATGACTCAAAAAAGTAGACAGCGTGCCATCCGCGGAAGTCGTAACGTTTAATTAAAAAGCGCAAAAATGAGGTTGCATCTAAATGACCAGAAAACAGCCGTCGCAGCCGTAGGAACATGAGCGAAGACGCGGGCCTTGACCCACATCTTAATATTCGGAAAGCCAAAACTTTCCACCCACTGATGAATAATGCACCACAATCTCGAGGCCGATAATACGAGTCTCTGGTGAATTACAAACAGGAGCTCCACACAGGTGTGCAGACCGTCCACTGCACTCACGACTATCCGAACCCAACCAATCAACACTTGCGAGTTAAACTACACAAACCAAACACTTTTTGTCTTGACATTCTGTTAACCATAGCATCCAAGATAGATAAGGACATTAGCAATGCGCCCTGTATACAATTTTTGTCTGTTACATAAATCGTCATAATAAACACAATGGTAAATTATGCCCCTGATTTTGATATTGGTGTATCAATATCATTAATTTTCATTCCGCTTAATGCAGATTTACAATAGACAAACACTCCAATTGACAATAATAGAGGTACATCAAAAAGTAAACTAGCTGTCCCGCGCAGCTTTGTCTGCGTCACGGTTTTCCTTTTTGCAATTTTTTTCATTGCATCTTCGTAGCTATAGCCTTTCGTGATAGCTCATTTAGCTAACGTTAAAATAATCTAAATCAGATCAGTTGTATCGGAAATTGTCGCCAACATTAAAACTCACAAGCTCTATCTGTTTATAATACTAGTACCTACAGATGATGTTCGTAACAGGTATATAATTCCTTCGTTTGCAATGAATATGAACACAAGTGAAGCATGGAACATCGAGTCGGCGGGGGCCAAGCGTAGAGCGTAGCTCTCAGGAACATCATGCGCCGAGTTAATGAGTTGGAAACGCGTGCTCATTGCCGGCCGCGAGGAATTTTAATTAATTAAGTGGGTTACGTGAGCGACCACGACCACGACCACGAGGAAACGCAACCGTGCGCGGATTATGTTGATAACATCCACTTCGGGAAACGTTCCTTGCTCTGCTTCGTCGAACTCGCTATTATTACTGGTCGTCTGCGCGCTAGTGCCGGCCAGCGAACACCAGCAACCACGAGCGACCATCGACCATACGATACGTGCATCCTTTTATACATTACGCTAGCTATTTTAGTTTTATATACTTTAATATGAACTAAAATGAGATTATTATATTATATTATTATTATTTAATATGAACTAGCCTTATACATTCTACAATTTTCTTTGATTACATGTGTTTGCCAAGGATTAGTTACAAAATTATTTGCTATAATAATTATCTACTTTTATCATTTATACGAACATGTATGCGTCAGTAGTAAACATATAACCAATAGTGCCACGTGACCAGAAAAGAGTAAAACTTTCTGAGACATACTCCGATGAATATATGACATGTTTAGAGCAAGTTTAAAAATTCTAATTCGATAATGTGGATGTTTTAGAGTATGTATGTAGGTAGGTAGGACTTGAAAGCGACTGTCAAACTTCACGAACTTGGTCGTTTTGTGTTTAGGCATTTGTATGAGATGTATGTAGCAGAAACAACATTGATCAGTATACAAACCCAATCTTGCATTGCAGACGTGGAAACGTGTCCATGGTGTCAGTGAAGCGAGCGCGGAGCACGCGGCCGGCGGGCGGCGGGCGGCGGCGCTAGGCGCGCTCGCCACAGATAGCAAGCAATATTGGAAAGCGATCGAGGACCGGTCCGACACATGTGACGTAACTCAGAAGTTACATCGATTCGATCACGAGATTCCTTCAATTTGTCGAAATTTGAACGTACGGCCACCGTTCTCGTGGCACGTCTCTCGCAGAGGAGCGGCCGTCTCTCCGCGGCCTCCTCGCCCGGGCTCCGGCCCGTTACCTGAACCGCCGGCTCTCCTCGGCTCCGGTAAATATAAACCGACGTCGCTCGACCGGTTCCGCAAGCCGGTCCGAATTCCTCGACGAACGTGGAGCGCGGAGGACATCTTTACCTGACAGTATTAGAAAATAACGATACGACTCTAATGCTGCCCGGTAAGATGCGAACCGCCACTCCGGTCACGATGAAGGAGTCAATATCCGGGCGATGCGAGCGGTGGTGGCGGCGCGTGGCGCGCTCACGGCGAGCGGCGAGCGGCTCACGGCGGCGATGCAGGCGCGGGACACGGGCACGTGCACGGTGGCACGACGCGCGGAGGAGACTGGGCCGCGGGCCGGGCTGGCGGCGGCGGCGGCCGCGGCTGGGAGCGGCGGAGGCGGCGCCGCCTGCCGCACGCCCCATGCCCGCCCCGCGCCGCCACCACGCGTCCGCTCGCCACCACACCACCACACCACCACGCCACCACGCCACCACACCACCACGCGCCACTGACGGCCCACCGCTCCACTACAGACACCTTACCAAAGCTGACCGCAACGCACGCAGCCTCATAACTTTCATACCACCAGGGGTAGAGACGGTGGTAGCGGTTTAGTACATACTGGTCGCGGATTTGATTCCTCACATCGTAGAAATATTTGTATTCATGAATATGACTGTTTATATCGACCGTGTACATATGTTTAAAAAAACCGTATCTATATATTTGTGGCGGTTCATTATGCCAAAGAAGGGATTAAAGTTGTTTGTCTAAATAGGGAAAGAAATATTATTTATGCACCTGCAAAATCTATATATATATAAATAAAATTGGAGTGTCTGTTTGTAATTGTAATATCGAAATAACCGTTTTTTACTACATGCATATGAATATAAATAGGGTACATATCCCAAAATAACATTTTTTACAACTTTTGTCTGTCTATCTGTTTGTTCCGGCTAATCTCTGAAATGGCTGGGCCAATTTTGACAGGACTTTTTTTGGCAGGTAGCTGATGTAATAAGGAGTAACTTAGGCTACTTTTATTTTAGAAAAATTCCACGCAGTCGAAGTCGAGGGAACAGCTAGTATAAAATATAATAAAGACATTTATTCAGCATTACCTACATCGTGTTATATTTATTTATTCATTTGAATTTATAATATTACAATAAGGGTTGACATAACATTATTATAATAACATTGTGGACCTAGATGGGTGCAACAAATTACGATGAAAGACCTAAGTGACCTTAAGGGACATTAATAATATATGAGAAGAGTTCACAATATTTCGCTTCAAACCTTTTTTAAATCCATTTTTAATCGACTTACAGTGATAGTAATCATAGTAATATACATACTCGTATGTACATACTAGCTGTACGCGCGGATTGGACCGCGTGGAATTTAACAAAAAGTTAATTCGAGAATTATTCTAAAATAAAAGTAGCCAAACTCACTCATTACGTCAGTTCCTTGCCGTAATAAGGAGTTAAAAAAAGTTCCGCCAAAATGAGTCCAGCCATTACAGATTGTAAAAATAATTATTTTGGTTTGGTGTCTGAACCGTATTTATATTCATATGCATGTAGTAAAAAACTTTTATTTCAATGTTAAAAAAAGACACTCCAATTTTATTTATATGTATAGATAAAGTGTATTTAAGTGTTCAAATTATATTTTTATTAGTTACTAGATGACACCGCAAACTTTATTTTTATATAAATTAAAATCACTATTAAAAAATAGGGGTTGGTGATAGAAGGGTGAAAATTGAAGGTTCTATGTATTTTTAATTTTCTTTTAATCCGACGATCTGATCAAGGTCTCTGGAAGGCATTGGATGCGAGCAGCGCAGGACTGATCGTCGTGGAGATCTTTGGGGGAAGCCTGTGTCCAACAGTGGACGTCTTCCAAACTGCGATGATGATGATGTATTTTTAATATCACATAATAAAAATATAGAAACAAAAAATTATCGAAAAAAAATTTTTTTTTTGGTAGTTAGGTATATGCAATCAGTACTGGTACTATAAGCAGGTGAGTTGTTGGTAGTAGGCGTGGGAGGATCTCTATCCTTTGACAAGGTTCCCATGTTTCAACTAGCTAGAAATCTTTCATCCAGCTCAAGGATATTTGATCTTTTCAATCTTTTTGCTGGGTTGTTAGCTAGAAGTTTCTGAGCTAATTCGTTTGGGTGAATAGCAAGGCGGGCCTTATATTTGATACTTGATTTCCCAATTTTTTCCCTGACTGTGGCGATGTTGGCAAAGTGGTGAACCTCAGAGTTAGTGATGAACCATGGAGCTTTTAAGATGGAGGAAACTACAGTCGACCTCTACGCGGTTCCCCCTGGACCACCAACCACCAAAAACCATCGTGATAAATTCCCGTTGAATTTGTCACGTTGGACTAACTGACCTGACCTCATTTTCATCTTATCATCCTCCACTGGTGCCCCGCCAGCGTAAACCGTTAGCGCAGGATGGTGCACAATTCCATTAACATCCTCTAAAAAAATATTACAAAAGCAATTTCCACAGACAAAATTAGTAATTTACTCACAGGAGAGTTCCAAGTTTTTCATATTCAGTGCAGAATGAAAATGGACTCCTTTAAAAAAATACAACTCGAAATAAAAAAATATAGCTCTTAAAATATATCAAAATAGAGTAAATTAAAAAAACAATTATACTACGTGACTCGCAATACACTAAAGAACGGTTAAAATTAAGAATTACTCTTTTTAAAGTCATTTTAAAGTATTCTGTAACTGTACTGTGGTAGATTTAAAATATTAATTGTAATAAATTTACGCGGTGATTTTGTAAATCATCGTAAACGTTTTAAACACTAAACTTTAAATATTAATTAAATAAATTAAAAGAAACATCACTACTACAAATTAAAATATTTTGACAATCATCGCTAGATGACTCAAAATTTTGCGCAATGTTGATTACTATCCCACCGTATTTTTTCCAGAACCTTCTAAACTTCAAATTTTATAGAAATTATAGAATTGTAAACTGCTTTAATGTCTTTATACAACTCTTTCAATTTTGAATAACGCAATATTGTTTTATTTATTTATGTTGTACTTCAAAGGGTTTACGATCCTTAATTTGGGCTTACCATTTCAAACATCCGGTTTATTCTAGGCCGGCCACCTTAATTCCTAAAAAATGCCCTCATCCCCTCAGATTTTATTTCACATCCCTTATCCCTCCATACATTTTTCCACAAAACTTCTCCATTGAGACCATTAAAAAGTTATAACATAGACGCTTTATTACTCATTCCTAATATCCCAAAATAATGTAATGAACCAATTAAGCCAATTAATAGCATATAAAGAGTAAAAAGGTTCACAGACCATACGAAATAAAAAAAATAGAACTTTTTTTGTAATATAGAAAACTAAGTAGGTACCATAGAGTTAAAGATGGGTAGTATTATGTAATATTATATTATCTGTGGTAGTATATAAACGTGAAATAGTAACCTCAATACGGATAATATTGTACCAAGTATGAACGACCACGAACAACGACCAAGCGGTTCTCCCTCGAAACCATCGTGATTATTTCCCGATAATTTCGTTATCATTTTCTATTGATGCCTCGTCGGCTTAGTGTTACCGTCATACCGTTAGTGCAGGTGCAGGTACACCATTCCATTTTCATTCCCATTATACCTTGGGCAAATCCGTTACGATATTTTTGGGCAATGTTTTAGCGTCTCAGGGAGAGACAAAAGGGCTCAGCCCATACAGCCCTTGTCTTTGGTAGTATTCTCATATGTATATTTTCTTCATATTATTGTTTTTACAATTCATATCTCTTCAAACATTGACATTAAGTACTCAAATATACATTTGTAAGTTTCTAGGTTCTTCAATAAATTCTGGATGGATCGCGGGACCCATTGACAATATGTCAAAATAGCTTAAAATATACTATCACTGTCAAATTAGACGTAGCGTACAGTTTCCTTCGCCTTTCGTCTTAAGTATAAACATTAAAAATATGACATTGACGTTTCATGAAATTGACGTTGACTTAGAGAAAAAAAAAGAAATTGACGTTGACTGCCTGACTGAAGTGACTGATGGATGACTGAGTAAGTCTGAAGCGTCTGTATGATTGGTTTGTGTGTCGACCTGTCGATGTTTGTCTAGTGAAAATTTGTAAAAGTATTATGTATTATAATATTAGTAAAAAATAATAATTAAGGCACCTTACAATTAGTAATATATAAGTAAAATAAATGTGAGATGGCTCAACGATTCCCAGCCGGTGGCCCAAACGCTGCACCTCCTCCTGGTGCTATGCAGCAACAACAACGCTACGCCGGCCCAGCACAGCCCCAAGGATCTCCCATGCAACAGAGACCTTACCCAGGACCTAATTTCCCGGTAAGTGTAAATCAAGACATGTAGCGACTGTCTCGTTTCATTGTAATAAGTTTGTTATTTTATGGACTCGTGTACGTAAATATCGACAACACACAACCTTTTAAATTAGTAAAAGTACCAATTATTAGTTTTAAACTATATGCACTCCAGGCCAAGCTTTGTACATCAGGAATATCCACTAATTTAAACATTTTCTTTTGTGTGTCATGTATGTACTTGCAAAAACATGTTTTTACTGTATATACATGTTTGGACCTCATAGCACTAATGCAACTTATTGTAAATTTAGTAATGACATATTGTAATTTAAATAATATAAATTAAATATTGTATTGGGTGAAAATTGGTACAGTTTATGTTGTAAATAATATAAATGACATAGTGGAGTAACTTGAAACAGTCATGCTCGCTATACAGTTCAAATTTGTGGCGGCGTGGTGGGCCGATGTGCTCCCTCTAATATGGTTAAGTGCAATGATGGCTGGCTCATCCGTCATACTCATGAATGGGTGCTGCTTGTTCAGGTTTTGAACACTGATTAGATTTTTTGTTTTTTGCAATAGCTTTTGCATATGCTGATGGTCACTCTATTCTCCCAAATTTGAATTTAAATGAATCTGTATTATTGTAAACATGTATAACATTCCTTAAAAAAATATGAGCTGAGTTTCTTGTTAGTTTTTCTCATCTCAAAATCATTCCGAACTGATGGTAGATTTGACATATCATAAGAGTCTGTAATAGACTGATAATACATGAATAAAGATATTTTGGATTTCATAGTGCAAGTTGTCAAGTTTAGTTTAGGGCTCAATAATACTGTATGTATTCACAGTATTAATATATGTTTGTAGATAGCTACCACAGGTTATGTAGGTACAGGTCTGTTATCAAATAAAATAAATGAAAAGGTTACTTTATTTAAATAGACCTATATTATAGATTGTTTTGTCTGAAAATAATTTATTATGATATTTAAGCACTTTTCTTTTCAAAGTTCACTTTTACACATTTGTTGTACTTTTTTTTTAATCTGACACTTCTAAAGCAGTTACGTCAATTTTTTTACATCATAATTAAAATTTTTCCTTAATGTCTGTTTAATTAAAACATAGTGTCTTTGGCTATGTTTTGATGGAACGGTGAGATTAGAGAGTGAAATTATGGGGTATGAGGCATCAGATCTGTATTTAAAAGCGTATTTAAACATGTACAACATTTATTTGAAAAGAATATGAGCTGAATTTCTGGTCAGTTCTTCTTATCATGATATAACATATCATAAGAGTCCGTAATAGACTTACAGGAATAAAGATACTTCGAATTTGAATTCGAACTACTGGCGAAGATTACTAATCGGCATAGGATAATTTAATATGACAAGTGATATGTAAAATGATTAATGTATTGTAATGTTTTATAATTTCCGATGTAGCCCCGCAGCGGGTTCGCCCCGGCGGCGGCGGGCGGGGCGGCGCGCGCGGCGGGGCCCGGCCCGGGCGCGGGGCCGGCGGGGGCGGCGGGGGCGATGGGGGCGGCGGGGGCGGGGGCGGTGGGGGCGGCGGCGGGGGCGGCGGGGGGCGCGGCCCCGCCGCGGGGGGGCGCCCCGCCGTCGGCCGGCAAGCGCCCGGACGCGCGCAGCCCCATGCCGCCGCAGCACAAGCCCGCGCTCTACAACCCGTCAGTATCGCAACACGCCACCTTCACCTTTTTATCCCTTTTCTCTTACCGTCTGCTATCAGCCTTAAGCTATAATCAAATGTATTGCATTTTTTTTTTTTGTGATATGTCGTTTTTATTTGTGATGTGAATTCATTTTATTTTATATAAGTACTTATATTTTGGCCAGACGTTCCCTCTTCAAGCGGAATACGTAATCCCTGGTATCTAGGAGCTTTAGGACTAATTTGTTCGCATGGTATTCGAGTCCACGCCTGTAAATTTCACACAATCGACTGATTTCATCCTTAATAGTTGGTATCTCGCGATACTTGTGCACTTCATTACTCCTTGTAAACCATAGTGCATTTGTGATAATTTTTAAAGCATTATTTTGGAATCTCTGTAGAATTTCAATACTCAATTGGGAAGCAAAGCCCCATAATTCAACTCTGTAACTCCATACTAATTTGATGATGTATTTGTATATAATTATTTTGTTTTCAAAACTTAAACAGAATCTCTACCTATTAACCAGTTCATTTGAGACAACTTATTATTAATTTGGTCTCTTTGCCTTAATGTGATTCCTCCGAGTTAGCTTTACCTAACATCATTTTTTAGCCCACAATCTCAAATATAAATCATCACTCGTTAATATGTATATCTGTATCGATCACTCTGTCCAAATTCCCCTTCAAAAACATACTTTATATGACTACTGTGTCAAATTCCTACTATTTTTTAATATATATTTTCAATTAGTATAAATTAAACTCAATTCACAAGTAATAGAACTGCATACAACAGAGCTATAATCCCCATTCCAAATCTTATCTATCTCGCAGAATTTCTCTAGCAATTCTCTCTAGCTTGAACCGGATAGGTTCTCTTATTTTTTAATTTAAAAGAAAACATTGTATTAACAAGTTTTTTAGATGACAATTAATTAAACAATGTTATAAATACATTCATTTATTATTCCAAACTATATTACTATAGCTCATACCTTCAGATAAGTCATATGCTTTACTACTACCGTGTTACTATAAAAAATGATTGTATATTAAGTATAAGTTCATCTGATTCCATTTCTATTAATTTTTTTATACAATTATATTTTTATGTACTCATATCAATCCACTTTTAGTCTCAATTTTTTAATTATATTCTAGCTAATATATTTGTGTATTGTGTATCGGATGGTGCGTGCAGTGAGGCGTACGGTGCGGGCGGTGCGGGGGGCGGAGGCCCGGCCTCCAAGCGGAAGAAGCGTCTGGCCGACAAGATCCTGCCGCAGAAGGTGCGCGACCTGGTGCCCGAGTCGCAGGCCTACATGGACCTGCTGGCCTTCGAGCGCAAGCTGGACGCCACCATCATGCGCAAGCGACTCGACATACAGGAGGCGCTCAAGCGGCCCATGAAGCAGAAGCGGAAGCTGCGCATATTCATCAGCAACACCTTCTATCCAGGTAGCACCCCCCACACCCCCCACACCCTCACCCGGCCGTCCATGTAGCCCCGCTCTCTCTCTCTGATTGTTACTTGTTCAGAGTGTCCGTTCTTCTTGACTGAATCATTCCAAGTGTAGTGACAAAGGAAATACATGACTGCCACTACTCATTGTTATTTTCTATAAATATTTATGTATACATATAAATAAAATTAGAGTGTCTGTTTGTAATATTGAAATAATCGTTTTTTTGCTACAAGCATATGAATATAAATACGGTACATACACCAAAATAACATTTTTTACAATTTGTCTGTCTGTCCGTTTGTTCCGGCAAATCTCTGAAATGACTGGACCCATTTTGCCGGGACCTTTATTAGCAGGTAGCTAACGTAACAAGGAGTAACTTAGGCTACTTTTATTTTAGAAAAATAAAGTCAAATTCCACACAGACGAAGTCGCTTGTATCGTAAAAACGGTTATTTCAATATTACAAACAGACACTCCAATTTTATTTATATATAAAGATATCTTTCATACATGTTTTTTTTTTTTTTAGGACAAGGGGAGAATGCCGTAGCGTCATGGGAGTTGCGTGTTGAGGGTCGGCTGCTTGATGATTCTAAAAACGATCCTAATAAGGTATATGATTGTATACAAAAATTACATAGTATATAAGTTGGAAAATTTCGAAATAATAAAAATAATTCTTACTGTAATAAACTTAATATAAGCACTATTGTATGGTATATATTATATTTATTTTGATTTTACCGATGGAAAACAAACTCTTCATGAGAAGAAAGAACAAGAAAATTGTGTTTCTCTTTGAATAAATAGAAATAATTTAGATTGTTCTACTTTCAAAATATCTGATTTCTACGAAGATTATCACTCAAATAAATAAATATTAATGTACATTTTGTTTATGTATAAGAAAACTTAATTTTTAATGTAAATAATCTGTATATAGAGTTTATTTACCACAGCAATTACAAAATTTGCTAGTTATCATTTCATTTCACCTCAAGTGAGTTTGTATATTGTATAAAAAGATATGTAATTTTAATATTATTTAGATTGTCGTCGTCTAATGTTGCAGGTGAAGCGCAAATTTTCATCGTTCTTCAAGTCCCTGGTGATAGAGTTGGATAAAGAGTTGTACGGACCCGACAACCACCTGGTGGAGTGGCACCGCACGCTCACCACGCAGGAGACCGACGGCTTTCAGGTATAACTTTAGTATAGTAGTGACGCTGCGAGCCGCGAGCGCGTAGAGGAGGAGGAGAAGTAACCGTGCGGCGGTCGCAGGTGAAGCGGCCCGGGTACAAGAACGTGCGGTGCACGATCCTGCTGCTGCTGGACTACCAGCCGCTGCAGTTCAAGCTGGACCAGCGGCTGGCGCGGCTGCTGGGCGTGCACACGCAGACGCGGCCCGTGATCGTGAACGCGCTGTGGCAGTACGTG
Organism: Achroia grisella; assembly: GCF_030625045.1. Taxonomy (NCBI): domain Eukaryota; kingdom Metazoa; phylum Arthropoda; class Insecta; order Lepidoptera; family Pyralidae; genus Achroia; species Achroia grisella. The sequence continues at coordinate 75,989 of NW_026712653.1, read as the reverse complement.
AAGACGCACCGCCTGCAGGACCCGCACGAGCGCGAGCACGTGGCCTGCGACAAGTACCTCGAGCAGATCTTCGGCGCGCCGCGCCTCAAGCTGGCCGAGGTGCCGGGCCGCCTGGCGCCGCTGCTGCACGCGCCCGACCCCATCGTCATCAACCACGTGATCGCCGTCGAGCCGCCCCACGACGCCAAGCAGACCGCCTGCTACGACATCGACGTCGAGGTCGACGACACGCTCAAGACGCAGATGAACAACTTCCTGCTCAGCACCGCCAACCAGCAGGAGATCCAGGGGCTCGACTCCAAGATACACGAGACGGTACGTGCACCTCGGGTGATCTAATTAGAATAGAATAGAATAGAAAATCATTTATTCAAATAAACTTACATTGAAGCTCTTTTGAATAGTCATTACATTTTTTTTAATCTACCGCTCGTTCGGAAAGCTGTCTCATCACAAGAAGAACGAGCAAGAAACTTGCGTGTTGCTCTTTTAAATAATTTTATTGTTACTTTACATTTTTAAGTTTAAGTGTGTGAATACAAACCACCAATTAGCACTAATTCAATTAAATACTCAAAAAGAAAAAATATTGAATACATAACCAATTAATAAGAGGAAATCAGTCATGGTGATTAGAGCAGACCAGTCCCTACAAGCGGCACCCGTTCACGAGTATGACGGATGAGCCAGCCATCACTGCACTCGACCATATTTTAGGGAGCCCAATGACCCGGCCCACCACGCCGCCACAAGTCTGGACATTTTAGTGAGCATGACTACTCAAAACACTAGACCACGTCAAAGCTACTCACAATTGCCATCTGATAGTTATAGTATTCACATTTTACATAAGAATGCATGCGGCAATTAATACAAAAACCGCTACTCTTTCATATTTCTAAAATCAATCAATTAAATCAAGAAAGCAATGAGAAAATAAAATTATAACGTTGTATGCTAATAAACTAATTATTTACTTGATATGTTGTCATCTATGAATTCGTCTATCCTGTAATAGGCTTTCTTACATAAAAATTGTTTAATATAAGATTTGAATTGCCTCTCTGTCAGATTTAAAGCAAATTCTGGCAGTTTATTATAAAATCTTATGCAATTACCATAGAATGAATTACTGATTTTGTGCAGACGGCATTAAGGTAAAATAAGCTTATTTATATTGCGTAAGTTTCTACTTGTACAGTCTTTGAGTTTTTTAAAACTCTCTAAGTTCTTCCGTGTATACATAATATTTTCATAAATGTATTGTGAAGTAACTGTTTATATTTGAAAAAAAAATTATTCACTATGTCTAGCATCAGCTCGCTTTGAAACTAGATGGAACTGTATTCCATCTATTGTGGAAAACTTTAAAAATACCCGCAAAGTATATTGTAGCATAGAGGTTTAAATACATGAAATTCAATGTTTCCGACGCCTTGGAAGGGTAATAATTCCATAGTATTTGACTCTAGAATTACATATATCATACATAAAAAAGATGTTTATCCAAAAAAACAAGATGGCTAAGCATGTTTTTTTTATACTCTTGTATATTTCATACTTCAGATTCAGTCGAAGATATTCCACAAAACTAATAAAAAGCAGTCGTATATTTTGTCTTACAATAAAACTTATTTAAAATTTAATACCTGTAATTACCATTGCGCTTATATTTGAACGAAAATCTAATTTGTTGTCTACTCCCATAACAAATCATACAACTTTGAGACTTCTTTTAGCCAAACACCATTAATATAGAAATCATATATTGCTTCCTTTATCCCGAAATTTGATTTGTGCACATTTGGATACATTTAGAACGTATTATTGCGAACACACAAATCAGAGATAGCCTTAATATCGTTTTGAAGTTATCGGATATCGTCCACCGATATGATGACTCTATAGATTTTAATAACGTCAGCTTAAAGTTTATATTATAACATAATGCATTCACGAAGTCATACAACATACTATACAATAAAAAGATCTAAGGTTCCAGATGGGAACCTTGCGGAACGCCTGTAAGGACCACTTTAGATTTGGACTTAAGTCCATAATGAGTTGAGAACTATTTCTTAGGTAGGATTCACAATATCTTAACGAATAGTCAGAGATATCGGCGTGTTCTAATTTATTAATAAGTATATTCTGCATGACGACATCAAAAGCTTTGCTAAAGTCATCACATTATCCTCATGACTCTTTTCAAGAGCTAGTAATAAAAATATCGTTTGTGTTTTTTAGTAAATTGCTTGTTATATATTTATTATAAACCTTATTGTGTTGATGTAGTCCTATGTTGTGTTTGAGATTAAAGATATTATTTTCTGGATGGGGGTTTTTCGATTTTACATTGAAGCAATTAATGGGTAAACTAAATTGGGGATTTTTTGTCTTGTCAACGACTTATTGTATTTAAAATTATGCCATAGAATATATCTACATTGACGATTGGTTCCATATGTGTTAATCAACATTTGCTTAATGTTTGCTCCTACCAATTCCAGGTGGACACAATAAACCAACTGAAGACCAACCGCGAATTTTTCTTAAGCTTCAGTAAGGACCCACAACAGTTCATTCAGAAGTGGCTTGTCAGCCAGTCGCGAGATCTCAAGGTACGTTTATATTTAATTTATCATTACAAACTACCACTCCACTACCATAGAAAATCGTTTAAACAAAACAACTTAATAGCGTCTCCTAAATTCGTATTGCCTCATCTATGCCCGCCATGAACATCTTAATAATCTATTAAAATAAAACGAACATTTAACTTGATAGTGTATAAGCTATAGGCTATAGGTTTTGATATATCTAAGGTTATTAAGATAGTATATAAACTAACACTTCACAAATTTTTGAGTGAGAGGAAATCACTGAATATTTTTACATATTCGTCCTATCAGCTGAAGTACAAGGTGTCCCATGTCCCATAAATCAAGTCCTTTGAACAGAACAAATAATAAGAATAAAACTATATCTTCTTTGCACTATCTTACTTTATAGGGAGTCGGCTCTCCTAATTTTGCGGCGTAGTACTGTCTGTCTTGGGTTGTTGGGTCGGGCAATTTTTACCTCGCAATGAGATTTTTCATGCTGGTCTACTAGGCAGCTGGAGGACGTCCTTTACCTCTCTCACGTTCCGTTACTTATAAAGCTTTCTTAACCAAAAAATAAAACTATATAATTTGTTTTTTTTTATTTCGTGGTAATCTACATAAAAGGGGAATTATTTTTTGAAAACTCACTCCATCCAAATGTGCTCCGTTTCGTTCTTGAATTGACCAAAATTTTCGATCCAAGTAAACTCTAATGCTTGATATTTTTCGTCGGATAAGTTAATCAATTGACCGCACGTTTGTTACGTAGACCTTAGCCTTAAAGTAACTCCATATAAAAGTCTATTGGACTGAAATCCAGATTTCGTGGTGACCAGGGGACGTCTTCTCTTCGAATCATTTGTTAGGGAATGGTTGACGGATGACGGACATACCGGTGTTAGAGGCATGGGCAGTTGCGCCATCCTGTTAAAACCAAGTGCGGGTATTGAAGTCTGCAAAATTCTGCAACTCTGGTGTAAAAAACTAGGGGCCTAATTATGCCATGCGCTAATATAGCCGTGACCCACATTGTGACTTTAGGGCTATGTAACGCCCTTTAATGGATACATTGTGGGATTCCGCTATTCCAGTAGCTACAATTTTGCTTTTTGTAACATTCGTTTAATTTCGTAAATAAGTAGTAAATTAATAGTAACGTCAGTATCTTTTAATTTCTCTACTAACTGAAATTTGTATAGGTGATGGGTGAAATCTTTCTTTAAAATCCCCTGTGACGTTGATTTGGGTATGTTTGCTCTGAAACGCTTACGAATAGACTGCGTAGGATTTTTAAAAACACACTCGTTCGTCGATGTTTTCTTCCATACGATTCGTAATATCCTTGGTTGGCCTGGTCCTTGTTTATTCAACATAGAACGATGGACAGAGGCAATTGAGAGTAAAGAGGAGGCCCTATCCTTTAGTCTGTATATTGCGAAAGCATTTGATCGGGTTTGGCATAATGCTCTTCTTTCAAAATTACCATCCTTTGGGTTGCCTGCGAAGTTACGCAGATGAGTCGCCAGCTTTCTCGCTGATCGGAGCATAAAGATCGTTGTCAATCGTACTTGCTCTGAACCATTTTCTGTGAATGCTGGTGTTCCACAAGGCTGTGTGCTATCTCCGACTCTGGTCCTTCTGCATATCAATGACATGTTGGCAATCAACAACATTAATTGCTATGAGGATGATAGTACCGGAGATACCTTGTATATTGGCCATGCTAATATATCGCATGCAAAAGTTATAGAGTACCGGAATAAACGTGTGTCTGAAATCAAGATTTCACTCCGTCAAGTTTTGTTTTGGGGTCAGCAAAATTGTGTCCAATTCAACCCTAAGATGACACAAGTATGCGCGTTTACCGCTAAAAAGACTCCATCTATCGTGTCTTCTCAGTTTTAAGATACTCTCCTTGATATTAAGCCAAATCTCGAGGTTCTTGGCGTTGATATATCCAATTTGAATCGGGAAGAAATTACAGTTTTTTTTTACGAAAGTGTTGATGTATTTGCGAAGGCTTCGGTCCTCAACTTGCTCTCGGAACCGAAGCTGATGACTAGGCATCATAAAACTCAACTATCTTAATCACCTTAGAATTTTTGGACCGGGAGGAAATCGGTAACGTCACGTAACTAGTCGCGGGTTCCCTCACTTGCTCGGACGACGTCGCGGGCGGCCGGTGGTTCTCGAATTTCCATTTGAGTAGTCACGGGTACGAATCGAATCCGCCGACGTCCGGGACGGGTGCCGGTGCGTGTATTGACGTGTGGTGCGTGTGTCGCAGACGATGGGGGGCGGCGCCACTGCCGCGGGAGCCCCCGAGGAGGAGCGTCGCGCCGCGCTGTACTCGCAGGGCTGGGCGGCCGAGGGCGTGTCGCGCTACCTGCACGCGCGCCTCGCCGCGCGCCGCCGCGACCTCGACCTCGCGCTCTCCGCGCACCACCTCGCGCGCCTCTAGAGCCCCACCCCGCCCCACCCGCCCCGCCCCGCCCCGCCCCGCCCCTCGCAGGGCTGGGCGGCCGAGGGCGTGTCGCGCTACCTGCACGCGCGCCTCGCCGCGCGCCGCCGCGACCTCGACCTCGCGCTCTCCGCGCACCACCTCGCGCGCCTCTAGAGCCCCACCCCGCCCCACCCGCCCCGCCCCGCCCCTCGCAGGGCTGGGCGGCCGAGGGCGTGTCGCGCTACCTGCACGCGCGCCTCGCCGCGCGCCGCCGCGACCTCGACCTCGCGCTCTCCGCGCACCACCTCGCGCGCCTCTAGAGCCCCACCCCGCCCCACCCGCCCCGCCCCGCCCCTCGCAGGGCTGGGCGGCCGAGGGCGTGTCGCGCTACCTGCACGCGCGCCTCGCCGCGCGCCGCCGCGACCTCGACCTCGCGCTCTCCGCGCACCACCTCGCGCGCCTCTAGAGCCCCACCCCGCCCCACCCGCCCCGCCCCGCCCCATCTCCCATCTACCTTCACAACCCTCTTTCCAATCCCCTCCCTCTTTTTTCCTGTCCCCTCCCGCCCATATTTGTATACTTACTAAAACTATTATTGTATTTTATATAATAAGATAATAAAATGATATTTGTAACTTTTGATTTTTTACTACATATTAACCCTTACCAAAAACGATTACCTCATACAGAAGTTGTTATTTCGTTTGTACTGTCTAAAAATTTAAATTGCAATCGACAATAATAACTCGTCGGGAAGCACCGTATGCACCCCGCACGCGGTGCTTCTCGCCGTCGGCGACTGCTTCCGGCCCCGGGGCCACCTGACCCCGCACGCGGTGCTCGGCGACTGCTTCCGGCCCCGGGGCCACCTGACCCCGCACGCGGTGCTCGGCGACTGCTTCCGGCCCCGGGACCACCTGACCCCGCACGCGGTGCTCGGCGACTGCTTCCGGCCCCGGGACCACCTGACCCCGCACGCGGTGCTCGGCGACTGCTTCCGGCCCCGGGGCCACCTGACCCCGCACGCGGTGCTCGGCGACTGCTTCCGGCCCCGGGACCACCTGACCCCGCACGCGGTGCTCGGCGACTGCTTCCGGCCCCGGGGCCACCTGACCCCGCACGCGGTGCTCGGCGACTGCTTCCGGCCCCGGGACCACCTGACCCCGCACGCGGTGCTCGGCGACTGCTTCCGGCCCCGGGGCCACCTGACCCCGCACGCGGTGCTCGGCGACTGCTTCCGGCCCCGGGACCACCTGACCCCGCACGCGGTGCTCGGCGACTGCTTCCGGCCCCGGGGCCACCTGACCCCGCACGCGGTGCTCGGCGACTGCTTCCGGCCCCGGGACCACCTGACCCCGCACGCGGTGCTCGGCGACTGCTTCCGGCCCCGGGGCCACCTGACCCCGCACGCGGTGCTCGGCGACTGCTTCCGGCCCCGGGGCCACCTGACCCCGCACGCGGTGCTCGGCGACTGCTTCCGGCCCCGGGGCCACCTGACCCCGCACGCGGTGCTCGGCGACTGCTTCCGGCCCCGGGGCCACCTGACCCCGCACGCGGTGCTCGGCGACTGCTTCCGGCCCCGGGGCCACCTGACCCCGCACGCGGTGCTCGGCGACTGCTTCCGGCCCCGGGGCCACCTGACCCCGCACGCGGTGCTCGGCGACTGCTTCCGGCCCCGGGGCCACCTGACCCCGCACGCGGTGCTCGGCGACTGCTTCCGGCCCCGGGGCCACCTGACCCCGCACGCGGTGCTCGGCGACTGCTTCCGGCCCCGGGGCCACCTGACCCCGCACGCGGTGCTCGGCGACTGCTTCCGGCCCCGGGGCCACCTGACCCCGCACGCGGTGCTCGGCGACTGCTTCCGGCCCCGGGGCCACCTGACCCCGCACGCGGTGCTCGGCGACTGCTTCCGGCCCCGGGGCCACCTGACCCCGGCCGTCATAAACGAGCCGTCTACCTACGCTGCCGCGGCATAGACACTGTTCAAGTGCTACGTAAGCACTACTGGGATCTTTACTTCGCTTATTTTGAATGACACGGGGGGGGTAGGGGAGTCTAAATGACGATTACGTCATCGATAGTTATTTACTCGTTTACACGAAAGGCAACCCTCACATTGTCTGGGCTAAAATAATAATACATTAATTGAAAAATGTTTACGTAAGCATGGGAAGGGGCTAAAAGCTCTACTTTTGCTGACAAGGAGAATGGGGGAGGGGAGGGGGTATATTGTAATAATCTGCTTACGTAATACTTGAACGGCCTCATTTTGCCATAGTGGGGATGGTAACCACAAAGGTAATGTTATTATTTTTCTATTTGTATATGTTAGTCCTTAAAGTATAATACCACAGATAATATAATATATAATACATTTGTTGTACATATTTTGTATATTTGCTAGTCTGTAACGATTATCTATATATCTACACATATAAGTAAAATTGGACTACCTGTTTGTGATATTGAAATAGCCGATTTATTACATGCATATGAATATAAATACGGTACATACACCAAAATAAAACTTTTTACCTGCCAAAAAAAGTCCCGTCAAAATGGGTTCAGACAGTTCAGAGATAGCCGGAACCAACAGACAGACAGACAAAATATTTAAAAAAAAATTATTTAGGTGTATGTACGGTATTTATATTTATATGCATGTAGTAAAAAACAGTTATTTCAATATTACAAACAGACACTTCAATTTTATTTATATGTATGGATGATGTATTAGTACTGGTAGACCTACGCACGCGACTGCTACATAAAGGTAAGTATTATGTGGTGTTATTAAAAATTTCATATAAAATAACTCGCTCGTGGCGCCTCTCGTACGTTGTCAATCCTGCAGACAAATGTTATGACTCCTTGCCCTGTAATTTAACTGCCATATCTCATCCGATCATCCTTCAAAGGGGAACACAGAGAACACACACAAGTTTTTTAAGAAGGGTATGTTAAGGTTTCTTAAGTGTCAGCATAGCGGATGAAAACAAAAAAACGCGTGGTTCAGGCGTCCATAGGCTACGGTAACCATTTACCACGAGATGGGCCATATGCCTGTATGCCACCATAGTTGTATAAAAAAAAAACAGATTACCGCTGTCCGGCCGTCCTAAATTAAAAGTAATCCTAACCTAATCCTACGCGACCTCGTTATAACATGCAGTATATACAGTCTTTGATATAATCTATATTTAAGATATAGTCATATAGTGTAAATATAGTCTATTAGGCGGGGGTGGGGATTGTTAGTAATGTGGACTCATGACTGTTAGAATTCACATCATTATTGTAGAGAAAATCCGATATTTTAAAAATATAGTAAAAAAGGTAGTTTGTTTTTAGTACTAATGAAGTACCCAATGTAATGATTATTGCGAATATTGTAAATAGCGCCATCTAGTATTTATAGACCAACCTACTACACTGACTTTGGTCTATAAATACGGAGGTCGGTAGTTGAATAATCCTCTTTCGTTGCGTGAGCCGCGGCATTCAGTCGACGAGCGCAGAGCGTGCCAGTTTTGTTTTGGATATTAAAGTGAATTATATTGGCAATGGGTTTATCCCGGTCTTAGTTGGGCCTGGGGGGAAGCTGCAAATAGTGAAGGTGAGTGTTAATGCATTCTAAAAGGGCCTTTTAAACCTACACCCGTGTCACAAGTCACGGGCGCTACTTGGGGTTTCCCTTGCGGTAGCCGGCTTCAAAGCCTCAGTCGTCCGTCATAATTAGTGCTCCTTACATGACCCATTACTAGCAATGTACCATATTAGGTGGACCTCGCGGTTCCCCCTGGAAACCATCGTGACAAATTCTTGGTGAATTTGTCAAGATAGGCTAACCTGATCTCATGTTCATCTTATCATTCTCCACTGGTGCCCGCATAAACCGCCAGCATAAACCGATAGCGCAGACGGGTGCACCATTCCATTATCATCTATAAAAAAATATATAGTCTATGAAGTTTGTAACGTAAGTACTCTGTGCAGCTGATAGAGTCTGTATTGTAAAATGGCGGGAACGGCCATATTAAATTTGAAACGCAAATTAGCTTTTTAATATATACATATCAATTGCAGGCATAGGCTCTTTTTGTTATTGTATTTTTTTTTCTTTCTTTTTGTTTGTAAGTTAAGTTTATTTGTTTTGGTAAATTTAAATATATTGTAAATTTTATTAGACAAATGGGAAGTGGGTAACGTCATAGCATTTATTTTTTGGAATTATGTAAACTCGGTGGAGGGCGTCGATGTTCGAAACCCAGTTTTCTATTTCCGTGAATGTTGTCGTTTCTTCAGTGAATTGGTACATCTGTTTTCTTAAAATAAATAAATAAATAAAAAAATTTACATACAGTACAAACATTATAAAATCAGTTAACCTGTACCTACACAGACTTTAAGAATAATCTGTGAACAATTCACTATTATCGCGTGGCAACACTGTTGCCTAGTTACGACAGAACAATAATATATCGGGCCTGTCGATTCGAGATTGAATCACTTTCTTGTACATACATAGACCATTGAAAATACTTCTACATCTATACATATAAATAAAATTGGTGTGTTTGTAATATTGAAATAATCGGTCTTTACTACATGCATATGAATGTAAATACGGCACATACACCAAAATAGTTTTTTTACAATTTTTGTCCGTCTGTCTGTCGGACCGATTTTTACGAGACTTTTTTTGGCAGGTAGCTGATGTCATAAGGAGTCATTTAGGCTACTTTTATTTTAGAAAAATAAAATTATTTTCCACGCGGGCAAAGTCGCGGTAACAGCTAGTTATAAATATGTACATAGCCACAATCTGGACTCATCACTTCATCTCCTCCTTGCCTGCCGCTACAAAGAACATAATAAATATAAATAATAGTAACTCCGACATAGTCGCTAAAAATCTGTCAGTAGGTAAGTGAAATGAAATGAAATGATATTTATTCAGTAGATGTTAAAAAAACTAAACACACATTAAACAAACAAAAAAAACTCAATCATTGCAACAAATTCCAAAAAATAAGTACCTACCTACATTTGTTATAAAATTACAAATTACTTGTGTGCACGTGTGCGTGCATGCGTATGTTTGTCGAAGCATCTACCGAATAAGTCCGTGCTCAGCATGATGCTGCAGCGGCTGGAGCGCTGCAACGCTGTTTTTCAGCACAAGACCTGGGGCGGTGTATTGCTGTGTAAGTGTTAAGTTTGTCATCGAAGTAGTTAATCCTTTTATGATGAGTATTAGCTACCTATTAAGCAACGTTCGATAAAATTTATATTCGTCCGTTTATGTTAGATAAACGCTCATTATCACGACTTAGCACGGGTTCTCGTGTGGGATTAACTTCATTTAATATTATTTTTGGCTATCATTGTTTATAATGGCACGTACCTGGTGTTGATAATAAATTTTACGATATTCGTAACATTACACCGATGTTCCGTAATAATACATAATACGTTATTAGTAACATTATTTGGTAGTTAATATTTCCGTAAAAGTATTTGGAGGTATTAACCCAATTTAGCTAACTATGTACTCGCCCCGGCTTCGCACGGGTGAAATGTTCACATGACGTACTCAAAAATGGGTTTGTAAGTTTCTTGGTTCTTCAATAGATTCTGGATCTCCCTTTTATCATATATATTGATCAATTTATCAATAAATATTAATCGCGGGAGTGCGAAATGTTGACAGACAAAAAACAAGTGCTCTAATGATTGATCTTCGTCGCCACAACAGAAGTCACATGTAGGAAACGAAACCATTTTCATCCTATGCCAATGCTTTTTATATCTTCCATGTCCAATTCTGAGACGACATAAAATTGAATAGAATTTTCTTTCCACATATTTTCCTTGAACGAACCATGGCGGTTTAAATTCTTGCTGTATTTCTCTGAACCATTTACCTACCTTCAATTTTTATGGATTCTTCCCACTGTTGTTTCCATTTAGTTTCGAGATGAGAAGAACTGACAAGAAACTCAGCTCGATAGATAATGTCACGTTTATTATAATAATCAATCCTTACTGCTTACTTACTAAGTACGTTCATCCTTACATCCGGAGTCTGTACACGTAGGTAGGTAGCTATAGTGGCCATTGGTATGTTATGTAAACAACCATTATTGAAGTTGTTACGCAAGCCTAGTATAGAAGGACTGCTGCATTTGCACTGTCCCCAATAAACATTGCACGCGGCACCAAATGCTTGATCAGCAATGAGCATCACGCCATATCGCGTCATGCCTATAGTTACATTTCATTTTTATAGAATTATATAAATCAATCATATTCTGTTCTAACATCGAACTATAAGCATTGTAATTATTATTTTATATTAATAAATTTAAGTTAAGAAAAAGGTTGGATTTTTTTACAACCTCCGGCTGTAGAATCCATAATTGGCGCAGTCGGTAGGATACTCATAAAAATATATATATATATATTTGAGTATTCGAATTCTACGGGATTTCTACAGTGGAGTTATTCAAAAATTCGAAAGTGTATCAAGATCCGCCTGTACCTGCTCTACGTTCGAGTAATATGCAGTAAGTACTTAGAATCTTTCTCAGTCCTTACTTCCCATACTTTAATATATTTTAATATTATTTTATGTGTGTAATTTTAAGTATCCAAGATTTTTCATCCTAGAGAATCACGGAATATTAGGATAGGTAGTAGTAAGTCAAGTAATAGTAGAATTAATATTTTAGACCAACATAGAAATTTACATATAGAAATGAATAGCAGCGATATCGATACCATATATAAGTCCCTTAGGTTAGTGCCGGAATTCGACGGCAATCCACATATTTTAACAAGATTTATTAATATTTGTGACCAGTTAGTTTTAACACACTGTAATACTGAACCGGGCAATGAACTAGCTAATTTAGCGTTAATTAACGGAATCTTAAATAAGATTTCGGGACAAGCTGCTAGACTTATTAATTCTAACGGGTTACCAGAAAATTGGCAGGGTATTAGGAGTGCATTAATCAATAATTTCGCCGATCATCGTGATGAAACAGCTTTATACAGTGACTTATCTGTACAGACGCAAGGTTCTAGCACCCCCAGGAATTCTACGAGCGTTGTCAAAATTTATACAGCACCTTAATGACATACATATCACTTCACGAATCAATTCAAACAACTATAGAGGCTAAACGCGCGCTTTATAAAAAGCTTACTCTTCAAGCGTACTTACGTGGTTTAAAAGACCCCTTGGGTTACAGGATACGCTGTATGCGCCCTGAAACCATAGAAAGAGCCCTTGAATTTGTTCAAGAGGAGCTCAATACCTTATATATGCAACAGCGCTATGAAAATACCGTACAAAAAAGGGATTGGCAACAAGCTCATAATTCGCATAACTTACCCCTAAATAACTTTATACCGAAATCCATTCCTTTCAATATGCCTGGACCGTCTAGACAACAGGGTTTCAATACACGGCAATCTACAACTCAACCGCAACCAAACCAAGGGTGGAAACATTATGTACCACCACACGGATTACCACCACGAGGTCCCACTCGTACTCAACAAATTATGCGCGCACCCCCACCAAACTATAACCCTGAAAGTAACGTCTTCCGACTTCCTAACAGGCAGCCGCCTCAACAGTTTAATTTTAACAACTCGCCGCGCCCAATGAGTGGTGTTAGCACGTATGTCCCTAAAGTATTACCTCCTCATGGACATGACTGGCGAAAATTCGGGAATCCGCCGCCTAGTAACTATTTTAAAACACGCGAAGCAAACTTCAACGAATTTTATCCCGCATATACCGATAATTATAGTGACATTTATTATTATCCGGAATACGAATATGAAAACTGTTATAATTACGACCAATATAATGATTATTACTTTAACACCGAACAAGATTTCAATACCGATATGCCGGTAGTGGAAGAGGTTGAACAAGCATCAAATGTGCAGGACAATTCAAATTTTCAGGAAGCTATAACATCAGAAAAACCAAAATAGAGTTAAATTTCCATATACAAAGACAATTAGGGTATATTCAGATTAGTAATCCACCTCTTAAATTTTTAATTGATACGGGAGCAAATCAATCTTTCATCAGTCCAGAAGCTGTACAAAAGTATTTCAGTCACATTCCTCTTAATTACGAACCATTTGAAGTAACAAATGTACATGCTACCAGTAAAAATGATTACTCTATTAATTTGCCTTGTTTCCCAGAATTTAACGAAAATGATAATATAAAATTTTTCATATACAAATTTCACCATTATTTCGATGGATTATTAGGCTTTGATTTGCTTGACATATGGGATTCAAATATTGATTTAAAAAATAAATTACTAATCACTCGTAATACCTATACAGATGTATGATTCACGTAACGTAAATCTCTATGAAGAGATTATACCAGCAAACTCTTCAAAATTAGTTAGATTACCAGTAAATACCAAGGATGGCGATGTACTAATTGAAAATCAAATTATTTGTAACTGTTTAATTTCCGATTGCGTAACAAAAGTAGTTAATAATAGAGCTTGGGTCGAGTTAAGTAACACTACGCGTAATGATATTGTCTTTTCAATGGATCGACCAATTGAAGCTGAAATATTTAACCATGAATGTGAAAATACTGAAACTTTATCTGATCGTGCTAAAGACGTATTATCTCGCCTCCGTACAGATCACTTAAATGAGGAAGAAAGAATTAATTTACAACAATTATGTGCAAACTATGCTGATGTGTTTTATCTTGAGGGCGAACCACTTACATTCACCAACAAGATCAAACATAAGATAAAAACTACAGATGAAGTTCCAGTACACACAAAAAGTTATAGATATCCATATGTTCATCGACAAGAGGTTAGAGACCAGATTCATAAGATGCTTGAACAAAATATCATAAGACCATCTGACTCTGCATGGTGTTCACCGATTTGGATAGTACCCAAAAAGGCGGATGCATCAGGGAAAGTCAAGTGGCGTCTTGTCGTTGACTTTAGAAAGGTTAATGAGAAAACGATTGATGACAAATACCCCATACCTAATATAACAGATGTTTTAGACAAACTTGGAAGGTGTCAGTACTTCACTACTTTGGATTTAGCTAGTGGATTCTATCAGGTAGAAATGAGTTCAGAGGATATTCACAAAACTGCTTTTAATGTAGAGAACGGTCATTACTAATTTTTAAGAATGCCAATGGGTCTTAAAAATTCACCATCAACTTTTCAACGAGTTATGGATAACTTGTTGAAAGACCTTCAAAATGACATATGTCTCGTATATTTAGATGACATAATAGTATACAGTACCTCACTACAGGAACATATCCTAAATTTAGAAAAAGTATTCACTAAATTAAGAGAATCAAATTTTAAGATACAAATGGATAAGTCTGAATTTTTAAAATTAGAGACTGAGTTTTTGGGACATGTTATATGTAGTGAAGGAGTGAAGCCTAACCCTAATAAAATCCACTCTATTGAGAATTACCCCTTACCTAAAACTACAACTGAAATCAAACGTTTTCTTGGCCTTCTAGGATATTATAGAAAATTCATACCAGATTTCGCACGCCTCACTAAACCGTTAACTCAATGTCTAAAAAAGGGTTCAAAAATAACATTAGATCAGACTTATATTAACTGTTTTAATCATTGTAAGAAACTATTAACTAATGATCCTATTTTACAATATCCAAATTTTGATAAAGAGTTTTTGTTAACAACCGACGCATCTAACGTCGCTATCGGTGCAGTATTATCTCAAGGACAAATAGGTTCTGACAAACCTATTGCATATGCGTCCAGAACACTCAATTCTAGCGAGCTTAATTATAGCACTATTGAGAAAGAACTTTTAGCTATAGTTTGGGCAACAAAGTATTTTAGACCATACTTGTTTGGCAGGAAATTCAAAATTATAACGGATCATAAACCACTCCAGTGGGTTATGAGTCTCAAAGAGCCCAATTCGCGTCTTACCAGATGGCGATTAAAATTGAGTGAGTACGATTTTACAGTAGTTTACAAACAAGGTAAACAGAATACAAACGCCGATGCGCTTTCACGAATTGAAGTGCATAATGACGAACTTATGTCTATTATAGTTAATCCCTCTGAAAATGCACCAACCGTAGACGAATCAAGAACATTAACCGTCGCGGATGCTACAAGTAATTCTAATACTATTACTGTGCATACTGACAACGAAAATCCAATTTTAGAAATACCCATAACAGACGAACCATTAAATAAATTCACGAAACAGTTAATTCTAAACATCGTAGGCGATATTAAAGGCAGACCGATTTTAACAAAACCTTTCGATACTCATACACGTATATCAATACAAATATCTAAATCTAATCTCGAAGAAGACATCATTAATGCTATAAAAGAATATGTTCATCCAAAAATTAAGACAGGTTTACTTATAAATCCATTTCTAGATATGTACACTATAGTACCTATTATACAAAAAACATTTAAAAATTCATCTATGAATATTTTATTAACAAAAAAAGAAGTCGAAAATGTAAGAGAATATCTGAGGCAACAGGAGATCATTAATAAGTACCATGATGGAAAGACGAATCACCGTGGCATTAACGAATGTCATTTAGCTCTATCTCATAAGTATTATTGGCCGAAAATGCGTGAACAGATTACTAAATTTATTAACGAATGCACAGTTTGTGGTCAAGCAAAATATGACCGCAATCCCATCAAACAACAGTTCAGAATTGTTCCACCAGGCACAAGACCATTAGAATTAGTTCATTTAGATTTATTAACTATACAGAGTGAGAAATTTCTAACTATAGTAGATGCTTTTTCTAAGTATGCGCAAGCTTACCACTTAAGGGATGGCACAGCCATCAGTGTCGTGCAAGGGTTGTTAAACTTTTGTACACATCATGGCGTACCTCTAACCATAGTTACTGATAATGGACCGGAATTCACCAACCAACTTATATCAGAATTCGTCAGGGTTCATAAAATTCAACACCACAAAATAGCTCCTCATACACCGAATGAGAATGGTATCGTAGAAAGATTCCATTCAACTATTCTAGAGCACCTTCGGATATTAAAAATAAATAATAAATCTGAATCGGTAATAAATCTTATGCCATATGCCCTTCTGGCTTACAATAGTAGTATACATAGTTTTACAAAGTGTAAACCGATTGAAATTATAACTGGCCATTTTGATCCTCGAGATCCATTTGATATAGATCTCTCAACTCATTTATTACAGCAATATATGAATAACCATAAAGATAAAATGAAATTAGTATATAACTCAGTTCATGAACTCTGTAATTCCTCCCGTCAAAATATTACTGAAAATCATAATAAGGATCGTGAAACTGAACTTCAGTATTCACCAGAACAACAGATTTTTGTAAAAAATCCTTTTGCTTCCCGACAAAAGTTAGTGCCCCGTTACACACAAGACGTTGTAATGGCAGACCTCCCTATACACATTTATACTAAGAAAAAACGTGGTCCTGTAGCTAAATCTAGATTAAAAAGAGTCCCTAAAAGCGCCCAATTGTTTCAGGACGCTCCTGGTCAATAGTAAAAAGTATAACGAGGTAATAAAATCTCTCCAAGATAATGAAAATAAAATAGTATCTGAATTTAATGCACATGTTAGTTTATCTAAAGATTGGACTGCTCAGTATTCTAAAATCATAAGTAATATAGTAACAAATCAGAATAAGATATACATTTTAGTAGGTAAGATAAAAGAAAACGAAGCTACACGAGACTATGATTTAGTAAAATATGCCCATTTATCTCAAATTATAGATATAGTAAGCGATAACTATAATTAACTATAATAGCTTTTATAAAAACTTCTACTATGCACCATTCTGTTTTAGATTCGTATACAATCCGCACTATGATTAATAACTTAACTACTATATATGGTACAGATAAAGTAGTAATAGATTTAGTACTATAGAAATATATGATATAATTAAGTTAGGTTCATATTATATAGATAATAAAATAATATATAAAGTTCCCATCATCTATCCTTTTACGTATGATATGTATAAATTATGTATAATATCCAATAATCACCACGAGATCTTATCACCACCCCATCCGTTCCTTGTTCTTCATGAGAAAGATTTTAAATACATAGAGACAGAATGTCCGAAGACGAGCAGATGGTACTTATGCGGCGCACCCAGCAATATGCAGAATCAATCACCCCAAGACTGTATCCAGAGGCTCATCACCACGCAGCAGCGGGACAGCACATGCAACCCCATCACTGTTTCACTAACAAAATTAGCTTACGAGAAACTCAACGATAGGCACTACAGTGTGAGTTTTCCAACTCCAACGAAAAGACATTTATCCTGCGGACAAAACCTTTGCAAAACCCTGAAACCCGCATTCAAACTGAATTCGATCAAACTGGATCACCTGCATGAAACAAATATGAAGATGTCAATAGCACCTCCATTGACACTGCAGACAGAAAATAACAGCGGTATATATCATACGACTATACCGATATATGCAATACTAGTAAGTGCTTGCGTACTTGCTTGTGGCATTACATATTATAAATTCCGCATAAAATACCTCAACACCAGGCAAGCTCATCCAGTCAACCATATGGAAATGGAAGGAATCTACACTGTTCCTGAAACAAGGAGAGTTAACCCAGAGCAACCCCCAGCTCAATTTACGACAAACGTCTTCAATAGTCGCTGTTCTACGAGGGGAGGTGTTACGCAAGCCTAGTATAGAAGGACTGCTGCATTTGCACTGTCCCCAATAAACATTGCACGCGGCACCAAATGCTTGATCAGCAATGAGCATCACGCCATATCGCGTCATGCCTATAGTTACATTTCATTTTTATAGAATTATATAAATCAATCATATTCTGTTCTAACATCGAACTATAAGCATTGTAATTATTATTTTATATTAATAAATTTAAGTTAAGAAAAAGGTTGGATTTTTTTTACAACCTCCGGCTGTAGAATCCATAATTAAGTAACTTATTTGTTTAAGCAATTATTACAGAAACTATATACTTCCATGTTGCATTGGCAACCTTGAATGATTGACATAGACAAAGCTATCATAGACTAAGTATGTAAACCCATTACAATTAAATTAAATGTCATATAAAACACTTGCATTGTAAAAAAGCTTACTATAAAATTGAAGAGTTCGTTAACGATAATAATGTTTTTATAGAAAAACTTTATCTGATTGAACAGAGATTGAGAGAGTGCGTAGCGGTTGCTATGTTGATTGTCGCATGCCTAATCCTTGTTAATGTAAATCTATTTAAAACAGCAACATACAAGTTTCTTGCGCACACATCTGCATTCCGAATGAGCGGTAGAACAAAAAAATGTGACATTTCAAAAGTGCTTATATTAAGTATATTTGAATAAAGATTATTTCTATTTCTTATTAACTGTAAGACTGAAGTGTAACTATAGGATGATGTAATCTAAAAATACAACGCAATTTCCTATTATTAGGTTTATATATAAATTGAACTATAACTCGTTTTAAGATAAGGTCATAAAAATTGTCACTCCATATAAAGTAAACTAACGCAAATGGGCATGTGACGCGCACCTGTATGTATGTATGTGTATGACGCGAACTCGATAGACCCAGCTCGGGAGGCAGACTCGTGTCACGGATATTAATAATAATAATAATAATAAGAATCATTTCAGTATTATAGTTCAGAGTAAAAAAGACAACTTAAAACTAATATCGCGCTATGAGCTGAAAGGGCCTCCACATAGCTGGTGTCGCAGCCAAGGGCGGATCCAGCTTTAGCGGCAGGAGGGGGTCACATAGTAGTGGTGTACTGTACTTAAAAATATTTATTCTTTATTGTACTCTTGAAAAACTTAACACTTAATGACTTGTATCCTATGCACGTACATACTGCCATCTTCTCTTGAAGACATCCAGAGAAGCACTATTTAAATATAATTAATTAAATATCGAAAGTACATAAAATCTGTATGGTATCAAAATAAATAAATAAAATCATTATGTTCAATTAGTGGTCCACCTAAGTCCTGGAACCAGCTCAGGGAGGGGTCATGACCCCCATGACCACCCCCTGGATGCACCGCTGATTTTCAATGGAGTCACTCGAAAAAAAAGAAATATCATTCTTGATGAATTTAAATATATAAAATGAAGAGTGAGTTAAATGTCTGAATTATATGTAGATATGTGTAATAAATAGAAGAAAAATATATAAAGATAAGATTTCGTAAAAGTGTTGTTTGAAAGACTTAATTGTGTAATATAATATATGTAGCTTGCATATAATATTAGGTTGTTCGGAAAGTAATTTCGTTTTTTCCTAACTTAGGATTGAATTGTATTTTTTGCACTCAACTTCACACTTAAGCCGTATAATTTTTATATGCTTTGAGAGCTCATATAGCAAGGCTTGTGTGTGAAAAATTACAATTAATTCTGCGCAGTAGTTTTTGGTTGGTGTCCTTTTAAATATGGAGAGGAATAAGCAGCATTCTCGACATATCTTACTGTTTCTATACAGAAAGGGCAAAAATGCTGTTCAAGCCAGAAAGAAATTGACCGATGTGTGTGAAGGTGTGTTAACAGTACGCCAGTGCCGGAACTTGTTCGCTAAATTTCGATCCGGCAATTTTGATGTCGAAGATGCACCACCCTCGGGAAGGCCGGTTGAAGCTGATAAAGGCACTGGCTGATGCGACCGGCGAATAACACAACACGTGAGATCGGATTGAGATTAAATTTATCTTATTAAATTTAACAATTTATGACCACTTGAAAGGCCTGGCGATGTTAGAAATGTTCGCTTTGCTATTCGCCGGTTCGCATAAACCAATGCCTTTATCAGCTTCAACCGGCCTTCCCGAGGGTGGAGCATCTTAAGTGCACTTGGAGTAATAAGTAAATCACTACCACTTCAATTATAGCTATCTACTGTCAGCAGGTTTTTTTATGGATAATAATGGTTTAATGCACTCGCCTGCGATAACTTAAAAGAAATCTCACTGTCTGTCTGTCTGTATTTCAGCCCCTAAGCATGTGCAGTGTTTCGCTTGAAGGGTGAATTAACGAGGTGAAATTATAGGATAAAACGTATGACATCAGTAGTATATTTTTATGGATGATAATGTATGGGTGCGTCATAGATTATCATCCATAAAAAAAATTCACCTCCTTAATTCACCCTTCAAGCGAAACACAGTTTGCGTAGCAGACAATACACCGAACAAAAACAAGCGACCAGAAATTCCCCATTCCTTTCGATACACGCGCACTTGCATGGGTTGATAGATCTCATGGTTGCCAACCTTATGATAGGTTTTTTTAACATATATATTCTAAATATCGTTTCAGTGGGGACTGGAGGCCCTCTGTATCCTCGGGGCCCGCGGCTGCAGCCCAAAAAACCCTTAGGTAGATCCGCCCCTGTTCCTCAGGTTCGATGTAAGCTAGTGGCGCCACAGTGTTGTGAACTTTGGTGTTTAGACAATAAAATTACAAAATTGAATAAACTGAGGTAGGCGCCTGTCACAAATACTGTATACACATCGGCACAATATTAAACACACCGGCCGGGCGGCCGCGGCGTTCACCTCTGTTCAAACAGTCGTATTTCACACGATAATATCCGTCGTATAAAACGAGAGGACATTATCACTACGCCATCAGATTGATAGAGTCTGTTGCGTTGACATGCTGTCTAATTATAGCTGAAGACAATAACTCGGTAACCGCGTGTTTGTAATCCGCGCCGGCGTCGGGGTGCCACTATCTACGCTACCTGTATGTACTTATGGGACCACGTGACCGCAATGATAAACAAAACCGGATAGTATTCGGCTAGATCTCATAGTACTTACGAGTGTGTGGAGTGGAGACATGGCTACGGAACAAGACACGGACAGCGGCTCGCACTCCAGCAACCGTGAGTAGCTGCTGTGGTCACTAATAGGGTTGCCAACCATATACCAGTTATAATAACGTATCCTACTTTATTTTTGGTGATTATACTTTATACTTAACAAATAAAGTATGCAAAAATACTTTATTTTCAACCTTTACTGTGATGCGTAAAACAAAATACTCATTATGGGTACTTAACGATTTATAATTACTGAACGAAATGTTAGATGTCAATTGTGAGTTGTGACATTTGTCGCAGCTCTAGTGTTAAAAGCACTCAAAAATACGTTTTTAAAGCAATAAAAATATAAAATTTGAAAAATATTTTTTTTTTCCTAATACATTATTTTTTTTCCTGTCCTAGGGTTGCCAATACCAAATTTAATAAATTAGAATTTGAAGTTGGAAAAACCACGACAATTTAGGTTAAAACCAGGATTCAGTAATATACTTATTATAATTATATTATTATATAATGTCAATAGGCTAAATTAATAAAATTTAAGTAATGGTAATAATCAGTCTTTAATACTTAAGTATTTTAAAAAAACTCTACAACTCGAGCAGGCATTGTGAAAATGGCGCGCGAATTTTGTAAATACATAATCTTATCAGAGCGTTTTAAAAACCCGGGACGCTGCTTAAAAGCTATCCAGGACACCCCAGGACACTACAAAAACTAGGACATGTCCTGGGAAAAGGATGGTTGGCAACTCTATCCTATCCAAATCAGATTATACTTTTTTTTTTAAAGTTGTCAACCCTAGTCACAGACTTCCAGGGCCGTAAATCACTTAATAAAAAAAAAAGAAAAAAGACCTACCGACATGGCGTTGTAGAAATACAACCAATCACCAATTATACTTTTATAAATGTTATTGTTGCTCCCAAATATTAATTTGTTTGTATGAAAGTGTTGTCTGAAATGCTACGTGACTGATAAGTAATATAAAATTGTTTGAAACATTACATGCATCTTCTTTATACCTGTGTATATATGTGAATACTATACCTAACTATCAGATGGCAATTGTAAGTAGCTATGACGTGGTCTAGTGTTTTGAGTAGTCATGCTCACTAAAATGTCCAGACATGTGGCGGCGTGGTGGGCCGGGTCATTGGGCTCCCTAAAATATGGTCGAGCGCAGTGATGACTGGCTCATCCGTCATACTCGTGAACATACCGCTTGTAGGGACAAGTCTGCTCTAATCACTATGACTGATTTCCTCTTATTAACTGTTTAACCAGTTGGTTGTATACTTAACATTTTTTCTATTTGAATTAATGCTATTTGGTGGTTTGTATTCACACACTTAAAGTTAAAAATGTAAAGTAATAATAAAATTATTTAAAACCGCAACACACAAATGTCAAGATGATGATGATGATGATGATGATGATGGCACACACCAAAATAACATTTTATACAATTTTTGTCTGTCCGTCTGTTTGTTCCGGCTAATCTCTGAAATGGCCGGACCGATTTTGACGGGACTTTTTTTGGTAGGTAGCTGATGTAATAAGGAGTAACTTAGGCTAGTTTTATTTTAGAAAAATAAAGTTAAATTCCATGCAGACGAAGACGCGGAGACAGCTAGTCTATACATATAAATGAAATTGGAGTGTCTGTTTGTAATATTGAAATAACCGTTTTTTACTACATGCATATGAATATAAATGTGTATGTACGGTACATACACCAAAATAACATTTTGTACAATTTTTGTCTGTCTGCCTGTTTGTTTCGGCTAATCTCTGAAATGGCTGGACCGGTTTAGACGGGGCTTTTACGGGCAGGTAACGGATGTAATAAGGAGTAACTTAGGCTACTTATATTTTAGAAAATTCTCTAATTGCCTTTTTTGTAAACTCCACGCGGACGAAGTCGCGGGAACAGCTAGTATAATATAAAACAGGCTTTAACTTGACTCGGATGGACTACCCAAGCATAAAATTTCCTGAATATACACTTTTTTACTTAGACGGATTGGTATTTAGGCACTTTTTTAAAGGATGCTTTGTCTAAAGGTATTGCTTCCCTTTAGCCTCCCTTTATAAGGTGATGGAGATTTTCAGTGGATACATATACAGCAGCAAATATAATTTATTCTCGTCCCGATCAGTTGCACGTTACATATAAACTGTTAGTTAGCAACATGATTACTTATTTTAAATGTGAAGGGTGGTGGTGGCAAATGATAGGTACAACGTTTGAGTGTATACTGACCGTTTATTCTTATCATTATCATTTTTTTTATTGGGTTGTTTGGGCTATTGTCAGATGTGTAGCACCTGTAGCACTGCGACCTACATAGATCTATTGTGCTCGCCCTTTTTCAAAACCCGTCAGGGACAAGAATTGAAGGACATTCTTAGGAGCGATGGTTTTTATCGTTATCATTACATAGTATAAAATAAAGTCGCTGTCGCTGTCTGTCCGTCCCTATGTATGCTTAAATCTTTAAAACTACGCAACGGATTTTGAAGAGGTTTTTTTTAATAGATAGAGCGATTCAAGAGGAAGGTTTATATGTATAATACATGTACACCCGGGCGACGCCGGGGCGAGTAGCTGGTAATCAATACTTATATACTAGCTTACTTACTAAGTACATTCATCCTTACACCTTTACCTTTAGCTTACCTTTACCTTAGGCTTCTTTCAAATTCAAAAATCATTTATTCATGTAGGACATTTTAGCCGCTTATGAACGTCAAATTTTTTATATTATAATTTAGAAGAACTGGCAAGAAACTCAATTGAATTACTTTTTTTTAAAAGCCAGTTTATTTACAATGTCTGATAACCTTAACAACTGTTTAGCCTGTGACTAGAAAAGCAATGTGCATTGTCCAGGGTTAATATTATTTAAATCCTACTCAGCGAGGGGGCGAGTCATCATCATCAGCCCACTACAGTCCACTGCTGGACATAGGCCTCTCCCAAGGAAAGAAAATTATTTATACATATAACTTCAATGCACAAAATACCAAGGTAAAAGTACATATGGCGGTCTTAACGCCTTAGGGAAGGGTGGGGCAAGACGGGGTAGTTAAGGTTTGACACTGCATAAAATTCACATTTAAATAGGGACAATCATATTTTCTTTAGTTTTACAAACTTTGGTATTCGGATTATTGTATAAATAACAATAGACTAAAATTAGCTTATTATTTTTCTCACAATCAATTGTCAAAGCGAAAAAGTCACTTTGCCCCATCTTACCCCATACCTGGGGTAAGACGGGGTACCCTATAGGGCACGACAGTGTACATAAAATAACTATAGCTGCTACGGTAAATACAGTTAGAAACTAAAAACAAATAATTTTAAAAAATAACAAAACAGTCTCAAGTTTAATACGGCTATAAGTAATGGACTATACTACTAAGGGGATGAACTGCAAGGATAGCTCTGTTGTGATCCAGCCTACCTCACTGCAAACATCCTACGCTCCTTGGGGAGCATTTATCATCAGTTCTGGTTTTATCGTTTTACGAGGAAATATCATCAGTGGCATGTAGTGCCCAACTGCACTGAAACAAACTACTACAATGATAGTAGCTCCCCGTTTAGCTAGAGATAAAGATCCAACTTGCTTACTCCCTATTCGGGCGATAATTTTACATTTAATTTTAGGAACGATGAATACCCCAGTCTCGTCAGTGTTATATATTCTGTAAGGAGAAATTTCTTGAGGTCGAGAGTTTCGCCTAACAAATCTATCTACAGCTATTTTATTAAGTCCTGCAGCTCTTGCCGCTGAAGTGTTCTCTGGTTTTCTAATTGAAATTTCGGGGTGCCATTTGCCTCCTTTGACCAACTCACCCTACTGGTTTTCCGCACGTAGGTCCATACCATTCTACAAAAATACAAAATTAGACTCGGACGGGGCAAGATGGGGTATCCCACATACCATCATGCCCCTTCGGGCATTAATTTTATAAAAAAATAATAAAAAATAGGAATAATAAATTTAAGCGGTCGAAATATTCGCACATTACTTTATATTTTTTATTCTTCTAAAAAAAATAGCAATAACAGCAACCACTCAACAACTTAATATATTTGTCATGTAGTTAACAACAATTGAAAATAATAAGTAAACTCGTCTTAAACTCTTAAACTTATTTTTATGCTCAAACATCTAAACGCTGCGACTCACTGCGGTGGTACTCAGGCAACCGCCCCTCGGTAAAGTAATAGCTTATTACTGGTATTATTGTTTTGACTGAGGTTCATTTGGTTTTCTCTGTAAGGGAAAACCCCGTCTTACCTCGTAGCCCCGTCTTGCCCCACCCTCCCCTACGGCATTTTCTACCAGTCAACCGCAGGTAGAGAAACTGTAGGTGGTGCAAATGTAATCAATAAGAAAAATAACACATATGTCATAAATAATATATATTTATTCAAAGTAAATACATGTAAACATACATATACAAATACATACAATGATAATAATAATCTCAGGACAATTCCCACAGTGCCATCTAGACCCAAGTTAAGCTAGCTAAAGCTTGTGTTATATGTACTAAACAACTGGTACAAATACATAGATATTTTTTTTCATAAATATACATATATCATACTCAATCATACTCATGAATACAAATATTTGTGCCGTGCGAGGAATCGAACCCGCGACCATCGGACGTAAAGCGGTGTGCTAGACCGCCAGACCACCGAGGCCGTCGAACAATATATATAAAGCTATAGATAAATATGAATAAAATACAAATTCAAATATAATACCACATAACATACAAATATACAAATTAAAAATATATTTTTTAAGACCAATCTTTGAGATTTTTTCTCTGCTACAAAAGTTAATCAATCATGTAACGAGAACTGTAAATATGATGTCAAAGATGTGAAAAATGAAATACCTAAATATCAGCCCCGAAGGATTTGTAATTGCTGAGAAAAATTCAGGTTTCTGAGGTCAATATTTGCTATGCGTCGTCTTAAGAATCTGACAATTTTTATATAACCACTAGTATGCAAACACAAAGTTTTATTACACTCTTTATTTTAATTGTTTTATTACAATTGTTTTATTTTCACTTAACCTTCATACATATTTTTTAACAATCTACAGTGTTGCCATATACTTTTATAATATACCACAACAATGAAATAGCAACAGCAGATAGAGACCATAGAGCTACGAATTTGCCTATTATTTAATATTATTACCTTAAGTATGTAATATTATATTATCTATGCCTTAAGTAAACTCAGACAATCGTTGGTGTTTGAACAATTTATTTGTTCATATTATTACAGTTATGTATATGTACACACTACATATTTCATAAGTCTGTGATAAGTACTGTATAAAATACGACACGCTTGTCTTGTACTTGCTACGGTTATTGTTGGATTTTTACGAATGAAAGATATAAAATACGCGTGTAATAAAGATCTGGAAATTCACGTGTAATATATGTAAATATTGCGAATTGCGACACTGAAGTGGCAATGGGCAGGGCACATAGCTCGTAGGACAGACCGTTGGAGCAGTAAACTCCTCGAGTGGCGACCGCGGACCGGAAGACGCAGCGTGGGAAGGCCTCCAGCAAGATGGACCGACGATCTGGTCAAGATCGCTGGAAGGCGATGGATGCGAGCAGCGCAGGACCGATCGTCGTGGAGATATTTGGGGGAGGCCTTTGTTCAGCAGTGGACGTCTTTCGGGCTGAGATGATGATGATGGTGATGATGTAAATAAATGGAATCCAAGCGACTTTATTTTATACTATGTATTGAAGGACTAACAATAATAGGTATACCAGTCAAATTTCAATAGTAAAGAATAGAATAGAAAATCATTTATTCAAATAAACTTACATTGAATCAGGCTCGAAGGACCAAAAAAAAACATATTTAGTGCTGTACTAATGACCTGAACTGTACTAGATCTTAGACCCTATAGGTAAATGAAACCCAAGGATAGTACTAGAACTGTGTATATTCCGTAATAAGAACATTCTCCTCTCTCTTTCTCTCCCTCATTACACAAGGTACTATGTCTTAAGACATAATACAAAAAGATCTTGTGCCACCGCGATGTAGAAATTCTACATATTTGACACAGAGACATCTAGTTCACATTTTGGAACTATTATATTGTGCACTTAACTATATTAGCTTAAACAGCACTTTTAAGTAGTCATCGCATTTTTTTTAATCTACCGCTGATTTGGTAAGTTGTCTCATTAATCAATCAATATCAATAAATCGTTAACCTATAGTAAATATAGGTACCTCAAAAACTACGAAATACTTATGGTACAAATAAAAATAAGCCTGTGTAAACGTATCTTAATCTATACATATAAATAAAATTGGAGTGTCTGTTTGTAATATTGAAATAACCGTTTTTTACTACATGCATATGAATATAAATACGGTACATACATACACCAAAATAATATTTTTTACAATTTTCGTCTGTTTGATCCGACTAATCGCTGAAATGGCTGGACCGATTTTGACGGGACTTTTATAGGCAGATAGCTGATATAATAAGGAGTAACTTAGGCTACTTCTATTTTAGAAAAAAAATCTTTTATTTTAGAAAAATAAAGTTAAATTCCATGCGGACGCGGACTCGGAAATAAGACAAAGTTTTTATATATATTCAGAAATTATTTGCAGGACTGTTTGTTTCTAGTAAATATATAAAATAAATGTTGATTAGTTACAACAAAATACCGGAGTCTATTATAAATCTGCCAGAAAAAAGATTTAAATATCAAATAAAACAGTTTCTTTGCAAAAAAGCTTACTATAAAATTGATGAATTCCTTAACGATAATAATGTTTTTATAGAAAAGCTTAAAATCCATAGCACTGACAATATTATCTGATTACACTAATAATGAGTGCGTAGCGATTTCTATGTTGATTATCGCATGCCTCTTACATGTTATACTGTAATTATTTATATAAAAAAAAACATCTATTCAAAAGAGCAATACATAAGTTTCTTGCTCATTCTTCTCGTGATGAATCTGCATTCCGAATGAGTGGTAGAGTAAAGTGCTAAAGTGCTTGCTGGTAAAGTGCTTGTAATGAGTTTATTTGAATAAAGATTATTTCTATTTTAATTTTTTTTTTAAAAAGAAGTATTCTTAAACAGTAATAAATATGTTGCAGTCCGGTTGTGTGGTTGTTGCGAGTGTATGGGCGGAGGCAGCGAGGCTAGCGGAGGTGGTGGGCTGCGGTGGCGCGCGCTGGCTGCCGAACTGGTCGGCACCTGCCTGCTGCTCTTCCTCACGTGCCTCTCCAACTGCGGGGAGCCCGCACCTTCGCCGCTCTACAAGGCCATTGCCGCCGGCTTCATAGTCGCCATGATTGTACAAGTACGTACTGTTTTTTTATGGATGATAATAGAATGGAGCGTCCGCCTGCGCTGACGGTTTAGGCTGGCGGACCACCAGTGGAGGATGATGAGATGAGCATAAGGTCAGGTCAGTTAGCCCATCGTGACAAATCCACCAGGAATTCATCACGATAGTTTCCGGGGGGAACCGCGTGGAGGTCAACCTGACATGGTACATTGCTAGTAATGGGGTCATGAGTCCACATTACTCACAATCCCCTTCCCCCGAGTACGTACTGTTAGTCGGCTGAGTCCAGAAGCCTTTTTAAAAAATAGGTTTTTTACTAACACTAAGTTATTATTATTGGAATAATTGGATGGTTTAATAAAACACGAGTTAATAGTTCGGAATCTTGTATTGGACTGATTCACTAGTTATTTATACATATAAATAAAATTGGAGTGTCTGTTTATACTATTGAAATAACCGTTTTTTACTACATGCATATGAATATAAATACGGTACATACACCAAAATAACATATTTTACCATTTTTGTCTGTCTGTCTGTCGGTCTGTTTGTTCCGGCTAATCTCTGAAATGACTGGACCGAATTCGACGGGACTTTTATTGGTAGGTAACTTATGGAATAAAGAGTAACTTTACTTACTAAGCTACGGCTACTTTTATTTTAGAAAAATAAAGTTAAATTCCACGCGGACGAAGTCCTGGGTACAGGTAGTTACATAAATAATAATGCACCTAGTAGGTACACATCCTGTGCTTATTAAGTATTATATTATAGTGATGTAACATCTCTGTAGTTTTAGAACTCAGAACTAAGCGGGAGACGTTTCATTGTATATATAAATACAAGCTGATATCGTTCAAAATTGTATTCAAACTGATGTTTGAATAAAATATATTTAAAAATTTTATATCAAAACTAGCTATTGCCCGCGGCTTCGCGCGCGTTAATTTATCCCCTTAGTGATGGAATTTAACAAAATCCTTTCTTAGGGAATGCCTACGTCATAGTAGCTTTATGCATGCAAAGTCTCAGCCCGATCGGTTTAAAATTGACAAAGTTTCATACAAACTTTCATCATCTATTTTATCCTATTGGGGGTAGAATTAATCAAAATCCTTTCATAGGGGATGCCTACGTCATAGCATCTACATGCATGCTAAATTTCAGCCCGGTCCGTCCAGTGGTTTGGGCTGTGCTTTGATAGATCACTATGTCAGTCACATTTGAGTTATATATATTTAAGATTTAAGATTTGTTTTAGACTATTTACTTAGCAAACATAATAATGTAATAGTAATTTTTCTATGCTAGATGTAACTAGAAATCAGTTTCTGAGTTACAAATACACAGATATAACCTATGTTTGAGCTCGGATAAAAAGTACATTTTGAACATTTTTTTAATTTTTAATGAACGTATGCAGAGATGTAAAATTTTTTAAATACCTAAGTATTTGAAATGCCAAATACAAAATACATATTTTGCATTTTGTATTTAAATACATTTTGTAAATTATTTTTTGCATATCTCAGATTATATGTATGACTGTACCCGCAACTTCGTCTGCGTGAAATTTAAATTTATTTTTCTAAAATAAAAGTAGCCTAAGTAACTCCTTATTACATCAGCTATCTGCCAAAAAAGTCCCGTCAAAATCGGTCCAGCCATTTCAGAGACAAGCCGGAACAAACAAGCAGACAGACAAAAATGGTAATAAATATTATTTTGGCGTATTTACATTCACATGCATGTAGTAATAAACGATTATTTCAATATTACAAACAGACACTCCAATTTCATTCTTCTCCCCGGTCGGACATCTCCGATGTTCAATCGAAGAACGTCTCCGTACCGTGCTATAGCTGGTCGAAGACTAAGTAACCTCGTGTGTACGGTGTGGGCAGATATTCGACCACATCTCCGGCGCGCAGCTGAACCCCACGGTGACTGTGGCGGGGCTGGTGGCGGGGCGGTGGGGCGCCGCCGCCGCCGCCGCAGAGGTCGCCGCCCAGCTGCTGGGCGCCGCGCTCGGGGGCGCGCTGCTGCGAGCCGCCGCCCCCGCCTCCCTCGCCACCCCCGCAGCCCCCCACGCCGCCGCCGCCGCCTGCCTCACGCTGCCCGCCAACGGGGTCTCGCCCCACCAGGTACCTACCAGCTCTTATACGCACTTACCAGCAGAGCATGGCATCTCCCCAATGCTATACTCGCTGTACACCAACGACATTCCCAAAATTTTCTTAAAACTTTGATAATTACAAGATTTCTTTTGTTTTTAATGCCCTCCACATAATGTATTTTTAAAATTCAAATTCAAAAATCATTTATTCGTGTAGGACATTTTAGCCGCCTATGAACGTAATTTATTTTATATAATATTTTTTTCTCTACCGTTCAGTTCAGTATATAAATCCAATTGAGACGAACTCGCAGGAAACCCAATAGACTTACTTATTTTTTTTATAAGCCATTTTATTTACAATGTATATTTATATAGGTCTATGTCTAACATTAAATGAAAATCCAGTGCATGAACAATATTGCCATGCACGCTCGTCATTCAAGTAATCGTTTAGTGAGTAATAGGCTTTGCTCTATTCTATATATTGTTATTAATTATACATAATGTAATAGGAAGACACTGAAGTAAATTTACTGTTTTTTAATTAGATATTTAATTTTTTTTTAACCAATTAAGTTATAGTCGCACAATGTCTGCCCTATCTGTCGAGTTAAATGAACGATTGAGTAGTTTCAATATTTATAAATGACTGAGTACCCTAAAAGTGTTCTAATATTCAACTAAATTATGAATTATGGAACTTATTAAGGGAGAGTTTATAAGTATTTTTTTTCTTTTGAACGACAATGGAATGCTGCACCCGCCTGCGCTAACGGTTTACGCTGGCGGGGCACCAGTGGAGGATGATTAGATGTGCATGTGGTCAGGTCAGTTAGCTCATCATGATAAATTTATCGCGATGGTTTCCAGAGAGAACCGCGTGGAGGTACCTGACATGGTACTTTGCTAGTTGCGCGGCCCACGTGACGTGGTTTTTTTTTGGACTACTCTAATGCTGTTGGCCGCAGCTGCCCTTTACAGCTTCATCGGACGATAGGAGACAAGTGCTGATGGCACTCCAAACCCGGGGTAGGACTTATGGAGCGGCTGTAGGTCAACTCCCGCCTGACGGATACGACTTTAATCTGAGGGCACCGATAGGGGTTCGAACATCAGCCCAGGCCATCGTAATGTCGATCCCCGTTTGAATTGTACGGGGGATCGATCGGAGGTGGTTTGTTCTAACGTGGTGTTGTGTGTTGTGGTGGAGGCCGTGGCGGTGGAGGCGGCGCTGGGCGCGTGCCTGGCGCTGGCCAACTGCGCCTCGTGGGACGCGCGCAACCGCTACCTCAAGGACTCGTGGCCGCTGCGCATCGGACTCACAGTCGCCGCGCTCTCACTGGCCGCCGTGAGTGTACACCCCGGAATTATTTATTTATTCTTTAATTTCAATATTACAACACCATTACAGTATATCCAAATCGGTTTTGCAACTTAATACAGTTTACATATATCTTCTGTATATGCATATATATAAAAATGAATTGCTGTTCGTTAGTCTCGCTAAAACTCGAGAACGGCTGAACCGATTTAGTTAGTAATAATAGTAGTTTTTCAATCATAATTAGTACTCACTACACCACCACTCACACGCGGGCTACTTCTGACACTCCAACCGTAAGGCAGCTGACGATTACAGCTTAACTGGATAAAAACAGAGAGGCCTACGACACTGCCTCTCTGCTGCGTAACATTACAGAGCAGTTGAAAGCCAATTCTTCCCTGACGAGTGAGATTAGTTTCTGAGCACGAAACACCTAGAGGTTGTTCCCATGAAGTCTCCCATCTCAAAACATTATAATTGTGATCTGGAACGATCTGGAACGACTGGGACAGAGAATTAGTGGGATGGCTGCACCGTACCTACCTGAGTCATTTATTTAACATACTTATGGTCAAAATTATTTGATTAGTCAATACAAACGGGCAGTTTTGTACAAATAGTACTCAAAATACAAAACCGGTTTTGTAACAAACCTATATTTTACAAACAACAACTTTTTAATAAATAAGAAAGATGGAGAGCACGCAGCTATTCGAATTCATAACACAGACATTTAACTCGATAACCACCAATATTTTTTAAGGAATGGAAGTTACCATAAAATATGGTACAATCTACTAACACTAAGACATGGTCTGTTTCCAGGGTCAGCTGACTGGCGCCAGCATGAACCCGGCGCGCAGTTTCTCGCCGGCGCTCTGGTCCAACACGTGGACCCATCACTGGGTAAGTACCCACGAGTCAGCACTCTGCGTGAAGTGTGTCTGTATGTGTGTGTGAGTGTGCGCGTGTGCAGGTGTACTGGGCGGGCGGGCGGCGGCGCTGTACCGCGGCGTGTGTGTGAGTGTGCGCGTGTGCAGGTGTACTGGGCGGGCGGGCGGCGGCGCTGTACCGCGGCGTGTGTGTGAGTGTGCGCGTGTGCAGGTGTACTGGGCGGGCGGGCGGCGGCGCTGTACCGCGGCGTGTGTGTGAGTGTGCGCGTGTGCAGGTGTACTGGGCGGGCGGGCGGCGGCGCTGTACCGCGGCGTGTGTGTGAGTGTGCGCGTGTGCAGGTGTACTGGGCGGGCGGGCGGCGGCGCTGTACCGCGGCGTGTGTGTGAGTGTGCGCGTGTGCAGGTGTACTGGGCGGGCGGGCGGCGGCGCTGTACCGCGGCGTGTGTGTGAGTGTGCGCGTGTGCAGGTGTACTGGGCGGGCGGGCGGCGGCGCTGTACCGCGGCGTGTGTGTGAGTGTGCGCGTGTGCAGGTGTACTGGGCGGGCGGGCGGCGGCGCTGTACCGCGGCGTGTGTGTGAGTGTGCGCGTGTGCAGGTGTACTGGGCGGGCGGGCCGGCGGGCGGCGCGGCGGCGGCGGCGCTGTACCGCGGCGTGTGGCGCGCGCCGACCGGGGCCCGCGGCCGGGGGGCTCCCTCCCCGCCCCCGTCCCCGCCCCCGTCCCCGTTGCCGATCCCCGCGCTGCGCTGCAAGCGGCTCGCCTGAAGTCGCATCGGGTCTCCGCCGACTGCACGCCGCGGCAAAAGTTGGAGGAGCGGGTAAATAATTGCGAGCTTGTAGATCGTACCAGTGGATATTCCTGTCCTGAAATTATTATATATTCGTCTGAATTTTTCCCACCATAGGTGAACGCTCTAAAGAACTGTTCGATAAAATATATACTCAAGAGTATTGAGTATTTTTTATATGTTTATAGATGGGTGATTACCTAAGCATAGAGAAAATACTCTGTACTGTTATGGTCTACAGACGAAGCTCGTGCTCAGTAGTGAACTGTGGATGGCCGACATGATCGCAATGATCAGAAGTAATAGTTTATGTTTTCTTAACCGCATTTTCAATTTGTACCGGTATACTATATTGAATACACACCGGTTACAATGCTAACTTACTCGTGCCCCTTACATTTAGTAGTTACATTTAGATCTTATCATTACATAGTATAAAACAAAATCGCTGTCGCTGTCTGTCCGTCCTTATGTATGCTTAAATCTTTAAAACTACGCAACAGATTTTTTTAATAGATAGAGTGATTTAAGAGGAAGGTTTATATGTATAATACATGTACACCCGGGTAAAACCAGGGCGAGTAGCTAGTTATATATAATTTGAGACGAAAATCAAAATTATCCCATAAGCTATGGGAAATTCTACACATTTTTTAGCATTACTCTTTGCTTCCCCCTCCGATCAATCCCCCGTCCAATTCAAACGCAGATCGAATTTACGACAGCCTGAGCCGAGGTCGAACCCCTAGCGGTGCCCTGAGACTAAAGTCGTATCCGTCAGGCGAGAGTTGGCCTTCAGCCGCTCCATAAGTCTTTCTTTTGGTTTGGAGTGCCATCTGCACTCGGCCCCTATTGTCCGGTGAAGCTGTAAAGGCCAGCTGCGGCCAACAGCATTACAGCATTACAGTAGTCCGAAAAAAAGAGAACACCAAATATGTTCTTTAATCGCTATGAAGTACATGAAATTGTGATCAAACCGGCTGTAAACAATATGTATTAAATAAAAGGCTCCATGAACTTATGTAGATGGGTACAGTTTACTATTCCTGTTATACATAAAGTGTTGTATGTAACACGTGCCTATAAACCGGGCCTGTTTGTGTGTGTGTGTCTTTAAAAATTGTTATTGTTATTGTAAATATCACAAACTACATTGCCTTTGTAAGTGTTGTTCGAAATAAAACATATTTATTTTTCTTATTTGGTTTTTGCTATTACACGCCATATATCTTAATATATACAATTGTTCTGTACATATTTCAAATCAAATTCACAAATAATTTTAGCCGCTTATGAACGTAATTTTTTTTATCTATACATATAAATAAAATTGGAGTGTCTGTTTGTAATATTAAAATAACCGTTTTTTACTACATGCATATGAATATAAATACTATACATACACTAAAATAACATTTTATACAATTTTTGTCTGTCTGTCTGTCTGATTGTTTGTTCCGGCTAATCTCTGAAATGGCTGGACCGATTTTGACGGGCCTTTTTTTGGCAGGTAGCTGATTTAATAAGGAGTAACTTAGGCTACTTTTATTTTATCTGTTCCCGCTACATCGTCACGCGTGCGTGATAATGTAGCGGGAACAGCTATAAGTATAATATAAATCAACAAACAAGCAAAAAACAAAAATCAAAAGATCAACAAAAAACAAAAAAAAAAATGAAATTTGATTAGTGCTGTGAATATAAACGCTGCTCATGTGTAGGCGCGCGTAACATTCTAAATATTGTTTGATAATGTAAAGTGCAAATCAGGACCGTTTTATGGACCACTTCAGATTAGATAACGGGTGATAGTAATATATGTAACTATTTAGTAATATTACTTGAAACTGTCCTGCTCGCTGTAAAGTTCAAATTGTGGCGGCGCGGCGTGGTGGGCCGGGTCAAGGTGCTCCCTCTAATATGGCGGAATGGGGTGAAGGGGATTGTAAACAATGTGGACTCGTGTGTAAGAAGCATTCATTAATGATGACGACTTAGGCTTTGAAGGCTACCGCAAGGGAAACCCCAAGTAACGCCCGTGACTTGTGACACGGGTGTAGGTTTAAAAGGCCCTTTTAGAATTCATTCACCTTCACTACTTGCAGCTTCCCCCCAGTCCCAACTAAGACCGGGATAAACCCATTTCTAATACAATTCACTTTAGTGTCCGAAACACAACCGGCACGCTCTGCGCTCGTCGACTGAATGCCGTGACTTATTCAACGAAAGAGGATTATTCAACTACCGACCTCCGTATTTATAGACCGAAGTCATAGGGGGGAAGGGAATTGTTAGTAATGTGGACTCTTGATCCCATTGCTATCAATGTACTATGTCAGGTTGACTTCCACGTGGTTCCCCCTGGAAACCATCATGATAAATTACAGGTGAATTTGTCACGATGGGCTAACTGATCTGACCTCATGCTCATATTATCACCATCCACTGGTGCCCCGCCAGCGTAAACCGTTAGCGCAGATAGGTGTATCATTTCATTCTGACATGCAAAAAAAAGTCAGTGTAATACGTCGAGAAGCGGGGGTAATGGTTATCTTCGGTTCCAACTATAAATACTAGATGTCGCTATTTACAATATTTGTAATAATCCTTACATTGGGTACTTCATTAGTACTAAACACAAACTACCTTCTTTTAATATATTTTTAAAATATCGGATTTTTCTACAATATTAATGTGAACTCTAACACATGACTCCATTATTAACAATGTACCATGTCAGGTTGAATTAACAATGTACCACGTGTTTCCCCCTGGAAACTATCGTGATAAATTCCTGGTGAATTTGTCACGATGGGCTAACTGACCTGACCTCGTATTCATCTTATCATCCTCCACTGGTGTCTCGCCAGCGTAAACCGTAAAAATGTACAGTTAAATAATAATAATAACCTCAGGACAATTCACACAGCGCCATCTAGACCCAATTTTTTTTGTAAATACATACATATTATACATAGAAAACACCCAGACCGATACAAATAATCATACTTCTAAATACGAATGTTTGTGCCGTGCGAGGAATTGAACCCATGACCATCATACTAAAGGCCGTCATACCACAGATAACATAACTGCAATGTCTGCACTATAAGTTGTACTATAGAAAAATCATGTCTACTTTGAACGAATAGTGTATTGAACCCGGATGTCATTTTATCAAACAACCTTTATCCAAAGTGATAGCCGACTGTTAATTGTAGATAATAGCAATCCAAGCAAATCCTAATACGATTTGTCTATATCAGAGGATCCCAAACTTTTTTGTGTTTTAGACCCCTTGCCATATTTTTCGGTTTTGGGTAGACCCCCCATTCTTACCTGGTATTGATTTTTTGTAAATTTCTAACTGTAGTAAACTTTAGTGTTAAAATATAAAGTAAA
This sequence comes from Achroia grisella, assembly GCF_030625045.1. NCBI lineage: Eukaryota > Metazoa > Arthropoda > Insecta > Lepidoptera > Pyralidae > Achroia > Achroia grisella. Next base: position 39,070 of record NW_026712653.1, on the reverse strand, counting down.
AACAACAAGATGACCACTGTCGTAGACCCCCTGCAGTTTGTCATAGACCCCTGGGGGTTGATATAGACCACTTTGGGCAGACTGTAGAGAGACCCAAAGGGACAAACGAAAATGACAGCGTAAGAATGATAGCAACTGTAGAAATGGAATAGCTCAGTAGCGACTGTCACTTGTCAGTCTTCCAGACCAGAGAACAGATCGTTGCTTCCGGGCAGAACTCTTTATGTAATAAGGACTGCACACATGCTGTTAGCTCCTACTACGATTCGTGTAGACTGCTGAAGGACTCAAAGGAACAAACGACAAACGACAGCGACTTTATATAAATGGAAAAGGTCAGTAGTGACTGTCACTTGTCAGCCTCCCGGACCAGAACAGTCATCGTTGCTTCACGGCAGAACTCTTTATTAATTTATATTTCTTTATTTAATTCGGGTTACACCCATATTGTGTTTGTGAACAACTTACAAAACTATGTTAGGAACTTATAATATACAGATACAGATAAATATACTCTTAATTCATATATCAGTATCCACGTCCAGCAGCACTGGGTCCACAATGCAACGATATCCAGTGCCTCTGGAGCGGACAATCTGATATATTTGTACCAGTTGTTAGGATGCTGATTGTGCTCCCCTTGTGACTAATTCATTAGAGTATAAAATATTAAATAAATGATAAGATTAAATCAGTCATAGTTATTAGAGCAGATCAATATCTACCAGCAGCATTCGTTCACGAATATGACGGATGCCAGCCATCACTGCGTTCGACCGTATTTTAGCCGTATTTTACGCCCAATGACCCGGCCCTCCACGCCGCCACATGTCTGGACATTTTAGTGAGCATGACTATTCATTCCACTCGACCACCGGGCATGCCTAGCTCACCGATACATACCTTTGAAATGGCGTGAAGTGAAAGTAATTTTCATTCCGAAACCTGGCAGAGGTGACTACACACAGGCCAAGTCCTTTCGACCAATTAGTCTCACATCGTTTTTACTAAAAACAATGGAGAGGCTTTGCGACAAAGAGATCAGAGACCTGATATGTATAAACAAACCACTGCACACCAACCAACACGCCTACAGTGAAGGCAAATCAACGGAATCAGCACTCCACAGCGTCGTAAGTCGCATTGGTAACTCGCTAAACTCAAAGCAGCCTACCCTAGGTGCCTTCATAGACATCGAAGGGGCCTTTGATAAAACGAACTTTACCAGTATCAGTCGCGCTCTTACCATACATGGAGTACCAACAACCCTCATAGAATGGATAAACAACATGCTGAAAAACCGTGCAATCCAGTTCACCGTAAACACTACCACACGTGGGATCGTAAGTAGAGGATGTCCACAAGGAGGGGTCCTGTCGCCACTCCTGTGGAACTTAGTTGTTAATGAACTCATTGAGGAGCTCAACGACAACGACCTCTACACGGTAGGTTACGCAGACGACATTGCCGTACTTATATCAGGAAATTTTGAGGGAACCTTATGCGATCGCATGAGAGAAGCCTTCAGAACAATAGACAGATGGTGCGAAAACCATGAACTCTCCGTGAATCCTTCTAAAACAGAACTCATCATGTTCACCAACAAAAGAGCTCCAGGTACTTTCAACTTACCGAAACTCTTTAATACAGAGCTTAAACTTAAGGAGGAGGTCAAGTACTTGGGAGTCATACTAGACAGCAAACTTCTCTGGAATAAACACCTTGATCACAAAATTAACAAAAGCACAATTGCATTCTATCAATGCAGGAAAATGCTTGGTAATAAATGGGGTGTCTCCCCGAAAATAACTCTCTGGCTATACACATCAGTAATAAGACCAATGCTGGTGTATGGGGCCTTGGTTTGGTGGACAAGGTCGAAACTTACGACCACAGTCAACAAACTAAGATCTTTCCAAAGACTTGCATGCTCCTCAGTTACTGGATGTATGAAAACAACCCCAACAATGGCAATGGAAATAGCCCTTAACATTACACCCCTTGACCTATACATACAGCAAGAAGCAGCTATAGCTGCCACAAGATTATACCATCTTGGTCTATGGGGCAAAAACCATTACAGTTCTCACACAACCATCCTGAACCAAGCAATCGAATATGAACCTTTGATTGCCGCTCCGTGTGACAGAACTCAAGCATACCACTCGTTTAACAGGAAATACCAAATACAATTGAAGGAGGAGGAAAGGGACCAATCTGCAGTAAATGAACTACGCATCTACACAGATGGCTCCAAAACACAGAACGGTTCAGGAGCTGGGGCACATTCCCTTGACCTCAACATGAACATATCTATACCGCTCGGCAAACACAGTTCGATCTTTCAGTGCGAATGTGTTGCTCTGACCGAGGCAGCAAAAGCTGTATACAGGTTAGGGGTCAACAATTTCAACATTAAATTCATATCGGACAGTGCAGCCGTGCTTAAAGCACTACAGAACAGAAAATCTAACAACAAACTAATAATCGAGTGCCACTTCGCCCTGGAAAAAATTGCAACGCATAACGGAGTAATTATCCAGTGGATAAAGGGGCACAGCGGATCATATGGCAATGACGCCGCGGACGAACTAGCGAGAGTAGGATCCGGCATGGTGGTTGCAGGCCCCCTCCCGCTCATGCCAATACCATTCTCGCAATTTCGCACCTGGATTCGCCAGAGATCCACCGAAATACAAAACCAAAGATGGAACCTAACCACTGATTGCAAACAATCTAAAGTGGCAATTCCAAAAACGAGCCATCGGTTAACAACACGTCTACTTAATCTAGATAGACAAAACCTCAAAATAATGATAGGGACAATAACGGGCCATTGTTCCTTAAACAAACACTTATACAAAATTGATGCTACAGACAGCCCCCTCTGTCGGGGCTGCTTTGAAGCTGAAGAAACGGCGGCTCACGTAATCCTGGAGTGCACGGCAGTGGCCGAACAACGAAAACAAATCCTCGGAACGGTGAGGTCGCTCCGTGAAGCCTGCGAAGACACCAGGAGTCTTCTGCGCTTTTGGGAGGAGCTTGGCTGGCTACGTTAGTAGTCTGGCTCTACACGCACAACGGCCCGAATGTGAGGCTAATTGCGGAGAATGGAGTCTAACATACCATACCATACCATACCATCCACTCGACCACGTCATAACTACTAACAATTATCATACGGTAGTTACAGTATTCGCACTTTACATAAGAATGCATGCGACAATCAATACAAAAGCGCTACGCTATCATATTTTAAGAAAAACAATTATTATCATTATTTCAAGAAAGCAATAAGAAAAAAAATTATAACATTTTTTACTATTTTTGTCTGTCTGTCTGTTTGTTCCGGCTAATCTCTGAAATACCTGAACCGATTTGTACTGGATATTTTTTTACCAGGCAGCTGATGTAATAAAGAGTAACTTAGGCTACTTTTATTTTAGAAAAATAAAGTTATATTCCACGTGGACGAAGTCGCGGGTGCAGCTATTCTATCCTATAATAGGCTTTCTTACACACAAATTGAATTGCCTCTCTGTCAGATTTAGAGCAGATTCTGGCAGTTTATTATGAAATCTTACACAATTACCATACAATGAATACAAATGGATGTGATGCAAATGAAACACAAGTAATCGTCGTCAGTTAGGTTGCAGCGCGGCGGTGATAGTGGGGTCATGGTGATAATAAATATAACTCGTTCATTTTCGGATGTGGCCGATTCGGGCGATGTCCCTCTGTGTATAGGTAACAATACTTGTAAATATGCACAAAAATACCATCAGCGACACGTGCGCGCCCCACACACACACACACACACACACACACACACACACACACACACACACACACACACACACACACACTCAACCCCCTGGCACACGTCAGCGTGTGAACATTCAATAATATGGTAACGATTACACAGATGGTGTACACTGGTGATAGAATGACGACGAATCCAGAAGTGGGACGCGTCCACGCTAACTGTAAATAACATTTTGCATTGTTCCGATTTTGACGATTCTTTCTTATCTATACATATAAATGAAATTGGAGTATTTGTTTGTAATATTGAAATAACCGTTTTTTACTACATGCATATGAATATAAATACGGTACCAAAATAACATTTTTTACAATTTTTCCTGTTTGGTTTCCTGCTAATCTCTGAAATGGCTGGACCGATTTTGACGAGACTTTTATGAACAAGTAGCTGATGTAATAAAGCTTAAAGTTAGGCTACTTTTATTTTAGAAAATAAAGTTAAATTCACGCGGACGAAGTTGCGAGTACAACTAGTCTTAAATAGAGTTGAAGTTGCTATGAAATTTAGAAAACTGCACATATAAATATCGATCTAATCGGTTGTCAATATTTTGTTTATTTATTGAGGGGTTTGGGCAATTGTCAGGTGCTGTAACACTGCGACCTGCATAGATCTATTGTGCTCACCCTTATTCAGAGTTCACTACCTAGACCCGTCAGGGACAAGAATTGAAGGACATTCTTAGGAGCGATGGTTTTTATCTCCCCAAGATATAGTCTAAGCATATACTTGTGACTATATCTTCATTTAAGCATGAGAGGGCTACAACCACATAGGATGTACAGTGGCGTATCCCCTTCTGCTTGGCCAAATCTGCTCCGGTTATCAATAACAAAGCGTTGTTTTTGTGAATATTTTGATCGATCCAGAACAATCTCAAGCAATGGGGCGTGACCCTGCCACGATAGTTATTGGTTTATTGTGTGTGCGATGCAGTGCCGGTGACGTGTCCTACTCTGCCAGGGGTGGCGGCGGGGGTGCGGGGGGTGCTGTCGCCCCCTGGCCCGGACCCGCGGGTTATCACAGCGGTTTGCTGCCGTCATTCACGTCGCGCTATCACAGCAGGGACCCGGCGCACTACCCCATACGATAAGCACTGACTACCTATAATACTATACTTTGCTACACACGTATTGATGATGCCCATAAAAACCAATTCGTAATGATGCAATAGTAACATAATTCATTATTTATCGCCAACATAACATACGCCGACTTAGATAAAGTACTATTCACTCGTATAGATACAGTTAATTAAGTGTTATATATTATACTAGCTGTACTCGCGAGTTTGTCCGCATGGAATTTAACATTATTTTCTAAAATAAAAGTAGCCTAATTTACTCCGTATTACATCAGCTACCTGCCAAAAAAGTCCCGTTAAATCAAGTCATCAACAATCAATGCTTAAGCAGTAAGATTTTCACATTTCTTTTCTAATTGCACAATTGCACTTATTAGAGTGAGGTTGCAGTCCCCGGTGCTATTCACGTGAATTTTCAAGTATTAAATCCACAAAGACTCTACCTTGGTATACATTTTCTACAAAAAAACTCTACATCACCTTCTTCAGTCACCAACCAAGTACAAAAGCAAGCAGGGACTTACTACATTTTCCAAACTTATACTACAAACAGATATTTTTACCTATATGAATTGATGAAATGGTAAGAATGTGTTCCTTCCTGATCTGATCTGATCCATCGATACGATTTTGAAATACATTTGACGATGGAGAGATAGGTGCTGATTAGATATGCCGGCCCAAAGATAAAGTACGGCAGCATTCGGAGACCTATATTATTTGGATACGACGCAATGCTCCTTATATCGGTAATTTAATGACATGCTGTGCTGTGCTGACTAGCTGTACCCGCGTCTTCGTTCGCGTGGAATTTAGCAAAAAAGTTAAATAGAGAATTTTTCTAAAATATAACTTGCCTAAGTTACTCCTTATTACATCAGCTACCTGCCAATAAAAGTCCAGCCATTTCACAGATTAGGCGGAACATACAGGCACAAACAAAAATGGTAACAAATGTTATTTTGATGTATGCACCGTATTTATATTCATATGCATGTAGTAAAAAACGGTTATTTCAATATTAGAAAGATTCATTCGCAATTTTATTTATATGTATAGATGTATATAATAATTGTAATTAGATTGAGTAATTAATCAAATATCTAAATATACGTAAATATATTCACATAATGGTGATGTTATCATATGAACCTCACATTATTTGTCATTATTATAATTATTTTTAATGAGCTCATTATGTAATGTACGTAAATATAGTATGGGAAACGATGTAGGCAGGCGGAGCAGCGGCCGCCAACAGGACTTCTTGTGTTCCGCATACTTTGACTGTGATAAAGGTTGTAGATTATTTTTATCTATTATTCTATTTGTAATACATCGCATATTTTTGTCATAATTCGACGACATCGAAACACAGAACGTCCACACCGCAGTGCAGTCCAGTCCTGGACGTGATCGTGGTCCTGCTCCAAACCGAGTGTGACGCCACGCCGTTTAGTTTTCAAGAGAGACGGTAATTCATACCTAGTACCATCCAATAGATGGATGTGAAACAACGTATCAATTTATATGTTTAACGCCGACAATGCACTTGCAATTTCCCTCGTGTTGCGGGTGCTTATAGGCGGCGGTAATCACTTACCATCAGGTGAGACGCGAGCTCGTCTGTCCCCTGTATGTATGCTGTAAAAAACTATTTTATTATATTCTTTATTGCACAGATAATCATTATCATTACATAGTATAAAATAAAATCGCTGCCGGTCTGTCCCCTATGTATGCTTATATCTTTAAAACTACGCAACGGATTTTGAAGCAGTTTTTTTTAATAGACAGAGTGATTCAAGAGGAAGGTCTATATATATAATACATATATATATATGCGAAACTGGGGTGAGTAGCTAGTACTATATAATTTAGAGATGATGTGAGACAAGGAGGACTTATCCCTAGAAGAGATCTCTTCCAGTCAACCTAAAACAGTGGCATAGGTAGTACTCAATGGGTAATAACTGATGCAAAAAAAATATCAAATGTTATTTTTATAGCATACGAGCTACATGACCAGAGACCTTCAAATCATTATGGATGCCGATATTTTTTTCTTGGACCTGGGCGGCACTCGACAGCAGTCATTCTTAACGATTATATCCTCCTTGTAACATCCCCTATGTTTGTATCTCGTCTCAGTTTGACTACCGCTCTACCAAGCAATTCAAATTCAATTACTGTGTCGTCTGCAACACAATAACTTGTGTGTGTTGGTGTTCTTTTATGTATGACTAGCTGTACCCGCGACTTCGTACGCGTGGTTTTTAACTTTATTTTTCTAAAATAAAAGTAGCCTAAGTTACTCCTTATTACATCAGGTACCTGCCAAGAAAAACCCCGTCAAAATCGGTCCAGCCATTTCAAAGATTAGCCGGAACAAACAGACCGACAGACAGACAGACAAAAATTATAAAAAATGTTATTTTGGTATATGTACCGTATATATATTCATATGCATGTAGTAAAAAACGATTACTTCAATATTACAAACAGACACTCCAATTTTATTTATATGTATAGATAATGGAATGGTGCACACTCCGGCGCTAACGGTTTACGCTGGCGGGGCACCAGTGTAGGATGAGGTCAGGTCAGTTAGCCCATCGTGACATTTCACCAAGAATTTATCCCGATGGTTTCGGGGGGGAACCACGTGACGATTAACCTGCCACGGTACATTGCTAGCAATAAAATCATCAGTCATATTGCTAACAATCCCCTTTCCCCCAGTATTGGTAGCTACACGGCACTGTCGCCGCCAAGAAAAATTTATTTAGTGCAAGGGTCTTCAACCCGCAGCCCGCCGATGTGTTTCCTGCGGTCCGAGAGCATAGGACCGTTTGCAATAACGACGACAATTAAGTAATAAAAGGTACTTTTAATAAAAAATCCTTATAAAAATCCCTATGATGCGGCCCGCTATGCAGAAAAAATTTTTTTTGGCCCTTGATTTGTAAAACGTTGAAGACTGCTGGTTTAGTGTTTGTTTTTACGTAGGTTCGTAGTGTTTGCTCAGATGTAGTACTCACACGATAGTTACAGAGTGCGGGCGGCGCGGCGCGGCGGGAGACAACTATTCCAAGCTGCGCACCGACACCCAAACTGCACCGAATTGTCCCAACACGCCAACCTACGTACTAACATACAGCACACCACACATGCACCTACATATATATATATATATATATATATATATATATATATATATGTATATATATATATATATATATGTTGTACATTAGCTTACGACGCACTTGAACCGCGAGGGTCAGATCGAGGTTCAAGTGAAAACAACGATCTATTTACCTACATACTTAGTAATGTTGTATTTATGTCATTATTGTGTAAACTATATATTTTTCTTTTCTTATGGATGTTAGTGGAATGGTGCCCCTGCGTGCGCTAACTATTTATGTTGGCCGGACACCGGTGGAGGATGATAAGATGAGCCTCATGCTCATCTTAACGGGGCAGTTAGTCCTTTGAAGTAAATTCACCATGAATTTATCACAACGATTTCCGATTAGTGCACATTACTAACAATCCCCTACAGGGTGGACCCTGTATAAACTATTTTATCTGCGGATAGGTCTAACGTAAGTTATTATTAAATAACTTACCTGAAAATAACTTATAATTCCATGCAAATATAGTATAAACAAACTAAACCTCTGGTAGTATAGTAGTGGTTCCCTGTAAACATATACTTTAGTTAGACTACGATATGTACTTTATTATACGGATCCAATGTTAGTGAACTATTAAATTAATTTACGATATAAATATATTAAAATATGATTTCTGAATTGACCGTGTAGCACTCACCCACTCGTATTTATTGTGGGCGGGGAACTGTGTTCTGATGTTTAACTTTGAAAAGTAATGCGGCGCGGCTACAACGGAGTCCTATAGTGTGTACTATGACATTGGTGGTGGAGTGCAGGCGGCAGACGTTCGTTGTTGCCGTCAGTGCTGCGTTGGGGGCGCGGGCGGCGGGGGACGGGGGCGGCCGCGGCTGGTGTACGCGGCGTCGACGCCGAAGTCGTGTGAAGTCGTGTCACAGTGCGGTAGTGCGACACACATTACGAGCGTCGAGCGCGCAGCTGACAGTCCGACATCCGCCGGCCGCTCGCCACGCTGCTGACTGCCGCCTGCTGTCTGCTGTCTGCTGACTGCTGTCTACTGTCTGCTGACTGCTGTCTACTGTCTGCTGACTACTGTCACGCACCCACGTCAGTCGTCGACGACGTGCTCGCTGCTGCCGAGTGTCCGCCGCATCAAGAAATGCCACTAGACGGTCAGTACCCACTCTGACTTTGATTTAAGAATTAGGATACTGAAATGGAATTTAATTACCTGTGAACATTTCAGTGATTGATATTAAAACTAGCTGTTTCCGCGACTTAGTCCGCGTGGAATGTAACTTTATTTTTCTAAAATAAAAGTAGTCTAAGTAGCTCCTTATTACATCACCTACCTGCCAAAAAAAATCCCGTCAAAATCGGTTCAAAGATCAGCCGAAATAAAAAGTTTTATTTATATGTATAGATAAAAGCACATCGACTTAATTCAAACAAAAATCCTAAACGATTGCGATTGTAAGTGTCACTATTTATGAAAAATGCTTTGCGTGAACTTTATAATTTCCAGTAGAAAATACTCATAGCATCCCGACCAATGAGTACACGACTGTATAATACTAGCTTTGGAGACTGTACCGTGGATACCATCGTTTGACCATCACATTTGTAACATTATTTATTTATTTATTCATTGACATCAAAACTAAGCGAGCCTTACAACTTCCCAATATGCTCACTTAGGAAAAATTATACAAAAATACGTCATACTAACTACTCGCCGGCTTCGCACAGTTGTACATGTACGTGTATGTTTATATGTATAATACATGTATTATACATATAAACATTCCTCTTGAATCACTTTATCTATTTAAAAAAACCGCTTCAATATCCGTTACGTAGTTTTAAAGATTTAAGCATACATAGAGACGGACAGACAGCGACACCGACTTTGTTTTATACTATGTAATGATTGACATCGAAACTAAGCAAGCTTTACAGCTTCTTAATACGCTCACTTATGAAAATATATACAAAAATATGATATATTAATAATTAAAAAAAAATATATATTAAAACTACAACAACCTACAATTTTACCATTCTCCATTCTGCTAAAATTCAACAAGTCACATGTAAATATGTGCAGCTCGGGATATCAATTAACAACACCGTTGAGTAGACTCAGTGCAAGAGTAATGGGAGTCTGCTTGACCAGCTCTGTTCTTCTCTTATGTTGTCTCGAACCATTTCTGGACAAACGTAATATTTTCTGCTTAAAGATAATCTCTGAAATGGCTCGACCGATTTTGACGGGACTTTTTTTGGTAGGTACCTGATGCAATAAGGAGTAACTTAGGCTACTTTTATTTTAGAAAAATAAAGTTAAATTTCATTCGCACGAATTCGTGGGAACAGCTACTTATATAAATAAAATTGGAGTGTCTGTTTGTATATACTGGAGTGTTTGTGTTGAAATAACCGTTTTTTACTAGGTGTGCAGTTAGTACGCTATATGTGTGTGTGTGTGTGTGTGTGTGTGTGTAGGAGGAAGTAGTAAGTATGGTAGTAATCAGGAATGTTATGGATATGAAATTATTTCGGATTATCCGTTACTTTCGGTTATGGTTATATTAATATTTTAATGAATTTCAAAAGTAAAATACAAATAGCTAATAATATGGTTAAATAACGTGTCTCAATTAGGCTCCGCCCCTATCCGATATTATCCGAAACTCTTATTTCGGATTCGGTTACGGTTACGGATATTTTTTCATATCGGATATCCGATAGTTTCGGTTACGGTTACGGAGCTCCGTAACATCCCTGGTAGTAATACTATCGGGACTATATTTTGATATATTTATAGATCGGCTGAACAGCAAGTAATTTAATTTTCCTGTTTATTATTTTGCTGATATGTGAACGCAGAGATGTATTGTATGCAAATTACAGTTGTACACACAACTACAGGGTTACACCGCTCCACGTACTCATATCAAGTACTTACCGACTCAAAAATATATATAAGAACTGTTATTTTTAATGAATTTTGAATAACAGGTCGAATGTGAACAGCAAATATTATTCTCATAACATTTTAGTAAGTAGTTGTGTCCGCGATTTGTCCGCTTGAATTTTTAACTTTATTTTTCTAAAATAAAAGTAACCTAAGACACTCCTTATTACATCAGCTACCTGCCAAAAAAAGTCCCGTCAGAATCGGTCCAGCCATTTCAGATATTAGCCGGAACAAATAGACAGACAGATATTTTTTTTATAAAATGTTATTTTAACGGTATACGCTGGCGGGGCACCAGTGGAGGATGATAGAAAGAACATGAAGTCAGATCAGTTAGCCCAACGTGACAAATTCACCGGGAATTTATCATGGTGGTTTCCAGGGGGAACCGCGTGGAGGTCGACCTGACATGGCATAATGCTAGGAATGGGATCATGAGTCCACATTACTAACAATCCTCTTCAGGCCAGAGATACAATTAAGCACTCCCTGTCAATGTGAACTAGTCGAATAATATTTCTAGACTGATGTGGCGTGCGCGAGGGTAATTTATAAAAGGGTCATTGAACCTTGCAAATAGCAGGGTTATTTTAATTTCTTTTGTTGTTGTATTGTATACAATATCCTTGCATTTTTGGCATTGAACCAACGTGTACCTAAAAACTATTGTAATCGTCAAGATTACAAAAATCTTTATTTGTCGTCTCTCTTGTAAGAAGTGATAAACATTCATATGTTACTTGGTCAACGCCCTAAATATAGCTTCTCCCCGCTAAAATATTATAATCTCCCCTTCTTATTATTTCTTATATTCTAGCCCCTCTTCCTCACTAGGCACACTGGGCACGTGCCCAGGGCCCCGCTATGGATTGGAGCCCCCTAGTCTAGTCTAGTCCCTACTCCATTACCAATCAATAACCGATAGCTACTCTACTCTCGCCTGAAAATCAGTCTTAAAATGCTTACCGACTATAGTCAATTTGTACGTTTTTATTAGGTTTTTTATAAATGTATAGCAAGAGCCTGATCCCCTGATAACATAACGACTTTTGAAAAATATTTTTGCCTGCTTTGTTTTGAAGGTAGGGCATCCCCATATACATGTCTATAGAGTAATGACTTTGTCTATTCTAACAAAATAGTGCTTTATTACTATAGTCAGAGGGGCCACACTATTCTAATGTGTCCAGGACCTCTAATAGGTGAAAGACGGCCCTGCTTATGTTGACGCAATCCGACGGTGTTATGTGGTTGGTGCTCGAGTCAGACGGATTTCCCGTTCATATAAACTCGCGCTGGGTTGCCCGCCTATACCGCGCGTGAGACACCACTTCGAAGCTATCCGCTTTGTCTTACTACCTTTAAACACGTCGTATACAGTCCACATCCCACTGAGAGAACAAAGACAACTTTGACCTTGAAGAAGACCAAAACCAGAGACTGGTAGACGCCGTCCATTCCTAGCCATGCCGTCTCGTTCCTTTTATTTATTTGTTTTCGAGTCCAGCCATTTTCTCTGCAAGTGTATTAGGATCGATTGGTTCTCCGTGAGCACATAACTGACTATGAGGAAGCAGAGAATGTTTGTGTGTAGCGAGTAGGTCAGTGCAAAAACCCGCTGATAGTTTTACCTGGTACCACATTAAGGTGTACGTATGTCTAGTCACTAAAGTGTATATCTTCGTGAACACACGGGTATTACTCATTCCGCTGACCGACGCGCTAGCGAACGCACGTATGTGCTCGCTAGTCCCGCCGCCGTCTCGCTGTTCTCTGCTCCCTCGAGCAAACCACCGCGCGCGCACGTAGCGCAGTTACGTTCGCGCGTTCTAATTCTTATACTTCGCCGCGTGTTAGGTGCACTCGGTGCACCTAGCGTGGCCCGGGGCCTCCGTGTCCCGCGCCGACCGCGGCCGACCGCGCTCTCGGCATCCGTTCCGACACAGTGCTACCGGACTTTCCGCGTGTGTAGTGTTGTGTTGTGAGGACTGAAGGAGAAACTCTCTTCGTTCAAGTGAAGTGAAGTGTTGTGTGTGGACGTTCAGTGGCACGGACTGTCGTGAGTTAGGGAGGTGCGTCACGCCTATTGCGCGACGCGCCGATCCGAGCCGCCGCCGCTGCCACCAACACCCGCCGACGCCTGCTGCCTGCCGCCCGCCACCGACGCCACCAAGTAGGTTCGCTTAGGTACACATTTTTCACTCAATAAGATTAGTGATCTTACATATTAGAGTCACATATCAATAGGCACTCACCCCCCTGCCTCACCCGGCAGGGAGGCCCCTGCTGACACCGTCGGCTGCACCCGCCGACGACCGTCCTTATCTTAAGTACTCTTATCTCATTTTTATATTGTTATTTCTACTCTTTGTGTAATATTTTTATATTGTTATTCTATTTCTTTGTGTACCGTTCTATGAAAAATGTCCTTATCAGAGGCCGATATGCCTCTGTTCTTCCAGTTCCTGGAAAAAAAGTGTCCCGGCATTTTAAATGCTTTTATAGCATTCAAAGCCGCCAAGCCTGTGCACTTAGTGTACAGCTCGCCCCCCGCGTCCCCAATGATGACTCAGACTGACACTGACGAATTCGAGGACGATTCCCAACGGCTCCCGCCGCTTCCCCCGACCCAAGCCGACCAGGCCGATCCCGCCTCTCCATCCATGGAGCAGGACGACTCCGTCGCGGAGCTTGACGCTCCTAGTATGGAGCTCGACGCCATCCGCGACGGCGACGTCCCCTCTCCCATCCCCCCGGTCTCCTCAGACGAGGACGATTTTATTCTTGTTGGCAACAAGCGTGCCAAGAAGGCCCAGGGCTCCCAGCCAGCCAAAACAAAGCGTGCCCATGACGGCACCGCTAAAACCGCCCCCGGTCCGAGTGCACGCAAGTCGCACCCCGAGACCAAAGCCCCGCCCCCCGTCATCATCCAGGACAAAAGTGCCTGGAACACCGTATCCAATATGCTTAAAAACAAGCATATCAATTTCAGCCATGCTAAGGCTACCTCTCTAGGGATCAAAGTATCAGTCCCATCATCTGACGACCATCGTCGTCTCACCACCTTCCTGCGGGAGAAAAACATAGGTTATCACACCTATGCTCTCGAGGAAGAGAAAAAGCTCCGCGTTGTAATACGCGGTTTACCCAAGGAGCTCTCAACAGACTCCATCCTTGAGGACCTTCAGTCCCAGAATTACCCAGCGCACGAGGTACATCGTATGTACCAGTCGCGCTCACGCAACAAGGCCGCTATCGACCTTGTTCTAGTTGTATTAGAACTATCCCCAGAAGGCAAATCGATCTTTGATATAAAGAGCGTTTGCCAACTATCCTCACTCTCCGTAGAGGCGCCTCGCAAGCGCACCTACCCCGGACAATGCCACCGTTGTCAGAACTACGGGCACTCTGCCCGTAATTGTTTCGCTCGCCCACGGTGCGTCAAGTGCCTAGGCGATCACGCCACCGCAGATTGCGGCCGTAGGCCCAACACCCCCACGCCCCCAGTTGCACCCTCTGCCTCACAGAGGGTCACACCGCGAATTACCGCGGTTGTTCACGCGCCCCACGTCCCGCCAAAAAGAAGGCCACCCACACCCAGGGCAACCGTGCTCCGGCACGTGCCCCCGCCAAGGCTCAAACACAACCCGAGCCACTCGTACCCGCCCCTCTGCCTGCTAACAATGCCTGGATTAAACCCCCGGCAATTGTAAGCAAGGTAGCACCCAACCCGCCCGCCCAGAAAGCCCAGCCCGCCCAGTCGGCCCCGCCCGCCCAATCGGCCCCGCCCATGCCCATACACAAACCCGTCCCCAAAACACTGCCCGCGGCCCCCAAGGCCAACGGCAGCTCCCTCGCGCAGGACTTCGCATTGGTCGCTCGCTTAGCCAGCACCATCGACCCTAACGAGATTGCCCTTCTGGCCTCCAAGCTCCGCCTGTATAAGGAGTCGCCCCAAAATAGGCTCGCAGCCGTCTGCGAGCACATCGGCGTACTTACCGCCATCCTCAATTTTAACCTGTAATTATGGGTACTCGAGCTCAGAGAGAAAAGCCTCGGTCCGTTCGAATAGCGTTTTTCAACGCGTTCGGATTAAAAAAACAAAAGGAGGAAATAGCCTCCTTTCTCACTGACCACCAAGTCGATATTCTCCTCGTGCAGGAGACCCTACTGAAACGTTCAGTCCGCGATCCTAGAATCGCCAATTACAACATAGTTAGGAACGACCGCACCGCCTGTAGAGGCGGCGGTACGCTCATATACTATAAACGGTCCCTACATTGTATACCGCTACAAACACCGCCTCTCACTCATATGGAGGCCTCCGTTTGTCTTCTCGGCATGACCGGCCACCGACCGCTCGCCGTGGCATCCGTATATCAGCCTCCCGGCAAACTACTGCTGGAAAGCGACCTACGCGCCCTCCTAGATATCAACAGCGCCACCATTCTGGCTGGCGATTTGAATTGTAAACACACCCGCTGGAACTGCCACGTGTCCACGACAAACGGCCACAAACTAGACAGACTAGCCGACTCGCTCGAATTCGAGATAATTGCCCCGCTCCGCCCTACTCATTATCCCCATAACGTCAACCACCGACCCGACATACTGGACATGGCACTGCTGAGGAACGTAACCCTACGGGTGAGCTCCCCAGAAGTCCATGCCGAGCTTAACTCGGACCATCGACCGGTAACCCTCCTTCTGGGCCCTCCGCCCGACACGCCACTACCAACCAAAACAATAACAGACTGGCAACGACTCGAGAAATCTCTCGAATCGACCGACACACCGATACTCAACCGTATTCCCGACGTCATAGAGTCCACCGAGGACACTCTCATTGCGATCGACTCGCTTACTAACCACCTGCAGTCGGCAGTCAAGGACTGCTCCAGGGAGGTACCGGCGACGGACGACCGTCGCTGGCAGCTCCCCGATGACGTAAGGAGGTTAATAAGCGATAAGAACGCAGCCACTAGAGCGTACGATCGCTACCCCTCCGAACCGAACCGGGTGCGCCTGCGAGCCTTACAGCGTAGCGTTAAGGAGCGCATCGCGCAGATCCGGGACGGCCGGTGGGGCAAGCGTCTAGAAGAGATAACGCCATGCCACACCGCGTACTGGCGCATAGCGAAATCTCTCAAAACCGACCAACAGACAAACGACATGCCCCCGCTAGTCCGACCCGACAACACTATAGCCTTCTTCGACGAAGACAAAGCTGAGTGTCTAGCGTCCAACTTAGAAGCCCAATGCTCCCCCAGCACGCTCCCAGTCGAGGCAGGTCATCTCGAGAAGATAGACACCGAAGTCGAACGCATCGCGTCCACCCCGCCCACCGAATCTCTCTCACCAGTCACGCTTGATGAGGTCAAAACGCTAGTTAAACAACTACCTATCAAAAAATCACCCGGCTCAGACGGTATATCGAATAGATTAGTCAAAAGTCTGCTATCCCAACTTTTGTTATTACTCGTCGCTATTTTTAACGCGGCGCTGTCCAACGCTATATTTCCAGACAGCTGGAAAGAAGCCGTGGTCATTGGCATCCCCAAGCCCGGTAAAAATAAATCCGACCCGTCCAGTTATCGTCCTATCAGCCTCCTCAAGGCTATAGGCAAGCTGTACGAGCGAATCCTCCTCGCTCGCCTAAAGGAGTTTATATACTCCAAAGGCCTGCTCATCAATGAGCAGTTTGGTTTCCGAGCCAAACACTCATGCGTCCATCAAGTGCACCGCATCACGGAGCACATTCACAAAAACACTCTGTACTTCGCCACCAAGTCCCCCAAAGGCGGTACAGGCGTCCTATTTTTCGATGTGGCTAAGGCTTTCGATAAAGTCTGGCACAAGGGCTTGGTTTACAAGCTTCATCAGTTAGGTGTCCCCGACAGGCTAGTACTCATTGTACGAGACTTCCTGTCGAATCGCTCTTATCGCTACCGTATAAACGGAGCGTTATCCGACCCGCACCCCATACGAGCCGGCGTCCCTCAGGGCGCCGTCCTCTCTCCGATGCTCTACTCTTTGTACACCAACGACATCCCTAAATTCTCCGACTTAAAAGTCGAAATATCGCTGTTTGCCGATGACACGGCTCTCTTTACATCCGCCAAGTCCCGTGCGACAATAGCCAGACGGCTTCAGAAAGCCGTAACGATACTGGGCGAATGGTTCCGTCGGTGGCGCATAGAAGTCAATCCCGAAAAAAGTGCAGCAGTGTACTTTAGCAGGGAATTCGACTCTATGAATCACCCGATCGAACTATTCGGCCAAAACATCCCGTGGGTTTCGAAAACGAAATATCTCGGCGTCACCCTAGATAGGAAACTAACGTTTCGTCCTCACATCAAGCGTGTCCGCGACCGAGCCGCCTTTATACTAGGGCGACTCTATCCTTTTATTAACAAGCACAGTAAAATGTCGCTTCGCAACAAGCTGACATTATACAAGGCTTGCATCCGTCCCATCATGACCTACGCTAGTCCCGTATTCGCCCACATACCCTACTGCTTAATCAACAGACTACAGGTCATTCAGAATAGGTTTCTGCGTCGAGCCACCGGTGCGCCGTGGTTCGTTCGCAGCGTAGATCTCCACCGCGATCTTAATCTGCCCTCCATCAAGCAGTTTATGAAGGAAGCGTCTCGACGCTACTTCGACTCTGCCCAATCCCACCCTAATCCGCTTATAGTCAGTGCGGTCGACTACGCACCGAGGAGTAATATCCGACATACGCGACAACGTCGCCCGAGGCACGTTCTCATTGACCCCGACGACCCCATAACGGCAGGTAACCTCCCCACGGGCCCACCCGTTCCACCCCGACCACACTTTTACACACACACACGACACCGTCCTCGCCGGCGAAGACGACGACCTCAAACACACAATATCGCGCATTCAACCGGGCGCCTGCGCGCGCCCGGGCGCTCCACACCGGCGCCCCCGGGCGCCCATCCGATCGATCCCCCGTCCAATTCAAACAGGGATCGAAATTACGACGGCCTGAGCCGAGGTTCGAACCCCTAGTGGTGCCCTCAGACTAAAGTCGTATCCGTCGGGCAGGAGTTGGCCTTCAGCCGCTCCATAAGTCCTTCCGCGGGTTTGGAGTGCCATCTGCACTCGCCCCATAACGTCCGGTGAAGCTGTAAAGGCCAGCTACGGCCAACAGCATTAGAGTAGTCCGAAAAAAAAAAAAAAAAAAAAAAAAACGGGTATTACTCAGCGAGTATTCCACGCGGCTCGTCATCTTATGCTTCAAAAAACGTTTTAACGTTAAGGCGTCTTACAAGTTATTTAACTGCTCCTTTATTTTCATCTGTGAATGGATACAGATCAATTCAGCTAGTAATTTTGTTCTTTTAACTTATTCATTGTAGATAATATTTTGAGCTACATACATACATGAGTTTGAGAGTAAGGCTATTGATATGAAATTTGAACGCCCCTGTGAGTGGGTGTGATATTCTCTTTTATTTTCTATAATCTGTGGTACACGAAGGCAGGTAGACGACAGTAAGCTTATATATTCATTTAATAATCCTTAATCACTACATAGTATAAAACAAAGTGGCTGTCGCTGTCTGTCCGTCCCTATATGCTTAAATCTTTAATATAGTATAGTATAGTATAAATCAGTTGTTTTGTTGTACAGGAAAGTTATATAAAGTTGCAACAATAAAAATTTATGTGTATTGTATATTGCACTTTATAGCAATCCATGATAACTCATTTGTAAAAATCACATGTAAACATATTTATCGACGGAGTTATAATAAATAAAATCATAAACTTAGTATCTAAATATAAAATATCGCTATTTTTTATCAATCATATTTATTATACATATATTTTAACGTAGATAGGTTAACAATAAAAATGACTCTTGATAAACTGAATTAAATAAAACATCCGGTTTCTTTTGCCTAAAACGAAACCGGATGAATTAAATTAAAAATCTGTACTAATAAATAATTCTACATGCAATAAAGCGATTCGCTTATTAGATATAGAAATAATCTTTATTCAAATAAACTCATTACAAGTACTTTTGAATAGTCATATTTTGATTCTACCACTCATTCGGAATGCAGATTCATCACAAGAAGAATGAGCAAGAAACGTGTGTTGCTCTTTTTAATATTGAATAGATGTTTTTTTTATATAAATAATTACTGTATAACAAGTAAGAGGCATGCGATAATCAACATAGAAATCGCTACGCACTCATTATTAGTGTAATCAGATAATTTGTCAGTGCTATGGATTTAAAATTTTTCTATAAAAAACATAACATATTGTTTGGTTACAGGTACATCTGTATTTTTTCGAACTATTTCGTACTGTTGCTTGTAGATGTAGATTTACATATTCCTCGGTCGATATATATTTTTTTATATATCCCCCGAAATTGGGAGATGCTCGGAGGGTACTCTATACCCGCGGAAGGACTTGTGGAGTGGCTGAAGTCCAACTCTGAATAAAATGTACCTATTCTTCATTACATAGTATAAAACACGCTGTCGTGGTCTGTCCGTCCCTATGTACGCTTAAATCTTTAAAACTACGCAACGGATTTTGAAGCGGTTTTTTTAAAGTACATAGAGTGATTCAATAGGAAGATTTATATATATAATACGTGTCCACCGGGGCGAGTAGCTAGTTAATGAATAAAACAATTAAAAGTAGGTATAAAGAAATATTCGCAAATTGATTTTCAATTTGGATAGCGGTAGGTATATGTAGGTGTAGCTATCATATCATATATGTCACGCATATCTCGTTGGTATATAATACCCATAATGTTGGTGTGGGTGTCGGCGCATTGTACAACATTATCTACGAATACGAGCCACGTGTCGGGCCGAGCCTCCGGCGCGGAGTCGGCGCCGGCGCATGCTGCGTAGGTAGCTACTGTAAACTGTTGTTGTTTGCACACGTGTGCCATACACACATGCCTAAAATATGCAGCATAATTTTGCAATATTTTAAAATATTTGGGTAGCTCTCGCATCCTACATTATGTGCTGAAATATATTCATAACATAATTTGCGATTTAATAACGATTACCTATTCGGTTTATACAGCTACCGGATTGATAGGTAACCTACATAAGTGTTGATATCTATCACAATCTACTCTTAGACACTAAAAAGTTCTGTATAAAAAAATATATAATAAAATCTTTAATAGAAATTACAATCTAAATATGAAATATAAAACTATATGGTCAGTACGTCAGCAACAATAAGTATAGCTGAAAAATATTTTGAACATCATCAGTTTATAGATAAACCTAAATGGTGATATGTACAACCTCAGATATGGCCTAAACACAGAAGTGTAGCGTGCCTTGGCGGAGCCCCGTATAAAAATTTGTTTGGGGGCCCTTACGAAGGGTAAAAAAATCGTGAAAGTGTGTGATGCGAACGTTTTTTTTGTCTTACCTATTGCGAGGCCCTTTATCAATTAATTAAATCATTTTTGCTTACGCACGTTCGGGGCCCCGTATAATTGATACTACGCTCCTGACGACACAGCACAGCATATCAGCACTGCGACTGTAAGGTGTCACATGATACGTCGAGTGCGGGTCATGTTGCCAACTAATATACATAGTAGGGGGGACGGGGATTGTTAGTAAGGGGGTCTAGTGTCCCCATTGCTAGCAATGTACCATGTTAGGTCGACCTCCACGCGGTGCCCCTGGAAACCATTGTGGTTAATTCCTGGTTATTTAATCACGATGGGCAAACTGACCTGACCTCATGCTCCGCCAGCGTAAACCGTTAGTGCAGGCGGGTGGACCATATCATTATTAACTATGATATACATATATACATAATGGTGTATGTTATTGGTTGACAATATATTTTTTTCTTTAGTTACCTAATTAAATAGATAATTGAGTATTAACATAAGGTCCGGTACGATGGTGTAGGTGCCTACGTTATTAATATTATCTCATATTATCTCTACCTACTTTAATATGTCGTTGTTGTTATTCTTATGATACTCATTACATTTCTGTTTATTATGCGATGCAGGTAGATTTGTAATACAGAATCATTAGCATCCTCTGCATGCTAATGATTCTGATTTGATTTGATTCTGTAATGAAATCATTTCAATCGCTCTTCATATTAATATATGTAAGTACGTAGATATACTACGTATCACGGACGGGACATGCTGAAAGTATAGCAGTAATTATAGCAGTATTCGAAATGCAATATCCTATTTCTATTTAAATTCTTCTTTTAGAAATTATTTACATGAAATACTTTTTTATGTAATATGTTACTTTGGTATAAAATAATACATCACACTAAAGTATTTTATTATAAAAACAATAGTTATAATCACGACTTAGGCTCTGATGTCGGCTACATGGATCAGGGAGGGAAACCCCAAGTGGCGCCCGTGACTTGTGACACGGGTGTAGGTTTCTTTTTAGGTTTAAAGGACCCTTTTAGATTGCATTAACATCTTCACTACTTGTGGTATCCTCCCAGTCCCAACTAATAAACCCCCCAATGCCTACAATATTCACAATTACATTTCTCTTAATTGTTTTTATAATAATATAAACACTGTAACATTTTCGCTCCAAACTCCCGCTGCCTCAGTTCAATCCATCCGTCAATCTACTTGTCAATGTCATAACGATTATTTGGGCTCTGGCCTCTGCCGTTTCGTTTCAGGTTAGTCTGAATGCCTTAGATAAAGAAGCATGATTATTGAATTTACCATTTTTAATTAATGGTGCCTCACACGATAGTTAACATTTATATGCATAGTATAGAGAAGTTGTGCTGACGTAGACATCTATGTGAAATAATATTTTTGAGTTGTACCTACTTAAATATATAAATAACTGTTACTTGACACAGGAACATGCTGGAGTATTGGATTAACGCTTTATGTGAAATGTCGAGGCGGTCGCCTGATGTCGTTACTGTTGTGTAGTAACTGTTCGATTGCCGCGTTGCAGATGACGCAGGTGAGGCGGGAGTGGCGGCGTGGGTGCGGCGCTGGTGGCGCGCGCTGCTGGCCGAGCTGCTCGCGACCATGCTGCTCGTCTTCCTCGGGGTCGCCTCCGTCATACCGGTGAAGCCAGACCAGGACATCCCGCTCACCAACCCCGCGCTGGCGTTCGGACTGGTCATCATCATGAACATTCAGGTGGGGAATAAAGATTGGTATCATTTCGAATCGAATTCATTTCTATCCTTGCGGATATTCGTACCTATTCAATGCTTTTAGTCAGGGGCGGATCGTGTATTTGTGGGGCCCTGGACTAAATCTACTTAGTAATATAATTAGGTAGGCCCACCTAATTATATTACTCAACTAAAAATATACACAGACCAAAAACAAGCGACCAGAAATTTCCCGTTCCTTTCGATAGTACTTGCATGAGTTGATTGATCTCAGGGTTGCCAACCTTATGGTAGGTTTTTTAACATTCTAGATATTATTTTATATTCAAAATATCGTTTCAGTGGGTACTGGGGGCCCTTTATATCCTCGGGGCCCTGGACTGCAGCCCAAAAAGCCCTTAGGTAGATCCGCACCTTCTTTTAGTGCTATGTTTTGGTAGATATGAAATATAATAATTACCACGGCGTCATTTAGTCCCAAGTTAAGCAGAACTCGTGTTATGGGTAGGTACTAGACGATCGATATAAACGCTCAGTGATTTTTTTACTAATACATCCATAATTTAAATTTTGTATATAAAAAACACCCAGACCTGTACAAACAACCGTATTCACGTAAAGAAATATTTAGCGGCTATGTTGGGGTCGAAGACAGTTTTGTAGACAGCGACTACAGGTTCACCGACCTATAGGGGCCGAGTGCAGATGGCACTCCAAACCAAAGGAAGGACTTATGGAGCGGCTGAAGGCCAACTCCCGCCTGTATACGACTTTAGTCTGAGGCCTGAGGACTTCGGCTCAGGCCGTCGTAATATCGATCCCCGTTTAAATTGGACGGGGGATCGATCGGAGTGGTAGGGTGTGTGTGTATGTGTGTGTGTGTGTGTGTGTGTGTGTGTGTGTGTGTGTGTGTGTGTGTGTGTGTGTGCCGTGTATTGAGTATTGAGTGGTGGTGTCCGCAGGCGTTCGGCGCAACGTCGGGTGCGCACATGAACCCGGCGGTGACGGTGGCGGCGGTGGCGGCGGGGCGGCTGCGCGCGGCGGCGGCGGCGGGGTACGTGCTGGCGCAGGTGGCGGGCGCGCTGCTCGGGTTCGGTGCTCTGGTGGCGCTGCTGCCGGCGCACGCGCTGCGGAACAACGCGGGCTGCACGTGGCCCGCGCACGTGTCGCCGGCCGCCGCGCTCTGCGTGGAGGCCGCCATGACGGGGCTGCTGGCGCTGCTCTGCTGCGGGCTGTGGACGCAGCACGACCCCGCGCGCCCCGACCACACCGCGCCGCTCAAGTTCGGACTCGGCGTCGCCGGACTCGTCTACGCCGGGGTGAGCGTCTACCGCCCCACACGTACCGTCTCCGGACACGACTCCACAGTTTATAAGCTATTTCAGCCGCCGAAAAGTACGAGGCCGTTCGGCGACTAAAATAGTTTATAAACGTAGATGTGCTTCATTTGAAGAGTGAAGTGGCAACGCAATGTCAACGCCACTCCGACAGCCTCGATCATTACAATTAAGTATCTTTATAAAAGAAATTCTCTACGTATCCTCCGCGTGTTACTATTAGCGTAGCAAAATTACGATTTGGCACCACTCTCTTTCATGCTTCTTTTAATACATCGGTGCAGAAGACAAAAAACTATATATAATTCTATGACGAGATTTTATTATAGTTAATATTGATTTGATGTATAGTAACATAGATGTAATGGGACAA
The DNA here is from genome assembly GCF_030625045.1 of Achroia grisella. NCBI lineage: Eukaryota > Metazoa > Arthropoda > Insecta > Lepidoptera > Pyralidae > Achroia > Achroia grisella. Next base: position 15,158 of record NW_026712653.1, on the reverse strand, counting down.
TTTGTAACCTACTGCAGATCATTCAAGAAAAAATTAATTACTGCGTCACACAATTTTACGGTCGAAAAAATAAACAACAAAAATTATCTTATTGTATTAAATTTAATTAATTTAATTAAAAATTATCTCTGGTATTGTTAGCCGTAGTCATTTTCAGTCTCTACACCGAGCTATATTCAATTTGAATTAAATACAGGCAATAATAAATTTCAACTATATCTCATTTGTTCAATTTTGTAAGGAAAAAAATGAACACACCTATGTATAGGGGTGTGTATATGTACTCATCATGTATATATATACTAACCATAACTCCCTTTTGCTTTGCCGTAGGTGGGTAAAAAGGCGGATTAAATTTCATCATCTCGATAGAATACTTTTGTTTTTAACTAATTTGATTTGTCGATTAAAAAATATATAAAAAAGGGGAGGTATATCTTGGCAGTCGAGTCCAAAGGGCCCATTTAAGTATTACGTAAGCAGATATTACATTTACCGCCACATCCCCTTTGTCCTCTTACCCCCCCCCCCCCCCCCGCCTCCCCGCCCTCCCCCCAAAACAAACAAAAAGTAAACAACTTCCGATGACGTAATCATCATCTACACTCTTCCACCCCCGTACTTGAACGACCGAGCATGCGATTCTGAAGTAGCTTCTTTTCCCTCCGTCTCTAAAATACATCTCATTACTTGTAATCGAATACCTTTACGAACTTGTTATAGGGCGAGATGACCGGGACCAGCCTAAATCCGGCCAGGAGCTTGGCACCGGCCATATTCCACAACTTCTGGGAGCATCATTGGGTTAGTGATTTACTATATATATTTACAATCTACCGTATAGTAATTTTAAGTAGCTATGACGTGGAATGAGTAGTCATGCTCACTAAAATGTCCAGACATGTGGCGGCGTGGTGGGCCGAATCATTGGGCGTCCTAAAATACGGTCGTACGCAGTGATGGCTGTTTCATCCGTCATACTCGTGAACGAGTGCTGCTTGTAGGGACTGGTCTGCTCTTATCACTACGACTGATTTAATCTTATTGTATATTTATATTTGATCCTATAAAATTAGTGCTAGTTGGTATTTGAAAAATGTAAACTTACTACAAGGATTATTTAAAAGAGCAACACAAGTTTCTTGCACGTTCTTGTGATGTGACAGCTTGTAAACAGTTTTGTAGAGAGAGACTATATGTAGACCACTTCGGTGGTATAACCTGTATGGCACACACCCGCCGACGGCGCTCGACCTTTTTTTTTCAAACTATTCTAATGCTGTTTGCCGCAGTCGGCCTCTACGACTTCACCGAACGATAGGGGCCGAGTGCAGACGGCACTCCAAACCAAAGGTCGAAGGCTTCTCGCCTGACGGATACTTCAGTCTAGATACGGCTCGGGTCGTCGCAATTCTGAACCCTACTTGAATCGGAGGAGGGTTCGACCGAGCGCGGAGTGTGCGCGGGTGGTGTGAGCCGGTGCGTGGTGTGGTGTCGGCAGGTGTACTGGCTGGGTCCGCTGGGCGGGTCGGCGGCGGCGACGCTGCTGCACCGCCACGTGCTGTGCGCGGCGCGCGGCGTCGCTCGCGACGAGGCGCTGCCGCTCAGAGACAAGCCCGCCGCCTGACGCGGCCCGCACCCGCGGGACCTACCGCGGCCCGCACCCGGAGTCTCCCTCCTACCGGACCTACCGCGGCCCGCACCCGGAGTCTCCCTCCTACCGGACCTACCGCGGCCCGCACCCGGAGTCTCCCTCCTACCGGACCTACCGCGCGCGCGGAGCGGCCCGCACCCGGAGTCTCCGGACCTGCGCTCCGGACCTACCGTTTTTCGCGCGTAGTCGTTAGGATCTCAAAGATATTCTAAAGTTGCCATATGTAATATTATTGTCGAAATCTTTTGTTTTATAATATTAATGCTAAGTTAACGCGTCGAGTCGTTCGAAGCAGGGTATATGTAGCTAATGTTTAAACAGTAATTTTATATGTCCTTTATAATTGCAATGTATGATCATATACAGGGTATTACATTAGTATATGTTGTTACTGTGTGCTGTACACTGTCGTTAAATAGTTACGATTAATCAAGTACGCTATGTAGGCCTACAGAATATGAGCTAAGACTGAAATGTTCAAGTGTGAGGGAGTGCGATGTAACTGTTTACAAAATGAACTTTAAATCTAGTACTCAGTCGTTAATGTTGTTTCACTGAACCTAAGCGGGTACTGGACTGTGGTACCCGTGTGTGTGTCTGTGTATGTGTGCGCCTGTACGCTCCCGACTCCAATGTTTTAGTGCCGCCAATGTTCAGTTGTTCATTTTATCACTTTGTAAATATGATTAAATTAGTATTTTTGTTACAAATCGCATTTTATTTGATACTAGCTATTGCTGCGACTTCGTCCGCGTGGAATTCAATTTTATTTATCTAAAATAAAAGTAGCCTAAGTTACTCCTTATTACATCAGCTACCTGCCAAAAAAAGTCCCGTCAAAATCGGTCCAGCCATTTCAGAATTTAGCGGAAACAAACAGACAGACGAAAATTTAAAAAAATGTCTCTTTGGTGTATGTACCGCATTTACATTCATATGCTTGTAGTAAGGAACGGTCATTTCAATATTACAAGCAGACACTCCAATTTTACTTATATGTATACATGTATAGATTTACCAACAGTAACAGTACCGTCGGCAACGACCGGTAATAAAATAATAAAAGGCAAGAGACAGAACAATGTTTCATTTCCAGGACTGAAGATCAAATATGAAATTATATATTTTCTACTTTTCATACAATACTTTTATAATTATCATAACTACAATGGTTTATTCGTCACTTATGATTAAATTATTATAAATATTTTGAACTAGTATTCGTATTCAACACCGCAACACTCCGGTCCTTCCGATACGATGCATCTTATTCGTGTGCAGACAGTCCGTGCTCACGGATTTTCTAATCCGATCTACTGAACATCGTATCGAAATGAGAGAAAATAATTTTATCTTAACCTGTTAACCGGGTAATTCCTATTATAATTACGCAGCATACAACGGACGCTGTCTCACTAGGACGTGTCAGTCAGTACGTCAGCACAATATAATGTAATGTATATATTTTGATATGAAATATTCCACCCGCTCCAGGTTCCAGGGCGCAGCAGAAATTAAAAATATGTAGGTATACATATGTCTTACACGTACACAAAAGTTTGAATTTTGACGTTACGTCCCGCTCGGTTAACAGGTTAATGGAGCTCCGACTCCTTTGTTCGTCAGCTGAGGTCGGAAGAACGCAGACAAACGATGTTATGCACGCGTTGCGGTGTCAAGTATTCGCGTGCGTTCTCGTACATTATCGATCGTACCTGTCACAACCCGCACATTACTCAGCACAATCAGAAAGTGTCGCCGAATCATTGTCGAGACACTCGTCTCCTAAATAATACTTCTTACAATAAAAAACACAAATGGTCAGTTCATCGGCCGATTAGCTCCTCGAACGGACACTACTATCCTACGACTCTTACACACTATGCACTTCCTTCGCACGAGTCAGTCAAATATCGAACCGGGAAACCGACGCCGTCGAGTTTACCGCATACAGCGGTCGAGATCGCTCGGACCGTTCACCGTGACACTGTCATAGCGACGCGAATGAATCGCCACGTGTGAGACTCCGCCGCCGCCCGTCGCTCATAACCGCTTCAGGATGCGGCGTCGGTCTTTCGCCGGCCGCGCACTGCTCGTGCTCGTGCCCGTGCTTGCGCTTCCCGTGCTCGCGGCCGTGCTCGTGCCTGTGCTCGTGCCTGTGCTCGTGCTCGTGCTCGTGCTCGTGGTCGTGGTCGTGGCGGACGCGCCGGTGTCCCCGTCTTCGGCATCGATATCTCTGTGGCTGGGTTCTCCGACCGCGACGCCGCGCCGCTCGCGCTTGGCGCACGGGCCGCCCTCCGCAGCGACTTCGTCCTGCACACACAAAAGTAAATTAATTAAATTTGAGGCGACTGAGCTTAGGCGTCTGTGATCGTAGTAAATATCGTAACGGCATTTTTATCAATATTTTATCAAAACTATTAAATATGAGTAATTCAAATTTATACAATAATTAATTTTATCAAAACTTTTAAAAATTGAAAAATATAGCGGCGTACCTGTAACGAGCGCGCGCGGCGCGGCGGGGCGCGCGTGTATGTCCGCGAGCAGCTTGGCGCGCGCGAAGTAGTCGTCGTAGCGGTCGCGCAGCAGCGCCGCCGCCTCCGCGTTGAGCGCCGACTCGGCGTTGGGCGCGATCAGCAGGCAGCGCACCGCCACCAGCGCGTGCTCCAGGCCCAGCTCCGGCCGCCAGTCGCGCTTCAGCGTGTTCACGCACACCTCGCCCGTCGCCGGCGACACGTTCGGGTGGAAGATGCGCGTCACGAAGAACGCGCGCGGGGGGCTCGCAGGGAACCCCGCGCCCAGCGCCAGCCGCACCCGGAACACGCCCCCGCAGTACGGCGTGCCGGCTGCGCCGCACCGCACCCGACATTACATTACATCATATCCTAACATCACAACGGTGACAATACCCCTACATAAATAAACATGATCAACAAAATTTGAGTATTTTTTTAACGATTTTTTATACTTCTTTGAATAAACCAAAATTGACTAGTTTCATATTTCTAACAAAATAAGTAAATATAACAGAGTATATTAAATAATAGAATAATAAGCAATATATAAGATAAGCAAAATTTATATTTGCTTAATATCTGAGATTCATGAATATCTCAACACAAACACAGTAGCCGAAGAAATAAAACACCACTACTCCAAGTACAAGACACGGCTAGTAAACCATCCTATTGTGCTGGCCAACCGACTAATGGTCCCTGACAACATACATCACCTCAAAAGGTGTATGCTACTGGAACCCGATGATTAATCAGGACCACCAAAAGAGACAATGATTCTGCTGGGAATCATACTCTACCTGTGACATAACCTTTACCACATCTGTTCATAGTTTTCAAGTGATTGCAGAATAGACACAAAAAAAAATAAGATTGTACTCAGACTGACTGGCGTATATTCATTGAGGTCCACTCCATAATAAACTAAACTAATGCAGCACTCCTACCTACTGACAGACCTTTAAGACTTTTATTATTATATAAACTGGCTTTTAAAAACAAAGTAATACAATTGAGTTTCTTCTCAATTGAATCTATATACCAAACAGTAGGGAAAAAATTAAAATTATAATGTAAAAAATTTGATGTTAATAAGCGTCTAAAATGTCCTACATGAATAAATTATTTTTTAATTTGAATTTAGACACATGCAGCACTAACAGATGCAACAAACTCAAGTATGAATATAACTCAGCTGACATGTTTGAGAAGTTGTTTTATGTAGTACACCCATCCTGCATGTGAGTGTGTGTGTAGTTAATATAGGATACTGATAACACTATTGTCTACCCGCAAACAGATGTACCATCTTGGCAGACAATGGTATGAGTGTAAAATAAAGGCAGTTAGTCAGTTGCTAACAACACCTCCCCTCTAGTGATCGTGTCAGGTCGATCTACACTATATACACCGTGGAAACCACTGTAGTTAATTTCTGGAGTTATCTCTACTACAAATGAACCCAACTTCATCTACATCCTATCATCGTTCACTGACACCTTGCCATTGTATAGCTTATAGCATGTTGCACCATCGCATTGTCATTCGTTATAATAGTCCCCATTATTAGTTATTTCCCCTTCAGCATATGTCGTAACATGAAATTATAAAATATGCCTGCGCCAACATGGCTCACGATTTGACAATAGTTGTGGACTATGTTATTATATTTCTGTACCGAGTAATCGTAATGCAAGAAAGAAGCGTACAAGTTTCAACGTTCCTTATTAAATTAAATACAAAACGTTAAAAGGAGACTCATCCCCATAGCGTTGTGTTGAGATGTAACATCGGGCCTGCCTCGCGTACGTACGTACCGGGTCCGTCGATGTGCGCCACCACGTCGGTGAAGTCGTCGTCGCGCAGCACCAGCTTGACGCCGGCGGGCGGGTTGGCCGCCAGCCGCCGCAGCTCGCGCGACACGCCGCGCAGCACCTGCGGGCACACGTTCTCCACGTTCGACATCCTGCCGCCGCCGTACTGCCGCCCTGCTCTCGCCTCGATGCGATTCACAAACCAGTCACTTCCGACGATATTTTTCACTATCACGTCCTGAACCAGCCAGCCAGCCAGCGTTGACTTCCCGCATCTAGCAAACGGATATACCGACACGTTTGCGACTCGATTACTACCACTCTCTAGTTAAATGAGATATAAATTATACACAAAAGCGTCATAAATAAATTATTACTAAGGAAAAAAAATAGATTTTACAAATGCATGGAGTGTAACGACAAATTAATTTTATTTTTTTTATGTTTTACTATGTTTTGACATTGACGTTGGCATATTCATATTCATATCAATCATGACGTCCCATCAACAAACAATCCTTTGAGCAAGTAACCACAAAACTTTAAATAAAAAGTCATATAAAGGTGCCATAATTAAAATAACAACCTAGAAGTAAACTTTGTACAAATAGTCTGCATGGGTAGTTCTCTCTCTGTAGTTTCGTAGTCTTACTCATAGCTAAATTTTAAACAGTATTTCGCTTGATAGAAAAAATGTGACAATCAAATTATTTAGTAAGTCAATATACATAATATTAGCTCTCCGGAATAGCAACCCATTAAAAATTATTATTATTTATTATATATACATAACATAAACATATTTAAACTATTGACAAAGTCGCATTACGACTTTAAATAAATTTTACTTTCTTATTAATTCTCCTAAACTCCCTGCAACTAGACAATGGTGTTGCCGCCCGCTGTCAGTAGAATCACCATAAATTTGTGGGGTTGTAAACTGTAATACGTATATTCACAGAAGGCATTGTACACCTAATTGCCTTAGAATTTTCATATATATATATATATATATAATAAAGAGGAAAAAACTAAATTAATAGACGTTTACAATAGCTTTCATAGATGAATTGCGATTATTTACAATTTACGTTAGACTTTTTATGTGATATCTAAAAATTGTCTTTGATGAATGTGAATGAACGTTGTTCCATGCCGTAAATATAAAAAAAAATCTGTTAGACATTGATCAAGATTAGACATTATAGCACAGAGTACTTTATTATATGCAAGAAACTTTATAGACGGTTTCTATAGTTTCAAAAAATAAATTAATAATATCTTCTATGTAGAAAATAGTAGTTAAATAAGATATTAATTTCCAACTGTAATGTTAAAACTGGCTATTTAGTTAATCAGGTAACTAGTCTGCTTTTTATATGTATTTTTATTGTTTTAAATCACCTGTAAAACTAGACTATATGGTGTTTGATCATGAACATTAATTCATATGCAGTACAGTTTGTGTGTATTTGATGTTAATGCCTAAGGTATATATATATACCTACCAAAAATATATCTACCCATTTCTATATTGATATTATATAGTTTTATTTTTTGCACCTTGGTTTGCATTTATTTATATACAATATTTATTCATTACACACATACAACTCTTTTCTATTTAAAATTAGTATTGAATAAAAATATGATAAAAAAGGAGCTTTTATATCACATGTTCCTTTTTTTTGTTCCAGTTAAATGTCTAGGATAGGACTGGAGTCTAGTAGGACATTGGATTTGGTATCTGCAATGACTACAAACACAGAGAATCAAAATCAAACTCTACATGAAGGGAATAAAGAAATGCCGGTTGGTACTGAAATAAGCATGTACTGCAAATATTAAGTCATTTTAACTCATAACTATTTGTGAAAATAACTGTAATTATAAAAGACTTGTTTATTGTTATTTTATCAAGTCTTTTTTTATATGGACATGGATGGATTGTGTTAAAGATGTGCCTTTATCACAAGTAATATAAGTGATAAAGTCAATGCAGTGATGACATTATATATAAACATACATTATATTTATTTAATTTTTTTACAAGACAAGCTTTTATAGTAGTTTTTTTATTAGAAGTATTAAGTATATAACATTTTAAAAGTATTTAGATAATGATTAAGACGGCGCGGTTAATTTAATCGACTCATATAAAGGGAAGCGATTCTAGCTTCTCTACTTAATCGACGACATAGCATCCTCCTCGCAGTTCAATGTCTATATATATGTGTATAATATGACCGATAGACGGGAGCGGGTCCGCGGACCGTGGCTCGCACGCAAGTTTTAATATGGAATCGAATATGCGATAGAACGGGGCGCGGACGAGAAGAGACGGCGAGGGGTTCCGCATCGAGGTGGACCTGCGGCTGGTGTTCGGCGACGCGCGCGCGCGCGTGCTGGCCTGGGTGCGGCCGCGGCGCCGCGCGCGGGCGCTGCTGCGGCGGCTGCGGCGGCTGCGGCTGCCCGGGCCCGTCGCGCTGCTCGTCGCCGGCCGCCTGCTGCCGCTCGACGAGCCGCTCGCGCTCCTCGCCCCCGGGGACACCGTGCAGTACGCCTCCTCCTCACTGTTACGCCGCGACGACCTCGGCGGTCTAGCGGTTTAGCATCCCGTTTAACTTCGGACGGCCGCAGGTTCGATTCCTCGCGGGGTATCATTATTTGTATTCTTGAGTATGATCGTTTGTATCGATCTGGGTGTTTTCTATGTACAATATGTATGTATTTACGAAAAAAAATCTAATCGTTTCAGAGTGGTCCCCTTATCGAAGGAATTGCCGATAGACTATGAATATGAAGAAGAAAGTGATTTCGATGACACTGAATATACCAGTAGCTGTGTTACCAGTGAGAATAAACGTAAACGGCATTGCTATGATTCTAAAGGTTCTACATACCCGCCTGACACCGATATAAGAAATGATAAACAATATTCTGATAATGTCTATAATGAGAAATATTTAAGTAAAAAAAAATGCATTCGGAATGGAAACAAACATGAGAATTTTAGCAATTTAATTTATAATGAATTTATAAACAATGTATGTAACAGCAGCAATAAGAGAAAGAGACACCCTAATGAGGGTATTCATCGTGAGTCAGCTGCCACGCGCACGAGAGGTCAACAGCATAATAATGACGACCGTCGCAACTCTACTACCTCGGAGAAAGCGAATCATCGCCGGTTCGACGATCACGCTTCTGAAGATACCGACCGTACCGAGGGGAACGAGAGCTCAGAGTTAAATGATAACGTTATAAACAACAAAGAAACCGATAAATTATTTATCGAAGAGCCCACCCACGACGGTCGCGGAGGCGCGGTTCCGTCGTATGCGAGTGCGGCCACACTGGCCGAGGTGAAGCGGCGCGCGCTGCAACTGCTGGAGCGGTACGAGGACGGACGCCCGCCAGGCCGGGACCACGGCCGGAGACCGGGGCAGCGGTCTGAGGATGAGCGGCCGGTACAGCGGTCTGAGGATGAGCGGCCGGTACAGCGGTCTGCGGATGAGCGGCCGGTACAGCGGTCTGAGGATGAGCGGCCGGTACAGCGGTCTGAGGATGAGCGGCCGGTACAGCGGTCTGAGGATGAGCGGCCGGTACAGCGGTCTGAGGATGAGCGGCCGGTACAGCGGGCCGGGGAGGAGCGGTCTGAGGGCGGGAGGCCACGCACTCGCCGTCGCCGCGTACGCCGCCGCCGCCAGCAGCCCGTCCCCGGGGACGTCGCCCCCGGGACGCCGCCCCCGGGGGACAGCGCGGACGGCGCCGGGGACGCCGCCCCCGGGGACAGCGCGGACGGCGCCGGGGACGCCGCCCCCGGGGACAGCGCGGACGGCGCCGGGGACGCCGCCCCCGCTCCGGTCATACGCAACGCCTCTCAGCACACCCGCCCGCCGCGTGTTGTACGATCGCTTTCGCCGACCTCCCCATACGACCCTAAAGACATATACACAATAATATTCAATAATAGTAATAATAATTAAATTCACATTTAAGTTGACAATGTAAAATAGATTGTAATCATTAAATCACAGGAACATTAACCTCTCGTTTTATTATTAACTAGCGACCCGTCCCGGCTTCGCACGGGTACAATGCTGGTACTAAACCTAAATGCCGGTACCGCCACACCGCTATGTCCCTGTATTTTAAATACTTACTAATATTATAAATGCGAAAGTAACTCTGTCTGTCTGTCTCGCTTTCACGCCAAAACTACTGAACCGATTTAAATGAAATTTGGTACACAGATAGTCCCTGAGAAAGGACAAAAACATTATGTTTGAAGCTGCTAATTAAACTTTGAAGCCGACCAAAAGGGTTGTAAGGGGGTTGAAACGGTGGATGCAAGCAATTTTTTTTTTTTATGTAAAGTTGTGTTTACGTTTGTGGCGAATCTACGGACAGCGCGTGTCAACACCGTTGCCTGGCGACACAAGAGGGAGAAAAATAACAATCCTGTCATAGCGGACCGAATCACTTCTTTTTTTTTTATATAATTTCCATTTATATTATTATTATCATTCACTACTATAAATAATATAAGAATACACATATACTAGTCTCATTCTATCATCGCTTTTCCTGCTGCTGCCTATAGAAATAGAAATAGAAAATCATTTATTCAAATAAACTTACATTGAAGCACTTTTGAATAGTCATAACATTTTTTTTTAATCTACCGCTCATTCGGAATGCTGTCTCATCACAAGAAGAACAAGCAAGAAACTTGTGTGTTGCTCTTTTAAATAATTTATTCTTACTTACAATTTAAGTTTAAGTGTGTGAATACAAACCACCGATTAGCACTAATTCAATGAAATAATAAAATAGAAAAAAAACATTCAATATACAACAACTGGTTAAACAAGTAATAAGAGAAAATAAGTCATAGTGATTAGAGCAGACCAGTTCACGAGTATGACGGATGAGCCAGCCACCACTGCGCTCGACCATATTTTAGGGAGCCCAATGACCCGGCCCACCACGCCGCCACAAGTCTGGACATTTCAGTGAGCATGACTACTCAAAACACCAGACCACGTCATAGCTACTCACAATTGCCATCTGATGGTTATATTATTCACATTTCACATAAGAATGCATGCGGCAATCAATACAAAAACCGCTACGCTTTCATATTTCTAAAATAATTGAATCAAGAAAGCAATGAGATAAACAAATTATAACGTTGTATGCTAATAAACTAATTATTTACTTGATATGTTGTCGTCTATGAATTCGTCTATCCTGTAATAGGCTTTCTTACACAAAAATTGTTTAATATAAGATTTTATAATAAACTGCCAGAATCTGCACTAAATCTGACAGAGAGGCAATTCAAATCTTATATTAAACAATTTTTATTGCGTAAGTTTCTATTTGTACAGTCTTTAAGTTTTTTAAAACTCTCTAAATTCTTCCGTGTATACATGATATTCTCATAAATGTATTGTGAAGTAACGGTGAGGATATTTGAATCTTTAAAACACTGACGTAATGACTCTCTTGAACCCATACCATAAATAGAACGTATGGCTCTCTTTTGTAAAATAAATATAGTATTTATATCGGCTGCTTTACCCCACAGCAGTATACCATATGACATAATGCTATGGAAATAACTAAAGTATACAAGTTTAGCCGTCGCCACGTCTGTTAATTGCCTAATTCTTCTAATTGCATATACAGCAGAACTGAGTCTATGGGCCAATTTTGAAATATGGGGCCCCCATTGTAATTTCGAGTCCACTGTTATACCTAAAAAAACTGTATCATTAACAAAAAATTTACTATTTCATCATTAAGCAATAACTGTGTATTTATTGGTCTTACATTAGGAAGTGTAAATTTTATACACTTTGTTTTGCTGGAATTTAATAATAGGTTATTACATGTTGTTCGGGTTGTACCGAAACTATAAAGATTCTGATAGGTAAAACTGATAAATGATACTGATAGAAACTTGATTAAAACTGTATATTGAAACTTAAAATATAACTGATTAATGATTGTAATGAGTACGCGCGGCGTCCTTGATGACCGAATGCGAACTGATTTTAATGAAATGTGAAATGTAAAATAAAATGTTAATGTTGCGAAATAATGTACGATGCTAGCTCGTACATATTCCCGGGCGCGAAAGAAGATGTGAAGGGGGATGCTGTGGTTGTGACCTTAATTACTACTTACAAGATGATGTACAATTGTTTCTTTCAGATGCTAATGATTTTGTTAGTAAATCGAGTGATTTATCAAGATGATATAATACAATACAAAAGCTATGACATACGCCATCCCTAACGCGCGTGTGTAGACACGCGTTAGGGATGGCGTACACTGATCTTAGCACAGACGCTGTGCTTCTGTTTTGCTCTAAGACACGCGCACTTTCTCTCGTATTCACTGATATCACGGGTACTTCACTTATTTTCTACACAGACACACACACTAACACTAACACTAACACTGATCGTTGGCGGGGGAGCGCCCGACTCCACCGCCGCTGGCACCATAGGCGCCCGCTTGCAGCATCACCATCCAAGAACTGGAAATCCGGTCACTATCATAGCAACTGAAGCCATCCTAATTTAATTATTAAATTGAGGACGAAAATGTGGTGAAGTTGCTTTATTTTCCACGAACAATTTAGGACGTCCAAATGTCTTTTTGACAGTTTGATAGACTACACTGTCACATTCACTAACACTATCACTGTTTGCTGTTTCCATCGCACGGGGTTGGGGGCAGAGCTGGCCATGCCAACCGCCACAGTCGGCGATGCTGTGCTCGTCGAAGGGACCTTCCAATTGCGTAATCGACGCAATGTATAGATTACGCCGACTAACACCATCACGGCGATAATTATATAAATTAAAGTATAGTGATGTACGTCATGATAAGTTATGTGATCTGATAGTACGGGTTCGTTCTCTTTCATGAACTTAATTCTTTCTCCAATTTCTGTGAGTTGCTGACTTTCCGAATTCGATATGTCATTCCACTCGTCATGAGGAATAGATATGTTAATGATGTGGTTTATCGGTGCGACTGTGGGTGAGTATATATCTGGTGATAACTTTAATTTATTTGAATGCTGATAATGTGATGTAACAGTGAAATTATCGGTTTTGATGATGCATCCACTGTCTATAGTGCTCAATCCCTCATAAGTGAGCATATGTACGGTAACCTGATCCCCACACATTGTTCGTACTTGACACTGATTGCAACAATTATTAAGTTCACTGCTTTCTTCCCACATATTTTCGCATTTGCTAGTGAACGTTTTGCAAGTGGAATTTTCTGATTCACAAAATTCTTGATTTGTATTAATTTGATATATAGGTTTTTTTTTTTTTATGGCACTAATTTCGCGTTCTAAACTTATAATATGTTGATTTATCATTTTATGTTGCTGAGTCATAGTATTTTCTGTCCGCTTTAAGATGTACTCAGCCTCCATGATCGATGTTTGATTTTTCCAGATTGTCTCGTAGTAAAGTAATGTCCATCTCATACTTTTCGGCGAATCTTTGATCCAATACTCCGAATAGGAACTGGCGATGTAACCGACACCGTCGATAAGACCGCGGCGACGCCGCCTTGCGGATTGCACCTGACTTCTCCCAGGATTCAAAAATATGTGTTATTAGCGCTACACCTGCGTCAGTGGTAGACTTGCCGGCGGTGAAACCATATTGCTGACTGTGAAGCAGTCCGTTAACCCTGAAGTGTTGTAACATTTGATTTAACATTATCTTTTCAAACACCTTACTTAGAACTGGCAAAATAGATATAGGTCTATAACTACATCTTTTGTTGCTGTTATTATTTTATTACCACAATTTAATGCAAATTGATTATAGGCTAATTTAGATCTTCCAGTTTATTTATTTATAATGCCCCAGATGGTTTTAATTTTGTCAGAAGACTGGTTAATTTGTTTATTAATATATATTAGATTTAGCCATAATACAAACAATAATAACGATATATACTAAATAGATATATTTATTTATTTATTAAAGGAAAACCAAGGCTATTCAAGTACATCTCACACTAATAACAATAGACTAATTCTTAAAAAAAAAAAAAAAAAAAAAAATTACATCACTACGTATAAAGGCATTATAAAGTTAACAGAGAGAGAATATGAAATTAATTAACAAGAGTACAGTAACAAATAGTAAATTTATAGAAATATATACATATACATGATTTTCAATAGTAATTAATTGTTATTTAAAGAAGGGCTAACTTAGTTGGTGATTTAATATTAAATAAAAAAAAAAAAATATATATATATATATATATCTATATTGTTTTAGATAGTTTATTAAAAAAAAAAAAAATTGTTGCTAGCTCGCCAGAGAAATGAATTCTGCTTATAGTTCGATGACACTAGGGGAACAGATAGGAGAGGATTGTGCCTTGTTGATACTCGTGGTACATTAATGGACGTGGTACATTATATATGCATATAATAGATGAACACTGGATATATATAACAATCTACCCGCTAAACGTTGCAATGCCAGATGACAGCGTCAAATGGCGTCAATATAATCGCATTATTGACAGGTGACGTCATTTTTCACTACATTACATACGAAAATCGTTGAAACGAAGTTAGATAATTAGCCCACAGAAACCTTGAACTGTTCCTCGTTCCTGCCCGTAATATAATATACAAACTTTAAGGAATCTTATTATTCTTTCTATATTCGGTATCGGTATTCTTTCGCATCTTTAAGGTATCTCAGGACTAGAACAGCTGCAACTGTGGCAACCGGTTTACAGTCTTCAGAGGAAACAAACCTTCATTGCGATATTCTGATATTCTGACGTAATAGACGAATCCACCGCACGTGTTAGATGGCGCCAACCTAGCCTGCTTTTCGGCTGGAGAGGACCACAAAATCCGATCCTCCAAAGTTGCCGGTCCCAAGCCCGGATAAATAGCGAGGGTCTTTGTATACAGTATATGTATGTATATTATAAAATAACTTACAAGTAGTGTCATATTTATATTAATATATCCTTCTTCTCTTTCAAACTATCATATTTATTTCAATCAGCTGCACCTAGTAGGTGAGGCTGCAGCACATATGTATATATATTGTATCAATAGTGTATTTATAAATAAAATGTGCCTGGGCAAGC